>NC_137799.1:50812511-52185011 GCF_963383645.1 Muscardinus avellanarius | reverse complement strand
TTTTCCTTCCTTGAACTGTCTTTATTCGGTTTGGGTATTAGTGTGATGTTGGCTTCATAGAATGTATTTGGGAGAGTCCCGGTTTTTTCTATTTCCCGAAATAGTTTGAGTAGTATTGGGATTAGTTCTCCTATAAAGGTTTTATAGAATTCACTTGGGAAACCATCTGGTCCTGGGCTTTTCTTTGATGGTAAGCTCTTTATTGCTATTTCAATCTCTTTGATTGTTATTGGTTGGTTTAAGTGTTCTATATCTTCTTGACTCAGTTTAGGAAGGTTGTATTTATCTAGGAAGTTGTCGATTTCCTCCAGATTTTCCATTTTGTTGGAGTATAGTTTTTCAAAGTAGTTTCTGATAATCCTCTGGATTTCTACACTGTCAGTAGTAATGTCTCCTTTTTCATCCCTTATCTTCATAATTTGGGTTGATTCTCTCTTTTTTTTAGTTAGGTTGGCTAGTGGTTTATCAATCTTGTTAATTTTTTCAAGAAACCAGCTTTTGGTTTTGTTGATTTTCTGTATTGTTTTTTTTATTCTCTATTTCATTAATTTCTGCTCTAATTTTAATAATTTCCCGTCTTCTGCTGGCTTTGGGGTTCAATTGTTCCTGCTTTTCAAGGGCTTTGAGGTGTGTCATAAGGCTATTTATTTGAAGATTTTCTGTTTTTCTTATGTGAGCACTCAGTGCTATAAATTTTCCTCTTAATACTGCCTTCAAAGTGTCCCAGAGGTTTTGATATGTTGTTTCTTTATTTTCATTTGTTTCTAGAAATTTCTTGATTTCACCTCTTACATCTTCTATGACCCATTCTTCATTCAGAAGTGTGGTGTTCAGTCTCCACATGTTTATGTTGTTTCTCTGGGTCTTCTTATAGTTGATTTCTAGTTTCATTCCATTATGGTCTGAAATGACACAGGGAAGTATGTAACATTTTTTAAATTTGCTAGTGCTCATTTTGTGTCCCAGGATGTGATCTATTTTGGAGAAGGTTCCATGAGCAGCTGAGAAAAATGTAAACTCTGCTGTAGTTGGGTGAAATATTCTATATGTGTACAAAAGGTCCATTTGGTTAATGGTGTTCTTTAGTTCTGAGACATCTTTACTGACCCTTTGTCTGGAAGATTGGTCTAGTATTGTGAGTGGTGTGTTGAAGTCTCCCAGTATTATTGTGTTGGGATTTATGTGTGGCTTCATGTCACAAAGAGTTTGATTTATGAAAGTAGCTGCCCCTATGTTTGGGGCATAGATGTTGATTATTGTTATTTCCTCTTGCTGGACTATTCCTTTTACCAGTAAAATGTGACCTTCTTTGTCTCTTCTAATAAGTTTGGGTTTGAAGTCTAACTTGTCTGATATCATAGTTGCTACTCCTGCTTGTCTTCGAGTACCATTAGCATGGATTACCTTGCTCCAGCCCTTTACTTTGAGTTTGTTCCTATCTTTACTTGTGAGGTGTGTTTCTTGTAAGCAGCAGATGGATGGATTCTGGTTTTTAATCCATTTTGCCACTTTATGTCTTTTTATTGGGGAGTTGAGGCCGTTTACATTCAGTGTGATTATAGAGAGATAATTTTTAATTCCCAACATGTTAAGATCTTATTTCTGTTTGAGATACTGTTTATTCTTCTTTGCTTAGTTGTCTGCTGGATGGGAATTCTTGTTTCTTTGGTTCTGGCGTGAATTACCCATTTCCTCTTTGCAGTTAATCTTCTTGAGTATTTTCTCTAGCGCTGGTTTTGAAGACATAAATTCCTTCAGTTGCTGTTTGTCATGGAAGCTTCTTATTTCCCCATCTAATTTGATAGATAGTTTTGCTGGGTAGGAAATTTTTGGCTGGAAGTTGTTTTCTTTCAGAGTTTGGAATATGTTACTCCAAGCCCTTCTGGCTTTCATAACTTGGTTTGGGAAGTCTGGAGTGATTCTAATTGGTTTGCCTCTGAATGTCACTTGGCCCTTTGTTTTTGTTGCCTTTAAGATTCTCTGCTTGGCTTCCACATTGGTCATTTTGACAATTATGTGGCGTGGGGATCCTCTTCTCCGATCCTGTCTAAAGGGAGTTCTATAAGTTTCCTGGACCTTTGTATCAACCTCTTGCTCTATGTTTGGAAAATTTTCTGCTATTACTTCCTTGAAGAGATTGTTGATCCCTTTGGTTTCACCTTCTTTTCCCTCCTCTATTCCAATTATTCTTAGGTTAGCTCTCTTGAAATGGGCCCATATTTCTTCAATGTCAGATTCCTGCTGTTGGGTTTTTTTTTTTCTAAATTAGAAACTATGCGTTCATTTTTAGAATGATCATCTTCAAGAAGCGAGATTCTATTCTCCATGTGGTCTAATCTGTTGTTTATACTTTGAATTGAGGCCTTTACTTCATTAATTGCATCCTTTATCTCTTTTTGACTCTCTCTAAATTCTTTTTGAAAGTCCTCTATTATTTCTAAAGTTATTTTCCTAATTTGATCTTCTAGAGATCTTTGGGTTTCTGTGTTATCAGATTCTGATGTTGTGGTGTTGTTGGCATTCACTGCTCCATTGTTATTTCTCTTTCCCATGATTTTGGAAGTTTGTGCCTTCTCTGGGTTCTTCCCTGAGTCACTACGAGTTCACTTAAGATGCTCTGGATCTCTAGTCTATGGTATCTCAGTCACCACTACTCCTTTACTGTGTTGTATCACAAAGTCTCAGACCCAGGGAGTCAATCAAGGCTGCTTAGACCGTGGGGGGTGCCAAGTTGGGCGTTCTCCAGTGGGGAGTTGTGACTATGGTATGATATCTCTGCCACTGCCACTCCCCCACTGGGCTGCACTGCTAAAATCTCCGACCCAGGGAGACTATCTGCGCAAGTCCCTGGGAGTCCAGTACTGGGATTTCTCCCCTAGGGGCCGCAATTTCACTCACGGTTGTTGAGTGCGCTGATGGAGCTGTAGTGAACTCGGTGGATTCGCTGCTGCTGCCACTGGCAATATGGCACCACTGCCACACCCTCGGCCGTGATGCGGCGTATTTCTTCTCTGGTTTTGAACTCTGCTCTGAGTCCTTGCCAGTTGTGCTGCGCCCAGCCCTTGGGAGCTTTAGATGTTCCCTGCACCAACAAAACTGCTGACTGCCGCCCGGCTGTTCAGCACCTGCTCACCTCGGCTCGCTGTCCACCCCTCCTCTCAGGCGCCTGGTGGCTGGTTGAGTGGGTTGGTCTAGGGCCGTCCGGTGAACTCGCCGCTGCCTCCAGCAGTAAGAAGCTGCTTCTGCATCCTAGACCGCGAGGCCAGAGTACCTCCTCTCTGGATTTGATCTCTGTTTTGAGTCTCCCTCCTCTCTGGAGCCTGGTGCTGCTAGGGGAGATGTAGGCCGCGCCGCTCCGCCACGGCTCTGGCTGCTCCGCACCACAGCTCTGGCCGCTCCGGCTGCTCCGGCCGCTCTGCACCGTGGCTCTGGCTGCTCTGCACCGTGGGTCTGGCCACTCCGGCCGCTCCGGCCGTTCCGCGACGCGGCTCTGGCTGCTCCGGCTGTTCTGGCCGCTCCGCTCCGGCTGCTCTGGCCGCTCCGCTCAGCTGTTCTGGCCACTCTGCTCCGGCTGCTCTGGCCGCTCCACTCCGCGGCTCCGGCCACTCCACGCCGCCGCTCCAGCCAATCCGCGCTGCAGCTCTGACTGCTCCGGCTGTTCTGGCCGCTCCGCTCGGCTGCTCTGGCCGCTCTGCTCAGCTGCTCGGAACCGCGACTCCAGCTGCTCTGTACCGCGGGTCTGGCCACTCTGGCCACTCCGGCCGTTCCGCGCCGCGGCTCTGGCTGCTCCGGCTGCTCAGGCCGCTCCGCTCCGCGGCTCCCCCCAATCCGCGCTGCGGCTCTGGCCGCTCCGGCTGCTCCGGCCGCTCCGCTCCGCAGCTCCCCCCAATCCGCATTGCGGCTCCGGCTGCTCTGTGCCACGCGGGCGCGGCACTTCGGGCTGGTTTTTTTCCGGTGACTTGTTTTTCCAGCCCTTTTTCTCTGTCCCTTGTATTTACCGTTTTTATTTCTTTGCTGTGGTGTTTTCTGGCTCTGAAAGGCGCTGGTTTTGAGGTAGTAGAGTTGGATTGTTAGCGGGACTTGTAAGTGCCGCTTTCCTCCGTCGCCATCTTCCCGGAAGTCAAAAATTTCCTTTGGGTATCTGTAGAAATGATCCTCCTTAGGGCTTGCAGCTCCTGTAGCTCCTGCCGGTTTCATAAAATTTGGATAGAATAATTCAGAATACTGTCAGGAGAAGGAATCACTACATTATATTGCTGATGAGAGTCTTTTCTAAGATTGTTTAGGATTGTGGGTCTCAGTGGTAGAGTAACTGTGTACTATGCACAAGCCCTGAGTTCAATCTCCATTACTGCCAAAAAAAAAAAACCTCCTTAAAAAAATTCCCTTTATACTCATTCTTACAAATTAAATCATGAGCAAAAAAATCATTAGAAATTTGCCTAGGATAACACTTTTTATAAATGAATAATATAACATAGTCATCTCTTTTGGGGGCTAATGTCTGTATTGACTTATTTACTCTTTCAGTACCTAATATGCATGTATTGAGTGTCCATTATATCCCAGGCACTCTTCTGGATCTTCAGATTTCATCAGTGATAAAAGATCTCTGTCTCCATGGCTTGAACATTCTAGCAGAGACTGCAATTTCTGTTGTAAAGTTAATCACATTACAAAAATGTAAAATTATACTTAAAAGAGTTTTTTGGACATGATTTATGTTTATACAACATCATAAAATATTCAAGAATTAGCTTACAACTTTAAAGAGAGAATGGAATCACCACATTACTTAAAGACATCTCAAATATATTTATTATCAGAATAAATAAATAATAAGTGGTTATATTATTTATTAATATTTCAATAATTATGAATTGACTGCAAAGTGATTGTTCACCTCAGAAAGCCTTGGCAACTAAAAGCTTCAAATAAAGCTGTGTGTGGTGGCACACAATTTTAATACCAGTATTAGGGAGGCTGAGACATGAGGATCACAGTTTGAGGACAGCCTCAGCTACTTAGTGAGGCCCTTTGCAATTAAATGAGACCCTGTTTCAAAATAAAAATCAGCAGGGTGTGCTGGCGTAAGCTTGTAATCCCAGCATTGGGAGGCTAAGACAGGTGGATCCGGGTTCATGGGTAGCCTCAGGTACTTAGTGAGTCCCTTTGCAACTCAGACCCTATTTCAAAATAGAGATTAAAAAATAGGGCTGGGGGTGTAGCTTGAAGGTAGAATGCCCCTGGGTTCCATCCCCAGTACTGAAAAAAAAAAAAAAAAAAAACCACCCACACACAAAAAAACAAAAAACAAAAAACCAAAAAAACAAATAAATTGGGTGTGTGCCACATGCTTATAATAGCAGTACTTGGAAAGCAGAAACAGGAGTATTACAATGTTTAAGCCATCCTTAGAAACTTAGAGAGACTTAGAAATCTAGTGAGACTGTTTAAAAAACAAAACAAAACAAAACAAAACAAAAAAGCTGAGGGTACCAGAGGTAGAATGACCCTGAGTTCAATTTCTAGTACCAAAAAAGGCTTCAAATAATAGAATTCAGCAAAAAAGTCAATATAGTGTTAGGTTTTTAATTTTGCTATTCCCATATTTTGAACACTCAAAACTCAGTAGAGAAAAACTAGATATGGTTATAAACCAAGGCATTGTTGAAAGTTTCAAAAAAGTATCATAAGCCACAGTGCAGTATCATTATGATGACTGTTTTAGAATTTTGGTTTTGATACCCTAGTCTTACCCCTCTCCCCGCCCTTATTTCTTTTTGGTGGTACTGGGGATTGAACCCAGGGCCATTCTACCTTCAAGCCATACCCCCAACCCTTTTCTTTTTTGTTTTGCACTAGGGTCTCAGTATGTTGCTGAGAGTCTAGCTATGTTAATGAGGTTGTGCTTGCACCTGCAGTCTTCTTGTCTTCACCTCCCAACTACTGGGATGACAGGCATGTGTCATGCTGGGCTCAAACCTTTGGTGTGGTTATAAAGTTAGACAATGTTGAAGTGAAAGTTTCAAAACAAATAAAATCAAGAGTTAAAAAAAGTCTAATATCAAGCAATTTGGGGCTTTTTCATTTGACACTTTAGTTTCAAATTAGTCTCTGAAATTTACTAGTTAGTTAGGAAGTATTACAGCCTGGCATGTTGGTACATATCTGTAAGTCCAGTACTTGGGAGGCTGAGACTGGATGATTGCAAGTGTGAGGCCAGCCTCAGCGATTTAGCAAGACCCCTCTTTTTTGGTGGTACTGGGGTTCCTGGAAACCCTTCTACCTCCGTGCTACACTCCCAGACCCATTTTTTATACTTTTTTATTTGGAAACAGGGTCTCTTAAGCCAGCGAGGCTGGCTTCGAACCTGCATGATCCTCCTTTCTCTGCCTTCCAAGCATGGAGATTACAAGCGTGCGCCACCATGCCTGGCTAGCAAGATGCCTTTTTAAAGGAGAAACAAAAATAAAAACGGGGTGAGGGGCAAAGGATGTAGCTTGGAAATAGACTTCTCCAAATGCATTACATATATTCATATGACAGTTTTACTGATTTTGATGCATACTTTCTGAAATAGTGTGTAATGATATATAGTATTATTTCAATACCCTTTCCATTATAAATTTGAGTCAATTAGTGATATCCATGCCTTCCTTTAAAATATGATAGTAATGATAAATATAAGTGGCCATATTACCATATACCTAAGATATTCATACAGATTGCTTGATTATGGCATAATAAAATTTAATGTTGCAATGTTTTTCAAAATGAACTTTTTTCTCCAACTGGCTTAACTGTGACAATTTGAGCTTAAATTAGAATGATGACACAGTTGAAACTGCACTGAATTAAAAAAAATGATCCAATGGGGAGGGGAAGGTTTTCTTTCTTGAAGAATGACAGCTAAGACAAAGTGAACCCTGGAATTAGAAAATCACATCGTGACCCCCAAAGGGGTGAAATACCATTGGTAGGCATTGATTGTGATATCACTCCAGATTTATTTGTTAATTAAACAAGGAAAGTGTGTGTGTTGTGATGATGGTGGGGAGAGACTGTCACCTTAACCAAATAGGCAAGTCTGACCACCATATACAACTTGAAGTTCATCAATATGGGGATCTTTTCTTTTTCCTTTTGGTAGTTACAGACCCTCCTTCCCTTCCTTCCTTTCTCCCTTTCTTCCTCCTCCTTTCTTCTTTCCTTCTGTCCTCTCTTTCTGCTCTGGGGTTGCACCCAAGGGGACTCTGCTACTGAAGTACAACTCTAGCCTGCTTTCTTTCTTTCTTTCTTTCTTTCTTTCTTTCTTTCTTTCTTTCTTTCTTTCTTTTTAATTTTGAGGCAAGTTCTCACTAAAGTGCCCATGCTGGCCTGGAACTTGCAATCCTCTTGCCTCTCAGCCTTCTGGGTCTCTGGGATTTGCCAGGTTGTGGAATAATTGATGTAATGTTTGAACTGAGTCTAATCACATGCAACATCTATAATCGTCAGAAGTACTTCCGGTCCTATGTTACTGTGCTTTGAAAAATACTGGCTTATATTATCCCCCTTGGTGTTCACAGTGAAGCAGTCAGAGAAGCCATAACTATCCCATGTCAAAGATGAGAAAGTCAGGTTTGTGGATAATGTGTGTGTGTGTGTGTGTGTGTGTGTGTGTGTGTGTGTGTAAGAGACACTCAAGACTGAACCAAGGAGCATTCTACCTCCAAGCTATACCCTCATCTCTTTTTATTTTTTGTTTTTTGAAACAGGATCTTGCTAGGTTGCTGAGAGTATTGCTGTTTTCCAGGCTGGCCTTCAACTTGAGATCCTCCTGTCTCGGCCTAGACTGGACAAGTCTAGACTTTTGGATGTCTGTAAGATTGTATGCTGGGGCACTTCAAAGGACTTAAGCAAGAATATTGGCAGCCATGATTGGTGGCTCCTTCCATCTGGTCTCTGCCCTGCCCTCCGCGATTCTGTGGTAGTCAGTATGCTGTGTGCCACTAAGGCAAACACCTGCTGCTGCCTGTGCTGTTGGGAGGGAGGTCATCTTCCAGGGCTGTGTAAGAAGAGCAATGGAAAAACGTCCTTTCTAAATATAACCTGCACATTGTCAGAAAAGATTTCAATGATTTGTTTTCAAATACTTATTTTTTAAATTTTCATGTATTTCCTCTGCCAGTTTATTTTACCTTGAATTTGTGATCACCAAGGTCTGAGCATTGTGATTAATATCACCTTATTCAAATGAGCAAACACTTGCTCATTTCCTTTCCCTCTCTCCCTCCTCCTCCTCCTCCTCCTCCTCCTCCTCCTCCTCCTCCTCCTCCTCCTCCTCCTCCTCTTCCTCCTCCTCCTTCCCCTCCTCTTTCTCCTCCTCCTTCTTTTGTGTGGTAGTGGATATTGAACCTAGGGGCATTCTACCACTGAACTACATCCTCAACCCTATTTTATTCTTTTTTGTTTTGAAATAGGGTCTCATTAAATTATAAAAGGTCTCATTAAGTTGCTGAGGCTGTCTGCAAACCAGTGATCTTCCTGTCTCAGCCTCTCAAGTACTGGGATTACAGGTCCACATCATCATGCCTGGGTAAAAACTTGCTTTATCTTACAAAATGGATAGAGAGTAATCTGAGTATAGAAAGTAATATTTTCTATATGGGACCATTCTACTCTACAATCTTCTGAGTTCTAATTCGTACTGGTAATAAGTTTCCTTGAAACAGATTTTCAAGTCTTTTTTTTTTTTTTTTTGGTGGTACTGGGGGTGGAACCCAGAGGCTTTCTACTTCCGGGCTATACTCCCAGACCTTTTTTATATTTTATTTGGAAACAGGGTCTCACTAAGTGGCTGAGAGCCTCACTAAGTAGCTGAGGCTAGCTTCCAACCTACGTGATCCTCCTGTCTCAGCCTCCCAAGCGCGGGGATTACAAGCATGCGCCACCACGCCCGGCTCTTTTTTTTTTTTTTTTTTAATATCTAAAGACATAAAGCCTAAAGCTCTTCCCGAATGGATATTAAGCACATTTAAATTTTTCTTACCACTTGGAATATATGATTTCACCTAAGAGTCACAGTCATACTGAAAAAAGCAAATGGGAGATGTTATATTTTTTTGGTGGTACTGGGGTTCCTGGAAGCCCTTCTCTCTCCGGGCTATACTCCCAGGCCTTTTTTCTTTTTTTTGAAAACAGGGTCTCTTAAGCCAGCGAGGCTGACTACTAACCTGCGCCATCCTCCTGTCTCTGCCTCCCAAGCGCGGGGATTGCAAGCGTGCGCCACCACGCCCGGCATGTCATATTTTTTTGAAGAGAGACTTCTTTGCAAAGCTCACTGTGTGGAGCCATGGGCAAAGCATTTCTCCTTTGCTGGTAGAACTACTATTGGTAGGGAGCTCATACAGGGAAGTAGTTAGAGGTATGGTCAACACCCCATCCTGGAACTGACCCCAGGAAGTGGCTCAACTGTATCTTTCTGTTTGCTCCTCTGCCTGTTGGGGGAGTGAGGTGGAAAAGTTCAGGCTAGGAAGCAATTGTTTCTCTTATCTTATTTAGCTGTCAGGCCATTTAGTCTGGGCATTTGGTAATACATGGCTTATTCTCTGTCCTTGATTTGAATGCTCTGCTGCTGAGATGTTTTTCCACAATCCAGAGAAAAAAGTATTGCAGTGCCATGGTGTAAAAGTGTGTGTAAGAGGTTAAAAAGAAAAAGAAAGATGAAGCTGGGAAAGTGACTTAGAGTTTAGTCCTTTCATACTTCATTGGCAAGTGGAGTCTTCATGGATTTTGGAGTCAGGTGGACCTGAGTTTAAATTCTAGCTCTTCTTCATACCAGCTCAGTGACTTTAGTCAGATAATTTAATCTCTTTAGTACACAATTTCTTCATTATAAGTTATGATGCTTTTTTACTTGGTAAGTATTCATTGAAATAGTATATATACATCATAGCATAGAATAAGTTCCTAACAAATAAAAATTATTAATAATACATTGTTAGGAAAAGAAAATCCACTAGGAAACAAATAGTATATTTTATTAATAATAGGGGAAAGCTTTGTGGGTGAAAAATATAGGGTTGGATTTTCAAGTAGTCCTTTTTTTCCCTAAGTGTAGTTAGACTGGCTCTGTTGGTAACAACAAAAAACACATTTAGTTACCTTCAACCACCATCATGAATCCTAAATTAAGGAACAGGATTCAATGTATTTGTAGAACATTATCTATTTCATGCAGTCATTGTATACTACGTACACCATGTTTATCACATTCTCAGACCATCTATTATGTTATTTTCTTAATATTTGTCCTCGGTTTGACTCTTCATTATTTTTATTTTTTATTGTAATTCTAGTGATGAAACCCAAGGCTGTATGCTCACTAAGTGCTCTGCCACTGAGCTGCACCCTTAACCTTCGATTCACCTTTGGAAAACCTCACCACACCATGGGTGTGGTGATAATCTTTGTAATCCCAGTTCTTGAATTGAGAGGCCTGTAAGACTAGAGGTTCATGGCTAGCCTCAGCAACTTAGTGAGACCCTCCACAACTTAGTAAGACTGTTTCCAAATAAAAAATAAATAAGCCGGGCATGGTGGCGCACGCTTGTAATCCCCGCGCTTGGGAGGCAGAGACAGGAGGATCGCTCAGGTTCGAAGCCAGCCGCGCGTGTTGGCTTAGGAGACCCTGTTTCCAAATATAAAAATGTAAAAATAGGTCTGGGAGTGTAGCCCGGAGGTAGAAGGGCTTCCAGGAACCCCAGTACCACCAAAAAAATAAAAAATAAAAAATAAAAAAAAATAAAAAAAAAATAAAAAATAAATAAAATGGGGTTGAGGGTATAGTTCATAGGTAAAAAGCCTCTGGGTTCAATCCCTAGTACCACAAAAATAAGTAAATAAATAAGACCTCTTTGAAGCCTCATTTAAGCAATATTATCTGTAAAATAATGGGTTTGCTGTGCTAGTTATATTTTTATAATGTGTTCTAAAAGGGAGACCTTTAAAAGTTTCCACCTAAGGCTAGAGAGAAAAAAGGAACAAAAGAAATTTCATAAAAAGAGAAGGAAGATGAGTAGGGTGGAGAAAAGATGAGTAGGGTGGATGAGGGGGAAGGAAAGTATTGAGGGATCAAATTATATTATCTGAAGCCAGGTGTGGTAGTGCACACTTGTAATCCCAGCATTCGGGAGGTGGAGACCGGAGGATCTGTTTGCAGACAGCCTCAGCTACTTAGTGAGACCTTTCACAACTCAGTGAGACCCTGTTTCAAAAAAATAAAAAAGACTAAAAAAAAAATAGGGCTGGGGGTGTAGCTCAGAGGTACAATGTTCTTGGGTTCCATCCCTAGTACCGAAAAAAAAAAAAAATATATATATATATATATATATATATATATGTATATAGATATTATCTGCATGTACAAATATGTCACCATGAGTCTCACTATTATATGTAATTATTGTGTACTAATAAGAAATATAAAAAATAGTTCTACCTATAGGCCATCTGTCATCCAAAAATAGTTCTACTATGGTCCATGCAACATCTATAATTGTCAGAAGTACTTCTGGCTCTATGTTACTGTGCTTTGAAAAACACTGGCTTATATTATCCCCCTTGGTGTTCACAAGGAAGCAGTCAGAGAAGCCATAATTATCCCAGTCAAAAATGAGAAAGTCAGGTTTGTGGATAGTGTGTGTGTGTGTGTGTGTGTGTGTGTGTGTGTAAGAGACTCAAGACTGAACCAAGGAGCATTCTACCTCCAAGCTATACCCTCATCTCTTTTTATTGAAACAGGATCTTGCTAGGTTGCTGAGAGTATTGCTGTTTTCCAGGCTGGCCTTCAACTTGAGATCCTCCTGTCTTGGCCTTCCACCTACTGGGATTATAGACATGTGCCACTACACCTGGTTTAGATAAAATCTTAGTCAGTAAATCTTCAGAACTGGTCCAGCCGGGAGTGGAGGTGCACACTTGTAATCCCAGCATTTGGGAGGCTGAGACTGGAGGATCATGGTTCACAGACAGCCTTAGCTACTTAGGCCCTCTGCAACTCAGTGAGACACGGTTTCAAAATAGAGAATAAAAAATAGGGCAGGGGGTGTATCTCAGAGCTCAAATGCCCCTGGGTTCCATTCCAAGACCCGCAAATAAATAAATAAATAAATAAATAAATAAATAAAATCTTCAGAATTGGTCTTGGTATCATGATTTTTCTATATTACCCAATGCTTTTACGGTGTCAATAATGTAACACCTGTTCCTCTAAAGAATGCAAACTTAGAACTCAAAGTAAAAAAAAATCTTTTATGTTTAGACCTGAGCATTTTGGAATTTTGTGGTACTTTGAATACAGATCAGACAAAAAGGAGTTAGCAATCAAAGAAACTGAGGGCAGACCACCAAGTTGCTCCCGATTATCTCAGCCTCCTAGTGTTCACCACCTTGTGCAATCCCCTGCACTTGAGAAACTTGTGCTACCAGTAGCCCATGGCAGCTTTGTGGAGATTTCACTTCACTGATAAGGTTGCAAAAGATTGAGAATTCCACGTGGCTTGCTTTGATGAAACAAGCTGCCATCAGAGAGAGCCCCACACGGCAAGGACCCCTGGGTAAGCCGAGGCCTTCAGTTCAAAGCCCCTCAAGGAGATGAATCGGGCCATTAGTCCTGAGCTTTAGCTGGGAAGCAGGCCTGTCCCTAGGCCAGCTTTCAGATGAGGCCCCAGCATGGGTGGACACCTCACTGTGGACCCAACCGAGACCTTCCCAGAACTCTGCTTCACAGATGTTTGAGGCAATTTGTCTTTGGATGGGGATAGGATTATTTGTTATTTGCCAATATATGGCGCCAGCCCACAGAGTTATCTCCAGAAGTGATTCAGTGGAAGTGGAATCGAGTGAGTGCTGCTGTGATGGGCCCCATGCACTTGCTGTAAGGTCTACCCTTGGAAGCTTTTTCTTTCTCATCCTCCCAGTATTTCCTCTCTTCTCCTTCTTTCTCCCTCCTTTGCTTTATTTCTTTTGCTCATGCTATAGTTTTAATTAATTGTGTAAATAGAAACTTAAAAGACAATAGCAATGCACAAGAAACCTCCTGCCTTTGCACCGTGTTGTCATTTGGGCTTTGTGTCCAACAGTCCCCTGCTGGGACTTCCTGTGAGGGATGCATGCGTAGGAGCTGCTCTGTGAAGGTTTGGCTGCCAGTGTACTGAATCATCGTAGAGTTGCCTCACTGTTGTCCAGGTCCTTTTGAGTTTTTTTTTTTCCTACTTATAAAAGTGTCTTTTTTCTTTCAAAGAGCTGTGTCATTGTGTTCTCTTTTTCTCTGCAGGTGATTGATAGCCCTGATCTGTCAGCCCCTCTTGCTTACTGGAACGTGAAGATGATTTTTCCTGCATGTAGTTTCTCTATAAAATTAAAAACTTTACCCATGAGTACAAATATATATGCTCCACATTGTCTTGCTGATTTCCCTTAGTTTCTTTAACCACTGCACTTCCTTAAAAATGTTACTTTTGCAGTGGGTTTGCTTTTATTTCTCATGCACAAGTAGCTAGAGCTAGCCTTATATATAACACAGGGAGGAAGAAAGCAGGTATTGGGGAGGTATATATTTTAAAAACATTCGAATCACAAATCTCTCACTGTACGACAGCAAAATTTAATAATACCACTCTTAAACACACACATATGCAAATGAGTCACACTATAAAAACTTCTAACAAGTGCTGGCAAGTCAGACTGCAGACTTACCCTGAAACCTGCCTCCCCAATAAAAACCTCATAATTAAAATCAAGGCCGTCCATAAATCTTAACATATAATAACAATTATTTGCGACTGGTACAAGACATAATTAGAAAGTTTAAAGTATGTTTTTTCAGGTAAAAATTCTATACGTATACAATTTGCAGCCAGTAGGTTGTCATCTATACTTAAGCAGTGACATGCTTCTTTCTCCAACAATCAATACCTACTCAACTTGGTCCAGCTGGAGACAAGAGATGTTGTCTTGTGAAAACAACACTAATGTTTGCTAAATGGGCAGAGTGCCTACTATATGCTTTGTTAAGTGCCTACTATGTACTTTGTTAAGCACAGAATGTCGAATTACAGTTCATCCTCTTTACACTCAGGAGATAATCAACTATATCTTATTTACATTAAACTAAGGCTTAAAATGCTTTACTGAATTTGCTAAGGTGTTCAAGAAGTAAGTGGCCCCAACAGGGTTTGAACCCTAGTCCCTTGATTCTCCAGAGTACTCTTTTTGTCAAAAGTATAGCCTTGATAAAGAACATGAATTAATATATGGGAGCCAGTGAACAGGGTCCAGAGCCTGTTGAACACAAGATAGAATTGGTAATGCAGGTCCTCTGTTACTATCTGGTTTTCAGTTGGTTATTACTTGATATGCCTTTCAAATTAACATTATATTATTCTAGCCTGTGAACTCATCCATCCAGACATATCAATCTGGCAAGTACATACTAATTAAACCCAAAGATTTCAGAATACTCCTGTGGCTCAGGGTCTGAAAATGGAGTGGAGGCTCCGTGCAGTTGCCACACGACTTTGCTAAGGTGTTCCTCCCTCCTGACTTTTCTCATAGGTGGCTATTTTGGTGAGATCTCCAGTGAGAAGTTGAGGTACAAAGAAGCCAGAGGTAGGAATGGGAAGGAGATGGAAAGACCAGCCAATAAAGTTCAGATTCTTGTGTTCTAAAGTATTCTGTTGGAGACAAGTATTCTGTCTCTAAATCAGTTTTTGAAAAGTGGGTTGGCAGAATATCTCAGGGTAGTTGTTAGCAAAGAAATTGACTATATAATGCTTCCATTTCTTAGAATTTCATAGTTCTCTGAAAGAATTTATTATACTTAATCTTTTAAAAATCCTTAATAAGAACCAGGTTTGGTGGAGCAGCTTGGGAGGCTGAGACAGGAGGATGGCAGGTTTGTGGCTAGCCTCAGAAACTTATTGAGGCCCTCTGCAACTTAGTGAGGCTCTGTTTCAAAATAAAAAATAGGACTTGAGGTATAGCTCAGAAGTAGAATGCCATTTCACTACAATCAATCAATCAATCAATCAATCAATCAATCTTAATAGCAGACTGCAGTGCAGAGGTTGGCAAACTTTCTGTAGAAGGCTAGATAGAAGGCGTTAGCCTTGTGGCCATATAGTTTCTGTCACAATGCTTCTCTTCTGCTTTTGTAGCACCCAAACAACCATGGACAAAACAATAAATGAATAAGAATGTCTGTGTACCAACAAAACTTTATATACAAAGCTAGGCAACAAGACAGATTTGACACAAAGATAATAGTTTGCTGACTGCTGGTATGGTGGGAAGAGTTCAGATGAAGCATGAGTCTGGCTATGCAATTCTATCTGGGTATTCTTGGGAAAATATTTAATTGAGATTTGATGTAGTTTCCTTCTCTGTGAAATGATAATAATAAAACCTACTTCGCATGACTGTTAGGACGATTCACCTATGAAGCTCAATGTAGCAAACTATCTGGCACCTAATAGGTACCTAATAAATGATAACTATAGTAATTATCATTTTGGAATTATTATAATTTCTCTTTTTTACTTGTTTGTTGTCTAATATATTTACTATGAACTGATAAGTACTCGTTGAGGGTAACTGGAACTGTTTTGCTGGGAACATTAAAGTTTTCTTCTGTTGGAATGGCAAAACTTCTTTGGAGATTTTGGGAGCTTTGGAGATTTTGTTGTTTCTATGGAAGAAACACCATTCTCTCTCAGTTTCTAGTTTCTCTGCTTCAAGTCCTTTTAAAAAGAATTGAGTAGATATGCATGCGTTTGCTTTTCTTCTTTATTTTCTTTGTTGGGTAATCATGCCTAGGTTGATTGACATTAAAGACGGCTCTCACCATCCCTATGGCAATAGGCGTCTGTTGACTTGAATCCAGCCCAGCCCTGGTAGTTCGTGAGTGGGATGGTCTGGGTGTGTCAGGCTTGGTCTGTGGCGCCAGGCGGGGGCGGATGCACCTGTTCTCCTTGTGGAACGTTGGCACTCGCATAGGGGCTGCTTCTTGGCACATTCTTTGTGAAAGGTCACTGGCTGATTTGAGCTGCCGAGCTGAGCCCCACATCCTGTGTATACCACACTGGCTTTTTTTTCTGTGACATTCTGCCTCATTTCTAGAGATCAGCTTGGCTCATAGAAGTAAGAATTTGTTTTTTTTTTCTTTATAAATTTTCCTAGAAGGAGAAGAGGTGATGATCTTATCTGAGAGCCGAGTCACTGGAGACATGAACTCAAAACTAAATCTTTCTTTGACTAAAGAAGAAAACTGTACTAAAAGTAGTACGATGAAAAGTCACAGAATAGGGTCAAGGTTGTTGACTTAACCATACATGTAAGTGCTACAGTTAACACACAACTTTCAGTTCCTGCTAGTGGAAGGAATGATCAGTTTTTTCTTCCTCTTTTCTTGAATTCCTTTCTTACCTCTGCCGTCCCGTCTCTCTCTCTCTCTCTCTCTCTCTCTCTCTCTCTTAATAAGGAATAAAGATAAGTGATAACAGATCTGTCTTGGACTGGTAGTGGCAGGAAATCTACTTGATAACAAAAGTTGGGTCAAATTTTACTTTTCTATTTTTGAATTAAAATTGTAGTATACATAGACTAATTAGACTAGAGGCTTCAAATATGAAGATAATGCTTTCAAAAATGACTGCTGAGCAAGGGTCTAAAGTGACCAATAACATGTAGGAACAGCATTAAAAATCTTTACACACAGCACCTTTGGATACACAAAGGCAAACTTTATTTTCTGTAAGTAAAATAATCAATCCAAGCACACACAAAATAAAAATTGTAAAATACTCAATTTAAATTTCTTATAATTTGCCTGGATCGACAGGTTCCGACTATCAGGGATGGTTTTTCACATACTAGAGTACTTGGCCACATAGTACTGAGAATTTAGAAATTGACTTTTAAATTCTTTTCTTCTTTTATGGGTCTGGAGATGGAACCCAGGGGCATTCTACCTCTGAGCTATACCCCCTGCCCTACTTTTTATTTTTATTTTGAAACCGGGTCTCACTGAGTTGCAGAGGGCCTCACTAAGTAGCTGAGGCTGTCCGCGAACCACGATCCTCTGGTCTCAGCCTCCAGAATGCTGGGATTACAAGCGTGCGCCACCACTCCCAGCGACTTTTAAATTCTAATGGCATGCATGATTTAGCTGCAGGAGAACATCATAGTTCTGACTTGCCTTGTTCTAATATCCTAATATGTGTTGAAATGTTTTGCAAAACTGAAACGAATGATATCAGTTTTATCTTGAGCAGATACAATCTTTATGTTGGTTAAGAACCATATAATGTGTGATTTTAAAAAAAAAAAACTTCTTAACTATTATGCTTACCGTGGTTTGGAAAATATTCTAGGACATTTTTTTCAGAAGAATTCTTAGGTTTCAAAAACTTTGAAGATGTCATAGATACATCTTCAAATGTGGGGTGGGGGGGATAGTTATAAAACACCATTGCCAAATAAACTGATTTTTAAACTACAGGTATTTAGCTGGCCATTGATGGTGGTGCACACATGTAATCTGAGTTCGAGGCCAGCTTCTGTAATTTAGCAAAGACCCTCAGCAACTTAGCAAGAATTATATCATCACAAGAAATAAGATAAGGCTAGGGGTGTAGTTTAGAGATAGAACACCCCAGTGTTCAATTCTCAGTAGAACAACAACAAAATAAAAATACTGACATTGAAAAAAAAAGAAAAAATGTAAAATACTCAATTTAAGTTAAATACATCTGGAGATATAATGTAATAACATATAATTACAACAAATAACAAGGTTAGTTTGTGGCCTAAATTGTTTCCTCCTGGCTGCTTTCTTTTGCTATGTCTGTGACATATGGAGATGTTTCCATGCTAAAGCTATCTCATTCTTTTAAAAATGCAAGATATTCTATAATTTCTTTATAATTTTTTAATGAACATCTAGCTAGCATGATTTTTAATTGACTTAAAATGGGTTACAGTTACTTGCTTGGGACATACATCTATTTAAAGGATGGTGTTTTCTTCCAGAATTCCCCTGGCTTCGTGCACACCTTTGAACATGGTCTTTTGAATCAAGCCTAATATGCCCCTGGGGAGGCATCATGGATGTTCATATCTACCTGGGGTCTAGTTCCATGCCTTCACTGCCTTAAACACCCAGCCATGTAGGTTTCATTGGAAATCCAGGAAACACTTAATACCATGGTTGGAATCAGGTGGGAAAAGTTACAGCAGTCCAGCTGTGGGATGGGATTTAAAGGTGGCTCCTCCACACTCGAACATCAGTGCATCCCTCTGGCTCTGGCTCCTTTCTTTCTCTCTCTTTCCTTTTATTATTCTTCTGTAATTATCTGTGAACATGTCTGGGTTTCTCACTCCTCTGAGGGCAGGGACCACATCTTGCTCATCTTTGTATTACTCACAGCTTCTACCTAAATCCAAGAGTTGCTGAAGAAATGTGTTAGAGAAATAATTGTACATGAGCTAGACATGCTCCTTCAAATTTCTGTATCCAAACAATACACGCTTAGCTATTTGAGTGAGATAGATAAAGGAGAAGTATAAGTTTTAGGCACAAACTATACTTTAACATGAAATGAAATAGTCGCCACAATTTCGGAAAGAATCCTCTATGGTTTTCCAGTATTACCCTTACATCTATCACTAGCCATGCCTCAGTGCTGGGTGACTCTCATCCTGGCATGTTTTGGCAGGACTCTACCTGGTTTGCGTAACCCACACTGACTTCTAGTTTCAACAAGAATTGTTTACACACATTTAATTTTAGCTCTTGGGCTATATAACATGTCATTGTTCCTTTTACTTATCTTCTCCCCTTACTTTTGGAAACATGACAGGCCTCTTTGGTTCTTGTTGTTCCTGTTTGGTGTGCTTTGAGATTAATTTTAGCTCGCTCTTCAGCTTTCATGACATCCAAGATATTTTCAGCCATATTTCCTGTATAAGAAAATATAGACTATGTTACCACAAAGGCCAGTGGAGATTGGAGGATATTGTTTAAGTCATTTGGAGACTGTGTATCCTGGTTGGGAAGGAAGTTAGAGCAAAGTCTTTGGATTAATTTAGGCAATTTTGTTGTCATATATTCAATTTACAGGATAATGCATTCAGATCTTAATTTTATGTTTTCCTCACAGTGGATCTGAAAGCAAACACGTGTTTGGGGCTTAGTTAAAAAAAAAAAAAAACAGGACTTCATAGAATTACTTTCTTTCATATCTAAGGGGAAATAAATACCCTAGGAAGATAATAATGAACTTTGGGCAAAATAATGTTTTCTTAAGAGTTGGACATGGAAATTGAAAGTACTCAAAACATTCTTGCACAAGTGCTTTGAGAGACTTTTGTACAATTCCATTTCTTTGTGGTCCTTATACAATCGTATTTCTTTCTCTTTTTGTGTGTAGTACTGAGGATTGAACTCAGGGACATTCTACCTCTGAGCTACATGCCAAGCCCTATTTTTATTTTTGATTTTCAAATCAGGGCCTCACTAAGTAGCTGAGGCTGGCCACAAACCTGTGATCCTCCTGTCTCAGCCTCCCAAGTACTGGGATTACAAGTGTGTGCCACCACGCCTGACTTACAATCCTATTTCTTAATGCCTTTCTATAAACCTTTTTGTGTGTGTGTGTGTGTGTGTGTGTGACAAGAAGCTTAAAGATGTAAAAATAAAGAGAGAACTTTAGGAAAAAATACGATTAGGTTTGGTTACTTCTACCCTTCAGTAGATGTAAAATGACAGTCTTTTCAGTTCAATTTTCCTTTGTCAGTTCTGAGGGAGACAGGAAATGCAGTGCACTGTAGGAGGAATGAGTTTGCCACCTAGAGGACAAATGTGAAATTCGACTTTTCTCCAAGTTCTGCAGTATTCGTTCATTTTATATCTTCACTTCTTTACTCTTGTAATTGTTAGAAAGATAATGTATGTACAAGGCTTAATTATGGTACCAGTGCAGGTTGAGAAATCTGTTCAAGATAGAGCTCAGCTATGAGCTCAAAGAAATCACCAAGTGTATCTTACTTTAATTGCTCAGCTGTCTGTCTCGAAAATCTTTTACTTAAAGAGATTATAACCCAACTATCTAGAAAATTCTACATATCTACATTAGGAATAGATATTGTTTTTATTTGGGGGCTAGAATTAAACTCTGTTATTTTTATTCATTCTACTCCTTTGTTGTTGTTGCTGTTTTTTAAACCTTTCTTCGTTTGCAGTATCAGGAACTGATTCCAGAGCCTCATACATGCTAGACAAGTGGCCTACCACGGAGCTGTATTCCCAACCCTCTTTATATTTTGTTTTGAGACAGGATATCGATAAGTTGCCTGCGCTAACTTTGAACCTGTGATTCTCCAGTTTCATCCTCTCTAGTAGCTGGGATTACAAATGTGCAACACATTATCTGGCTCTTTTTATTTTTATATATTTTTGGTGATACTAAGTATGGAACCCAGGGGCTTTTCTACCTCCGGGCTGTACTCCCAACTTATTTTATACTTTATTTGGAAAGAGGGTCTCACTAAGTTGCTGAGAGCCTCACAAAGTAGCTGAGGCTGGCTTCGAACATGTGCGATCCTCCTGTGTCAGCCTCCCAAGCCTGGGGATTACAAGTGTGCACCACCACGCCCAGATTATCTGACTCTTTTTAAAGACAAGTTTTTAAAGACAAAGTGAAAATAGCGAGGCATAGTATGTAATTCCAGTACTTGGAAGGCTGAGACAGAAGGAGTATAAGTTTGAAGCCGGCCTCAGCAACTAAGCAAGACTATTTCAAAATAAAAAATAAAAAAGCTTTGACAAGTTTGATATGGAAAAGTGTAATTTCTTCTTATTTGATATAAATAAGACACAATGCCTCTGTCAAGAAATTCACAAGAAAGTAGACTAATGATAGAGGCCAACAATTTTGAAATATTTTCTTCATTTATTTGTAATGCTAGAGATTGAATCTAGGACCTTGCAAATACCAGGCAAGTGCTCTACTTTTGAGCTATATTCCCAGACCAATTATGATACAACTTAAATGATAATGTCTAGGATAAATCTACTATTTAATAAAAGCTAAGTACATATGTATACTTGTACCATTTATATTTTAATTATTTCTAAAGTTAAAATAACTTCCTTGCTTTTTTATTATAAGCAATATTTGGCATAGTGTAGGCATAGCAAGTACTCAAGTATTGTTGACTTATCAAGTCAACAGTCATATTTTGGCATGAAACTTGCTTTAGAAGAGATCTACCCTCATTTTCTCCTGAACGTATATCTCCTCTCCCCACTTTCCTAAAAAATAAAAGCAAAAAGATTCGGACATTTATTTATTAGAGAAAAATTTCCATAAGGACATTCTTCATGTGCTCTAGAAATTTCTTTGCCTAACAAGTCTAGAAAACAACACACTAAAAAAAAATCTAAATGACAAAAACTTACAACCTCATATAAATTGTTAAGGCCAAGAAAAGGGAATCCAATGGGGTCTTTTGAAAGGATCCAAAGTTTTAGACTTTACTGTTCAATGGAACCAGGACCATTGATATCTCATGCAAAAGAGGCCAATTCTCTTTGCAGTGCAATCCTTTCTGAGCTTCCAGTGTTCTCCTTCTGCAAGAATCACCTCCAACCCCTCCAGAAGGCCTCTCCTTGGAGGCCCAGGATGATTTTCTTGTCAGCTCTTGGCCTTGGAAACAAGATTCAGCTTTCCATATAGTAAATATCCGGTTACTGTTCCAGCTATATTTTAATTGTACAACATATGTTTAATGTATATTTTTATATTTGTGTGGTTAGCAGTTATGTTATAATCCTTTGATTGTAAGTTTCTAGAAGATAGAAGCCAGTGTTATTTTCTCCATTTGGGGGGAAGTATGAAGGGGAATATCCTGGGAGTTGAACTCAGGACCATTCTACCTGAGCTTTTTTATTTTTTATTTTGAAATAGTCTTGCTTAGTTGCTGAGGCCGGCTTCAAACTTATACTCCTGTTTCAGCCTTCCAAGTACTGGAATTACATACTATGCCTCGCTATTTTCACTTTTTATTTTTGTAGTACTGGAAATTGAACCCACGGTCATTCTACCTTTGAGCTACACCCCAGTCCTATTTTATTTTTATTTTGAAACAGGATCTTGCTATGTTGATGAGAGCTTTACTACTTTCTGAGGCTTTCCTTGAACCTATGATCCTCCTGTTTCAGCCTCCCAAGTAATAGGATTACAGGTCTGTACCACCAGGCTCAGATTTTTACACTTTTTGGATAAGGAAATAGAGGTCACTATAATCAAAGTGGAATGGTAGATTATATTAGATATTTTTACAATTTGTGTAGACTGTTTAAAACAATGACTATAAAAAGGTAGCTGAGTATTCAGGTATGACACACTATATGGTTTCTTTGAGCCTTTAGCTCCTGAAAGAAATTTACCAAATTTTCAGGCTCTCAAAGTTTTCTTATTGCATTTGTTATGGATTTATTTTATCCCTACACAATCATGATGTTAAGGCTCTGACTTCCAGGAGGACAGAATATGACCTGATTTGGGAATGGGGTCACTGCAGCGGTAATCGGTTAAGATCTGGCATTCGGGAGTAGGATGAGCCCCTAATCCAATGTGACCAATGACCTCGTGATGAGGGGGGTTTTGGCCATAGAGACAGGCAAGTGGAAAACACTGTCTAAAGTTTGGAGTTGTACTCCCACAAGCCAAGAACTACCAGAAGCTAAGGGAGAGGCCTGGGCAGATGGTTCCTGAGAACCTTGAGAGGGAGTGACTCTGACTCCTTGACCTTGAACTTCTAGCATCCAGTATGGTGAGGCAATACGTTTCTGATTCATAACCACTCATAAAGTTTGTGACACTCTATTATGACAGCCCTAGCAAATAATATGCCATTGTGTGTGTGTGAGTGTGTATGTGTATGTGTGTTACTGAGGATTAAACCTAAGGGTATTCTATTTCTGATCTACACTCCCAACTCTTTTTATTTGCTATTTTGAAACAGGGACATGCTAAGTTGCTGGGTTTCCCTTGAACCTGTGATCCTCCTGTCTTAGCCTCCCAGGTACTAGGATTATAGGCATCTGCTGCCATGCCCAGCTACTAATTCACTATTTTATTTTATTTTATTTTATTTTATTTGCAGTACTGGGGATATAAACCAGGGTCATTCTACCTCCGAGTTACACACCCCAGCCCAATTTTTTTATTCTTTATTTTGAGACAGGGTTTCACTGAGTTGCAAAGGGCCTAAGTAGATGAAGCTGTCCACAAACCATGATCCTCTTGTCTCAGCCCCCCAAATGCTGGGATTACAAGTGTACACCACCACACCTGGCTCCTAATTCTAATGTGATGGTGCAGGCAAGATTCTGTCAGAATGTGAACATCTCTTCTATTTCTGGCTAGCATTCTACAGTGTAGATACTGGTGCCTTCTCTCTGCAAATTAGGAAATGAAGGAAGACTCAGATAAATGACAAGTTCGAGGGGTAGAGGCTGTTCCAATTATAGTGTCTGTGTTTGAACCACCTGACTCCAAAGTATTATCACTCCATTCAATTCTAGGATGACCCAGATGCTCAGAAACAAGCACATGCAGCTAGAGATGTGGGTGGTATTTATGCAGTGAGAAGGGGCTCCCAGCCTGGGAGAAATTTTATGAAGCCAAACAACTACACAGGGTATACTAACGGTGACAGGATCATTCATATGTACCACCTGCTTGGACTTTGAGGAATGATCTCCTAAATACACCTGGGTAGTTCAGTTCAGGCAAGAAGGAACAGCATGTTGGAGATGGTGGATATTCCTGAATGCCTCCGTTGTGGCTGAGAGTCTAATCTTCAACATCTACATGTGTGTGGATACAGAAATACACAATCTAAAATTTGTTGGTTGTGGTGGCTCACACTTATAATCCCAGTACTTGGGAGGTTGAGATAGGAAGATTGCAGGTTCCCAGCCAGCCTCAGCAACTTAGTGAGGCCCTCCATAACTTAGAAAGACCCTGTTTCAAACTGGAAAAAAACAGGGCTACAGGTGTTGCTCAGAGGTAGAATGCCTCTGAGTTCAATCCCCAGTACCACTCAAAAGTCAATCAATAAATAAAAATAGTATTTGGGAGGCGGAGAAAGGAGGATGGCAGATTCAAAGCCAGCTTTGGCAATTTAGAGAGGCTCTTAGCAACCTAGTAAGACTCTGTTTCCAAATAAAAAATAAAATCGGGTTGGGGGTGTAGCTCAGCGATAGAATGACTCTGGGTTAAATCCTCAGAACCAAAATAAACAAACAAACAAACAAACAACCTAAAACCCTTATGCAGTCTAATTTGAATTCATTGATGTTTTTGTCAGGTATCAGGGCCAGTATTAGCACCATCATTATGTAGATGAGGAAGCTGCAATACTAGGGAAGTTCCCTGACTTCCAGGGCCACAAGGTAAACCTTGGTGCCAACGTGGTCCTGGTCTTTCTGATTTCAACATTCTCTCTCTCCTTTCTCATTGTGCGTAGCATCAGCTTTGCTTTCTCTGGCTTTCCTTAGTCACTCCTGTGGTTTCATAGCACTCCCTCTCTCTCACTAAATAACTGCGCCCACAGCCAAACTCCCATGAAAGCACAGAACAAACGAAGCAGACAGGGTGATGGTAGAAGATACGGGATAAAAGGTGTCCTGCCAAAGAGAAAGAGACATTGGGAGGAAAAGAGAAGGGTGTAAACAGAAGACCCTCTGAGCGAATGCTATGTGTGCACTTGAACCTCTTCAACAGGTGTGGTTCTCAGGAGTTGTGCGTAGCGAGGGAGACACAATGGAGGCTGCTAGCCGTGGAGCTGTTACAGGAACCATTTTCCGAGGTGAACAAAGTTCCCATTGACCCCTCGTTTGTTTGTTGAGAAGACTTTGCCCCACGGTAGCCAGAAAGCATCCTGACAATATATCTAAAAAGATAACACCGGAGACTGTGTCATGCTTTGGTTTTATTTATTTATTTTTTTGATACTGGGTATTCAACCAGGGCATTCTACCTCTGAGCTATACTTCCAGCCCTTTTAATTTTTTATTTTGAAACAGGGTCTCATTAAGTTGTGTAGGGCCTCTCTAAGTTGCTGAGGCTGGCTGCAAACCTGCAATTCTCCCACGTACTGGGATTTCAGGTGTGTGCCACCACACCCAGCCTTATGTGATATCTTTTCTTGCACCTAGGATTTTTTTTTTTTTTAAAATGATGATTACTAAAGAATGCTGTATTTGATTAAGATTCCAGATATTATTGTCCAATAAATTTAAGTTATGAAAAAAGACATCTGGAGACACCATTTACATTAGAAAACAGAAACAATCTGACTTATATTTTCCTTAGTTGAGAAGAAAATTCACAGACTCCGAAGCAACTTTTTGCCTTAAAAAAAATTCAAAAATCACCCAGAGGCAATAGGGAGTGGCTCAACTCCTGCGCTTCTCTTTATGGGTGGCTGAAGTTCAGATTTCTCAACAAGCCATAATCTCAGTGTGACTGGCCAAATTCCACGGTGGATAATGAGATCTGGCTTACCAGGGAAGATTTGTTCTGGGAATCTATTAGCCAAGTGGCTGTGTTTTACATGAGCTGTCAGACTCACTATACTTGCTGACAGTACCAGCCCAGCAGGTTCTACAGGTGAGACAGCCTCCGGGTCTGGTGGATCTGGTCGGCAGGAACAGCACAGAAACAAATGGCCTGACTCTGGGTATCAGAAGCTCTCTTTCCTACTTGCTCTTCCAAACTCCTTCTCTACCATTTATGAGTTAATTCATCATTCATTCATTCATTCACTCATTCATTCAACAGGTGTTTACTGAATGCTTAGTAATGTTTCAGGCACTGGCCAAGGAGGGCACAGGAACATATAGGGGCTGCAAGAGCATGTAAACATGCAATCATATACTCAGTGAAAAATTTTACAATTCACAGAGCTCAGTTACTCAAATCCTTAATAATTCTGACGTTAAAAGGCAGAAAACACATACTTGGGAAGTTCTTTGGAAGAGGAAATGGATTTTATGTAGTTCAATACATAAAATTAAGGAATGTATGAAGATTGGTCTATGTGTGTTGTTGTGAGTCCAGAGTGAACACTGGTTTCCCTAACTGTGCCTGGATGCCATCGGCCCCACAGCCACCTCTGCGGTGCGAGAGAGGACAGCCCGGGAAACTTAGCATGACCCTATCTCAAAATAAAAAGGGCTGCATATGTAGCTCAGTGGTAGAGCACTGGGTTCAATTCCCAATACCACAAGAAAAAAAAAAAGCCTTTATATTTCTGCAAAAGTCACCTGAATTCTTAGGTTTCTGCAAAAGTCACCTGACTTCTGACTCTTTTTTCCACCCACTCCTGCAAGAATGACAGTGTTTAAGCTCCCATAAAAAGTTTGTCTGTAATATGCAAAATGAAGGTATACATGCTTTGAAATTTATTCACAATAGAATTTTATGACATTTCTAATTTTTTTTCGGGTCTGGGAATGGAACCCAGAGGCATTTGACCTCCGAGCTACACCCCCTGCCCTATTTTTTATTCTTTATTTTGAAACAGGGTTTCACTAAGTTGCAGAAGGCCTCACTGAGTAGCTGAGGCTGTCCACGAACCATGATCCTCCAGTCTCAGCCTCCCCAATGCTGGGATTACAAGAGTCCACCACCATGCCCAGCTGACATTTCTATTTTTATTTTTGTGGTACTGTGAATTGAACCCAGGGGCATTCTACCCCAGCCCTATTTTATTTTTATTTTGGAACAGGGTCTCACTAGATTGATGACAGTCTCACTGCTTGCTGAGGCTGTCCTCAAAGCTGTGATTCTCCTGTCTCAGCCTCCCAAGTACTGGGATTACAGGCATGCATCACCACACTGGTCTATAGCATTTCTATGAATAGCCTGTCATTCTAACGCAAGTTTAACAATGTTTATACAGGATTTGTAATTCATCTTTTTGTTTTAACTCTTTTTTTTTTTGGTATTGGGGATTGAATCCATGGCATTCTACCTCTGAGCTACATCCCTAGCCCTTTCTTTTTTTTTTTTTTTTTTGGTGGTGGTACTGGGGATCCTGGAAGCCCTTCTACCTCCAGTATACACTCCCATGGGCTACACTCCCAGACCTATTTTTTAAACATTTTTATGTGGAAACAGAGTCTCTTAAGCCAGCGAGGCTGGCTCCGAACCAGCGCGATCCTCCTGTCTCCGCCTCCCAAGCGCAGGGATTACTAGCAAGCGTGCGCCACCACGCCCGGCTGCCCTTTCTATTTTTTTTAATTTTGAAACAGTGTCTCATTAAGTTGCTGAGAGTCTTGCTAAATTGCTGAAGCTGGCCTTGAACTTGTGAGTCTCCTGTCTCAGCCTCCAAAGTACTGAAGTTACAAGTGTGTAGCAACACACCTGGTTTCAAATATTCTTTAATATAAACACGTCTTCTAAATTAAGCATCTTTGTATATATCCCAAAGTAAAAAAATAAAATGCAAAAAATGATGATCACCACGGCAATGGCGAGGAGAGCTATCAGTAGTGGAGAGCTTTCCATGTGCTGTCTAACTTTCTTATATCCACAAGAACTCTCAGGGCATGTATATTACAGAATATGAGGCAAAGGGCAGGAAAGAGGAGGGGACGGAAGTGAAACTTGCTTTGCCTTTGGCAGCTCTAACTCACACACGATGCGATGATGATTTTGTTCTTTTTTTTTTTTTTGTCAGCTGAGACTTTGTGCCTGAATATTACATGACAGTTGTCCTTCATGTATATTTGCTGTTTGTCCCTCTGACAGTAGTGCCTAACACAATCTTCCAGTTATTGGCTGAGAAAATAGTGAAATGTTTTTTTTTATAAATGTTATCACAAAAGATTTGTTGTTACTATTAAGTTTCTTTACTTTATAGAGGCAAAATATCAAAACTCAGGAAAATTCCCTGGGTTTCCATACAGGACCATCATAGGCTTTTTGATCTGAACTTGTTTTTACATATGTTCCTGAGTTTTGCTTCCAGTAGAGGGTGAGCTCCTGGTACAAGCCATGCTTATTTGCTTTTCATCATACATTCTTTCTTAACAGAGTGTTTTGTACTTGATTGGTGCTGAATAATTTTTTTCTAGTTGTTCACTAATTAAATGGTATAACAGGACTCATAAACCTGCCTTTTATTTTTTCTTCATCATAAACTTTCTAGATTTGTAAACCTCATTCAGACTCTCATTATTTACTTTTCCTATAAAAGTACTAAAGATCCGATGCGGGGGCACATGTCTGTAATTTCAGTATTTGGGAGACTGAGACAGGAGGACCACAGGTTTGAGGCCAGCCTTGGCAAGTTAGTGAGGCGCTCTGTAACTTAGTGAGACCTTGTTTCAAAATAAAAAAAATAAATAAAATAGGGCTGGAGGTACAGCTCAGAGGCAGAATGATCCTGGGTTCAATCCCCAGTAACCCTCCTCCCCCATACACCAAGTTCTAAAGATGGTGTATTTGAGAAGTAATTTAGCAAATAATTAAGTCACAGAGAACTGGAACAGTATGCTGTTCATTGTCATTTTTATGTGGAATGGCCAAAATAAAAAAGATAAAAATCTAAAGGTGTATGGACTATGTTGATTAAATATTTTCATTACACAGTTACATAAATTATGGGAGCTCTAGGACATAATGATCTTATCTATAGCAGTCATCATAAAACAAATTAGCTAAAGATTGTAAAATGATTCAAAATGATGAAAACATGCTAGTTGTTTCCTATAATTAAATCATCAAACAATTGCTGTGCTTATTTTTTACAGTGGTCTAATTAAAGTATCACTTTGGGGCTGTTAGTGTACTTGAGTGTGAATGTTTTGGGGAAATTTTACACTTGGCTCTTCTGTGTAAATGGATGTATATGTTATGATGTTACATCGTAGATTACTAAATAATTGCACAATAATTTTGTAAGCCATTCTCTCGAGTTAGTTATTAAGACTGCTTGTTGTGGAGTTGACTTTAAGAACTACTGTATTTCCGGAGTCTGCTTTGTACCTGTGAAGGTCAGTGCATCCTCCTTCTGAAAACTCATGATTGCTTTTTTATGGCTTGATGAAATCTGACATGCTTCTTCTACTCCCCCTCCTTCCTGTGCCTCTTTCCCCAACAGTTTTTTCTATTCCTCTTGGCATCTGGACTTCTTTTTCTGCCAAATGAGTCAGCTAGAGAGGAAATGTTTAACCCACATTTTCCATCTTGGCTGGGAAAAGAGGTTTAAAGGCAAAAGGTGCCGGAATATGTTTCATTCAGGATTCTGATGGAACCTTCCTGATCTTCTTCTGAGAATACCATTCTGGCAGTCAAGCTAAAAAGTGCTAAATGATATAATGCATATATTTTCCAAGATCATTACTTATTTTAGGACCTTTTTTTCTTTTGGAAGAAATAGTTTTCTTTTGGAAAAATACTGTGTGTGTGTGTGTGTGTGCACGCGCGTTCGTGTGTGTGTGTGTGTGTGTGTGTGTGTGTGTGTGTGTGTGTGTGTGGTTTTTGGGATTGAAGGGGCATTCTACCTCTGAGCTACACCCCCAGTCTATTTTTTTTTGTGTGTGTGGTACAGGGGATGGAACCCTTCTTCCTCCGGGCTACACTAACAGATCTATTTTATATTTTTATTTGGAAACAGGGTCTCTTAAGCCAGAGAGGCTGGCTTCGAACCTGCATGATCCTCCTGTCTCCGCCTCCCAAGTGCAGGGATTACAAGCATGCGCCACCATGCCCGGCCACCCCCAGTATATTTTATTTTTTGTTTTGAAATGGTCTCATTAAGTTGTGGAGGGCTTTGTTAAGTTGCTGAGAGATCCTCCTGTTTCAGCCTATTAAGTACTAGAACTACAAACATGTACCACTATGCCTGGCTTATTTGGTGTGCTTATGTGTATTTTCTTAATATCTAGTCTCCTTCCATAAAGGATTTGTTTTACAAATATAAAGAATGCAGTAGGATTAAAAGTAAAGAAGAAAATAGGTAGTTTCTTTTAAAAAGAAGAGGAAGTATGAGTAGAATTGTAAGGTGAAAATGAACAGTTTGCATTCTGGCATAGCTACTACCTGTTGATGTTTATTATACATCAAACATTTAACTCTAATCCAAATATCTTACCAGCCTGGCAGGGTGGTGCACGCTTGTAATCCCAGCATTTGGGAGGCTGAGACAGGAGGATCGTGGTTCATGGACAGTCTCAGCTACTTCGTGAGGAGACCCTTTGCAACTCAATGAGACCCTGTTTCAAAATAAGGAATGAAAAATAGAACTGGGGGTGTAGTTCAAAGGTATAATGCCCCTGGGTTCCATCCCCAGTAACACACACACACACACACACACACACACACACACACACACACACACATTTTGCCTAGTAAGATAATCATTGTTTTGAATCTATTAGATTTTGTATTTGTAGAAACTGAAGCTCATTTAACTCCATGCTGCCCGTCTGTGGTAGAAGAGGAATTTGACTCTCTGGTGGTCATCTCATCAGAGTTTCTTTGTTGTAGTCTATAGGTGTTTTTTTTTGACACAGGCATTTATTATCAATGGTAATGCACAACATTATATCAGTAAATGGATAAATAGCTTGGCTTCACTAAATTTGTCATTTTTGAAACATCAGTGCTTGGGTAGCAGAACAGGTAAAGGAAACAGTAATTTCTGGGCCTTAGTGGTAGCTGTGGTGCTGATAGAGGGAGATACAGGTTGCCCATGTTCTGTCACAATGCAGGTAAAAAAGTAGATCATTTAAAGTCTAAAGTGGTCCTGAGGGGGTTATATTCTTCACCAAGACCTTGGTGTTAAATTAGCAACATAGGTTTAAGAATATGCCATAAAAGTGAAGATACAGAACTATTAAATTCAATCATAATGTACCTTGATCAAAACTGTGGTCCATGCTCTTTGAAATGCTCATCAACCAGGATGTACATAAATCAAAGAGTGTTTTACATATCATAGCATCACAATGTGGACCTAAATGAATTTATTTGCTATATTAAACATTAAGATTAAATAGGCAATTATTTTATTTGTATTGGACTGAGAACATAGGAACAAAATTTGAGGGAATCTGAGAAGGTGGGTACTTAGGACTGAACCCAGGCCCATTCTACCTCTGACCTACACCCCTGGCCCTATTTTATTTTAATTTTGAAACAAGGTCTCATTAAGTTGTTGATGGCTTATGAAGGTCTCACTAAGTTGCAAAGGCTAGCCTCAAACCTATGGTCCTCCTATTTCTGCTTCCCATGTTCAATTCCGAAGGGTAAATTACAGGCATCTGCCACCATTCTTGGCTTAGTTCAGGTCTTCTGAGAAAGCTCTAAGCTTCTCTGAAAAATTATTTTCCTCCAAATATATTTCACTGTAGCAAATGGAAGTTCTCGGAATGATTCCCTAGATCTTAGATCTACCTCAAAGTACTACAGTTTACCTATTTGAAAGTTTCTTGAGTTAGATTATAGCAATAATTCAAGAAAAAATGTACTGATTGTTCTGTCTTGGGCACTCTGCTAGGAACTTCACATATCATTTTGTTTGATTTTATTTATTTATTTACTTACTAACTTCTTTATTTATGGCACTGGGAATTGAACTCAGGGGAACTCTACCACAGAGCTATATCACCAGCCCTTTTTATTAGTATTACAAATTTGAGGCAGGGTCTCACTAAGTTGCCCAGGTTGGCCCAAAACTTGTATATTTAGGCCCTGACATGCAGATGTTTTAAATATGCTGAAGTGGAGTGGGATGGGGGGGAAGCTCACCAAGTTGCTGTGTGTTTGTAGGTTCCTTATGATGTGTGATTACAATGCACCAATAAAGGTGTATAAAAATTGCTGAATACATCCAAGTCTGGCTTCTGAGTTCAAGAGAGGGGAAAGGCAGGAGGATCTGATGCGTTGGTTTAAACTAGTCATCGGCACTAGAGTTGAAAAATTGAAGTACTGTGTCCTATTTATTGAGTACAGTTATACCATATCCAGTGTAGTTCTCTACAAGGTAATAAAAGGATCTATGAAGGAAAATTAGGACATAGCTGCTCTATGTAGGTTGTAGTCAGATCATAGCATAAACATCCGCCTCTCTTTTCTTCTACATCCATTCTCCCTTTTGATGAGGAAAATAAGCCTCATTCTGACTCAGTAGCAGAGATCAAAGGAAACACTTCTGTCTTCTTGCCACCAGAAATAAGTTATCTGCACTTAAAGAATTGAAAAGCACACATCAAAGAAGCATTCCCTTGAAAAGAGATTTAATGATATACAATGAAAGAGAAGGGGGATTTTTAAAACCACAGAGTCCTGGGACCAAATTCTGAGTTTGACACTGTTTAGTAGTGTAGTCTACTTCGTTTCTCTAGGCCCCGGTTTATTTCTATGAAGAAATGAGGGTGATCCAAATACCTTGGGAGTTGAAAGAAAGTTACAATGCATGCAACGTGAGTAAACACAGAAGGCTACAAGAAAGCAAACAAGCAAGGGGCATCTTCCCTGTCTTTATTCTGCTCTTCTTGCTCCTTCCCTTCCTTCACTCTTCCTTTTTCCCTCTCTTCTTTATTTTTCTGCACCCAACAGTTTTACCCAGGCTTTGAGCTCTTCGTAATTATTGTGTTGCAGCATCTATGTAAAAAGGAGAGATTGATTTTTTGCATCCACTTTTGATAGAAGCATGAGTGTTAGGAAAAAGGGCTGGATACTGGTGAATTGGTCAGAAAGCAGTTATTTCTGTAATTTAATTTCAACCTGGGCATTGAAGAGGCACCCTTTCACTATGGTTGGCAATTCCACGCAGCCAAGAAACATTGAGCTGAGGAATTTAGCACTAGTGATGAATTAACAAAAAACACAGGAAGCCTCCAGGCATGGTGGGGCATGCCTGTACCGCCAGTACTTGGGAGACTGAGACGGGAGGATTGCAGATTTGAGGACAGTCTTAACAAGTAGTGAGACTTCCATCATCCTAGAAACTCTGTGACAAAATAAAAATAAAATAGGAGCTGGGTGTGGTGGCGCATGCCTGTAATCCCAGCACTTGGGAGGCTGAGACAGGAGAATCGTGCAGGTTCGAAGCCAGCCTCAGTTACTTAGTGAGGCTCTCAGCAGCTTAGTGACACCCTGTTTCCAAATAAAATATAAAATAGGTCTAGAAGTATAGCCCGAGGATTTTATCCCCAGTACCACACACACAAAATAAATAAATAAATAAATAAATAAATAAATAAATAAATAAATAAAATAGGGGTAGGGGAGTAGGTAGAATGCCTCTGGATTCAATCCCCACTAACACACACACACACACACACACACACACACACACACACACACACTCAAAATAAATAAGGGCTGGATGTAGTTAAGAGGGAGAATGCCCCTGGGTTCAATCCCCAGCAGCAAATAAAATAAAACATCCCAACTGTATACACCAGTTAAGCAGATAATTGCCAAATCAGCATGTCATTCTTAGGAGATTAGAAACATTTTAAGAAATATGTATTTAGACATACACAGCATGCATCCACACGTGCACACACCTTCTATGGCATTGCACTCATCTCTCCTCTCATATGACTTTCTCTATAACCCTGTGGGCTATATAGAAATGCATGTGGACATTTTTTAAAATATATTTTTATTGGTGCATTGTAGTCAAACATCACAATGGAATACAAGACTTGTGAGGATATCCAAGCACACATCATCCAATTAGCCTTTATCCAATCCCCATTCCAATCTTTCCCACTCCCTCAATCCCATGCTTGATTTAGTGATTAACTTTGATATATTTGTTTACGTATATCATGTGTTTTCAAGAGATTCCATCTTCCCCCATCCCATCCCCTCTGACTGGTCACCTTAATTGCTTCTCCATAGGGCCCTTTCTTCAAGTAGATTTCCTCCTATTACCCATTTCTTCCTAGTTTTTGCATATTAGGGAAAACATCAGATTTTTTATTTTCTGTGATATTTCTCTGTGTATGCTGCATTGCAAGTTCCAATCCTACTTTTGAAGGCCCCAACACCGGCCTGGCCACCCGGCAAACTCTAATCCTGGCCTTGCTGGCTCCATCACTGGCCTTGCCTCATAGCAGGCTCCAATCCCGGCTTTGGCGGCCCAAGCACTGGCCTTGCCTCACGGCAGGCTCCAATCCTGGCCTCACTGGCCCCGACACTAGCATCACCCCTTGGCAGGCTCTGGTCCCAGCCTCCGAGGCCCCAGCACTGGCCTTGCCTCACGGCAGGCCCCAATCCCAGACTTGCTGGCCCCGGGCCCAGGCTCACTCCTCAGCAGGCTCCAATTCTGGCCTCCGAGGCCTCAGCACCAGCCTTGCCTCATGGCAGGCCCTGATCCCGGCCTCACTAGCCCCAGCGCTGGCTTCACCCCTCCGCAGGCTCCGATCCTGGCCTCTGAGGCCCCAGCACTGGCCTTGCCTCATGGCAGGCTTCGATCCCGGCCTCGCTGGCCCTGGCACTAGCCTTACCCCTTGGCAGGTTCCAATCCCAGCCTCGGAGGCCCCAGCACTGTCTTTGCCTCACGGCAGGCTTCTATCCTGGCCTCAGAGGCTCTGGCACCGGTCTTGCTGTGCATAGGGCTCTGGTCTCTGTCACTATGAGCAGGTCGTCTACAGATGTTCCCTTTTTTCTTCCTTTTTTTTTTTTTTTGGTGGTACTAGGGTTCCTGGAAACCATTCTACCTCTGGGCTACACTCCCAGAGACCTATTTTTTAAATATTTTTATTTTAAAACAGGTCTCTTAAGCCAGCGAGGCTGGCCTCGAACCTGCGCGATCCTCCTGTCTCTACTTCCCAAGCGTGGGGATTACAAATGTGCGCCACCACACCCGGTGTTCTTCGATTTTTTTTTTTTTTTAATATGAGAGAGCAGTACATGTCTTTTGCGAAAGCTGGGACCCCAAATACCTAGTGACAATGAATTTGTCTTCCCTCCAAAGGTAGAGGTCCACAGCTTCACTTCAGAGAGCAGGCTCTGTTGTTCCACATGCACCCTGGCTTCCCGATCTGCGCAGAGGAGTGCGGTGGTCATGAGGGCTGTTGACTCCCAGAACACACAGCATGGCGGCCCATCCCAGCTATGTGGGACTCCCTCTGAAACCCCCCAAACCCTTTTACAACTTAGCATGTTGTTCAGAATTCCTGAGCATGTGTGGCAGAAGCAGTCTACTTTTGGGGAGATTTCCTCAAAAGTTCAAGGTAGACTGGACTGAATCTGTCTGCTCCTCCAAATTCTGGTCACCACCACCGCTGCTGCTGCCACTGCCATCTTGGTTCTCTCCTGAACACCTTTCCCACAGTTTGTTTTCCAGAATTCCTGAGCATGTGTGGCAGTAGCGGTATACCTTTGAGGATATTTCTTTAAAATTATGAGGTGGATTGAATTGAATCTCTGCCTCAACCAAATACTGACCACCACTGCTACCGCCATAGCCATCTTGGTTCTCTTCCGATCATCTTATTCACACAGCATGTTGTCCCAAGTTCCCGAGTGTGCGCAGTGGTAGCCTTCTATCTTTGGGGTGCGATTTCTTCAAAAGATCAAGGTGGATTGAATCAGATCTCTGACTCTCCTGAATACTGGCTGCTGCCATTGCCCCTGCCTCTACCAGTTCAGTTCTCTCCCAAACACTTTTCCCACACTGCATGTTGTCCAGAATTCCTGAGCATGCATGGCGGTAGCATTCTACCTTTGGGGCAATTTCTTCAGAAGATCAGGGTGGGTTGGATCAGATCTCTGTCTCTCCCAAATACAAGCCTCCACTGCCACTGCCGCTGCCACTGCCGCTGCCGCCGCCACCGCCTTCCTCCTGGTTCTCCACTGAGCTCCTTCCTTACATGATATGATGTCCAGAACTCTTAAGCATGTGCGGCAGGAGCTCCAAAAGTTCCAGGTGAATTGGATAGGATTTGTCTGCATCTCCTGAATCCTGACTGCTGCCGTCGCCATCTTGGCCCCTCTCCAATATATTTTTTTTTAAATAAGAAAAAAAATTGTTTTGAAAAGGTTGTGGGATTGAGCACTCAGCAGCAGCAATGAATTTTATCTCCCCTCCAAGTGCGGAGGCCACAGCCTCACCACGTAGAGCAGGACCTGATGTTCCAAGCACATTCCAGCCCTCAGCACGGCACAGAGGAGTGCAGTGGCCAGGTGCCCTGAGTTCCCAGGGACACGCGGCTCGGCTTCCCACCCGGTGCTGCTGGGGTCCCTCCACCATGCACAGATCATTTTTCTTACAAGGTCTATTGTTAAGAGTCCCCAGTATGCACGGCTAAAGCGGTCTTTTCTCTACTCCCTTCAGGGATGTTCTTCCAAAAATCACTTTTCTTGCATGGCGGGGGCGTCCTTATCATTTTGCTTCTAATTCCACTGTTATCTACTCTCTCTCCTGTATTCTAGATAGGAAGTCACAGATGGAAATCTGGTGTCCAAGGCTTCTCTGAGGAATGCATGTCCTTTTCAGCTGCCATCTTGGACCCTCTCATGTGTGGACATTTTATATTATCCTATTTTGAAGAAGAGGAAAACAGAAAAGCAGCCTGGCTTGGCCCAAAGCCTGCAGTTGATTAGGGACAGAGCTGGGGTGTCTTGAGCCCCTTCCTCTCTCCAGCTTGGCTCTGATGATCGTGGGAGTAAAATGCAGCTGTCACTGGAGTTCCCGCTGAAGGGGGGGAATGAAAGGAGGAAAGTATTTGGAAGCTGCATGCCTGAAATCCAGTTAAATGTTAGAATCCTGTTGGGCAATATCTTCTTAGTTGACAGTAGACATTACTGTCACTGCCCTGTCTAGCCACTTTGCAACCAGCAGGCATGTTAACAAGAGCTGGGGAGGCTCCTGGGAAGCCTTGATTGCTTTGGCTGGTTTCTGCCGCAGCAGTTTCTGGTGGTGAAGAGCCTGGAGCCAGACAACTGAAGGCGGTTACTATTTTCTAATAACCACTTTCTAATAACCACTTCAAATTTTTGGCACCTAATTCCCTGTCCCTATCTAGGGAAGCTACTCTGTGCCATCAAGTCAACCTGCTGGTCTGATTGTGCTGGGAAATCTGGTACCACCCATCACATCACTTGCCACAGTTAGAACCAGTGTGTCCCCTGCAAAGTGTTCAAGGAGGGGGGTCTGATTGTCTCTGACAAGCAGCAAGGAGAGAGAGAGAGAGAGAGAGAGAGAGAGAGAGAGAGAGAGAGAGAGAGAGAGAGAGAGAGAGAGGAGAAAGAGTAACTGGTTTTTGTACCTTTTCTCTGTGGTTCCAGGGTGTTTGCAATCAGAATGTGGCCCTAAGAATGAATGAGTCCAGGAAACACTTGGGTGCTTGTACCGCCTGTGTGGCTGTTGTGAACCCCACATGCAGTGGCCTCATCCTGTCTCAGAGTCCTTAGCTCTGTATTGCCCTCTACTTCCTGTGCAGGCTTTCCTCTGGCTTGTGGGCTGCACACTTCATTCTGCTCCTTTAAGGGGCACACTGAAGAGCTGAGTGCGAAAGAGATTTTTCTGTGGCTTCTGCTATCTACTGTGTGTGTGTGTGTGTGTGTGTGTGTGTGTGTGTGTGTGTGTTACTGGGGATGGAACCCAGGGACTTTCTACCTCCAGGCTATACTCCCAGACCTATTTATATTTTATTTGGAAACAGGATCTCACTAAGTTTCGGAGAGCCTCACTAAGTAGTGAGGCTGGCTTTGAACCTGTGCGATCCTCCTGTCTCAGCCTCCCAAGTGTGGGGATTACAAGCATGCACTACCACGCCCGGCTCTACCTACTTATTTTATCTTATCCCACTTTCAGGGCTTCTTTCCCTTTTTATTTGTATCTTTTTATTTATTTATTTTACTTTGCTATCCTCTCCTCCAAATCTTATGATATATTGTTATTTTATTATTTCCGGCTCTGGGGATTGAGCCCAGCTGCATTCTACCTGTGAGCTAGACTCCCCCAGGCCTTTTATTTTTAATTTAAAACATTTTTTTGAAACAGAGTCTCACTGAAATACTGAGGGTCTTGTTAATTGTTAAGCCTGGCCTTGAACCTAGATCTGACTCCCCTTCCTCCTTCTCCCCTTCTCTCCTTTCTGTCTGTCTGTCTTCTGTCTGTCTGTCTGTCTCTTTCTTTCCTTCCTTCTTTCTTTTTAAAGTGTTGGGGATTGAGCTGAGGAGTGCTCTATCACTGGGCTATCCCCAACCCTATTTATTTATTAATTTATTTTATTTTGTTTTTCAGAAAGGGTCTTAGTAAGTCTCTCAGGCTGGCTTGAACTTTCAAACATTCTGCCTCACCCTCCCAAATCAAGAGGATTATAGTCCTGAGCCACCACATCTGGCTCTTTTTTCCCTATTACTTAAACCTGAGATGATTCTTTTCTACTTTGTCTCTAGCTTTCTCTTAACTCACTCAACTGAGTTTGGCTCCTTTTCCAAACCTGGCTTTTATAATGCCTTGATTCCTAAAGTTATACTTACAAGACTAACATAAGTATGATACATTTGGTACTCATTTGATCACATCGTAAACCCCACAGAACTCCACAGTGTGTAGGTTTCCATGAAAGGGCTTGGTGAAAATCTTTGCTAATCTCCTGAATTTCCTCTAAAGGCAGCTACATAGAATGCCTCTTAAAACTAATTCTCTGCATTTGCAGTTGGCAGCTCCCTGCTGGGACTCTTAAGGCTGCATAAATCCTGGAGATTAGGTCTTCCTGTGGTAGTACTAGGGTTCCATCCAGGTAGATCGTGCTTAAGAAGACCCTGCATACCGAGGAAAGCTAGAGGCTTTTGTGGAGCCTCATAAAATACTTCACTGACATCAGTCACCTTGCTAGCTTATTTGATGCTCACATTGAAACATCCCAGAGATGTGGGGCCAGCATATAGGTTGTCCATCTAGGTTAATAAACCAGTTCTGTGTTTAAAGGAGAGTGCAGACTCTTTTGTGGGGAGTGTTTCTTGATAAGTTATGATTCTGTAAAACAGCTTTTGATATTTTTGGAGTTAAATGATGACTGTAATCCTCACAGCTTGGGGAGAGGGAATTCCTAGTGACCAGATAAAGCGAAAGTCAGCCGGGCGTGGTGATCCACGCTTGTAATCCCAGCATTCAGGAGGCTGAGACCAGAGGATCGCGGTTCACAGACAGCCTCAGCTACTTTGTGAGGCCCTCCGCAACTTAGTGAGACCCAGTTTTAAAATAAAGAATAAAAATAGGGCAGGGGGTGTGGCTCGGAGGTCAAATGCCCCTGGGTTCCATCCCCACACCCACACACAAAAAAAAGGAGAAAGTCTTATTCTTATTTCTGAATTTCCTATAAACTTATATTATGACTTTTGTGTGTGTGTGTGTGTGTGGTGCTGGGGATTGAATCCAGGGGCATTCTACCTTTGAGCTACACCACCAGCCCTATTTTACTTTTTTTGTCGGGGGGGGGCAGGGTCTTGCTAAATTGCTGAAATCGTCACTAAAGTTGCCCTGACTGGCCTTGAACCTGCAAGCAATCCTCCTGGCTTAGCCTCCCAAGTACTGGGATTACAGGTGTATGTCACCTAGACTGAATTATTTTGTTACTTTCATTGAAAGACCTATTGCCTTTCTCACTAAAAATTATAAATTGTAACAGTTTCTCCCAACCAAGAAATAAAAATTGTAATCACTTTATTATTTTTCCGTGCCCTTGAGGGAATGGACTATGTCTGACCCTGTGATTCTGCCCCCGTTTTAGCCACAGTCACCTCCACATTTCCTGCAGCAGAGTATTCAGTGAGTGACATCAGATGAATGAATGAGTGAATGGCAAGGTAGAAATAGAGTTATATTTTAGTGTTCCTAACTGTGTTTTCAGGGTAATGTAATATTTTACAAGGGACTATGAGAAGACATTTCTCAAAGGTGATGGGTGAAAAATATATTTAGCACTTTTTTTTTTTCGGTACTGGGGATGGAACCCAGAAGCATTGTACTTCCGAGTGACACCCCCAGCCCTATTTCTTAGTCTTCTTAGTTTTGAAACAGGGTCTCACTGTGTTGCGAAGGGCCTCACCAAATAGCTGAGGCTGTCCGTGAACTGCTGTACTCTGGTCTCTGCCTCCCGAGTGCTGGGATTACAAGTGTGCGCCACCATGCCCGGCTTATTTAACACTTTTCAAGGTCACCTTCTATCACCTGATTTAAGTTTTCTATTGCAGAAATCCCTGTGGCTGAATAGGGCTGAATCTTCCAGGTAAGTTGAAGGCCCCAGCACTCCTTTGGCCATTGGTATTCCCACAGAGGACTTTCCATGAAGGAGACTGGGGGCTTGCTGTCTTTACATTAGAACCTCTAGAAGCTGGCCACCTGCGGGTCTGCCCAGGACATTAGTCAGCCCAGAGACCTCACATCTGTTTACTTGGTTTGGTCCAGAGCAAGTGAATGCTGCCGTTCCCTGTTCCCTGTTCCCTTTGTTGATGACGGCTTTGTCACCCTGACTTGAGTTCTGCAACACGACATCAAGTGACTAATCCTTAGGGGCGCATTCTCCCTCTCAGGTTCTTTTATGAGCAGTGAATGTGTAGACCACAAAGGCCCACACTGCCACTTTCCCGCATGCTGAGCTTTCATTCTGATGGTTCCACATCGTGCCCAGTGAGAGCAGCACCTTACAGAGTGTGGCCTGACTGGCCCCCATGGAGGAAAGCAGGCTGCCGGGGTTTGGGCTGTTGTGAGAGAATTCTAGAGGGCCTGGGAGACAAGGCGGAGCTTTTATACTTGCGTTGTCTTCTGTGCATTTGTAGAAGTCAATGGTTGCTCTCTCAAGCGTTCTCTAATTAGTATATGTGTCCTGAAAATGTTGGAAATACATTTTCCTACATAAAGCAACCAGTTTGGAGTATTCCACAGTTAATTTGCAGTGGATCTAGAATAGGTAGCTATGCAGAATATATGTTATCGCTGTGCTGTTTTTCTACCCACATATGTCTATAAAAGAATTTTTGGGAACAATTTGAGAATCTGTTTCTGATTTTTCCATTGACTATGTAAAGGTGGCGAGTAGTTTTTTGTTTGCTTTTGGTACTGGAAATTGAATCCAGAGGCATTCTACATCTGAGCTACACCCCAACCCTATTTAATTTAATTAATTAATTTTTTTTGGTGGTACTGGGGTTCCTGGAAACCCTTCTACTTGTAGCCTACACTCCCAGACCTATTTTATACTTTTTATTTGGAAACAAGGTCACTTAAGCCAGCACAACTGGCTTCAAACCTGCGGGATCCTCCTGTCTCCGTCTCCCAAGTGTGGGGATTATAAGCGTGTGCTACCTCGCCCGGCCCTATTTTATTTTTTATTTTGAAACCAGGTCTTGCTAAGTTGCTCAGGCTGGCCTCAAACCTGTGGTCCTCCTGTCTCGGGCTCCCAAATACTAGGATTACAGGCATGCACTATGGTTCTCAGCCAGTGTGATGAGGTTTGGAAGACAATGTTACTACAACATAGTGCAAGACAGAAGAGGAAATAAAGGAAATCATAACGTTTTAACTTTTTTTTTTCTTTTTTTTGCCACAAAGCCTCACAACTTTTAAAGTATGTTGCACATAGAAGTTTGGCCAAAATTCTTTTTGGTCACTAGGCCTGTGGAAGTTCTATTTGTTTCATAAAATTTTGACCTGGACTATATTTCTCTCTCCCTCTATTCCTTCACTCTTATCAGGAATGACCTTCTTCCTCTTCTTCTTCTTCCTTCTCCTCCTCCTCCTCCTCCTTCTCCTCCTCCTCCTCCTTCTCCTCCTCCTCCTCCTTCTCCTCCTCCTCCTTCTTCTGATGGAATCCAGGGACTTTTCTACCTCTGGGCTACACTCCCAGACCTATTTTATGTTTTTTATTTGGAAACAGGGTCTCACTAAGTTGCTGAGAGCCTCACTAAGTAGCTGAAGCTGGCTTTGAACCTGGGCAATCCTCCTGTCTCAGCCTCCCAAGCGTGGGGATTACAAGCGTGCGCCACCACGCCTGGCTTACCTTCTACTTCTTTGTACTACTCTTCTCCTCCCCAGGGTATGAAGAGAGCAGAAGTTTGTTCTGACGCTTGATACAAAAACATTCAAGAATGTCCCTGTGAACCTAACTTCTAAAGGAAATGCACTGTTGTGGTGAATCTCAAGAAGAAACAATGCAACACACATTCTCACTTTAAACTTGATTTCTGTCTTATTCCTTAAGTTTTTCCTGATGTATTTAGGTCCTGTAGACTACCATTGCTAATTGTTGTAGCCACCAAAGGAAAAAATAAGCATTTTACCTAAAATTAGGTAAAAATGAGTATTTTACCTAATACATATAAAACAGAATAGGAGATGGTATAGTGAAAAAGCATATGTTTGGAATCAATCAGCTCTAGGTTTGAAAAGAAAGTAATTCATGACTAGTCGTGTGACTTGGGATAAGTTACTTACCTCCTTTATGGCTCAGGTTCTTAATAATGTACAATCAGAGTAATAATCACAACATTCACTAATATTTATTGTGCACATACTAAGTACTTGTGATCAACCATTTATTTGAACTGTATCCTTTAATCCTCAGAATAATTTTATGAGATAGAGACTACTAGCATTCCTTTTTCATAGAGGAAGAAACCAGACTTAACAAGAGAAGCTAAGTAACTTCTCCAAGGTCACACAGCGACTATGTGATAGGGCTGGAATGTGAAGTCGGCAGTTTGATGCCAGAGTGCATGTTCTTAGTCTCTGATGTATTTATCTAAAAATTCAGACCACACAAACCACACAGGAGGTGCTCAGTAAGTGGTACTTATTACTAGGTCAGACCTTATAAATGATCATCATTAGGCAATGCTTAAAAAGCCACAGTTTTTTAGGACTTGTCACAGTGCAAATAGCTACATCTGATTATGAGCCTACTTTGTGTTGGGCACTGTTAAAAAATAGTAACGCTGGAGCTAAGAATCAAATCTAGGTCTGTTCTGTGTGGAAGCTCATGCTCTTTCCTCTCTCACTTGAGTTTTTTTTAAAGTGGTACTGATGATTGAGCCCAGGGACATTCTACCTTCAAGCTACATCCCCAGCCCAGTTTTACTTCTTATTTGGAAACAGGGTCCTTGCAAATTTGATGAAAGTCTTACTGCTTACTGAGGTTGTCCTTGAACCTACGATCCTCCTGTCTCAGCCTCCCAAGTACAGGGATTACAGATGTGTGCTACCATGCACTACTGCCACTTTACTTTTTTTTGACGGTACTGGGGTTCCTGGAAACCCTTCTCTGGGCTACACTCCCAGACCCATTTTATATTTTTATTTGGAAATAGTGTCTTTTAAGCCAATGTGGCTGGCTTCGAACCTGCGCGATCCTCCTGTCTCTGCCTCCCAAGCATCGGGATTACAAGCGTGTGCCACCATGCCTGGCACTGCCACTTTACTTTTTTAAAAAATTATTTTTATTCAGGTCTAGTTAACAAATAAAAATTATGTGTGTTTAAACTGCCCAATATGATGCTTTGATACATGTATATATTGTTAAATGACTAAATCAAGTTAATATATCCATCACTTCCCATGGTTGTTATTTGTTTGTGGTGAGAACAGTTATAATCTATACCCTGAGTTAGAATTTCTACTCTGGGAGTTCAATAATATAACCACAATATACATAGAGAGATTAATGTACTTGAGGATGCTGGTGATTGAGTAGTTCAGATGTCTAAATACTTGTAGTGTGTTCCAGAAAAGGCTTAGGGACTGCAAGGAAATTAAAACCCAGGAGTTGCAGGACTCCATGAATTTGGAGAGCAGGTGTGTGCAAGGGAGGGTCTTGACAGTGTGGGAAGAAGAGCAGTTGGGTGAGAAATGGAGTATTGGGAGTTGTGATTTCAGGTGTGGGGGTCATTCTTGGTAATGAAAAATTTCAGGATGGATCCCTGGCAGCATTGATGTATTAGTCAGCTTTTCATCCCTGTGATGAAATATCTGACCAGAACAACTTAGAGAGGAAAACATTTATTTTGTTTCATGGTTTTAGAGGATCAGTTAGTTCATAGTTGGCCGGTTTGAAGGTAGAAACATCATGGAGGATAGCTGCTTAGGGCAGCCTGGATGCGGAGAGAAAGAGACGGGAAGTGGCCAAGGACACGTGTGGAACTCAAGGCCATGCCACGGTGACCCACTTTCTCCAGGTATGCTCCACCCCTGAATCTTGCGGTACTGAGAACCATACTTTCAACACAGGAGCTTGGGTGGGGGGCATCCCCAACCTAACCCCTAACAGCCAGGAGGTATAAATTGAGTGAAGGTAAGAGTCCTTATTATGTGTGGTAGAGGTCAAGGAACACCAGAGTGAGTGTGTTGAGTGTCTTTGGATTGTGCACAAAGACACTGATGTTTTCTAGGAGGATGGCAGAAACTGGAGTAGAAAGGAGAAGAGGACTGTTGGCTCTGGAAGACTGTGACCAGGAGGTCCATAGGTGATAGGAACATGGACGTGCTTATGTGGTATAGCCAGGTGGCATAAGCACCCAAGTGGAAGCGTGCTGGTTCCAAAGTGACAATAAGGATCCAATAAATTATTATCCTTGTCCTTCATTCTGTGATAGGTGACACACGAAGTTCAAGTGGAGGCGAAGATGTTGAATTTTGTGGGGAGTATTTCTCTTATGTGAAGGAATAAGATATCAGAAGGCATAGTAGTTTGAAGAGAAGAAAAACCAAAGAGAAGAAAGATAGCAATAAGGAAAAGTTAAGGACAGGGGAGAAGCATTAACTTTCTTCTGGCAAGTAAGGTTTACAGGAATGAAAACTTTAATTGGAATTAGTTGACCACAGACATACCAAGGATGGAGTCATTTGGTGACAAAGCTGTCTGGAAGTCTGAGGTGGGATTTTGCCCATCATGTTTGGCTGGGTGGTGGGGTCCTGGGGTCATGAGGAATCAGAAGGTGGGCTCTTCCTGTGTGCAGAGTAGAGTGATCAGGCTTGTCTTACCTCTGGTGGTACCATCATGTGCTAAGTGGCTGCATGCATGATAGCTTTCATTTACCATCTCATTTCTACTCTCCCTATAAACCTGAAAGGTAGGCACAGCAATAATGATGAAATATCTGTTTTTCTTTCATCCTCAGAGTTGTAAAAATTCAATGCAGTCATCTATGGGAAAGCACTTGGACAACTGTGAATTACTGTAAGTATGCTAAGTTTTATTGTCACCCGCCCCTTTGATGCATTTCTCCATGTGCTATTCTGTGTATCTGTAATATTTTCCTTAGGATAATATTTTCCTTAGGCTTCCCTTGAACAAAGCCGAAGCAGGCACCTGGGCAGACTCTTTCGTGATTACATGGTCTTGATGTGGACTGGCATCTTTCCCTGGGGATTGAGTACCTCCCTCAGCAGCTTCCCATGGCCAGAAGCTTCATCTCTGTATTTGTACAAAGTCCAGACTTCCATCCAGGCCACCCACCAGGTTCCTCTTTTCAGTGTAAGGATGCCTTGAACTGCCAGCTCCTTTGCAGAACTGAGATGCTGACAAGCCCTAAGCAGTTCATTGACACGGTCTAGTTTACCAGGTTCCCCGGATGATTCAAAGGGAAGGCATCCACTAGACTCTGAGAATTGCAGTTTTATGATGTCTAAAGTTTTTCAGACTTGGAGAGAGGCAGATAGGTTCCTTACCATGAAATAGGAATTACTTTACTAAATATCCCTTTGAAATTGACTGAGACTGTACTTGAGATTTTAGATGTTAGATTTTTTTTTTTTTTGGAAAGGAAATAGAAGTTTATGTTATGAAACAGAACTTTCTTTAGAGTGGTCCACAGGTAGTTTCATTAGCTTCTTTCTATCATCACTCTATTTTTCCTAAAGATTATTTTTCTTCCTTCATGGCTTGGGACATAGAGACTATTCTGCAGAAACCAAGCCCCTTGGAGTAAGTAACTGGGTGTTGCTATCTGAACTTCTTGGTGCAGTACAACTTACCTGGTCAGCTACATATATATAATATATATTATTCTTAGTAAAATGTAATTTAGTCTTGGAGGAAAAAACCCTATGCTCTCTTTACCCACCTGGTTAACAATTTTTGGTGATTCAGTCTCTTCCTGTTCAGCATTTAAACCCCTTCATCTCTTTATTCTGAGCATGAGGACCACTTTTGACTTCAGGTAGAAACTTGGCCCAGGTGCACTCCCTGGACACGCATTCTTTGAGCTCTCATTGATTTAGTTTGAGGCTTTAACTGCTTTTGCAGAAGGCTGTTTATCCCTGTTTTCTCTTTCCTCTAACAGCTCATGTGGAATTTTCTCCAGCTCTCTGATTGTATCCATTCAAGTTACCCCCAAGCACCTTTACAAGCCTACGATTAGCGCTGCTGCCTGGGTGATGAAGAGCTCACACCTACTAGGTAAACATTAGTTTGTTTAAAATTCTTGTTCAACTTACATTTTCTGCTTCGGTAATGCTACTTCCTGGCTGCTTGAGAATTTCCCAAAGCCTGTGTTTATCCTCTATCTCATCACTCCAAACTCCATGGTGCATCCTTATACAAGCATAGAGATTTGGGAGGAGAGGAGTTTTGTTAATAGTCTTTCTCCCTGGAACCAACTTCTGTTAGAAAATACCCATTTGTAAAAAAAAGAAAAATATTTTAAAAATCACCCTCCTTTTCTTTTTGTCGGTTGGTGAGTGAAAACTTAAAACCTGGGTGTTATTTATTTGTGTGATTCCAAGACTATTCAGATGGAGAGTAGCATGGTCTCTCCAGCCATAAGAAAGCAGATTTCAAATGTCTAGTCTTTTGTTCAGGAGACTGGACTTCATCATTGTCATCTCAGGGTTCAGTGCTGCTGCCAAACTGGTGTGGTCAGAATGGGGGTGGATGTCAAACAAATGAAGCTCTGGTAAACATGCGGGGATGAGTCACAGGAGTCACTATCTCAGCTCGCCTCACTAACTTGGTACCAAGACATGTTATTGGGGATTACCAGAGTGTTATTTTAAATCGCCTGTGATTTAAAAGGAAAAATAAAAGGGTGATTATAGCACAGTGGCTGTGTATCTGGGAAGGATGCGAATGGTGAAGACATGAAGGCAGGACAAGGCATCTCTTTAAATATTAAATTTATTCTTGCATCTTTTCTTTTTTTTCAGAGATTTCTTTTCTCTATTTTTTTTATCAGCATAATTTTTTTTCTTAATTCTCAGTTTATTGAGACCACTCTTTGCTCCTGCTTCCCAGTTCACACGTGCACATGAGACTGAAAAGAATCCTGAACCTCATAGATTTTATAATCAGTCAGAGAAAGCAACATTAAACAAGTAACTTCTGATGAGATTAGGAAAAACTCAGGACTCCATGGAGTAACTAGTCCAGGATATCATGCGGGTTATCTCTGGTGGAGATGCTGGGGAATCAGCAAGGTGTTGGTGGGGAGAGAGCGAGAGAGAGCGAGAGAGAGCGAGAGAGAGAGCGAGAGAGCGAGAGAGCGAGAGAGCGAGAGAGCGAGAGAGCGAGAGAGCGAGAGAGCGAGAGAGAGAGAGAGAGAGAGAGAGAGAGAGAGATGAAGCAACCCGAAAAGTGTAGTTTCCACAGAAGAAATGCAAGGGTGTTACTCTTTAGAGACCTATGTTGAACTCTTTCCCAGCAGCATAATGTGTGGTCTCTAAGTGGCTTTGCAATGCTAATAGCATCAGTATTGCAATTCTGAATGAGCTCTTTCAGTAAGCATGGGCACATCCTTTCCAAATCTGTTTTTCCCAAGACATAGATACTGAATCAAACAAATAAAACAACATCAAGCATAGATAGTGTGTTAGTCGTCAATTTCCATTACAGTAAAAATACCGGTGACTGGATAATCTTATAAAGAAAGGTAATTATTTTGACTCATGGTTTCAAAGGTCTAAGGTTGGAGGCTACCTCTAGTGATGGCCTCCTGCTGGAAGAGCTCCCAGGGGAAGCAGAAGATCACATGGCAAGATACAGCAAGCATGTATGCCTGTGTCTGGTCTCCCTCCTTTTCTTTCTCCTCCTTCAGAATGGGGATTGAACTCAGGGATTCTACAACTAACCAACACATCTAGCTCTATTTTATTTTTTTCTTTTAAAACAGGTTTCACTAAATTTCTGAGGCTGGTCTGGAGCCTGTAATCCTCCTGTTTCAGCCTCCCAAGTATTGGGATTATAGGTGCACACACCACATCTGGCTCCCTCCCTATTCTAGGGTTCAGTCATGAGTGTGCTACACTCTGATAACTACAGTACAGCAGACAGTATCTTCCATGAGGTTCATTGGTCTTAAGCAAGACTGGTGGTAAACTGGTAGTCAACTTATCAAATAGGTTCGCAACCAAGTTAGTGCCTGGGACTCATGCTCTGGCGTCTCTTTCTTGCTAGCAGCTACATATATCATCAGATCTTCCTTTCCACATTCCTGTAACCAAGAAAAGGGCAGTGGTCTCCATATGTTTCATTGCATGTTATCTTGTTCCACCCCCAGGCCCCGTTTCTAAGTCTTTTCAAAAGGCTCCTCTTTTAGATGCTGTTTTCTCTGTATAAAAATAATGAAGTGGGAGATACGTGGGTCCACAGAGTGAGAGCCCCATACCTGAGCCCCTGTCCCAAGCTCCTCTAAGTAATGTTTTTCACCTGTACTCTTCTGGCAAAATTACTTGTAGTAAGCCCATGGGTAATATAAAAACAGCAGAAATATTATAATTAGGTACCCAAATTCTCAAAGCATACAGTTTTTAAAAATTAACTATCCTAGTTGAGAAATATAAAATAGTGAGACAAATTGTACATGCAACATAAACTCCATTAAAAGTAATCCAGTAGAAGCTGGGCATAGTGGTGTACACTTGTAATCCCAGCATTTGGGAGGCTGAGACCATAGGATCATGGTTCGTGGACAGCCTCAGCTACTTAGTGAGGCCCTCTGTAACTTAGTGAGATGCTGTTTCAAAATAAAGAATAAAAAATAGGGCAGGGGTTGTAGCTCAAAGGTCGAATGCCCCTGGGTTCCATCCATAGACCCCCCCCCCCCAATAGTATTCCATTAGAGCTAGGCGTGGTGGCCCACTCTTGTAATTCCAGCATTCAGGAGCTGGTGACAGGAGGATCACGGTTCGCCGACAGCCCCACCTACTTAGCAAGACTCTTCACAGTTCCTTGAGACCCTGTTTCAAAAATAAAAAGACTGGCTGGGCGTGGTGGTGCACGTTTGTAATCCCCGCACTTGGGAAGCTGAGACAGGAGGATCGCACAGGTTCAAAGCCAACCTCAGTTACTTAGTGAGTCTCTCAGCTACTTAGTGAGGCTCTAAGCAACTCAGTGAGACCCTGTTTCCAAATAAAGTATAAAATAGGTCTGGGAGTATAGCCCGGAGGTAAAAAGCCCCTGGGTTCCATCCCTAGTACCACCAAAAACAAACAAACAAACAAACGAACAAAAAGCAAACATAAAAAGACTAAAAAATAGGGTTGGGGTTGTAGTTCAGAGGTACAGTGCCCCTGGGTTCCATCCCCAGTAACACACACACAAAAAAGTATTCCATTATTATCATCAAAGAACATCCAGGGCAATGATTCATGAATATATAACATATGATTGAAAAAGTAATGGGAAGTGCTTAGTCTAATTCTCAGATGTGTCAGATTTAGGGGTAAGTCAATTCTCATTTGTCTTATGAAAATCAAACACTCTTGACCTGGCAATGGCTAGAAAGCAACATCAATTCTCCTTTGTGAAAATATAAAAATATAAAACCATGCATTATTGTAAGGTGGCTGGAATGGGGTATGAGAAGAAGTTGCAGTATTTTTTGTGTTTTAGATGAAGGAGTGGAAGTCAGTAATGTTCCAGTTAAGAGCAACTAGAGTTCACTAATTTCTTGATCAATTTTCATTTTCCAAACTTATTGAATGCCTACTGTTTCTGATACTCTATTTGACCCTGGGGACACAAAGATGGCATGGCTCTTACTCTCCAAATGCCAACACTCTTTGGGAGAAGACATATAAACAAATGGATACTACCTAATATGTAGTTTGGTTAAGGTAGGAAGGAAGGCCCAAGTATAATTGAGTAATGGATTTCATGTGAGAGGAAGGCTGTAAAGAGGTTTCCTAGCGACAGTGATGCTTGGGACAATGGGTAAGCATTTTCCAGAGAGGTAAGAACAGATAAGGGCATCTCAGGCAAAGGCAAGAATGTGTGCAAAGGCAAAATGACATGTGCCAACACAGTACATGAAGGAGTCTACAGTCAGGCAAAGCCAAAGTGTCAGATACAAGACAGAGTTCCAGCCATGGCCTCTGGTGTACAGAGCAAGGTGATAAAAGTGTCCTGAAAATGGCTCACATGTTCTCTTTTTATGTGGTACTGGAGATTGAACGTAAGGGCATTTTACCTATGAACTACACCCCCAGTACTGTTTAGTTTTTAATGTGAAATAGGGTCTTGCTAAGTTGCTGAGGCTGGCCTTGAACTACAATTGTCCTGTCTCAGCCTTTCAACGACTGGGATTACAGGTATGTGCCACCGTGCCCAACTGCTGGTATGGTAGGCATAAGCTAAGATAGACATTAATACAAGTGGATAGAATTAACTATTGCATATGGAATTAACTTAAGAGGCATTTTTATCCAGCCTACTTGTTGGGTTTACCTGACTCAAAGGACTTGAATTTGGGAGGATGTAGGCCTAGAAAGGTGGGCAGCCATCAGTGACACATGGGTGTGAAAGCAGAGGAACACACAGACAGAAGGAAGATTAGGGCTCGGTGGAGTGTTTCCAGCTACTGGTTTATGCCACATCTGAAACATGTCTATTTATAGACTCTTCAGTTACAAGAGATAAGTCAGTTTGAATTTGTTTTGCTGAAGTCAGTTTTTTTTTTTTTTTGTCAATTCTAACCCAGCAGATATATCTAGCCTTTCCATTTTACAGTTTAGGAGACCAATAGCTAGTATAGCAAAATGACTAATCATCAAATGGCCAGTTAGAAATTGAGAACAGAGCCCATGTCTCTTGATTCTGAGACCAAACTTAGAACCATTCATCATTTCTAAAACCATCTGCACATACTGACTTTTCAAAAACCTCACATTTGAAAACGTAATTGAATGTGGTGTAAGAGTGGCACTCCTAAATGATAATGTTGTAGAAGGGGCATTGGATCAAGACTGGTATTCTGGCCCACTGTTGCTACTAGCTGTTTTTGTGACCTTGGGCATTTCTCTCCGAGTCTCATTGACTATGAGCTCTTTAAATCTTTTTCAACAATTTGTGGTTGTAAACATTAGTTAATTCAGTTTTTAATTGTCTTCTTTGGATATTATACATTGCCTATCCTGAAGAAATCTTCCTTTTGAATTATTTTTGATATTATTGGTCTCAGCTCCAAAAATATTTACTGAACACCAATTATGGTTTAGATGTTGCAAGCAAGACAGTTATTTCTAGTCAGTATTGCTGATACTTTGTTTTCTCCAATACAGTTTGATATTGTTTGTAGTTCCAAGTACTAAATAATGCCTTCTAATCCAAGGAATGTGGGATCACAAATAACTACAGGCCTAGAGACAGAATTACTGTCACTGTCAGTCTGAGAGGCATTACTATAAGTGCCCAAAAGTCAGGAGAAGCAATAGAGCAAAGTCCCGAGAAGTACAGGTATATTAGGAACCAAATATATGTACAAAAGCACATTCCTGCCTAGATTTGGCTTAGGATGATACGTCTTCACAAGATCTGCAGCATCACTGTAGATATCTTGGGTCCATTGGCAGCAGGTACCTCTGAGGATAATAACTCACTAACAATTTTTTTCTGTATGACATTGTACACACTTAATTGAATGATAAGTTCTTTTGAATAATCTTTTTGTAATGCAACTATTAACATGATTCACTGAAATAATTTTCTAGCTTGTTTAAAGACCAGCTCTGGTTTGTTTCTTAGCCTCTTCGCATGTGAATAGTTTCATTGCTAGAAAATGACACTGGAGCTCTATAATCTCACTTGGAAAAAAAAAAAATATATATATATATATATATATATTGGTGGTACTGGGGTTCCTGGAAGCCCTTCTACCTCTGGGCTACACTCCCAGACCTATTTTTACATTTTTATTTGGAAACAGGGTCTCCTAAGCCAGTGCGGCTAGCTTCGAACCTGCGCAATCCTCCTGTCTCTGCCTCCCAAGTGCGGGGATTACAAGCGTGTGCCACCACGCCCGGCTTATATATATTTTTTTAATTGAAAGTAAATGTTATACATTTAATCTGTATTTGGTGCCCTCTCCCTCCCCCCGTTTTCCCTTCCCCCTACCAACAATTAATACCCAGGCTAACCTTGCTATATTTGTACTTTTACACCTATTTGGAAGTAGCCCCTCACAAGTTCAGCCTCCTTCCTCTCTTAGCTTTCCATTCAAACTTTGCTGAGATTTCCCTTCCATTATCTGGAGTCCCTCTGGTATCCCCAATGCTCACTCGTTTGGGCATATTAGAGGAACCATATGTCCCTTCTCTTTCTGTGTTTGTCTGATCTCACTTAACATAATGCTTCCCAGCACTTTCCATCTTCTTACGAATGACATGATTTTGTTCTTCTTTACAGCTGAATAGAATCCCATTGTGTGTATTTTCCATAATTTTGCAAACCATTCATCTGTTGATGGGGACCTAGGTTGTTTCCATATTTTGGCTATTACAAATTGTGCTTCTATGAACATAGGTATGCATATGTTGCTGTAGTTCTCTGTTTTCAACCCCTATGGAAAAATACCCAGGAGTGGTAGAGCTGGATCATATGGTGGATCTATTCCCAGTTTTCTAAGGAATCTCTACACGGATCTCCATAGTGGCTGAACTAGTTTGTGCTCCCACCAACAATGTAAAAGAGTTCCTCTTTCCCCACATCCTCACCAGCATTTGTTGTTGTTTGATTTCTTTATGCTTGCCACTCTGACTGGGGTTAGATGGAATCTCAGTGTAGTTTTGATTTGCATCTCCCTGATGGCCAGTGATGAAGAACATCTTTTCATGAATCTATTGGCTATTTGTATCTCTTCTCTTGTAAAGTGTCTATTCAATTCGATTGCCCATTTCTTGATTGGGTTGTTTGTTTTGCTAATGTAGAGTCTTTTGAGCTCTTTGCAAATTCTGGATATTAGCTCCCTATCGGAGTGGTGACTGGTAAAGATCTTCTCCCATTCTGTAGGCTTCCTCTTTAGGTTCTTGATGGTTTCCTTTGATGAGAAGAAGCTTTTTAGTTTGATGTTATCCCACTTGTTGATTCTTGCTTTAATTTCCTGAGCTTTGGAGGTTTTGTTGAGAAAGTTACTGCCTGTCCCTATATGTTGTAGTGTTGAGCCTATGTTCTCCTCTAATAACTTCACAGTCTCTGGCCTAATTTCTAAGTCTTTGATCCATCTTGAGTTGATTCTTGTGCATGGTGAGAGGTAAGGATTTAATTCCATCTTTCTACAAATGGATAGCCAGTTTTCCCAGCACCATTTGTTGAAAAGGCTGTCTTTTCTCCAGCGTATGAGTTTGGCCCCTTTGTCAAGGATTAATTGACTGTAGGTGTGTGGATTTGTTTCTGTATCTTCTATTCTGTTCCACTGGTCAGTGTACCTGTTATTGTGCCAGTACCATGCTGTTTTTACTACTATTGCTCTATAGTATAATTTGAAGTCTGGGACTGTGATGCCTCCTGGGTGACTCTTATTGCTTAAAATTGCTTTGGCTATTCTGGGTCTTTTCTTTCTCCATATAAAGTTCATGATTGATTTTTCTAGGTCTGTGAAGAATGTTGTTGGTATTTTAATGGGAATTGCATTAAATCTATAAATCATTTTTGGCAGAATGGCCATATTTATTTATTTATTTATTTTGGTACTGGGGGTGGAACCCAGGGGCTTTCTGCCTCTGGGCTATACTCCCAGACCTATTTTATATTTTATTTGGAAACAGGGTCTCACTAAGTTGCTGAGAGCCTCATTAAGTAGCTGAGGCTGGCTTTGAACCTGTGTGATCCTCCTGTCTCAGCCTCCCAAACGCTGGGATTACAAGTGTGCACCACCACGCCCGGCAGAATGGCCATTTTGATGATATTTATTCTGCCTATCCATGAGCACGGGAGGTCTTTCCATCTTCCAAGGTCTTCTTCAATTTCTTTCTTTAATGTTTTATAGTTTTTATTGTAGGTCTTTTACATCTTTGGTTAGGTTTATTCCTAGGTATTTTATTGGTTTTGAGGTTATAGTGAATGGAATTGATTGTTTTATTTCTTTCATTGTTGATTCATTGTTGGTGTAAAGAAAAGCCACTGATTTTTTTAGGTTGATTTTGTATCCTGCAACTTTGCTGAATTTGTTAGTTAACTCCAGAAGTCTTTTGGTTGAGTTCTTAGGGTCTTCTAGATAAAAGATCATGTCATCTGCAAATAAGGATAATTTTAATCCTCTCTTCCTATTTGAATTCCTTTGATTTCCTTCTCTTGTCTTATTGCTGTGGCAAGAGTCTCAAGGACTATATTGAAGAGGAGTGGTGATAGTGGGCATCCTTGTCTTGTGGAAAAATCTTAGAAAGGGATGAATATGCTTTCTGGAGTTTACTAGTATATTTTATAAAGGAACATAGGGAGATAATATTTGTCTCATATTTCTGGCAAAAGAGTAAAAAGTAGCTGGGTGTGGTGGCACACGCTTGTAATCCCTGTGCTTGGGAGACTGAGACTGGAGGATCACACAGGTTCGAATACAGCTTCAGCTACTTAGTGAGGCTCTCGGAAACTTAGTGAGACCCTGTTTCCAAATAAAATATAAAAAAATAGGTCTGGAGCCGGGCGTGGTGGCGCACGCTTGTAATCCTAGCATTCGGGAGGCTAAGACCTGGAGGATCACGGTTCGCGGACAGCCTCAGCTACTTAGTGAGGCCCTCTGCAACTCAGTGAGACCTGGTTTCAAAATAAAGAATAAAAAATAGGGCAGGGAGTGTAGCTCAGAGGCCAAATGCCCCTGGGTTACATCCCAGACCCGCAAAAAATAAATAAATAAATAAATAAATAAATAAATAAAAAATAAAAACAATAGGTCTGAGATTATTGCCCAGAGGTAGAAAGCCTCTGGGTTCCACTCCCAGCACCACACACACACACACACACACACACACACACACACACACACACACACAAAGAGTAAAAAGTGTAATAACTGAATATTCAAAGTATGCAGCTAGTTTCAGTAGTTTTTCTTCTAAAAAATAATTCCTTCCCTATAAAGGACTGTTAATTCTTTAGGATAATAATTTTTATCAAAAATATTTTAGGGTAATATTTTTCCAGAAAGTTATATGATAATGTGTGAAAATTATTTATTTCTGCAAAATATTTCTAAGAGCATTTGTGTGTCTAGTCTGGTAAAGTATGTAAAAATCCCCTATTTTCACCTCAAGCCACGTGTATTTAATATATACCACCTCAAAGAGGAGTACTGCCACCCTAGCACTATGCAGCGAGGACAGACAGAGAGATTTCTAAGAATAAATGGGTGTAATTTTCTGTTAACTGAAAGTTATTGACAGTTCCCGGAAATCTGCCCCTTAAGACTTTCTTTTTAATGAAAAAAAAAAAAAAACCTACTTGTTGACCCATTTAGTTACCAGAAACATCCTATTTACTACCCTAACTCCTGAATCCCTAGGGTTATTTTAGGTAAGAATCTATGTTTATTTTAATTTTTTTGGTGTGTGTGTGTTTGGTCCAGGGGATTAAACCCAGGGGCATTCTACCTCTGAGTACACCCCCAGCCTTATTTTTTTATTCATTATTTTGAAACAGGGTCTTACGAAGTTGTGGAGGGCCTCATTAAATACCTGAGGCTGGCCACAAACATGCAATCCTCTTGTCTCGGCCTCCCAAGTACTGGGCTTACAAACATGCACCACCTTGCCCAGCTTTGTTAAGGATTTTTTTCTGTTTGTTTTTTAAACCCCTGTTTTGGCCAGGCGTGGTGACACATGCTTGTAATCCCAGTGCTTGGGAGGCTGAGACAGGAGGATCTCACAGGTTCGAAGCCAGCCCTTAGCTACTTAGTGAGGCTCTCAGCAACTTAGTGAGACCTTGTTTCCAAATAAAGTATAAAATAGGTCTGGAAGTATAGCCCAGAGGTAGAAAAGCCCCTGGGTTCTACCTCCAGTACCACCAAAAAAAAAAAACAAAAAAAAACCACCACTATTTTGTTAGCTCTTATTATTTATATTTGAGTGTTGGCTGAACTAAGATCATTATAAGTGGAAATACAATGTCTAGTTCTAAAGGCATTGTACACAGCTAGGAGGTTTTAATAATATTTGAGGTCCTAGAATTTTAAGATCATATTTATAAAGGAAGGAATTTTGTTTCATTTTATGTGAATGGGCAATGAGCAATTTATTGTACTGGTAAAAACAGTAGTCCTAAATAAGAAAAAAGACTTAAAAGAAAAAGCTTAGCTTTTTTCTTTTTTATTATTTTTTGATTTAATGGTGAGGAGGTTATGAATCTATCCCTAAATAAAGCCTTTCGTGAAGGAGATGTAGTTGATCAGAGGAACCCTTCAGAGATACATGTGGTCACCTGGGGATGTGAAGCACACCAGAAGTAAACTTCAGACATCGTGTTTATCTCCTTTGTCCTCCTGGCTAAAACCTTTAGCCACGCCTATAATCTCAGTATGCTGTTCATGGAAATGCTGTGTCAAGAGGTGGGCACTGGGAGTGTAGTGGGGTGGGGGATGAGGATCTTGGGACCTTTATGCTTTTCTGGACTTGACTGGGTATGAAAAAAGTATTCTGAGACTCAGCAATTTGTAAGCTTTTAAGTCTTAATTTGGTGGGTGATGGTGGGAAAAACCAGCTTGTCTGTAATTTCATTCATGATACAGCCTTGCAAGTGTGTGTCCCCTGCAAAGAAAGGAAAGAGCAGGTGATGGTTCTTCTGTGGCCAGTCCCAGCTGTGGGCAAACAGCAATAGGAAAGGGTAGGAAAGACCCCTCCACTGACACAAAGGAGCAGGAATGAGCAGGAATTTCTTTTTGCACTGAATATATTCCAGAAATACCCTCATTTTATTGTTTGGGAATGCTTTAGTTCAGGGAACCTACTTGTTTCTGGGAATGAGGCTCTGCTCAAACCTCTGCAGTACTTGGAGGGGTGAGGGCAGGAAGCTGTGGTTAGCTAGGTCTTCTCATGTCTTTAAGTCAGACATGTTTGATTAGAAAAGCCAAGTGCCGAGATCAGATGCGTTCAGGTTGGTATGGCCCAGTGTGGTGGCGCATGCTTGTAATCCCAGTATTTGGGAAGCTGAGACAGAAGGATTGTGGTGCGCAGACAGCCTCAGCTACTTAGTGAGGCCCTTTGCAATTCAGTGAGACCCCGTTTCAAAATAAAGAATAAAAAAATAAATAGGGCTCGGGGTGTATCTTGGAGGTTAAATGTCACTGGGTTCCATTCTCAGTACTGCAAATAATAATAATAATAATAATAATAATAATAATATTTTTAAGAAAGAAAAAAAAAAAAAGAAAGCCAAGTGCCGGTACTCTTGGATTGAAGGGATTTGAATTCTTTTTTGAACATTTAGCAAAGACATAAAAATTATATGTTTTCTTAAAACAGCACAGAACAGGGCTAAGAGAAACGTATCGTAAGCTACATATATAATTAAAAATAATAACCACATTACAAAAGTAAAGATAAACAGTTAAATTGATTTAATTCATTTCTCAAATAATTTTTACTTTTATATTTAAGGTATACATGTTATGAGATACATAATATATATTCTTTTTTTTTTTTTTGCGGGTCTGGGGATGGAACCCAGGGGCATTTGAACTCTGAGCTATACCCCCTGCCCTATTTTTTATTCTTTATTTTGAAACAGGGTCTCATTAAGTTGCAGACGGCCTCACTAAGTAGCTGAGGCTGTCCATGAACTGCTATCCTCCTGTCTCAGCCTCCCAAATGCTGGGATTACAAGTGTGCACCCCCATGCCTGGCTACATGTATATATTAAAAAAATTTTTATAGTGAAACAAATTACTAAATCCATCATTTCATATAACCACCCATTTTTTTCTCCCCATGGCAAGAACAGCTAAAATTTATACATTTAACAAAAAATCCTGAATACAATACACTATTATTAACTATAATCCTTTTTTATTTTTGGTGGTGGTGGTACTGGGTATTTAATCCCCAGGCATTCTACCTCTGAGATATAGCCCTAGCCCTATTTTTATTTTTATGTATTTTTTGTTTGTTTTGCAGTACTGAGGATTATACCCAGGGGCATTCTATCTCTTAGCTACAACTGCAGTCATATTTTTATTCTTTATTACATAACAGGATCTCACTAACTTGCAGAGGACCTCACTGAGTAGCTGGGGTTGGCCACAGATCTGCAATCCTCCTGTCTCAGCCTCCCAAGTTCTGAGATTGCAAATGTGCACCAGCACACCTGGCTTATTTTTATTTTGAAACAGAGCCTTGCTAGGTGGCCTTGAAGTTGTGATCTTCCTGTGTCAGCATCCCAAGTACTGGGATTCCAGGCATGAACAAACGTGTCCGACTCCTTAACTATTATCTTTATATTGTCGATTGAATCTTTAGTCTTGTTCACCCAATATATATGCAACTTTACTCCTTTAGATCGATATTTCTCCATTTTCTTTCCCTCCATTCTGCTTTAGTAACCACTTTTATTCTGTATTTCTCTGCATAGACACAATTTTTTTTAGAATCCAAATATAAGTGAGATCATGCAACATTTTTCTTTTTGCTTCTGAATTATTTCAATTAGCAAAATTTTAATATTGAATCAATATATCTATATATTAATATGCAATAAATATAAAATAATGAAATATCTTGCCTTCTTTTTCCATGTATATGGGACATATTTTCCATTTAAGCATATATCAGCCAAGACATTAAATTATCACTGGAAATTATATATAAATTTTGTAGCATTGGATGTTGAAAAAGTAGATTTATATATTCAAATTGTTCGCAACATAAAGTTTTCCAATAACTGAATTAAATTTCAGCTTAATAGAAATAATTAAGTCAAATGCAAATAAGATTTCAGTTTCTCATTTCTACTAGCTATGTTTCAGGTGTAGAATAGTCACATGAGGTCAGTGGGAACAGTATTTGGATCACAGAGTAGAAGCAAAAAAAATCAAAATTGTTTTTTAATCACTCTTAGCTCCTTTTTTTCTGATTACACAGGAAGCTGAGTAATGAAAGCACATAGGACTTGTTTTGTTGTACTTTCTGAAATGCTTCACTTTTTTTCCCTTACCAAAATAAAACAAAACCCAACTGTCCCTGCCTGTGCACTGTTTGAGGCAGTTAGGCCTTTCCTTTCCATACACTAGCCACCGTTTAAAGCTATACTGCATTTGCTTCCAACAGGAGTAAAGGGACTTGAAAAATCTTAGTGAAGAAACCTTCTGCAAGCAGCAGCTCCATTGGGGTCTTTTTAAAATACTAATTCTGGCCAGGCGTGGTGGCGCAGGCTTGTAATCCCCGCGCTTGGGAGGCAGAGACAGGAGGATCGCACAGATTCGAAGCCAGCCTCACTGGCTTAAAGATACCCTGTTTCCAAATAAAAATATAAAAAATAGGTTTGGGAGTGAAGCCCGGAGGTAGAAGAGCTTCCAGGAACCCCAGAACCACCCCAAATAAATAAATAAGTAAGTAAATAAATAAATAAATAAATAAATAAAAATACTAATTTTGGTTCAGTAGGTCTGGGGGAGAGTACAAGATATCCCATTTCTGACAACCTCTGTGAATTATGTTTTTGAGTAACAAATTCTCAGTGTATGTAAAGGATTTTCTTACAATTGGTGTCTCTTTATGTTTTCTTTATTATCAGCTGAATGGGCATTTTCTCATTCTGTAAACCTATCTTGAGGTCCTTAAAACACACACAAACACACACACACACACACACACACACACACACACACACACCCACCCACCAGGGAGTGAACCCCGTGGAGAGACATAATCTTTATATGTATCATGGGAGCGAATGTAGGGGCATTCTACCTTCAGCTACACTCCCAGCCCTTTTTATTTTTTATTTTGAAATAGGATCTCACTAAGTTGCTAAAGGTCACATTAAGTTCCTGAGGCTGGCCTTGAACCTGTGGTCTTTCTGTCTCATCCTCCCAAATCCTGGGATTACAGGTGTGAGCCACCTTGCCTGGCTCCTTTTAGAAATCATAGCTGGGGTTTACTTACGCAGAGTTCTGAGAAGCTCATCTGCAGGGAAGGAAGGAGTCAGGTGTTAATGAAGCGTGCTGATTCTTACCGAATCAGTTTGTGTCTCCTGAGACAACCAGCAGCGACCACAGCCGCATCAGGGAGACAGGGCCAGCCAACACTGAAGCACTTGATGTCCTCTGAAAAATGCTTCCACTTGGCCTTGACTTTGTCAACGTGAAAAAGGAATCAGTGATCGACATCAACCTTAGAGATCATTTAATTCTATTGGAGGAAGGCTGAAAGATGGTTTGGCGGCTCTCATGCTAGGTGAGGAATCAGTTTGTGGATAAATGAATTTAGGCCTCTCAGAAGATTTGAGGCTTCTCCACCATATTTATCCCTTCAGATGAAGACCCACAGCAAGGTAAAAAATTGATTTTTTTTTTTTTTACAGAACAGATGGAGGGAGGAAACAGTTCAAATAACACTACAGCCACATATGAAGATATCCCTGCCATGTATGGGGCAGGAGGGGAGGAGTGGGATGGGATGCAGGAGGAAGTACACCAGGGTTGTGTGCATACATGTTGTATCAAAAAGAATAGAAATTTGTTCTAGATATTTGTACTTTTCCCTTGATTTCTTTACCATCCCCACCTCTCCGTTCTTCACAGATGCCCCTGTTCCTGCCCCACCATTACAGCTTTTATTTCTTAATTTCCTTGCCTTCATTTGGCCTCCTAATGCCTTTGTCACATTTCTTTGAAAACTTGACAGTTTGTCAAGTGTCTTTCTAGTAATCCAGATCCCCCTCCACCAACGCCTTTGATGTGGTTTCGGTACAGTCACATAGAACAGCATTGCTTTATAGAAATGAATTTGACAGAACCCGCCTGTTCCCTGAAGCAGTCTGACAAGAGGTGGAGAACCAGCTGCCCCACACTTACAGTTCTGAACAGAACCTTGTGTCTTGCCCGAGTGGTGCAGGGCGAGCCACCGCAGAAGGTCTGGGATGCTCAGAAACATCAGTTGGGCTGGCTCTGTGCGGTCACATGCAGCCAGCCCGGCTTGTGTGAAAGGATTGGGTTTTCCCCAAGCTCTTGGTAATGTTGCAAGAACAGACTTTCCCTCCCTGGCTCCCTAGAGTAAAATGGCTGCCAAGGCATTTTGGAATAAAAATTTAGAATGTACCAACCACTGGAAGTAACAAGGGTCCTTTGATATTTTCCATGTTCCCTGTGATCAAGCTGGCATCCATTCTCTTGTCAGGGGAGGGTTCGGATGCCTCATTGGCTGCTGGGGCTTGTGAGCTGGCCGCTTGTGTTGAGGATAACCGGTGGTGGGGTAGTCCTATTTGGATTGGAAGTCCTGGAGCAGCAGTTTACAGATGGGTTCTCGTGGCGCCCATTAGGGAGAAGGAGGAAACCAAACACAAGGGGAAGTATTTAACAATGAAAGCCAGCCCTTGCCTGTGTGGTCCTGTGTTTTCACCACAGTGCTCTATGGGAAGGGACTGCTGGGAGGAAGTCTGGATTTCTGTCAGTTTATAGAGCCAAAAACCGGTTAAAGCCTCTTTATAAGGTAGTGAAGAAAATGACAAAGCTCCCAGAACTTCAAGGAAGTTATTTAACAGCTCTAATGACCACAGGCCACCAGGCTGCTGGGTCAGGGGATCACAGCTACATGAAGAAGGAAATAGGAGGTGGACCAAGCCAGACTCAGAAACAATTCTAAAATATACTATAGCCTTCCAGGAAGCTGGCCTATCTTATTTATTTATTTATTTATTTATTTATTTATTTATTTATTGTACTGGAGGTGGAACCCAGAGGCTTTCTACCTCCGGGCTATACTCCCAGACCTAATATTTTTAATATATTTTATTTGGAAATAGGGTCTCACTAAGTAGCTGAGGTTGGCTTCAAACCTGTGTGATCCTCCTGTCTCAGCCTCCCAAGTGCTGGGATTACAAGTGTGCGCCACCATGCCAGGCCAGTCCTTCTTTATTCTTTATTTTGAAACAGGGTTCCACTAAGCTGCTGGGACTGGCCTTGAAACTGTGATCCTCCTGTCTCAGCCTCCCAAGTAGTGGGATTACAGTCATGCATCATTCTGTCTGGCTGATGACTGCTTTTATGGAGTTATGCCCAAAGCTATATATTATTTCCCATAGTGTTATATGTTAGGTATTTTGTTGTTAAGCTTTTTTTTTAACCTTTGTATTATTACTAATGAGGCAATGTCTCTTGAGTATTTTGGATTAAATGCTCCAGAAAGTTTTTTATTTTCAGGTGATAGGTGGCATCTAGTGAATTTATGAGTAAAGTTATGTGTGATTTGAAAGGATGGTGTCATCCAGGCTGGTATCTGAAGTGCTGTTGCCACCCTCAAGTTGACACCTGGGTCCTCTTGGTCCTCCTTGGTTCTGTTTCCATATGCAAACAGCAGGCCTCGCTCACCCCTGAAAAAAAATCTTATGGTAAAGGAATGAGAACTAGTGTGCTATTCTGAGAACAGAATGCAAACTGATTCAAGAGAGCCTTTGGACAGGCCCACGCTCAGTGAGCTGAAACTACCCCTTCTGGTGCTCCTTGATTGGGTGCCTGCCAGGGGCCTGCTTACTACCACTGCGGTGTTGGGAGTCTCTTATCTCCAGGCATAGTTTTTCCATCTGGCACTCAAGCAACCTCTGGTAGAGTAGTGGTGGCTATATGAGAAAATGCAAAAGGATTAAAACAACACCCAATTCATAATGGATGCTTAATAAGAGCTAGTGATTATCATCATCATCATCACCACCACCACCACCACCACCACCACCATCATCATTGGTATTGTGTCCTGCTAATTCATTCCCCCAGGAGTTTCACTCTGCCTCCTTTTGTCCTCCAAACACCCCCACTACTAGCTGGGGTCCTGTTTCAATCACAGTATACCTTTCTAGAATAAGAATGTTTTACTTCCTGATAAAGACATTGAACTGCCCAGTTGGCCCACCAGATCCACCTCCCCTAAGAAAATGACCACTCTCCAAGACTGGTACTCAGTTCCTCTTTCCTTCTTTCCTTTTCTTTCTTTCTTTCTTTCTTTCTTTCTTTCTTTCTTTCTTTCTTTCTTTCTCTCTCTCTCTCTCTCTCTTTCTTTCTTTCTTTCTTTCTTTCTTTCTTTCTTTCTTTCTTTCTTTCTTTCTTTCTTTCTTTCTTTCTTTCTTCTTTCTTTTCTTTCTTTCCAGTATTGGGGATTGAACTCAGGGGCATTCTGCCTTTGAGCTATACTCCCAGCCCTATTTTTTTATTCTTTATTTTGAAACAAGGTCTCACTAAGTTGCAGAGAGCCTCACTAAGTAGCTGAGGCTTTCTGAGGATCCGCTATCCTCCTGTCTCAGCCTCCTAAGTACTGGGATTACAAGCGTGAGTCATCAGGCCTGCCTTGGTACTTAGTTTAACTGACATGATCAGTCACTTTCCTTACAGGCCAGTCTAACTGAAGGGCTCATTTTTACAGTTATGATTCTATTGGTTTGATTGTACCTTTCCCCCTACTTAACTGCTAGTGACATGTTGTGAAGGTAGTGATGTGTCGTGGCATATTTGTCACCATTACTATCATCATCATTATTGTTTTCTTTAAATAACAGCAGCCCAACTGTTCACAGAATATTCTTCTGTGCCAGGCATGGAAGTGTGCTGGGAGTGGGATCACTAATCACGTTAATTTCATGAGAGAATCTTATTCCCTCCTTCTATCGGCCGAGATAGTAGGAAGGCGCACAGACATTAAATACCACCTTCAGGAGCACACATGTGGAAAGAAGTTTTGGACCTGAATCTTTAAAATCTACATGAAGAGATCTGGGGAGGTTTTATAACTCATCCAAGGTAATGCAAGATCAAAGAGTTAAGCCAGAGTGTGTGTGTGTGTGTGTGTGTGTGTGTGTGTGTGTGTGTGTGTGTGTGTGTTGGGTTTAAACCCGGGGCTCTGCACAGGCTGAGTAAATGCTATAACACTGAACTATATGCCCAGTCCTTGACCCAGGATTTGGACCTCATTCCAGGCTCAGACCTTTTTGGAAGTTCACGATAAGACTCTGTAAAAGAAGCAGTACAACCTGTGGCCACTATGTTTTGCAGGATATCTTTAAATATTGAAAAATTCTTTTTGAAAATGAGTTCAGTGCTTTTTGAGAAGTGAGCTTCTTGATGAATTACATGCAACGAAGAAGTTTCTGTGTGCCTCTCAGAGAGCACAAGGATAGGACAGATTGAAAGAGCCTTTCCACCTTTGTCTAACGGCACATAGAATAGGCTACATTTTTTGTACTCTCAGAGGAAGGGGGTGGGGACAGGTGTGACGCTGTCTCTGGAAATCCTCTTGTATACTTTGCCCCCAGTATGTTTTTCAAGGCATATCTAACTTTGGGTTAAAACTAACAGGGAGTTTTTTTTTTTTTTTTTTTTTTTTTTTCCAAAATGGCGACTGAGGGAGTTTTTTTTTTTTTTTTTTTTTTTTTTTTTTTTTTTTTTTTTTTTTTTTTTTTTCCAAAATGGCGACTGAGGGACACAGCACCTCTCAGTAGCTGAAGTAAATAAAGTTTAAATACGGAGAAAGCAGTGTCTAAATCAACAAAACAAATACATACCAGGAACCAAAACACATCCTGGTACCTCGGCGGAACCCTGAACTTGAACAAGAAGAACAAAGATCGGACACGGGACCTGCTGCAGATACAATCTGACCGCGGACCAGAACGCTGAGCCGCGGGCTGCTTTGGCAGCTGTCCAAGGAGCTGCCTGCCCGATATTTCCACGGCAAGATAATCCGGGAATAAAAACGGACTTAGGACCGCATCCTAAGCAGCGAGCAGCACCCACCAGAACTCTGTCTGCCCACCAGCGACCGGATCACATCGGCACAGAGACTCACACGGATTCCTGCACCAAGACAGGTACCTGAGGGCGCCCTAGTAACTGGGGTCCTAGCGTGTGCGCAGTCGCAGTCTCAACCCCCCACCACGGGCTCAAGCCTCAGAGCACTCTCCTCGCGCATCCTGCCTGTCCCCTACTAGTAATCAGTGCCTGTACACTGTCCTCCTAAATTGGAGCCTGCTTCTGTGGCTAACCCCTGCTACCTTGCCAGAGCCTACCCTCCAGGCTGCAAAAGCACTGGGAGACCCGGAAATCTCCTTGGGGCACCCCCAGCCTCTACGTCCCGCGGGACGCAGAGACCATTGCTGGACACCGCACACTGGACCCTTGAGCACCTACCCTGCACCCCTGGCCCACCGCGGGGTATTCCCAACCTCCTGGTAGCCAGATGCTTAGTTCTAAGTGAGAACACAGCTCAATACACCTTGGAAGAACATACCAGCAGCAATAGACAGCTGCACCCACTCTCACTAGGGTCCAGTATTAACAGTGCATCCAGCCTGCACTCTTGGAATAGGCAGAGCTCTGGCAGTAAGTGTGGCCACCCAGGAACCAGCATTCATTTGCCCAGGGCACATCTTGGGACCACACCGGCTAGCCCAGCTGGAATTTCCAGAGACACAAGAAAATCCATCGGGCCACAAAATCTGCTCAGGACCTCAGGGGGAAGTTCCAATTACACTTTAGTCACTCTCCACCCCTGCTGTAGGGAAGCACAGGCTGGAGGCGAGGGTGGTGAGTGCAGATGTGCTGACCACAGGTTAGAATTTCGCAGAATCTGTGAACTGTACAGAATCAAATAACAGTGAAACCAGACACCCGGACACATAAACCTAAAGCAGCTAAAGGAGAAAAAGGTGTCCAAACACCCAGAGTGACTTAAGAAGATAAAAATAGAGTACAAAGAAAACTAAGAGACATTGGACGGTATCCTGAAAGCTACCAAGCAATCAGATACGCACATATTATATGGACCTGACCCCATATGCGTAAATAAGGAGGACTGTTTGTTTTACTTTTAATGTGGATGTTATGTTTTCTTTTGCTTTTAAAGTGCTTTTGTTTTAGTATGGTTATTGCTGATTTCTTTTTTTTCTTCTTTTAATCCAAACTTCTCTTACTTTAACTTGTTGTTTTATATATATATACATTGGATAGTTTGCCTTATTTTTTTATTTCACACGGCTGCTAGTTCCTTTTATTTTATTCCTCTTCCTTTTTCCTCTCTCTTCCCTTTTCCTTCCTTTTCTTTCATTCTCCTCCTTTGATTGGTTTACCTTCCTTTTTCTTGGATTACATAACAGTCTTGGTATCTTGAGGGGATTCTTTTTTTTTTTTTTTTTTTTTTTTTTTTTTTTTTTTTTTTTTTTTTTTTTTTTATGTCTGTCTGCTCCTACCAGCATCCCTATTTACAAACCTTCCCACACTAACCTACATACATTTCTCCCCCAAAACTTTTCCCCATAATATACCTCATGGTTTAAAACTCAAAGTATTTTTTATATCCATAACTACTCTACTAACAACAAGAGTCCTAGTAGTTAACTCTCTCTCATTCATAGCAAGTTATTACTTTATCATACTTAAAGTCCTTCTCAACCTAACATATCCTCCACCTAATCTGACTCCTTTACCCATCACCCCAGCTCCTCCCACATCACCCACTTTCAACACTGGAAAGGCTCAGCTGACTGGCCGATACTCCTAAACTCCTAATATTAAGATTTGACTAAACACATTACTCACGAACGATGGGTAGAAATCAGAAAAACAGGACAGAGAACACTGTAAATATGAGAACCAGGAGTTATGAAGAGACAGCAGAAATCACGAATACTGACCTACTAGAAATGCAAGAAGGGGAGTTCAGAATCTTGTTGTTCAATATGATGAAAGGTTTTAAAACAAGTATAGAGGAGGTTAAAGATGAAATAGAAACACTAAAAAAGAATCAGAAAGAGGTCTGGAATGAAATGAAAGAGGCAATAAGTGAAATGAAGACAGCAATAGAAAGAAACTCTGGAAGATTAGATGAAATGGAAAACAGAATATCAATATTAGAAGACAGTACATCCCAAACCGAAAACACAGTCAGCGATATACAGAAATCTTTACAGCAACAAAACCTAAACATCCAGCAATTATGGGATAATATGAAGCGCCCTAATTTACGGATAATAGGCATTGAGGAAGGGATAGAGGTACAGACCAAGGGCATATGTAATATCTTCAAGGAAATAATCTCAGAGAATTTTCCAAATATGGAAAGAGACTTGAATCTTCAAGTACAGGAGGCATACAGAACTCCACTGAGACAGGACCAAAGAAAAACCACTCCACGCCACATAATAACCAAATTGACCAGCATAGAGGCCAAGGAAGGAATCTTAAAAGCAGTGAGAACAAAAGGACAGGTGACATATAGAGGCAAAACAATAAGAATCACCCCAGACTATACAACCCAGGTCAGGAATGCTAGGAGAGACTGGTACGACGTGATTCAGACCCTGGAAGAACATAACTTCCAGCCCAAATTAATCTATCCAGCAAAACTACTATTCAAGATCAATGGGGAAGTCAAAGTCTTTCAGGATAAACAGAATCTCAAAAAATTCATGAATTCAAAGCCAACACTGGAGAAAATTCTTAAAGAAATAAATCATAAGGAAGAAAAAAGAAGCAGACTCCAGAATCAGAGAAGAGAGGAAGTTAATAAGTGGGCCATTTAAGTAAAGAAGAAAGATCACAACACCCAAGAGTAGACAGAACACAAAATGGCAGAAAACAAAAAGCATATTTCAATAATATCACTTAATGTCAAAGGACTTAACTCACCAATCAAAAGACATAGACTGGCAATATGGATTAGGAAACATAATCCAAACATATGCTGTCTGCAAGAAACTCACCTCACAGCCAAAGACATTCACAGGTTGAAGGTGAAAGGATGGAAAAAGATATACCATGCCACCAGTGACCGAAAAAGAGCAGGGGTAGCAACCCTGATATCCAACAAAACAGACTTTAAAATAAAACACATCAAAAGAGACAAATCAGGGCACTTCCTTTTATTAAAAGGAACAATACACCAAGAAGATATAATGATAGTAAATACTTATGCCCCAAATGTGGGTGCAACCACATTCGTAAAACAAACCCTTCTGGACATAAGATCCCAAGTAGACCCAAATACAATAATTCTGGGAGACTTTAATACGCCTCTCACACCACTGGATCGATCTTCGAGGCAAAAGATGAGTAAAGATGCTTTAGAACTAAAGGAAACCATAAACCAAATGGACCTAATAGACGTTTTCAGAGTATTTCAACCAGGAACTACAGAATACACTTTCTTCTCAGCAGCCCATGGAACCTTCTCCAAAATAGATCACATCCTGGGACACAAAGAAAATACCAGCAATTTCAAAAAATGTAATATAATCCCATGCATCTTTTCAGACCACAATGGAATAAAAGTAGAAATCAACAACAGGAAACTCGAAAGAAAGTATTCAAATTCATGGAGAATGAATGATACACTACTAAATGACGAATGGGTAAGAGCAGAAATTAGGGAAGAAATAAAGAAATTTATGGAAACAAACGAAAACAGAGACACAACCCACCAAAACCTATGGGACACCATGAAGGCAGTACTAAGAGGAAAGTTTATCGCATTGAGTGCCCACATAAAAAGGATGGAGAACCACCAAGTAAAGAACCTAATGAAACAACTCAAGGATCTAGAAATTCTGCAACAATCCATTCCCAAAGCCAGCAGAAGACGAGAAATCATCAAAATTAGAGCAGAAATAAATGAAATAGAGAACAAAAAAACAATTCAAAGAATCAATAAAACAAAAAGTTGGTTCTTTGAAAAGATTAATAGAATTGATAAACCCCTGGCCAACCTAACCAAAAGAAAAAGAGAATCATCTCAAATTACCAAAATTAGAAATGAAAAAGGAGATATCACCACAGATAGTGAAGAAATTCAAAACATTATCAGAAACTACTTTAAAAATTTATACTCCAATAGATTTGAAAACCTGGATGAAATTGACAGATTTCTAAACACAGTTAACCTTCCTACACTCAACCAAGAGGACATAGCAAGCCTAAACCAACCAATAACAACCAAAGAAATAGAAACGGCAATAAAAATTCTTCCACCAAAGAAAAGCCCAGGCCCAGATGGGTTCCCAGCTGAATTCTACAAAACCTTCAGTGAACAACTAATACCAATACTTCATAACACGTTCCGGGAAATTGAAAGAGATGGAACTCTTCCAAATTCCTTCTATGAGGCCAGTATCACATTAATCCCCAAACCAAATAAAGATACCTCAAGAAAGGAAAACTACAGACCAATATCCTTAATGAACATAGATGCAAAAATTCTAAACAAAATACTAGCTATACGCATTCAAAACTATATCAAGAGAATAATTCATCACGACCAAGTCGGTTTCATCCCAGAAAAACAAGGCTGGTTCAACATACGCAAATCAATACATGTTATTCACCACATAAATAGAACCAAGAACAAAAACCACATCATCATAGCAATAGATGCTGAAAAAGCATTCGACAAAATCCAACACCCATTTATGTTAAAAACACTGCAAAAAATTGGGATAGAAGGAAAGTACTTCAACATCATCAAGGCAATATACTGCAAACCCAAAGCCAACATTATATTGAATGGGGAAAAACTGCAAGAATTTCCGCTACAGTCAGGAACAAGACAAGGATGCCCACTTTCACCTCTCCTTTTCAATATAGTCCTTGAGACTCTTGCTGCAGCAATCAGACAAGAGAAGGAAATCAAAGGAATCCACATAGGAAGAGAGGAAGTGAAATTATCCTTATTCGCAGATGACATGATCCTTTACCTGGAAGACCCAAAGAACTCAACCAAAAGACTTCTGGAGCTGATCGACAAATTCGGCAAAGTCGCAGGTTACAAAATCAACCTAAAGAAATCAGTGGCCTTTCTTTATGCCAACAACGAATCCACAATGAAGGAAACAAAAACAACAATTCCATTCACTATAACCTCAAAACCAATAAAATACCTAGGAATAAACCTAACCCAAGATGTAAAAGACCTCTACAACAAAAACTATAAAACATTAAAGAAAGAAATAGAAGAAGACCTTGGAAGATGGAAAGATCTCCCGTGCTCATGGATAGGCAGAATAAATATCATCAAAATGGCCATTCTGCCAAAACTGATCTATAGGTTCAATGCAATTCCCATTAAAATACCAGTGACATTCTTCAGAGACCTAGAAAAATCAATCATGAACTTCATATGGAGAAAGAAAAGACCTAGAATAGCCAAAGCAATTCTCAATAACAAGAAACACGCAGGAGGCATTACAATCCCAGACTTCAAACTATACTATAGAGCAATAGTAGTAAAAACAGCATGGTACTGGCACAAAAACAGATATACTGACCAGTGGATTAGAATAGAAGATACAGAAACAAACCCACACATCTTTAGTCAATTAATCTTTGACAAAGGGGCCAAACACATACGCTGGAGAAAAGACAGCCTTTTCAACAAGTGGTGCTGGGAGAACTGGCTAGCCATTTGTAAAAAGATGAATCTAAACCCCTATATCTCACCTAACACAGGAATCAACTCAAGATGGATCAAAGACTTAGAAATTAGACCTGAGACGGTGAAGTTAGTAGAGGAGAACATAGGTTCAACACTACAACATATTGGCACAGGCAGTAACTTTCTCAACAAAACCTCCAAAGCTCAGGAAATTAAAGCAAGAATAAACAAGTGGGATAACATTAAACTAAAAAGTTTCTTCTCCTCAAAGGAAACTATCAATAACCTAAAGAGGAAGCCTACAGAATGGGAAAGGATCTTTACCAGCCACCATTCTGATAGGGGGCTAATATCCAGAGTATACAAAGAGCTCAAAAGGCTCTACACCAACAAAACAAACAACCCAATCAAGAAATGGGCAAATGAACTAAATAGACACTTCACAAAAGAAGAGATACAAAGGGCTAATAGATACATGAAAAGATGTTCTTCATCACTGGCCATCAGGGAGATGCAAATCAAAACTACACTGAGATTCCATCTAACCCCAGTGAGAGTAGCAAGCATAAAGAAATCAAACAACAACAAATGCCGGCGAGGATGTGGGGAAAGAGGAACTCTTTTACACTGTTGGTGGGAGTGCAAACTAGTTCAGCCACTATGGAGATCTGTGTGGAGATTCCTAAGAAAAGTGGGAATAGATCCACCATATGATCCAGCTATACCACTCCTGGGTATCTTTCCAAAAGGGTTGAATTCAGAGAAATACAGCAACATATGCATACCTATGTTCATAGCAGCACAATTTGTAATAGCCAAAATATGGATCCAACCCAGATCACCATCAACAGATGAATGGATAGCAAAACTGTGGGAAATACACACAATGGAATTCTATTCAGCCATAAAGAAGAACAAAATTTTATCATTTGCAAGAAGATGGAAAGCCCTGGAAAGCATCATGTTAAGTGAGATCAGCCAAGCACAGAAGGAGAAGATACACATGTTTCCTCTAATATGCCCAAACTAGAAAACACAAAGGATACCAGTAGGACCCCAGATATTAGAGGGGAAATACTAGCTAAGTTTTAATGGAAAGATAGGAGAGGAGAAAGGCCGATCTTGATTAAGGAGCATCTTCACCTGAACATGTGTAAAATTATGAATAAGACATGGTTAACCTGGCCAACCATTGGTGGGGGGGGGGGAGAAAACGGGGGCGGGGGGAGAGGGCACCAAATATAGTGTAAATGTATACTATTTATGTTCAATAAAAAAAATTGTTAAAAAAAAAAAAAAAAAAAAAAAAAAAAAAAAAAAAAAAAAAAAAACTAACAGGGAGCCGGCTGTGGTGGCGCACGCTTGTAATCCCTGCACTTGGGAGGCCGAGACAGGAGGATCACACAGGTTCAAAGCCAGCCTCAGCTACTTAGTGAGGCTCTCAGCAACTTAGTGAGACCCTGTTTCTAAAAATAGGTCTGGGAGTATAGCCCGGAGGTAGAAAGCCTCTAGGTTCCACCCTCAGTACCACAAAAACAAAACAAAACAAAAAAAAACAAAAAACAAAACAAAACAAAAAAAAACCTAACAGGGGCTCTTGGTAAACCCTGAGAATATGTCTGAGCACTAACCTCATTTTTCTTTAAGTTCGGGTGAATGAGAACATCTGTCAGGTCTTTTTGGTAGGACTTTTAAGAGTGAGAAGGTTTGGTGAAAACTGCACTGGCCATTACGAAGACTGGCAGGTTAAGACCAATGTGCTAAAAGAATCCACACTCTTTTTGTAAGGCAAGTCACTCTGCTGAAGTGATCTGGTGTCTTCTGGACCAACAGCAACAATAATGACACAATCTCTAGAAGGGACAGGAGTCTAAGATAATTCACCCGGGTGACAACTCGGGCTATACCAGCACAGCTTTTTGGTGTGAAAACATAAGAAATGCTGACAGAAGGAGCCAAGTACGATAGTATGATTATAACACTAATAATCCCTGATAAACTGTATTTACTAACACTCATTATAAAAATAACTCCTATCAGTGCATAGGAACATGGGAATAATGCTATAGTTATAGCCGGGTAGAAAAAAAAAGTCTACCAGTTAATTGAGTTGGGCAACTAGTTTGGCCCCAGATCTGCTTAACTGTGCGGGGAGGGGAAATCTCACCCACAGGGGAAAGGCAACCTTACCATAAGGCATGCTTCCTCAACCCCACCCTCACAAGTACATTCCTTGTTCCTCAGATGAACCTGTTTATTCCCCAGTCCTAGTCACACCTACGCCCTGTTCTGGCCCCATACCAAAGAACATATAAAAATCTTCTCTTTTGATATCAGGGTATCTTGGGGTCACCGTAGGTTTCAGAACTCCCTCCCTTCCCCCACTACATCTAGACAGGCACCCAGCCTCTGTCTGTTTTATACCTGGCATAAAGTAGATGCTTAATATCTAGCTGTTGCCTGGATTTTGTTTTGTTTGTAGTGCTGGGGACTGAACCCGGGGCCCTGCCTGTGCTAGGCAAGTGCTCCATGACTGAGCTGTACCGCCAGCCTGTGGATTTGGTTTTGGCTCTTGTTTTTCTGTTCTTCCACGTGTCCTTTGATTCTTTTTCATAACCTTTTGATTTTGCCCTTGGAAAGGGGCAAAAGATAGGGGTTTGTACTTTCTTTTTTCAGTACTGGATGGAACCCAGGGGCATTCTACCTCCAAGCTGCACCTCCAGCCCTAAATTTTTTATTCTTTATTTTGAAACCGGGTCTCACTGAGTTGCAAAGGGCCTCACTAAGTAGCTGAGGCTGTCCTTGAACCGTGATCCTCTGGTTTCCGCCTCCCGAATGCTGGGATTGCAAGAGTGCGCCACCACGCCTGGCTCGTACTTTCTTGAATCAGGCCATTGGTGAGGAGCTGGTTCCCTGGGAGACATCAAGTGATCACGACGGAAGAAGTCTTTGGACGACACTGATATGCTAAGGTTGTCAGGAGAACACGTGGCACAAACCTGAGTCCTCCATGAGGTTATTGAACTGCTGACAGAATCCACCCTGGAACCATCAGCCATAGTCTTCATTACAGGCCTGTAATCCCAGTACTTGGGAGGCTGAGGCAAGGATCGCAGGTTCAAGACCAGCTCAGCAACTTAGCCATACTCTTAGCAACCTAGCAAGACCTTGTTTCAAAACCGAAAGAATAACAACATCAAAATAAATAAGTAAATAAAAATGGCTGAAGTTGGAGCTTGGAGATAGAACACCCCTGGGTTTAATTCCCAGCAATATTTCTCCCTTCATACCAAACCCAAACCCAAACCCAAACCCAAACCCAACCCAACCCAAACCTAACCCAATCCAAATGAAATAAAAATAATCTGAAAGCATCCTAACTAATCACTGTTAAATATATCTCACACAGTTTATACTTATCTTTTGAAAGGGTTCATAGGAACTTTGATTGATGGTTATAATATTTGTCTTAAGTAAGTTGAATTATCCAAAAACCTGCCAATCTATTAAAAAAATGCCTTGATTACTTATTATTTATTCTAGGGTTTCTCCAACTCCTGTCATTTGTATACTACTTTAAAAATTTTGGCATACCCTTGCATCACCTGTACTAACATTTTTTCCTTTTATTTAAAAATTAAATTTATTTATTTAGAAAAGAACCTTTCTAACTATAAAGTAAAAACTAGTATCATTTGCCTTGAAGAGATAGCCATCAGAAGAAATACCATGAACAAAATAACATTATTAAATTCTTGTTAGATATAGTTTACCATGAAGACTCTGAGCTTGAGGCTTGCTTTCGTTAAAAAGGTAGTCTAATGGAGTGTTATAGATATAGTGAAATAACCTACCACCAACTGGGTCTATTTTTCCATAATCAGAATAACTAAGATAACATATTAAGGAGGAGATCTTTACCATCTGAATTTATCTACCTATCACGTCTTTGTCCTCTGCAGTCCTATGCCATTTAAAACCACCAATGCCCTGCTTTCCTCTGAACTCCCAACCCCCTGGAGCAAATCTGAAAGTAACCCTGAGAGAGGAGGCAGGCCTCAGAATCAGCCCTGGATTGCTGGGATTATGGGCAGTCATAAGAAATGAATGTTGCAATGCTTTATTATATCTGCTATTAAAGCAAAGATAAGAAATAATTTATTGTCCTCTTTATGCTCTTTGTGTTCAACTTTTTGGAATCATGTGTCCTGCTGTGGAGCGGGTGGCTTTCCGGGCAGATGGAGAGCTGCCTTTCTGCTGCTGCACCCTGGCTGCTGATTCCTGAGTGCCCTGGTCGTCTGGACACTGCTCTCCCATGGCTCTAAGCTCCATTTCCCATTTCTTCACAGTGGCAGCATTCTGTGTCAAAGCAATCTGGCATGAGTCAGCTGGACCACATGAGAGATCTTCTCATTGTCTGTCCCACTGAGCTGGCCGCTTGGAAATGATTACTTGAGGTCTCAGTTTTCTCCTGGAACTTGTCTCTGGCTAGTCTGGCAGCTTCTTTTACCTCCTGGAATTTCTCTGCAAACTTTGTCAGCTGCTGTTTAGAGGAAAACCTGAAACCAAATACCATGTTTTGGTTTTTTGTACTCTGCTGTCGGCCCACTGCCCAAACTTCGGTGACATTTTGGTGAAAGTCATACTTGATGTGATTCCGCTATTTATGATCACCTTGTCTCTGTGCACACTAATGATCCAATAGCAGTTCCTAGTGCCATCATAGAAGTAGGAAACGGTGACAGCCTCCTTATTTTCAGGCACTTAATTCTTTGGGTGCTGGGGTCAATCTGGGAGACGTGTGCTTGAGTAGTGAAGATGGGCTGTTCTCACATCTCTGGCCATGGACTTCAAGGCTATGGGTATCCCCACTGCTGCCAGCACTAGCGCCACACATACTACACACACTATTTTTACAGAAGTTTAAAGGTCCTGGGTTAAGCACCAGCATTCTGTGCATTTATCTTGTGTTCTCCTATAGCTCCCAGCATGGTTCAGTGCAATGCTAACTGTGGTGGAATGCAAAACATGGTTTTTGAACATATCTATCAGTGAGTAAGTGGTATGTTAATTTAAGTGTACTACACTGGAGAATTACTTTCCCCTCAACAGCTGCTTTGAATAGACCTAAGTTTCACTTATACTGCCTTCTAGGAGGCTTCAAGAGATGAGGTCAGGCTCCATAAAAAGAAAAGCAACCAACCCTATAAAGGCATCCTTGTGAATTTTGAAACACCACTGAATGTACCTAGTAAAATTGTCCTTGGGTAAGCAGACTTCCAGACCTGGGTGGGGTTCAAATGGGTTCCTTAGCTAAAACAAACACAAGCGACTGAGAACTTTGAATCGCCTTTGTCTGAACTTGAGTGTCTGGATGGGTCAGCATCAGCAGCTTTCCACGCACCCGTTCATCAAGCCAAAGAAAAAACCACATAGGCACTTGTTTTTACACTGTCAACTGAGCAAAAATATCACATGATTCTATTTTGTGATGGTTTATTAGTCCTTCAAAACACGCCTGTACATTTTTTCCAGCCAAATAATTATTCCTTTAAAAGGCAAAGGATGAATAATAAGATGAAGTGGACAGTGTTAGATAGACTCTAAAAATTCAATGGTAAGGCTAACACATAAAGTATGGGATAAGACCCAGAATAATTTTCAGAACAGACTTCAATGGGCTTATGAAATTAAGAAAATCATAAACTTAATAAACTTCTTAAGTTTTTCCCTTTAAACTTATTATTAGATTGAGTCAATGGTTAATTTTAAACATTTGTAAATGGCTAAATTCAAACATGTTGTTTCTGAACATTGAAAGGAATGTCTGAATTAAAAGTAGGTGGTCAAAGAATGTTGAAGAGGAGACCTTGAATTGGCAATATTTAAGTGATATAATTCTTTAGATAACAAGTATCAGAAAATTATTAGAAAGACTGTGTAGAAGGCCAGATGTTCTTTACCTTTAAAGAAGCCATTTGTTTATTTTAAGAACAATTCACCATTTTACTTTAGTTTTTAGTTTACTCATGGCTTGGCCAGAGATAGCTCAAAATTATTAAATGTCTCAAAAACACTTTTTTCAGGCCAATAAAGATTAGGTTATTTGCTTTATTGGGTTGTAAGCTTAAATTTGTCTTTAGAAGGATTTTATTTTATTTTATTTTATTTTATTTTTTGGTGGTACTGGGGTTCCTGGAAGCCCTTCTACCTCCGGGCTACACTCCCAGACCTATTTTATATTTTTGAAACAGGGTCTCTTACGCCAGCGGGGCTGGCTTCGAACCTGCGCGATCCTCCTGTCTCCGCCTCCCAAGCGCGGGGATTACAAGCGTGCGCCACCACGCCCGGCTTTAGAAGGATTTTAGATTTAATTTCTTAATAATGCGATGAAACCAGAGTAACCACAAACGAATTCTGAAAATCTTATTTTTTTATCTTTGAAAATTACTTTCTCCTAAGCAAACGAGGGTTGACCAAATTTTGTTGATGGCATATTCAAAATGATGACATTTTCCAGTGATTTGGGCATAAAATCACTTTGATGACAACTAAATTATAAGGCTGACTTTTTTTGTCTATAAAAATATGAACTCTTTCCTGTAAGCTGCTTCTTTCTTTCTTTCTTTCTTTCTTTCTTTCTTTCTTTCTTTCTTTCTCTTTCATTCTTTCTTTCTTTACTTCTGTCTTTTCCTTTTTTGTGTGGTACTGGAGATTGACCTCTGAGCTATACTCCATTACTTTTCATTTTCTGTTTTTTTGAGGGTGGCCTCAAACCTATGATCCTCCCATATCAGCTTCCCTAGTGTTGGGATTACAGGTGTGCACCACTATGCCTAGCTTCCCTAAGCCTCTTAACCTATGAATAAATCCATGCATAAATTCTCTTTACTAATATTTTAGATATTCATTGTGCAAACTTTGTGAAGTACATTAAAACATTTCTGAAGGATATGTGAGGGATATAGTTTGAATAAAACAAGGCTGACCCCTTCTGTGTTACACAAAACACAAATTCATCATCCTTTATGTAACAATTGGTAAATATCTGCTGTGGTTATGTATCATCAAGCATGGCATGGAATTTAAAAATAGGGTGTATGAAGTAATCAATACAATGAAAGTTCTTTTAAGGAAACGTCAACTATTAAAATCAATATTCTTACATGCATGGGTGTCTGTGTATATACATGCTCATATATAAGCCAAAGGAGGGTTTATTTTATTCTCAATGGTTATACTGTGTGATATTTGAACAAATGCTTTGAGTTGGTGAGAAATAATATATTATTCATAATACATTTTACCCTTAGAGCAAAAGCTAATTTTAAATTTCATTAAAAGTTTCATGTAGGTTTTTAGAAATCATGTTGGCTCAAGGCAGTAAATACACTGATTTAATCCTAAGGCGCTGTGGTTTAGCCTGGTTCTTTGGCGACCAATTTAAGCTTGCCTGAGAGCCAGTTTAAAGTCTAAGTCTCTGGCTCTCTGGGTCACATTTATTATTGCCAAGAATTTCTGAGTGTTTTCTTGCTATCTGAAATTTTAATGTGTCCCACAGTATTTTTATGCATTAGGAGACTGAAACTATTGTCCTAGAGTTTAGTATCTGGAGATACAAATCATTTCTCTCCCTTGGGGAAGAAACAGTGAATAGCTTGTTCATCTCTTATAGCTTTGGAAGGAGGGCAGATGGTAGTTTTTTTTTTTTTAATGTGTGTGAAATGAAGAAGTGATCTGAAAAATTGTCGTCATAACCCCTCATAACTGCTCCTCCTTCCTTATCATAAACACTGTCAGAGCTTGCTGTTTATTGAGCACTTACCATATGCCGGGCACTGTGCTAATCGCCTTCCAAACGTGGTCTCATTTAATGCTCATCATGAGTTTTACGACTGCCAGGTTATAGTGAAGGGAACAGGAGCTTCAGTTTATACAGTTGGTGTAACACAGGGAAGGAAAGAAAGCCCTATGGCTTTCAGCAATCTCTCTGAAATGCCTGTGATGACCTAAAAATAGAGAAGCAACTGGGTGGATGGGAGAGAGAAGCACCATTTGCACTTTCAGTCAGCCAAATACTTTACATGGGTGGTTATCTTTGCTACCCTTAACAAACCATGAGGTATTTATTTCTGTCTTTTTCTTTTTTAACAGATGGTAAAAAAATGAGGTTCAGCAAGTTTAATACCCACCCAAAGTCACACTGCTAATGATGGAGAGGCTCAGATAGGACCCCATATCTTTCCTCTATTTCCCTGCTTCTCTCCACCAAACTCTAGGTTCAGACAACGGGTTAGACTATGTAAATTAAAATCTCCATTCTGCCTCATGCTAGTATTGTGACTTATGGAAAAATCATTCAATCTCTCTGTACCTTAGTATATTTACTTATAAAATAGATATAATAGAGTATGGATGCCAAGAGGGATTTTTTGAGGATTAAATAATTGTGTTTGTTGAACATAAATTACTTAAAACAGTGCTTCACCAATAGAACACTCAACAATATTAACAGTAATTGTTAAACATTGAGAGTGGAAATTAGATACAAGCTAGAAAATGAGTACTTTAGGGAAAATGAAAGAGCATCAGTTTTCTAGTGTTTTTACATTAGAAGGAGTGATTGTTCATTTCATCTGTGAATCAGGCTGGCAACCAGAGTTAGACGAATCCCTAGCAGATAGATAGGGCAGGGTGGTGATGATCTCACTTAGAGAAATAGAGCTCGCTGCACTGGGCATTGAGCTCTTATTATGAAAAGGAGACTGAGAGGTCACTGTGAAGATTCTTATTCAGACAGGTGTAGTGGGGCACACTTGTAATCCCAGGACTTGGGAGGCTGAGACAGGAGGATTGCAGGCTCAAGGACAGTCTCCACAGTGTAACAAGACTCTCATCAATCTAGTGAGATCTTGTTTCAAAACAAAACAAATCGAAAAGAAGGCAGGGCTAGGAGTGTAGCTCAGAGGTAGAATGCTTCAATCTCTAGTACCACAAAAAAACAAACAAAAAATTCTGATTCAACTATTGTTCCTAATTTAGAAGCCAAAAAAGAAAAAAAAAATCCTTATTCAACTATTACGTCTAATTCAGAAGCCAAAAATGATTATGATCATCATTAGAAAAAAAAACTGAAAATGAGATTAAAGTATATTACTCCTTATTTCTTTAATAATGGTAAATGAGTATATGTCCCTAGAATATTATATATGGTTTTAACCTCTACAAGATTCCTACAAGATAGTTTGAATAAAATAAGATCTGAGAGCAATTTAAAAAATTAAGCAGCTGCTTTATTAGTCTCAGGATTCTTCAGTCTGCAGACATGAATTTTAAGAGGATCCAGGCTAATACCAATACTTGGGAGGCTCCATAGGAAGATCAGGGGTCAGGCTTGAGACCAGCCTCAGCAACTTAGTGAGACCTTGTTTAAAAACAAAATAGGGCTTAAGGTATAGCTCAGAGGTAGAATGCCCCTGAGTTCAGAATCCAGTGTCACAAATAAAAAATGAAAAAAAAAAAAGAAAGAAAATCACAAAGGCAATAGATTTCATGGACACAGATTTTTATTCATCAACCCCCAGGTCAAAGGTGGTCTGAGATGACTTTAGAATATAGAAAAGAAGAACTGCTTAAAGGAAATGTGAAATTAATCAAGTGCAATTAATATCACAGAGTGCTCTACTTGTAAAGCACTGTTATAACTAAGTAAACTAAGTCATAAAACCAATTGAATCCAGAAGTGATAAAACACAAATAGCTTCAAGAAATAGATAATTCACTTTCACAAAGACATCATTTGCGTGTTCCTTCTGCTCTAGATATAGGCTGGGATCCAGTTTGAGGAAGCAAAATGGGACAGGCCCTATCCACTGGAAGCTCAAAACCCAGAACTACATACAAATAAAGTATACTATAAAATGTGATGATGCAGTAAAAAGCATATACATGAGAAGGTACAGAACCAGAACCAAGGAGCAAGAGAGTTGAGAGGAGCTTTATGCGGCCAGCACAGTGGTGGGAGCAACGGGTGTCACGGAAGGCTTCTGTAGTGAGTAGAGTCTGAGCTGAACAATTACGTCTCAACAGACATATCTGGAACTCACAAGACAGACAGGTGACAGGGGTCAGGAATTACAGTCAGAGGGAACAGCATACAAATGACAACATGGTGTCTTTTGGGAAACTACAATTGTACAAGTCCTGGGAAACTCTGGGAGATGAGTATACAGAGCAAGCATCCATCCAACACACCTGTTATGTTTTGGTTAGGGATGACCCCCTAGAGGCTCATGTGTCAAAAGCATGTCCCCATTACAATAATATTTAGAGGTCAGACAATTGAACCAGACCTCTAACCTCAGCAGTAGATATGTCACGGGTCAGCACAATAACTTCTGTGGGTTCTTGGCTTCCATGGCAAAAACAATTTCAACACGAGTCGGTCAGAGATAAAGGCAGAGGTTTAATTCAAGAAAAGCAAAGATACGTGCTCAGAGGAAACACAGCATCTCAAAACCATGAGAACGGCACAAGGAGAGAGAGGCAAGACCTGCAAAAGCTGCCCCCAAAATGGCCCCAAATGACCACGAACTATACTTTCTTAAAAGGGCTTACTAGAGAAGAGGTGGTCAGGGGCACATGGGATGGCAGGCTTCTTCTTTGAAACTTGCTGGTTCACATAAATTGAGAATTCCCTTTAGGTAAGAATTCCAGGGAGCAGAGACATGAAGCCTGGGTGCTGGGCTCTTTAACAAAAGGTGTAACTTTTTCTTGGAATCTTCCTGAAAGCTAAGGTAACTTTTGACAAAAGGTGAAGCTCTCTCAGGTTTAATTGCCTTTGGAATTTCCTGAGCCAGCCTATTATGATTTAAAAGTATGGGCCTGGCTTTTTAAAGAATAACCAAGCTCTGTTAAACTGAAGATTTCAGATTTTAAAACCATGTTTTTTCTTTCCTTCCCAATGTGTCTCCTTTCTACCCAAAATTTTACTTCTTCTATTCTACTTCATCAGATACATCCACTAAAAGGTTAATAATTTAAATGGGGTCCTCTCATTGTAATATGGCTCACATTCTCCCTAGAAAGTGTATTTCCTACTCTCCTAAGTAAACTGCTGTTTACATCTCTGCTGGCTCATGCTGATTTTATTTTTTCAGTACTTGGAATGGAACCCAAGGGCATTCTACCTCCAAGCTACATCCCCAGCCTTACTTTTTATTCTTTATTTTGAAGCAGGGTCTCACTGAGTTGCAACAGGCCGCACTAAGTAGCTGAGACTGGCTGTGAACCCTGATTCTCCTGTCTCAGCTTCCTAAATGCTGGGATTACAAGCATGAGCCACCATGCCTGGGTTGAAATTCTTTTTCATTATGTAAGCCTAGGACCCCTGCGGATCCCATGTTGAGGAGTGGACCCTTTTGCTGTGACATCTCTTGGTGACCCACAAAAGGGCTTCAGAGGCCTGGACTTAGGACAGATAACACAGTCTTGAGAAAACTTGATCAGATAATGAAGACCTGGATCAGTCTGAGATCCTAAGGCTGAACAGAAACTGCCTGGAGATGACTGGACTAAGATGATCTTCACACACCTCCTCCTGCCCACCCCTCATAAAACCCCCTATAAAAGAAGAGCCTGGAGCCCCCAAAGGCATCTCTTTCCTTTAGATGGCCCACATTTTCCTTTGAATATGTATTTTCTATTTTTTAAAATACACCTCTATGTCTCAGGAAAAAAAAAATCACTTTTAGAGTGACCTTTCTACAACTTAAATAATTCCAGCAGAGTCTCTGAGTAGAGTAGTACCTTCAGGTTAAGATCCACAGTATCACCTCAGTAGCATCTTTAGGTTAAGATCCACAGTATCTCCTCAGTAGCATCTTCAGATTAAGATCCACAGGATCATCTCACAAGGTCCTTTGTCATCTGACTCTGGCCCTTCCCTGGCACTTCACCATGGCCTTGTCCCTGTCCCACTGGTATTTCACCGTCACAATGAACTCTCTGGGATTCATTGAAGTGCTCTCTTTTAGTTCAAGATACAGAGATTTAGTGCTTAGTCTGTCTTGTCTCTTTGCCCTTCTTGACCTGGCCATCTCCATTTGGTCACACATATAACCCTCCTGGACCCTCTCACCTCTGGGTTCTGTGCCTTTGCTTGCTAGCTCCCAATATACTGACTTGTCTTTGCCTGCTGGGTTTGCAGCATTTGTGGCCTGTGCAGTGTGGAACATCGACTCAGGCTCTCATTGCTCTGGGCTTGAGTGTCAGATACAGTCCTGTCTCCATCCCTACCTGAGACCATCAGAAAGATTCCATTTTCTAACACCAGTTCTTTCTTAATCTTACTGCTAAATTTTCTGCAATGTCTATACATGACAAGTTGGGTCCGGGTGACAGTAATTTGCTGGGTGCTGAAATGGTGAACCTGTTGCTTCTGCTGACTGACTCATTTAGTTTCTCTTAACAAGTTTGTTACCTTATCCATGTAAAGGCTCCAGTAATGGTAATGGCATCAGAGATTTGGGAGTGGAGAACATAGTGTTAAACGGGGGCCACTCAGATGAGAATGATATCTGAGAAGGAAAAACAAAAACAACAACAACAACAACAAAAAAAACCAACAATTGAAGACAGAGAGAGAGAGAGAATAAGAGAAACCTAGGTCATAACCAAAATTGCCCATAAAATGAAGGTCTAGCCAGGCGTGGTGGCGCACACTTGTAATCCCCGTGCTTGGGAAGCAGAGATAGGAGGATCGCGCAGGTTTGAAGCCAGCCGCGCTGGTTTAAGAGACTCTGTTTCCAAATAAAATATAAAATAGATCTGGGAGTGTAGCCCAGAGGTAGAAGGGTTTCCAGGAACCCCAGTACCACAAAAAAGGTCTATTTTTCCTATATCCACATTTTGCCAAACCTTTAATAACTTTGCATTGTAAGGTCATCATTTACGGTGCTGAACACAACTGGAAGGATAATAATTATTTAATTATCTATAAAGCCAAAACCCATCATATACCACCAGCTTTTGATTTTTATAACCTAAAAAACAATAATATTGTTCTGTACCTGAGCCATGTCCCCCAAATAGAAGTTGTTTACAATTATAAAAATATGCATCTTCTCAAGGTCAGTTCTCCAAGAAGAGCATACCATTCCTATGATGAAAAGCAAGCAGGTAGGAAACAGTAGTTCTGAAGGTTTACAAATATGCAGTGTGTGCTCTGTTCAGCCGTCTTCTGATCTCCACGCAGCTGCCGAGATAAGATCTTTGCAGCCCTGTGACTGTGGCTTGATACAACAGGCAGACGTCTTTCACTGTTTGAGTCCCCCAGCTTCTTTGTGGTTCCCTGTAGAAGGAGCTGAAGCTGTTAGAGCTTTCACCTCTTGCTTACAATTCAGAACTCTGATGTGCATCAGGGAATTAAACTCCTCTTCCCAGGTGCTGGTCTCCTAGACTAGAATCTTGGGAAAACTTAAAGGGGCATAGAATCTACTTAGATATCTAGAGGGAAGAAGCAGCTCTCACAACAGTGTAGAAGTAAAATAGTGAATTTTGTGCAAAAAAAGAGTGCAATAGAATATGTCTTTATTTGTGCTTGTGTTTTTTTTTTTAAACATAAAATATTACACATGGGGGTTAGGGTAGTTGGCAAGAATTTTTGTGTCTTACCATCTTGATTTTTTGTTGTTGTTTTGGTGGTACTGGGGTTCTTGAAAACCCTTCTACCTCCGGGCTACACTCCCAGACCTATTTTTATATATAATTTTTATTTGGAAACAGGGTCTCTTAAGCCAGCAAGGCTAGCTTCAAACCAGTGCCATCCTCGTGTCTCTGCCTCCCAAGCACAGGGATTACAAGCATGCGCCACCACACCTGGCCCACCTTGATTTTTGAAACATGATATAGACTACTTTTTCAAAAACAAGGTAAAAATGAAAAAACAAGGCCAGGTGTGGTGGCGCATGCTTGTAATCCCAGCATTTGGGAGGCTGAGACAGAAGGATCACAGTTAACAGTCAGCCTCAGCTACTTAGTGAGGCCCTTTGCAATTCAGTGAGACCCTGTTTCAAAAGAAAGAATAAAAAATAGGGCTGGGGGTGTAGCTCAGAAGTAGAATGCCCCTGTGTTTTATCCCCAGTACCACACACATACACATACACACACATAAGGAAAAACAAAGGTACACCTGGTATTGCAACGTGTCACTGGTGTGTGTGATTTTTGGTACATAAAAGTCTGTTCTCCAGCATAGGACTTCAATTTGCTCCAATAAAAGTTAGTGTTTAAAGTACCAGCTCTCCGCCAGTCACCTGGCACTTTCTCCTACTTAGTCTCTTCCGCAGCTCTTGGAAGCAGTAACGCTGTTTATGTTTTTAGCTGAGGAAACCAAATCTTGGAGCTAAGGCCAGAGAGGGCTGGAAGTGCTGGTGCTTATAACTGGCACCCTCTGACTTCAGAGCCAGTGTACCTTCCCCTTCAGCTCGCTGACCACACCTTCCTTCCACAGCTGTTAAATATGTAGTACTGAAGACTTATCATGTTCTAGGCTCTGTGGCAACCCTTTGTGATGCTAGAAAAATAGGAATAGTGAAAATAAGCGAGAACTAAAGGCCTCCTACAGAGAAAGACGTGCTGTTGATAGCATCAGGCACAGTGAGGGTGGCAAGACAGAAAAGACATTTCATTGAACTGGGAAAGTTCATGGCAATTTTCCCAGAGATGAGTCTTGGAGGACCAATGGCATTAAGCCAGGAGGAAAGGGGGTCAAATGTTTCCAGGCAGTGGGAACAACATGTACAAAAGCACCAAAAGAGCTCTTCAATTTTGAGAATAGCTAATAGTTGGGCCTGTTCAGAACACAAGGCAGTAGGGAGAAATGAGGCCAGAAATGGGAAGGTGCTTGTATGCTAAACTCAGTTCTCTTGACTTCATCCCATAGCAATGAAAGACCAAAGGATTTTCAGCAGGGGAATGAAAATCTATAACTTGGAAAATAACTATGTGAACAGATTCAGTGTTGGCAAACCAGTTAGGAGGCTGTCATTAGATCACATTTTATAGTCTTTAGATACCTATGTGTGTACTCTCACATTTTCCTGAAATTAAAATGCATTTTGCAATGTGTGGTTTGTCAAAATTTAATTGATAGCATTATTTTTCCTCCCTCCCTCTCTCTCTCTCTCTCTCTCTCTCTCTCTCTCTCTCTCTCTCTCTCTCTCTCTCTGTAGGGGATTAAGCCCAAGTCATTCTTCCCTCAAGCTATACCTCCAGCCCTTTTTATTTTTTGTTTTGAAACAGGATATTGCTAAGGTACTGAGAGTCTCACAGTGTTGTCGAGGCTGTTTCAAACCTATGACCCTCTTGTTCTAGCCACCCAAATACTGGGACTACAGTTGTGTGCAATCATACCTGGCTTATTTTTCTCCTCAATGCTTGTCCTCTTTCTCTTCCCCTGCCAAATAGCAGTGTGCTCTATAGGTGATGACATCTCAGATTGGACAAAATACAATAATCCAGGCAAAAGGTGATCGGAATCTGACCCAATGCCCTGGCAGTAGGGCAGTAAAGAAGGAAAATATTTGAGTCATATTTAGATCCAGATATAGCGTTGACTATTAAGAAAAAAAAAGAAAAAGAAAAAGAAAAAAGGAATGGGTAGAACACTCTGGTACATTTATGCACACTTATAATATGCTATAATTGTGAAAAAGAGGTATGAGTATAGAAAATTCATGTATATGTTCATAAAATGTAGGTAGATGCATAAAATATATCTAGAAGGATACACAAGAAACTAGTAAAACTGGTTATAGCTAGGGAGGTTACAGGGCTGAGGGAGTGGCAGCAGTGTTCTCTTTTGTGTATTTTATATTTTAAACCATGTGTCACACATTTGAAATATATAAAAAGGTAAAAAGTAAGAGATATTTGGTAGGAATAATTAAAAAATTTATTGGCAGATTGATTATGACTAAAGGAGAGAGAGTGTTTTATATAGGGCATGTTTTATTATTTAATGATTCCTTTACTGTTTGTTTTCCTTTTGTTCTGAATATATCACATTATTTGAATCTAAAGGTGCTCTACTACTGAGCTACCTCCCCAGCCCTTTAAAAAAATTTTTTTATTCTAAATTAGGGTCTTGCTAAGTTTCCTAGAATGGCCTCAAACTTGTGATCCTCCTGCCTCAGCCTCCTAAGTTGTTGGCATTATTGGTGTGTGCTGCCAGGCCTGGCTAATTCCTCTAATTTAAAAATAACTTCAATCAGGTATAACTTACATAGTATAAATTCACCAATTTCAAATACATAATCCAAAAATTTTTGTAAATTTATGGAGTTGTATAATGATCATCATATTAGTTTTGGAACATTTTCATTATCTTAATAATAACCTTCATGGTCACTTAGCCAATCCCTATTTTCACTCCCAGTCCAGAGCAGAATTTTTTGCTTGCCTTTTTCAGATTCTGGTGGCTTCGGGCCTTTTTTGGCATGTGGCTGGACACATCACTCCAGTCTTTGCCTCGGTCTTCACGTGGCTCTCTCTTCCTAATCAGTCCTCGGTGTGTTCCCTATAAAGATATTTGTTACTGGATTTATAATCCATCTGGGTTATTCAGGTAATCTCATCCCCAGGTCCTTAACTTTTTTCCAGATAAAGTCATATTAACAGGGTCTGGGGATTAGAATGTGAACCTATCTTTTTTGGGGGGGTACTTTTAGCCCATTGCAAACTAGAGCGTATTAGAGGACTTTGAAACAGAAGGTGGAGTTAAGGTTTGTACCATTCATTAGGATAAATAAATTGAATGAGGGCAAAATATCAGAGGGTAAATGTATCTTAAATCTTAGTGTGCCAAGAGAATTAAGCAGCTGTAAACTCTGGGACCCTCACACCTAACGAGTTGAATTAGAAAAGATTTAATTTCTATGAGTTATTACTTCTACCTCGGTTTAATGTATGGTGTAATTGCTTGTTCAACCTTGGCCATAGTCCTTACCTGGTTATGTTATCTCTTATCTGCTTACTACTCTCATTTCTACAACCACATGAACAATGTAAAAGGTGCTGCAAATACAAACATTTCAATTAACTTAGAGCTAAGCCTGTTTTTTTTTTCTGCTAATTTAAGAAATGAGGCAGAGACTAGGAAAGGAGATGTGAAACGGGGGTAGTATTTAAAAATAGGCACAGAGCTACACCTGGAGCCATGGTGGACAACTCTGTCATGCCTCAGAGGCATCAGGAATCCAATCCTTTTAGAAAACTCCTAGTTATCTCAGTTCACTGGAGTTACAAATGACTTCAGAGACAGTCAGAGCTCTCATCTGAGGATCCAGTTGGAAGAGTCAGAAATGAGGACAAATTGAGGCAGGCCAACCAACTAGGAGTACAAACAGCACAGAACCCATTCTGGATTGCTAGATCTTGCTCAGACCTGTTGACAGTTTTTCAATAGAATACTTTTTGCATTCTGGTGTTTTCCTTCTAGAGAAAAGGAGAGAGAGAGAGAGAGAGAGAGAGAGAGAGAGAGAGAGAGAGAGAGAGGGAGGAGAGGGTGGTGTGTGATGTGTGTGTGGTGTGATGTGTGTGTGGTGTGATATGTGTGCATTTTTGTGTGATGTGTGTGTGTTAGAGACATCCATAAAGTCATACCCAGTCTGTCGCATTTCCCAACTGCAACTAGTGGTTATACTGTTATCCCCAGAGACATAGAGCTGGAAGAGTTCAACGTTGTCCTCTTAAGATCTGGATTTTCTTGGCTGGAGCTTGGCAACCAAGGCAGCAAGAAGTCTGGGCAGGAGGTGGTCAAATGGTAAACCTAAGCAACATTGCTTAACTCTGGGCTCTGGCAAAGGGTTGAGGGGGGCAGGAGGGTGTCTGCCAGAAACTGCCTGACATTCTTGCCTGCTGACATCAAACTTTCAAGCTGCTCGGGTGAGTCAACAGCAAAAGGCTCACATCGTCCGAGAGTGGCTGCCCAATCAGAAGACGTGGTGCCATACCTCAGAAATCTTTCCAACCCTCAGCATTTTGTACACTTCAAACAGCGTTTTCTGAGAAAGAATGTAGAAATGATTAAAGTTATAAGAATCACAGAAACTATAATAACAACTAGATAAATTCCACGTTGGCTTCTAAAGCAATTTATGGCTGTGGATAGCCAGCCTCTTACATTTTCTCACTTAAACAAATATTTTAATCTTTTTCTTTTATGTCAAGGCAATAGGGCATACTGAAGGACTAATTGGGACCCTGGGATTTTCTGCATATTGAAGTCAAGATGTACTGGCCTGACACTGATGTACTGGAATGGCATTGTCAGCTGTGATTAGCAAATTTTGATGTATAAATATGCATACATGTAAATTCTACAGCAAAATAGAAATTAGGTGTGGAATCTCTCTTTTTCAATTTATTAAAATCAAGGTGGCATTGCTATTTAGTAATTTTTCTAATTTTTTTTCCACTGAGCAGAGATCAGTGATGAAGTGAGACAAGAGGTCAATTATTTGTTTAGTGCAGCATAAACCTGCTCACCAGGCAAGCAGAGTCCCTTCCACGGCACTGCCACCATATGGTACCTCCGTATCATGGAGTCCATAAAGGGGCATGGCATTGTAAAGATTAACTAGGTTTTATTTGGCAAAGCCCAGCATCTAGATGGCAGGCAATAAAGTGGTTAGCAATGGGAAGGGAATCTGCATTTGGAGGCCCTCCCTATTATATTTTGGCACTGGCTTTCCTTGCCATTTTGCCATCTTATCTGGACTGTCAGGAGAAAAAGGGTTCACTTGCTTAAATGAAGATGCTCTCTGCATGGCTCTGGGGATGAGAGGGTCTCATAAATAATGCCTGTGATACTGTAGCAGCAGTAGGAAAAGAGAGAAGAATGGGATCAGATATGAAGAAAAACATATGGCCAGCACTAAGACTGCTTCTACAGGCCTGGAGACCTCTCTCATCTTCTCTCTCCTATGCGCTGGGGGTAAGGGGTTGAAGGAAGTTAGGTTATAGTTGCCTACTTATCCATTTGTTTGTTCATTTATTTATTCATTCAAAAGTATATTTTGGCCAGGCATGGTGGCGCACGCTTGTAATCCCCGTGCTTGGGAGGCGGAGACAGGAGGATCGCGCAGGTTCGAAGCCACCCGCGCTGGTGTAAGAGACCCTGTTTCAAAAATATAAAATAGGTCTGGGAGTGTAGCCCGGAGGTAGAAGGGCTTCCAGGAACCCCAGTACCACCAAAAAAAAAAAAAGTATATTTTGTGTGTTTTAGGTGTCAGGCATTAAGGCTATACTATAATTGTTCTCAAATGACCAGTAGTTCAGAAGAAGAAATAGAGATATAAATACATGTGATGCATATCTAACAGTATATGTGACACGTGTGATACATGTAATCACTACAACATATACTGAACTCTTGTTAAACACCAATCACTTTTCAAGGAGCTATAAATAAATCTGTGTATTGTAGTTTGGAGGAAACAGAGGTCTAAATAGATAAAGTCTTATGGCTTGAAGAATGGAACAGAAACAAAATCCCCCCCCCCCAAAAAAAAAAGAGCCTAGACATTTTGCTTTGAAGTTTGGGCTAGCCATCCACTTGCAGCTTTGAGGAAAATGACTGAAACTGCAACATCTGTAGTGACTCTTGAAAGCAAAGTCACGTTGTAAATGAGGGTTTGTGTACGCCGGCCAGCGCACAGCAGGCTGGTGATGACCTTAGGGAGAGGCAGCTGTGTAAGTGAGGACCATGGAGGTGTATTACCAGGGGAAATGAAAGTGATTAATTAGTGTTGGAGGTTTTCGTGGGTTTTCTGGTTTGTTGGTACTGCATAGTAGAATCCTCCAAAATTTAGGGGATTAAATAACCAGGATCATTTATTTAGCTCGTGGATTAGTGTTTGGGCACGGCTGAAACAGCTCCCTTCTGTGCCATGTGGTGTCTGCTGGGGGTTCTTGAAGGATGGCTGAGCAGCTGGGCCTTGTGCTCTTCCGTCTTTATGGGCTGTCTTCACATCACCTCTCAAGCATGCAGCTTCAGGTAGCAGAACTCATTACATCACAGGTAGATCTCCAAAAATTCTGCGCATGTTCCCAAAGAATGAGCCAGAAAGGCGGCCTGACCTTCTGTGACCTAGCCAGGTGGGCATAAGGTCCTGCCCAGATTCAGAAGGGGCAGAGATTCTATCTCTGAACGAAGAAGTGCCAAGGTTGTGGAAGAGTATATCTGCCCAGAAGTACTGTTGTGACATTTTTCTAAACCAAGTGGCTTAAAGGTAGCAGAGTATAGCCATAAAACACCAGATTTGGAGTATGCCAGGCTTTGATTGCAAGCTAATAAGAGGCTCTCCCACTTTCTATCCTAGTTACTTTAATGAAGCTGGGATTATTGTTGGGACAGTAGTAAGAAAACTGGAGAAAGAGAAGGAGCCAACTCGTGAGATGCTTTTGGAATTATTAATACTAAGTTGGTGAAATAATAATAGCAATAATTGCCCAAAGTTACGGAAAACTAGGCACAGAGATAAGTCTTTCAAACAAGTATCTCACTGATAACAATACAACTATGAAGAACTATTATTCAATCATCTAATTAATGAGGGACTGCAGGAAGAGGTTAAGAAATGTCCTGAGTGGTGAGTAGCAAGGACAGGATTTGAATCAAGGTCATTTAAAAAAAAACAATCAGAACCTGTATTAGAATAGTCTGATTTTAACCTGAAGGCTATAAGAAACCACTAAAGTTTGAACAAGGACGTCAGATTGCTTTCAGAAAGCAATGTGGAGTGGGGATGGCATCGGGAAAACAGTTAAAATGGTTGCTCTCATCAAGATGGGAGATATTGAAACATCTGCACTATGGAAGAAATAAGTATGGCAGAGGATGTGGAAGAAATCCCAAGGAACTAGTGGCAACAATCCCTGATTACTTCGTGGGTGTGGAGAGAAAGAGGCAGCAACGTTTGTGGCCCTTACTCAGCTTGGAGTGTAGGCACGGCATGTGCATTAATACCCAGCGCTTGAAGTGGAGCGAGAAAACAACCCCAGGGTGTCTCCTAGCCTAAAGTATATTTCCTAAGCCTTTGCACGCTCAGTCTAGACTAAAAGCAAACAAAGACTCCTCTGAAATGCTGGAAACCCTCCCCACTTGAGGCTTTCAGATCTCCTACCTTGCAATTGTAGCTTTCAAATTCCAGGCTCAACTTCCTTTTCCACACCCCAAGGTCCATGTACTGGGGATTACAATGATCATTTGTGTCCTAGATGATTATTCCTTCCACATCAAGGCCTTGGAAGGATGACCTAAGGCTGCTTTCTTCTGTCCTGCCTTCTACCCAGAGCTACAACTACACATGCAATCTGCTTATTTTTGTACTGGATGATTGGTCATCTAGTCTATAGTGTCAGAGATAGGTGCCAGGATCTGGTCTTTATGCAGCTAGGGGGAATCACCACAGAGATATTTGTTGCTTTTGCCATTTCGTTTCATGAGACTTCTTTTGGAAGACAGAAGGACACCTTCTGTACCTAGAAGGACAGAGCAGAAGCATGTGCTATTAGGTGAGGCATTCCATATCTTGGATTAAGAACTTTATTCTGTTGTTGGGTTGAGGTATAAAAAAAAAAAACAGCCATTGATTCAAAGTAAACCAAAGTAATTAATCAAAGAGCCCAACCCAAATAACTAGTTTACCTGACTGTGATAGTCTTGTCTTCTCAAATTATTTTCTTCAACTGGGATGATTTCTAAGACAAGATACAGTTTCTGTGACTTTGTTAGATGCATTTATTTCCTGTGATTTATTTGTATCTTCTATATCTTTCTTACTCTGCTTTCTTTAATGTAAGATTAACATCTGAAAAGTAATTTTGCTTGATTCTGATGCTACATTTTGGGTAAGTCACGGCTTCTCCCCATGGGATGTAGAAATTGGTGCTTTGCCCATTTGTTGTTTCCTTTGGGTATAGAGGTGATTCTTTATCTCAGTGTGTCTGATAATAAATTAGCTGAGAAGGGAGTTTCACTCTAATTGTCCAAACATTTGTCTACACGTATTACTTGGTCATTCAATAGTTATTGACCATATCTTTTGCCGTGACAATCTCTGCAATTATAAGCTAGTTAATCTGTAGCAAGGCATATTCACACAGTGTGGTTACAGTCCTGCTCAGGGACGTCGAACCTGGTCTCTCTTCATAAACAGGAAGGCTTAAGGTTGACTTTGCAAACTGAATTACTCTTTTAGAGAAAGCATCTGCTGGACCTCAATGACAATTCAACGTTTTCATGTACAAAGGAAAAAAATACCTGGGTAGATCTATAATTTAGAAGTTCACAAATAGATTTTATATTTCCCACATCCAATAAAACTCACTCAATTGGTGAATGACAATGAGTGAATAATTTATTAAGCTATACTTTCTTGTTATAGGTTACTACAAATATTATGGAGTACAAATAAATTAGAATATAAAAGAGGAAAATCTAAGTTGTGTTCAGAAGCTTTTCACTTGTTAAAGAGGTCCCAAATCTATAATCATTAGGTTAAATTTTTTTTTTCATAATTTGCTACTCTAAATTTTTTCCCTTTAATCCTTGTTTTCCAGAGATTCTTTTTTTTTTCTTTCTCTCAGAAAGAAGTCTCTTGCTTGGGACAGCTTCAGCAGTTTAACCAGTTTCCAAGCATTTAGAGCAAATAAGAGATGATCATTTGTCAGCCATAAAGATAAGCCAAGGAATGGAAATATTTCTGTGGGTCACGTCACCTGACAGAAACTTTGGACTTGTCCTTTCCTGGTTCAAGAGTTCAGCCATAAGACCCACTTTCCCTATCAGCTGGCTCAAGCTGATTATGCCCTGTAGTTGGCAAATGCCCTTTATGAGCTTTTATTTAATTATCCTTGTGTCATAAAGGTTGTGGGGATTAGTTTGTATCTAAGAGTTACTTCTGGTTGGTCCATTTTTTTTTCTTTTGAATAAATCTTTCTTCCCTGATTGGACGGGGTAAATGGAGTTTGTTTCAAAGCTTTTCATCCAATTCCTAGTGCTTAATACAGAGATTTTATTCCTACCAGTTTCCTGTGACTACTTAGGAAGGGAATGATTATAAATTCAGCCTTAGATTGGTGAGATGCTCAGGCTAAATATGATTCAAAAGCAGAAGGAGTAAGAGGAAGTAAAGCATTTTCTGCCCATCTGATGTGTTACACGCAGGTGATGAAGGTGAGGGTGCGGTTGCTGTCTGCCAGGCAATACTAGTTGGGTCTGTATTCTTCCCAGGAGTTTAGCCCGAAAGGAGTAAATTCAAAAGAATTACCTCCAAAATGTCCTATTAGGCCTGTATTCTAGGAAATCCTCCATGGATTACAACTGCTATGTGCCTTTGAAGGAAACGGAGTGCTCTATTTTTCATCTATCCTGGTCACACTTTCCCTTCCACTCCCATCTGCCTCCTGTCTTTCCTTCTGTTCTCCCTGGCAAATACCAGTAGTAGGACAATTTCTGCAAGTTCCAGACTAACTTTTGTTCCAGTGCTGACTCTGCCACAAACTCATCGTTGACCTACAAGAAGCCAATGGATTTCCTGGAGCCCTAGCTTCTTCAGCTCTAAATAAATAATCGAATGTGATGAAAAAGGCTGCCTTTAAGTCTCTCATATTAGGCAACTTGACCACCTACCTATTTATCAGTATAGATACTGGGTGCTCAATACTTAACTAAGTTGAATTCTTAGCTGTGGTTAAAAAATCTAAGTATTTTTTCTGGTATTATCCAGAGTGAGTAAAGTCTGAAAATCATCAAGTTAGACTCTCCAATACAACTGTGGATTTTACATAAATTTCCAGAAGTCTTATAATACAACAGAATAAACAGAGAAGATATACTTTTTGGCATTTGATTCTTCCAAATGGTACAAATGTCTGCACATCATGGCATCATCATTGTGGATCTTGACTTTAATTGAGAGCTTAGTTTATGCTAGATACTGTAGCTAAACATGTAGAATCTTGTTTAATGTTCTCAAAATGTGGTTTTTCGTAATTAGAATTATTAATTTTTTGAAATTATTATATATGGATAAAATGTGCCACTGATGAATTATGGGCTGTTAAAAATCAAGATAACATTAGCCGGGTGTGGTGGTGCATGCTTGTAATCCCTGCGCTTGGGAAGCAGAGACAGGAGGATCGCACAGATTCAAAGCCAGCTGTGCTGGCTTAAGAGACCCGGTTTCCAAATAAAAAAAGTATACAAAATAGGTCTGGGAGTGTAGCCTGGAGGTAGAAGGGCTTCCAGGAACCCCAGTACCACCACAAAAAAACATCAAGATAACATTAACAACTTGAAAGTGTGTGTGCAAAGTGTTTGGGAAGGGCTGTTTGGCATTAGGATGTGCAAAAGCTGGTGTTAAATCCTAGGTGTTTATGGGAAAAGAGTAAAGATGACAGCCACATTGACTTGCCAGCGTCCTGGGAAAACTTGGGTGAGTTTCTTGGCTCAGAGTATGTGGCTGAAACCCCTCTTGAACGGGCCTAAGTAAAAGAAGAAACTAGCTGGCCTATGGCCAACCAGAATGGAAGGAGCAATGGAGCCAGGCAGGACAGGGATGTAAACTCTTAAGACAACCAAAATGTGGGTTGAGAGAGCCATTGGTCCCTCATCAACTTCCGCTCCTGCTCTTTCCCCTTTCTCTTTTATTGTAGATTGGCTCCTTGTACATGGCAAGAAACATTGCTGCCAATACTTCCTGTGTTTACATCCTACAACATTGTCGGACACTAGTGATGAGTTAATTTATGCTTTCTCCTGTGAAAAGCAAAAAATTATCAGGGGAAAGCTGTATTGTCTCAAATTAGAGATGTTGCCAATATTTAGACCAATTTAATATTCTTGGTGGTGAAAGGACTATAAAAAGACATAGCTTATTTTGGAACCACTTGACTTGTCTGAGGAAAGCTCATTCTCAAAAGAAAAGAAGTGCAATTCACATAGGAGGTAAACAAAATAATAGTAATTCACCATGTTTCTCAAATAATTCTTATAATATTATTAGTATGTTATAAAGAAGATTTAGAAATGTGCCTAAACCATTATAGGAAAATTAATTTTATTTATAATCTACTTGAGATATATATATATATATATATATATATATATATATTCACATATCATATGTATATATATTGCAGCACTGGAGATTGAACTGAGCCCAGGGGCATTCTATCTTTGAGCTATACCCCTAGCCTTATTTTTTATTTTAAAACAGAGTCTCACTAAGTAAGTTGTGGAGGGCTTCACTAAGTAGCTGAGGCTGGCCACAAACCTGTGATCCTCCTGTCTAAGCCTCCTAAGTATGGGGATTACAAGTGTGTGCCACCACACCTGACTGAAATATTTTCAAATAAGCAATCCACAAGAAGAAATAAGAACTCTGGCTTTTTGAAAACAATGAATCCTCTCAAAGGACTTTGTAGAGTCCAAATCTGTCAAGCTCACAGATTTAGAAACAAAGGAAATAAGTAAGGGCTGCTAAATAAATCACTGTAAGAAAGATAAACTTCTAATCAAAATTAGACTAGCAAAGCCCAAAGTAAGTGCTGTGTCTGTTGAGTTTACAGCTGTTTAGTTCTTCAGCGCTGGTTAACAGTATGGGTGATGTGGTGAAAAGAGTGATAGGATCAGAAAACCAGGGTATTAGTTTTCTGTTGCTGTGCAACAACCACAGACATAGTGGCTTAAAATAATGTCCATTTATTATGTCACCGTTCCTGTGGGTCAGAAGTCTGGGCACAGTGTGGCTCACTAGGTTCTTTAGTCAACGTCTCACATGGATAAAGTAAAAATACAGGCAGTAGCTGCATTTCTCACCTGCAGCCAGAGTCCCCTGCAAAGCTTCAGGGTTTTGGCATACTGTATTTCCTTCCCAGCCTTCACAAGGCCCCCTCAATCAGGACAGCAGTGGTCCACCAGATCCTTCTTGTGCTTTCAAATTCTCTGAATTCCCTTTCTGCCATACCTTCCTCTCCTTTTCTCTTTGCCACCAGCAGAAGATGCTTTTTTTTTTTTTTAAAGAGCTTATGTGCTTAAAATATGTCCTCTGGGCAGGTGGGCTGTGCCATGTGGCCCACACAGTGATGGAAATTAATGATGTCTCGGAACATTTGCACACTGCAGAGATTAAGCTGTGGATGGAATCTTGGGGTCATTCCTAAAAATCCTGCCTGCCACACCTGGCTTAGATTTGCTCTGTGTTTTTCTAATTTCCCTGAACCCTAGTTTAATCATTGGGGAAAAAAAAGCTCTAAAGCTATTTGTCTTCTTTATTTTTTAGGGTCTGTGTTAAATTTAAATGTAATAATATGTGAAATTCATTTCAATTCAGTTATACAAACATTCCTGTAGCCAGGTGTGGTGGCATGTGCCTGTAATCCCAGTACTTGGGAGGCTGAGACAGGATGATCAAAGGTTCAAGGTTGGTCTCAGCAGGTAGGAAGATTCTCAGAAGCTTAGTGAGTCTTTGTTTCAAAATAAAGAATAAAAATTGGGTGTGGGGATAGAGCTCAGAGGCAGAATGCCCGTGAGTTCAATCCCCAGTACTACAAAAAAAAAAAAAAAAAAATACTGTGTCTCATTGGGGGATACAAAATTTCACACACATGAGGATGGCAAAGGACTATAAAAATGTAAGTTATAGCTTTTATAATGAATGAATGTATTTCTACTGGCTAATTTTTTGGGGATTTTATATAAATAACTAAGTTTATATTTTACATTTTCTGATTATGCAAAAACCCAGTAATAACAAACCTAATAATTGCAAGCCACATACCCTGAAGCCAAATCAAAGTTAATAGAGTCCTCTCAAAGGACTTTGTAGAGTCCAAATAAAAATGCCTAGAGTCCTCTTAAAAATTTCAGAACATATATACTGACTGAACTATCCATGTTGCCAAAAGCAATGGAATCTCTTCAGATTCTTCATTTGGTCTTTGAAACTAAGGAAGCGTTAGATACACAAATAAATGCCCATAGGCACTGATTATTGTCCTCTCTACCTCTGTTATCACAACCACTCCTGACAAGACCTAGTTAGTCTCACAAAGTGTCTTCATATCTGGGTCAAACTTCTCTTATTATCACCCATGACTCTCCCTTTTAGTTGTGGGCCAAATTATCCTAAATGCATTATGTGGCCCGGCTCTTTCTGTCTTTTAAATACACCCCCACTTGGATTACTGTGTTAGTTCAGTTTCTTGGAAAGGCAGAAAACAAGATGGAATTACTTGCTCAAGAGACTTGTTGAGGAAAACTTTGTAGGAGAAAATGCAGAGAGAGCTGGAGAAGGCTGGGGAGCCTACCAGACTACCATGTAGGACTAAACCACTGTGAAAGAGGGAGGGGATGAAGGCAAAGAAGGAAGGCCCTCTGATTTCAATTCTAAGAACGTCTTGGCAAGATCAATTGGGAAAGTGGCCTGGCAGGAGAGTACTGTGTCTTCCAGGAATGGACCTGACTTTGTATCCCTTCAGTGCTCAGCCATCAGCTGGGAGCAGCACTGAGAATATAGTCTCAGAACAAATTCTGATCTACCTCAGAGGGCAGCAGCTGGAACACTCTGCCCATTTTATCCCAGTAGTGGCTACTACAGCACACTGTTTTTGACAGTTCATGAGATAATGGTCTTCTCTTTCATGCCTTCCGGTGTCAGGTCATTGAAAAGGCTAATTATTCAAATTTATGCTGCATCCTGTCTGAATACTTTTGATGCACCATGCTTTATTTTTAAAATACATTTACTAATTTCTCTGATGGTATTGAATTAGCCTAACTCACCCTTTCCATCCTGGTGCCTCTTTGATCTTTCCATATATATATATATATATATATATTTTTTTTTGAAATGTGTATAAGATACCTGGATTCTGAACCTCCACACTTCCTTGAGCAGCAAATGGTGATTATAGATTTTAGACTACAGTAATATCTCAGACAAAGGAAACCTTATTAGGATGCACCAAAGTTTGGACCCAAATGCTTTTGCGATCTTTTTAATGGGCGAATTGGCCAGCAAATTGACCTGAGTCACAAGAAATCTTTTTCCTTGGTGGCTAGAAGTGAAGCTGGAGGACAGTTTATACCATGTTGTCTAATCCTTTAGTTTGATTCCAGCCCGTCATTTTAGAGATATCTCTCAGAGTGAGCACGAATTGGACTAACATAAAGAAGGAATTATTTAACACTTAATCCAGAATATATGCAAAAACTAGGAGGATCCTGAGGAGACTAGAGGGCATGGTCACTCTAGAGTCTCTTCTCAGGAGCAAGGATACTTACACTTCCTATCTCACCAAGAACGTGGAAGGAAAGAAGAGATCCACAAAGTGATTCAAAAGAGAAGCAGAGGGGGTGGCTTTTAACTTTCTTCTTTAATACCCCGCACCACCTTTCTGTCATGGTGTTACAGAGCTCTCTCTCCTGGGGTGAAGATGAGGCATGTGGGCAGGGCAGCAGGGGGTGGGAAGGCACTGTGCTCCCTTTAAGACTCTTCCAGAACCATTTCTAGATGATTATCAGCTTAGACCACATGTGCGCCAGGATTCTTGGTAGTTTTCCAGGATAAATAGGTCCCATCTTTTTGGAGGGCACATTGTTTCCCCCAACAATTTGAGGACAAATTTCTTTCTTATTAAACCAAACCCAGATATAAGGATGGATTAGAATTTAGCACTCATCTGAGATTTAAAAATAAATCATGGGACTTCAAACCTCTTTTGTCTTTTGGGGGCCACTTTCTATTTCTGTTGGGATGCTCCACTTATATTATTATTCAATACTTTTTTTCAGCTCTCAGTTATGTCTTGCTGGAAAAGCTTGAAAAGAACTGACCAAAGAATTAGTGTGTCCTCAACATTCCCTTTGCTCTTTTGTCTCTTTCCAAAATTAGATCAAATGTCAGTAGACACTCTGAACTTCTTACTGTTTTGAAAAACATCTGGGGACATCACGATAATTTGTAATTCAGACTTTATTCACCAATGTGTAATACAACTCAAAGCGCCAAAACGCCTCGTGCCAGGTAGGCGAGTGTTAAGAAAGTCTGGAGAGGAGCCAGGTTTATTCCTTCAACCAGACTTTATTAAGTGCCTCCCATGTACCAGGCACTGTCTTGGAAAACTGTGATGTACCAGAGAATAGATAAAGGCTTTCCTCTCACAGAGAGTAGCATACCTGACTGAGAATAAATATACAACAACAAAAACACAATCTATCAATCAACCATCCAACCAACCAACCAACCAACCGGTAATAAATAAGCAAGCAAACAAGAGAATCCAGATAGTGGTATAACTGCTGGAATTCATGTAGGGTAGGAAAGCCTGCTTGGTGTGCAGAACAGGAGTGACCTTTCTGGGGAGGTGACATTTGACCTGGGGTCTAAGAGGAGAAGAAGATAGTCAGATGAAAATGAGAAAAGCAGCAACAGCAAGTACAAAATCATGAGACAACGTGGCCCATTGGAAAGATAAAAAGCCAGCCTGGGATCTCAGTGGATGAGGTGAAAACTGGTTAAAGAAACAGATAGAGGAGGGCCAAGTAAGATTCTGTGGCTGTGGAAAGAAGTTTGTAGTATTTAAATGACAGAAGTAACTAGAGGGTGTTAAGCTGAGAAATGTAACTGTACTGATTTAGCCAAATGGTAAGACAATCTCTTCCTGAATCACTTGGCTAAAAAAGATACATGGCTATAGATATGCATGGAGATTAAGCAGAATATGGAAGATGGATGTCAACTAAAATTGATCGCACTTAAATATGGGAGGACTGAAGGGAGGCTTAGTGTATTAAATGATGCAAGGCTAGTATGTCTATAACAGTGAACTAAAGATTACATTTTATTATGAGGAAGATGGTTATGTATGTTTTATATATAAAAGGAATGCTGTTTAAAATAGTTGAAAAAATGTCTTGGGTGTTTATAATTATAAAATTTTAAAGACACATAGAACATTCACATATCTACAGCTTGATTTTCTTTTTCTATCTTTCTGGTACTACATTTTTGAGTCCAGAATCTCATACATGCTAAGCATACACAGAGCTTGATTTTTTACTTTTCTTTTTTTGTTCTCTTTTTTAAAAATTTTTATTGGTGCATTTTATTCATATATCATACTGGGGTAAAAAACTTGTGTGTACAGACATGCATACATCACTGATTTAACCCCTACCCAATTCCCGCCCCATTCCCTTTCCGTCCCTCCCTCCCTTGCTCGGCTTAGTGGTTGACTTCGATATGTTTAAATACATTGTGTGTTTTAGAGATTTTCCTCTTCCCCCCCATCCTTTTTCCTCCTTTAGGTTGTCTTGTTTGCTCCTCCATAGATTTTCTTTTTCATCTAGAGTTCCTCCTATGACCCAATTCTCCCTAACTCTAACATATTAAGGGAAAGCATCTGATTTCTTATTTTTTGTGACTGACTAATCTCACTTAGCATAATGTCCTCCAGTTCCATCCATTTCCCTGAAAATTATGTAATTGAGTTTTTTTTTTTTTTTGATGGCTGAGTAAAATTCCATTGTGTACATATTCCACAGTTTTGTAATCCATTCATCTGTTGATGGACATCTTGGCTGGTTCCATAGTTTGGCTGTGGTGAATTGGGCAGCTATGAACATAGATACACATGCATTAGTTTGGTAGTTTGGCTTCTTTTCTTTTGGGTAGATACCCAGAAGTGGTATTGCTGGATCAAATGGTAGATTTGTTCCCATTCTTCAGAGGATTCTCCATACTGTTTTCCAAAGTGGTTGTACTAATTTGCAATCCCACCAACAGTATCTTAGAGTTCCCACTTCTCCACATCCTCGCCAGCATCTATTGTTTGTATTTTGAATGATTGCCATTCTAGTTGGAGTTAGGTGAAATCTCAGGGTAGTTTTGATTTGCATCTCTCTGATTGCCAGTGATGTTGAGCATTTTTTCATGCATTTATTGGCCATTTGAATTTCTTCTTTTGTGAAGTGTCTATTTAGTTCACTTGCCCATTTGATTTTGCTTTTCACATTTTCTTTTAAAATCAGTAACAGAAAATTTTAATTTAATTTAATTTAAAATGATATATAAATCAAAATTATATAAGTTTGGGTGGCATGTGATAATTTCAATACATGTATACAGTGTGCAGTGTTTGAATTATGTTACATATATCTCTTTCCTCATCATTTATCATTCCTGTAGGGTGAAGACACTGGTAATTTGAACTTTAAGAGTTAAGGTAGAATATGTTTTGTAAGAAAATTTCTAGTTTTCATTCATCTGGAAAAAATGCAAATAGCTATCAGGTAAAGTTGGCAGGATTTGAACTTAAACCAAATGTTTAGTGTGTATGGAAGTAGCCTAAAGAAAGAGCTTTCAAAACTTCATTCAAAACTTCAAAACACAAGCCAACATAGTATTTATTTCCAGGTGGCAGTGTTATAGGACATTTTTATTTTCTTCCCGTTTGAATACACATTATTTTCAGTTTTTCAAACAGACAATATATATTGTGGGTTTATAATAAGAAACAAACATCTAGAACCCAGTGCTTTTATTTTATTTTTTTAAAATTAAATCCTCATTTATTTTATTTTGGTTGTGCCAGTAAAAGGTAGAAAAACATTCTTAAAACTTTGTTTTGAAAGGAGGCCAAGTTGTCAGCTGTTTGGTGCCTTCCCAGCCACCAGGCATAGAGAACTCCCTCCCTTTTTCTTGCAGTATTGGGGGTTGAATCCTGTTATGCTCTACGTTGAGCTACATTCCCAGCTCTTTTTTATTTTGAGACAAGATCTTGCTAAATTGCTAGGGTTGGCCAAGAACTTGTGATCCTCCTGCCTCAGCCTCTGAGTACAGATTAAAGTTTAGAGTAGATGCTTAGTGAACATTTTTTTAATGAATGAGTGAATCATTATTATTAGTTTTTGGTACTGGGCATTGAGCCCAGGATCATTTTACTTCCAACCTACACCCCAACCCTTATTTTTTGTTCATGCCTGGCTCTGTAATTTTTTTTTAAAATCTCTTTGCAGTAGAGCTAAATATGTAAATCCTAGCTGGGAAAGATATCCCACCAGGCACAATGGTACACACTTGTAATCTCAGTACTTGGGAGACTGAAACAGGAGAATCCCAGGCTTAAAGCCAGCCTCAGAAACTTCAGTGAGGCCCTCAGCAATTTAGTGAGACCTTGCTTCAAAACAAAAAAACCCAAAAGGGCTGGGAATGTAGCTTTAAGGTAGACTGGCCCTAGGTTCAGTCCCAGGATCACAAAAATAAATAAATAAAGGGAGTAAATAAATAATAAGTAAAGCTGGACATGGTGTCTGAGCCTTTCATTCTAGTACCTAGAAGGCTGAGATAAGCCAGGTGTGGTGGTGCATGCCTGCAATCCCAGTACTTGGGAGGCAGAGACAGGAGGATCACAGGGTTTTGCATGTAGTGAGGGACCCAGTGATTTTAGATTGCACTCAAATAGTACTAAATATATGGGAAGAACACAGTCTAAAAGCACTAAAGTAAAATCATGGGATTTTTTTTTTTTACCCTTTAGAAAGGGTCTCAAGGATTATCTGACTATAAATCTCTATATGTGGGATGTAACTTACTTCTGATTAAAAAGGTCAGCAGACCAGAAATCCCAAGAATACTTGTTGAGTGATAAAATAATGTTTTTTTTATTCAGATGTGATGGCATGCATCTGCAATTCCAGATTCCCAAGAGGCTGAGGCAGGAGGATTGCAAGGTTGAGTCCATCCTTGTCAATTAAGTAAAACTTTATCTCAAAATAAAACAAAAAGGTTAAGAGATATAGCTCTATGGTAGAGTACTTGCCTAGCATGTATTAGACTGTGGCTTCAATCCTCAGAACAACAACAACAAAAAAGTTTTCAGGATTGTTTAAACTCTAAACATATAAAAATGTGAACACTTTTAAATGTAGCTCCCTATTATATACACTATAATTAAAAACAGTAGGAAAATAAATTTTAAATGGAATTCCCACAAACCTTGCAATTGGAGCCTAACTTTGATGTTGAATGAGGGAAGAAAATACGTCCTAAAAATGTTGGTCTGAAAAGCCAAAGCTGGCCGCTAGCTCTTCTCTTTGCTGTCTAGATCCTACAGTAAGCCAAAGGCCTGTTTACGTGAGTGGGTATAAAATTAGGTTACACATATTCATCTTCTCAAAAATTTATCATTCCTTTATGATGAAAACATTGGTAATTTGAATTTTAAGACTTAAGGTAGAAAACACTATTTTTCCATTAAATAATGTAATGAGAGTCATCCTAACTAGAGATTGCACTTTTATGTGAGGCTCCTCTGTGTCACTCAGATGAAGTCCTAAACTCTGGAATCTCCAATTTGAGCAGCTTTCCACAAGAAATTAAAATCCCAGATCCAAGGACCTGGTATTTTCATGATAGTTGGGGAAAGTGTTCCAGTGTCAAATGAAGTTTAGATTTGCTTCTCTCTGTACATCCTAACATATCCAGAGAAGTAAGATTGAAAAGTGGCTATGAAGCTGGGCGTGGTGGCGCACGCTTGTAATCCCAGCATTTGGGAGGCTGAGACCAGAGGATCACGGTTTGCGGACAGTCTCAGCTACTTAGTGAGGTCCTCTGCAACTCAGTGAGACCCTGTTTCAAAATAAAGAATAAAAAATAGGGCAAGGGGTGTAGCTCAAAGGTCGAATGCCTCTGGGTTCCATCCCCAGACCTGTAAAATAAAATAAAATAAAATAAAATAAAATAAAATAAAATAAAATAAAATGGCTATGAGACAAAAATGCTATAAAAACATTTGTTGTTGTTGTTGCAAGATAATCAAATCCTTCCCAGAGTAACTTGTAACTTATTTAACATATTCATTTTTGTCTAATTTACCTTTTGCAAATTCTCATTTGCAAGCGAGAGTCATAAAGTTAAACCTGTTTATACAAACCACTGTATTAATGGGTTCAGAATTCACACTAGTGGGGTATGGTGGCCCATGCTTGTAATACCAGTACTTGGGAGGCTGAGACAGGAGGACCGCAGGTTTGAAGCCAGCCTCTGCAGCTTAATGAGGCTCTCAGCAACTTAGTAAGACAAAAGCGACATAACTGAGGGGGACCGTGGGGAAGAAGAAGGAAATTCCCCGATGTCCATGACGTACATTCACAAACATATCAAAGTCCATCACTAAGCCAAACATGAGAAGGAGGAAGGGTGAGGGAATGGGGTGGGAACTGGGGAAGGGCTAAATGAGTGATGTGTGCATGTATGCCTCTACTGTCTCATACCACATTAAGGTGTATGACTACAATGCACCAGTTTAAAAAGATAGCAAAAAGTAAAAGTAAAAAAAAAGTAAAATAGGTCTGGGGGTGTAGCCAAGGGTGGAAGGCCCCTGGGTTTCATCCCTAGTATAAAACACACACAAACACAAACACACACACTCATTCTACACTAGTCAAATGTGACTTCTTAAGATGAATTTTAACATCCTCTTGCAACTCTGTTCAATAACGTTTACTCATCAATATCCCCAGAGGCATTTACCATATTTAGAAAACCAACTGAATACTAACCAAAGTTCATGTTCACTTTAACTGCATTCGTTTTCACTTCACTGTGGTGAGACTTCATTCTAGGCCACAGACACAAAGAGAGACAGCCCCACTCTAGCTGCGATCACTACAGCAAGGACAGCACAAAAACAGCTGTCCCCGTTGGGCATTCCTGCGGCACCTGCAGATTGAAAAAATTATTTATTTGTTTATTTATTTATTTATTTATTTATTTATTTATTTATTTTTTTATTGTGGGTCTGGGGATGGAACCCAATGGCATTCCACCTCTGAGCTACAACCCCAGCCCTATTTTTTATTTTGAAAAAGGGTCTCAATTTAGATGTGATCCTTAACACTGCCGAACTGGAGCGGCTGTGTTGCAGCTGCTGAACTTTCATTTCGAGGCACAGGTGGCTCCCCTTTTCTTCCTGCATGATGGGCGGATCGGCCACTGGGCTCCCGGGGTGCACGATTCCAGGCAGGCTGCACACCGAAGTCACAAAGCAGTATTTCCAAAGAGGTCAGACCTCACCGTATATATGCCGTGACATTTTGTTTACTGTTAACTTCACCTACGAGAGTCCCCAAACACAGGAAAGTGTTTAAGGACATGAAGAATGCTTTAAAATGACTATTTCAATAGATCCAAAGTGAAGAGTTCTAACACAGTGCTTGGTCGGAGAACTCCTCCTCCCAAGGCATTAAAATGAGGGGTGGGGGAAGGGCTCACCCTGAAATAGAAGACTCTGACATCATGTTTTCAAAAGAAGAAAAGCAAAATAGGGGAAACGACAAAAAGCGCCACTTGGAAGTTCAGGGAAGAGGCAGGGAAGGATTCACACATCTCTAACGGATTTGTGAATCATTAAAATAGGAAAAAACAGGGGCCTGACTCAGCTCCAGCAAGCTCTGCTGAGGTGGGTGTCTGGTGTGGCCACTGCTCTTCTCAGGCCTAGCTTCCCTCCACAGGAAGGGATGTTTATTAAGGAGGCTGACTGCGGTCACGCCCAAGGCAGTATCAGAGTTTCACCTCTCCTGGGCCTGGGAAGAGGTTCAAGAGTCAAGGCCCCAGGTCTGGGTTGAGTGAGAGTCAAGACCAAAACTCTGAGAAACAAGCTTACAGGCAGCCTTCCACACGGTCTGCAGATCAGAGGGTCAGCCTGTGTGAGCTTCTGCTTCCTCTGGTCATCTTGGAGCCTCTACCAGGGAGGGAGCTTGCACAGCACTGCAGGACAGGCTTAGAACCTGCCTTCCGACCCTGACCCCTTGGGCTGCCCTCTACTAATCATCACACACCTCCCTGGCAGATCTTTCAACAGAGAAGACAGCTGCTCAGCTGGGCTATCTCTCCTCACCCCGTCTTGAGCCCTTCTCCCCTCCATGTCTTTCAGACACACTGTGATCACTTTCAGTTAGCTCCCGTAATGGGCCACCTCTTACTACACAATTGAGCTGCCTAGAAGTGAAGGGGCGGGGAAACCGCATGTTGACATGCTCCTTGCTCTGTCCTACTCTACTCCCCAACAGGGAGAAAGTATCCCCCAAATTATTTCTATGAAAGACATAACCAGCCAAATGGGTGTGCCCCCATCTGAAAAATCTCAGAGATGTCAATAAGCCACTTGAGACAGCCGGACACCTGCTTCTCTGTCCTCATTCCTTATCAGTCCTCTGCTTTGGGAAGGGGAATTTTCTGGAAGGAAAAGGACCTGTGTGGAGTTGAGAGGAGGGAAGGTTTGTGAACAATTCAGTGACCGTTGACTCAGAGGCTGTATTCCCTTTGCCTGTCCATTCTAACAACTACACATCTCATGCTTGGAGACTTGGAGTATTAGTAATATTAAGAGTGAAACCTACTCCCATAAGTATCTTCACTGTGAATGAGCTCAGTGGAATTCTCAGCTGTGATCTGTGATCAAACAGTAAGCACTACTGCTGAAATTCTCCAATCATGTGTCCATTTCATCACACCAGCTGCTTGATACAGGATTCTTTACATGGATGGGAGATCTGATGGCTCTCACTGCATGGCACAGACCTTCCAATCTCACCATTTTCTAGAGATAATCAGAAACTCACCTTGGGAAAGTGTCGGTGTTGGAGTCAGGCCACGGAGATGTGGATGTTTATACCACCATTTTGTGGTTGTTTCTGTTCTGTGATGTTGGGAAATTTACCTAAATTTCCTGTACCTCAATTTCCTCATGAAATATGAGTATAATAGCTTTGCCTTTTATATAAGATTATTGTGAGGCTCAAGTGCAATAATACCTTATGCATAAAGTATCTATTAAGATGACAGCGAAGATAGAGGAGATATAACGTACATCTCCGTGTAATCATAACACATAATTATGATTCTGCATATTCAGGGCCAAGTATTGTAATTTAATGAAGTTGTCCAAATACAGCAAAGTCTCCTGCATTTGAAGACTGTAGCTTTATCGCGTCTTTATTTTTATGCCACTTCCTTTATAAAGGCAAACAAGTTCCAGCTGATTGGCTTGAGACTTTTTGGCGATGTATATTATGCTGACTTCACTCTCACATGCCCTCGGGGCTATAATCCATCAAACCAGGGAAGCACAGAAGCGTGTTGGTGGAAAAGAAATAAGGAAGAACTAGGAGAAAAAAAACCCTCATATGCTTATTCACTGCCAAAGTGTATTGTATGGATCAGTGACCGCCCTTCAGATGTGTTTGTTCTCTGTTGTGCTGTAGATATGGAAGAATTCTACTGTTCAGTAGTTGTCTCGGTTACTTGCTGGGTAGACTTGGGAAGCATCTCAGGGGGCCTTTGAAATACAATGGTAATTTTGTGTTAAAGCTATCATGAAGTGCACCAGCTGGAGTCATTCATGATTGAAAGATATTGCTGCCTGTAGGCTAAGTGTTCATATAAATTAAGTTATCTTTTCCTGCCATGTTCTTGGTAATGTTTATCAGGCAGAGCTCTTTAGAGGGTTTGAAGTTAGTAGCAAAGTAAAGCAGCATCCAGTCCCAGTGGGTCTCCAATCTCAGCAAAGTAGTACTGAACTTGAGCTTTGGGCCTTGCCAGACTTTCTTTCAAATCCTGGTTGGAAGTTAGTAGCTGTGTGGCCTTGGGCAATAAAACCTTCCACCTAGGTGCCTGTGAGGAGTCAGTGAGATTTACATTCAAGGATCCCTATCATTGAGGCTCCAAAAATATGGGTACATTTGTTCTGTTCTTTCCCTGTGTTTCTTTCAGACTCTGAGGGGCATTTGGGAGTACAGCTTGCCCAGTTCTAATCTGCTTTGCAGAAAGCAAGTCAGACACTGGAGAAAGCATAAGCTACCAAAAAGTGATGGAGAGCCGGGTTTGGTGGCACACGCCTGCAATCATAGTACTTAGGAGGCTGACAGGAGGATTGCAGGTTTGAGGCCAATCTCAGAAACTTAGTGAGACCCTATTTAAAAAAAACAAAAACAAAATAAAAATAGGGCCGGGGGTGTGGCTCAGAGGTAGAATGCCCCTGAGTTCAATTCCCACTATGAAAGGAAAGAGAAAGGAAGACAGAAGGAAGTAAAGATAGAAGCAATGAAAGATAGAAAAAAAAAGTTACAGAGGACTCTGAAGCTTTCTGTAATGGAGGCCAGAGCCAGAATCAGTCTTTAAACTTTGCAGCATCCTGGTGATCCCTACCAGCAAGGCGGGTCAGCTGAGAGCACAGGACAGAGCAACGAGTGTGTCCCCATGGGCTGCTGCACGTAGGGGGCTTAGAGTGTCAGGGCTCCAGGATTAAGTAGCGCCACCATCATCACTACGCCTTCCCCGTCTCACTTTACAAGCTAGAAAATTGAAACCCAGAAAGATGAAAAGTGATTTGCTCAAACACATAGATCAAGGTTTGGGCAGAACCAGACTGGGACTTATATCTCTCAATTCCTTTTTTTTTTTCTTAAAAGAAATAAGTTTATCATTTTTAAATTTCAAAATATAAAAGTTCCTCTAAGAAAGGTTACATGTGGATAAACAAAATGAAGAAAATAAAAATTACCCTGAAACCACATATTGGCATGTACCCCTCTAGTATTTTCCCCCATATTCTTTTTATCCTCCTGCTCATCCTACTCCAGACAAACCCATGGTGCTCAGCTAGTGCCAGGGGCTGATCTAGCTGTTTTACACATCCGGCTAGGAACTCAGGTAATCCTCATAACAGCCTTATTAGGAGGTGAGTGTTACCCTGATCTTGCAGATGAAGAAACAGAAGCACGAAGAAGTCGCACAGTTATTAAGTGGCTGGAATTTAACATAAGCAGCCCAGTTGCAGAAAAATGATTTTAACACCTGTGCTATCTAGATATACCTGTAAAAAATAAATCTGGGCTCAAACAATTAATGCAGTTCTTTTTAAATCTTGTGGTGCTTTATATATATATTTTTACTTCAAATACATCTTGGTTAATTTCTTAAGCGTTTGAGAATGTTTTAAAGATGTAAACAATGCACCTTAAATGTGTTGATTACATAAGAGGAAAATAGTTCTCAAGTCAACCAAACTAACTTGGGAATAGCTTTGAGATGCCTTCTTGTGGAGTTGATGATAGCAGAGGTGGAGGGTGGGTGGGTAGAGGTTGTTCCAAAAGAAATACAAGACTTATCTTTTTATCTTCAAGCTCGTGAGAGAAATGACAGCAGAGAAACAGTTCAGTAAAAGTTGAGAAAAGTATTTAAATTTGCACAGAGGAGGTAAGGATGTGAGAGAGCAGAGTTGGCAAATGCTGCTAGCATGACCGCACACCCAGAAAGAATGGAGATAAGAATATTGGTTTGTTTTTTTTTTTTTGGTACTGGGGTTTGAAATCACAGGTGTTCTACTTCTGAGCTATATCCCCAGCCCAAATTTATTTTTTCTTTTGAAACAGGGTCTCACTACATTGCTGAGAGTCTCACTACTTGCGGAGGCTATCTTTGAACCTGTGATCCTCCTGCCTTAGCCTCCAGAGTAGAAGGGATAAGGAACATTTTTTTTTATACTTTAATTGGTCCATTACAGTGTCACATCATAATGTAGTTCATAGTGATCGTGACATACATGGACACAGCACTTGGTAGGCTTCCCCTGGCTCCCTCCACACTCCCCCCTTACCCATACAGAAGACTGAAATTAGTGTTAGGATTCTCACATATGTGCATAATGCCCATGCAAGTGATTCCTTCATTGGTTCTTCCTCTTCCTCTCCCCCTTCCTGTAGACCACCTCCCTGGCTCCACTGGAGTTTCTCCTCCATGATCTAAAGTCCCTCTAGTATCCAGATTATTCCCTCACTTCCACATATGAGAGAAACCTTTACTCTCTGTGACTGGGATGAGAATTTTTTTTAAAAAACAAAAACAAAAACAAAAAGCTGAGACTGTTTAGCCTGAAGAAGAGTCAGAGAGATATGACAGCTTACTTCTCATATTTTTAATTTGGATTTATGGCAAAGGGAATAGATCTGTGTTGTTTTAGAAATAGGACAAAGAGGGATGCAAGGTGAGTGAGGAAGACTTAAAACCAAAATGGAGAAGAACCTCCCACAACCAGCTAAAATGACAGCAAGCAATGGCAGCAGAAAGGGATACTTCTAAACTTATCTAGCTGTTGATCACTAGAGACAGATGAAGAAGAGGCTGGATAATTATTTACTGGAAATGATGCAAAAAACAAAGCAAATTACGAAACAATCATTATTGCATTAGTTCCCATAATAAAATGTGTATATGTATCATGTATATATACAAATATATCAATCTGATAAACACTTGCCTCATGTAATCATTTTTTCCCCAGTTTTTAGGAGCATATACTACTTAAGTAACTTAGAACTTGGCCAATTTTTTTTTTTTTAATTTGAGAAAGCTTTGAAAGGTTAATTTTATTTTCTCAGGCCAGGACTAAAAGCCACAACCTGAATCCAGCTCTGTCTAACTTAAAACTTAATCTTTTGTCAGAAAACAACAACCCCACATTTTAAAGAATTAAGAGGGAAACTGGCTGACCAACAGGAGGCAGTGGCCATAGAATATGACATTGTAAGAGTTTAGGAGCTCAGAAAAGAGAAAGCAGCCTGTTTGGACAGTGTCACCGGAAAGTGACAAAGAGGACAGTTAAGTCAGTTGAACTCGACTGTGACAGAGACACAGTTGTTGGAGAATAAGTAGCCAGGGTGTGGTCGCTCTGGCAAGCGGCAGATGGAGAATTAAGATAGAGTTGCTCCTTTCTTTGTCTCTTATTCTATTTTTAAAGCCCTTTACAACAAGCACAAATGTCTCCGAACAAATATTTCTGTGTTTCAGTAATTTCTCATTATTTAGCAATTTTTTTTCTCTGCCACTAAATTTCCTCTTTTACATTTATAGGTCAACTAGAGGTCATATTTCTTATGTGGGACTAAAAGTGGTCTGTACTGGGCAGAGTGTAGTCTTGCCATGTCGGGGACAGGAGTGGTCTTAGCTAAAGGAGAACCTAAAACCATTATTTACACAAATAGTGCGGTCTGTCTGCCTCCAAGAGAGTGAGGTATTTTATGACCACAGGCTTTATGTGTGATAGACCATCAGTGCAAGAGCAGTCACACCCAGCGGGAAGGAAGATATGTGGTAACTACTGTGTTGGTAAAGTGTGCGGAGACAGTTACATTTATACAGTAGTGGAGGAAGTACAAATTGGCCAAATACTTTGGAAGATAAGTCAACAGTATCAAAATTCAAAATGCACGTTTTCTTTTCCTCAAGAAATATGATTTGAGCCCTTTGTTAATAGATAGGTTCACAAATATAAACACACATATATGCACAATTATATTATTATAATATTATGATAGGAAAATACTAAAAGAAAAGGAAATGCCCATCAGTAGGGAAATTTTTGTATAAATTTTTTTTAAGCCAGGTGTGGTGGCGCATGCTTATACCTCCAGCATTTGGGAGGCTGAGACAGGAGGATCTCGGTTCTCGGACAGCCTCAGCTATGTAGTGAGGATCCTGTTTCAAAATAAAAAATAAAAAATAGGGCTGGGGGTGTATCTTGGAGGTAGAACGCTTATGGGTTTCATCCCTAGTACCACAAAAATTTTTGTTTTATCTTAAGAACTAAATAATTTACAACATTTGAAAGAATTAAATAGTATGTATGCAGATCTGCACGACAAATTGTTAAATGAAGAATCTAGGCAAAGAATTGTTTATATTTCTCCTGTGCATCATAGCCAGAGAAAATCTATGAAAAATTATATCTATGTGCATATTTACTTTAAGTATCTGGAAGATTACTTAAAAATGTGATAAGTGCCTTTAGAAGGAGTGAAACAAGAGGTCTGTTTTAGGCGAGAAAATCTTTTATTGTATTTTTTGTAGGCTAAAATTTTTTTTATCATGGGCATATACTCCTTTCAAAATAATGAAAACAATTTAGAAGAATAAAATATGCAATGAGAGAATGTTCTGGCTAAAGCATGGTTGAGAATGAGCTTTGGGCTCTTTTCAGAAAAGGTGAGCCAGTGTTGGCTGGTCTTTGGGTATGCTTCAGTGGGGAGAGAATGAGGGTGTGCTGGGGATTATTGTGTTCAGTGATCAGATTAGAAGGTGAGGGAGGCATCAGAAGCTTTTAATTCATAGGTGAAGTATTAAACCTAGAAAAATGACATTCTGCATCAAATTTGTCTTTTACATTGTCTGACCTCTTTCATGTAAAAACTTAACAAAAGACTTTGTGTATTGGATGTTAACCAACTAGTAGCCCACTGGGGCTAAATGTTTTCTTTTAAAGCTTAGTGTCTCACATGTAATGTCATTTAGCAATTCTTGAAGAGAATTAATTTCACTGAATCACATCTCTTCCTCACTGCAGGTGGGTTTGCAAGATCTTGAATTTAGACTAGCTTTAATGGGGAGAGGGAGGTAATCATTTTTGAAAGACGGAGGGCTTGGGGAGCTGTTTTTATTTTTGGAGGGAAAATTTGAGGTTATTGAGTATTCTGCATGACCTTGTTGAGGACCTGGGGTCTGGAGAAGAGGAGGCAGAAACAAGAGAGGAAGGGAGGTGGGAGGTGGGAGGAGCTGGAGACCCATGCTGACTTTCCTGTCAGTCCTAAGGGTGTTTCTGGAAGGGAAAGACTGTGGATTCATTGTATGAAGTAGTGAGACATGAAAAGTTTAACTGCAAAAACTTGGTTCACACTGAAAATTTTAGTAGCAGAAGTCCCTTGTCTACTTTTCTAGTATTGAACTGAAGGCAAGTATCTCAATGTAAGCGCAACAGCATGCACAGATAAGAGTGCAGATAAGACAGGACTTTGTTTAAAAAAGGGTTAAAGACAGGGCATGGTGGTTCATACCTGTAATCTCAGTACTTGAGAGGCTGAGGTAGGAAGATTGCAAGTTTGAGGTCAGCCTCACAACTTAGCAAGACCCTCATCAATTTAGAGAGACCGTTTTTAAATAAAAAATAAAATTGGGCCAGGAGTGCTCCTGGGCTCAACAATCCCTAGGAACAAGAGAAAAAGAAAAAAGTGTTAAGACATAGAACAGGTTAGCCTGGGGTGAAATATTTAATCCTTCCATACCTCAGTTGCTCAATAATTTGTAAGAATTAGATGTTAAGACTTAAAAAATTTTGGTTCCTGTGAAATTTTTTGGGTCAATGTATATTTCTCAATTATTGGATAACTTTCTATTTAATTGAGTTAGTACCTGCTTCATAATGTTTGCTTCAAATTTACCATTATTATTTATTTATTTTTGTGGTACTGGGGGTGGAACCCAGAGGCTTTCTACTTTTGGGCTACACTCCCAGACCTACTTTTTATTTTATTTGGAAACAAGATCTCACTAAGTTGCTGAGAGCCTCACTAAGTAGCTGAGGCTGGCTTAGAACCTGCACGATCCTCCTGTCTCAGCCTCCCAAGTACTGGGATTGCAAGTGTGCGCCACCACGCTCAGCCCAAATTTACTATTATTATCATTAGCATTGCTGCCATTATTGCCATCTTATGAAGTACTTACTGTGTTCTAGGCTTTGCTGTAGCATCCCATAGAAAGTATTTCGAAACCCAACATCTGAGATAGCTAGATCTAGACCATTTTATAGATGAGAAAACTGAAGTCCAGAGGGGTGACATAAGGAATTGTTTTTGTTTATGCTTCCAGTTATTTGTGTCTTCCAAATAACTGGAAGCATAGGCAGGGGGCCAGGTTCCAAGGTGGCAGAGAGGGGCATTAGAATGGCTGATAGACAGCAGAGCGTGAAGCTGGGGAGCCCCATGTGCTCTAGTGTGAGCTGTTGGGTAGGCCCCTTGGCTAAGGCATCTTCAGACAAGAGCTGGACTGAGTTGAAAAGTACTGTGGAGGGCAGGAAGGGGAGCCGGAGAGATTTCTGAAAGTTCTTGGAGCTAGCACAGCTTCACTTATGGGAGTCTGGCTGCTGAAGGAAGGGGCTTCTTGAGTGTGCCTGGCACACTAGCGGCTCCCTTTCCTTATTCTGCATCATTCTTTTCATTACGATTTTACCTTGGTTAGAGGTTACACATTTCTCGTTGTTTAGTCAGACTCCTTCTTATGATTATAAGACTAAACACTAAGATTCCATTTGCAGATATAATTTATGAAAAATGTCGAGACTTCCAAACAGTGTTGTCGGGGTTCACTGTCATGGTTGCTTGCCCTCATGACTTTACATGTCTGAAATGACTGCCCCCTTTGGAGGTTCTGGAGAGATGCTGTGCTCAGGGCCCATGGAAAGAACAGTTTTCAGAGAGCAAAGGGCTCCCCTGTCTAGTTTTTGGCACAGAGAAGCAAAGACATCTGACTTTCGTGTGTATCGTATCTCGAGTCGAGCTGACTTTTAAGAAAGATGACGTTTTGCTTTTATCTCTAATAAATAATGGCGCTAAAAGCAATATGTGTTTACTGGTAACGGATTCCACCAATGGGTGTGGTATAGAGTTGAGCTTTTGTGGATGGGGCAGCTTCTGCTATTGTCTACAGCATTTCCTCTCTTGTCTCAGAGGTTAATATTTTCTCAGGCAAGAGTAGTTTTGGGGCCAGATAAATGTCTGGGCTTTTTTACTCCAAGAATGAGAAGAGGGTGGTGTTGGTTAGTTGTGGAGTTGTCTTCCTGGCTTGAATTCTATTGTGGTGAGTCTTTTTTTTTTTCTTTTTCTCCAAGTAAACCAGAGCAATAAGTTTCATCTGTTGAAAGATGTCCTTGTTGATATGAGGTAAGGCAAACAGGTAGAGGTGTGTGTGTGTGTGTGTGTGTGTGTGTGTGTGTGTGTGTGTGTGTACGCGCATGGGCGCGCATGCACACATTGCTTGAGAATGAACCCAGAGTCACTTTACTTCTGAGCTACACCCCCAATCCTATTTTATTTTTTATTTTGAAACAGGGTCTCATGTTGAGAGCCTGGCTTCAAATCTGCGCTCCTCTTGTCTCAGCTTCTCAAGTACTGGGCTTACAGGTGTGAACCACCAGGCCCAGCAAGGCAAACAGAAATAGCATTTGGGGAAAGAAACTATAAGAATACAAAGGAAGAAGGAAAACGAAAGAGTTGGACATTGGAGAAGACTGATGAAACAGGTGAAGTATAAAGGCAGGTCATTTTTTAATTAGCAGGAAAACCATAAGAGCACTTCTTCCTATTAAATTAATAAATCTCTTGTGTCTGTCCATCTCTGTGCCCACCAAAAAAAGAGAGCCAAAGGCCCTTTGCCCTCTGTGGTGGGAATCAAACCCAGGGACTTGCCCATGCTAGGCAAGCACTCTACCACTGAGCTACATCCCTGGCCCAGCTACATCAGTGTTGTAAATTCCAGCTTGTGTCGAGTGGCCTGAAAACCATAATATCCAGAATCAAAACCCACAGTGTATACCCAAGGGGCGGTGCCCTCAAATAGGAGTAGGGCCTGTTCTGGCCACCTTCTGTGTGGGTACTGTTTCTATGTAAATGTTTGGTATCATACCAGTTTATCTGATTTCTTCATAATAGGACTGCAGGCCATCTTTGAGAGAACTCAGTCTAAACAATGGAAATATATGTATCTGAGCATCTCATTTTCATCCAGCAAAGTTGCACACATCACAGAAAGGCTTAGATACGAACAGCAGCTTGTCCTGACTTCCATAAGCAGTGGGTCAAGCTCCAAGGTCACAGAGAAGGACATTAGTCTGGCCAAGGGACAACAGAGTATGAGGCCTGGGGAGCCCCATGTGCTCCAGTGGGGAGCTACTTATTGGGCAGACCACTTAGTATTATGATAAATGTTCCCAAGGGACGCTTTGTCTGGGCCACTCCGTTTGTGTATGTGTGTTTTCCTGTCTTCCAAGCACTGAGTCACCTGCGGATCTGTGTACATGGCAGAGAGCTGGGTCACATCCTGTACAGGGCAGATTTTATTGGTCACTTTCTTGAATCAATACTGATCTTCCACTCAAAGAGAATTCTGCCTCCCACAATTAGTGAGAGAAGTGTAGTATCTTAAATGCGGACTTGAAGCTGCATTTGTATGTATTGTGCAGGCTCCTTTTTTTAGCTTTAAATTCTTCAGATATGTGGCATGCTGGGGGTGCGAGTCCTCTGTTATTCAAGGGTTATTATTTTTGTTTTGTTTTGTTTTTGTTTTGTTTTTGGTGGTACTGGGGTTCCTGGAAACCCTTCTACCCCCGGGCTACACTCCCAGACCCATTTTTATACTTTTTGTTTTTATTTGGAAACAGGGTCTCTTAAGCCAGCGCGGCTGGCTTCGAAACTGGCGATCCTCCTGTCTCTGCCTCCCAAGCGGGGGTGGGGTGGGGTGGGGATTACAAGCTTGTGTCACCACGCCCTGCTCAAGGGTTATTTGTAAGTTGTCGTGGCCATTGTGCCTGCACAAGTTGTCTGTGACTAGGGCTGTAGTGGAGAAGGCCTTGGAGACATCTGTGGCTGTTGATGGAAAAATTAGTTTCTGTGAAGAGTCACTTGGTCCTTGGTGCCTGGCACTTTGTTCATGAGCCCTTTCCTGCCTCCAAGAATGCTCTGTTACACTGAGTACTATCCTCTCACTGTTTAGTGAAGTGTTCCCAATGTGTGTGTGTGTGTGTGTGTGTGTGTGTGTGTGTGTGTCTCAGAAAATCATATAAATGTATGATATTGCACACACACACACACACACACACACACACACACACACACACACACAATGTGTGACCTGTAAACCTGAAAAATAAAATTCTGAATTTACCTAGAGAAAATTTATTATTCAAAAAGAGCTGGAATGATGTTTCTAAAGGTGGAAATTTATAAAAAAAATTGATTTGTACGCACTTATTAAATACCTGAAACATTTTACCAGCATTTCTCATTTAATTTTTTGACAGCTGCTCAAGTCAGAGATGTCTTCTCTTGAACGGGGTTCTGAACTGTGCAGTCGCTTGCCGAGGCCATGATGACCAGCAAGGCCAGGCCCGTTGCCAGGTGTCTCTGCCACCTGAGGTCACACACTCTACGTGGGGATTCAGTTAATGTGTCGCTTCTTATTACATTCAACTCACAACCCTACTCTCATCATAATAAAACCAGTAGTAGTACTTAACTATTGTCAGTGGCCTCTGGCCAGTTTCATTTTATTCATACTCAAAATCTATTTGAGTAATATTTTGCTTTATCAAAAATCACACTGATCCCTCTCTGTCTAATAAAATGATATATCAGTTTTGTAATCGCATGTATTTTAGTCAGTCTCTATGCCTCTCATCTGATATGCTTCAGAGGGTGGATAACTTAGGCTTTTGAAAAAGAAATTCTTCACTTAGAAAAAGAAATCAGTGGCTCTCTTTTTCAAAGGAAAGAGCCTCTTAATGTGAGAGTGGAAATGAGAATTCATTTCCTTAAGAGAGTGTTCATTGTCCCTTCCAATATACCATGCTACCCAGTGTCTAGTGGGCTAAAAGCATAAGTTCCTCATCTTTTAATAGCCTTTCTATTAGTAAGTTACGTGACTTTGGATGTGCCAAGATGTTACTGATGTTTTAGAGAACTAAAAAAGTTTCCTAAGTTATATCTAAAAACTCCTTAGAGTTTCTCAATCATGTTATATGATTAGCTACTAAAACTATGACAGGAAGGAAGGGAGGAAGTATACACACATGTAGCATCTATTATTTGCCAGAAATATCTGTAGCACTTTATATATGATAACTGCAAAGCTGACATTAACTGTACTTTACAAGGCATAAGACGTCAGAGAAATCAGTAATTTCTCCTCACTTGTGCAGACAGCAGGGTTTGAATCTAGTCTTCCCTACACCAAAGCCTCCATACTTTTCATTACAGTACGTTCATCTACTTTGAAAAATAATATGCACAGCATTTTGATTTTGGACCTCCTCAACAAGAAAATTAGGTGCTCTCTTATTGTAGCAGCACACTAAGAACAAATACCTTCTACCCATGAGCTTCCTGGGCCCAAGGGAGGAGCCTTGAGGCTCTGTAATGCCTAAATGCTACTTGGAATAATCTGAGTCCAAGACGATCACTGGAACACTTGTTTTTTCTTTTCTGAAATCCTTGTATTCATATTTGTGTTTCTCTCTCTCTCTCTCTCTCTTTCTCTCTCTCTCTCTCTCTCTCTCTCTCTCTCTCTCTCTCTCTCTCTCTCCCTCCCTCCCTCCCTCCCTCCCTCCCTCCCTCCCTTCCTCCCTCTCTCTCTCTCTCTCTTATACTAGGGATTTAACCCAGGGGTATTCTACCTCTGGGCTAAACCCTAGCCCTTTTAATTTTTTCTTTTTTGTTTCGAAACATGGTCTCAATAGGTTACTGAAAGTCTCGCTGCACTGGTGAGACTGGCCTCAAACTTGTGATTCTCCTGTCTCAGCCTCTCAAGTACTGGAATTACAGGCCTGCACCACCATGCCTGGCTTGAGATTGTTTCTTGATCCCATACAAATTTAGACTTTTAAAAAAATTATGGAATATTTCAAGCATACACTAAGTAAAGAAAAATGCTGGATACCTAAACCTGGCTGGATATCCTATATGCTGGATACAATAAAAGCTGGATACCTAAACCTGACTTTAATAATTTCTTTATCTAATTTTTGCTCTGAATAATATTAAAATTAATTAATAATATTAAAATTAATAAAATTAAAATTAATTAATTATAGCTTGTTTGTGACTTTTAGTGGACCGTTTGCATTTACCTTTTAAGCCCTACTTCTTATCCCAGTACAGGATCAATGTTTCTTTTTCTTCCAGTGCAAAGTCTTAATGTTTTATCAGCAGTCACACTTTTAAAAGTTCAACAGGAGAGATAATGAATTACACAAATAAGATAGAGATATAAATATTTCACCTTGGAAAAAGAGTTAGAATCAGAAGAGTGTGGAGACTATGAATACGTAAGAACACGAGGTCTGAAGGCCATTGGGAGGCATTCTGTCCCAGGAGTGCATGTGTGTTGGTTCCACTCTCGGGCGGCAGGGTAGCGAGAGGTCATGACCTGTAGACCAGCTCAGAGACCCACTGTCCTTTGCTATGTGGAGCGTCTGCCCTGGGATCATAGCACATGGGCTCTGGAGAGAGAACGATGCTTTACTGATATTTCCAATTATCCCCATAAATGCTTAGGAACAGGAACATGAATTATAAAAGATGGGTGGCAGTAAAAAGTATTCGTGTTTGACTTTGGAATGTATTGCTATATTTACATTGTCTGCTGTGGCCATTCCCTTTAAAGAAGCAATCTATTGTGACCAGACCCTGTTGGACCTATTTTTTGTTGTTGTTCTACAGAGCTTCAGTGCTATGTCTCTCTCTCTCCTTTTCCCTCTCCCTCTCATCTCTGCCATTACCTTAGCAGTGAGGTAAAAGGTTAGGGTCCTTAGTTTATATAAACACACATTTAAAATATTGACCAAATTGCAATTAAGCAGATGAGATTCTTAAAGGTCAGTTGCAATTTTCTAAAACACACTTGAAAGCTTTTGCCAAATCTATCTTCAGATATAATTACTGAAGATTTTAAGACACCATAGCGCTTCTCGTCCATTTTCTTTGTCGACAGGGCTTCCAATCCTGTCAACTGCTAACCTCCAACCCCAGTTCTCATATGAGAGTAGGTCTATTTTCCTCTTGATCTGTCTTCTGGCCCTTTCTACCTGTGACTAGATTTTCCCCCCATACTTTCCTCAGAACAAATTGTAGGACGTGAAGATAAGGTTTTCATTAAGAGAACCAATCTAGTACAATTATGGCTATTTATATTTATACATCTCTTGCAGGTTGGGGAAAAAACCAAAATAAAACTTGTCTTAACTTGTCCGTAAATTCAGAATCCTGCCCTAAACAAGAGGATCCTTACCTAACTGGTATAGATCTGGTATATTTTTATCTGAAGATTCAATTTACTTTAAAAAGGCAAAGCATAGGACTTGTACAATGATCGCTTCATCCTAAATCTCTTGGAACTAGTTTTATTTCAATGCTTCTGTTTTTGTTTTGTTTTGTTTTGTTTTGTGTTAGCTAAGTGCATGTGACTTGCCCAATCATTTCTTCTAATTTTAGATCAAACAGTACAGTCATTATACTTACAGGGTGATACAAAATAGCATGAAGTATGTTACTTTTGCATCAAACAAAATGGCTCCTATGCTGGTGAAACAACATATACAATGAGATTAAAGAGCGATATCCATTGCATTTACTCTAACTGCACTCACTGCTTCACCTGCAGCTCCTCATTTTGACCTCACAATATCCCTATGATGCACATTCTGTTACAATTCCCTCTTTACAGAGGGGATCCTGAGGCCTGTTGGGCCTGACTCTAGAATCCTAGCTCTTATACAAACACAGAACAACTGCTAAACCTGGATCCAAAGCAGAACGGGAGGAGTGAGCAAGAGTGAGCAGTGTGGCGCTGGGGCGGAGGAGGCATGAGCGGGCTCAGTGGGCAGCATTGGGGAGCAGGAGGCAAAAGAGATAGGAAATGGCAGTAGAGGACAAGAGGGAAACCGGGAATTAGGTAGGTAAAGGGAGTGGCGGAGATTCAAGTACAGAAAGGAGGCCGGGGGATAGGATAGTAGCAAAAATATCTATTCTAGGGTATGGGTCATTTTATAAGACATGATGGAGCCAGGCATGGTGGTGCATGCCTGTACATCGATGGGAGGCTGATATAGGAGGTTCACAGGTGCGTGGCCAACCTCAGCAACTCGTTGAGGCTCCCTACAACTTAGTGAGATACTGATTTAAAATAAAAAATAAAACAGGGCTAGAGGTATAGCTCAGAGGTAGAATGCTCCTGGGCTCAATCCACAGTACCACCAAAAAAATCACCCCAAAACAACAAAACAAACAAACATACATACACCAAAAAATGATGGCCTATATGCCTTTCATACAGACAAATGGGAATTTATATACTTCATAGACTGAGAGACTCCCATCTCCCAGATGGGTTAGAATTGTTTTGGAACTTCCTTTCCTGTTGCTATGATCTGAGAAAATTTCTTCCTAATTGTGTTTTTCTTTCCGAACATCCAATATTGATTGAAGGAGGTAAAACCCTCTTATGTTTATGATTTTGGTGAATAATAGTGATTACAATATCTTACTAATTATCAGGTCTCCTTTTTTAAAAAAAATCTTATTTGAAAGCACATTGGGTAGGCCTATCATGTTTGCAACCTTGAAAGTATGAAGGTGTCCTCTATGGTTAATCTTATGTTATTTTATAATTTAACCTGTGGTTGACACATTTGATAAAAGGTTTTATCTACTATGGTTTTAATGGAATAGTAATTTATCTTTTGGGGAGGAACATTTTATCTTGGTACCAGGGAACTTGATACCAGTGTAAAATATGATACTTTAAAAAGTATAGAAAGGAAAGAAACTTTGTGCATAGGCATGTCTATCTATGCTTGCGTTTAGGGTTGATCCATATTTTGAAATATATTCTGAAATACAAAAACTACCACATTTAAAATAATGTTACTAATCTCTTTAATAATACCTGTTTACATTTAAAATCTTGGTCTACTCCACAGGGGACAAATTATTGTTTTTAATTGTTAAGCCTTCTGATCATATGAATTACTTTCATATTTAATTATCATATAAAACATTTTGCTTCAAAGAAAAAATGCTATGAATTTATAGTGCTTTTAGAACTTAAGAATCTGTTTCCTATTTTGCTTATTAAAACAGAGAAGCATTGATAATGAAAAAAGAACATGCTATGTTGAAAAGAAAATTAGGGATCCTGATGTTTCTTTGCCAGATCACACAAAAACTCATAACACCACAGGAATTTTCCAACATTATTAACCTCTCAACAATGTGCGGGTTGTATAAAGGACAAGTGAATGTTTTTGAAGGACCGGGAGAATGCCGATTTTAGCAGATTGTCCAATCAGTGTAGACAAATATTTGTGTTCCTGGGGATTATTTGATTTTTATCAAAGCAAATTGGATTGGAAACATAGCATGTATTAAGTCATTGGTTCTTATTGTCTAATTTTTTTCCCACAGAAGTTTCTATGCACCGACAGAAAACTAAGCTGTAGTTTAGAGGCTAGACATACCATGTAATGATCCTTATCATATCCAAACAAAATAAAAGCCTTTTAAGAAGCTACTTCACAAGACAACTGCATAGTTCTCCTCACAGGAACTTGTTAAGTAAATAGTGATTATTAAAGAGATCGGGTCAGTCTCTTACACCAGTTTAACAAGAACAATTCCAAAATGTCTAGCCCATTCCACATTCCATGTGACTAACTATGGTATCCAGAGCATGGAAAACATTCAGGCAACTCGCAGTAGCTTTCTTTTATATGCTTTATGAATACTGGCATTTAAGGAAAGAAATCGAATGAGGTTAACAAGAGGAGAGTCTTCAAGGCATACCCACTGTTAATCTTACAAGTGGTTTCTTTGATATCCAAAAGTTGTTTAAAAGTTTCCAAGATGGCTGGGCGTGGTGGCAAACGCTTGTAATCCCCGTGCTTGAGAGGCAGAGACAGGAGGATCGTGCAGGTTCGAAGCCAGCCGCGCTGGCTTAAGAGACCCTGTTTCCAAATAAAAATAAATAAAAAAATATAGGTCTGGGAGTGTAGCCCAGAGGTAGATGGGCTTCCAGGAACCCCAGTACCACCCCCCCCCCCACACACACACACAAAGTTTCCAAGATGAAACATTGCAGGATTTGCCCCTATCTCTATTGAAAGTGGTAAATACTTAAAATCTAATTGTTGATGTGTAGATTTTGTATTCCATAAGACAAGCATACCAAGAGTCATTTTTTTGTGTGTGTATGTGTGGTGCTACAGGTTGGACCCATGGTGTTCTATTTCTGAGCTGCATTCCCAGCCCTATTTTATTTTTTATTTTGAAATAGGGTCTCCATAAGTCGATGAAAGCCTATCTACATTGTTGTTGAGGTGGGTCTTGAACCTGCAATCCTGCTGTTTCAGACTCTCAAGTACTGGGATTATAGGCATGTGCTACCACACCTGACTTCCGTTACAGGAGCTTCCCAAGAGAGGCTACTGAAAATTACACTGGTTAGTTTTTAGAGATGCTTTCATGTTGACCACCTTTGTAGGCACAGAGCCATGCCAAGATAGGGGCAGAAACAGAAGGAAGATGTAGAGTGAAAAGATTGTGATAAGAGATAGAAAGCACAGGTTTTGAATCAGATGAGAATTTAGGAAGGTCTTTGGTCAATTCTGTAGTTGTTAACTAAGGCAGGCAAGCAAGAGCAGCAGCAATGGGTCCTATTTATTTATTTATTTATTTATTTATTTATTTATTTATATAAGGAAAGCCTGGAATTCAGAACTTTGGAGCTAAGTCAAGAACTCAAGAGCTTTAGAATAAAGTGTCAGCAAAGAATTTGGCAAGGAATCTGGGGAACAGAATCAGGGGCCTAGGCACCAGTGTTAACCAAAGACCAAGGCAAGGATTTTTATACTGTCTTTTTTGTTGTTGTTGGTTGTTTGTTTTGTGTTGTTTTTATTTTGTGGTATTGGGGATGGAACCCAGGGGCATTCTACTTCTGAGCTACACCCTAGCTCTATCATTTTAATTTTTTATTTTGAAACAAGGTCTTGCTAAATTGCAGATGGCCTCAGTAAATTACTGAGGCTGGCCATGAACCTGTGATCCTCCTGTGTCAGCCCCCCAAGTACTGGGATTACAAGGGTGCACCACCATGCCTGGCTATGCTGCCTGTTTTGCCTCCAAACTTGAGAAGGCTTTTGGAAGGCCTGAACGAACAGATTCATTTTCCCCTCAAGTTACATTTAGTAGGCACCTACTATGTGCCAGAAGATTTATTTTCCCCTCAAGTCACATTTAGTAGGCACCTACTATATGCCAGGCACTGCATTAGGAGCAGGAATTTTTAGTGAACTATTTTTACAAATATGTTTTTATAAAGAAGACATACTATCTGCCAGTAGCTAGAGAAATGAACAAATAATTCTAGCAAGGAATAAACAGGGTTATAAGTCCAGTACTCTGGGGGAGGTATTTTAGACAAGATAGCAAGAAGAAGCACTTCCAAAGAAGTGATGTTTGAGGATGAAAATTAAATTTGAAAATGAGTAGATATTTGAGGAGCTAAGAGAACATTCCAGAGTCTTGACCTAAAGAAGAAAAAATGGAAAGGATTGGAGGTAGGAAAGGAATAGGCTTTTGTTCAAGGCTCAGAAGGAAGGAAGCAAAGGTGGGTGGTGTGAGAAGGAGGACAGGGCTCTGATAAGCTGGATCATACAGTTGGAGGGGAAAAGCCACTTCCTTAGAGTAAGGGATGCACCAAGTAATCTCTATAGTAACAGATATAACTCATTGTTTTTATAGTTGCAAACTGGAAAATAGTTAACAACTATAAAAACAGAATTTTTTCAAGGATTAAAAAATTCTGCCTAAGCAGTCCATACGTTGTGAAGGGTCTACTGAGGAAATGTCCTAAAACAGAGATAGAGACATGAAGCAGGCCATTTGTGCTAGATTGTGGTGTTTGGAGCCCAGGGTTAAAAAGTAGCTTCCAGGAAAAGGGGTGTAGTCCAAAAGAGTGGCGGTGGTAGCCAGCAGATCATCCCTGGGGTGATGAAACTGTTCTGCAGTGGACAGGGGAGCGGGCTAGTGAGTCACCCAGCGTGGGTGGGTGTGAGACAGAGCATAATGTAGAGAAACCTGGGAGGTGCTTGCATAGCAAGATGGGAGAAACATAAGGCCCTATCCTTCTTGTGACTTCCTTTACTCCTCAGAGTGGGGAAGTCAGAGATCCCCCAAGGAGCTCTTTAATTGGATAATAGTACATTATAATTTTCCTTTGAATTTTTAAGGTAAATATGAAAGTTCATTAGCCGGGCTTGGTGGTGCACGCTTGTAATCCCAGCATTTGGTATGCTGAGACAGGAGAATCGCGGTTTGTGGCCAGCCTTAGCCACTTAGTAAGGCCCTTTGCAACTCAGGGAGACCCTGTTTCAAAATAAAGAATAAAAGATAGGGCTGGGGGGTGTAGCTCAGAGTTTGAATGCCCCAGAGTTCCATTCCCAGTACCGCAAAAAAAAATTTATTTATTTTTGTTTATGACCATTATGAGCAATGGGGCCACAAGTTCCTAAGACCAATGAGTCATGTCACACATAATTTGTGTCCTTCCACAATGTAATTGGTTTATTCAGTACTCAGAGGCTATAGCACACAGGAACTTATCAGGAAAGTAAAGTTAAGCTAAGGTGTAGGTTTGGATGCTGGGTGGCTGCTTTGCCAAAGCCAACGAACAATGAATGAGCATCAAACAATACACTTCACAGAAGCAAATCTAACAGTTTAGGTTGAATCCATGTACTAAACAGCACATAAATTCTAAGACTTAGAGAACTTCATATAATCAGCAAATAATACAATTCAAATGAGCAGGTAGTAAAGAATTAGGAACCAAGTCCAGGAGTGGAAGAGGAGCTTCAGGAGTTGGTTTGGACGATGAGCTGTCAAAAGCCAGTGTCAGAAATCTTAATGATCCTCCCCCAGCAGAAAGAGCAGAATCGGAACAAGTCACTGGATCGGAGTCATACACACAGGCAGACTGTTGTGGCATAAGCAAAGCTCAGCACACTGCTCTTAGGAAAGACGGGGTCTTTTATAGGACTTTCTAGGGTTGTTCTATTGTCTTTTGCAAGATCATCCAGGCTTTTCAAACCTGCTAGAATTCCTATCATCAGATCAAATTTAATGATGGTGCAAGTCCATTGGAGATGAGAAAGCATTTTATGTTCCGTGTGTCGGTTATCAATTGCAGCACAGAAGTGCTGACCTGAATCCTATACTTAAGAGGTGAGACAACATTTCTTTTTTTCTTTTTTGCTGTTATCAGTCACAGAACAGAGTGTGTGTCTGGGCTCTGTGCTGACGTGTCCGAACGAGTTTCTGAAGCTGTTTGCTGGCATGCCTGGACACGTTGTTTATGAGCTTTGTCTGAGCTATATGCTAGGATGTTAAAAAAGATTGTTTATGAGTTCCTAAAAATTGTTTCATATCCCATGCTATATACAATGACATATTTCAAACTTATTAAATAACACATAAATTCTTCTAGCATCTGGATTCATCAGATGACTACTTTTTGCCGTATCTGCTTCAAATATCTCTCCTTTACTCTAAGAAGAAAATATTACTGATAAAGCTAAAGCTTCCTCACTTCCTACCCTCTTTCACTCCAATTCTTATATCTAAATTCTTATTTATTTAATTTTTGTTTATTTGCTTGTGGCACTGAGGTTTAGACACAGGGATATCCTACTTAGTGGCTATACTCTTGCCCTCTTTTACTTTTTATTTTGAAAGAGGGTCTCACTAAGTTGCTGAGAGTCTTGCTAAATTGCTGAGGCTGGCTTCAAACCTGCAGTCCTCCTGTCTCAGACTCCCAAGTACAAGGATTACAGGCATGCACCAACACACCTGGCCTAATTCTTATCTATTTCCACAGGAAAACATCACTTTATTTGTGAAGCTTTCCTTATATCAACTAGGACAACTTACCTCTTTTTACCTGTTCCCTGTTCCCATAGCATTTTACATACAACTTACTGCAGTAATCATGTTGTATTTTTTTTTTTTTTTTTTTTTTGGTGGTACTGGGGTTCCCGGAAGCCCTTCTATCTCCGGACTACACTCCCAGACCTATTTTTACATTTTTATTGGAAACAGGGTCTCCTAAGCCAGCGCGCGCAGCTGCGATCCCCCTGCGCGATCCCCCTGTCTCTGCCTCCCAAGCGCGGGGATCACAAGCGTGCGCCACCACGCCCGGCAATCATGTTGTATTTTGATTGTAGTCTACAAGAGAACAAAATGATTTGGTCTTTTTCAATCACTATTCAGTGCACAGGCAGGAATTTTCTCCAGAAGTTGAGACTTTATGGATGTCACTTATTTAGTGTTATACTTCTTTTCCACAGTTTCTTCCCTCCTGGTCCTTGTCATCATGTCCTGTTGGCAGTCTGTGTCCCTGTCCTCGCGATCTTGGCCTTGAGGAGGTAGTTGGTTTAGGCCAATGGAACGTAGCAGAAGTGACATCATCCATTTTCAGGGTAAGGCTTCTAGTGGCCCTCGTGTTTCTTTTTCTTTCTCTTCTCTGTGCTCCTGTCACTCACCATGGCTGCTGGCTCCAGAATAAAGAAACCAACCTGAGTCAAGCCAACCTAAAACTACCCTAAAGGCTCATTGCCACCACGCCTTCGAGAGTCACAGCCAACCTGTAGACTTGTGAGCAAAATGAATGCTTGTTGAAGTCAGTTACTAAGATTTGGGGTGATTGTTACACAGCATTGTCTCAGTCAAAATCTTACTAATACACCGGGTTAATTGATGGTAGAGCCAGAGGTAAAACACACATTGTCTGAATGGTAATCCAGAGTCTTTCTACTAAACCATCCTGCAATTCAACAAATGCTCACTGCATATTTACTTTGGAAAACAGTACAACATAACCCAAAACAATGGGCCATACCCTTGGAAAGAGCATATTTCTAGTGTGGGAAACAGACAAGAACAAGCAAATTTATAGAAAATGGCAGCTTCTTATATAACACAAATGTCCTTCTGAAGAGCATTTATGGGTGGGTGAAGGAAAGGAGACGACCACCTCTAAAGTGGGTGGGGTAGAGTTCTATGCGTGATAGCAATGTAGAGCAGATGCTTTAAGAAAAGGAGGTAGATCTTTCTCCCCCTGGAATAGTCTCAAATAATGGTTTCATTTTTTAATTTTTCTTTATTTATGTAGTAGCAGCCCAACTGTGCGCCTTGCCAGCTAGTTATCCTTGGTTTGCATCCTGTGTACTCAGAAAGCTATTGGGTGGTTTGTTTTATAAGTTCCTAGAATAAGACTGAAAAAGGCTTCATTTTTCCCTTTTCCAAAGGGAGCAATTACTTACTCATCAGAACAGCAAACTCAAGCCCCGAGGCTGTGAATGAAATCTGATTTCTTTCAGGTGAGAGGTATTTTGCATATGGAAGGTTAAAAGAAAAATGCGACTTTAGCAATACTGTAGGGAGCTGTGGTCAGGTCAGCGTGGAGCTGATGCAGGCTTTTGTTTCCCATGTTTTGATTGGCTGGGTGGGAAGCCCCACAGCTCCCAGGCATCTGCATCCCTAGGAAAGGGACTAGAAAGTGCTGACACAGGCTGCAGATCAGCCCTTCGCTCGCCAGAGTAAACTTTGGTGATGTGCATCCCTCCTAACAACAGTGGATCTTTTGTCACCTAAACAGAGGCTGCTAAGAACATGAGTCATTTAAAAGAGCTTTAGAAAAGTAGGTAACGTTTTCTAATTCTGGGGCTTGAGGTGATCTTCATAAAGTATCAGGAACTCTAAAAGAAGTGAAGCATTTCATTGATAACTAATGATAGATGGAGAATCAACATTTGAATCGATTAGAGAAAAAGGAATATTTCAAGGTGTAATTTCTGCATGTTAAAAGAAGCTCATTTTTATAGAGAATTAGACGAAAGTTAACTGAAATATTTTTTGAATGTATATAATTTTTTGAATGTATATAATAATGTATGTAATACTTTGACGTCTTTAGTTGGCCTGAGAATCTCTAGGTTACTGGTAAAGCATGAGACAAAGAAACTAGCTTTAAACTTTCTTTTTGAGAAGAGATCTAAGTATGTTTCTCAGGCTGGTTCTTAACTCCTGGGCTCAAGTGAACCCCCTGTTCCAGCCTCCCAAACAACTGTAACTACAGGTATGTACCACTACATCTGGCTATATATATATATATATTTTTTTGGGGGGGGGAGAATACTCGGGATTGGACTCAGGGGCTTTTTTTTTTTTTTAATCTCTGAGCTACATTCCCAGCACTCCCTTCCCCCTTTTTTTAAATTTTGAGATAGGGTTTCTCTAGGTTATCATGTGCTAGTCTCAAACAGGCAATTCTTCTGGCTTCTTATTTTTAGGCATAAAAAAATTGCAAATAGAAGAGGAAAACATGGGAAAAGTTTCTTTTTTTTTTTGCGATACTGGGGATGGAACCCAAGGGCATTTTACCTCTGAGCTACACCCCCAGTCCTATTTTTTAGTCTTTTTATTATTTGAAACAGGGCCTCACTGAGTTGCAGAGGGCCTCACTAAGTAGCTGAGGCTGTGCATGAACCACGATCCTCCAGTCTCAGTCTCCCGAATGCTGGGATTACAAGATTGCACCAACATGCCCGGCAGAAAAATTTCTTTATTTTACTATTTGAAGAAAGAGCAGGTTATCTGTGTGTGTGTGTGTGTGTGTGTGTGTGTGTGTGTGTGTGTCTGGGGCAGTGGAGTACTGGGGATTGAGCCCAGGGGCTCTGAGATAAGCTTCTCACCCCATTTTATTTTTTATTTTGAAGCAGGGTCTCACTAAGTTGTAGAGGGCTTTGCCAAGTTGCTGAGGCTGACCTGGAACCTGTGATCTTCCTGCCTCAGTCTCCTGAGTACTGGGATTATAGGCATGTGCCACCACACCTGACTACAGGTTAGCATTTTAATACTGTTTCTGCTAGCATTTTTTTTCTACAAATACTTTTTATGCTGTTGAGATCCTATAGTGTATGCGATTTGCTTTGACATTTTCTTGCGCTTTTGTTATTCTTTATTCAGCACTTAGAAATATGGTCCAGGGGCCAAATCTTCTCATTGCAACACAGCTTCACTTATTTGTTTACATGAGGCAACACAATGAGAGGCTGAGACAAAGCCTATGTGGCCCCACAAATGAAAATATTTACTTTTGGCCCTTTACACAGATAGTTTGTTATTCCCAGGGTAGATGATTTAAGTCACATGTGAACATTTTGAAGGATCTTATAAAAACACACTAAAAGTTTATGTATCTATCGACACTTTTTCAGCATTGTCTAATGAAACCACCTACATTTTTTTTCCTGGTAAGTGCTTTTGATTTTCTTTTTTTCTTTTTTATTCTATTGGTGCACTATAGTCTCACATCATAATGTGGATCATGGTTACAGTGGCATATATTCACACAGTACTTGGTGCCCTTCTCCTTCCCCCACCCCTGCCCTGGCTTCCCCTTTACCCTCTCTCCCAATACTGAGTGTCTAGGTTAACTATGTTATATTCACATGTATAAACATATTCAAATGTAGCTTTTCCATTAATTAACCTCAGCCTTCTACCTCCCCTACCCCACCTACATATTTTATTGACAATTAGCAGATATACATGTATATAAAAGTAACCAATTGCATGTTGATTATGTTCATTTTATTTATATATAGCACATTTATAATTTTGGAATTTAATAGACATAGTTCTGTATCTCTTTTTTGCTTTATTTATTTATTTATTTATTTATTTATTTTTTGGTGGTACTGGGGTTCCTGGAAGCCCTTCTACCTCCGGGCTACACTCCCAGACCTATTTTTACATTTTTATTTGGAAACAGGGTCTCCTAAGCTAGCGCGCGGCTGGCTTCGAACCTGCACGATCCTCCTGTCTCTGCCTCCCAAGCGCGGGGATTACAAGCGTGAGCCACCACGCCCGGCTTTGCTTTATTTTTTATTTCTTTGAGTAGTAGTTAGAAAATGTTTCCACTCTGTTTAGTTTTTTGTAATTTCCTTTTTTTCTTTATATTGCTTTCTTATGTTATTTGCCTATTACTAAATAGTGATTTTTTTTTAAAAAGTAAATTTGTAAAGGCTCTCTATAAATTCAAACATTAACTCTTACTGCCTTTACTCTGAATAGACACTGTCAGGTTTTTTTTTTTTTTCTCTTTAATCTCAGAGACTTTTTGACACTTAGAAATTATTTTCTTTGATTTCTTTCAAAGCTTCTACACTTAAAAATTTATCTACCATGTCATGATTAGGAACTTTTTTTTTTTTTTTCAGCACTGAGGATGGAACTCAGGGGCATTCTATTTCCAAGCTACACTCCCAGCCCTATTTTTTTATTCTTTATTTTGAAACAAGGTCTTAATAAGTTGCAGAAGGCCTCACTAGGTAGCTGAGGCTGTCCCTGAACCACAGTCCTCCTGTCCCAGCCTCCCAAATACTGGATTTATAAGTATGTACCACCACACCCGACAAACTATTTTATTTTTAATTTCAAATATATATAAGTGCTGATATTTTATCAAGTACCTATTCAGTGTCTATCAATTTTAAAAAACTATATATTTTAGAACAGTTTTGGATTTACAGAAAAATTGAGAAGATACTTAAGAGTTCTCATAAATTCCACACACAGTTTTTTTCTAATAGTAACATCTTTCATTAAGTGTGTACATTTGTTACAACTAGTTAACAAATGGTAATATATTATCATTGACTAAATTCCATATTTTACTTGAATTTTCTTAGTTTTTGTCTACTTTTTCTGTTCCAGAATCTCATCCAGGATACCACATTACATTTCCTTGTGATGTTTTCTTAGGTTCTTCATGGTTTATGATAATTTCTCAGACTTCCTTTGTTTTTCATGATCTTAGCAGTTTTAAGGAATATTGGTCAAGCATTTTGTAGAATGCTTATCTATCAGAATCAGTCTTGTCTTTTCTCATGGTTAAACTAGGGTTATAAGTTATTGGGAGAATGACCACAAAGATGAAGTACCTTTTTTTTTTTTGGTACTGGGAATTAAATCTAGAAGCATTCTACCTCTGAGCCACCCAACCCCCAGCACTATTTTATTTTTAATTTGAAAGAGGGTCTCATTAAGATGCAGAGAGCCTCATGAGGTTGCTGAGGCTTGCCGTGAGTGAACCTATGATCCTTGTGTCTCAACCTCCCAAGTACTAGGATTACAGGCGTGCACCACCACGACCTGCTAAAGTACCAATCTTATCACATCATATCAAGGGTACATACTATCAACATGACTTATCATTACTGAAGTTGACTTCAATCATCTGGCTAGGATAGTGTTTGCCAGGGTTCTCCATGGTAAAGCTGCCTTTTTTTTTTTCCTTTTCCACATTGACTTTTTAGAAGGAAGTCACTATGAGCAGTGCACATTGAAGGAATAGTGAGTTATGCTTCTTTCTGAAGATGGAGTACCTCCATAAATTATTTAGACTTCTGCATGGGGCATTTTTCTCCCCTTTTATTATTTATCAAATAATTTATTTATATCAGTGTACTCATGGATATTTACTTTATACTTGGTTTAAGAAATAATACCTCTTTATATTTTGTTTCTCAAATTGTTCCAGATTTGGCCACTGGGAGCCCTTTCAAACGGTTCCTCTGTCCCTCTGACATAGCTTAGTGAATACAGAGTTTTATTGTGGTATCTTTTCTTTTTTTTTTTTTAACTTTAAGTAATTTTCTTCATTTCTGATGTTGAAAGTTGGTAATGGTTCATTTTGCATATTTCCCAGCCTGGTCCTAGAATCAGTTTTTCTTCTTTTATTAGAAAACAAGCTCACTAGGTATGTTTATTGTTTCTGAAGTCTAGTTGCTTCTGGGCCCTCTTGGCTGACAAAATGAAGAAAGATGTGGGTATGCTAAACTGTACACACACACACACACACACACACACACACACACACACACACACTTCTGTGTGTAGCCATCTGTATCACTATTTATCTAAGCCCGAGTTCATACAGATGTCTCCAGTTCTGCTCCTCTATCCTGGCCTCATTTTAGCCTCGTTCTCTTGCTTATTTGTAACTCTCACTTCAACAGTGAGAAACCTTGCTCCCAACACCTGCCAGTTCCCAAATACATGTAAAGCATGATCAGACTTAGCTCGTATCTCCGTGGGCAACAACTTTATCAACTGGAGCACAGTGCTCATGTATACTTCCTCTTAGTCTAATAGAAGCAACTGACTTCCAAAGTTATGTAATTCTGTGTACTGCTCTTGAATTCTGTTTTATTGCATTTCTCATCCAGGTTTATTTCCTCTTCCAAGTTGTCAGTGCTGACATTGACAAAGCGATGAAGGGAACAGGTGGTACAAATGCAAGAGTTTCAAATTCTTTGAGATCATAAAATGGAATCTTTTTTGTGTGTGTGTCTATATTTATTTATTTATTTATTTATTGGTGGTACTGGGGTTCCTGGAAGCCCTTCTACCTATGGGCTACACTCCCAGACCTATTTTTATATTTTTTTAATTTAGAAACAGGGTCTCCTAAGCCAGCGCGCGCGGCTGGCTTCGAACCTGCGCGATCCTCCTGTCTCTGCCTCCCAAGCGCGGGGATTACAAGCGTGCGCCACCACGCCCGGCTGTGTCTATATTTAAAATAAAGCCTGGATAAAGCAGAAAAACTGACATTACATTTCAGATAGCAAATGACATGAAAATAGCTTATGCAGAATTAATCTCACCTTTCTAATATATGGAAAGAGGAAAGTTAAATGGAGGTTGTGAGAATTATAATAAAATATTTCTTTCTCTTTAAATTTGCTGTTTGTTTGTTCAGTAAAATAAACACAACTTCTGTACCATTAACTTTCAGCCAACTCTATTGCTTGTACTTGAAATCAAATACTATAGCATAAATTTAAAGCTATATGTAGAATTTTGTTTGAAAAATAGGGTAATGCACATATAAAGGCATAGAAAATATTGCAATGGTAAATCATCTCCTGAAACGCTCCATAGAATGGGAGACAATCAACAGTTTGCTCCTCTGTGAAGTGTCCTGCCTTCTGCAGGTAATCCTCGCACTAGAAGGATGAATGGAAAAGAGTCTGAGCACAGGGGATTCTGGGATAGTACCGTTCACATCATTCAAATCATACAGATCAATCAGATTTCTTGCTTCACTTTCTGCTCTTTATTTACTTTTCTTATCTCAATTTACTCTCTACTTTTCTTGGATATTATCTAAGTGATGATTTAAAAGAATATTATGATATTCTTTATCAAATTCATTAATTGTTTGTTAAATATATCAACTAAAATAGCTGCTCTATCTGAACTAGAAAATGACATTTTGATACTTAAATTTATAGGATATGACTGAAAAAGCTTTTTAAGCAAAACAAACAAACAAAAGACCCCAAAAGAATTCAGGTTCAGTTCATTGCAGGCACACAATAGTAACTGGCACTGCTGGTGTATTATTATTTTTACAAAGCACTCATAGAGTCTGGTGCGTATTAGACACTAAAGGAACTTAAGTGCTTATTGACTTAATGAAGACATATATGAATAATAATATTTACCTCATTGCAATTCTGTAGCATATGTAATATCTATCTTCCCATAAAAATGAAGAGGTTAAAGCTTGGGGAGATTAAATATTTAGAGCTAGAAAACTCACTAATTGCTAAAGTCAGAACATAACTGAGAGCCTAATCATCAGAAGGTAATGGAATATGTCTGTGATTGCATCAATATGCCTGCATATTGAATAAAAGAAAAGCTGAAAAGGGTGGTGCTGGGTATTTGGAAGAAAGAAAATGCTACAAAAGAGAAGGAAGGTTTATGTAGATGATTTGTTAAATGTGTAAGTAATTGACAAAGAGATGTGGAAGATAGCACAAAGCCATATCCAAACTGAGAAACTAATATTATAGAAATTTTTAGGTTTGTTTCCAAATGTATCACTGTCACATAAAGTGATAGGCTGGTGCTTTCAGCATTCCAGTGGCATTTGGTTTGTTTCTGCAGAGTGCTTTTTATTTTTATTTCCTTTGTATGTTATTAAAAAACTATTTTTCAAGTGTATGATGCTAAATTTTCTGGACATAAGAGAATACTTTTTTTGCATGCATCTGTGCATAAAGAGGAAGTTCTACTTCTTTAAATTATTTTTTGCGATCTTAATTTTCCCCTCTGATTTTAGTATCTAATTTTGACTCACAGCATATCGTGTGTGTGTGTGTGTGTGTGTGTGTGTGTGTGTGTGTGTGTACACGCGCGCACGCGCACGTGTGTTATTGGAGATTCTGCCTCTGAGCTACACCCCAACACTATTTTAGCTTGCTATCCTCCTGTCTCAGCCGCCCAAATACTAAAATTCAAGTATGCACCACCACTCTTGGCTAACAGCTTATTTTGAAAGAGAAAAGCGCCACAAAATTAATCATTAAAAAGAGAAAGTGAAAAACTGCGTCATTTTCTTCTTTATTCATCTTGTTCATAACCATGGTTGACATGTGAGTTGATTTATTTTTCTATGTGTATACCCTGACTGACCTTATGATACATTCGTTGGCCTAAGCTTGATAGTACATGGACTCAGTCAACAGACTCCATACTGAAACTTGGTTGTAGTGAGATCTTTGAGCAAATTTTTCACAATGAAGCTTTTCTCCACTTTCCCCTATTGATTCAGTATCTGAAATAGCTTGTTAAACCATTTATTTCCTCATCACAACTCAAACTGCCTTAGTGAATCAGCTGTGGTAGGAGAAAACTCCAAAATGATCTCTTGAACATTATTACTCCAGTCTCTGCCTAAGTTCATCCTCCTGGTGTCTCTAGAGCCATCTTTCCAAACTACAACCTTTTATGCTTTTGCTTAAAAGTCACATTGGCTTCTGGTTTATGGAGTCTGCACTCCTGGAGAAGCTCACACAAGGCAATGTCAGGGCTGTGCTGCCTGGTTTGCTCGCGCCAGCCTGGATGCCACTGTCCTTCTGGTTCTCAGTTTTCAATTCTGGTCCCTTTGTTGCAGTATGAACTTGTTCTGCAACAGAATCATCCATGTGAACACCATCTACTTTCACTTTTTCCCTGGGGCTTCCCCAGCGCTGCAGCTGGGAATGGGGATTCTACTTATTAAACTCACCCACTGGCCCACACATTAATGGGCTTTAATACTTGAGAGCAATCTTCAATAAATGATGAATGGAAACATAGGGATAAATGCTTTCCCAAGTTGTTCTTCAAGCACACAGCTCTGTGATATACTGTATTTTCCCTATACACCAGAGTTAAGCCCCAGTGTCCCAAAGCCACAATATAAGAATGTGAGTATAGACTTTGCATAGACTTTTCCCTTCTCTTTTCCCCTTGGTCACCTAGTGCTCTAGACATTTATATCCTTGACTGAGGTTTTGCTTCCTGGTAGGACCCAGGCTAAAACATAACAGTGCCAGACTCTAACTGCAAGTGAATTAGGATGAGGGGATATTAGAAACTGAAGCTTTGAGTAATTTGAGATAGCAAAAGTACTGGCAAAGTATGGATCAATCATGGGAATTTAGACACTTCTCAGAAGAAAAAAATACAAATGGGCAATAAGTGTAATTGAAAATATAGAAAAATAATTTTTAAAATGCTTAATATCACTTGCCATCAGGAAAATGCAAATCAAAACCATAACAAAACCTGATGTGATGGCTCATGCCTATAATCCCAGTACTTGGGAGGCTGAGACAGGAGGATTGCTGGTTCGAGGATAGCCTCAGCAACTTAGCAAGGCTCTTGACAACCTAGCAAGATCCTGTTTCAAAAACAAAAACAAAAACTAATTTTGGAGGTTTAGCTCAAAGGTAGTTTCAATTCCCACGGTCACAAACAGTTACAACAAGATACCAGTTAGAATGGCTATCGTAAAAAAGTTTGGGGGTTTCTCAATATAACAGAAATTAGAACTGCCATACAATCCAGCTAGCCCACTCATGGGTATTCAACCAAGAAAATAAAATCAGCATTAAAAAGGCATATCTTTATGCCCATGTTTATAGCAGCATTATTCACAATGGCTAAGATAGAAAACCATCCTGGGTCCTGCCTATCAAGATATAAATGGATAAAAAAATATGGAACAAAGAATGGCATATTAATCACATGTGACAGAAAACAATTCAGTCATTTGCAGCAAAATGGGTGGAACTGGAGACCGTCATATTAGGAAAATAAGGCAGACACAGCAAGACAAGCATTGCATGTTCCCTCTCATATTTGGAAACTAAAAACAGGTTGGCCTGAAAAATAGAAGAGTCATTAGTAGAGACTGAGAAGGGTGCTGGGAGGGGAGGAATGAGAGTAGAGGGTGGATGGGTATAATCAGTGCACACCAAATGCATTTATGGAAATACCACAGTGGATCCCATTGATTTGTATAATTAATTTGCATCGATAATAAAAGAAATCATGGAAATTTCTTGGCACATATATGTCTAGTGATAATGGCAAATATCAGCTGAAACAACCACGGCCTGACAAGAGCATGAAAGTCTTGCCTTAGACTGCTCAGGGCTGAAGGTCTGACTTGGCCCATCAGGCTGGGAACTTTGACAAGTACAAGCCCGACTGAGTGTGAGGGTCATCTAAAAATGGGTGGTAGAAGAAAGAGTTGATAAACATCAAATACAACTGCAGGACCAGTTGCTGCAGTGAAGTCTGTATACTATTCTATTAATATTTGCCCATTAAGTCCTGTGGAGAGATGGCAGCTGACAACCACCTTGAGGAATTAGAGTATTGGACTTTTTTGTAGGGCACAGGGATAGCTGAGTGGTACAAAGAGATGTACTGCAGGGGTTAAATTTTGCTTCCTGGCTCATATCCCCCTGGCCCATCTTCGATCACAGGATATATGCCCTGGGTGGTCTGGCTTACGGCACGCTGACATTTTCCCTCAGGAACTACGGGTTTTCACTTTTGCCTTAAGGTTTTTCCATAATTGCCATCAGGAAGCCCTCTGTGCAGTTGGTGTGCTCAGTCTGGAGGAATACTGCGCTTTAACATCCTAAGGACAACCTCAACTAACATGGGGTGTAAGCTGATGGGTAAAACTGATCAATCCCCAGGCACTTCACATACGGCTCAGAATACTCCAGACTTCGCTGGGCATGGTTTCCAGGAACTCCTAGCATTTGAGAGGCTGAAACAGGAGGATCATAGGTTTGAGGTCAGCCTCAGCAATTTAGTGTGACTCTGTTTTAAAGTAAAATATAAAATGGGCTAAAGGTGTAGCTCAGAGAACATCCCCAAAGCCTGGCATGGGACGAGGATGGTGCTGGGGCCAGGGAGGCTGGGCTCTGAGTCTGCTGTGAGGCCAGGCCAGTGCTGGGGCTTTTGAGGCCAGGATCGGAGCCTGCCGTGTGGTGAGGCTGGTGCCAGGGCCAGCAAGGTCAGGATCAGAGCCTGTGTGAGGCAAGGCTGATGTTGGAGCCTGCCATGCAGCGAGGCCGGAACCAGGGCTTGCAAGGCCAGGATAGGAGACTGCCATGCGGTGAAGCCGGTGCCAGGGCCAGTGAGGTCGTGATCAGAGCCTGCCGTGCAGCGAGGATGGTGCTGGGACCTCCGAGGGCAGGATCAGAGCCTGCCTTGCGGCAAAGCTGGTGCTGGGGCCTCCGAGGCCAGGATAGGAGAATGCTGGGTGGCAAGGCTGGTACCAAGGCCTGTGAGGCCAGGATCAAAGCCTGCCATATGGTGAGGCCGGTTTTGGGGCCAGTGAGGTTGGGATTGGAGCTTGTGGTATGGTGAGGCCAGTGGCGGGGCCGGAAAGGCCGGGATCAGAGCCTGCCAAGTGGCGAGGCCAGTGCCAGGGCCTTCAAGAGTGGGATCAGAGCCTGCAACGCGGCATCCACAGGGAAATACCACAGAAAATAAAAAATCAGGTGGTTTCCCTAATATGCAAAAACTAGGAAGAATTGAGTAATAGGAGGAAATCTAGTTGAAGAAAGGGCCCTATGGAGGAGCAATTAAGGTGACCTATCAGAGGGGACAGGATGGGGGAAGATGGAATCTCTTTAAAGCACATGATGTACTTAAACAAATACAAAAAGTCAGTCACTAAATCAAGCGGGATTGAGGGAGGGCGAGGGAATGGGATGAGGACTGAATAAAGGTTAATTGGGTGATGTGTGCTTGTCTATCCTCACAAGTCTTGTATGCCACTGAGATGTTTGACGACAAGCCACCTATAAAAATATATTTTTTAAAAAGAGAACATCCCTAGGTGCTGGGTGTTTGGGTTCTCTCTCTCTCTCTCTCTCTCTCTCTCTCTCTCTCTCTCTCTCACACACACACACACACACACACACACACACACACACACAGTTCTGGTTTTCTATAGTACTGATGTGCTGATGTTAAGGATGAATTTGTGCTTTGCTTTCCCACATTTTCTCACACGTCTTAGTTTCTCACTTCTGTTTCCTACTTATAAGTCTGTTTCTCTGGTTCTGCTTTTGGAAAAGCTCAGGCTAAACCAAGGCCTTAAATCCCAATAGGCTTCAGTCTTCCATGTTCCACCCCACCTCATGTGGTCTCTTCCCTGGTACATGCCAAGCAAATAACTGAAGAAGTAGAAGGATGGGGCCATCAACAAACAGTGAAATTGAATTTCCAGATGACACTGGAAATGCTGCGGAATTGAGAGCGTCACTGAGTAGCCTAGAAAATGGCTAAAAATAGATTGTTTTGCAGGTTTTTCTCTTTAAATATCCCATTATTATCTCTGCATGTGGTGTAGAGCTGTGCTCCTGAGATGTTTCTTATGCCCAAACTTATACCCCATGCTTTTTTTCTCAGAGTATCTTCTGAATAGTCTTAGGAAGAATTCATTGGAGGCAAGTATTTGAGACCTTAAAAATCTGAAGAAGTTTTTTTTTTTTTTGTGGTACTGGGGGTGGAACCCAGGGGCTTTTCTACCTCCAGCATATAATCCCAGACCTATTTTATAATTTATTTGGAAACAGGGTCTCACTAAGTTGCTGAGAGCCTCTACTAAGTAGCTGAGGCTAGCTTTGTTAATTAATTAATTAATTAATTAATTAATTAATTTATTTATTTATGGTGGTACTGGGGTTCCTGGAAGCCCTTCTACCTCCGGATTATACTCCCAGACCTATTTTTACATTTTTATTTGGAAACAGGGTCTCCTAAGCCAGCGAACGTGGCTGGCTTTGAACCTGCGCAATCCTCCTGTCTCAGCCTCCCAAGCACTGGGATTACAAACATGTGCCTCCATGTCCAACTTGAAGAAATTTTTAATCTTTTCTTTATATATGATTGAAAAATGTGTAATTAAAGGTTACAGATAATTTCCTTTAAGTATGTGACTGACCTTCTTTCCTTCCTCCCTTCCCCTTCCCCTTTCTTTATTCCCTTTCCCCTTCCTTCCTTCTTTTTTCCTCTTCCTTCTTTCCTTCCTTCCTTTTTTTTTTTTTTTTATGGTGCTGAGGATTGAACCCAGGAACATTTTTCCTCTGAGCTATATCTCCCAGCCCTGTTTTCAGTTTTTTATTTATAAAACAGGGTCTCATATGTTGCTGAGAGCCTTGCTTATGTTGCTAAGACTGGACTCAAACCTGAAAACTTCCCAAGTACTGGGGTTACTGGTATACGCCACCACACCTGGCTGAAGGCAGTATTTTCTTATTTTCACTGTTGCTATTGAAAGATCCCTAATACAATTTTGTGTATAATCTTGCATGCATAATTTTTTCTCCTTTCTGGAAGCATTCAGAGTGTTCTTTAATCCCTAGTGTTCTGAAGTTTCAAAGTGGCTTAATTAAAGTCTGTTGTTTTACCAGGTGTGGTGATGCAAGCTTGTAATCCCAGTACTTGGAAGGCTGCGATAGAAGGATCTAGGTTTGTGGCCAGCCTCATCTACTTAGTGAGGCCCATTGCAATTTAGTGAGACCCTGTTTCAAAATAAAGAATAAAAACTTGGACTGGGGGTGTAGCTCAGAGGTAGAATGCCCCTAGGTTCAATCCCCAGGACCACACACACACACACACACACACACACACACACACACAAAGTCTGTTGTTAACTTTCTGACCTCTGTGTTAAAAATTTCCACAGGTGGTTGGAAGTCCTTAGAAGTCTTTAAATTTTAGGTTCTATTTTAAATAGATTAAAGTAAACCATTTTGAATAGGTTGTCTTTATTGCCATTTCTGGTGTTCTTCATTCTTCCTGTAACTGTGAGTGTCCATCCAGTATCATTTTCTTCAACCTGAGTAACTTCTCTGAGCACAGACTTGCTGGTAATAAATGTTCTCAGTCCCCATTTATCTAAAGAAGTCTATTTTACCTTCGTTTTTAAAAGGCATTTTCATTTATTTATTTATTTATTTATTTATTTATTTATTTTTGTGGTACTGGGGTTTCTGGAAGCCCTTCTACCTCCGGGCTACACTCCCAGACCTATTTTATATTTTATTTGGAGACAGGGTCTACTTAAACCAGCGCAGCTGGCTTCGAACCTGCGCGATCCTCCTGTCTCCGTCTTCCAAGCGCGGGGATTACAAGAGTGCGCCACCACGCCCGGCTTAAAAGGCATTTTCAATGACTATCAATTCTGATTTGATGGTGTTTTAAATTTTAGCTTTGTTTTTTCACCTTAGTACTTATGTGTGTTCTATTGTCTCCACTGCTTCTGAGAAGAATCAGGCATCATTGGCATTAGTGTCCCCCTGTATGTAATACGTTCTTTTTTCTCCAGATATTTTCAAGATTCTCCCTTTATCCTCATTTGTTTTCCTATAGTTTGAGTATGATATGCCTAGTATTTTTTTACATTTATCCTGTTTAAGTTTCATTGGTTAGTTAGAATGTAAATCAATGATTTAAACCAATGTACATATTAGGCCATTATTTTTTTTTCAAATATTCCCCCCCTCTTCACCCATGCTACTAGTGAAAGCCGTAGCTCCTTTCAAAGGCATCATTAAGGCTATATACAATAAACCCAAAGTCAACACCAGATTAAATGGGGAAAAGCTGCAAGCATCCCCCTAAAATCAGGAAAAGACAGGGATGCCCACAATCACTACTCCTGGAGACTCTTGCCAACAGCAATTAGACAAGAGAAGGATGTCAAAGGAATTCAAATGGGAAAAAGAGGAATTAAAATTATTATTCTTGTTGCTCCTTTTGGTTCATAAGCATGATGATTGGGTGTTCATGCCTTTGTGTGAAAAGTGTCTCTTTCCTGAACTTTGTTATGCTGGTGGCACTTTACCCTTCTGACATAAAAAAAAATAAATAAAATTATTCTTGTTTGCAGATGAAATGATCCAATATCTGGAAGACCCAAAAACTCAACCAAAAGACTACCAGACCTGACTAACCAATTCAGCAAAGTGGCGAGATACAAAATGAACCTAAAGAAATCATTTGCAGCCTGGCTGGGCATGGTGGTGCATGCTTGTGATCCCAGCATTCGGGAGGCTGAGACCAGAGGATCACGGTTTGTGGACAGCCACAGCTACTTAGTGAGGCCCTCCGTAACTTAGTGAGACCCTGTTTCATAATAAAGAATTAAAAAAATAGGGCAGGGGGTGTAGGTTGGAGGTTGAATGCCCCTGGGTTCCATTCCCAGACCCATAAAAAAAAAATCAGTTGCTTTTCTATATTCCAGTGATGATTCCATGAAGAAAGAAATAAAGAAAACAATTCCAGTCATAATATCCTCAAAACCAATAAAATAACTATGAATAAACCTAACCAAAGACATTAACGACCTCTAGAATAAAAACTATAAAACATTAAAGAAAGAAATTTCAGAAGACCTTGGAAAATGGCAAGATCTCCCTTGCTCATGGATAGGCAGAATAAATATCATCAAAATGGCCATTCTTCCAAAAGTGATCTACAGATTCAATGCAATTACTATCAAAATACCAACAACATTTTTCATACTTAGAAAAATCAGTCATGAATTTCATATAGAGAAAGAAATGACCCAGAATAGCCAAAGCAACTCTCAGCAATAAGAAGCAGAAGGCATCACAGTCCCTGACTTCAAATTATACTACAGGGCAATAGTACTAAAAACAGCATGGAGCCGGGCGTGGTGGCACATGCTTAGAATCCCTGAGCTTAGGAGGCGGAGACAGGAGGATCGCACAGATTCGAAGCCGTCTGTGCTGGCTTAAGAGACCCTGTTTCCAAATAAAAATATAAAAAATAGGTCTGGAAGTGTAGCCCGGAGGTAGAAGGGCTTCCAGGAACCCCAGTACCACACACACACACACAAAAAAAAAACCCAGCATGGAATTGGCACAATAACAGGCACACAGACCAATGAACAGAATAGAAGATACAGAAACAAACCCACACACTTATTATAATCAATTGGTGTTTGACAAAGGGGCCAAATTCATACAATGGAGAAAAGAGGCTTTTCAACAAATGGTGCTGGGAGAACTTTAGTTCCCTTTGTAGAAAGATAGAACTAAATCTCTACCTCTCACCATGCACAGGAATCAACTCAAGATGGATCAAAGACCTGGAAATCAGACCAGAGATTATGCAAATCAAAACTACACTGAGATTCCATCTAACCCCAATCAGAGTGGCAAGCATAAAGATGTCAAATAACAACAAATGCTTTTGAGGATGTGGTGAGATAGGAACTCTTTAACACTGTTGGTAGGAGTACAAACTAGTTCAGCTGCTATGGAGATCAGTGTGGAAATTCCTTAGAAAACTGGGAATGAATCCACCATTTAATCCAGCTATAACACTCCTGGGTACCTTACAAAGGGGTCGAAATCAGAGAACTACAGTAACATATGCATACCCATGTTCATAGCAGCACAATTTGCAATAGCCAAAATATGGATTGCAAAATAATGGGAAATACACACAATGGTTATTCAGTATTGAGAGGGAGGGAAAAGAGGAAGTGGTGTGGGGGAGGCACCAAGTACTGTGTAAATATATGCCATTGTCAACATGATCACCATTGTGATGTGAGACTATAGTGTACCAATAAAAAAAAAAAAAAAGGAAGAAAGAAACAAGAGGACATTCCTTAGATCAGGAACTTTATACCAGCATTGTCAAAATGGCAATGATAAAGTAGCTCATTCTAAGTATGTTCTTGATGATGAGACTTGAGAAGTAATTTAAAAACTTGGAATAAATTCCATACATCTATATATCGTGGCTATAGCATTATACATATGTGTACAGAGGAGAGGCAAGGACAAAGAAAATTGTAATTAGATTGTTTTAATGTCACACAATTACTGACTTATTTTCATTTTCTTTGCTTTTGAAAAAGCTATTTAAGCCAGGCATGGTGGTGCACGCTTGTAATCCCAGCATTCGGGAGGCTGAGACCGGAGGATTGCGGTTTGTAGACAGCCTCAGCTACTTAGTGAGGCCCTCTGCAACTTCGTGAGACCCTGTTTCAAAATAAAGAATAAAAAATGGGGCGGGGGATGTAGCTCGGTGGTTGAATGCCCTGGGTTCCATTCCCAGACCCATGGGGGAAAAAAAAAAAGCTATTTTAAAAGGATTCTTGGAGTGAATACAAGATTGGAGGAATAAAACCTGGGAGAAAACCACAGGTGAGTAACAATGACGACTGAAGAGTATGAACAAAGGGAACTAGAAATCAAAGCAGCTCCTGGCTTGCAGAATTTAAAAGGAGCCCTGGTGTGAGGAGGTTGGTCTATGAAGAATGATGATGATCTTCCTTAGGGACCAGACAGGAGGCAACAGGCTTAAGTTTCAGTATGAGGGATTTAGATAAGAAGAAAGGCAAAATTTTCAGACAGTGAGGTTTGATAGACACTGGAATGTGTATCTGGAGAAGCTTGTGGAATTTCCTTCTCTTGAGGTTTTTTAAAAATAGGACAGTGTCTCATCTGCCTGAAGGATGGACTCTATTTGACCTCTAAAGCGTCTACTGACCCTAGAAGGTGTACCACACTTTAGAGAAAGAAAGAGCTGGGGGTGCTCAAATGATCTTGGGTACCTTGATTTACAAAAAGAAGGTGAATAATGTTCATATTTAATTAGTTTATACATGTCACATATAATTGCCACAGCTATTTTTTTCCTTTGGTCTAATGCTTTAATTTTTAAGGCCTAGAGATTAGAGTTTAAGTAAAACTGTTATGGGTAGGGAAGGAAGAACTCTTTTATCTTACTTTGGAGCATATTTTTATAGGAGCATAAGCAAGGAGAAGAAAATATTGTGGAAATTTTTGATTTTATACCCTACTTGAATTTTTTAAAAAATATACTGCTCCTTTTGTTGATTTAGCATTTTAAAGATAAAATTTTAAAAATCAATGAGTCTAAGTGTTTCTGATAGTGTTGCCGGCACTGGAAGAGGGTCTCTGTATTTAATTTCCTCTCAGGAAGTTCTACCTTCAGAAGCTCAAGCGTGAGGTCGAGCAAGGGGTTGCAGGAAATGGAAAGGCCCTTCACTGTCTGAGCACCCAGACAACACTTAACGAAACATCCGACTTGGGGATACTGGTAAGGATTAAAATTCTGCAGCTCTTTCCGCTTTTTTTTTATTATTATTTTTATGATTCGTGATGTCTGTGTTCGGTTTTCTAAAACTCAGAAAGAAAGAAAATTTTATACAAGTAGCAGGGTCTGTATTCCTGAGATTCAGTTGTAACTGCAGATTTTCAGGTTATAGGTGATAGTCACCTTTTTTGTCCTCCCTCAAAACCAAAATATACTGTAGGTCAAAGATGTGGAAACTCTAGAACTCAGTTCCTGTGTATTATAAACTCAATTTCTTTCAAGGTCCATTTTAGCTGAACTAAGGATGCTTACAGGTGGCACATACTCATGGAACTCTTCACTTTTGTCAGAAGACTTACTCATCTAATATCTGATTTGATCTTTTAAAATTTTTTAAATTGGTGCATTGTAGTCATACTGATTTGATCTTAATAAAAAACATTGTGTCAGGATCTTGTAGCTAAGAAAATGGGACCTTAATAAGGAGAGGTAATTTGCTCAAGATTACCTGTTAAAAAGATGGAGTTGGAACAAGGCAGATTTCAAAGCTCAGTCTTTCTCACCACACACCGCTGTGCTTTCTGCAAAAAATCTGACTTCCTTGTGCTTCATTCATTTATTTTTTTTACTGTGGAGGAGATCTTTACCCCATTTATCCTGAATTAAATATTAGCTGCTCTGACATTCAATTCACTATCACCAACTAGAAAAATTGTGTTAGCATTCTTATGGAATAAAATACAAAGATTTTCAAAATATTTGGCATTTCACATAATAGGTCATGTGAATTTCTAATAAAATATCCCCAGTGAGATTACAACCCATACTAATTTATGTCAGCTAGCAATTACTAAGTGGCATTTAAACATGTTACCAAACTTACTTTAGCTAGTGTATTGGTTTTGGACAGAATATTGAATACCACCCCCACAGTCCCTGGCACTCTGTCCTGGGTGTCTTTGGGGTACAGTGGCTGTATTTCCTTCCCCAGCAGTTCGGAAGTTTGTTTAATACTGACTCAGAGGAAGCATTTTAGCTGAGTCCTCACATGGTCTTGTTTACAGCTCCGGTGTATGTAACAGATAAGCCACTGACTTCCACAAGACCCCTGTACTTCCTGGGTGTGTGGGCGTGTGGTTTCTGCTTGTGAATGAAGGTTGTGCAATCTCCCTGCTCCTTGGCATCAGGTTGCAAAGTCATTACACGTCTCTTAAATATTCCTGCAGTGAACTGGATATTTTAAAAACCAAAGAAAGACCACCGTCCTTCACCAGTGGTGTGCTGCTAACTAATGATTAACTCTGAAAAGCCTATGAGTTTATACCAAGATAAAACATGATATTGAGGCCGGGTGCAGAGAAAAACTGCCAAAGGAAATAATATGAAATATAGATGCAAATAGCCATGGATAAACAGTTCCATCTACAGGGTTTCTTTATTTTAAATGTTATTGAAATGACCACATACAAACGGCTTCCTTTGTAGCAAGGATTATTAGACCAGTGTCATCTCAACTTGATTCTTATGATGGTCTTAAAAAAATAACATTTTGACAGAAGGAAAAAGACCAGAGAATTCAAATCTGTGTTGTACTGATAATAAAAATAATTGAGCAATGAGAAGCATACAGGAATGTTTGTCTCCAAAATGTAATGTGGCTTTTTTCTAATATCTGTCTTTGTTTTCTTTTAAAATTATGACTTTGCATGAAATTTAACTATAGACTAAAAAAGTTATAGTAGAGCTCATTTGAAGAATTATTTCTGAATATGAAGAAGATAGGCTGAAAATTTGACCATCAAATTCTTGAATGTTTCAGAGATGGCAGGTCAAAGGCAGAAATGTCACATAGGCATGGATCATCCTGGTGAGGAGAATGATCTCTGTAAGAAATGTGTCTGGAGCACAGTACTGGAAGGATGATTAAATCCTCTGTGAACAAGTATTGAACATTCAACATTGAGAAGCAAAGTTTCTTCTATCGATTCTTTGCATCAAAACAAAGCAGCATTTATTATCTCAAGAGAGTGCTTAGCAAGTTTAGGAATTCTTTGTAAACCTTAGTTCTAAAAAGCATCTTCATTCTTTCCCTTTGTTTTCTCTTTCCAGCTGCTGCTGTTGCTACCAAATTCAGAGGCCTGCCATCTACCACTTCTGCAGAGGAGAGCTTTGTTTTTTCAACAGCACGGAATGGAGTTTGTGGGTATATAGATTGCACGCAGCAACTGAATGAATACGTAAGAAAGACCACAAGCCACCAGACATGAATGTTTATCCGTTTGCCTCATTACTAAGAGGTTTTAGTTCCAAAAAATATCCGAAAGGATTTAGTTTTGGGGAAGTAGGCAGACAGAGGGAGTAGAAAAAATTTTTGAACAATTTATTGGCATACCTAAATTGATACATTCTAATTTATTTACACTGGAGTCAGGATTTCCTAGTGGGAGTTGAGGAAAGCTGTGTACTTTTGGGGAGAGCAAAAATTCTGGAGTCAGTGTGCAAAGATTCAAAATCTATCTTTTCTTCCCCTTTGGACAAAGTACCTAAGTTTATCTAATCTGTCTCCTCCAAAAGAATTAAAGTGAGGATGTAAATCTCACTAACATGTATTGGGAGGAAGGAGAGGTTGGGGGGGCATGCAAAAGAAAACACACAGATATTGTGTGTATATATGAATGTATCACTTTGAATGTCATTATTAAGTGTAGTTACAATGCACCAATAAAATATTTTTAAAGCTCATATAAGTAGTATTTACCTTTATTGATATATGGATGTATGAATTTTATTTTTTATTTTATTTTATTTTTTATTTTTTATTTTTTATAAGTGGTAGATGTGTGAATTTTAATACATGCAAAGATTACTGTAATCACCAACATAGCAATATAATAGGATACAGAATAATTTTGACACCCCAAAGAATTCCTTCTGAATCCTCTTCTAGTCAGACATGCCACCCACTTACTCTAGATCCTTGATCCTTATGGAGACTTATGCGGTTTCGGTTCCTATACTTGTAGCTTTTTCAGAATGCCATATAAATGGAGTGTTATTGTCTGTAGTTCTTTGAGATGGCTAACTTTCCTTTAGTTTAATCCCTGTGCAGTACAACCTGATTTGATTAAGATTTTATCTGAAGGGCTGACTTCACGGAAAAGGGATTTGATGAGGGTTTTTATTTTGTTGTTTTGTTTTTATATTACAAAAGGAAGAAAAAACTCAAGATTAAATATTACCCTAAAGGAGAGTTTGGCTTATTATAAGAAAAATTTCTTTCAGAGTTATTAAACTATAAAAACAGATGCATCTTTAAGGGAAATTATTTTCCTATTTGTGATCTTCCAATATAATGCCCCACTCTACCTCCCACCTCACACACCCACACACATACCATCACCACCATCAACCCTTTTCTTGGTTAATTTGTATTTGATTTCTTTCTTTTTTTCTTCCTTCCTTCCTTCCTTTTTTTCTTTTTTCGTTCTTTCTTTTTTTTTTTTTAACAAGGCAGTTGAGATATAAGCCAAAGAGTCACTAGAAAAACATCAAAGAAAGCTGAGTATGGTGGTCCATACCTGTAATCCTAGTATTTGGAAGACTGAGACAAAAGGGTCACAGATTCATGGCCAGCCTCAGCAACTTATAAGGCCCTTCACAACTTAGCAAGACCCGGTTTCAAAATAAATAAAACAAAATAAAATAGGGCTGGGGATGTAGCTCAGAGGTAGAATGCCCTGGGTTTGCTCTCCAGTACCACACACAAACATACACACAAAGAAGAAAGAAAGAAAGAAAGAAAGAAAGAAAGAAAGAAAGAAAGAAAGAAAGAAAGAGAGAGAGAGAGAGAAAGGAAGGAAGAAAAATAGAAATAAATTAACTGAGAAAAGTGTTGGTGGTAGTATGTGTGTGGGTGTGTGGAGTGGGGAGGTAGAGTGGGACATGGTATAGGAAGATCATAAATAATTCCAAGTAATTTTAAAGTTTAATCATACAAGCTGAGTATCGAGTGAGGGCAAGTTAGCTGTTGATGTGGAGGGGATTCGAATTCTTATCACCTCCCTAGGAACTCTGTAGCTTTGTGGTGTTTAGCAGTTATTACAGAGAGAGAAGAGCCCAAGTCTGGACCTGGACTGTGAAGGGGAAGCGGGATGGGGGAGAAAAAAGAAAAGATAGAGCTGAGGGGAAGGCGGAACAGAGGAAGCAGAAACTGGTGGGGCTGGAGATGTAGGTCAAAATATTACATAGTCAGCCAGGCGTGGTGGCGCACCCTTTTAATCCCTGTGTTTGGGAGGCGGAGACAGGAGGATCGCGCAGGTTCAAAGCCAGCCGTGCTGGCTTAAGAGACCCTGTTTCCAAAAATAAAAAAAAGTATAAAATAGGTCTGGGAGTGTAGCCCGAGGTACAAGGGCTTCCAGGAACTCCAGTATCACAAAAAAAAAAAAAAGAAAGAAAGAAAATACTACATAGTCGATCCCGTAAGCAATAATTTTGTTTTTTTTAACTGCAAAATCTACTCAGTTCTGTCTGTATAGATAGTAAAATATATATTTCTATGTGTGAATATGTTCTTTTAATATGATCCATCTTTAATCTTCCAGTCAGATAACTCTCACTAATTTAGGGAAGACAGTTTATTATGACAGCTACTATTTTTCTGGACAGGTATTAGTACTAGGATGATTTAACATGATCCATCTTTAATATTCCAGTCAGATAACACTCACTTTTTGGGGGAGAGAATTTATCATGTCAGCTACTATTTTCTGGGCAGGTACTAGAATTATTTTTATGTTGTTTGGTTTAATCCTTGAGTCAATACTCTGTGTGAGGAAACCCAGGATGGCAGAGCAGAGGCAGGCTGCAGACCTCAGCTCCCCATGGGTGGGAGTGGAAGAGAACAGCTGATGGAGAGGCGGGTGGCAGGGTAGCACCAGCTCACAATACTGGCAGGTCAGAAGGATGGAGGGACTCAGGAATTCTGGTTACTGGTCTACTCCGTGCGAGGAATTCCTTTTCCCACTTTATAGATCTGGAAGTTGAGGTTCTGAGAGGTGAAGCAACTTACCCAGAGGCACAACAGACAGTCAATACAGGCAGGGGTTGAAACTGTACCCAGGACTTGAGTCCAGGCTTGGGCTTTGCTGGACTTTTTCATCTATCTCTTCTGCTTTCATGTGGTAGCGAGAATGGCTGGAGATTTGAGTCTTTCTCCTTTTTTTCTTTTTTCCTTAAAATTGAGGGGGAGGAGGAAAATTCCCTAATGTACATGATGTATATTCACAAACTTGTCAAAGTCAATCACTAAGCCAAACATGAGAAGGAAGGAGGGGGAGGAAATGGGGTAGGAATTGGGAAAGGTCTAAATTGAGTGATGTGTGCATGTATGCCTCTACCATCTTGTACTCCATTAAGATGTATGACTACAATGCACCAATATAAAAAGGAAAAAAGGTGAAAAAATCAAATTTTAAATATGAAAGAAAACAACATTAATATTTATTTATTTATTTATTTATTTATTTATTTATTTATTTATTTATTTATTTATTTTTGGTGGTACTGGGGTTCCTGGAAGCCCTGCTACCTCTGGGCAATACTCCCAGACCTATTCTTACATTTTTATTTGGAAAAAGGGTCTCCAAAGCCAGTGCGCACGGCTGGCTTCAAACCTGTGCGATCCTCCTGTCTCTGCCTCCCAAGCGCGGGGATTACAAGCGTGCGCCACCATGCCCCGCAACAACATTAATATTTAAAGTATACACTATAAAGATATTTCTCCATGTGCATTTGTTGCTACTAACTGAACTTAGCCAGGAAGTTAGGAAAGGAAGGCTAAACTACCGAAAGGCCTTAAAGGACCCAGGTTAAGATTCCAGTACAGTGGTTTGAGCTCTCTCAACCTCTTGTTCTTTGGTGAATTTTATATGTTGGTATCAACTTCCCAGGGCTATATGGTTTAGATGAGAAAATTTATGAACAAGTGCCTAGTTATGTTTACCACATGCTAAACTTAGGAGTTTGAGAATTCAAAGAAAATTTGATTAGGTAGTATGTCTGATTTAGAGACTGAAGTACATAAGAAAAAAGGTATGGCTTTATTTACTTGGATTGTAGTCAGTTTGGGGTTTGGGTTTGTACTTGTTTTTAGGGGAGGGTACACATGCCAGTGTTTTGTTCACATTCAATTCATTCTTACATATACAAATATGAATCTAGTTAGATCAACAGAAAATACATTAAATGAATTAAGTACAGCATGTTATCTAGATTTAGATTTTTTATGATAGCTCCCATGTAAATTTATATGCAAATATGTATATTTGTTTATTTATATACAGTAATGTGTATATATATATATATATATATATATATATATATATTTGAACTCAGGGACATTCTACCTCTGAGTGACATCTTGGGCCATTTTTATTTTTTAACAGGGTCTCCTAAGTTGTTGAGGGTCATGCTAAATTGATGAGGCTGACCTTGAACCTGTGATTCTCTTGTCTTAGCCTTCCAAATACTGGGATTTCAGGCATTCACCACCATGCCTGGCTGTATAATACATTTGTTATTAAATACTTCTCTCCTTTTAATTGCTCTGGTTTAAGAGTAATTCTGGAGGTCTTCTTACTAAGAGCTAAAGAAACCAAACTAAATTGAGAAGTTGTTTGTCCCTGCTCTATTTTAGCATGTTCTTCTTAGAAAGCCTTCTTAGAAAGCCTCTCTTTTCTGATCTGAGAAGGCAAAGTGAGCTGTTCCAGAGTCGGAGCTTTGCTGGAACTCATCCTTGATGTAATTTACTGGCTGAGGCCACATGATTTCATTTTGAGGCTGGCACTTTTCACTTTGCTGAGTAGCATTTTTTCCCCTGGTATTCATTGGAAATTCAGTTTGATTCATCACATATATTTATTGAAAGTTTGTTCCTGGTCATGTTCCAGATGCTGCAACTTGTGACCACAGAGATTGGAGCCAGGCTCAAGTGAAGTCACAGAAGTTTGGGAGCCAAGAATAAACCAGTGACTCCTGCCTCATCAGGGAAGAAGAGAAGCCAACTGGGTAAACTTGGGATTAATGATGGTAAGAGAAGAAAGGTCAGTTATAGGAGCCACAGAGTTATTAAGTCAGAGGACAGAGAGCAAGGGCTCTGAGTGCAGTGGTGCACACCTACAGAATTCCAGTACTTGGGAGGCTGAGATGGAAGGATCTCAAGTTTAAAGATATCCTCAGCAACTTGGTAGACCTTATTTCAAAATAAAAAATAGAGGGCTAGATGTGTACCTGGGTGGTAGAATGCCCCTGGGTTCAATCCTCAGAACAAAAACAAAATAAAATAAATGAAAAAAGCACTCCAAATTATCACAGGAGGCTTGACTGCTTCCCTGGGCCCTCAATATAGTTCATCTTTCCTTGCTGCCCTACTGTGTGCTCCTTTCATTATTTATTTATTTATTGGTGGTAGTGGGGTTCCTGGAAACCCTTCTACCTTTGGGCTACACTCCCAGACCTATTTTATACTTTGTATTTGGAAACAGGGTCTCTTAAGCCAGCGAGGCTGGCTTCGAACCTGCGCGATCCTCCTGTCTCTGCCTCCCAAGCGCGGGGATTACAAGCGTGTGCCACCATGCCCGGCTAACGCTCTCATCTTTTAAAGGCACAAATCACAACTACTGATACCACCTGCCTGGGACCCACAGATCTGTTGGAATTAACAAAATGAGTTTATAAAAAGCTCATTTGTTGAAAGTGCTTTTAAGGATGATTTTACTACCATATTTGCTTTAGTTGTTTATGATTATGGTGAGTATTTTGTCCCTTCTACTCAAAGCTCCTTATTACACAGGTGAATCCAAGTTGGCCAAACGCAAAAGTCACAAACCAATAGAGTTAGATTTTAGCCTATTCCAAGCTCCAGTCAAGTTGAACACACAGAATTGAAGTTAATTGTGAAATAATTTAATTCCGTAATGATGCAGAGCTCCCAAGAGTTTAAAGAAGATCTTTTATGTGGTTTTGAACACCTTCCATTGCTGCTGGAGGTTATATAACACTAACTTACCTTAAAAGTAAACATCTTTACTGCAGAAATTACTGAAAAAGCATGGTAAACATCTCCAGTACCTTCCTAGTGAATTTGCTACCCTCTCCCCCCATCCTGTAGTATCAAGTGCATTATCAATGTCTCTATTAAAAAAGTGAAAATTTAATAAACAATGCACTGGTTGTTTTTGTGTGTGTGTGTGTGTGTCTGTGTGTGGTACTGGGGGTGGAACCCAGAGGCTTTCTACCTCGGGCTATACTCCCAGACTTATTTTATTTTATTTTATTTGGTGGTACTGGGGTTCCTGGAAGCCCTTCTACCTCCGGGCTACACTCCCAGACCTATTTTATACTTTTTATTTGGAAACAGGGTCTCTTAGGTCAGCATGGCTGGCTTCGAACCTGCGTGATCCTCCCGTCTCCACCTCCCAAGCAGGTGGATTACAAGCGTGCGCCACCACGCCCGGCTCCCAGACCGACTTTATATTTTGTTTGGAAACAGGGTCTCACTAAGTTGCTGAGAACCTCACTAAGTAGCTGAGGCTGGCTTCAAACCTGTGCGATCCTCCTGTCTCAGCCTCCCAGGCGTGGGGATTACAAGTGTACGCCACCACACCCGGCTTCAATGCATTGTTTTATACCTTACAAGGATATCTCAGCTACCTCTCCCCTACATTGGCACCTTACAAGAACCCCAGACATAGACATTATTACCTTCATTTTGTAGTGGAGGAGACAGAACAGGGAAATTACATGCTTTGCTCAAGAATGCATGCCAGTAAATCAACCACTAGATTTTGAATCTTTGTACACTGCCTCCAGAATCTTTGCTCTTTCTCTGAGATACACAGCTTTTATATAGATATCAACAAGTTATTAGATGATATTCGCTGAAATCAATCTATTGCCCATGCAGTTGTAGTCTCATCCCTTTCTTTGTTTTTCTTATTTTCTATCCTACCGTGCTTAGCAAGTTTTCATCTTTTTTTTTTTTTAAAAAAAATCAGACTATACTATTTCCCCATATATTTATTTTATTTTATTTTATATTTTTGCATTGCATTGCATTACTGGGGATAGAACGTAGGGCATTGTATCTTTGATCTACACCTCCCCAGCCCTATTTTTTAAGTTTTTTTAATTTTATTTATTTATTTATTTATTTATTTATTTATTTATTTATTTTTGTGGCACTGAGGATGGAACCCAGGGGCCTTCTACCTCTGAGCTACACCACCGGTCCTATCTTTTTGTCTTTATATTTTTTGAAACAGGATCTCGCTAAGTTTCAGAGGGCCTCACTAAGTAGCTGAGGCTGTCTGCGAACTGCCATCCTCCGGTGTCAGCCTTCCAAATGCTGGGATTATAAGCATGCGTTGGCTTGCTATATTATTATTTTAAAATAAAAATTCAGCTACTTTTTGCCTAGGAATAATAATAAATAGCAACACTTTCTAAGGGTTTTCTACATACTGATGCCCTACCTTCATCATAATCACACAGAATAGAATGTATTATGTTTTCTGTTTTAGAGATGAGAAACCAAGGCACAGACACTTCAAGCAATTTGCCTAAGGTCCCAGCAGCAGAGATGGAGTTGGATGAGGCTGTCTGTGTGGTTAGCCACAAAGGGACACAGCTTTCCCAGGCACAGGTTTTAAAGCCTAGTGACTAGAAAGGGCGTGTAGGAGATGGCTCAGCAATAAAGCAAAATCAGACCGCTGCTCTCACTGTACCCCCTGCACTATCCAAGCCCTTAACCCCCAAACCAGTCCAAAGCAAATGGCGATTTTGTTAGCAAACCTAGGATGCTTGGGGGTAGAAGACAAGGAAGAGCAGAATACAACAGCCTTTGCCACCCTCTCCTAACCTGGTAGAGCAGGGCCAGCTGCTTGAAACGCTAAGTAACAAGCTATAACAGAAAGAAAAAGGCTTCAACAACATCCTATCCAACACATGAATCTTGTTACAACCACTTAGTGCTTAAAGAACCTTGAATAGGTTACCATATCTGTAAAATGGGGTTAAGAACACTTCCTACTAAAATCAATATGAGGATTTAAGTGAGATCCATGTGCAAAACAACTCACGTGTACCGGTGCAGCCTCATTAATTTATGAATATTAGTTTCTCTCTAGCATACTTCCGTCTTCTCAACTTTACCTAGAACCAAACAGGGACCCTGAAATGTCTAGAAAAGGGCCTATGGAAGTGTAAAATTCGCATGTAGGAGTAGAGGGTTGCCCCAGTTCTGAAGGGTGGAAACCTCCACCCCTTCATTACACGGCAAGCTGGGCAATGGTTTCCACAAGGAGTTGCGCCCCGTGTCCTCACTCATGCTAGAAAGACAGGAGGATGTCGTGACTCCTAGATGCTCCACAGAAGCCTTTGTGAGAGGGGAGGCTCGGGTAGCAGGGTGGGGCATCCAACCCGGCAGCTTCAAGTACACTCAAGAAAGGCCAGCTTCATGCTCAGGCGGTGTTGCAAGGGTGGTGGGGTGCTTTGTGAGGGTGCGCAAGTGTGGATGAAGACCAAACACTTGCAAAAAGGGAGATGTCTTTTTCTTCTTTCAGCGTGCATTTTAACTAAGTAAAATTCATTTTTGAAGCTATTCAGACTTAGAGGAAACCCGCTTCCCATGTCTCAGTTTCCTCAACTAAAAGGCAAATACTTCAAACATCATGGATTTCTTGGAGGAGCCCCTGGGCCCATCTCCTTCATCTCCTAAGAATGGCACACATTGCCCTCACCCCCACCAACAGACAGAAAATGAGACTAGTGTGAATTTTGTCTTTCTAGGTCCAAAAATCTGTTTCTATTCACTCAGGAAAAAGTTGCAATAATGTGGTATGGCACAAAATTAACCAATCTTCTTGTTACCAAGAAGGTCAGAAACATATCAGAGTATATAGATTTATTATGTGTCAGGTGGTATCTTAAATAAGAAGGAAGATGATGAAAAAGAGATTGTTTTACTATTGAAAATGATAGTGATCTCAACTGACACCATAAGCCACAGACCAAAATGGATTCCAGATAGATTAAAATGTAAAAATAAAATCAAGTCATTAGAAAACTAAAAGAACATGAATATATACCTCATATTAGGAGTGGGCAGCACTTTTGTGGGGGCGGGTACTAGAGACTGAACCCAAGGGCATTCTGCCTACAAGGCATACACCCAGCCCTATTTTTTTTTTTTTTTTTTTTTTTTTTGTGGCACTGGGGTTCCTGGAAGCCCTTCTACCTCCGGGCTACACTCCCAGACCTATTTTTATATTTTTATTTGGAAACAGGGTCTCCTAAGCCAGCGCACGCGGCTGGCTTCGAACCTGCGCGATCCTCCTGTCTCTGCCTCCCAAGCGCGGGGATTACAAGCGTGCGCCACCACGCCCGGCGACCCAGCCCTATTTTATTTTTTATTTTGGAACAGTCTCACCAAATTGCTGATAGTCTTTCTAAGTTGCTGAGGCTGGCCTTGAATTTATGATCCTCCTGCCACAGCCTCCCAAGTACTGGGATTACAGAAGTGCATCACTATGCCTGGCTAGGAGTGAGTAGCCTTTTTTTTTAAAGCACAATGGCAATAAATGAAAGAACAGATGTACACATGCTTACAGATACTATTATATAAATATTACCTCTGAATAGCATAACATCATGAGAAAAATAAAAATCAAACAACAAATGGGAAAGTATTTGGCCTCAGAAAAAGAAGGTTGATGTTTTTAATATGTAAAAAGCCCTTAAAAATTGACAACAGAAACAGTAAAACTGTAATTAGAAGTAAATTATGAATATAATCAGGTAATTCAATGAAGAAAAATATAAATGGCTAATTTTTATTAAAATATTTCAACCAATTTTTGTAAGAAAAATATTAATTAAAGCAAGAAAGTATTTTTCTATCAAAATAGAAGGAGTGTTTCAAAATATGTATTTAATTTTGTCAATAGTGTGGTAAAACAGACACATGTGTAATTTTTGGGCCTCGGGGCTTTTCCAGGGAATCCAAAATGTTTTGCATACCTACCTTTTAATTTAGGAAACCAGGACATCAGAAGTGGGCACTCTTTAAAATTTAAATTAATCTGGCATCCGGAAGGACCCGGCCAGGCCGCAGGCCCTGGGTCCCCGGGCGGGGATCAAGCTGGCACACCTGCCCCTGGGAAGGTTTGGGCTGGGTTGCAGGGCCCTGGGCCCCCGGGCGGGGATCGAGTGGGGCACGCCTGGCCCCTGGAAGCACGGGGGCAGGCCGTAACGCCCTGGGCCCACGGGCAGGGGTTGAGCAGGGCACACCTGCCCCCCGGAAGGTCCAGAGGTCCTGAGCAAGGGTCGAGTGGGGCATGCCTTCCCCCCACACCAGGCCATGGTGCGCTTAGAGCAGCGAATCTGCTCTGCATGGTGAGACTGTTGAACTCCTCTTTTGGAAGCGAGGAAAGAAAAAAAAATGCATTGCTATCGACTGCCTGATAGCCACAACTTCCTCAAACTACTCATACGGTCTTCTCTTATTTAAAAAAAAAAAAGGAAAAGAAAAAAGAAAATAAAAATATTGGAGAGAAGTCAAGATGGCCGCAGTGGCAACCAGTATACTGGAGATGCAGACAAAACACATCCAGCTGAACTGGAACTTTTGGAAAAAATCCCCATGAAAGAGGACTGCCTCTCCTCTACATCCTTAAGAATTCTGGACGTCACCTGTTAGGAGAGAGTTTAGCGGAGACCTAGGAGGAAGGCGGTGTGGGCAGCAGTGGCCGTGATGGTGGTGGAGGCTTGTATTTGGGAGAGACAGAGATCGGATCCAACCCACCCTGGTCTTCTGAAGAAATTACCCCAAAGGTGGAATACTACCGTCTCGCATGCTTAGGAACACTGTACAACATGCAGTGTGGGAAAATAGCTTGGGAAAGATTTGAAATGGTAGAGCAGCGCCAATGGCAGCAGCCAATACTCAGGGGAGGCAGAGTTCTGATGCAATACACCTGGAACTTTTGAAGAAATAACCCCAGAGGCAGAATGCCACCACCATGCACCCTCGGGAAAGTGGGACAACCTGCTGAGTGAAGAGGGTGCTCGGGTTGGAGCCTGCCGAGGGGTGAGGTGGTGATGGGGACAGCAAAACCTGGATTGGAGCCTGCTGTGAGGCAAGGCCGGTGCTGGGGCATCTGAGGCGGGGACAGGAGCCTGCCAAGGGGTTAGGCCGGTGCTGGGGCCAGCGAGGCCGGGATTGGAGCCTGCTGTGAGGCAAGGCCGGTTCTGGGGCCTCTTACGCCGGGATCGGAGCCTGCTGAGGGGAAAGGCCAGTGAGGCCGGGATCGGAACCTGCTGTGAGGCAAGGCCAGTACTGGGGCCTCCAAGGTCAGGATAGGAGCCTGCTGAGGGGTTAGGTCGGTGCCAGGGTCAGTGAGGCCAGGATCAGAGCCTGCCATGAGGCAAGGCCGGTGCTGGGACCTCCGAGGCCGGGATCGGAAACTGCCAAGGGGTTAGGCCAGTGCCAGGGCCAGTGAGGCCGGGATCAGAGCCTGCCGTGAGGAAAGGCCAGTGCTGGGGTCTTTGAGGTCTGGATAGGAGCCTGCCAATGGGTTATGCCGGTGCCAGGGTCAGCGAGGCCGGGATCGAGCCAGCTGTGAGGCAAGGCCGGTGCTGGGGCCTCCAAGGCCGGGATCAGAGCCTGCCGAAGGGTTAGGCTGGTGCCGGGCCAACAAGACCAGGATCGGAGTCTACCGTGAGGCAAGGCTAGTGCTGAAGCCTCCGAGGCTAGGATAGGAGCCTGCTGAGGGTTTAGGCCAGTGCTGGGGCCTCCGAGGCCAGGATAGGAGCCTGCCGAAGGTTTAGGGTGGTGCCAGGGTCAGCAAGGCCGAGATCGGAGCCTGCTATGAGGCAAGGCTGGTGCTAGGGCCTCCGAGGCTGGGATTGGAGCCAGCCGAGGGATTAAGTTGGTGCGGGGGCCAGTGAGACCAGGTTCGGGTCCTCCCATGAGGCAAGGCCGGTGCTGGAGCCAGTGAGGTCGGGATCAGAGTCCTCCAGATGGCCAGGCCTCTACTGGGGATGTCAAGAGTGGGATCGGAACTTGCAATGTGGCATGCACAGAGAAATATCACAGAAAGTAAAAACCAGATGCTTCCCCTAGCTACCAAAATCTAGGAGGAAAGGAGGAGATCGAGTTGCAGAAAGGGCCCTATAGAGAAGCAATTAAAGTGACCAGTCAGAGGGGATGGGATAGGGGAGGATAGAACCTCTTTAAAACTAAGGAGGTATGTAAACAAATGTATCAAGGATAACCACCAATCAAACATGGTATCCAGGGATGGGGAGGGAATGTGATGGGGATTGGATGAGGGCCAATTGGATAAATTTTCTATCAAAATAGAATGAAGGTTTCAAAATATATATTTAATTTTGGTGATAGTGTAGGGAAACAGACGCATATATATATTCCTGGGATTATAGTCTGGTGCAAGCTTTCTGGAGAATGTTTTAAAATAGTTTTTAAGAACCTCAAAGAAGTCCATACCCTTGAGGTCATATATTCTGGTTTTAATAAAATTTTCAAAGATACATGTTTAAAATTTTTATGTCAGTGTTTTAAAAAATCTTTTCCATATGGGACATTTTACCTCAACATAAAAGTAAACAATATTATAATAAATTCCTGTGTGCCCATTCCCAGTTTCAAAAATTAGTAATATTTCTCAACTTTTTTCAGATATTTTTTGTCTTTCTTTCTCCTCCTCCTTTTTCTCTTTCTCTTCCTTTTTCCATGAATATTTAAAGCAAATGTAAATAATTGCATTATTTTATTTGTAAGCTCTTCTGTATGGTAAAAGTTTCAAAAGTATCCAAAGGCCATTATTAAATCTAAGAGCATCGAACAGATTTATATTCCAATTTCTTGATTGTCTCAAGAATTTTTTTCTAATTGTTTTGTTCACATTAGAACTAAATAAGGTCTGTACACTATGTATAGTCCTCCCTTCCCTAATCTGTTATTGATATGATAAATAAACAGGGTCACTTGTCCTGTAGACTGTCCCATATTCTTGATCTAGCTTATGCCTGCTTCTGGGGATCATGCAAATATTTTCTTCTTTATTTCTTTTATTTCCTGTATACAAATACTTAAGTGTGAGGCTTAATTAGAGTCAGGCTCATATTTATTTCTGGTTTTTGGCTAGATATTGAATGTGTGATATTGGCATCCTGCCTGCTGTGTCACACCAGAATGCATAATGCACGTAATATCTGATTGTCCTGATGTTAGTGATGCCAAAATCAGTTAGTAGGTTTAGGTGAGTCCGTTGTGATCACGAGACCAAGTTTCTCATTGTCATTTACATAATGGTTATCATATTCATAATAATGCCTAGATCCATTATTTAATTAGCACTTATAAAATGGTGTTTTTCTAATTCTCTCAACTATTCTGTGCTAATTAACTAGTTGTGTTTTTGTAAAGAAAAACGTATCCTTCCCAACAAAATTGATTACCTTAAGAAAGTTCATGTTGTAAAGGAATGAATGTACATGATTATTTCTCTTAACGTATGAATTTTTAGAGGAATGAGTTGGTGCTCTTGCAACCTCCATGTTTTATAATGATGAAAACTGGCAACAACATTGAAGTCCAGCAATAAAAGATATGCTGTGGTATTTCCGTGCAATCGAGTTATATTGTAAATATTGTGCAGTTCTTAAATTTCAAAGAATTTTTCATAATAAATACTCAAGCCGAAAGATTAGATGAAAACAAATCCAAATATTTATATAATGTGATCAAAATAGTATCTAAATATAGACATTATAAAGTACTATTTCAGCCTTGAATATCATAACATGATTACCATAAAATGGTGAGTTTTAGGGTCTTCTCATTTTATCCTTATTTTCTATAGCTCCTTCTATAAGATGTTACTTTTATACTTGAAAGAAAATGTAAATTTGTTTAAAAGAAATGTCTCTAGACATGTCATACTTAAGAGATTCTTGGATATTGATCGTCTGGCTTTGACTTCTTTGTTACTTTGGACCTTCTCCCCTACACCAAAACTAGTTTTTATGGTTCTAAACACACAACTGAAGGGACTGAAAATAATGTTCAATTCTGTCAACTCTGAAACATCTTTTTCACTAAAGAGACCCTCCCTGCTGATGCACATGGTCAGTATAAAAGGGGTGTACTGTGACCAGTTCAGAGGGAGTCTGACCTTGTCTTTGTTTCTTCTGCGTGTGTGTGCATGCTCATATTTTATCTGCTGATACATTGGTTTATATCAGATGAACGGATGGACCAGAATCTCAAGATTGAGTCTTCTTGATAAGGCCAATTTAAGATAATTAAATTTGCTTGCTGCTTGGTTTCAGGATGAGTAAAAGGAAACAAACACACTGGCTTTGATTTTGAAAATTCTTGGTGATTGCAGAGAAAGTTATCTTCAGAGATTTCCCTAAGGCATAGTTTCCACCTCTGTAAAATGGATATTAGATGATTTGACTCATAGATTTTTTCCCCCTGCACAATGTATGTAAAATTTCTGACACATCCTAGCAATTAACAGATTCTAAGCAAATGCCAGTTTTCTCTTTACAAAGATAAAGGGAAGCAGTCTTTTCCACTTTTACTATATTCTACTATTAGTTGATTCTAGGATTAAGCTGGAAGATTAAGTCCAGCTCTATTCTTGTATTTGGGAAAATGATATAAATAACCCTTTGTGTCTTAGTTTCTTTATCTGAAAATAGAAATACTAGTAGTGCTTATTTTCAGACTGCTGTGTAAATGAACTAACTAGTAAATGTGGAGTGCTTAGAACTTTTCCTATCATAAAACAGGAACTATATGAGTGTGGGATATTATGTTTATGATATGTCTAGTGGAATGAAATTTCCAAGCTCCAGGTTCAAGGCACTTCCCCCTTGTGAGATACATGAGATATGCTGATGACTTCTTGCTTTTTAGTTATTTTTCAATTTAGTTATTTACAAAAGCTCTTATACAGACCTTTTTATTTATTTATTTTTTACCTATTTCATACAGCTGCATTATCCTGATTTTGCTTAATTAGGTCAGAATTTCTTCCTATTATTATAAGTGACTAGGATTATGTGAAAAATTTTTCTTTTCCTTATTGCTGTGCTGGTGGCCATGTGAGTGTATGAATGTACAATTATGTGTGTGTGTGTGTTGTACGTATGCGTGTGTCATGGCCCTGATGCATAATAATCCGGTCAACCGGATAGACTTTGGAGCAGCTGCTACTTTCAGACATGCATTTTCTGTCTCTACATTTTTCCAGATTTTTGTTTCTGTAATGTAACATTTTACTAACATATCACTTAAAAGGTAAACATTGCATAATGCTTGGTGAAGGGTGGGAACTTGGTGACCCAAGCTCTTGAAGCTATGTTGACAACAGGAGGATTATTAGGCAGACTTAAGAGAGGTTGCTGCATGACTCAGAGGTAAGGATGGTCCACATTATTACTCAAGGAATATGATGAGGAATGTTAGGTCCCAAGTGAGAACATTACTTTTAGATTATAGGGGCTGTGTCAGAAAGCATTTCCTATTTCAACTGAAGGAAATAAAGACAGATCCAAAGTGGATATAATGTACCCTCTTGGGGTAACTTAAGATACACTTTTCAAAAGGTGCTGTTTCTGAGACCAAGCTGTCCCTTCTATTTAGTTATGGCCCCTAGGTGTTTCTCAAGTCCCATCATAGTAATTGGGGTGCATGCCTTAGAAGAGGGAACAGCATTTATGTCTACACAAGTTTTTTTGCTTCATCGTGATGTATAAATACAATGCACCAATAAAAAAATTAAAAAAAAGGAAAGGAACACCTCAGTGATGCTGTCAATATTCACATTAGATGGAGTCTTGGAAAGGGAGTTTGGAGACATGAGCACCAATGAATGAAGCCTTCTCTTTGGGCAACCCGCACTTCTCAGAGCAGACGTTTATATGATTTTGAGAGCAGGCCCCAGATGAATGGGCAGAAGTATTTAGGGAGAAAAAGAACAATTCACTCGGACACTCCACTTTACAGATTAAGAGCACCCCTGTCCAGCCATTTTAATTCTTCATTCATAGAGGCAGAGATTGAGATGCGCTGTGTTCTACTGGGTGTGCATACCAGCAGTGGGAAGTGATTTGTACAAATGCCAGATGACTGTGATTCTGTCAGATGAGTCTTCTATCTGGCAGGTCACGCCAGACCTCGTAGGCCATGCTAAAGATTCAGGGGGTTAGAAAGCCATTTGTTGAAATGAGAGAAAATATGCTGCTATTTATAAATGTATAAGATATACCACTAGAAAAATCATATACATCATATACTTGAAGTATTTTAAGTTATGAAAAGAATCACTTGTTTTCCATCCACCAAAAACTTTGGAAGTACCTTAAGATAGTGTATTATTAGCATTCTTCAGAGAACTAGAAACAATTGCACACACACTGGCTCACAGAACTGTGACGAGCAAACCATTAGGCTGGAAATTCCGATGAGTTGCTATTTAATTTTTGAGTCTCAACTTCACAAGGTAGCAGGATGGAAACTCAGGCAAGATTTCTAGGTTACAGTGTTGAGGGAAATTCCTTTCCATTCAGAAAACAGCTGTGATAGCCTTCAACTGAGGTTTATCTACTTTTACTGATTAAAAGTCTACTGATTAAATGTTAATCTCATTGAAAACAGCATCATAGAAACATTTTGACTGGTGTTTGACCAAACACTTGACATCATGATTTAACCAAGCTAGACACCTACATTTAACAGTTGCAGATAATAAAAAAATGTGTGATCTTATCTTCGTGTAAAGGTGACTTTGTTAGCCCAGCAAAGTCAGCGACATTTTTGCTTGAGGCCAATAATCAATTAGAGAGAGGTCTCTTATCTGCTTCACATTTGTAAAAAGAAGCAAAATGGAGCTAGTGCATTTTATAGCCCCTTGGCCAAGGAGATAAGCGACATCCTTTGAACACTTTCTTTTTTGTCTATTATCACACAATCCTTGTATGGACAACATTGTGATAAGGGTTAATGCCCCTTAGCTTCATTATTGACATTATAGAAGCCTTCTAATTGATGTTTTGTTAATTAACTGGAATTTACCATTTAAACAATCTAGATATTGTTTCTAATGGACAATCTTTTCTTCTTAGGAGACAATATTTAGAAAACCTCAATGACTATGTTCAAAAAGATAAAAAAGAATATTGGAACGGGTTCTGGGAGATTCCTAACAATCTGTGTGATGTCATAAAAGGTAGAATTTTCTTCCTATTTCTAGTTTTAAAAGTTTTTCCCTACACATTTTGGAGCCATGAAGCAGAGGAACATATACTGTTTCAAGCTCTTTAAATATCATCTTAAAATATAAGAAAAAAATCTAGTTTTTAGGAAAAAATTAGCTCATTATTTAGTTAGACAAAACATAAAGGTCACTTTGTGATTATTTGAAGTAAAAATCATCTTAGTGATTTTAATACCCTTACATAAATTTTTATTTAAACTCTCAAACTCATTCAGATCAAGTTTAAGCAAAACTAATATCAAAGGCAAATCATTGATAGTGTTTAATGCTATGAGAAATATAGTTGTTGGCTATTAAATGGAATAATGTGCAGAAGCCTCTAACTTTTTTAGGTGCTCAAAGTGTGGGTGCTTTCTAGTTCATGTGTTAACAAATCTGATGTGTTTTCCTGGATCTAGCAATTTTGGTGAATTCGAAATCTTGGTGGAACCAGTTGTTTCCAATTATACTTCCACAAATGTTCCACCAGAGCATCTAACAGCTGAAAAAGTTTGAATTTCATTATTTTTTTTCCTCTCCTTTACAACCATGCCTTCCCAGCCCCAGGAAGATATGTTTACAAAATAAGAAATAAAATTTTTAAAATTATACAATATTTGAATACAAGTGAGGAAAAGAAGTGGTATTCAAATCAGGTTAAAAAAAATCAGGTGTCCCTCCTCCCCTTTAATTTAGGTCAACTTTTCTGGTATGAGATTTGGTGAAGGCAAATTTCAAGTTATTGACTCAAATGAAGCTTTTGAAGTTTTACTAATTTTCCTCATTACCAAGAAGGAACGCTGCGCTGAGTGTGAGGGGGAAGTCACACTTTCAAAATGCCCCAAATTCTAAAGGTGCTTCATGGTCCCCACTAATGTACATGAAGCCCACATCCTTTTCTTCTGGTCAAGATGATGGTCAAAACACCTCAGAGAATGTATTTCACAGTGTTTATTTTACAAACATTCAGACCTATAGATGAGAAACCACTAGAAATCTGCAGCCTTGAAGCTATCAGAAACCCAGGTCCAGCTCTACTTATTTGTGGTTGGGGGTACTGAGTAAGGGAATAAAGTAGAGAGACTAAAAGGGCTGGAGATGTGGAGGTATGTGGAATTCACTAGAATCAAGGTTAAGGCAGGAGAGAATAACTGAAAGCATGATGAATCAAGGTCTGTGGAGAAATCTAAGGGATGGAAATCAGGGAACAACTTCTAAGCTGGCTCAAGACTCTGGGCAGGGCGTCAAGTCACTGGGGCCTTGCTATTGGTGAGCAGAATACTCATCTAGTTTGGCAGTGATGAGAGATTTTCAGAAACAAGAGTTTCTTCCTCTAGAAGATATTTCCGCACTGCCTCCCATCTTAAATCTATTGTAGAACAAAAGTCCAAAATTAAAATAACACAAGGACATTATCATTCCATCCCATCTTAATGGTCCTCTCACTCCCCATCCTCAGCTGTGACAACAGGAGCATGTTACAGGATATTGCATGGCAAGAGCAGTTTGGGAAGGGTCCATTTTTGTAGATCAATTCTGACACCAGTTATACAAGTAATTTTTTTTTTCTTATCCATCACTGATGGAAGCACTGACTTTAATAAAAAGTAATCTAATAAAATGTAAAAGATAACCATAACTCAAAGTAACTTTGGGAGTATGATGTGAGGTGGCATGTTGAAAACTTTTTTTATTTATCTTATTTCCATATCATCTAGTGAATAATTTTTCCTTTCCCTATGGCTTTTTTTTGTGGTAGTACTAGGGATGGAACCAAGGGGCATTCTACCTCTGAGTTACATCCCCAAACCCATTTTTTATCCTTTATTTTGAAACACGGTCTCACAGAGTTGCAGAAGGCCTCACTAAGTAGCTGAGGCTGTTTCCAAACCACGATCCTCCTGTCTCAGCCTCCCAAATGCTGGGATTACAAGCGTGCGCCACCACACCTGGCTCCAGCTTGGCTTTTGAATAACAGCGTTGTTGCGTATAAGCTCTTGTTCACTTCGGTATATAACAGTGCGTTGATCTGTGTGCACATAGCCGGTGTGTGCGCTGTCTCTCCTCAGCACGCTGTTCATTTTTTTTTTTTATCTCCTATAGTACTTAGAACTCAATAGTCAGTGAAAATTTGTTGTATGAAATGAACAAATAGTGAGTCATTGGTAAATCTGGGAAAGAATTAACTTTAAGATAAAATGTCTGTGTCTGTTTTTACTAGTTTGAATATTTAACTATTGTGGTGGGGGGAAAGAGAGGCACTGGGCCTGCCGTGTTTTTCTTTTTCTTTTCTTTTCTTTTTTTTTTTTTTTTAGGTACTGGGGATGGAACTCAAGGAAATTGTACCTCCGAGATACACCCCCCCCCCAAGCCCTATTTTTTAGTCTTTTTTTTTTTTTGCATACTGGAGATGGAACCCAGGGGCATTCTACCTTCAAGATAGACTCCCAGCCCTATTTTTTATTCTTTATTTGGAAACAGGGTCTCACTGAGTTGCAAAAGGCCTCACTAGTATAGCTGAGGCTGTCCTCAAATCAAGATCTTTCTTTCTCAGCCTCCCAAATGCTGGGATTACAAGCTTGTGCCACCACACCTGGCTAAGCTTTCTTTCTTTCTTTCTTTCTTTCTTTCTTTCTTTCTTTCTTTCTTTCTTTCTTCTTTCTTTCTTTCTTTCTTCTTTCTTTCTTTATATATTTATTGGTACTGAGGATGGAATCCAGGGGCACTCTACCTCCAAGCTACAGCCCCAGCCTTATTTTTTATTCTTTATTTTTGAAACAGGGTCTCACTGAGTGTGAAGCGCCTAAGTAGCTGAGGCTGTCCCCGAACCACGATCTTCCAGTCTACGCTTCCTGAATGCTGGGATTACAAGAGAGTGCCACTACACCAGGCTTGCTGTGTTCTTTAATGACCTTTCCAGTTTGACTGTTTCCCCTAACTCTTCAGGCAGGTCAGAGCATCAGGCTGGCTTTTCATGGTCCCAGGCTCAGGACCCATTTGGCCCTAAGGAATTTATCATTCTCCAGCCCCTGGCAAAGCACAGACACCTTTCGTAAAAAACCTTTGAAGACAACAGTTGTCCTGTCAATCCACCAAGAGTCCTTGGAACATCTCACCAGCATTTGCTTCTGGGAATTCTTTTCTAGCATGGGTTGGCACACTTAACACATGTACACACGCACGCACCCACGCACACTATTTTTTTCAGTACTAGATGAAAGCCAGGGGCATTTTACCTTCAAGCTACACCCCCAGTCCTATTTTTCATTCTTTTATTTTGAAACAGGGTCTCACTAAGTTGCAGAAGGCCTCACTAAGTAGCTGAAACTGGCCTTGAACCTGCTATCTTCCTGTCTCAACCTCCCAAATGCTGGGATTACAAGCATCCGCCACCACGCCCGGCTCCCAAGCACACGCTTTAATTGCACCGGCGCTCCGTGTGCATGCGTGAGCCCACAGCCAGCAGAGCCTCCTCTCCCCAGGCTGTGGAGCCCAAAGCCCACTCGGCCTACGGGCCACCTCCGCCTGCTCCAGAGGCTGCAGCTTCCAGGCTGCACTGTGGTGTCTACCTTTAGGAGCCGCAAGCTTCAGCCAGGCTCCTCCAGGCTCGCTCAGCTCTGCTCGCTGGGGCTCTCCGGGCTCCGCAGAGGGTTAAAAACCCCAGCCATCTGGGAGGAGAGGGGCGGGATAAATCCTTTCCGGACTCCTGTCTCCCTCCTGGCCTATGCAGTGTAGACAGGAGAGATTAAAAAAAAAAAAGTATTTTCGATTCCCTACTTGGTTAACGCCTTGTCTTCTAGTGGGAACCCGTGGTTATCTGGTCCTTAACTGCCATTAAATAAAACAGGGCACGCCAGCCGGGGCCCGGGTCGTGGGACTCTGGGCCCCGGGCCGAAATGCGCATAACACGCCAGACCCCTGGAGAAACCAGGCTCAGTACCCTGGGTTCCCGGCAGGGGTCACGAGGAGCACGCCAGCTGGGGCCCGGGTCGTGGGACCCTGGGCCCCAGGCGGAGTAGGGCAGATCACTCTGGACCCATAGGGAAACCGACAGGGTTACAGTGCTACTGAGTGCCTGATCCCACTACCTCCTCAAACCACATATACTGTCTTCTCTTATTAAAAAAAAAAAAAAAAAATGAACAGAAAAAGAAAAAGAAAAATATCGGAGAGGAGGTAAGAAAGCTGTTATGGATGCCAGGACACTGGAGATGCAGACAAAACTTATCTAAATGCACTGGAACTTATGGAAAAATTCGCTGTGAAAGAGGACTGCTATTTCTCTATATTGTTAAGAATCTCAGACATCACCTGTAAGGAGAGAGTTTAGCGGAGACCCAAGGAGAAATGCGGTGTTGAAAGAGTTCTCCGAAATGGTGGTGGAGACTTGTATTCAGGAGAAGCAGAAACCGGATCCTACCAACTTTATTATTTTGGAGAAATTACAACAAATATCGAATGCTACCATCACGCATGCTTAGGAACACTGGACAACATTCAGAGTGGAAAAAGAGCCCGGGAAGGATTTGAAATGGTGGAGGCAGTGGCAATGCCAGTGGCCAATACTCAGGGGAGGCAGAGATCTGATACATTACACCTGGAACCTTTGAAATAATAACCACAGAGACAATGATCGTAACCTACTGAGGGGTTAGGCGGGCGCCGGGGCCAGTGGCCGACATCGGAGCTTGCTGTGAGGCAAGGCCACTAATGAGGCCTCCGTGGCCGGGATTGGAACCTGCCGAGGGGTTAGACCGATGCTGGGGCCAGCGAGGCCGGCATTGGAGCCTGCCATGAGGCAAGGCTTGTGCTGGGGCCTCCGAGGTCGGGTCCGGAACCTGCTGAGGGGTTAGGCTGGTGCTGGGGCCAGTAAGGTCGGCATCGGAGCCTGCCTTGAGGCAAGGCTGGTACTGGGGTCTCCGAGGCCAGGATAAGAGCCTGCCGAGGGGTTAGGCCGGTGCTGGGGTCAGCGAGGCCGGCATCGGAGCCTGCCGTGAGGCAAGGCCGGTGCTGGGGCCTCCGAGGATGGGACCGGAGCCTGCTGAGGGGTTAGGCCGGTGCTGGGGCCAGCGAGGCCGGCATCAGAGCCTGCCATGAGGCAAGGCCGGTACTGGGGCCTCTGGGGTCAGGATAAGAGCCTGCCCAGGGGTTAGGCCAGTGCTGGGGCCAGTGAGGCTGGCATTGGAGCCTGCCATGAGGCAAGGCCAGTACTGGGGCTCCGAGGCCGGGATAAGAGCCTGCTGAGGGTTAGGCTGATGCTGGGGCCAGCGAGGCCGGCATCGGAGCCTGCCATGAGGCAAGGCCGGTGCTGGGGCCTCCGAAGCCAGGATAAGAGCCTGCCGAGGGGTTAGGCCGGTGCTGGGGCCAGCGAGGCCGGCATCGGAGCCTGCCGTGAGGCAAGGCCGATACTGGGGCCTCCGAGGCCAGGATAAGAGCCTGCTGAGGGGTTAGGACGGTGCTGGAGCCGGTGAGGCCGGCATCGCAGCCTGCCGTGAGGCATGGCCGGTGCTGGGACCTCCGAGGCCAGGATTGGAGCCTGTTGAGGGGTTAGGCCGGTGCTGGGGCCAGCGAGGCCAGCATCAGAGCCTGCCGTAAGGCAAGGCCAGTACTGGGGCCTCCGAGGCCAGGATAAGAGCCTGCCGAGGGGTTAGGCCGGTGCTGGGGCCAGCGAGGCCGGCATTGGAGCCTGCCGTGAGGCATGGCCAGTGCTGGGGCCTCCGAGGCCAGGATCGGAGCCTGCTGAGGGGTTAGGCCAGTGTTGGGGCCAGCGAGGCCGGCACCGGAGCCTGCCATGAGGCAAGGCCGGTACTGGGGCCTCCGAGGCCAGGATTGGAGCCTGTTGAGGGGTTAGGCCGGTGTTGGGGCCAGCGAGGCTGGCACTGGAGCCTGCCGTGAGGCAAGGCTGATACTGGGGCCTCCGAGGCCGGGATTGGAGCCTGCCGAGCGGTGAGGCCAGAGCTGGGGCCAGTGAGGCTGGCATTGGAGCCTGCTGTGAGGCAAGGCCGGTGCTAAGGTCTCCGAGGCCGGAATCGGAGCCTACCTTGAGTCAAGGCCGGTTCTGGGGCCTCCGAGGCCAGGATTGGAGCCTGCCGAGGGGTTAGGCCGGTGCTGGGGCCAACGAGGCCGGTATTGGAGCCTGCCGTGAGGCTAGGCCGGTGCTGGGGCCTCCAAGGCCGGGATTGGAATCCTGCCAAGGGGTTAGGCCGGTGCAGGGGCCAATGGCCAGCATCGGAGCATGGCATGAGGCAAGTTCACTCCTGTGGCCTCCAAGGCCGGGACCAAAGCCAGCTTAGGGGTTAGACCGGTGCAGGGGCCAGCGAGACCAGAACTGGGGCCTCCCATGAGGCAAGGCCGCTGCTTGAGCCAGCGAGGTCTGGATCAGTCCACTGAGTAGCCAGGCCACTACTGGGACCATCAAGAGTGGGATCGGTACTTGCAACGCAGCATGCACAGAGAAATATCGCAGAAAATATAAATCAGACGCTTCTATTCATCAGCAATAACTAGGAGGAAAAGGGCAACAGGAAGAGGTTGAGCTATAGAAAGGGCCCTATAGTGAAGCAACTAATGTGATCAATCAGAGGGTATGTAATACTGGAGGATGGAGCCTCTTTAAAACGCAGGAGGTACATAAACAAATGTATCAAAGTAAATCACCAAAGAAGTGTGGGATGGAGGGAGGGGGAGGGAATGGGATGGGGGCTGGATGAGGGCTAATTAGATGATGTGTGCTTGTATATCCTCTCAAGTCTTGTACTCCAATGTGATTGATATATGACTACAATGCACCAATTTAAAAAATAAATTAATAAAAAAAATAAAAAAAACAAAAAAACACTAGTAACAAAAAAATAAATAAATAAAACAGGGGACCGAATAAATGGGTGGTTTCCAAGCTGTGATCAAATCCCTAGAAATGAAAAACAGCTTCAGCGGGAGCTGCTTAAAAATGTAAACAAATAAAAAGGAAGCAGCTTCCTCCACCCGGACACCCCAGGAAAGCCACGGGGAAGGCAGACTGTGACCTTTCTTTCAATGCAGTATGCTCTGCTTTTACATTTTTCTTTGTTTACTTTATTCTCACTGTTATTTCAAGGCCTCCAAATTTCTATTATTTTTTTTCAGGGATTATTTTTCACAAACTAAATAATTCACTTTGATATTTTAAAAAATATACATTTGACATATTGTATTTTTTCAAACAAAATATTGTATTTTTTAAAAATTTTTTTATCGGTGCATTGTAATCATACATCGTAATGGAGTACAAGATGGTAGAAACGTACATGCACACATCACCCAGTTAGCTCTTAACCAATTCCCACCCCATTCCCTCCCTTCTCACGTTTGGCTTAGTAATTGACTCTGATATGTTTGTGAATGTACATCTTGGTATTTATCATATCTATTAGCTGATTAAAGCAGTTTACATAACACATAGGGTTCTGTTCTGGAGAAGAGTCTAGAATCAAGACCAAAGATCAGGGCGTTGGCTCCAGGGGTGCCGCCCTTTTATATACCATTTTATTTTCTGAAAAGCCTGCAAGTAGATCTGAGTGAAACCCCGGTCCTCGCTGCCTTACCTCTCCTACCAGCCATCTAGTCCTCTGTTTGTTGAGCTGACCGACTGCAGGCCCTACCTGGAGTGTAGGTCTCCCCAGTGAGCGGTCACCCCAGTCCACCCTCCCCCCCCCAACCTTTGGCCACCTCTTTCTTCAGTGACATTATTAATAGGAGGCAGGGTGTGCCATTTGCTGGTGGCTAGTGGGTTTTTTGGGCCTTCTGATGCCATCACACCTAGACCCTGCAAGGACCCAGGGGACCCACTGAGTTGAAAGAAGAGCTAAGACCATACATTTTTTCCCCCTTTATAATTAAGCCACTTAAAAAAAAAAATCCACTATCTACTAAGGCTAGCTATTGCTGGCAAAGAGTCCACAAGTTGGTGCCAAAAGTTCATGTGGGATAGGATACAAAAACAAGAGGTTGCCCAGGGAGAAAGGAAGTGTACAACTGGAACTTACTTATATGGTCAACTTTTTTGAGTTAACAGAAACTTCCATTAGTTTTTCTCAAAGGTCAGAAGAAACACTAACGACAAACCTATTTAAGCCAGAGTCTAGAGAGATCTTCCTGAGTAACTACTACCTAACATACGAAAAGCCCACTGAAGCCAAAGATAGAGGTGTTTTCTACATTACTAATATTCTGCTTTCCTACATAGTTTCTTTGATGATAAAAGAATAAACAGAATAGTATGTATCTAAGCACATTAACCTTTTTTGTTCCTCTAAAACCCAGTGAACTGCTATCAAAATTTTTTTTCCTGTTTTGAATTGTAAAACAGGATTCTTGAAAGATTTTAGCAAGTTATTTGTCAAAATACTCTATACATTTGACTTAAAAATATTAAAGTTGAGAGGCCCATACCATGAAAAAGAACTTGAAAAGCATTTGACAATCTTTAATGATTCGTAGTAACAATATTCACACTTAACAGCCAATTCAAAAGTTTTGGTTGCCGGGCGTGGTGGTGCACGCTTGTAATCCCCGTGCTTGGGAGGCGGAGACAGGAGGGTCGCATAGGTTCGAAGCCAGATGCGCTGGCATAAGAGACCCTGTTTCAAAAATATAAAATAGGTCTGGGAGTGTAGCCCAGAGGTAGAAGGGCTTCCGGGAACCCCAGTACCACCAAAAAAAAAAAAAAAAAAACCCACAAAAAACCCCCAAAAGTTTTGGTTGGAGCAGCTGAGTGAGGATTAGTGCTAGGAAGCTCGCATTCCTAGTTCCCATTGGTGGGGAAGAGTTAGAGGCTGAAAGTCTGGACACTAGCTGTGCTCAGCGCCACTGTGATATCTTGTCTTTAGATCTTTTTGTGGACATAATTAAGAAGTAGATACAAGTTTATAGAAATACAAAAACAGAACCCCCTCCACCCCACACTTGCTCCATATATATTTACACATGTGCAAATAATAACAGGTCAAATAAGTACATATACATGTATATATGCGTGCATATGTGTATATATGTATATACACACAAATATAAATGTATAAATCTTGAGCCCATCTCAATACCAGTGATTCATATGTATTCTCACTGGGTTTTTGCTTCCCCAACTTCATATCAATTTTCCTACTTTTTCCACTGTGAAAATACCTTGTCTCCTGGTAACTTTAAACCACTTACTCGTTTATTAAATTTCATAGCAGATAAAGCGGTTTCAGAATTGCTTTGCTCGTACTATTAAGGAACAAGCCTATTAAAAAGATTTCAGGATGTGTCTGCTGCTTTTGTCCTTCGCGCTGCAGCTTGCCTGCCAAGGCCCAGGGCGTGGAATCCCGGACCCTGGTTGAGTCGCTGTCACGCCTCCACCCCCACCCCACCCATCCCGGCAGTGTTGCAACCTTGTTCTTTCAAAATAATATAAGGTTTATTGTTGAAGCTTGCTTTCTGTTTTAATTTTTTCCCTTTCTTTGTCTTCTTTTAATTTTGGTATACTCTTTGATTATGCAGAATATTATATTTTATGTCAAGATGCCAAAAACAGGAAAGAGCAGGGAAGTATCCTGCCCTTGTATATCCCTCTCACTCACCTTCCCTCCCTTTGCCAGTAACCCACTTCATAGTTTTTAGATCTTTTCCTTTTTTTAAAATAAAGATATGCAGGGTTATGATTTTTATTTCATCGTTGTCACATAAAAGGTGGCGTGCTATACATGTTTTTCTGTGCTTTTTTAGCCATTGATATCTCTGGGAAATTGCTTCACATCTGTTCACAGATATCTCTCTCTTTCTCTCTCTCTCTCTCTCTCTCTCTCTCTCTCTCTCTCTCTCTCTCTCTTTCTCTCTCTTTCTTTCTTTCCTTTCACTGTGTGGAACAGAGAACAGTAAGCTAGAGATTCAGAGTGAGAGGGAGCTACTGCTACTGCTGCAGAATGTGAGGATTTGGGAGGTGAAGGTGGGTAAAAACAAACCCCTCTTTTTGGAAGTTTTTCTCTGTGTTGTGAGCTACAGTTGCACAATGTGAGAGTTTGGGGCAGGAAGATGGGTAAAAACCATTTTGGGGAGTTTTTTCTCTGGGTTCTAAGGGAGAATTCACTGTGCAAGGCCACTTTTCTGTTCAATTGGGTATGTCACTTTGCTGAAGTAAGTTTGAAAGTAGGACAAGAAATCTGGATTTATTTGAGTTATAGGAAAACAGCAGGGATACCATATTGCGGCTTATAGGCGAATCCTGTTTCAAGTGTGGCTAGATTTATTTGAGTTATAGGAAAACAGCAGGGATACCATATTGCGACTTATAGGCGAATCCTGTTTCAAGTGTGGCTAATGGTAAACCATCCTTCCTGACCTGGCTGGACTGCACAAAATGGGACTGTGTATGTCCAAATCCTTGTCCTCTGGGGATTTCCACGATTGCTCTAGGCAGGGAGATTTCTCACTCGGGCAGTGGAGACTGTAAAATTAACCAAGCGAGCAGAGCCACAGAACCGGCAAGGCATAAACATCACAGTGGCAGCCGGGACCCAGAGGGCTGACGTCAGGCTCGGGTTGTCATGCCAGAATCTGAGCCCTGGAGATGAAAGGAGGCCCAAGCATTGCAGAAGTAAACAGGGAGGGACTCAGGATGATCTTCCAGTGAGAACAAGAACTGCTATTCACAGCTGCTTTTGAAGTTCTGGTCAGGGTGTGGTGGGTCCGCTCAGTAAAATGAACCTGGACACAATCACGTAGAAACTTTACTTCTATTTTGGGAAAAAGATCTGGGATGGGATGCAATGCCAAACAAGTAAGGAACCCCCAAACTCAAACTCTTGATAGAAACATTTTAAAACTAAATGAGATTTTAATGGTCAGATGGTAAATGTAAGTAATTTATTTACTTCCTCATGAGCTTTAAAAAAAGAAAAACCTTCCCAATTTCCAGTATAAATTCCTCTTTGAGTGATTTGGATTTTACTTAGTTCAAAGACAACCTCAGGAACTTAGTGAGATCTTGTTTTCAAATATAATAGGCCTGAAGGAGCTGGTTGTTGTGGCCCACGCTTGTAATCCCAGCATTCGAGAGGCTGAGACCTGAGGATCGGGGTTCATGGACAGCCTCAGCTACTTAGTGAGGCCCTCTGCAACTCAGTGAGACCCTGTTTCAAAATAAAGAATAAAAAATTGGGCAGGGGGTGTAGCTCAGCAGTCAAATGCCTCTGGGTTCCATTCCCAGACCCGCAAGAAAAAAAATTAGGGATGAAAGTTTAGCTCATACATTAAATGCCCCTGGGTTGCATCCCCCCGTATATATAATTTAATTTTGGTGTAAGATAGATGGTAATTGGCTATAGCTTTATAAATTGCAAAACACCTCTTTCACTTCTTTTTTACTTCATGCCTTTCCTCTTTCACTATTAAATTTTAACAAACATCTATAATAAACTTGGAAGCCAAAACAAAAATATCTTTAGTTAAACTTGCTAAAGGGCTAAAACTCAAGGTCATTATTAGCATTAAAAATGAAAGAAAAATTAATTTTGGTTTAAAAATTTGAATAATATTATTTTTAAATGCTCATTACATTATTTTCTTAAATTTTTAAAAATATAAAAATTTTCATTAAAATTATGTTATTTAAATATGGTATTCAGTGATGTTTTGATATATGTGTATATTTCTGGTATTGTTTTTGTAGTATTGTGACTATTAGTTGAAGTCAAAGAAAGCCCTCAAATAATGATTTTTAAATGGATAAAATATAATATATAAGATTGTAAAAAATCCAATTATATTGAGGTTATAAAAATAAAAACAGCCATTATAATATTGTAATATGTTCACTTTTAAAAATAAATACACTAAATAATGAGGAATCAACTCTAGGTATATTATAATGAGTAACATGATTTTAATGAACATAAACATTTGGTGATGTCTGCAACAATTGTTACATAAAAATATCTGAGATTTATATTAGAGGAAAAAAGTCAAAATTATTGTCAACATGACTATAGTTGTGGTTTATACTCATAATTGAAAGAAATTCTAGATTCCCATTAGTAAAAAATAATGTCAAACTTTTCTGTTTAAGTTCACAGAATCTCTGAATTAGAGGGGTGATGGATCCCACTTAGAAGCCTTTGATATAAGGAATCATTATATTTAATGTCTTAATATAAAAAGTGTAGACTGGGGAGGGGGCACCAAGTACTGTGTGCATGTATGTCATTGTCAGCATGATTTGTGATATGGACTATAATGCAATAATAAAAGCAAAAAATGTATGGACCAAAAATAGAAGCCTACAAAAATAGAATTGTCCTTTAGTATTATCTAGCCACCATGCCAATGCATTTCCAATTTTAATGATAATACTTCTCATTTTTAGGAATATTATTTTATTTAAAAATGCCTATTAGTTTTGTGCCTCATTTCCTACCCATAAATTTCTATAGAAAGTTATCACTTTTATTTATTATTTTGTTGATGTATTAAAATTTATTTTTCCACTGATTTTCATTGATAGGGGTTGGTTTCATTGAGTAGTCTATTAAGTTTTTGTCTTTTTTATTGGTGCATTACAATTATACCTCATAACAAGGTTCGGAGTAATAGAAGTATGCACACACCCAGCCCCTGGTGTGTTTCCTTTCAAGTTCCACCTCATTCTCCCCTCCCAGATATAATATTGAAATTGGTATTGATAACTTCATATTATGAACATAGTATTATTTGAACTTTTACCTTCATTAAGTCTTCCCTTTCATCTCCCCAGCTCCCTCCCCAAATCCCTTTCCACTTTCCACTACTATCTCTCCACACTTACCTGACGTCTCTTTGGTTTCCCAATTTCTCTCCAGCTTCTACAAATGACTGAACACATGACCCTTCACTTTCTGAGACAGGCAGTCTCGCTTAGCATTCTCTCATCAGTTTCATCCATTTCCTGCAAATGACATCATGTTAATTTTGATAGTCGTAATTTCTTTTTTTTTTGGTGAGAAAATTCTCATATGTGAATCACTTTTCATTTATCACCTCTGTCTCAAGGCCCCCAAACACTTTTCCGTAATTTATTCCGTCTTTGTCAAGCCACATGTCAAGGTGCCTGCATTTCAGCTCTCCCCCGTGGTCCTAAGCGCCTGGACGTGGCTCCCTTTCATCTCCTGCACTATTCTTTGTAGAGATTAGTCACAACAGAAATGTGATCTTAGGCATCTCTTCTGCTGTGCAGCTGACCATGAAGCAGAGTAAAAGGGCAAACTATTTATAAGTCAAGCGGTTACAGGTGCAGAGAATAGATAAGAATTTAGTTTTGTGCAGGTTGGGAGACTATTCTTACTTAATTTCCTTGTTTTGGGCTATTTTAGTGTAGTTAGAGGTTTACTGCCAGGTCCAGGGTGTTTTAAAAACACATATACCTGAGCTGAACTTACTCCCACCTAAGCTGCTTGAGATGGCTCGTTGTCAGAGTTCAGACCATCATTTTTTTTCAGTTAACAGTTGCTTTTCATTTTATTTATTTATTTTTCAACAACTGCTTTTAAAGGATCTACTAGGCATTAACATCATATGAAGAGGTGATAAAACTGACAGAAGAAAGCAAGGAAATCAGAAATACATAAGAATACTTGCTAGGACTGATATTTGAGTGTGGGCCTTGGGAGCACCCAGCTCCTTTGGGGGTAATGAGGATTGAACCCAGAGGCATTCTCCCAAACTATACTACTAGCCCTTTTAAATATTTTAAATTTGTTTTGAAACAGGGTCTCACTAGGTTGTTGAGAGTCTCACTAAGTTGCTGAAGCTGGCCTTGAACCTGCGATACCCCTGTTTGAGCTTTCCAGGTACTGGGATTACAGGCATGAACCACTATGCCCAGCTGAAAAACTTTTCTGACATGTGTAAAACTTTTTCCAATTTTTTTAAGTGCAAGGGTTATATTTATTTATATATTTTTGTCACTATGCAGAATGGAGCATTGTAAATTTATTTTTAGATTTAAGACATTAATCTATACAATATCATACTAAAATGCTTAGGTTCATATAATAAATATTGATTTGCCAGAGGTGGTTATTTTCCTCCCCCTCCTTTTCCATTTTTTCTTTCTCTCTTGCAATTTTATTTTTCTTCAGTCTTTATTTCTGAACAAAATATTTAGAATATCTTCGTTCCTAATGCTTTTCAGGCACTGGCTAAACACAAATTGTTAAGATCGATTTGAGTCTGTGATGGGATGTAGGAAGGTATGCCGATGCTGCTTGGACACATTAGGGAACAAAAGCAGGTTCCACACTCTTCTGCCCAGTTTGTATTTGCTGATGGATTTGCCTGTATTTGAGGTCTGTGAATCATTTAATTCTTTGGGAGAACCTTGTTACTGATGCAAATGACCACACTTTGGGCTGGAACTGCTGTAATCGACATGATGGATTTTCACGACGTCGCAGAAGGACAGTGTCTGACCTGAGGCTTCAGGAAGTCCCTGGGAGAAAACTATTTTTCTCTTTTTCTGTTGGGAAACAACCCCCTCTCTCCCTGACTCCAGGCAATGGCTTTCAGATGCATTTAGGAAATCCGGTGATCTTCCCTGCTTTGGAGTGATACAGAAATGAGATGAATTAATATTTATTGATAGCCCACTACGCAGAGCGTCTGGCTTCTGTGGTAGGGTTGATAACTGAGTAGGAGGAGCCATCGGGGGAGACCCCAGCAAACTCCTGGTGACTAGAGAACGCAGGAGTCTCAAGGGGCTGTGATGTGAGGAATATTTCACGTACTGAGGAAAGGAAGGGGGTGGACAGTTTCTGAAAGAGCTTGGAATGCTTGCCTAGAAATGGCCACTTTCACGTGATCAGATGTTACATGAACATCTTGTTTTTTTTTTTTTTATCTATGAGGGTCTGTCGGACGAGGCTCCGACTCACTGGGCATGCGCAGCCGGAAGTGGTGGACACCCTGGGGAGGATCGGGCACCCGCTCTTTGGTTGCCATAGATCTGGGGAAGCCGACTGAACTGTGGTGCTCCCTGAAGCCTTCACACAGGAAGCTGCCCAGGAAGTTCTCTCCTGGAAGGTTTGAAGGGCCCTGAGAAGGCTACGACGTGTCCAGGCCCCAGGTATCCCCCCAAATTACCAAACATTCCTCTTTGTTTCTTAACAGTGCTTCAGGTTACATGCAGAATATAAAGACCACGCGAATACTTTACAGTTTGCAGGAAATATGACTTTTAGGGTCATTTGGCTTCCATTTGGGATTTCAATCACTTGCAGAATCAAGACAATGCAAAGTGTCATCTACTGCGAGAAAAAAAAAAACCATAGGTTTGGGGGCCGCCTTTATGCCACTGTTATTATTTTAACCTCTTTAAGAAGGTATTAGCAGCTACAGGCATATAACACGGCAGGCCATTAGTGGCTGGGCTGAGATGAGTGATTTTCAAATTAGGTCCTTATTGAGTTGGGGGCAGGAATAATATAATGGTTTCAGCTGGCAGTTGGACACAATACATCCTAAAATATTTGTCTCCTCCTCCTCCACCACCACCTCCTCCTCCTCCACCACCACCACCTCCTCCTCCTCCTCCTTTTTTTTCTTCTTTCTTTGTCCTAGGGATGGAATTGAGGGACATTCTATCTCCAAGCTACATTCCCTGCCATTTTGCCACTTTTATTTTTTTCTTTTGAAACAGGATCTTTCTAAGTTGCTGAGGCTGGCCTTGAACATGTGATTCTCTTGTCTTTAACCTTCAAGTATGGAGATTGCAGGCATGCACCACCTATGCTTACCTCTTTTTTTTTTTTTTAACAAATATATCCTAAGCATCTACTAGATGTCGGGCTTTGTGCTAATTTTTTGTCAAAAGGTATAGAAATATGTAGTCTTTTTTTCCTCTGTAATTCGGAGGTTTTCTCCTGTTTTTTCTTTTCCACTATTTCTTTAAGTTAAAGTCTCCATGTCATTTGAGGATGTAGTAAAGAAAGGAAAGTCTTCTCTTTCTTTCTTTCTTTCTTTCTTTCTTTCTTTCTTTCTTTCTTTCTCTCTTTCTTTCTTTCTTTCTTTTTGCAGGTCTGGGGATGGAACCCAGGGGGATTCTACCTCTGAGCTACACCCCCTGCCTATCGTCCCCTAAGACTCCGACTCGCAGGGGCTTAGAGAACGACACAGACACCTCTTCAGCTGAAATATGAATTCTTCTTTAATGGATCCTTAATATGTCTCAATATGTCTCTTCTAATATGTCTCTTAATATGTCTGACAATGCGTACAACAAGCACAATTTATATCAGCATCATAATCCCTCCCTCTATTCCCTACCAACCCCAAGCTTCCACAGCTAGGGCATGCACATTTCTGACTTTCTAATAGGCAGACTGGTGGCAGCATGAGGCTTTGCATCACTGATCATTCTGCAGGCACGTAGCATGGCACACTGCTCATGCTCAAGGAGACGTCCATCTTGTGAGTCTCATGACTTGGCTGCAAGCCTAGGTGCCATCTTGAATCCACGCTGGCAACAAGCCTGGGTGCCATCTCGGTCCAGCCGAGTGGGCCCTGACACCTGCCCTGTTTTATTTTTATTCTTTATTTTGAAACAGGGTCTCACTAAGTTGCGGAGGGCCTCACTAATTAGCTGAGGCTGTCCCCGAACTGTGATTCTCCAGTCTCAGCCTCCCAAATGCTGGTATTACAAGCAGGAACCACCACGTCCGCAGAGCACCATCATAATCTTTTAACATGAACAGAGTGTCTTACATTCTATGAAGCATGTCACATATTTATTTCCACAAAGTATTTAAAATAAGGGCCGGGTGTGCTGGTTCACGCTTGTAATCCCAGCATTCAGGAGACTGAGACAGGAGGATCGTGGTTTGATGACAGCCTCAGCTACTTAATGAGGTCCTCTGAAACTTAGTGAGACCCTGTTTCAAAAATAGCTCGGAGGTAGAATGTCCCTAGGTTCCATCCCCAGTACCACAAAATAATAAATAAATAAATAAATAAATGAAATAAGGTAGGCATGGTTTATTGTGCCCATTGTGCAGAGGGTAACTTAGAGATGGAGCAACTTCAGTATAGCTGCTCAAAAGGCAGGGCCTGAACTGGAAAGAGGAGCCAGGAGTCCTTTATATTGCATTACGGGTTTTCCATAGAACATCAGGTGCGGCTGGATGTTGGCTTTCTATTTTAAGCTCCAATCAAAGTGACTTCAGCAATGGATTGCTGTTTGAAATGTTCTCAAGTTGTTTGCTTGTATCCTTCCTCTACAAGAAAAGGGAACTATGGCACAAATATAGTTGAAGAAGGCATGCACCTTGGTCTAAAAAGACATGTGAAAAATATTTTCATCACCATGGAAACGACATCAAATAAAATTTTAAGTTGTTTATCCTTTATGAACTTAGATTTGAAAAGTCTGACTTGTTGATATTTATTTCACTTTAAAATTTGTTTCTTGGAAGAAACAGAATCCCCCAATCTTGTGGGATTGCTATTGTATTTACTGACTACTTATTTTGTGCCAGGCCCTGTCATATGTATCACCTGTTTAGGCTGTCACAACAACCCAATGAGAAAAATAATATCATTATTTGATTTTCACAAATGAAATACATAAATTGAGACATGGCAAAACTAAGTGACCATTCCAAGGCTCCATGGCTAGCAAATTTGGAAACTGGGATTTGGGCAGATTGGCTGCAGATCCTGATTTTTTAACTACAGCATTATAATACCCCATCTTAGGAGGTGTGTGGCATTTTTTAGGTCACTTTAGTGGCTTTGGGCTTCAGACTCATCATTTGTGAAAAAGAAGGATACATTGGATAATTTGTTTTCTGAGCAGTATCCCTTGTTTGCAAGCATGCCTTCATTTATTCTTCAAATATCCCTAGACTTAGTGTTATTATCACTCTGATTTTACATGTGGAGAAAATAGGACTTAGGTCAAGCAACAGATGGCAATGTTGGTTTGAGGACTGAAGATAAGATTCTCATTAATTGTTACCCGGCCTTTCTGTCATGGCTTTTGCTGCCCTAAATTCCATCCATTGAATCCTCACTTTATTTTTTATTTTTATTTTTTGGTGGTACTGGGCTTCCTGGAAACACTTCTACCTCCGGGCTACACTCCCAGACCTATTTTTTATATATATTTTTTTTAAAAATTGGAAACAGGGTCTCTTAAGCCAGCGAGGCTGGGTTCAACCCTACGCGATCCCCCTCCCCTGTCTCTGCCTCTCAAGGGCGGGGATTACAAGCGTGCGCCACCAAGCCCGGCATCCTTGCTTTTAAGTCATAATGGCAATATATTTGTTTCGTGAGGCCTTTTATTTTTAGTTTTTCCAAGAAGTGATCTAGTCTACAAGTGGACATAGATAATTGCCGTCCTAACAACTTAACATTGTGCCATTAATGTTGTATCATTATATTGAGGAGTCACATGCGTAGCAAACAGGATGTAACCGGACTTGTTGGGCAAGCGGTTGCTAACCCTGAATATGACCAGGGATTAAATTCGCATTATTACTCACAGCTCGTCCCCATGTATCTGTGTATGTTCAGTTTCTCAAATTCTTCAGTTTGGCAGGAAGTTTTAAAAAACCAAGCAGCGTGCCCTTCCGCCCCTGGCATATTTATAAGCTATTTTGGGGTGAGTCATTGGAATTCTGTGGTTTGTATATCCTAAAGAGAGAGAGAGAGAGAGAGAGAGAGAGAGAGAGAGAGAGAGAGAGAGAGAGAGAGAGAGAAAGAGAGGATACACTGTATGGTTAGCATTTATTTGAAACAGCTAGTTGGAAAACAAATCAAATCGATAAAAATTCAGCATTAGGTAAGAAATGCCCACAGAAGGATTATTGGATTATTTCCACTCTTGTAGAATTCTGCTTGTGTTTGCCTCTCTGGGAATAGTGTACAACTTTAAGTCTTCACTCTGTGCATATGACTGGGTGGATCTTGTGTGTCCAGAAGCTCTGCTCTGGTATTTAGTTGAAATAATTCACAGAGAACAAACAAACCATGTTTATTCCTTGTACTCTCTGCTCCCTAATGCCAAAGCAATGCTCTAAATTGGATAGAATTTTTGATATATGAAAACACAGAGGCTTGGCCACACCTCTCACGCCTGTTGGATATTGTCACCAATGTGATAATTGTGGCTTAAGCTATATAATTGTGGATTAAATAAATATAATAAAAAAAGTAGCCAGGCATGGTGGCGCACGCTTGTAATCCCCACGCTTGGGAGGTGAAGACAGGAGGATTGCACAGGTTCGAAGCCAGCCGTACTGGCTTAAGAGACCCTGTTTCCAAATAAAAATATAAAATAGGTCTGGGAGTGTAGTCCGGAGGTAGAAGGGTTTCCAGGAACCCCAGTTAATCTTCTTATCACTTCAGGAAAACCTCAGGGGACTTCCAGTAATTAAAGCACACACACACACACACACAGCCAGGAGGCATTGTGAGGCATACTTGTAATCCCAATATTTGAGAGCTGAGACAGGAGTATTGAACGTTTGTAGCCAGCCTCAACAACTTTGTGAGACCCTGTTTCAAAATAAAAAATAAGATAGGGCTGGGGGTGTAGCTTGGAGGTATAAGGACCCTGGGTTCAATCTCTAGTAACACACACACACACACACACACACACACACACACACTTCTATCTCATCAAGAAAAGAAACTGATTATTAATGGAAAAGGAAGAAAATACAAGATAGTTGGGTACTTAATATATATATATATATATCAGGTACTGTACTAGGACTCTAGAAAAATCACAGAGAACATTAAGATCTGGGGAAAATGTTACTTTCATAAGTGACGTGAGTCTATGGTCTATAGCATCAGTGGTCCATAAGACAGGGATACAAGGACAGGAAGCAGTGGTAGTTAACACCCATCTTCTATTATAGTTGTTCATTTAATTATGAACAACTGATTGAAAACCCAGGAATGACAGTCATGGAAGACTATTATATGTCAGTCCCTATATTTGGAGTTAATGTCCAATTTTAAAACTATAGAGCGACTACTACTTGGCTCTTAAAATGACTTTAGATGAAGCTGGGTGTGGTGGTGTACACCTCTAATCGCAGTACATAAAAGGAGGATCACAAGTTGGAGGATAGTCTCAGCAACATAGTGAGATTCTTAGCAACCTAGCAAGACCCTGTTTCAAAAAGGGTTGTGAGTGTAGCTTAGAGGTAGAATGCCACTGAGTTCAATCCCCAGTGTGCACGTTCACACACACACACACACACACACACACACACACACACACACACACACCAAAATACAAACCCAAGACTTTAGATAGAATAAAAATTGGACTTTAAAAAGGATTGAAACACATAATTGAAAAATGCTCTTTTTGGCTGGACGTGGTGGCACACACTTGTAATCCCAGTACTTTGGAGGCTGAGACAAGAGGATCTGAGTTTGAGGCCAGCCTCAGCTACTTACTGAGGCCCTCTGCAACTTAGTGAGACCTTGTTTCAAAATAAAACATAAAAAATAGGGTTGGGGTGTAGCTTGGAGGTATAATGACCCTGAGTTCAATGCGTGGTTCTGTCTCATAGGAAAAAAAAACACTGATTTTTAATGGAAAAGAAAGAAAATACAAGATAGTTGGGTACTTAGTGTATGTATATCAGGTACTGTACTAGGACGCCAGAAAAATCATAGAGAAATCATAGAGCTTGGCGGTAGAATGCCCCTGGGTTCAACCCCCAGCACCACACACAAAAATGCTCTTTTTAATTGCCTCTCAATTTTCTGATTCTTCCAAGTAGAAAATTTCAGTTTGGTGGCAGTAAAATTTTAACTTTTTTTTTCAGAGCAGTAATGTCATATCCCTAGACTTTATTTATAGTAGTTAGTCATTCCTTTTTTTTTTCTTTTGCGTTATTGGGAATTGAACCCAGAGGCATTCTTTCTCTGAGCTACATACCCCATCCTTTTTATTTTGAAACAGTTCTCACTAGGTTCTTGAGAGTCTCACCTGTTCTGAGGCTGGTCTTGTATAGAGCAGTGAGTCCATGTCTAACATGAATGGGATGGGAAAGTGCAGCCCTGCCACGTACCAGGAATATTTGGTGGTATACACGAATCACCAGCATGCACAGCCACCTGTTGTGAATTTGATTTGCTAGAGCTACTCCTTTCCTGACTGATCCTCAGTGAGCATACCAGCAGCACCTCTGACCTCTGGATGGAATGTGGAATGGGTCGTGACCCCATGAACATATGGCTGCGTGTATATTTCTGCCTCAGCTGTTAGCTCCTTTAGTTTAGCAGCCCCTTTTTCTGTGCTTTGTATACTCTCAATAGTGACTTCTGCTTCTTTGGTTTGAATACTCTCTGCAGCACACCAACTTTATTCCTGAATATGTCTTCTCATAAGAAGATGATTGCCTTAGATTTGAGCCAGGCAAATTGCTCTAGTGACGTTTAAAAACGGCTCTAAGTACAAGCTTTTTGAAAATGTCTTCATGTGAGGTATTAGACTGAATCAGCTTTCAAGAGACTGATTGATTCAGAGAAAGTCAAGCATATTAATTTTTGTACCCGGAAACTTGATGAATCAGTTCTAGGTCCCTGTGAGCTATAGAGTCTTCAAGAGATGTGAAGTCAACGTTGTTTGCCAGTCATCTATTCATGTCTGACCTCTCTATCATGGCTCTACTCCCTAATGCAGTTCATGTCTTCAGATCTAGATTGGATTAGAAAGGCTATTTTCAAAGTACATGAAAAGCTTTTACTCTATAAAGAAATATAAAACATTTCCACCAATTATGAATGTTTTTACATCATTTTCTTATACTTTGGTCAGAAAATAAAAGATTTGCTTTAAAAATGTGGCCTTTCTACAGATATTGCCAGCATTGCTTGGACTTTTAAGGTTCGTGAGATCTGAAAATAGATGGGCAAAATCTGATAGCACACTTGAAAAAGTCCTGATGCTCAGGGACAAATCAAAATCAAATTTTTTTTTGTGGTACTGGGGGTGGAACCCAGGGGCTTTTCTACCTCCGGGCTACACTCCCAGACCTATTTTATATTTTATTTAGAAACAGGGTCTCACTAAGTTGCCGAGAGCCTCACTAAGTAGCTGAGGCTGGCTTCGAACCTGTGCGATCCTCCTGTCTCAGCCTCCCAAGCGCTGGGATTACAAGCATCCACCACCATGCCCGGCCAAAATCAAATTGTCAATGTTTGCCTCTGTCTACAGAAGACAGGGAGAAGTAGGGGTTTGAGACATCTAAAGGTGATTGGCATAAGCAGAAAAGTCTGATTATTGAGCTTCTCTAAAGCCCCTTTGGAGAGGCCTTTCCCTAGTTGTCTATATTGAACATATTAACAGATGATTTCTGGGTGTTTACAAGATTGTGCTGATGGACAGAATAATGACCCAGCTGAAGAATGAGGAAGGAGGGAGCTTTTATTATTCCTCAGTTCCCTGTTGCACACCTAGGCATGTAGCTAATCATTTATTAGCTTCTAATTTTGGAGACTGGCTTCAGATGATAAGCTTCATGAAAAGCTAAAAAGGAGATGTATTTGATAAGTGCAAATTATTAAAGAGAAATAACCCAGTTGATTTATGACTTATTGGAATACTTTAGACTGTGAAAGAGAAACCTCAATTTTTGTTTTATCAGTGATAACCCCACTGTCCTTTTAAATTTAAAGTTATTTTTATATGCTGCAAAAAAAGCATTATCCATCCTACCAAGCCCTATTTTCAAAGATTATAGTTGAGAGACTGGAGTCAAGTCCTGAGGTCTTTTAGTGCCTAGAGTCTACTCAAGGTCCTTTAAATAGGACCAGAGTTTCCAGAGCCATCATTCTGTCCCTGGCAGAGTAGGTGCTCCGTTAGTAGGTGTTGCTTTGGTTGTGTGCATCAATCCTGTGTTTTAATGTAAGATGATAGCTTGGTGTGGTGGTGAATTCTGTAATTCTAGTATTTGGGAGGCTGAGGCAGGAGGATTGCAGGTTCAAGAACAGCCCTCGAAAATACAGTGTGACTCTCAGTAACCTAGTAAGATCCTCTTTCAAAACAAGCAAACAAACAAACAAACAAACAAACAAATGAACAAACGAACAAAAGGGCTAAGGGCGTAGCTTGGAAGAAGAATGCCCTTGGGTTCAATTCACAGTATCTATCTCTCTCTCTCTCTCTCTCTCTCTCTCTCTCTCTCTCTCTCTCACACACACACACACACACACACACACACACACACACACATTAAGATTATATAGACAAATCATTCCTAAAAACATAAGTCCATCTTTATAAAACAAAACCTATTTCAGGACCTTGGCATTTGTCACTTCCTTGGTCTAGGACTCCTTTCTCTGAGATACTCCTGCAGCTGGTTCTGTCTTGTCTTTCAGGTCTCTGTCTAAATGTCACCTCCTTGGAAAGATTTTCATCTGGCCACCTTATCCATAGTATCATCTCCCACACTCTAGCCCTGCTGTTATTTTCTTCTTAACACTCAATGGTGTTTATACATTCATCTGTTATCTTTCTTCTCTATTAGAATGGCCTCTGGGTACAACTGGAGAAATTATCTCTGGAGTCTTTCTTTAATATAGCTGACTTTTATCCAGAATGGTCAGATCCTCTGTGGCCAGACTGCTTGAGCTTAAGAAACACGCCATTCTTTTAAAATATATGCAGACAGTGGCCAATCATACTTTTATATTTCATTACAAATAGAACATTTGTACTTGAGATTACTATTAGTTACGTGAACTAGTTTTATTTTCAATGTAAAAAGTAGCCTGTTGACAGAAGAAAGATGTCTCTTTATGATGGGATTTTACTTAATAATTCTTTGACTTTATAATGGAGACACAGAGATAGCTACCAAGACCCTAGCGAAGTAAACTAGTGCTTCTTAAACTATTTGTGGGACCGAATTAGTTTTTTCAATTAACAATCTTTCTTATTTCTCTTATCTTATTTCTTATTTCTTATTTCTCTTTCTTATTTCTTATTTATTACTTATTTTTTCCTTGTCTTGATTTTAAATGAGAGCAGAATTTATCTGGTACTGATGTAATTCATTATTATTATTGTTATTGTTATTATTATTATTTTGGCTGTGCTGGGGATTGAGACCAGGGCCTCATGCATACCAGGTAAGTGCTTTACCCCTGAGGCACACTCCTAGCCCTGGTGTAGTTTACTGATTCTCTTTTCCTTTTGCTAACATGTGCATTGAGAGCAATAAATCTCCTCTAAGTGCATCCCAGATAAAGATACAACACTTCCATGATTTTCTTCTTTAAATATTCAATTGTGTCCTAAGTATTTCCCCTAACAAAGGTTTATTTAAAAACATTCACTTGCAATAAGAAACAACTAAAATAGAGGTATAGCTAGCGGAAGAAAACTAAAGATAAAACAATTAGCTGGTGACAATGTGATATTATGCCCAAGAAAATCAAGTAAGAAAATTCTTAAAATTAATAAGAGTTTAGTTCAAGTGAACAGACAAAAAAAAATAAAGATTCACAAATTGGCCAACAGTTGGAAAATAAGAGTATGGAAAGATGCCTGTACAAAATAGCCACTGTAAAAATAAAGTATCCTTTAAATTAGCTTAACAGTAAATATGAGACACTATAAGAAAACTACAAAACTTTCTTATGAGTTATAAAAGAAGAAAAGATCATATATATATAATTCTTTTTTATACTTTTATTGGTACATTATAGTTTCACACCATAATGTAGTTCATAGTAATACTGGCATGTATGCGCACAGCTCCTGGCTCCCTCCCCACCTCCCCTGCTCCTCAGGAATGTTAGTCAAAATCTCAGTGGGTCTGAAGCTCTTGCCCACCTGTCCTCCTGTGGAGGTGGAGGCCCAGGCTGGGCAGGAAGGTGAGAAGGCAGGATGAGGGCAGGGACTGGCCACCAACTGGGTCTTCTGGTTTCTCAGGTGTTAAAGTGGTTCTGGGAAACTCATGCACACGAAGTTAGGCATTTTCAGCTGAGATGGATGAGTGTTTAGATCTGATTCTAGGAGGTGAAAATGGATCAGTGAATACAACAGAATCCTACCTTTGGGGAACTTGCTTCCTATCTGGGGAGGAAGACAGTGAACTTAAGCTTTGAAGAATGATTCTTACGCCATGGAAAGGAGACCTACAGACACTAATCAAAACCCTAATAAAGGAAACTAGAGCTTTCTAAACTGTTTATCAGAAAGGATCTGCTCCCCATTCCAATCTACAGCACAGATAGTTTTGGACATTACAAGTTCTTTTGCTTGCATGACATGGTATTATAAAATGTTTTTACATATGTTCGATTTTTGTTTCTATTTCATTTCTGTTAATAAACATTTCTTGATTGGCAAAGGCCTTTGGACCACACTTTGAGTAGCACTGAAATAAACAACCTTAGGGTCTGTCTTGGGAATAAGATATAGCACTATACACAAGCTAGTTCTGAATGGGAAGTGGAATCTACTGGAACAGAATATAGATAACCTTCTGGAACAGGAAGAAAGACATAAAAACAGGAGGTGGCCAGAGAGTATGTTTCAGCTTTTATTTCTATCCCCCAGCCTCAAAGACTCATAGAGCTTAATCTTAATTTTAAAAGTGCCTGAAGATCTCCAAATTGATAAAAGCTTAACTTCCCACTTTAAATTTATTTTTTTCTGATTCCCAGTTCTTCCAGGCTCTCAGGCATACTCAAGACCTTGTTTAAATGATTTCAGAAGAAATTTTTATTCACTCTAAAGAAAGGTTCAAACTTCAATGGACATCAGTTTTTTCTTTCTATAATTGGATATAGTAATTATATACACAGTACAGGGGTACAGAATATACTAAATGAACTAATGCTCATAGAGCTTTACAAGGGGACAAGAATATTTTATGTGCTCAATTAATGTTTAGCAGGTTTCATATTTTTAGAAACAAGAATTAGGCAGCTATAGGTTTGGGTGTATTTTCCTTTCCTCCCTCCCTCCCTTCCTTCCTTCCTTCCTTCCTTCCTTTCTTCTTTTTTTCCTGGTACTGGGGATGGAAGCCAGGCTAATTCTACTTCTGAGCTACAACCTCAACCCTAATTTATTACTTTATTTTGAAACAGAGTCTCACTAAGTTGCAAATGGCTCCACTAAGTTGCTGAGGCTGGCCACAAAAATGCTATACTCCCATCTCAGCCTCCCAAGTTCTGTGATCACAAGTGTGCCCCACCTCACCTGGTGGATGTATAGTTTAAATATTTTTGCTGAGTTTCTAAATTTAGTGCTCCTGTATATGCTTTCAGAGGAGATATTGATTTTTTTAGTTTTCTCATTTTAATACATAAGGGAGAAATATGCAGGCATGTAATTATTTTTATGAGTCTAGTTAACATTTACAGCTTAAATTAGACCCTGTAGATTCAGCTTCCCTCATCCTCTGTGCTTTGTATTTAGAGATGTTAGTGAGAGAGACCTTAGTGGGCCTTCAGGGAGAAAAACAAGGGGCCCCTAAAGGGCAACCTGGGGCCAGTGGCGTGAACAGGCAGAAGCAGCTTGGGGACCTGGGAAGCCGCGTCTGCACATAGACAGGCGTCCCACAGCAACCTCAGTCCTCTGTGCTCCAAATAGAGTCATCTTTGACTCATTTCAGTCTCCCTCCCGAGGCAGAAGCGAGTCTCAGTCCATGCCAGTTTATCCCTTGGTTTGGAAATAGTCTCCAGCTATCAGACACAACTATGTCTGAAATTAAGATTAAAACCTGTGAGTCTTTGGGGGAACAAAATGCAAACAAAAGCTGAAAATTCCCCTGTCTACTTTGCTAGGCTACCCTGCAGTAAGCGTTGTTTTCTCAGTTAGGGTTTATCTTCGCAGGTGTTTTGTAGAAATCTACAGCGGGCATGAGTCATCTGACTGTGGTAAGATTAGAAATTCCTAAAACATGATATAGGAGTCCAGAGTGTTCAGCAGAAAAGTTGAAGGGAGGCAGCTCGCCATGGCTTCTACTCTCCCTACTCCCACCCTTATATCCCCTTTTAAGGTTTGGACTGGTACAAATAAGAGCTGCCTGCTTCTTACTTGTTTTCTCTTATCCTCTTCCTTCATCCTGTTTTTCTTAACTTTATAAAGCCATTAAATACATAGTATTATTTGATTTGATTATGTAAAGGGCCATGGAAAATCAATTTCTTTCTTTCTCTTTTCCTTGCTTTCCCCCCTCCTTCCTTCTTTTCCTTTCCTTTTCTTTCTTCTCTTTTCTTTTCTTTCCTCTTTGGTGTTGGGATTGAACCCAAAGGCATTCTACCTCTGAGCTATGCCCCCAGCTTTTTTAATTTATTTACTTTTTAAATTTTGAAACAGGGTCTTGCTAAGTTGCTGAGGCTAGCCCCGAACCTGTGGTCTTTTTGTTTCAGTCTCCCAAATATTGGGGTGACAGGTGTGCAAAAGTACACTTGGTAAGAAATTGAGTGTTTTTGTTGATGTTCTTGTTTTTGCATGTAAAAGCAGCAAACTTATATACATGTTAGGGAGGAAACAGAAGAGGAGACACAAGGTGGATATGGGGGAAAGGGCTGGAAAGGAGAAAGAGATTGAAGGGAAGAGAATGGGCGAGCAGGCCAGGGGACCCTGACCCATGGCACCCAAGGGTGAAAAGAGGAACCGAGGCACAGCCTTTGTAAATTGTGCTCTAACATAAAGGCGATTGCAGCTGCTCTTCCAGTAAAGAGAAATTGCCACACTTCTCCTAATTTAAATTTTTTAAGTGTTTAGGTGCTAAAATTGTGATGAGTCGTTTGTGTATGCTTGATGTTGCTAAGTGGCTGGAACCCAGGTCAGGCAGGTGCTTCTTTCTCCACGTGCTCTCCAGGGGACAGGTAGGTTTGGGTGAGGACAGTGTTCCCAGCGGCCCCCTCCAGGTCTTCTTGACCTGCCTTCCCGAAGCAGAGGAATACAAATCCTAATCAGAAATGAAACTAGGCTGGGCACAGTGACGCATGCCTATAATCCCAGTCTTTGCCTATAATCCCAGTCCTTGGGAGGCTAAGACAGGATGATTGCAGGTTTGAGGCCAGCCTTAGCAATTTATTGAGGCTCTCAGCAATTTAGTAAGACCCTATTTAAAAATAAAATATTTTTAAAATATTTTAAAATATTTTATTTTTTAAAATATTTTTTAAAATATTTTAAAATTTATTTTTAAAAATATTTTAAAAATAAAATAATAATAATAAAATAAAATGGGGCTGGGAGTGTATCTCAGAGGTGGAACACACTTGGGTTCAGTTCCTGGTACCCCCAAAAAGAAGAGAAATAAAGAAAAGAAAGGAAAGAAGGAAGGAGAAAGAAAACCATTAGTCACTAGATATCCTCTCCTTTACAGGAATCGTGAAAGATTCACAGAGGTAGGATTTTTCTGTCTGACTGTCAGGCCCTGTTCCATCCCAATATTCCCAGAGTAAAAAAATCCTGGACAAATAGGTCACTTTAGTTCCCGAAAGTGCTGAAGCAGTTTCTCTCAGGTGATTATTTTTACTTTGAGGACACCTAGTGGTAGTTTGTTGGCTTTGTTTTTCAAAGGCGAACTGGAAGAAACTTCAGACTGCTTTTCTCCACTTTCAAGCTGGCAGCTAGAATTTGCCTTAAGCTGGAAGACAGAACTGCTATTGCCAGGGTAATAAGCAGGCCCTTGCCAGGTTGTGCAGCTAAATTTAAACTCCAGCCTTCCACTGTTATCAGTGATAACACTGTTATCATTGTTATCAGACAGAATTCACTTTGCCCAATTGTTCCACAAATGGGCTTTAGTGAGGTCATTGTTATTCCACAGAAGTTGCTTGTCCCCCCTTCTCTCTCTCCCTCCCTCTCTCCCTCTCTATCTCTCTCCCTCCCTCTCCAACCTTGCTCCCCTGGTACTGTAGTTTGAACCCAGCGAACTCTACCTCCAAGTTATACCCCAGCCCTTTTTATTTTGAAACAGGATCTTGCTAAAGTGCTGAGTGTTTCCCTAAATTGCTGAGGCTGGCCTCAAATCCATGACCCTCTGGTCTCAGCCCCTATTTTGGGTTTACAGGTGCATGCCACCATGCCTGGCTAAGTTGACCTCTTTTTAAGACTAGTATGGCCACACTTGGTCAACTCATCAACTACTTAATAGATAATAGTAGTTGGATTCTGGAAGACTTTGAGGGGAATTTGAGAATAAGACAAAGGAATTTTTCACCTGTTTATTCTGTTTGAGCTTTAATTTTGGGAGTAACCTCTTCATCAGAGGAAAGAATGCTGGTCTTCAAATTCTGTCCATGTAATGACCTTTATAGTGCTGTCCCCAGAGTCAGTCACCTACCAGTAACCTGGACTCTCCTGTTCTTCCTCTGTTAGGCAGAGGCAATTGTCCTTAGTTGTGAAGATGACATGAAAACTCGAGATGATTTGCACAATGCCTAGTGCCTGTGAACACCAAATGATTGTTAACATCCCCCATATATCCCTGCCCTGGACAGCCTGGAGTTTTGTTCAGGGCAGAAGTGCTCACCAGCCCACACGGGCCCCTGTGAGTGGCACTGGGATCCATCCCCAGCCGGCCTCCTCACTTAGGGTCTCCTTTGCAATTTAGATGTACTGACTTGCTAAGGATCCCTCTTACAAACTGGTTCTACATGATCAGGATAAATCACACAAAATTAAATCTGCAAAGACAGAGTTTCTGATAGGACAGACCACATCAAAACTGGCTATTTTAATAAAGAGTCAATTTTCTGAAAGTTGTGAGTTCAAGAAGAAGTGATATATTTGATCAGCATGTTATCAGAAAACAACTATATATGAATATAATGCTGTAATGTCCATATGTGAAAGTGTCCCTACCAATCTCAGCAACACGGATGGGGAAGGAGGAGGGAGGGCAGGGTGGCATCTGGAGGGAAATAGACCACCAAGGGACATCTGCGTGTATCTTTGTGTCACTTTGAACCTCACTATGAGGCATAATTACAATGCACCAATAAAAGTATTACCTATCTGTATATAGCATTTGGCATAAGATTGGATAAGATGGGTTGAAAGGTCCTCACTTCATCCAACATAAAGTCTAAACACTTTAATATGGTTTCATATCACAGTGAGCTCTCCTGTTGTTGCTAATTATGCTTCTACCCATTCACTTTATATTTTGTTTTGTTCTAAGATTTTTATTGGTGCATTGTCATCATTCGTCGTGATGAAGTTCAGAGCAATGGAGACACATGCCCAAGACATACATGCTCCTGAGCTTCCTCCCGCCACCCACCCTGCTTCTTCCCCTTCTCCATACATGATATTGAGATTGCCATTGATAATGCATTTGTACATCATGCCCATTGAAGAAAGAAAACTCACTCACTTTAAAATCTCCTTGGAACCCACTGAATCCCTTTCTGCCCTGTGGCATTAGTGCGCGACTTTTCTTCCCTCCTCCCACTCTTCATATGACTTACTCCAGTCTTCTCATTCTTTAGAATCAGCTCCACTATTACTTCCTCAGAGAGTTCATTTGTGGCCCTAATCCGAATTTTGCCTTTTCCCTTACTCTCTTTCCTTTTATTTTCCCTTCCTGGCATTTATCATGATTTCCAGCTGTGTGTTATTATTATTTGTGTCTCCATTCATAATGAATATGCAGCAGGAACAGGGATATACCCATTAACTCCATTATATGTGTTTCCTAATATAAACTCCATTTATGTGTTTCCTGTGCCTAGTAAGGTGCTCGGTTCATATGGAGCATTCTGTATTGAACAGATGGAGCCCAGTCCTTCTAATGTGAAAAGTCTGTGGCTCTGTGACTCATTTCCACACACTAACATGGCCTTTATTTCCCTTGACAAAAATTTTGTTTTGGTCAGCAGCCTTCTGGGGAATCCCCTTTGCCTCAGAGATTATTTTTGGTTGCTGAGTGTTCCGAATGAAGAATAACTGGTTCTTTAGAAAGCTGGTTCTTTATAAGATTATCATTCCAGCATTCATATAATGCATTTTTCCTTCTTAAAACAGACAATTCAATTTATACTTTGTGCACTTTTTCTAAGCAAAGTTTTAACAAACTTAGTTTTCTTCGAAGGACAAATTTCCATCACGACAAATTTCTTTGCTCAACAAAAAGATTTTTCAAGCCCTTAGTTTGTGGGCTGAGAACTAATGCAAACAAATCTGAGTCTGCTCTTCAGAGTATTGTCAGTGAATAATTCCACAGACCTTACTCTTTGCATATGATAAGCCACAATAACCTACTAGTAAGCTACTAGGGAAGGCATGAAGATTGCTGAAATCTGGTACTCATAAGCATCAGTGCACTAAAAGTATTCATCAAGAATTTAAATTTTTCTTTCTTTAGAAATGCCTGGCTGACAAACTGTCTTTACAATGGCAAAACTCCCCAGTTAACTAAGATTTCCAGAGTGCATATTATTAGTTATCATAGTATGGTTTTCATATTGTTTTTGAGTTTTGTTTCCTATCAACATTTCTTTTTTAAAATTAGAAATTGTTGTTCACTGAGCTTAATCCTTTCCAGTTTGACTTGTAAATCGTTTGGTCAACTCTACATTATGAAGATAGATATGTTTAGATCATTTGCATTTTCAGCTTATAATTTTTCAAAACCTAGACTATCACATCTGCATGTTATAATTAAAATATGGATCATTCTATCTTGATTTGACTTTCCAGAAACCAGACCTGAAACAGAGACTTTTGTGTAAGTAGAGTATATGAAAGGTAATTTAAGGAGTGAGAGGTAGAGAAGCTGAGACAGGGAAGAAGGAGAGTCTAACATGGGGTTTGTTATGGAGGTTGATCTGGGGCCTGGGTCACCCTGGAATCTCAACAGCTCCTGAAGTTCACCATAGGCAGCTCTCCAGATGATTGCTCCCCACCCCACATTCACTGAATTCCCAAGTCATACTGTATATGGTTCCATCTTATTTGAGGGTTGACCCTGGAGACTATAGGGTAGTTGTATAGTGAATACATATATAACACATGCTTTATAAACATTTGTGTAATGCTAAAGGTAAATCTATGAACTCTCCTCTTATCTGTAAGAGAAGGGAGCTATGAAAATCTCTGACTCAAGTGTTGGGCATCTACAAATTGCATTTCTATTTAGAAAACTCTAAGTATAAACTCTAGGCACAGTACAGGATTTAGGATACTTTCAGCATATGGTCAGGCTGGCTCTGAGATCTTATGGAGCCACCCACTGAAAAAATGTCTGGAATCAGGAGTGGTATCAGGAATTTTCTATGGGTACCAGAAGTGGCTGCTAGCTATCCATACTTCTGCTGATAGAACAAAGGTATGCATAACAGATCCCATAAATTAGAATATGGAAAAATATCATTTTTGGATATAATTTTTATTTATTAGAAGATAAGGATAGGTGAACATCTGAGCTTGGTAATCTCTTGCCCTATCTACAATGTGATTGCAATTTTCAAAACTATGCTTTTCCCCCCAAAAGTAACTGGAATTCCCTTCCCATTGCTGCTCTCACAATCAGCCCTAGCTTGTGTTTATATGATTTTACCAATCCTCAAATATTGCATTTCAAGGAATTCTTTCAAAGAGCCCTCTAGTTAGAAGTAATTTTTCCCTTTTTTGAACTCTTGTAGTATTTTATGATACTTGTAGTATTTTATGATAAATCCTACATTTATTTATCAGAATCTCTCAGATATTTGGTGACTTGGCTCAACTCTCATTTCTATACTCTGTTTGTATTCTGAATTGCCTTTCTTCACTTTTTAAGACCTGGTTAATTACTAACAATTCTACTCAGTGAACCTTGAGTCCCCCACCCATTCTTTAAGGTTTAACTTAGACAGCCCTCCAGCAGACCTCTCCTGCCCACGAATCTTTCAGGCATGCCCAGATCACACTAGGCATTACTCTTCTATAACATTTTTTCCGTGCTGAATTTATTTCCAGTTTAGTGCACTATTCCCTTGAGACTGTAATCCTCAAGGGAAAGTAGCCCGTTTTCATTAGCACTCAATAGCATTGTCGTACTACATGGTCAGAAAAATTGAGTTTTTAGTTCTCATCTGCATCCTTAAGGTTATTCAACTCTATTCCAGTCTAGCACAATGACTTGTATAGTACATGCTATAAAAATATTTGTGTAATGCTAAGGGAAAACCCCTAATAATCTCTTCTTGTCTGTGTAAGAAAGTGGGACTATAAATACATCTCTGAGTCAAGCTGTTAGGCATCTACGGATTGCACTGGTATTTTAGAAACTCTAAGAATAAAAACATCAATGACTTAAGTTGCTAGGTGTCTGCAGACAGTATTTCTTTAAAAAGTTCTAAATCAAATCGTGACTCATGCTGTTTCAATAGAAGTGAGAAATGAGAAAACATGTGGATTATGCACTAGATGAGTCAAATTAGGTTTAGAATGAGAAACTTGTTTTGAGAACCTCCAGTACCACACACACACAAAACCCCCAGTCATCACCTGTCTAGGATTTCTTCTACTGTGTGTAACAGTATCCACATTTCCCCTTTATTCTTCACTTGGACATGCCTTATCATCATCATCATCGTCATCATCTTCATCGTCGTCGTCATCATCATCATCATCGTCATCATCATCATCACTATCATTATTATTTGGTACTGGGAATTAGATCAAGGGGAATTCTATTCCTGAGCTATACTCCCAACCCTTTTATTTTAAAACAGGATCTTTTATTTATTTATTTAGCTATAATTTGCAAAGAAATAGTTGCATGTTAGGATCTTTTATTTAAAAATAAAACTCTTTTATTTTTTTATTTTGAAACAGGATCTCACTAAGTTACTAAGGCTGGCCTCCAAAATGCTATTCTCCTGTCTCAACCTCCCCAGTACTGGAATTACAGGCATGTGGCACTATATTTGACCCTTTTAGAAGTCAATTCAGAGCTGGGTGCAGTGGCTTAAGCCTGTGATCCCAGGATTAGGGAGGCTGAGACAGGAGGGTGACAGATTTAAGGCCAGCCTCAGCAACCTAGACCCCTTTTTTGTGGTACTGGGGATGGAACCCAGGGCATTCTACCTCAGAGCTACACCCTGGCCTGAATCATTTATTCTTTATTTTAAAACAGGGTCTAGCCGGGCGTGGTGGCGCACGCTTGTAATTCCCGTGCTTGGGAGGCTGAGACAGGAGGATCGCACGGGTTCGAAGCCAGCCTGAGCTACTTAGTGAGGCTCTCAGCAATTTAGTGAGACCCTGTTTCCAAATAAAAAATAAAAAAAGGTCTGGGAGTATAGCCTGGAGGTAGAAAGCCTCTGGATTCCACCCCCAGTATCACAAAAAAACAAACAAACAAACAAAAAAAAACAGGGTCTGAGTTGCAGAGGCCCTAAGTGGCTGAGGCTGTCCGCAAACGCGATCTTCTGGTCTCCATCTCCTGAGTGCTGGGATTACAAGTGTGCACCTCTACGCCTGGCTTAGACACTGCTTTTAAATAAAAAATAAAAGGGACTGGGCAGTAACTCAGAGGTAGAATGACCCTGGATTCAATCTCCAGTAACAACAACAAAAAGTCAGTTCAGGCAATAAATTCCCATTATACTCTATTGTATTTGATTCTTAATTCTCTCTCCACCAGAAAGTTGTCTTGTTTCCTATTCTTGGTCTACTGTTTAGCCCCTGGCACAAGGGAGCAAGGTGCATTTATGGAGTGAATGACTTGTGTGTCAGGTTGAATCTTTTAGGATAGGAGCATGCAAACATATCCAACTATATATGATTGACATGAACTTTAAAGTTTATAATGATCTAAAATTCTCCACAGGTTGTATTTATGGAGAAGCTAAAACTTCCCCAGGTGATCATTTGCTTTTGTGCAGAAAAGAAGAAACCAGCAGTACAGTTATGTTATGACTTCCATCATATTAATGGTCTCATTATTGATTGGTTGGCACTAGGTGGAGCTAAGGAGCTTTGCAGGGAAGCTCAAAACAGGAGTAAATTAGTGTTACCAACTCTCAGATTGTATGCAAAATAATTTGAAGATTTTTAAAAAAAGATTTACAAACGAGTGCATTATTTGAGCCAGTTATTTAATTACATTCATTCCCCAATGTATTTTTTTTGCTCCACTGATTATCTTATTATTTTTGGAGTGGGAAGGTCTTATAATTTATTTCTTTCAGTTTCTCAATACGTAGGCAATTTTCAATGGTTAGGTTTTATTTGATAGTTGATACTCAACACCCCACATTCTGTACCTCTTACCTGAATCCTCCCTCCCCTTTAAAACGTATAGTGTGGTTAAAGGTTAAGACACCCAAGGTCTGGTGTGTTGTGAAATAAAACATGGACTCTGGGTTAGCACTGAGGAGTTTTCTTTTCCTTTTTATTTCTTCTTTCTAAACAGAATGTTTATAAGTCAGAACAGTGAATATCAGGAATTGCAGCTGGTTCAGCCTAATAGTTCTGACTTTACATTTGACTTTCTTAAAACAAATGGATACAGAAGAACATAAGAATTGTGCAGAGGAAGAGGGTGCCATGTTGTGTTTTTATACATGTTGACACTGTGTAATATTTGAATGAGATTAAACATCTCAAACACCTACCATTTCTTCAGAATCCACACGGTTTTTGTAAGTTTTTAAGATAAACAAAATATAATTGTTGTCTGTAGTCACACAGTCATTCACTAGCACCCCAGAACTTCTCGTTCTTATCTAACTTATTGCCCATTCATCACCATTCCCATGCCACCCTCTGCCTTACCCCCCCAGGCTCTGGTACCCACTATCCTACAGATGGACTTTTTAGGATTTCACATATTAGTGTGAGCATGCCTTACTCGTCCTTCTCTGCCTGGCTTATTTCCCTTAACATAATGCTCTCCAGTTTCTTCAATAGTAGCTATAGTGACAAGACTCCATTCCTTTTACGGATGAGTAATGTTCACTGGGTATGTGTGCACATTTTCTTTACCCATTTCTCAGCTGATAGAAACTTAGAACGTGTCCATTTCCTGGCTATTGTGAATAGTGCTGCAGTGGTCATGGAGGGCAGACATCTCTGACATACTGATTTCATTTCCTTTGGATATGTACTGAGGAAGTGGGATTGCTGGATCTTATGGTGGTTCTATTTAAAAAAATTTTTTTTGGTGGTACTGGGGATGGAACCCAGGGGCCTTCTACCTCCAGGCTATGCTCCCAGACCTATTTTGTATTTTTATTTGAAAACAGGGTCTCTTAAGCCAGCGAGGCTGGCTTCGAACCTGTGCGATCCTCCTGTCTCAGCCTCCCAACCGCGGGGATTACAAGTGTGCGCCACCATGCCCGGCTATTTTTAATTTTTTGAAGACCCTTCATAGTATTTCCAGGATGGCTGTACTAATTTACTTTCCCGCCAACAGTGATAAAAGGTTTTCTTTTTTCCACATCCTTGCCAGCATTTGTAATCTTTAGTCTTTTTTTTTTTTAAAGCCATTCTTGTTGGAGTGAGGTGATATCTCATTGTATTTTTTGCTGCTGCTGCTGTTGTCTTGGTTTAGTTTTTGAACTGAGGACTGAACCTAGGGAAATTCTACCTCTGAGCCACACCAGCCATTTCTATTTTATATTTCAAAACAAGATCTCTTAGGTAAGTTGCTAAAGCTGACCTCAAACCTGTGATCCTCCTCACAGCCTCCGAAGTACTAGGATTTTTCAGTTGAGTCCTTAGGATTTTTTCTATATAAAATCATGCTATTTGCCATAGGTATAACTGGGTCATTGTGTAGTATGTGTCCTTGATGTTTACTTAATTATTGATTTTTATTAGACATGGATTACTGGAGACCTGGAATGTGCTCCCTATGTAGGCTTGAGTTTATTGCTACTTTCCTGGCATAAATTCTTTATAGGATACTGCTAAGCTTGTTTAGTCCAATTAAAGAAATGCAATAATAGAAATTCATGCTTCATTAGAGTGTTACTCTAGGTTTTTTCCTTTATAGTTAGTGAAGTAGCTGGTGAGACATCTAATTATTTATGTGGAGTATGTAATGATCTCCTTAACAGAGATGTATTTTGCTTTGGTATTTATAATCAGTCAGAATAAGATCACTGAGTGGGAAAGTTAAACCAAACTTTAACTGAGAAAGTTGAATCCAAACTTAACTTTTACTGTACCATTCACCTTGAGTGGGATGTTGGACCAAATCAGTTTTAATAGCTTTTGCAAATTTTAGTGTTTATAGAAATTAAAACATTTTTTGTACCTTTTCTATGTGGTTCTGTTTTAATTGGTAAAAACTGAATGCTGATTCTCCAATGGCTAACCTTGTAAATGTCTTTAAATAAGAATAATACCATCAGCTAGACTACTAATTCTCCTGAAAACTGCCATTGTGAAAATCCTGAGAATACTTCATAAGAAAGAAATTTGATGGCTAAATATCGTTAGGGAACATTGAGTATTATGTATGGAGTTTCAGAAGGAATACACAATAAAGGCTTTGGAAAGATCTGCAGTAATTATGATTATTTAGCTTTCACCTATAATTCTAAAATTTTTAAGAGTTTTCTTCCCATAATACTATGTCAAGTTTAGAACTTGTGAAACATATTTTATGCTCAGTCTCCCTAACTCTTCAAAAATTTTTGCAAGGACAATGCACCAATAAAAAAATTTTAAAAAATTCTGCAAGGAAGATATTTATATGAACTTTCTATAATAGCCAGTATCTTTATTTAACCCCAGGATTAAGAAAGAACACACATTATTTAATTACTCTTTGATTTTATTTATTTATTAATTATTAGTAAATAAAGGTGAAGTAGTCAGAAGAAACAGTTCCAATAAATGTTATGTTCATAGATAAAGGTATCACTACCAATCTCACTGAATGTATGGGGGAGGGGGTGATTCAAAGGGGAATAGAACAAGTGATGCGTGCATATGCACATGGATCACTTTGAATCTTACTATGATGTATAATTATAATTATGCCAATAAAAGTATTAAAGGTTGGAAATTTATACTTTTAAAGAATTATGCCTTAAATTATAGTTTCTTCCATTTTTGAGAGGGTTTCCTATGCTCATAATTCTTTACTGGTGATCAGTAGACCAAGTAGAATTCTTTTCTTCTTTTTTTTTTTTTTTGGTGGTACTGGGGTTCCTGGAAGCCCTTCTACCTCTGGGCTACACTCCCAGACCTATTTTTACATTTTTATTTAGAAACAGGGTCTCCTAAGCCAGCGTGTATGGCTGGCTTCGAACCTGCGCGATCCTCCTGTCTCTGCCTCCCAAGCGCGGGGATTACAAGCGTGCGCCACCACACCCGGCCAAGTAGAATTATTTTCTACTCTCAACATGATGGAGGAAGGACCTCGATTTTGGATCTAAACCATGAAAAGATTTGCTCATATTTCGCATTTCCCTGGTGATAAGCCTCTTTTCCTTATAGCTAATTGAAGTGGATCCTATACCTTCAAAGCCATCTGTTTTAATTCAGATCCTGACTTTCTGTTGTGTGCCTTTTTGCAAGCTAATCAATTTCTCTGTGTTTTATTTTCATCATATGTAAAATAGATGTAAAATAGATATAAAAATAGTATCTATGTAATGAGTTTGTTGTTGTGAAATCAGGTAAGTAAATATGCAGAAAGTAGTTGGACCATTGGCTGGAAAGCCTTTCAGCGTCAGCTGCTGTGGTTAGTGTTACTGATGCTCTGCTGCTGGTAATGGAGATGGGATGCATTGACTTCTCCCCAACACCCTCATCAGTAGAATGCAACGTTCTTTTTTTTTTTAAATAGGTCATATTTTTTGTTTCTTGATAAAAATTCTGTTTAGTCTTCCAAGAGCAATCCAACTTGGGGTAGAGAATTGTAGAATTTTCTTTTCTTTTGGTTATAATTATTAACTTAGAAGTACAAATTAATGGGTTTTACTGTGACATTTTCATACATGTGTATATCATGCTTTGATTACATATGCCTTCCCTACTAGCCTTTCTTATTTTTTTCTTCCTTCCTCCATCCTTCTGGCCCTTTTCTTCTTCCTTAGTTTTCACTCTACTACTTTCTGGTCATCCTGTTTTGTTTTTCTTTTAAACCTAAATTTTACAAATGAGAGAAAAATGCAATTCTTGTTTTTCTGTGCATGGTTTATTTTACTTACCATGATAATCTCTAGCTCCATCCACTGTCTTGTAAACTATATGATTTTCTTTTTCTTTTTCTTCTTTGTAGATAAACACCCACATCCACACACACTCCATATTTTCTTTCTCCATTCACTTGTTGATGGGTACCTGGGCTTATTCCATAGTCTGGCTATTGTGAGTAGTGTTACAATGAACATGGATATGCAGATATTTCTTTTGTATGCTGCTTTCATTTCCTGATGTATACTCAGGAGTGGTACAGCCAGATCGGATGGTAGTTCTGTTTTGGCTTTCTGAGGAACCTCCATACTGTTTTCCATAGTGGCTGTACTGATTTGTATTCCCACCAACAGTGTAGAATACATTGGGGGATCGTGGCATTTTCATGGAGGAGGTGACATCAAGGTTAAGATCCAAAAGCTGAGTCAGAGTTACCCACTTGGCAAGTGGACAGGAAGACAACTTATGTGATGTGGAGCAGGAGCAAGCCATGCTCAAACAATTGAGAGATGTTTTCTGTGACCTGAGGTAAAGGCAAAGCTGTGGAGGAGGTGTGTGATGAGAGGTGAGGCTAGATGGACTTTCCCCACATTAGTCAAGGTTTTTGTGAACTATGATGTAGAGTTAAAACCTGATCAGCTATTATCTATTCATAGCTGGTTAAAAGATTCTCATTAGAAAAATTTATACATTATGGAAAGTACCATTTTAAAAGCAACATTTTTCCTCCAATGTTTTTATTATGACAAAATGAATTTATCATAATTTCTGAGTGTACCATTCGGTTTTATGCAAGCATGACTACCATCCATCCTGGCAATTCTTTTCATCTGTAAAACTGAAATTCTGTGGTCATTAAACAATGTACAGAAACCAAGAACCTTAAGACTCCATCACTGGGATTCTGCCAAGTTGGCCACAGGTAAAGTAATCTAAGGTTCAGCTGAGAAACATTAGTTGACTCCAGCTTATCCTCAGGCTAACAGTCAGAAAAATGACAGAAACCCTCAGACTGTGCTCCTCCCAAGAGAACTGCCCAGAGCTTCAATTTGCTAGGTGCCTTGGTAGCCAAGAGGCTATGAGTATCACAAACTTGTCTGTGGTTTCCATTGGCATTTCTGCTAAGGAAGTGATTTCCTTGGCTATTAACCTGAGACAGGCTTTGAAAATTGCGTCTGATTCTGAGTCCTAGGCTATTTTTAAAACAAACACATTAATCATAATTTTAGTTACTTTCAGCAGATGGGCTTACTTCACTTCCTAGTGTCTGAACTGTTATGGAAGACCAATTCATAATGAAACCCACGTGTCTGCTGACTTTGCTGCCTGGTGCCATGGGAATGTACTCACAGTGAAAGAAACAGCTTTTCTCTATCTCTTTTTCAATAATAGAATGGTAGAGCCTTTTCTCTTTGCCTGTGTTATAGTTTTCTCTGAAGTGTCCCTGTTTGTATTCTCAGTTAATTCCTTGGAGAAACTTTTATCATAGTACACATTCACTTTCAGTGAGTCCTTGTTATTTCATAAGATCTGACTTACATTTCTTACGTTTGCATGACATATTTATGTCCTGCAAAATATCTGTTGATTGTGAACTGCTGGAGCATGACCCTCTAGATTCATATTTTTCCCAATTTCCAAACTTTGGACTCTGCTAAAACTTTTAATCTCTTTAAGCTACACATTCCATATTTCTACTATGAGGGTATGAATATTACTTATCTCAAATTTAGGTTGGGAATAACAAAATTAATAAACATAAAATGATTCTCATGTGGTTTGGCCCACAGTAGGCATTCAATATAGAATAGCCACTTTTATTTTTGTTTCTTTGAAACAACAGCAGCTACTGATATCATGATGTTTTTCTTAGAGACAGAGGAAACTCTAATAATTCCTGAAAACCACTTTAGAGAACTATTGGAACAGGACAAGGAAGTTTTGCTGAGGGATCATTATGTGCAACCACAGTAAGGTGAGGACAAATATAATAAAATCATGGAAAAATGTGCCCTAAGTTTGCAAAGTATGTTGGGGAATAGTGAGAGATGGATTTAAAAAGGTGGTCAAGAAAATGTGACAGTGTTAAAAAGATTTTGCACTAAAACTGATGTGATATGCTGAAGGATTTTAAACATGAGAGCATTTATCATACTGAATGTATTTTTTGGAATGATTACTGTGTTGATATTGTGAAGAATAGATTGGAGACTGGTGAGAGAAGAATCAGGAAGTGTAGTTAGGAAGATGTTGCTATAGTTAAAGATAGTGGTTAGGGGACAGGTAAGCATGTATTTGAGAAGGCTGAATTCACAGAACTTAATGACCGGTTAAATGTGGGGAACAGTGGGGAGAGGAGCCAGGATCCTTTCCCACTGGGACAAATGGTTGGATATTTGGAATATCCCTGATGAAGACTGAAAATGTAGGAACACTTTAAAGTGCGATAAGGATAGTCTCTGAGTTTGGCTTTGGACGTTGAGGTTGAGATGACCATGGAACGTGCAAATCAAAAGTGTCTAATTGATGGCTGTCATAGAATTGAGAAGGGATGCTGGGGATAGAGATAAAGATTTGAAAGTTGTCTAAAAATAGGTGTTGAAACCATTAGAACAGATAAGATCATTCAACACCAATTCAATTCAACACCAATTCAAGACCAACAAGAAAGGGAGGGTTCAGTTTTATGCTCAAAACTACATAAATTTCTTTAAAGGAAAAGAAAAGTAAAGAGGAAACTTGAAGAAGTCTCAAAACTAGGAACTCCATGTTAAGGAGAACAGTAATGCAGAAGTTTAATGTTGGAAATTCACAGAAGACTTGATGGAAGAGCGAGACGTGGCAAAGAGATCACGCGTGTAAAGGACTAAAAGCTCCCAGTGGGTTTGCTAAGTAGAACGTAGCTGATAACTTTAGTAAAGGGTGTGGTGAGCATGGAAGCCGTGAGGGAGTGGCTTGAATTCTGAAGAGGATGTAGTTACTCTGAAACAGTGAATAATAACCACTTTTATAAAAAATGTTTGGGCTAAAGATTAAGAAAGAGACAGGAGACAACAGAAAGCAACACTGACATTCAGGAACCCTTCCTTCCTTCCTTCCTTCCTTCCTTCCTTCCTTCCTTCCTTCCTTCCTTCCTTCCTTCCTTCCTTCCTTTCTTCTTTCCTTCCTCTTCCTCCTCTCTTATTTTCTATTTTCCTCCATCTGCACCCCTTTTCTCTTCCTCTTCTTCCTCCTCCTTTTTCTTATTTTCTCTCTCCTCCCTCTTTCTTTCTCCCCAAATTGATTAACAGCACTGAAGAGAATAAGCTATTGACTACAGAGAGTTTGAATTGAGAGCATTTTCTGAGGCTCCAGAGTTCAGGTGAAATCTGTTTTGTTTTCCCTTTGTAAAATAGGGCCAAAAATAATTTTCAGGTTACATGTTATTGTGAAAACCAAATAGAAATCCCACTTGTTAATGGGAATTTTCCACAGGAAAGTCCTATATTAATGTTTGTTGTTGTTACCTATGCAATAATAGTCTGTCATTGTAAATGCAAACATCAAACTGTAGAATTACTTCTTTATTTAATTTGAAAATATTTTTTTTTCAAAAACCAGAGACTTGAGTTATAATAATCATTTTAGGCTCTATGAGGTTTCATGTAAAGCAAAGAAGGTAATGCCTTCAAAAGGGAGAGAAATATTTTTTCCTAATCCCAGATGACTTCATTTGTTATTGCTCCAGAGAATTCGACTTTTAACTTCAGTTCCCAAATGCTTTAACAGCATTAAGCTGAAGCAGTGGATACAGCTTTATTAATTGGAATCTTTCATTATAGTCCTGCATTTCTTTTTTGCTAGGGAAGCAAGGAGCTTACATTAAAAAAATCATTAAAATGCCAATATACATCAATCAGAGAAATAATTTCAAGAATTGTTTAATCTTAAAAATAAGATCAAAAGAACCCCCATAGTCATTTCTTTGTGCTAACAAGTAAAAGCTCAATCAAGCAATGTCATGAGTCAGGGTCCAGATTGTGTACACTGCTTGATTCAGTTAATGCATAATTTCTCATCATCACTTGAAAGGATAGAGCTAAGCCAATGATCTGAAAAGTTCTTATATAAAGAAAGAGCAGGCTTGCTGACTGTTCACTAACTTGTCCTCTGTAAGATAAAGGCATATAAAAATGCATTTTTTTTAAAAAAAAAATAAGGTCTTTGACGGGCCTGAAATGCTTATTCTTATTAAGCCTATGATAGTACCTACATTAAAAAAATTATTGGTGCATTGTCGTCATACATCTTAACAGAGTACAAGATGGTAGAGGCATACATGAATACATCACTCATTTAGCTCTTCCCCAATTCCCACCCCATTTCCTCCCCTCCCTCCTTCTCATTTTTGGCTTAGTGATTGACTTTGATATGTTTGTTAATGTATATTAAGAACCTTAGAGAATTTCCCTCTTCCTCCTCCCAACCCCTCAGTTAGGTCACCTTATTTTCTCATTTATAATGTCTTCTTCTTCATCTAGAGTTCCTCCTATGACCCATTTTCTCCTTAGCTTTTACCTATTAGGGAGAGCATCCGATTTCTTATTTTTTGTGGCTGACTAATCTCACTTACCATAATGTTCTCCAGTCCATTCATTTTCCCATAAAAGACATAATTCTGTTTTTCTTTATGGCTGAGTAAAATTCCATTGTATACATATCCCATAGTTTTGTAATCCATTTATCTGTTGATAGACATCTTGGCTAGAGCCACAGTTTGGCAATTCTGAATTGTGCAACTATGAACATAGATACACGTGCATTAATTTGGTAGTTTGATTTGTATTCTTTTGGCAATACCAGAAGTGGTATTGCTGGATTGTATGGTAAGTTCGTTCCCATTCTTCTGAGGATCCTCAGAACAGTTTTCCAAAGTGGTTGCACTCATTTGAAACCACAAACAATGTATTAGAGTTACCACTTCTCCACATCCTCACCAACATTTGTTGTTGTTTGTGTTTTGAATGATTGCCAGTCTAGTTGGAGTTAGGTGAAATCTCAGGGTAGTTTGGATTTGAGTCTCTCTGATTGCTAATGATGTTGAGCGCTTTTTTCATGCACATATTGGCCATCTGAATTTCTTCTTTCGTGAAGTGTCTATTTAGTTCACTTACCCATTTTTTTTATTGGGTTATTTGTTTTCTTAGTGCTGAGTGTTTATTAATTTATTTATTTTTTTGGTGGTACTGGGGTTCCTGGAAACCCTTCTACCTCCCGGCTACACTCCCAGACCTATTTTTATATACTCTTTAAAATTGGAAACAAAGTCTCTTAAGCCAGTGCGTCTGGCTTCGAACCTGCGAACCTGCGTGATTCTCCTGTCTCCGCCTCCAAAGCATGGGGATTACAAGCGTGTGCTGAGTTTTTTGAGTTCTCTGTATAGTCAAGATATTAGTCCTCTATCGGAGGAGTAGGTGGGAAAATCTTTTCTCATTCTATTGGCTCTCAGTTGAAGTTCTTAATAGTTTCCTTTGCTGTACAGAAGCTCTTCAGTTTAATGCCATCCCATATATTAATCCGCCTTTTAGTTTCTTGTGCCTTGGGGTTTTGCTGAGAAAGTTTTTGTTTGCAACTATGTATTGTAGTGTTGGACCTATGCCCTCTTCAAGGAGCCTAAAGTCTCTGTTTTGATTTTCAATTCTTTGATCCATCTTGAATTGACTCTTGTGCGCAGTGAGAAAATGGGTTCTATTTTCATTTTTCTGCATATGGTTAACCAGTTTGCCAACACCATTTGTTGAACAGGCTATTTTTTTCCAGTGTATGTTTTTTGCCCTTTTGTCAAAAATCAATTGGCTGTAAGTATGCAAAATTGTTTTTGAGTCTTATCTTCTGCTCCATTGGTCTATATATCTGTTTTTTTTTTTTGCCAGTACCATGCTGTTTTTATTACTATGGCTTTGTAGTATGGTTTAAAGTCAGGTATTGTAATTCCTCCTGCATATTTTTTGTTGCTGAGAACTACTTTGGCTATTCTGTTTTTTTGTTGTTGTTCCAAAAAAATTTAAGGACTGATTTTTCTATGTCTGTAAGGAATGATGTTAGTAATTATTGGGTATTGCGTTGAATCTGTAGATCACTTTTGGAAGTATGGCCATTTTGCTGATATTTATTCTGTATCCATGAACATAGAAGATCTTTCCATCTTCTAAGGTCTTCTTTAATTTCTTTTCTCAATGTTTTATAATTTTCTTTTTAAAAAATTTTATTGGTGCATTATATTCATACATCATATTGGGGTAAAAAACTTGTGTGTACAGACATGCACACATCACTGATTTAACCCCTACCCAATTCCCACTCCATTCCCTCCTTTTCCTCCCTCCCTTGCTCGGCTTAGTTGTTGACTTCGATATGTTTACATACATTGTGTGTTTTAGAGATTTTCCCCTTTCCCCCTCCTTTCTCCTCCTTTAGGTTGTCTTGTTTGCTCCTCCATAGGATTTTCTTTTTCATCTAGAGTTCCTTCTATGACCCAATTCACCCTAACTTTCACATATTAGGGAAAGTATCTGATTTCTTATTTTTTGTGACTGACTAATCTCACTTAGCATAATGTCCTCTTTGTAGAGGTCTTTTACCTCCACAACCAAATAGAGACAGTTCAAGGAAGGAAAACTTCAGGCCTATGTCATTGATGAACTTGGATGCAAAACTGCTTAACAAAATACTAGCAACATGCATTCAAAACCACATCAAGAAAATCATACACCATGGGTTCATCCCAGGAATGCAAGGCTGGTTCAACATACGAAAATCAATCCATGTAATTCACCATATAAACAGAACTAAAGACAGAATCACATGATCATTTCAATAGATGCTGAAAAAGCATTTGACAAAATCTAACATCCATTTATTTTAAAAGCACTGCAGAGAACTGAAATAAAAGGAACATACTTCAACATCATAAAGGAAAACCTACAATAGGCCCATAGCCAACATCACATTAAATGGGGAAAAACTGTGAGAATTCCCCCTAAAAACAGGAACAAGACAAGTATGCTCATTATCACCACTTCTTTTCAATATAGTACTTGAAACTCTAGCCAGAACAATAAGGCAAGAAGTGGAAATCAAGGGAGTACAACTAGGAAAACAAGAACTAAAACTTTCACTATTTTCAGATGACATAATACTATACTTAGGAGGTCCAACAAACTCAACCAAAAGGCATACAGAACTGATCAACAAATTCAGCATGGTGTCTGGATACAAAATTCAATCTTAAAAGATTGGAAGCTTTTCTGTATACCAACCATAAATCCACTGAGAAATAAATCCAGGAAACACTTCCACTCAGGATCTCCCACAAAAAATAAAATACTTAGAATATCTTAGTCCCTACTTTTATGTGTCTTAGACCATTGGGAATGTCTGACAGAAATGGATCCTTGCTCCAGAAAAATGCTCATATTTACAATATTTTACCAGTCATGTTGCATTCCTGAAACACCACCTTTCCTGCATTCCATAGAGCTCAGATACTGAACTGTTAGTTTGGGTGTTCAATCCTCAAAGATACTGATCCAAAGGTAATGCAACTTGTAATATTAAGTTTGGGCCCTAATTTCAGCAGAAGACCATATCACATTTGTTTGGAACTACACTGGACAGTGTGATCTATTTAATGGCTTTCCCAGGGGGAGATGTCTACTCAAATTCACTCTTAGCTAGAAGATGAACACCTGAGCCCTCCACATGAAGAGTTCCACTGAGGGTTAGAGTCAGGGAAGGCAGCACTAGGTTTGCCTCCTGGCTTATTTTCTGTTTTCAAATGCATGCTCTCTGTCTGTCCTCTAATTGAGGATCTTAGTTTTTACTTTTTGCTTCACATAGGTCCGGATACTTGATTTCTTGACTTTATTTATTTACTACTGAGTATTGAACTCTGAGGCATTCTAGCTCTGAGATATATGTAAGCCCTTTTTGTCTTTTTAAGTTTTGAAACAGGGTCTTGCTAAGTTGCTGGGTGTCTTGCTAAGTTACTGAGGCTGACTTTGAACTCATGATCCTCCTGAGTCTTAGACTCTCCCAAGTACTAGGATTACAGGTGCACACCGTCATGCCAAGCTTGGTTGTATTTTTAAGACTCATCACATTCTTTGTCTTCATCATGCAGAGTCAACACCATGTGAAGTTTGGTTCAGTGGAAGAAAGGGTGAATACATTCCTAAAATGAGTTCTGGGCCTGGGAATCTGGAACTATTTTTAAACAGATGGAGGTGCTTTTTTTTTTTTATAAAGAGACCATCTTAATGATAGCCAGTATATGTTCTTGCATTTATTTAGCATTTTTAATTCATAAAGGGCTTTCATACTCCTGAGCATAATTTGAATGACAGGTGAGCATTCCTGCATTCAGTTTGTGGATGATGAAAATTAGGCTTGCAAAGAGTTGAAACCTATAGGTGGTAAATAACAGAATTACCTCGAACCTCCTGACCTTTGTTTGGATGAGTAAGTCCCCAAATATATTTTTAAAAAGTTCATTTAATCTATTATATTTATGTAATAAGTTGAATGTTTGAGGTATATAGATATTCCACAATAATATTTATCATCATGATTTAATATGACCTATTCCTGTCCTCGTATCAGTCTTGCTGGTGGTAAACCACCTGTCTCTTGGATGGATTCTCAGCCAGAATTAGTTCTAATTATGCTTCAGAATCAGTCTACTCACCTGAGGAAAGTGGTTCTTTTGTTTTTATGATCTTTATATGAATTACTGCTTCTGTTTGATGTCACTGTTCTGAAGAACGAGTCATCCATGAAAGGTCATTACACATCAGCCTTACAAAAGAATAACCTAATTTCACTTGAACTACTTGTATAAAGGGTTATAGTTATCATGAAAATCTCACTGCCAACAAAGCCAGAGAGAACACCTCTTGCAAATTCTGTCACTCCTATGTTCGTAGTGCCTCGCTCAGTGTCAGGCACTGGGATGCATATGTAATTGATTTATTTCAAAATGTTACTACACAGACTTGGTGGATCAAGAGACAATTTTCTAAAGTTTTCAAATTTTATGGAAGTCTTGGCCTACATAAAATATAAAAAAAACTTTTCTAAAGTGGAAAAGTTTAAAACTGCAGAGCTCTGAAGCGTACTTAACTAATGTCATGAATGGGGGAAAAAGGAACAAGTAAAAGAAAGCAAAAAGTAAGAGGATAAAAATATCTGAAATATACTTAAAAACAAAATGCAAATGAATCTGAAACATAATTAATATTGTGCATAAAAACAAAAGTAAAAGCAAAAGAATGAAAAAAGTAAAAAAGCTCACTTAAACACAAAAGCTTGTTATGCATTCAAATGAACTTCTCAATAGATATGAACATTAAAGCCTCCTTTTCTCTATTTTTTACAGTTTTGCTTTCAAATATGATGGATTATCTTTAAATGAAATATGTTTTTGTTGCTATACATTAACACACACACACACACACACACACACACACACACACACACACACCCTGTAATGCTGACAGTGGAAAATGCATGCCTCTGTGGTCTTAACTGCTCAAGCAATACCTTTCTTTCAGTTTTATGGAGGATAGTGCTGCACCCTTCTTCTATATCATTAGGCACTAATTGCCCAATTACAGTGCTTTGGGACACTCTTAAAATTGTGCCCCAGGCTTTTCAGCAAATTCAGCTTTAAAGCAAATGATCCTAATAGTCAAAATTATTTACTAAACACAGTACAGAGTTTCTTCTGGAAAGATTATTTAAGGCCTATTACACTTGCTAGATCCTAACATCACAAGAAACTTGGTACTTAGGCTATTTCCACTTCTCCAGAAGTCTTCCCCAGCCCTGGCCCAGCACCAAGATGTGAAAGAAAGATTATGTATTTGAGTAGAGCAGGCTCATGCAGATATTCCTAACCTGAAAGCAATTTCCTTTGTTCATTTTGCAGAAAAAATAATGAGTTGTTCTTCATGACATTATAAACGTAGTTAAAATATTATAAATACATTATAAGTATAATAAATTTATAAATATATAAATATAAACATTAACATAAATATAGTTAAAAGATTTATTTATTTTTATTTTTATTGGGTACTGGGGGTGGAACCCAGAGGCTTTCTACTTCCCGGCTACTCTCCCAGACCTATTTTATATTTTATTTGGAAACAGGGTCTCACTAAGTTGCTGAGAGCCTCACTCAGTAGCTGAGGCTGGCTTCGAACCTGTGCGATCCTCCTGTCTCAGCCTCCCAAGCACTGGGATTACAAGCGTGCGCCACCACGCCCGGCAAAAGATTTATTTTAAAAGTGCCCTTTGTGTTAAAATGCATCTAGCCATGTGAAATACATAGGGTTTGAATGTGTTCTAAATTGTTCTATTGTTTGGACATACTGATTTTAAAATATTTGTATGGGAAATTTTATCAAACACTAAGTCATTGACCACAAATAATAACCACTGGACACTGTACTAGAAATTTTATCATATATTTCTCATTGATTTTTAAAAATAGTTCTTAGCTAGATATTTCTAATTCTGTCTTACAGAAGAGGAAATTGGGTTTGGAGTGGGTAAATAACCTAAGATCTACTGTTGGCAAGTGCCAGGAGAGTGAATTGAGAATAGAGTAAGGTGGGTGCTGTGGTTCATATATCCAATCCCAGTATGTGGGAGGCTGAGAGAGGAAGATCTCATGTTTGAGGCCAGACTCAACAGCTTACTGCATCCCTCAGCAACTTAGTGATACCCTGCCTTCTTCAAGTCTGTTGCAATCTATAGTTAAGCAATATACATAATTATGTAGTTCAGATGCAACATACAAATGATCATTGACTTTTGTGAATTATTATTTCTCTTTTGAGATATTTAGAATATATATATATATATATATATATATATATATATATATATATAATGTTTTTAGTTTAGAGAAAATTGAAAAGGAGATAGCTTTACTCAGAAGAATCACCTTTGAGCATAGTGTCTATGTAAATTTAAATTTAATTCACAAGACCAATTAAGCCAAACCAATCTACCAACAAGCTAAATACTCAAATCAAGATCTTAAGAATGACCACTGTGGTTTTAGATTTGCTTCATACATAGTGTGCACACACCAAATATTGGCTACACTGAACTCTCCAGCGTTAGGGACATTTATTTTTAGTAATCCTGCTGTGATACGCTTCCACACTCGCAAGTTGGGTTCTCTGAGAGTCAAGTCCTGTAGCAGATGGTGTGCAGATTTACCAGGGAGTGGTCTTGGAGGTGGAACAAGGACAGGGAAGAGAGAGAAGCTGGTCTGCAACAGTCTCAAACAGTCTCACCCCAGGCTGTAGCCAGTCCCAGTCAGCGGGGAAGCGGGATCGACCCTTCTGGTGTGTGTCTTTTAATGAAGAGGGACCAGGTCTTTATAATTTGTCCTCAATCAGTCGCTGGTGTTTGCAGCTCCCTTCTGCCCCTGAAGGGAAGCTTGACCTTAGGCAAGGCAGTTGTCTCTAGCTAAGGGCCAAATCTGTAGAGGCCGACCTCAGAGATGGCAGTACATTCAGCATCTGGCGAGTAAGTCCCGCTTCCCTGGAGGAGAATCTCAGAAATGTCGCCCAGTATCCATATCCACTCCAGATGCTGCGGCCAGTGAGGGAGATGAAGCAAAATAGCCAAGAGGAATATTTTGACTTTACTCTTCCTTCCTCACACAGTCTCTAGTTCTGTTAAACGACAGGAGCACGTGTGTGTGTGTGTGTGTGTGTGTGTGTGTGTGTGTGTGTGTGGTTTTTGTCCCTTTTGTTGCTTCCAACTTGCAGGTAGGCTTGTGAGGTCTGACTTGGCTAATTATTCTGACAATTTCCTATTCATTATCTTACCTCACAGGGAGCCTCTTTGAACCATCAAGCCTATAAATTTACAGTCGCACATTAATCAGTGGAATGTAATTGCTAGCTGCTGCCTTTGGATTTGTGGCACACTGTATATGCCAGGATATATACAATTAGCCCTGAGGTTTACTTAGGAGCTCTTGCCCATCCAACAAGAAAATGAGCATTACAGTAATTGAGGAAATGAACACCTTGGGTCCTTCTCTGGCTGGAAATAGTTGGAAACTCTTATCATTGGGTTGCCCTGCTTTATTTCTCATTATTTCTGAAAAGCATTGCTAGGCAAAAAGCTATTTGGCACATGTGCCACCTTAGCCTGTTTGGGGTGAGGAAGGTAAACTAAAAGAGAAGGAAATGTTAAATCCTAATGCTGTACACACATGGTGTTCAGATTGTTCTTTCTAAAGAGAATGTATATATATATTACATATAATATGCACATATATAAGCATATACACATAATATATAAGTAATATACACACAAATACACACACATGTATATCTCCATTGGATGAGGTGAGGACAAAACATGATCTGGGATTTCTGGGAACATCCTAAGAGTGTATATATAATTTTGGTTGTATTTGCAACTGTCTTAGTCTGTTTTCTGTTGCTATGACAGAATGCCTGAGGCCAGGTAAGTTTATAGAAATAGAGGCTTTTTAGCTCCTGATTCTAGAAATCCAAAGCATAGTTCCACCAATGGTTAAGGCTTGCTTGCCCATTGCATTGTGGCAGACAGAGCAAGGATCTTAGCTTGAATCTCTTTCCCTCATTTTGTAAATCCACTAATGCTACCATGGGGTCCTCATGATTTCATCTAATCCTAATTATTTCCAGAGGCTCCACTTTCTTTTTTTTTTTTTTTTTTGCTGGTACTGGGGTTTCCTGGAAGCCCTGCTACACTCCCAGACCTATTTTATACATTTTTTATTTTTGGAAACAGGGTCTCTTAAGCCAGCGGGGCTGGCTTCCAACCAGCGCAATCTTCCTGTCTCCGCCTTCCAAGTGCGGGGATTACAAGCGTGTGTCACCACACCTGGCCAGAGGCCCCATTTTCAAATACCATTAGCACATGAATTTGTGGGTTAAGTTTTCAACACATGAACTTTTGGGGGATATGTTTAAACCATGCATTATAGTATATTTTTTCCTTTTTTGGCGAGAATGTATATAACTGTCATTAGATGCCAAGAGTGAACTATGGAACCCAAAATTTAGGCATGCTAATATTTAAAACAAAACAAAATAAAACAAAAAGATGAAGTCACTCTTTCATTTTAACTTATCTTCTATTGTCTAAGCATGTATTTGGACACTCCACAAACTCCCTTATTCAATTTTCTTACAACGAGTTCATCTCTAGCCCCATCTGTTCCTATCATTATTATCACATCTATTCATTCAACATAGAATTCTTGGCACATGTTTCTCCTCCCCTTCTTTGTTCCCCACTTCTGAGATGCATGTGATAACCTGGCTGGAAGATCAAGGCTCTTCTCTTTTTTACATCCAACTTACCTCAGTGGTTGCTTGGTGACCCCCTGCTCAGAGTGTTCACAAAGACCCCTCCAATGCTGATGTGGTTCTGGGATAGGGTGATTTTGCAATTACCCAGGAGAAACAAAGAAAGGTTTTTTTTTTTTGTTGTTTTTTGTTTTTTTTTTTTTTTTTTTTTTTTTTAGGCAGGACATGGTGCACACTTGTAATTCTAGTACTTGGGAAGCTGAGATAGGAGGATCACAGGTTTGAGGACAGCCTCAACAACTTAGTGAGGCCCTCCTCAAGTTAGTGAAACCCTGTTTCAAAATAAAAAAATAGAGCCAGGCATGGTGGCACACGCTTGTAATCCCAGCATTTGGGAGGCTGAGACAGGAGAATCGCAGTTTGCGGACAGCCTCAGCTACTTAGTGAGGCCCTTTGCAACTCAGCGAGACCCTGTTTCAAAATAAAGAATAAAAAAGTAGGGCTGGGAGTGTAGCTTAGAAGTAAAATTCCCCTGGGCTCCAACCCCAGTACTGCAATAAATAAACAAACAAAATAAAAGAAAATAAAATTGGGCTGGAGGTATAGTTCAGAGGCAGAATGCCCTTTGGTGTAATCTCCAGTACTGCAAAAAACCAAACCCAAGCAAAACCTCCTAAAGTTTTCTTTATATTAGGATAAAAGAGCCAGTGATCTCTAGTTAGTGAAAAAATGCTTAGGTAACTTTTTACTTGGAGGTGAATGGCCTAGGAGAGGGCTTTCTACACACTACTTTGAATTTTGCTGTAGTGTGTTGAAAGTACAATTGCTGAAATCAACCACACATAAGCAGAATCGGGGAGGCCAATAACTTTGAGTTGACTGAGTGACCTCTGTTCAGTTGTAGTATCTAGTAAGGCAAAAAGATTCATTCAAAGTTATAATTTTAAGAAAATGCAAATGCAAGGTAAGCAAAGAAAAAACAGGAGAGTACGGTTTAGGTTCTCATCCCTGTTAAGGTTAGGTGAGATTGTATGAAGTTTTTTTGCACACTGCTGAACAGAAAATTATTCTCCTAAGACCTGCCTTTTTGTGGTTTATCCTTACAATAAATTCATTATTGCAAGCAATTTGTGCATTTTTTACTTAGAACTCTCAAGAATTTGACCTGCCAGGATAGTGAAGCCTCTCTAGCTAAATGTGAGCATTTCCCTGTTGGTGATCTTACCAGTGTTTACCGATGCCCCTTTCGGCAATAAAATTCCAGGATTTTTATTTATTCCATAAGGAAGGATGAGGAGTAAGGGAGGAAAAGAAGGAAGTCAACTAATGTTCGCTGTGTGTCTATCACAGAACTGGCATTATGCTAAACTCTTTGTTCAGATCATCTATATGCATTGTTGATCCTACCTTTCAAGGCAGATGTCTTTACCCTAGAAGAAACTAACACCCAACGAATTTACGCACCTTACCCACCCAGTCAGTGACTTTTTCCCACAGTGACTGTGATACAGGCATTGTGACCCAGGATATGTGATTTAACATTTGGTGCTTAAGGGAAGTTTGTAATGAAATTTGCCTCTTTTCTTTTGAACCTGGATGAAGGAAATCAGAGCTTGGAGCTAGCTATAGAGGAGAGAGGATATTTTTTGTAGAACTAAGAATTTCCCTGTTTTCTGTCAGCTCCAAGTCAATTCTCCCGTGCGTCAGTTTTTGGGCACTGTTTCTGGGCCATGTAAACTACATTCTCCAGTCTTCTTGGCTAAGGTGGTAATTTTAAAGGATCTGCCAAAAGGGGTCCTAAAGAAAGACTGAAAAGTGGGCGCAGGGGAGAAGGTCCTTGTGTGCCCTTTCTATCTGCTCCTGTACTGTGGGTCCAGAGGCTACATGCAGCTCTAGCAGCAACCGTTAGCTCCATCCTCTGATTACTTTCAGTACCCTAAAAACAGTCTCTTCATAGCCACTCTGAGGTATCAGCTGTGGCCAGTGGTGGCCAGCAGGATCAGCTGGTCCACGCTCGTAGGATCTTAAAATTCTACCTCTTCCCTATCTTCTTCCAGTCTTACAGTGGTAGCTGCTCCCTCTCAGAGCTATCATAATGCTTCCTTTGGATTCTTTCCAATGCCTGTCGGAATCAATTCTGTACATAAATATGCCCTATACTCTGAAAAGCTACGGTGGTTTGTGTTCTAGTGACCAGATGTTGACGGTATACCCTTGTGTTCTAAGGTGGGGAGCGAATAGAAGATAATTGGAGCGAATAGACTGGAGATGAAGAGAACAGTCTTCATTCTTGTCCAGCAAACTTGCAGTTGCACCAGGTGATTTTAAAAAGGGGAATTTTTGTAACCAGAAAACTCTGGAAGACAACGTCTGGGTCACACATCATCTGCAGGAAGAATATTTCTTATTCCATGCATACAACCCTGAGGTCTAGAAAGAAGCTCTAGATGGTGAGTCTTTTTTAAAATAAATGATAAAGGTGCCACAGAGGAACTAGACCTGCCTATTGTAACCTCTTTCCCACCTCACCTCATAGGAAAGAATTACTTGCAGTAGGATCCTTTTCACTCCACACACCCACGCCACCTGCCCTCGCGAGCCCGAGCTTTCTCTCTTACCTCCAGTGAGGTTGAGAAGTGATGTCACCCCCCCCACAAATAGCCCTGTTTTTCTTTTTACTCAAATGTCAGCGAATGCTTTCAGCCCTACTCTAAAGGAACAAATTACCTATTTATTGAAACGAGTTAACTGTAGCTTGCTGACAAACAGTAATTCATTTTCAGGAGCAGCAGTCAGACTTTTAAAACATTAAAACCCCATCGCAAACATTTCAGGAAGTACAGCCAAAACCTTACAAGTGACTTTCTAAAAATCTGTTCTGCTCAGATGTATTCAAGATAATTAATTGGCATGGCAGTTTTCATGAGCTGGGCACAGGGTTTTTTTTTTTTTCAGTTAGGTGTCTTTTATATATTTCATAAATATATTCACTTTAAATTTAGCAATTGTACACTGAATGAAAGGATGAAAATAAAAATGACCATATTACAGTGGAAGCTTTCGATCTGCCTAGGAGTGAAACTCTGCTGGATGCTGGGTGGGGAAAGAGCACTGTGGTTATTTATGCCTCTCCTTTTTTTTTTTTTTTAGAATTCTCCTTCATTCTCATCTCCAGATGTGTTCCCATGTAAAGCTCTTCTGGGGCTCAGCAGATGGAGTGATCAAAAGGCTTCTGTGAGAGATTCGAAGGATCCCTGAAGTCCAAGCATTTTTGAATAAAGGTCTTGAATTATAGCTGGATTGCCATTTTCTGAAATGTATTTCATGTAATTTTGTCCAATAGCTGTTTAATGTAAATTACATTTCCATGGTTAAACAATCATTGAGAATAATATATACTATTATTTTCCTCTGGAGGAGACATACATTTTGCACATAAATAATGTGTTCAAAGCTCTGAGAAAGTACTGCAATAAAAAAACACACCAGTTTAACATTGTGGAAAACAGTAATTCCTCAATTCATGTGACCATGGAACATCATTTACCTTTTGTGTTTTGTCTGATTAATACTCTGAACCAGGTTGCCTTGGAGTACATGTTAGAGAATATTATGTATAAATGAAAGAAAGAATGTAAAAACATTGAAAGGTCCTTTAGTGAAAGAATAAATCCTAGAAGAAGATGGGATTTTAATCTTATTTACTTTCTGATAAATATGACCTCTTAAGTTAACTAGGTTTCTGTTGAAAGTTATGGGAGAACTGTTTATAAGAGGTTTAAAGTGCACATGTGTGAACACACACACACACACACACACACACACACACACACACGAAGTTTAATGTTTTACATTCCTGAAAATTCCAGGGTGGATCGAATTCCAAACAAGGCTAAATTCAGGAATCAAGGAATGTCTTTTTCTCCACTCTCAGGGTTGCCATTATTCTCAGGGTCCTGTACAGTCCCCGGAAACCCATACTCTCTGTGTTTGTGGCAGCACTGTAGCTGTAGACTCTCAAGCCCTTTTTATTTTCAGGATCTGGTGCCATAGAAAAAAGAATATTTCTAGCTGGGTGTGATGGCACATGCTTGTAATCCCAATAATTGGGAGGTTGAGACAGGAGGATTGGAGGCTCAAAGCTGTCTCAGAAATGTAGTGAGGCTCTCAGAAACTAGTGAAACCCTGTTTCCAAATACATTAATAAAAAAACTGGGCTGGGGGCATAGTTTTGAGGTAGAATGCCTCTAGGTTTAATCCCCAGTAGAAAAATAAAAAGCATTTATTTGCTGGAGCTAGTGGTGGAGATCCATTCAGATCTGATGAATGAGAAACACCTTTGTAGACTTTTTATATTATGATAACAAAATTTAATAAAATAAAAAGACAACAACCAACCCGTCAGCCAACCAAGCCCAAGAATATCCTCCAAAGTTTTGTGTGCTTGAGTATTAGGAGAAGGTAAGAAGCTTGGAGTGTTGCTAAGATTCCCTTCCTGCACTAGAGCAGATTGGAAAGAGAGCCTGGTTAGAAGTAGTCAGAGTTCACAGGTGCAGAACCAATAAGACATTTGTATGTATGCATATACAAAAGAGGTTTACTAAGGGAATTGGCTCATGAGATGGTGGAGGTGGAGTCCCATGGTCTGCATTGCAAGCTGGAGAGCCAGGAACGCTGGCAGGGTTCTTTAGATATAACTCAAAGGTTTAAGAACAAGCAGCTCTGACATTTGAGGATAGGAGATGATGAATGTTTCAACTCAAGAAGAAAAGAAATTGTACTTTTCATTCTCTCTGAGCCCTGGAGATTGTATGATGCCCACCCACATTGACCAGTGAGGGTCTTCCTCATTCAGTATACAGATTCAAATGTCAATATCTTAAGAAAACACCAACAAATACACCTGAAAGCCTCTTACCAGTTACCTGGACTTCTCTTAGCCTATTTAGGGAGACATATTAACCATCACAAGCAGAAAGAACTGCAGCTCTTAGAAGAAAAGAAATGTGTGTGACCATTAAATTTCTTTATGTTGGAAATATGGCCTAATGGTTTGCATGAGGAGGAGCCTCCTTAGCCAAGCAAAGGAGCAGCTGGAGACAGAGGAGGAGGGAGGGAACTCCTTGGCTCGCCCTTACTGAAGCTCCTTCCTTTGGCTTCTACCACCTCTCCTCATTCCAGCATCTATTTTGTTGAAACTCTCCACCACTCAGAGGGTTACTCCAGCTCTTCTCTTTTCCAGTCCTTTCCCTTCCAGGTTTCCAAAAAACCTAGCTCTACAGTGATCATTCAGTCCTTGACCTCTGTAGTTTGTGAGTGGTGTCTCCTTATTTCTACTGGTGATGAAAAGTGGGATGTAAAATAGTATTCATAGACTCACTCTTCCTACCTTTTCCAGCCTTTTCTCTTCCTTTATCCCTCTAACACTTTCTGTTCCATCAGTGCAAACCTCCTTCAGTTACCCATGCATCGTTATGCTGCACACCAGTTTGGGGTTGGGTTCTCTAGACACAGCCTGACATTAGAATTCCTGCGCCAGTGATTTATTGAGAGAAGGCCCTCAGGAGAAACAGGAAGGAAATGAAGGGAACATGACAGAATAGAGACCGAACCAGGGAAAGCTGTGGGCTCAGCTGATGCCGGGGAGAGCACTGGAGCATGAAGCCTACAGCAAGTTCCCCCACCTTCTAGTAAGGGGATCAGCCTATTCTATCTCCATCCAGTCACTCACTGGCTGAGAGGGCCATTCCCGGAGGGCAGTGCTTCCTGGGTGTTCCCAGGTGAGCTGCCTTTCCCGGGCTGAGAATAGGTCTCAGGAGCACAGTGCAGCTGGGAGCTGTTAACCACCAACTTTCAGAACAGCAGGAAGATCTACTACAATGACCTTAAGCACTTAAATAATTAACTTCCTGCAGAACCATTGGGCTCTCTTCCTCTCCCTTGCCTGAACCGTGGTCTTAGTACGGTGGTTTTCAAAACTTGTACATCAGCAACCCTTTAAAGGCTGGTTGAAATTCAGATTTTTGACTCCTGCCCCCTCAGTGTCTCATTTTGTCATTCTAGAATGGGCCCAATAATTTATATTTTTAACAAGCTTCTAGTTCACATTGATACTGCTTGATCTGAAGGCCACACTTTCTTGGAAATCGCCCTAGCCTTCATGACCGGACTGAGCTCTCATCTCCTACAAGAAAGCTTTCCATGGATTCATACTTTCTTGACCCCTCCCCATCTTGGGTGAGTACCCTTTACTCTTCACTAACACCTAATGCATTTATCACACCACGCTGGAATTGTATCCAGAGGGTCTTTGCTGCAGGTGTTGATAGGGGGAGGAATATGAGGATCTAGCAGTATAGCAAAGAAGAATGCAGGCTCAAGGAAAAACTTGGAATGCATTTCTCATAAAAATAAAGTCTGTCTCATTGCCTTGTAAATCTTCAAGGGTAGCACTCTGTCTTATTTATCTTAGTATACCTGACTTTTAGAACTTCACTTGGTACCTTGTAGGAGTCCAATAAATGTTTGCTAAACAAACACTATCCATCTTGTTGAGGATTGGTTTTATTGGATAATAGAATTAAGTTATACAAGCGAAATACTGATATACATTAAAATATGATTAACTTATGGCATATAAGAAAATATGGCAACTTCCAGATAAACTTCAGGGACATTATTTTTTAGTTGAGGGCTGCCTTTTCTAGCACACTCAGTTTACCTCTAAATATATGTAGAAAAACATTGATCTGACTTTTCATACATATGTGAATGAGTCGTTTCAATAATAAGCACCATTTCTGGTCCAACACTTACTTAATTCATGAGCCTGTAATTTACTTTTGGAAAAATCATCTCATAAAACGATGATGGTTTGAAGTTTGAGAAATCTGGCACGGAGATAGGAAAAAAGTAAACTGCGTGGCAACCTGCAAAGAACAGAATTTAGCAGTGCTTACTGTCAGCAGCTCTTAAATATAAGTATTCACTGGAGCAGACAGTCTTCCTTTAGAAAACACAGGCCAGTGACAGAAGGTAACAAATAAGATGCCGTTCTTAGGAAAAATATGAGCGCTCTCCTCAGAAGAAACATGATAATTGGGGAAAAAATGAGCTGAAGTTGACTTTGGAAGATTGGCTACAGAGTAGATAATGTATCGGCAGTTCAGGTATATATTCATCAAAGCTGTTGACATAGTTCTCTTATTAGCTAATGCTTAAAATGCTGCTTTAAGGAAATGGTGCATCTGTAAAGTAGCAGAGGCAAGAAGCTCTGGAGTGGTTCCCATTAAGCCTCTTTGCTAATTGGGCACGCTAGCTACTGCTACATTAGTCTGTACCCTTACCTGACAGGCTAAACAGAGTTAACCTCACATTTGGAATTAATGTGTTTACTTTAAGAAATGCAAAGTCTGATTCAATTAGCTTCCAAAGTCACGGAGGCTACAGAATTTACTGTTGGAAGGCTTTTTATTTCTTTCAATTTTTTTTTAGAGTTTATACTATAGTGTTTAGAAAACCCAATAGAGAAGGAGGAGATGTATTTTTCTTTTGGTTTTGGAGGCTGAAAACATTAAAAAATTGGATTAAAATTATGAAACTACTCTGACATGATCTATTAAGAGCCCTGAATGATGCCTGGGGAAGGAGGGAGGATAAAAACACTTGAGTAAGTAAACAGAGTTTATGAGACTTGTTTATGCCAGGAAAGCAGGATGAATTTTTCTGACTAAAAGTTAATTAACTATTTTGCCTCGGCGAGCCAATTTGTCGTCTTAAACTTTGATTCATTAACTGTGAACTGAGAGGATTGCTTGTTTCTGGGTGTACTCGTAGACTGAGCTTGTGTTAAATGGTGCTGTGAGATATTGTCTGTTCTTTCCAATTGAAACTAACTGAAAAGGCGATTATATTGAAAGTAAGACTTTTTAAGTGGCCGTAAGTAACTGGGTACTCTTTCAGAGCAGAGCCGAAGAACTATATGGCTTAATTGCAAAGCTAATCAACCCCTATTAAATAAAACAAGGGCAAATCCAGAATTTTTGAGTCTGCACATTTAATGGAGCACGAAGGTTGCCTAGTTGGCAATTCTGAAGTTTTAAGACTTGTAAACTTATGGGTAATTCCCCTTTGGGTTTTTCCACTTGGAGGCTGTAGCTTTTAAGAAAAGATAAATTTGTTGTGATGCGAAAATAAATTTACATTTGTCTAGATGTTGGCTTTGTTTCTAATTGCTACACATTTGCTAAAAGTTCACTTGCTGGATCTGGAACTTCTTTGAGTTCGTGAATGGGCAAATGAAATAGACCTTTGGCCGTCTTAAAATGATGATCGTTAAGATTTCACTCAGAGCTAAAGAAGATACCAAAGAAATCAAAAGTCATTTTTAAAAATTTTTTTATTGAACATAAATAGTATACATTTAAACTATATTTGGTGCCCTCTCCACCCCGCCCCCGTTTTCCCTTCCCCCCTCCCACCAATGGTTGTCCAGGTGAACCATGTCTTAATCATAATTTTACACATGTTCAGGTGTAGACCCTCATTAATCAAGAACGGCCTTCCTCCTCTCTTATCTTTCCATTCAAACTTAGCTAGTATTTCCCCTCCAATATCTGGAGTCCCACTGGTATCCTTTGTGCTTTAAAGTCATTTTTTAAAAGCAAAGTTTGGACACACAACTATACACACTCAAACACAATAGAATCTAGATCACAGGACAGATTTATGAAAATTTATGTAATTTGAGACTGTAAATTGTGATGCAAATAGAAAAGAAGAAATATCCTTCACAAAGAATGATTGCTTTCTTTCCTAAAGCACACTGTATGAGCTTCCTGTCTTGGGCTAGTTCTGTAGTCCTCACATGACAGACAGGGTTCTCTGACTTTCTTGGTGAGAATTCTTGTCCAGAATATGGACACAAGAGCTCTTAAATATGGGTGAGACTCTAAAGTTCCACAGAGTAGATGCTTTGCCTGTAACTGTACATCTACTACCTAGAACAATGCTTTCTAGGTACATTTTACTCACAGCTAGAAGAAAACACACACACACACACACACACTTGCATACACACACACACACACACACACACACACACACATGGATGAAGCATGTCCAAATAACTTTTTAAAAATAAAATTGTGAAGCTGGATGTGGTGGTGCATGCTTATAATCCCAGTATATGGGAGGCTGAGACAGGAGGATGGCAGTTCATGCACAGCCTCAGCTACTACTTAGTGAGGCCCTCTGCAACTTAGTGAGACCCTGTTTCAGAATAAAGAATAAAAAATTGGCAGGGGGAGTAGCTCAGAGGTCGAATGCTCCTGGGTACCATCCCCAGACCTGCCAAAAAAAAAAAAAAAAAAAAAGAATAAAAAATTAGGGCTGGAGGTGTGTGTAGCTTGGAGGTAGAATGCCCTTGGTTTCCATCCCCAGTACCATAAAAATTAACTATTAAATTGTGGTAAAAAACACCCACATAACATAAAATTTATTATTTCAACACTTCCAGGTATGCAATTTGGTAATATTAAGTATATTCATGTTCTATGCAATAGATATATTTCCAGAACTTCTTCATCTTATAAAACTGAAACTTTCATGCTCATTGTAGTGTTATGGATTTAACTCAGATTCTCTGGCATGCTAGGAAAGCTCTCTACTAAGGAGCTGCACCCCAGCTGAAACTCTATACCCACTGAAAATTTGCCCCAGACCCTCACCTCAGTCAACTACCATTCTACTTCCTATTTCTGTAAATTTGACATATACTCATGTAAGTGTAGTCATGCAATTTTTTTTTTTGTGTGTGATGGGCCTATTCCACTAAGCATGTGATAGGCCTCCCCATTTTTAAAGGCTGAATAAAATTCCATCGTATGCATATGGCACATATCCCTTATCCTTATATTTTCAGTGGCTATTGGGTTGCCCTCATCTCTTGGCTATCGTATCTATGCTGAAATGAGTGTAGGTGCGTGCCTACCTTTGAGATCTTGCCCAAACAGCTCTTTATTTGTTTTCCTGGTGATTGAAATAAAAGCAAAATGGATAAGAAAAGTCATCAATCTTTGTTTAATCTAGTAAAATTTTTTCCCTAAGTTTCTGCTTTATGTCACCTTCTTTTCCCGGGGTTTGATTTTTTTCTCTTTTCTTATGAGACAAGTCCATAGCATTCTCTTGTATCCTTGAGATTTTCCCATTTTCCAGGAGTGTTTTGACTCTCAGATATTTATACCTCTACCTGTTTCTGCTGTTTTGAGCCACAACAAGGGAGCTAAAGATTAAGAAAGTAGGGGTGGGGGCATCTTCACTCTGACTTCAGTGAGCCCTTTGGACTTCACTTGTACCCTAAATAGTTAAGTAAATGGATGACTCCATTGACACCTTGCAATGTGTTGTTTCTGTTGAACTGACATCTCAGTTAGATAAGCTCATATTTAGGAAGTATAGGGATATTTAATGGTTCATCTTTCAGAGGTATGGGAAAAGGTGGGTTTTTGAGAAGAGGCTTGGGGTTCAAGATCCCCGTGTCATTGTCCTCATCTTTCACAAGACAATCAGCAGCACAGGCTGAAGCTGCAGCACCAGGTTACTCAAGCCCAGTCAAGATTGGGAGTTTCAGCCATTCCAGGTAGGATGGGACAGGGTCGGAGTTCAATGCCAGGGAAGTCAGCCTGGCGTGGAGACTTTAGCAGAGCATAATCAGTCATCTCTATTGAGAGACATAGTGTAATATAACAGGCAATAGAGATCAGGGACAAAGAATGAGAGACCAGGACACACAGGTGTGTGCCAAGAGAGGGTAAAACTACACAATTTGTGTGGATATTAGGAATGGGACAAAAGCAGGAAATGAGGGTTTTTTTGGGGTGTGTGTGTGTGTGTGTGTGTGTGTGTGTGGTACTAGGGATGGAACCCAGGGACATTGTCTCTTTGAGCTACACTCCCAGCCTTATTTTTTAGTCTTTTTATTTTTTTAAATTAAATTAATTAATTAATTAATTAATTTGGTGGTACTGGGGTTCCTGGAGGACCTTCTACCTCCAGGCTACACTCCCAGACCTACTTTATATTTTTGAAACAGGGTCTCTTAAACCAGTGCGGCTGGCTACGAACCTGCGTGATCCTCCTGTCTCTACCTCCCAAGCTCGGGGATTACAAGCGTGGCCACCACGCCCAGCTTAGTCTTTTTATTTTTGAAACAGGGTCTTACTGAGTTGCGAAGGCCCTCTCTAAGTAACTGAGGCTATTGGTGAACCGTGATCCTCCGGTCTCAGCCTCCTGAATGCTGGGATTACAAGTGTGTACCATCATGCCCGGCTTGAAATGTATTTTTATAGAGTTCATGGACTAATAATACTAACAGTACTAGTGAGAGTTATATTCACCTACTATTTAAGCTTTACCAAATACTGTTCATTTTTATGCTTTGTGTTATTTAATCTTTACTACAACCCTAAGAGGTAATTTTCACTTTATCTTAATTTCCCAAAGAGAAAACCAAGTCTTAGTGGGGTTAAGTGACTAACCAAAGCACACAGTAATAAGGAACAGTTGGTTTTCAAACTGCTGCCCTTTGGTTGTAAAAAGATCTAAACTGGACTGCAGGAATCAAGGGACAAGTAAAATGTCACTTATGTCCCCGGAGTGAACGTTGCAGTGTGTGTCCTGGTTTGTAGTACGTATCATTTAACATTTGGTTAAGAACCAGCTAATGGCCTTGTTTGTATAAACAAAAATTCAACCTAATTTCCTGCAAATTCAGTAGTTGTAGTTGTTTCTCCATAATCCAACAAAAACACGAGTACAAGAGTGAAAACTTTCTGAATTTTTGAAAGACTGTTTTCAGATATTTTATCCCCAAAGGCAGTCCCATATTTTTCAAAATCACCTTACTTCTTAGTTCAGAATGTTTTCACTGTGGCAAGGAGTATTAGCATTTCTGATGCATGTTTTTAGATTCAGAAACATCTGGCTTACGCTAGAGTTTTAAGTTTTGCAATCCTTACATATATGTTTTGAGGAAAAAGATACTGGACAGTGACCTGAGACTTTAAGACTTTAAATGTAAGGGCAAAAATGGAAAGAAGGTCGGGGTTGGGGCCAGAAGACACTATTTATGTTTGTCCCGTGCTGATGTCAAACTGGGAACCAAGAATGTTTAATAGCCCATTTTTGGAGTTACTGTGTGGCTTAAATAAAATACTGTTGTGTGGATGTACTCTGTAAGATATACATTTAGCAAAGCAATTGGCAAGCATTTCCACTCACAACTGAATTACTGATCTTCAGTTCATATAAGTAAATCCTTTATAAAATGTTTATTGATATTTATTTATTTATTTAGGGTGGTACTGGGGTTCCTGGAAGCCCTTATACCTCCGGGCTACACTCCCAGACCTATTTTATACTATTTATTTGGAAACAGGGTCTCTTAAGGCAGCACGGCCACCACGCCCAGCTTAAAACGTTTATTTTTTATGCATAATAATGCTTCTATCAATTTGAAGAGTCAAAAGAAGTCCCGGGTGTGACTAAGCATAGCTTGAAATGTAGATTGTTAGATTATTGGAGATGATATAAAACTCTACATTTTTCTCTTGGAGACAAGGACTTAATTATAAATGTACCAACCTGGATTTCCAGTGGCAGGAACTTTAAGTTCCTGAAGTAACTTCCAAGACCCACGAGAGGGAGCTCATGCACTTCCTAGCTACTGCTAGTGAGTTTGCCAATATTTCATTCAAAATAGGCAGTAGTTTGAGAGGTGAAGTAGAGAAAATAGATCAAGTGAAGTGATTTCCTTCAAGAACAATTATTGGAAGATGCAAACTTAAGTCCTTTGGTGTATTTGAAAGCCCCTGAGAAAATTTCTGCCAGAATCTCTTTTATCTAGCTTCTCTAAAGGACAAGGGACAACTGCTATTATTTCCAGATTAACACCCATTCCAAATACCTTCCTTCAGGAAAGAAGTATTGGGAGCTGAGGATCCAATGGAAATGTTGTCCAACTCCCTTTTTCCCGGGATGCTTTGCGAGGCAGCTAGGAATATCACAGTTTTGGCATTTATCATCATAGTCTGATTTAGTTCACATCTAGAGACCAAGAATGTAGTAGAGGTAGAAGCTCATAAATTAAAAAAAAAAAAAAACACATGCTAATTGCCTGAAATGCTTTACTGAAGTTAGAAAAGGAAGTGTGTGTGTGTGTGTGTGTGTGTGTGTGTGTGTGTGTGTGTGTGTAAGGGAGCCAAGGTGTGTAGAAGATAGTGTGAACAATGGCAGTGGAGAGTCCTCTGTTTTGTCATTATTTTATGATGTGTCATACATCTCAGGGATACAAACATGTTCCAAAAAGAGATAGCTAAGAGGCACTAATTCATATGCATGTAAAGTCAATGGAACAGATGAGATTTTATCTCCTAGTATCTTTTAAAAAGTATTATATAGTACAATTGTGAAGTAGGTACGATTATAAATTCAGCCAATGTATTATAAACATTATTCATTTCACGGAATGCTTATTTTCCAGAAGAGCTTTCTGTAAATTGAATTGGTATCATAGGAAATGGAATTTTCTCATTAAATTTTATAAAATTGGAAGTGCATTTCACTGTATACATTTCTTGGCCCAATACATAATAAAATTACCAAGGCAATAAATCTTTTTTTTAAAAGCAAACAAAGGAAAATAATGGTTGTTTTTTTCAACAACCATTAGCAGAGAAATGTTTTGTTATCTGTGAGTAAATCAGTGATGAAGCAAACCACAAAATGGCAACTCAGAAGGCAGAAGTTTGAACTGAATAAAGTGCAACGAGGTCAGGTTGTCTGCAGGGAAGGCCAACACGCGCAAGGTGTGGTTGCTATTGCCTGTGGAATCGAAACCTGGGTGGGGCAGCCTTTGCAATGTGAATCCATCTTTCAGGGATATGAATTAAACAAATATATGAATTAAAAAAACACCTACAGGAAATATAACCTATGCTTTCAAATCAGCATGATCATAGGATTATTTCCCAATAGGGAAAACTTTCAGAGGAGTCACATTTAATCAGAAGATGGTGTGACATTCATGAAATCAGAAGAGGGCTGATTTGGATGTATGATAGGTTTCTGCTCTTTCCGTTAAGCATTGGAGTTGCTGGTCCCTCCTTCTGGGATAGCTTTTTCCTAGCATGAGAATATTGATATCTGAGTCCACATCTTCCCTTTTCTTGGATGTTGTTTGGATGGCCGTAGGCATGGCAATGAGTAGACAGTCACTCCCTCCTGTGGTTTCCACACTGTTGGGAGTAGACAGTAATCAGACAGAGAAGGAAATGTGATGGTGAGGGTGCCCTGGGGTCACATAAGCAAAGCATGTTCCATTCAGCCTGGGGAGAGGGTGAGGGTAAAAAAAAAAAACTTGTAAAAGGAGTCACTGAGAGCCATTCTCTGTTTTTATCTGGAGAACTGTGCAGGGTTAAAAAAAAAAAAAAAAACGTGTCTTCAAGGGTGTCTCAAAGCCATTTGGCAACCACATTAACCTTCCATGTGATGTGAGATGTCAGGATAGAGTATTGGTTTATTGGCAAGTCCTGGGGTACCTCCTGGGATGCTTCACCTCAGCACCATTGAAACTGGATAGTTTCATGGCTAGGTTTGGGCTTTTGTTGCCTTGCTTTGTATATTATTTTTGAGAAGTCAAATGCCAGCCTAATCCACGATCCTTGGGTAAGTTATTTGGTTTTCTTTTTCACATGGAAGACCTGAGATGTTAAAAAAATATTTAAATCTAATATTCTTACTGCATTATGTCTTAGAATTTATTATAGCAGGTCATTTTTTCTTGTCCCCAGTGGGTGCTTTCAGTATCTAGAGTTAGATATTTAAAAAAAAATATTAATAAATTTAATATAGCTTGAGGTTCTGATGATTGAACCCAGTGGGGCTCTACCACTGAGCTACTTTCGTCTCTAGCCCATTTTTATTTTCAGACAAGTCCTAAGTTGCCCAGGCTGGCTTTTAACTTGCAATCTTCCTGCCTCAGCCTCTTGAGTAGCTGAGATTATAAGCATTTCATTTTTTAGGTATATAGAAAAATTGAGAAAAAACTATACTTCTTCTGTCTCTTCATGTACTCCTCCCCCAGTTTCCTCTGTTATTAACATATAATTTTAGTGTGGTATACTTGTTACAACTAATACATTGATAATAATTTATTATTATTAAATACCATTCACAGTTTACCTAGTTTTCACTTTGTGTTGTACATGCTACTAATTTTGACAAATTCATGTCACCTATCCATCACTACTATATGGTATAGGAGTTTTATTTTTGCCCTAAAATTGTGTTTGTGGTCCACCCATTCTTTCTTCCTACTCCAAAACCCTAGCAAGTACTGATCTAATTATTATATTTATAATTTTGACAGATGTTAGGTATTTTTTTTTTTTGGTGGTACTGGGGCTCCTGGAAACCCTTCTACCTCCGGGCTACACTCCCAGACCTATTTTTTATATTTTTATTTGGAAACAGGGTCTCTTAAGCCAGCACGTCTGGCTTCGAACCTGCGCGATCCTCCTGTCTCCACCTCCCAAGCACAGGGATTACAAGCGTGTGCCACCAGCCTGGCAAGTTAGGTATTTTTAATTGACATTTTTTCCCATTGCAGTTTAAAATATTAATTTTGTTACATCATTTACTTTTTCTCATCTGTAACTCCAGTTTATAATATATAATATGTAGAATATATAATATTTCACCTGTTGTCCATTTTCTCTTTAAAATGATTGATTGCTTTATTTCCATTATTTTTAATGGTTTTCTCCTTTTATTTAATGTTCCTTATATTGTTTCATTTATACCTATTTTTCTTTAGATACAGTATAAATTAGACTTGTTTCTAATATGATTTTAAAAAATATTTTCTGAGTAAAATTAACTTTTGTCTTATTACTTTCTCTTTTTGGTCAATTTCCACTCTTGGATTTTGGATTTCTGATTCAAGATATTTCTTTATATACCCAGTTTCTTGTTTGAATATATTTATTTCAGTTTAGAGTGTTTTAGCACAAGTCTCTTCTTCACCATTTCTTTTTTGGGTGGGGGAAGGTGAGGAGGAATTTTGTCAATTAAGTTCTCCTTTTCTGTTTTATTTGTTGTAGTAATTTTACAGATAGGCACTTTTTTGATGCCTCTGTATTTACTTGACAATATAAGCTGTTTAGACAGCATATGAGAGTTCTATTCAAGATTTCCCTCTTCAATCTGTAGCAATGTTGGCTTATTTGATTTCTTACTGAATATTTTGAGGAAGTAGAAATAGGAGAAAAGGGATTGGATATTTATTGTTCTACTCATGATCGTTCTCTGTATTTTATTTGTATTGAATTTTCTGCAGCTTCATGACTGTCCTCCTGTAGATTCTTGTTTCCTTTAGAGTATTGCATTTACTTGGCCACCATTATGTTGACTTACCTACTCAGAATTCTTCCCATCCCATTTTACTTCGGACTTTCTCTCTTGGGATACATTATATGTGAAATCCCTTTTTTAAAAGAAGAGACCCACTTCCCTCAATAAAATAAAACTTTATTTTTAAGTATTATAATCGGAAGGAAATGTTTTATGTGAAAAGATCAGCTATACCATCACATCCCAGTTTTGACCTTCATAATATTTAATTTGAGATTCCCTTACTGCTTCTGACACACCACCTTGCTGGATTGAAAGGGAAGAGGCTGCTTCTTGATTTTAGCACTAATGACTGAAGGCCTCATCAGACCCTGGGTTTAGTTATGTGGGTCTTTAAGTCTGGCTGGGAGTATAGCTCAGTGGTACAAGTCCTGAGTTCAATCTGCAGCACAAAAAAAGAAAAAGAAAATAAAACATATAAAATTAGGCTATGTGTGTACTTTAAGTAGTAATGAAATTTCTTAAAATGGGATGAAGTAAGTTTTTTTTTGTTTAGCTAAATGCAAAAGTATGAATATTATTTGACTTTCAGCTTAAACAAAATAGTTATAAATTACCTTAGTGCAACTTTGGAAATCTGTATATGGAATCATATTAGATGGTATTTATGAATTCAACTTGTTAATTTTTATAAGTAAAATTGTTATACGTAATATAAGGTATGGGGATATAGTAGAAATGTCCTTAATGTTTACAGATATCCAAACTGAAGGATATAATAAAAATTCTATGATATTTCAAATCTACTTTAGAATAGCTGAGCAAATATGGCAAAATATTAATAGTTGCTAATGTAGAGTATAAATGCATAACTTATATCAGGGTTCTTGATACTGTTCTTCTTTCATGATTATTTGAATATTATAAAACCTGTGAATATTATAAAACTACGTTTTTGGGGGAGGTGGAGAAAGTACATGACTTAAAAATATATGCATGTTTTAACCTCTCAAAAAGGTACACGAGCAAGAAAAGGCCAGAACCACTGACTTTATATAACACAGGTACAAGGTTGTTATATTTCAGTGAGGGTCAAAATCTCCATAGCAAGCTGGGCAGTGTAATATAATACCTGCAATATTAGCACTTGGGAGGCTCAGATAGGAGGATAGCAAGTTCAAGGTCAGCTGCAGCAATTTATTGAGATCCTCTGCAACATAGTGAGACCCTGTTTCAAAATAAAAAAGGGAGCCAGGCATGGTGGCACATGCCTCTAATTCTAGTATTTGAGAGGCTGAGACAAGAAGATCACAGTTTCAAAGCCAGCCTCAGCACAGCATCTTGGTGAGAGTGTGTGTGTGTGTGTGTGTGTGTGTGTGTGTGTGTGTGTGTGTGTGTACTGGGAGTGTAGCTCAGAGGTAGAATGCCCCTTGGTTGAATCCCCTGAACCACAAAAAAAAAAAAAAAAAAATTGAAACACAAAAAATAAAAAAAGGCTGGGGTATAGCTTGGAGATAGATGTTCCTGAGTTTAATCCCTAGCACCAAAAGTCTGTACTGGGTGTCATGTATCATAAGAAAACTTGCAGCCTATGTCTGTCCTGAGGAACCTTTCCCCTCAACTCTAGATCTCCTCAATGCACTTTCTACTCTGTAAGTATTCCCTACTTCTGATTTCTTTGACAACTAATTCTAAGAGACCTAGAGAAACAGCAATTGTTCCAGTACCTACTAAGACTTGCCTTTGATTTCCAGCTATGGCATGGTTTGACTTTTCACATGATAACTGACTTTGGAATGTTTACCCCACATTCAAACAAAACAACTTCTGTACCCTCAGTGACTATATTCCAAGGGTATAAAAAATCCACAAAAACCTTGACATCTAAATAACTCAGCAACATAATGTAAAGAGCACTTGATATCTGAAGTACAAATTCGCTGAAGCCTTATATTTCCTACAGTAGGCTGACCAGTTGTCTTGGTTTGCCTAAGACAGAGGGTGTTGCCATGATACAGAATTTCCAGCCCTAAAGCTGAACCTGTTGGGACAAGTGGCGGCCCTACCTGGAGGGCTGTAAATTCTGTGGAGTTAGTTACACATTTGAGTTTCATCCTCTAGTACTCTGAAGGGTATTGGGAAAAGGTAGGTCTTTAATAAATGTATACTTAACAGACAAGTAAATAGTTTATTGTTTAGAGATGGGAAAAGTAAGACCCAGGCTTCCCTGCAGACCTTTTGAAAAGGTGTCATAGATTACAGGCATTTCCTGTCAATGCCTATGGCTGCTAAGGATCTAAGGAACTATACTCAGGGTTATATCTTGTTTTTACCCATAGGTTGTAAGCCTAACAGATATTCGTTCACAAGGATTTAAGGAAATTTTCTCAGAGCAAGGATCTGCTCAGTTTCAGCCTGAGTTTAAATAAGTGCTTTCTATTTATTCAAAATATATTTGATTACATCAAGTAAATAAGCACTTAGAGTAAATCCTCTATAGAAGGAAAATTTCAAATTTAGAATAAATATTTGGGTTATTCAATGCATTATGACATTTACTACATAGATTGTCAATTATTTTTATTATAGGAGAGAAGTGAGAAAAATAAGAATCTCAGAAATCCTGTAGTTAATTACTGAAAAATAATCTGTTTACAGTAGATTTCAGATCACACTATTTATAATTTGCTTTGCTCATAGAAAAGGTATTACCTAGCATTTTTATCCTTCTTGATCAGTACAAATAGTGGTACTGGTATGCAACCAAGAATGATTAAAATGAGCTTTGCTTTAGATCCTCTCTCAGTGACCTTATTTCTTTCTTCTTGAAAAATGATATATGCATACTTTGCCATTAGTGTGTGCCTTGCATTAATGACATGAATAAATGAGGTTCAGTTCAGAATTCTGAGGTAAAACAACAAGCTTGTTTTTAGTTTTGTTTTGAAATTCCTATTTGAATGAAAGTAATAATCCAACTATCTTGGAGGAGTAGTTCTTATGTATTCTTATCTGAACTCTAATAGTACCGTGAGTGTTACTTCAACAGTGTACTCTAAATCATAATTGTTTATTTTTTTCTCTTAAGTGAACAGGTGGGCATATATATTAATAACCTAAATGCTTGAGCTACAGATTCATCAGTCAAAAATTTAAGAATCACGTTGTAGCCTGAATTACATGTCTCCCATTCATTTTTTGAAGGCCTATCTCCAGCACCTCAGGATGTGATTGTATTTGGAGATAGGGAATTTAAAGTTAAAATAATGCCATTAGAATGAATCATTTTTCAACTTAAAAGGGGTGTTTAAGTTAAATGAGGTCATTGGATGGTCAATCAGATTCATTTTCTTATAAGAAGAAAATGGGACCCATAGGTCATGAGTGTGTAGAGAGAAAAAGACCAGGACACAGTGAGAAGTTGGCCATCTACTAGTAAGGAAAAGAGTCTCAGGAAATCAAACCTGCTGACATCTTGATCTTGGACCTTGAGACTCTGGAACTTTGTGCCAATAAATTTATTTTGTTTAAGCCCCCAGACTGTGGCCTTCTATTATATCAGCAAGAGCTAACTAATACTAATCACTTTCCTGATTTTTGACCAGCTGGTTCACATGTAGCTCTGCTTTCGAGTGACCATTTAAAAGACTATAGTTGCTTAGAACTTCGTGGCCAGATTAGAAAATCGACTGGACTTTTGACAAGTCCAGTAACTTGGTGCTCCTTCAAATCAGCATTAGTTAAGTAGTTTTCAACATTTATTTGAGGGAAGACTGATCACTTGAAAGAAAAAGGAGAAGAAAGAGTGAACAATTGAACATGGTGGTTTTCAGTGGCCTCTCTACTGCCTAGAGATGTCTTTCACTGACTTTGACCTGGAACAGACCACTGAGCAAAAAAGTACAAGGATGGAATAGTTTATTACTTCATCCAACAAGGCAGTTTGGCAACTTGCTATTACTTGATCACACACCTTGTAATGGTCATTTTGATTTATCAACTTGGCTAGGCTACAGTTAGTAGTTAATCAAGCATTAATTTAGGTCATGCTGGGAAGGTATCTTGAAGATGTGAAAAAAGTACAATATCATTTGGCTTTAAGTAAAGGATATTATCTCAGATAAATGTGGCTGAACCTGATTCAATTAGTTGAAAGGCTCTAAATCCAGAGCTAAACTCTCCTTCTCCCCTAAGCCACCTCTGCTTGGGCACAGCAGCTCAGACCTGACTATTCAAACCTGTCCTTCCTAATGGGCCCTCTCTATAGATTTTGGACTTGCCCACTTGGCACCACAATTGTCTAAGCTAATTCCTTGCAATAAATCTCTTAGTGTATATCTTCTACTGGCTCTGCTTTTCTTTTTGAAACCAGAGAGGTGACTCTGGAACTTTTTGAAACAAGAGACTTTGTCCACTCAGTCCAATGTTTCTGGATTAGAAAGTAGAAGGATGGGGTATCTTGGAAAGTCCAGTAACTTGGTGCCCTTTCAAATCTGATACAGATTTTGGTACTGAAGTATTTGTAGAAGAGCAGAACCATAAGGACAAGTTTTGTGAATTAGTTCTGGATTTTGGGAAATTGGTTCCCTAATTTAATTCTATTTGCATTTATTTCAGTGGTAAGAAGAGCATTGGGAAATGAGGAAAAACAGATATGCAAAATATTGCCATTAGAGACTCCTAATCAACCACCTATGGTGAGTTTCTGAGTAACCATGTATTCGATGCCTGTTCTAGTCAGCAGCCTCACAGCTATAATCTGAAAGATTTAACCACATAACTTAGAGGAAGGGAGATTTATTAGCTCAGTTTTCCTTGGATATTTTGGGGTTCAGTCCATGTTAAGCTGGGGACTGCAACCTCAGGGCATGGTGGGGGCAAGAGGCTGGAGGCAGAGCACATGGGCTGTGATTCTCACATCATGGAGGCTAGAAGCAAAAGAAGAGGGAGTAAAGGAAGGAGCCACCTTTTCTAGCCATACCCTACCAACCTAGGATACCATCCAGATGAAGCCATTACAATGGAGTTATCCACTGTTGGAATTGAAACCCTCATGATTTAACTATATCAACCCTGAATATTAAAGAGTGAACTCTTGGGCTGGGATGTAGCTCAGTGGCAAAGCGCTTGCCTGGCAAGTGCACCGCCCTGGGTTTGACCCCCAATCCAAAAAGACACACACAAAAAAGACCCCCTTAAAAAAACAAGCTAAAAAGTGAACTCTTTAGAGAACATTTTATAACCAACTATAACATTTTACTCCTGGCACCTAAAGAGCACCTGCCTAGCTCAGAATTCAAAATGCATTTAGTCCTTTCAGAGAGTTTCTACAGTCTTAAAAGTTCCAACATTGTTGAAAAGTCCCCCAAATCCAAAGTCTTCTCAGAGACTCAAAGTGAACTCTTGTGAGCCCTTGTAAAAGACAATGAAGATAAAAAAAAAAACAAGTTATATTATCCAATATACAATGGCAAAGAGTAAATATTTGCATTCCCAAACAGATGGATCAGGGCCATAGAAAGGTTGGGACCAAAAGAGTAATAAAATCCATTAGGGCAAGTCTTTAATCTTATGACTCCATTTCTGCCATTCTGGGCACATGGTGGTAAGAGGTGATCTCCAAGGAGTCTTGACAGCCCTGTCTCTGTGGCCTGGCTGTGCAAAGGACAGTTTACTGCTGCTTCCAGCTGGGCTCCATGGCTCAAAACAAGCCGGGCGTGGTGGCGCACGCTTGTAATCCCCGCGCTTAGGAGGCAGAGACAGGAGGATCGCGCAGGTTTGAAGCCAGCCATGCGCGCTGGCTTAGGAGAACCTGTTTCCAAATAAAAATGTAAAAATAGGCCTGGGAGTGTAGCCTGAAGGTAGAAGGGCTTCCAGGAACCCCAGTACCACCAAAAACAAAACAAAACAAAACAAAACAAAAAACAAGCAGCTTTTCCTCATGGTCATCCATGTTTCTGGCGTTTATAAATCTCAGGATTTACCTGCAATCTTGGCTTTACTCTCAAAGCTTCACAAATTGCCCCATTTGAATCTGCTTACAGGTATTTCAACTCTGACACACAGGCCTTCCTTTGAAATTTGGTGGGAAAGTCCCCATAGTCCCCCTTTTCTAGCAAAGCCAGCTTTACGTGGGCTCTGAGATAGACTGCCAGCAGAAAATTTAGTCACACCCTTTTTTTGTGGTACTGAGGTTCCTGGAAGCCCTTCTAACTCTGGGCTACACTCCCAGACCTATTTTATATTTTTATTTGGAAACAGGGTCTCTTAAGCCAGCGTGGCTGGCTTCGAACCTGCGTGATCCTCTTGTCTCTGCCTCCCAAGCGGGGGGATTACAAGCGTGCGCCACCACGCCTGGCTAGTCACACCCTCTTTAAACATTGCTGCTGGGCTCACCTCTATCTTGACCACAGCAGAGTCTATCACCATCATGGGTGGTGCTTGGGCTGCCTTAACCTTGACCAAGGCAGAACCAGTCCCCATGATAGGTGGTGTTGGGCTTTTATTTGTTCCTAATCAAAGCATTTGACTTCCCTTCAGACATCTAAGTTGCTTTCACAGCACTATTTCTCCGGTACGAGGTTTACATATGTCTTTCCAGCCAAACAACATCTATAAAGTCTCTTTGCCTTACTTTCAACTCCCAAAATTCAGTGTACAATTTGCTGAACATGAACATCAACATGCATAATGGAGTTTGGATATTTTGCTGTTTTAATATTTCCTTGGCTAGTTTTTTCAGCCCATCTTTAAATTCATCCTCACACAAAGTTTTGGGACATGGGCAAAATTCAGGTAAGTTTTTGGACAAAGTGTAACAAATCTGGCCTCTAATCCACTCTCCTATGAAGTCCTCTTTGGTTTACAAAATCTCCTGAGCACAGCATCTACCATCTGCCTTTCTAGTCACAGTCTGACTCTTCCAATTTCCTCTCACAGACCAGTTCCAAAGGGTCACAATCCACATGGTCAGACTTAGATATAGCAGCAACCCTACTTCCCTGGTACCAAATTCTGTTCCTGTCAGCATTCTCACATCGATGATATAAAATACTTGACCACATAACTTAGAGGAAAGAAGATTTACTAGCTCAGTTTTCTTTGGAGATATTGGAGTTCTGTCCATGTGAGGCCAGGAACTGCAGATCTCAGGGGATGGTGGGGCAAGTGTTGAGAAGCAGAACATATGGGCTGTGCCCCTCACATCATGGAGGCTGAAGGCAAGAAAGAGGAAGTGCGGGGAGAAGGAACCAAATGTAATCCTCAAGGCTGACCACTCAGGGATCCGACCCCTCCAACCACACCCTTTACCTGCCCAGGCTACCACCCAGATAAATCCCTTACAATGGGCTATCCACTGGAATTATAACCCTCATGACTCAACTATATCAGAACTGAATATTGACAAATGAGCTCTTTAGGGGACATGTTATAATCGATTGTAACAATACTTAAGAAGATTTGAGTCAAATTAAGGCATATAATGGTATTTCTGGCAGCTCCTAACTGACTGCTCTGCAGAAAGTTGGGAGATAAAAGGATGAGCTCAAGGGTTTAAGTTCCTATTCTAGCCTCACATAAATGATGTAAAAGATTCTATTGGATATGAATGAAACTCTTAGCTCTTGAAGATACAGGGCTGAGATTTTTTAGAACAAAACTCAGAATCTCATTCTGCAAATGTTTTATGTACTAAATGAATTCATGACCATTCAGGATATCTTCTGTTAAAGTTAAGGCATTGATTAAGAGGCCATGGTGTCCTAAGAATTAGAATGAAGACATGTGTATATCATAATGAAGCAGGGGACTTTGAACTTCTGAATTTTGCCAAGTCTTCTTCACAAGTAGATGTTGCCCTCTCACCCTTGCTTGGAAAGACTATCCTTCCTTTCCATGAGAAACCCATAATGACACTGTTGATTTTCTCAGGATCTACACTAAGCATCCCACATTGCTTTTAGAGATAGTTTTCTACTGATGCTGAAAGCAATTATTGCAAATGTGGTGTCTTAAATTGTAAAGACATTTAATCTTATAGTTCTGAAAGTTAGGAGTCTTACATATATCTCTTTGACCAGTAAGGTGTTGGCAGGGCTGGGTTCCTTTCTGGAGGCTTAGGAGGGGAATCTTTCCTTACATTTTTAAGTCTCTTGTGACCATCCACATTCATTGACTTAAGAACCCTTTCTTCTAACTTCTAAGCCAGAAAGAATAGACTGAGTCTTTCTCCTTTTGTCCTCTCTGTGTGTTTTTGACTGTAGTTGGGAGGGATTCTCCACTTGTACAAACTTGTGTGATTAGATTGGGTCCTTAACCTTGGTTACATTTGCAAAGTCCTTTCCCTATAAGCAAGTACTTATAGGTCCCAGGTTTCATAATGTGAGCATTTTTGGAGGGGCTTTCATTATTCTGTCTATCAAATCCCTGTGAAGGTGGGGATCTAAACCTCTAGGTCGAGTATCTGAGCTTATGTATTCTTTCCAGAAGAATAAGGCTAATATTTTCTCACTTGGTTGTATTTTAATAAAAATTACATTGAAAAATATGCATAAATAAATATCCAAACAAATTACTAAAAGTATGTTTTCAACATTTAAATAAAAATATCTTCATCATAAAGAACCCCCTTCATGATCCTCCCAATCAATATCACCTTAGATCAGTTTTGCCAGTGTTTGAAATTTGCATGAAGCTGGGCATGGTGGCACGTACTTGTAATCCCAGCATTTGGGAGGCTGACGGGAGGATCACAGTTCACAGACAGCCTCGGCTACAACTTAGTGAGGCCCTTTCCAACTCAGTGAGACCATTCAAAAAAAAGGAACAAAAAATAGGGCTGAGGGTGTAGCCTGGAAATAAAATGACCCTAGGTTCCATTCCTAGTACCACACAAAAAAATAAATTTGCATGAATAGAATCATACAGCATATATTATTTAATTCTATTTTCATTCAACATTATCAGCATGAAATTAATATTAATACATGTATTTTGTTTTTATTGTTGTATAGTTTTTTGTTGTACAAATATGATAGAATTTTAAGTTTTAGCCATTGTGGGACATGTATTTTTTTTTTTTTTTAAATTAAATGGAAGGCCGGGCGTGGTGTGCCACACTTGTAATCCCTGCGCTGGGGAGGCGGAGACAGGAGGATCACACAGGTTCTAAGCCAGCTGGTGCTGGCTTAAGAGACCCTGTTTCCAAATAAAAAGTATATAAAAATAAATAGGTCTGGGAGTGTAGCCCAGAGGTAGAAGGGTTTCCAGGAACCCCAGTACCACCAAAAAAAAAAAAAAAAAGAAAAAAGAAAAAAGAAAAAAAATTAAATGGAAGAATTAAAAACTACTACTACTACTACTACTACTACTACTGATAGTAATAGAGTTTAAAATTAAATAGAAGAATTAAAAAGCATAAAATTGCTCTTACCAGAGAAAATTTTAGGCCTTCAGTGTGGCATTGACTAGAGCAAAATGGTCTAGGTTTAAAATTAAAGTTATAATAGGTAATATAGAAACTTTAATACTTTTAAAATGTGAGCTTGAATAACTTAAGTAACATTATTGTAAAGTAGAATTAATCTCTTCCCTATTTCTCACAATTGTGAAAATAAAATGTGATTCGGTTTGTAATCATTTCAACCATTCAGAAAGAAGTAAATTGTGCTGAGATACTTTATCCGCTGAAGACACCACATATTAACATTAAGAATCTCCTAAGGCCCACTCGCTTCATACCCATTTGTGGCAGTAATTGAAGATATTCTTTAAGTCAAAGATGACATCCAGTAATATGATAGTATCTTCAGATGCAATCCGAGGATAACAAAAGAGACAACTGAGACTAAGGGAGTATATAGTGTGTAGTAGGAGCTACATGTACAACATAGCTAGCTTATACATAGTCTCTTTTACTATGAAGTGACTTTTGGCATTTTATAGCTTTTTCACAAGGAAAGTGGAAAGCTGATGAGAAAAATTAGTGGTTGAGACTATGGGATTGATTTTTGTTTGAGTTCATCTTTTCCTAGGTACTAATAATCCTTTATTGTTTTTCTATTTTTAATGGGAATTGATGCCATCTTACTACACTGGATCTTAATATTCTTTGCAGATTACTTTCCAATTCTGTCAGTGTTATTAGTCTGAAGCCCAAATCTTTATCATTTTATTTTGATGAAGGTAAGATTCTTCTATGAGGGTCTGCATAATTAATGGCACTATGCTTTCTAACAAGGAGTCACATTCTTTCTCCGGTTTCTTGTTTTATGTTGGCTTTCTCACTTTGGTAATTGCACAGTCTATGTATTTTATGATTTTCAGCAAGAACAATAACTTTTTGCCTAGGAACCAACTTATAATTGATTTATCTCACATTGTGGAGAAAAATGGATATCATAAAACTTTCTGTGAAAAATCATTAAACATTTCTCAGCTCAGAGTATGTTTGTCTTTGACTATTTCATCTCTAGTATTGTCTAGCCTTCAAGAATAATTTGTAAACTTTAAAGTACTATATAAATGTTAATTTGAAATGTTGTTAATCTAACTCAAAAGACACATTTCTTTTTCTCTTGCTGCTTGCAATTATGATCCTTTTCCAAAACCAAGAGAAAAAGTTGTAGTGATGAATCCTAGGTAGAAAAAGAAGAATGTTTTTTGTTGTTGTCATTTATTTCTATTATTTTAGTTTATTTTTTGTGGTATTAGAGATTAAACTCAGGGGCATTATACCTCTGAGCTATGCTCCTAGCCATTTTTATTTCATTATTTGTAAACAGAGTCTCACTAAGTTACAGACAGCCTCAGTAAGTTGTTTAGTCTGGCTTTGAACCTGCGATCCTTTTGTCTCAACCTTTTAAGTACTGAGATTACAAGTGTGTGCCATTATGCCTGGTTTCTATTATTTTCAGATTTTTCTAGATGAGTGCCATAAAATAAATTCAACCTCCAAAGTCTCTTGCTTTCCTTGCAGCTGCTGATTCCATGAATCTTTAAAATACAGAGGCCTGAATTGTGAGGCTCCTAATCTTGTTCTTGGTTTTTAGCTTATCCTTGGTGAAGCATCCTTAATTGTACAAGTCAGGCCATAGGTTCCAAGAGCTCCGGACATTAAAGCTTAATTTGATCTTAATATGTAAAATTTTCTCCCCTCCCCCCATCATACCTAAAAAAACTCACTCTTAGGGTCTGCTCTAATTAGTTTTACTTCAAAGAACCTAACATGGGACCATCAAAGTAACAAGTCTCAAATGTACAACTTGACATCTCATTAACACTTGCTTTACAGCATATGGTGCTTGGGCGATCTGAGTTAATGTCAGCACCAGCGAGGTGGTGTAGGTGTATAGAGAAAGTCAAATTTCCCTGGCATTTGACATACTATGTTTAGGAAAATATTGGTTATATTTTCTGAGCATGGTAGATCATTATGAGTTTAATAGAATCACTAGGTACAGCAATTTAGATGAATTAGTTTATAAATGACCCTAAAATTCAAATTAAACACGTGTGACATTGATATGATAGAGCACAGTGTAATTGATCATGTTTTTGGCATATTTATTATAAAGGTAACTGGTCTAACCAACTTTATTACTCACAGATAGACACATGCAATATTTATAGTTAAAATTATTTTTCTATAGTCTACAAAAAACTCAAGTTCTTGCTTCATGCTTTATATTTGGATATTTTGAGAAATCGCCAGTTACAAATTTAAAGTTTACTGAGCAGACTGTAGATTTAGCTTGAGATATGCCTTGTTTAATAGAATAAAGTAGAAAAATGAGAAATCTTTATACTCCTGGTTTTCAAAATAGTCCTACATTAGTTAAAATTATACAAGTTAAATCTAAATATTTAAGTGATTTTACTTTAGTTATTCATAAATGCTTTTCAATTAGTCTGCATGATAAGTACTCTGGACTTTGTAGCCTGAGGTGACCATATGGTAGAATTTTAAAATGTGGAGCTAAGAGAAACCCAGAGGTCATTTAATTCAACATCTTAACTTTATAGAGGTGAAAATAGAGCCTCAGAGCTATGGCTTATATTTTTAAGCATAAGTTTCTTTCTTTCGTTTTTTTTTTTTATGAAGGAGCTTTAGACAGACAAATGAGTCTATGACAAATAGGTTTAGACAACTGATTTTCTTATGACATTGTGTTTAGCATTCTAAACAAATGAAAATATAACCCATGGGAAGAGTTATGATACAGAGTACAGTAGGGGCTTGATGTCATAAGTCATAAAATGACATTGCTGTAGGTAGTGATTTCTAATTCCCAGAGGAGAAAGTGTCATTTCCTAAGTAACTATAATTGGTTTTCAAAAACGAGACCTAGGCTGTCAAAGTATATATTCTTTTCAGCAGTGGCTGCTACAATGGATAAGCATTATGCACCCCATCCTCATGCATTCTCCTTCTTCCATTGCACTGCCTTGCCTGCTTAACGCTCTTACTTCTTCTCATAAGCTTTTGAGTACTATAGTTTTGCTCTTAGATATTTTTTGATCGAGCACTGTTTCCATAAGAATATGTGATGGAATTTCAATATAGCCTTGAAAAGTAACATTAGTTCCAGTGATACTTACTTTGCTCAGAATGTTGCTTTATTATTATTATTTTCTGATCAGCAATTATTCCTATGGGTCGGTTAGGATCTGGGGAACAGTAGTAGGTATCACATGGTGATCTGAATTCTTTAAGGTTTATTCATGTAGTGTTTGATAATATAAAAACAAAATGGAAGATTTCAGAATGTATAAAAGCTCTAGCTCTCATATGAGTGATGCAGAAGGTAAAAATATGAGTAAGAATATATTTTGTTTTAAAATTCCTTTAAATTTGAAATTACTTTCTATTTTCCTAATTTTATGAACAGTACATTTTCATTTTGGAAAAGCTTTGGAAAGTATAGAACATATGATTGAATATATCTTATGTAACTATCAATATCAAGAAAAAATATTACTTAATGATTTCACTTGAATATGATAAAAACTTAGGTGTGGAATTGTTGCATTCATTTCTTCCTTAACTATTTCAAATATTTGACATCATCTGACATTTGGGTTTAGCTTAGAGTTATTTCTTTCAAATGATTCATTTATTAGATATGATTTTGATGTTTATTTTTTGGATTAAGAAAATTAATAATTATATTTTAATTACAGAGCTAATAATATTTAAAACCACAGAATACTTGGTTGTATCATTAAATTACTATCAATTTTTTCATACTAAAATTTTTATATCATGAATTCTCTAGTCAGGCTCATCTTTTTGCTGGAATATGTCTGAGCAATTTTTTGGAAAAGCATTTGGGGTTACATTCCCTGAGTTCAAGCTTGTCTAAGAGAACTTTCAGTTAGTTTTGAACATGTAAGACAAATTGATTGGACATGAAGTTTTTATTTCAGAACCGTTTCCTCCTTAAACTATTGTTTCTTGCTATTTTGTGCTGTTGAAGAAAAGTCTTACTCCAATCTGATTCCTATTTTGTCCTCTTTTGGATAACATTTTCTTTCTTTTATTTACTATAGTAATTGTAAGCTTTTTTTGGGGGGGATATAAAGTACTGAACCCAGGGTTCAACCTCTGAGCTAGAGCCCCAGCCCTAATGTATGTTTTAGCCTGAAACAGAGTCTTACTGAGTTGCTGATGCTGGCCTCAAACCTGTGATCATTTTGTCTCAGCCTCCCAAGCACTGAGATTACAGGCATGCGCCACAATGACCAGCTAATTATAGATCTTTTAAAATGCAAAAATTACAAGATTAAAAAACTTGTTCCTGCCCAGTACATATCTAGGATTTGATTTCTTACAAAAACTTAGGGAACTCTTTTGTGTGTGTGTGGTTCTGGGGTTCCTGGAAGCCCTTCTACCTCCAGGCTACACTCCCAGACCTATTTTATATTTTTATTTGGAAACAGGGTCTATTGAAGCCAGCGTGGCTGGCTTTGAACCTGCATGATCCTCCTGTCTCTGCCTCCCAAGTGCAGGGATTACAAGCGTGCGCCACCATGCCTGGCTAGGGAACTCTTTTTATTTGACGAACCCTATCCTATTTTATTGTAGAACTCATTCCATTATCATTTAACTGTCACTCAGTCTTGATAATGATCATTTGTTTCCAGAAATCATGGATGTCCTCCAGAGCTCTTTTCTTTTATCCTGTTCATTTACTTATTAAATAATATTGAGTTTTGGGAAAATTTCAAGGATTTATCATATAATTTTTTATTGCATTAATGTGTATGTTAATTTTGTAGTTAGCTTTCTATTTACATATCATTTTCTTTAATCTGGTACTGGGAATTGAACCCAGACATTCTACCTTCAAACTATACCTCCATATACATATATATATATATATATATATATAATTATATATGTAATTTTTTGGAAACAGAGTCTTTTTAAGTGTCTAAGACTGGCGTTGAACCTGCTATCCTTCTGTCTCTGCCTCCTAAGTACTAAGTAGAAGTGGTATAGTATAAATAGTATAGTACTAGTGTGCGTAGTGTGGGTAGTTTAACTTGTTTAATATCACATCCCTAGCTCCTAGTAAAATCCTCAGTACCTAGAAGATACTTGAATGAATGAAGCAAGCCCATGACACACACTTTGACAGGAAAGTACATGGATTATGCTTAGAGTGTAGAATGGTGTAGTTGGTTATCAGGTCTCATGAGAAAGCATCTCAAAAAACAATTCCATAGCCAAACATAGTGGCACACGCATGTAATCCCAGCATTTGGGAGGCTGAGACAAGAGGATCCTGGTTTCCAGACAGCCTCAGCTACTTAGTGAGGCCCTTTGCAACACATGAGACTGTTTCAAAATAAAGAAATATATATATATATATATATATATATATATATATATATATATATATGTATTATATAGCTTGGAGGTAGAATGCCCCTGAGTTCCATCCCCCATACCACACACACACACACAAAACACAAAACCAACAACCACCCCAACAATTCCAACAATTGCAAATCCAATGGTTATTTATCTACTCTTTAAGGGTTAATGCTAGAGAAGTAAAGAGTTCATAACTTAGAGCCTCATACCTCTCTCATATCCTTCGGAGGCCTCATAACTCTTAGAGAACAAACTTGTATGGAATTTAGTCAGTAGTGATTTAAAATATATATGTGTCTGTATGTAATAACATTAAATATATAAATCAATATTTTATATCAGAGAAGCATATGAGATTAAAGAACTGATGGTCCTTCATTGTCAACATCCAATATTTACTGGTTCCATCACAGTAGGGAATAGTTGAGACTCTGATAATTGTTTTGTAATCTGGAAATGAATATAAACATGATTGACATATGGTACTGATTTGATGATTCCTTACTCCATAAGCCTAGTAAAAGAATAAAGTAGCCAGGCATGGTGGTGCACACTTGTAATCTCAGCACTTGGGACCCTGAGACATGAGGATCATGGTTCGAGGCCGGCCTCAGCTACTACTTAGTGAGGCTCTTTGTAACTCAGCGTGACTCTGTTTCAAAATAAAGAAAAAAAAATGGAGATGGTAGTGTAGCTTGGAGGTAGAATGCCCCTGGGTTCCGTCTCTAGTACTGCAAAAAAGTATAAAGTATATTATTTTTTCATATTAATTTTGTAAGAAATTAATATTTGAAAATAATTGGTGACATTAATATCACAAAATTAGAAAGACAACTTTCAGTTGAATCTTAAATTTGACTTGTGCTTTTATGATTAGTGGAAGGGATAATCTACACATCCCTTAGTTGTGGTATATAAACTGTATTTGAAGCTTTGCAATCACTAAATATTTATTGGTGAAGTTATAGTCTGTTCACGTGGTGCTTCATTTGATCTTGACAATGGAAATAAGAGGTAATCTTTGCTATAACTTTATGGTTTGCAATGCTCATTCACACACACACTTAAACCTTTGATGGCAGCTGGTAATGTTTTCTAATTATTATGCATCATTGGGAAGGGTGAGCCTGAAGGCCAGAAGCAGTTAACAGGTATTAATTATAGCCATTGACTTTCCTCTGAACTTTAATTGACATTCCCACAGGTTAAAATCCGTAAATTGTCTACAAGTTTGATTCCTTCAGATTCTTTTCTATTGTTTCATCTTTTAAATATACCATTGTTTATTTTTTATATTTTGTGATTCAATGTACAATATCTCCTACTATAAATGATTTATTAAGGCTGCTAAGATTTCCTTCTTTTCTAAGGAATATATAGTAATTTGTGTTTGAAACAAATAAAAAATTCTACAAAATGATTATTGAAATGGAAAAGAGTTAAGAAAGACTATTTCCATATAACTCAGTCTCACAAATATATTATTCTTGTCTAACATTTTATTTTGGAAAGTATGAAATATATGAATCACAGTGAGTTAAAAATTGAAAATCAAAGATCTTTGTAGGACTTTATGAAGGCACCAAACACAGAGGCTCTTAATCTTTCCCATCTTATAGAATCCAGGAAATTGGGTCTCATCATTATGAGAATAAGAGTTCTCCCCACAAATATGAGTGATATTTATATTTCATATTTAATTATATTTATAACTTATGATAAAATAATGTGAAGTTGGGAGCAGCATTATCTAAGGGGTAGATTTTATTGCTATTATTGAGGTCAAATAGATAAAAATGGTTGTACTATTTGTTTTTTTATGTTTTACTGCATTTTATTTTGCTTTCAGTTTGTTTTAGGTTAGGGGTTAGTTTTATTTGTTGTACAATATCAAGAAAAATACTTGCAGCCTTTGAGAAGAATGAATGTAGGGTTTTTAAAATAAATTTTTATTGGTGCATTTTAGTCATCCATCTTAATGGGATAAAAAACTTGTGGAGATATACATGCACACATCACCCAATCAGCCCTTACCCAATCCCTGACCCCTTCCCTCCTCCTACCTCCTACCCATGCTTGGCTTCCTGAGTGACTTTGATATTTTTAAGTACATCATGTGCTTTAAAGAGTTTTCCTCTTCCCCCCTTCCATCCCCTCAGGTAGGTCACCTTAATTGCTCCTCTGTAGGATCCCTTCTTCATCTAGAGTTCCTCCTGTTTCCCATTTCTCCCTGGTTTTTGCACATTAGGAAAAGCATCTGATTTCTTATTTCTTGTGACATTTCATTGTAAATGCCATAATTTTGTTCTCCCTTATGGCTGGGCAAAACTCCATTGTGTACACATCCCATAGCTTTTAGATCTACTCATCTGTCGAAGGACAGTGGCTGGTTCCACAGTTTGGCAATGGTGAACTGTGCAGCTGTGAACATGGTTGCTCATGCATTAGTTTGGTATTTTGTTTTTCATTTTTTTTTGGTAGATACCCAGAGGTGGTATTGCTGGATCATATGGTAAGTTCGTTTTCCTTCTTCTGAGGATTTTCCATATGGTTGTCCTATTTGAAGTAAGACACTAAAGTAAAAGTGCTCAGTATAAGTTTTCTTTCTTCTTCTTCTTTTTTTTTTTTTTTTTTTTGTTTTGGTGGTACTGGAGTTCCTGGAAGCCTTTCTATCTCCGGGCTACACTCCCAGACCTATTTTTACATTTTTATTTGGAAACAGGGTCTCCTAAGCCAGCGCGCACGGCTGGCAAGCGCGGGGATTACGAGCATGCACCACCACGCCCTGTTCAGTATAAATTTTCTAATACATAAATGTAAAACAAAAATATAAGTAAGATATCATAAATAATTTTTGTAGATTAACAGAAAATAAGATAATGATGTAGGAAACAAATCCTATACAAATGTCATGAAAACCCTATATCCTTGCTAGAGTAGGTTTATATCTAAATAATACATGTATATTATCCTTTGATGTTTTCATTCTGTTACTCCTGTGGAACATTGAATCTTGGTCTTAAATCTTTTTAAATTTATTATTTTTTCTCTTTTTGGTGGTACTGGGGTTCGTGGAAACCCTTCTACCTCGGGGCTGCACTCCCAGACCTATTTTATACTTTTTTAAAATTTGGAAACAGGGTCTCTTAAGCCAGAGCGGCTGGCTTCAAACCTGTGCGATCCTCCTTTCTCTGCCTCCCAAGTGTCGGGATTACAAGCGTGCGCCACCGTGCCCCACTTAAATTTATTTATTTATTATGCCGGGCGTGGTGGCGCACGCTTGTAATCCCCGCGCTTGGGAGGCAGAAACAGGAGGATCGCGCAGGTTCGAAGCCAGCCGTGCGCGCTGGCTTAGGAGACCCTGTTTCCAAATAAAAATGTAAAAATAGGTCTGGGAGTGTAGCCCGGAGGTACAAGGGCTTCCAGGAACCCCAGTAACACCAAAAAAAAAAAAAAAAATTATTTATTTATTTTTATTTTTTTATATTTTGGTGGTACTGGGGTTCCTGGAAGCCCTTTTACCTCCGGGCTACACTCCCAGACCTATTTTATATTTTTATTTGGAAACAGGGTCTCTTAAACCAGCACGGCTGGCTTCGAACCTGCGTGATCACCAAAAAAAAAAAATTATTTATTTATTTTTATTTTTTTATATTTTGGTGGTACTGGGGTTCCTGGAAGCCCTTTTACCTCCGGGCTACACTCCCAGACCTATTTTATATTTTTATTTGGAAACAGGGTCTCTTAAACCAGCACGGCTGGCTTCGAACCTGCGTGATCCTCCTGTCTCTGCCTCCCAAGCGCGGGGATTACAAGCTTGCACCACCGTGCCCCACTTAAATTTATTTTTAAAATTCTTTATTGGTGCATTATAGTCATACATCTTAACGGAGTACAAGGCGGTAGAGGCATACATGCACTCATCAGTCATTTAGCCCTTCCCCAATTCCCACCCCATTCTCTCCCCCCTCCCATCTTCTCATGTTTGTCTTAATGATTGACTTTCATATGTTTGTGAATGTACATCATGTACTTTAGGAATCTTGACCTTTACTCACTCTTGACTTTAGGTTTAGTTGTGTGACATTCTTTGGTCAGAAGAAAGAGTGAGAAGTAATAGTGTGTCAGCTCTAAGCCTAGGATATAAGTCAACTTTCAGGATGCTGCAAACATTCCCAGCCCTGATCATCTATTCCAGTAGACCCATAAATCTATGAGAAACCTAACTAAATAAAATATGTTCTATCATCTATCTACTTATCTATCATTTATCCATTTCCTTATATATCAATCATACCTAAAGTCTGATGTGGGTTATAGTTTAAAATATTTGTGAATCTAAATTCCCTATAAGGAAACAAGAGACATACTTACCCAATATTTTTCTGTGGGCTGTGAATAGCAAGACTATTCACACTTGTATGGGTGTGGTGTCACACACTTGTAATCTTAGTACTTGGAAGGTTGGGACAGGAGTATCCTGGTTCGTGGCCAGCCTCAGCTTCTTAGTGAGGCCCTCTGCAACTTGGTAAGACCTTGTTTCAAAATAAGGAATAAAAAAATAGGGCTGAGAGTGTAGCTTGGAGGTAGAATGCTCCTAGGTTCCATTCCCAGTACCACACACTCACACACACACACACACACACACACACACACAGAAAGTAGAGATGGTGCAGTAATCTAAAATATAAGGATACACCTTCTTTTATAAAAATATATTTCATTTCAAAGCAACAAGGGCTAGAGGCAAGCTTTTTAATATTTTAGATAGTTTTCATGTGTTTCATAGTATGGGAAAGAACCTGAATAAGTACATTAGATCTTAGAATTAACTAAGCCAACATTTATTGAGCTCCCACTATGGGTTAGAATGTACCAGAGATTCTGCGTATATTGCGGTCAATGAGAGACACATCCCTGCCCTCCAGCGTGGTGAAATGGACTGATGCTAATTGAAAAATGCACTAAAACATGACTAATTGTGATAAATGACATCCAGGAAAAAATACAGAATGTCATGGGAACTTATAACAAGGGGATCTTGCATAGTATGGAACCAGGCTTTTGCAGTGACCTTTTACATAAATATATTTGAAAGATAAGTGGGAGTTAGAGTAGGGAAGTGGCCTTTGTAGAAGAGCATTGCAAGAAGTTAAGGGACACAAAGAGATCTCTGTACAAGGTCAAGAAGAAGGAAGGCGCATAATATCTTCTGAAAACAAAACAAAAATAACTAATCCAGTGTGGCTAGAGAGGGATGAGTGAGGTAGAGAAACTTGTGATGAGGGAACATTTCATACAGGACCTTGGAGGCCATTGAACAAATGTGAGCTTTGTCTTAAGTCCAGAGGGGAGTTGTTGAGAGATTTAAGCAGATAGTTATTTTCAATATGCATTTTAAAAGATGCCTCTGGAGCAAACACACAGAGAGGGGAAAATGGATGTAGGGAGACACCGACAATGCAAGGTAGCAGCAGTAGCTGCAGCTCAGATGGGAGGTGGAGGTGGCTTAGGCGAACTTGATAGAGGAGTTTTACAAGTTGACCTCAGACTGGAGAACTGAATATTGGAAGATCTTCCATCAACATTGGCTGTATAACAAACATCTATAACAATCTTTCTGGCATACAACAATGATCATTTATTTTACTCTCATATCTGTGGGCAGACTGTCTCTGTTGCGCTGATTCAGTGGCTGGGCAATGTGACTTTCTTATTCTGAATCGTTACACACTTTAATCACACACTGGCTAATTTGCTTTTATTTCATAATATTATTTTTGTCCTATTTGATTAGATTATAACTTCTTGAAAATATGAAAAATTATTATGCTTTAAAAATATTCTCTGAGATTGTTAAATATATGACTCAATAAATGGTAAGCTCTTAATAAGTGTTGGTTTATCTACCAATTTATAAAATAACTAGACTAATTGTTCAAAATTTTGAAGGGGTATGCTGACTTGATTTGTCATTGATTGATTGATTGATGGATGGAGTATTGTATAAGTTTACCCAGTTCTTTATTAAGGAATCATAGTATCAGTCACTGTACTAGGTCCTTGGGATTCAGAAAATTTCAGAACCATATTTTATTTCATTTATTTATTTATTTATTTATTTTGGTGGTACTGGGGTAGAACCCAGGAGCTTTCTACCTCTGGACTATACTCCCAGACCTATTTTATATTTTATTTGGAAACGGGGTCTCACTAAGTTGCTGAGAGCCTCACTCAGTAGCCAGACCTGTGTAATCCTCCTGTCTCAGCCTCCCAAGGAAGGGGATTATAAGCATGCGCCACCATGCCTGACTTCAGAACCATATTTTAATTCTCATAGTACTTAGAATCTAGTAGAGAAGAAAGACTTGCAAAAGAAAAATAATTTGGTGCATTTTCAAGTCTAAACTAACATTGATTACTTATTATTTAATTGTTGTAAAAGTCACATCTAAAATATGTTCTTGTAGCCAGGCATGGTGGCACATGCCTGTAATTCCAGTACTTGGGAGGCTGAGGCAGGAGGATTGCAGGGTTGAGGCCAACCTTAGAAATTTAGTAAGATCCTCAGCAACTTAGGAAGACTCTGTTTCAATAAATAAATAAATAAATAAATAAATAAATAAATAAATAAATAAATAGGGACTGGGCTACTTTGGAGGTAGAATGTCCCTAGGTTCAATTCCCACTGTCTGTCTATCTATCCTCTTGCAAAAAAAAAAAAAAAAAAAAAAAAAAAAAAACTATTAAAGCCTCAGACCAGTAAATCTGAATTATGTAGTTCAAATCATAGTGAACTTTGTTTATATCTTAGATATCCACCTTCTCACTTTAAATTCCAGGTATACAGCTTTAACTTAAACTCCAAATCCTCTTTCTTTTGCCTTCCACACACAAATATGTTCTTTGCCTTTGACCCATTCTTGCAACTTTTGAAGACCAACATTCAGTGAATAGTATTGAAATTAATTGGCTTCTTCACAAGGAGCTCAAAAATCAAAATGCAAGAAGAGAAATAATTTGACAAATTCTATCTAAGCTCCCACAAGTCTCTTAATTCCAGGCATTATATGAACATTGTGAAGATCTTTAGGGCTAATACACACAAAAAAGAGGATTTTAAGAATTCTGATTAGAATTAAAGAAGAAAAGTCTCTCTTGAAGAGATTTTATAATAAAAGAGAAAGATATTTATCATCCTTTCTTTCCTAGTTATTATTTAGTAGTGAGTGCTAATACTGAAATCATATAGAACCTACTTTTGACTACTTTAAGTTCTGATTTTCACAATAAAATAAATAAAAGATTACCCTACATTGATTTTTAAAGGAAAACTGTAAGACTAACATTTTTTTATAATGCCAATGTATAAATCATGTCTACAGAGAAAAAATGCCTAATGCATTAGCTGGCTTGTATATTAGATTATGTTAGAAAATCTCGCCAAGTCCGAGAATGATGATTTTCCCAGCCAAAACAGAGGGAAGCTTTATAGTAATTATTTTTATTATTCATACTTCAAATTCATGTGGTCTCAAATATCCAAGTAACTTAAGCTAAATTAGAACTTTTATCCGTGAAATGAATGCTAAAGTGATTTAAGGTCTAAGTAAAAAACTGGGGTAAATTTTAAAAGGAGTCATTTCCATGGCTAAATTTTTAGTCATTTTTTTTACTCTAGACCAATGTTTTCTTTGTTGTTTAAATACCTTACACTCTTCTTAAAGTAAAAACAAAAATCAATTCCATGTACTTATTGAAATGTAAATGTTTTAACCAAACTTATTGGTCATCCATATTTTATCATGTTGCAATTTATTTGTATGAAATGTCTATCAGGGATAGAAGAGATAAATTGTTTCCTAGGTTAAGCTTATAAAATGAGAAAATTTATATAATTTATATTAGCTTATATTTAAAGGCTGATTTTAAGCTTTTAGGATAAAATTTATGTTCCTTAGCTAATAATTGAACCCAGAGGGTTATTTAAAAAATTGCTGTATAATTTATAAAAAGTATTTCCCCAATGAAGTAATAGTTGCATACATTATTTTATTATGGTTACCAATAGCATTTATAACATTAAACACAGTGGACATTAATTAAAGTAGACATTGATAATCACCTTGAAATCTCCTCTTGTTTGATCCTATACCATAAATACTTAATGATTTCCCTTCTGTCATTTGGCCATTCATTCTCTGCTTCCTTTCCAAGTTTATCTTCTTTTTGGGCATTAGTGTTGAAGTACATAATGTTCTCCTCTTTCCTTATTCCCTCAGTGGCCTTCTCTGTACCTTCTGTTATCTCTATGTAGAGGATGTGTATTTATAGATTGCCAGTACAGACTGTGCCTTCAGGTCCAGGCCTGAGAATCAACTGTATCCATGTTGTCATGTTATGGATGCCTCAAAGGCATCTGGAAAGAAGCATGTCTATTATGAAAACTCACACACTCTTTCTGGAGTTTAGTTAGCTTTCAATTTTAGTGAATGTCATCTTCATCCAACTACTTATGTCAGCTATACAGCAAGGATTCTGTCTTATTTTGCCCACTTCTTCACCTCTGCTTCTATATTCAATCAATGTCTTTTTAAAAATATTCTTCTTTGTGTATTGTAGTCATACATCTTAATGGGGTACAAAATGGTCGAGGCATATAAGCACACATCACTCATTTAGACCTTCCCCAATTCCCACCCCATTTCCTTTCCCTTCCCTCCTTCTCATGTTTGGCTTAGTGATTGACTTTGATATGTTTGTGAATGTACGTCATGAACATTAGGGAATGTCTTTTTTTTTTTTTTTTTTTTTTTGGTGGTACTGGAGTTCCTGGAAGCCCTTCTACCTCCGGACTACACTCCCAGACCTATTTTATATTATTTTATTTGGAAACAGGGTCTCTTAAGCCAGCGCGGCTGACTTCGAACCTGCGCGATCCTCCTGTCTTCACCTCCCTAGTGTGGGGATTACAAGCGTGTGCCACCACGCCCGGCTAGAGAATGTCTTTTGATTTAACTTTCTCAGTAGCTTACAAAGATAGTGCTTTCTCTGCATCTGAAAACTGACTCAAGAAGTCTACCATCTCTTGCTGGAAATAGTATGTACAGATATTTGTATTCATCATTTCTTATGCTTTTACAGTATCTCTCTCCCTTTCTCTCCCCTTCTCTCTCTTTCACACACACACACACACACACACATGAAAAGGATAAATGAGATATTACCATATACATTATGACATGAATTATTGATTTGCTAACAACCTTTATGACTTTTTAGTGTCTATATAGATATACTCATTATTTACTAAGTATTTTGTATTTCGTAGGTCTGACATGACACGATTTATTTCAGTATTTTCTGATTGGCAGGAATTTGATTTCATTTATTGCTCTTAAAAGAATGTGGTAAGCCGGCTGTGGTGGCCCATACTTGTAATCTCAGAATTCTATAGGCCGAGACAGGAGAATTTTGTGATTTTCATCTAGCCTCACCTATTTAGTGAGGTCCTTTGCAACTCAGTGAGACCCTGTTTCAAAATAAAGTACAAAAAATAGGACTGGGTTTGTAGCTCAGAGGTAGAATGCCCCTGGGTTTCATCCTCAGTATCACAAATAAAAAAGAAAAAATAATCTTGCTTGTAATCCTATCATTTGGGAGGCTGAGACAGAAGGATCATGGTTCGCGGCCAGCCTCAGCTACTTAGTGAGGCCCTTTGCAACTCAGCAAGACTGTGTTTTAGAATAAAGAATAAAAAATAGGGCTGGGGATGTAGCACGGAGGTAGAATTCCCCTGGGTTTCATTTCCAGTACTGCAAAAAAAAAAAAAAAAAAAAAGAATGTAATGAACTTCCTTGTATGTGAATGTGAATCTTTGGGAAAATGTCTATTTACTTCTATAGGATAAATGTATAGAAGTATAATAAATATATTTGGCTTATAGGAATGTCAAACTTTGATATGTATTAACAAAAGTGCCCTCCAAAAGTATTGTATGATTTTAAACTCCTACCAATGAGGTATGAAAATGAACATTTCTCACCTTAAATGGACATCATCAAAACTTAAAATTTTATATGACCTGATGAGTAAAAAGAGCAATGTTGTTTTAGTTTCAATTTCCTTGATTACTAGTAAGATTTGGTGTGATGATTAATCTTGGTTGTCAGTGTAACTGGATTGAGAGATGCTTAGGAAAATGAGAAAGTGTACTTGTAGGTGTGTCTGTGAAGGTCTCTCCAGAGAGAGTGGGCATGGGGGTCAACAAAATCAACGTGGGAGGGAAGACCTGGCTTGAATGTGCGTGTATGGGACTGTCCACTAGGCTGGGGCCCTCGTGAAATAAAGAACAGAAGCAGCTTTCAGGTCAGGATTCATCTGAGCAGCCGTGTCTTTTTTTTTTAATTTTTGCTGCTGCCATTTTTCTGTGGACATTAGACCTTATGAATGTACACCCACACCCGCGACTCTCCAGGGAGCTTCTAGGCCTTCAGCCTTTGACTGGGGCTGCATCATTGGTTCCTCTTTTTTGAAGGTTTCCAGCTTCAAGGAATGAGTAGCTACTGGTTTCCAAATTCTTAGCTTGCAGACAATAGGACTATATAGCCTCTGGTTCTGTAAGCCAGTCCAGTAAATCACCTTTGATAATTATGTACAAATTCTAAAAGTCTTGTTCCTCTAGAGAATTCTAAAACAGTTTGGCATAGTTTCATATATATTATGATATAGTTTTCCCTTCTTTTACTTCTTGTAGCTTTTATTCATTTTTACTACTTCTTTGTCCTATTAACATAGGGATTATTTTTTTTTTCAGTACTAGAAATAGAATCCAGGGGCATTCTACCTCTGAGCTATACCTCCAGCCCTATTTATTATTATTTTTTAATAATTTTTTATTGGTGAACTGTAGTCATACATCTTAATGAGATAAAAGACTCGTGAAGACATTCATGTACACATCATCCAATTAGCCTATACCCCATTCCCACTCCATTCCTTCCCCATCCCTTTTTCCCATGCTTGGCTTAGTGATTGACTTTGATATGTTTGTTTAAGTACATCATGTGCTATAAAGAGTTTCCCTCTTCTTCCTTCCCATCCCCTCAGTTAGGTTGCCTTGTTTTCTCCTCTATAGGATCTCCTTCTTCATCTAGAGTTCCCCCTATGACCCATTTCTCCCTAGCTTTAGCATATTAGGGAAAGCATCCAATTTTTTCTTTTTTGTGACCGACTAATCTCACTTAGCATAATGTCCTCCAGTTCCATCCAATTCCTGGTAAATGATGTATTTTTCTTTATGACTGAGTAAATTCCATTGTCTACACATCCCACAGTTTTATAATCCATTCATTTGCTGATGGACATCTTGGCTAGTTCCATAGTTTGACAATGATTGTTTGTGTTATCATTGATGATCTCTTTCAAAAATTTTTTAAAGAATTTTAGGTAGTCTGTTAGTTTGTCATTTCTGTATCTTTCTTTGTTTGTTTATTTTTTGGTGGTACTGGGGATAGAACCCAGGGGCCTTCTACCTCTGGGCTACACTCCCAGACCTATTTTATATTTTTTATTTGGAAACAGGGTCTCTTAAGCCAGCGGTGGCTGGCTTCCAACCTGTGAGATCCTCCTGTCTCAGCCTCCCAAATGCGGGGATTACAAGTGTGCGCCACAACGCCTGGCATCATTTCTAATCTTTTTTTATGAGACCCTTTACCATTCCTCACAATTAAAATACCACCATTCTATCTAATAATTTTGTAATAATTTCATACTTTAATATTTCTGTAATTTATTTTGAGTATGTTATGCAGGATTCTGATCTAATCCTAATTTAAGGAAATGAATACATTTACTTAATAATCTAGTCTTTCTCTGATAATTTGAGTTTCCATATTCTCTCATATAACACACACACACACACACACACACACACACACACACACACACACACACACAGCACATTTGCCTCTTCTAGACTCTTCAGTTTGTTCCAGTGATCTATTTCTGTGCTATTAAACTGCCTCTATTTTCCTACCCTTATACTGTAGTTCGATATTCATGATGGCAGGTTACCCCAATTTTCCCTCTCAAATAACTTTGTATAGTTTCTTTTAAATCCTGATAAGAGCCGGGCGTGGTGGTGCATGCTTGTAATCCCTGCACTTGGGAGGCGGAGACAGGAGGATCGTGCAGGTTCGAAGCCAGCCGGGTTGGCTTAAGAGATCCTGTTTAAAAAAAAAAAAAAGGTCTGGGAGTGTAGCCCGGAGGTAGAAGGGCTTCCAGGAACCCCAGTACCACAAAAAAAAATCTTGATAAGATTTTGGTTATGATCATTTTGAATTTATGATTATCTTCTGGATATTGGTTGTCACTTCATTGTTGAGCACCGTAACTCTTGGTGGTGCAACTATCTTTATATTTGAAATTGCTTATTCACTTGTGTCTGGATGACATTTCTACTTATGTTGCACCAGGTATTAGGGGAGATACAGAGTGTATTATTGGGTTGTCTCCTGGGCATGAGCCTGTCTGTCACATTTCCTTGAGCAGTCTGCCTATTTTCTGCAGTGTTCACCATCCCGGCTTTAACTTGGAAGCAAATACTCTGCCCCCTGTAGTCCCCCAAGACCCATTTGATGCTGTTCTCAGAGCCAAGTGGGATAGACTGAACCCTTTGATTCTGAGTTTTGAGATCTTTCAACCACTTCTTTCTCTGCAACATTTTCACCTACATGTGTTTTTATTTTTTTATCTTATTATATTTATTTATTTTTTTGGTGATACTGGGGTTCCTGGAAGCCCTTCTACTTCCGGGCTACACACCCAGACCTATTTTATATTTTTTATTTATTTGGAAACAATGTCTCTTAAACCAGGGAGGTTGACTACGAACCTGTGTGATCCTCCTGTCTCCGCCTCCCAAGCGTTGGGATTACAAGCGTGCACCACAATACCTGGACCTACATGTGTTTTAAACCATGTTTCACTTTGATTCTTTCTTCTGGTTTTGATTTTCTGATATTTTAATTATTCCATTGGCTTTATTTTATTCAGGAACCCTCCCCCCATTTTTATTTTCTGGTAATGTATTAGGTTGTTAAAATATCTTTCATATTTTTGATAATTTCTAATAGAATTGTATGTAGACTTCTTGTAAGATTTTCAGAAAGTCATTTAAAATGTTTTCTAGAAGAGAGAAATTAGCCAGGCCCTTGTGAGAGTCAGTTTCTGTATTTGTAAAACAAGACCGTAATGCATTCTTTCAGAGGACCATTATAGAGTTTAAATGAAATGTCTGCTTGTCTTAAACTTTTATCTTAAAATGCACTTAGTAAATACCAATACCTTCTCTTTCTTTTAGTCTTAACAAAAATCAATCTTATATTTAAAAAATCCCAATCTAAGGGTTGTGGGAGAAATCCCAATCTAAGGGTTGTGGGAGATTTTTGGTACAAACTAGATATTTCTAAAGCACCTAACAGTATCTGAAACTTCTCATGAAAAATCTGCTACCAGAAACACTATAGGCAGAATACTAGGAAACTAAAATTTAGTAACTGTTCCAGATGGGTCTGGCCCCATGGCTATAATCTAATAGCAGTGAGTAAACTTCATGAGCAAGATGATATCAGGGCATTCCCATGAAAGGCTACTGATGCTGTTTGTACTGTCAAGCTGCTTTTCTGTTGTGTAGCTTCTACAGTCACAGTGCGTTACTTCGAATGACATCTTGGCGAAGGTAGGTCTCAGAGCAGCGGTTAGAACATCATCACAGACGAGGTCTCAGAACGTCAGCATCACCTCAAAGTGACAGTATCACAGTAGCGGCAGCAGTGGCAGCAATGTTTAAAACACCAGTGGTAATGGTTGATTGTTCTAATGAAATTTAGTTTTCTGAAATGATCATTTGTCTGATTTGTAATCATAATCAACTTATTCTATGAGCTTTTCAAAATGTAAAATTTCACAACAAAATGAACTTTTTTTGGCTAATTTATCATTAAAACACACTCAGATCTCAATACATGTATTAAGTAGATGCTCCCAGCAGATATTAATAGGGCCATTAACAATGAGAACTAGAGAAAGTGAATGGTGATCTCTGAGTAATGGTGGAGTAAGTCAGAGAAAGGCCTGGATTTATGATAGATTTTCAGGCTCCTAGACTAGCATTTTCCCCTCTGGTTTGTAAGGTCCCCTCACCCTTGATATACATGAAGGTCATTTTACCAAATGCTAAATATTCCACATTCTTGCTTAGCAGATTTGGCATTCGATTCAACACAAAAATAAATAAAACAAACAAAAAAGTAGTACTGTATGTGTTTAGAAGTGTATGCAGTGAATTTGAAATTTCAAGGACAACTTGGAGGTACAAATGACTCATGAAACAGGAATGTTAGCCAGCCCTGATGTAATATTTTCTGTGAAGGGCTTTTCACTTACAAAGGTCTCAGTATTTAACAAAGTCAACTATCCTAAGGCATTCATTTCATCCTCCAGACTAATGATGTGCAAATCGGATTGGATGGATCTGAGAAGCCATTTAACATACAGCAAGTGTTTATAGCAACTGAGCTAAGCGGATAAAAAGGACCCTGTTCTTTTGAAACTCCAGGGGTAGGCTCTAAGTAGGCGGCCACAGGGATCCAGCTAAGCTGGCTCTGTCCAGGACTCCAGGCTTCAGGGACCTGACCATGGGCCAACTATATTTGCTAACCACACATTAAAAGTTATGAAATGTTTACTTTTGGCTTTTTTGGCTAGGGAAAGTTAAAGATCATATCTGTAACCAAATACACTTATGAACCCTGTATATTTCAGGCCTTCTCTGTAACCTAAGTCCATGCAAACAAACTCAGATTTATTTTTTTTATAAGTGAGCAGAGATTATCATTTATCAGGTAGCTACCTAAGTGCCAATTTATAGGCAGCTCGTTAACATCAGAATTATTATGAGTTTTAAGCTCTTGCGAGAGTTAATGTAGTGAGGACCGTCTGTCTTTCTCTTGGAGACCTTGCTTTCTCTTGGAGGTCTTGCTTGCTTCTGTTTAAACAATCCTTTACTTTCAGAAAACAGTTTGCTAATACTTTATGAGAATAAGAAGTTGTTTGATTTTAAAGTTGTGTTAGAGAACCCACTCTGTTGCAACCTATCTCACATTTCTGTGATATGGAATACAAGGAACCCGTACAGAATTAGAATTTATTAATATAGTCCATATGGATTTATGCACGTGAGATAACACTTTCTTTCTACGTATATTTAACACTTTATCATTTCATGGTTTTGGTTTTGTTTTGTATTCTACCACTAAAACCAGACTAATATGGAATATGTAAATGATAAAATCTTAATGGCTTGAATTGATGAAAAAGAGTAAGAATGTCACTGTGTCTAAATTATTTTAAGTGAACTGCAATTTTATTGCATGCAAGAATGTTTGGCAATAAGAATCAGGCTAGCAATATTTCCCTGTACATGCTTGAATAAATTAGAGTGCCCTAAAATTTCCTCATCATTTGAAATCCCTGAAAAAGCTGCAGTGGAACACAAAATTTAGTCCAGAGTTTTCTAACAGCTGTGATAAGAAGTGAAAACCGCTGGAATGTATAGTGCTCATTATCACCTAAGAAAAGATACACACTTTTTTGATCAGGGGGAACATTTTTACTGAGACCACCAAAGGTAAAGTTATTGATCCTTATATGGTTTTACTAGTCCATATTAGTTAACTAATTTTCTTATTTTATCGACCATATACTGTATGGTAAAGCATTGTGACAAGTATTAAAGCTTATAGACAAATTAAACAAAGTTCCTATCCTCAAAGACCTAACAGTCTCCATAGATAAAATGATACATAACATTTTGTAAAAGTATAACTTCAGAGAGTCTTTTTTATTTACCTTTATAAAGTTGAGGAAATGATATAAAATCTTAAATCATTTATAAAACATTAGTTTAATCAGTACTTGGATGAGATATTTAACCCAGGGCTTTAAGAATTAAGAGTGACAATAACTCTGATGTCTACTACATAATCTTTTACAAGTATCAGATACATGAAATGAGCCTTTGGCAAATTTTGGCTCATAGGGTGGTTGTGGTTTATTTTTGAGAAACAAGCCTTAGGTGTTACTGACTGGAAATTTTAGATACTAGAAATTTAGGAAATAGACTTTTAATTTTCTTGTGAAACTTTTAAGAGTTGAATAGAGTTTTTGTAGTTTTGGGGGTTTTCCCTTTTTTCTTTTTTGCCAAGACATTGCAACAGTCACCATCTGCTCTTCCTAGAACCCATGGAGACCAGATGAAAGAACTATTTTTCTCTAGTAAGACTTCTGAGTTTACTCAAGTCCTTGTTCAAGTACTTGGTTGACTTTCCAAAAATATGTACTATATAGCACAGGGAAAGTGACTTGAGAGAACTCAGTGACATGCTTGTGGAGGGCAGAACCTAGCTGCATCCCTGTCTTTTAATAGAATGTCTGGCACACAGTGCCCAACAAATGATTGTGGAACTAAAATAAAATTAAAAGCTGTTATCACAGTATCGGGCTTACCACAATGAAGGTTCAAGTAACTCACTTGTATTAATCACTAGGGTACAAGATAAAAGAAATGCTAATCACAAGGAACTGACAAAAATTGGGCATTAAACACTGCAAAACGAAATATACTAAATGCTGGAGAAGCATAAAAGAGAGTAGTTGGTTTTCCCTCAAGAGACTGGGAAGGCTTTATATTCTAAAATTGAATGATACTGGAATTGTATCTTCAAGGACGAGGAGAAATTAGTCAGGTAGAGAAGATGGAAAGCTTATTCAGCGTGGTTCCAAGTATCTATACACAACATTCCCAAATCAAGTAGCCTACAATAGCAATCATTTTTTTGTCTTGAGATCTTGAATTTGAGCACAGCTCGACAGAAACATTTATGTCCATCCAGGGTGACTTCAGCTGGAATGACTTTGCAAATTGTTGACCAATTAGCTGGCAGACCAAGTATGCCTGCTAGCCGGGCCTTTTTTTAATGCAACTGCTTGAGCTCACTCACAGCATGGTGGCTGGGTTTCAAGAGCGTGTATTCCAACAGATAGGAAATGAAGGCCTTGGCCTAGAAAGACTGCGTCTCTTTTGGCTTTCTGCCAAAATGCAAGAAAAGGGAACTATATTTCCAGGAATTCTGAGGCTATCCTTAACTTACCACATATGCAAGTGAAGGACTATCACTGCTAACCTGTGCCATGCACCAGTTGATCAGAGAATGTAGAGAAAGCACCTGTGAGAGGCAGAAAAGCATGTAAGGGTGTGATGAGGAGCGTGGGCACACGATTTTCAGAGAAGTGTGTTTAGGCTAGTTATGCAGGGATTTTTATATTGTATTCTGAGTTTTACGAATTTTTACCTCTAGGAAATCGGCTTTATAATTTCTGTGTTTAAGCAGAGCAATACAGTAACACTGTAGAGAACCAACTAGAGGCAAATGGCATTGCATATAGCATAGCTGACCTCCATTACAAGAAAAGTGATGAACTTGGGCAGAAATAGAAGTAGGGAACCAGGAGAAAAGACAGATTCCAGTGAAATTACAGATACAAATTTAGAGGAACCTGGTTACTAAATGAATCTGTAACTAAGAATTAAGAAAGAACCAGGATGGATCTGAAGTTTCCAAGCTGAAAAGTGGAATTATAAGCAAAACACAGAAAAAGAAACATGTTAGGGGAAAGATGATTAGTTTAATTTAGGGCATGGTTTCTTTGAGGTACACCTGGCATTATTAGGCTGAAAGTTTTACTAAGCGAGTAGTTACATGAATAATGAACTTGAAAGAAAGTTGATGTGACAAATCAGAAGGAGAAAATGCCATCAGACCCATGTCAAAAAGCCAGATTGATTCTCAGGGTATTTATTTCCAAAATTGTTCTTTGTGATTCATATGTTTAAGCACACACAAAGGAGAAGGTAAGTGGAAATTTTATCTCAGCTTTTTCAGCATGGTACACAATTTCAGTGGTTTTACAGAAGGAGGTGCTCAATGGCTGCAGGTACAGGGATTTTAAAAGAATTATCCTAAGGTTAAAACAACTTCCCCAAAAGCTAGAAAACAGGTTCGAATGTGTCTTCCTATAGTATGTGCATGGTTTAACCTACAAGAATAGCTATTTTTCTGAAAGAATCCCTTTAGGTTTTAGCTATTCACATTACTTATTTGCAATGAAGTCACCAACTCATCCCAAGACCTAGTAAGTTAAAAGGGTAGTGCTGAGCCAACATTTCAGGGAAGCATGTCATTAAGTTATAGGGCTTTTTTTTTTTTTTTTTTTGTAAAATGGGTCCATTATTTTAGGATAGTACAAGATTTGGAATTTGAATATATTGACTTTCAATATTAATACAAGAGCATCACAAGAATGATTTTAGTGTTTTCTTTTCTTTTAGAACTATTTGGAAGATACAACTTCTATTTGGTTCCCAGTGAGCCATAGAGTCATAGGAACAAGAAAATCTGCTGGTAAGCTCCCGATAAAACTGAATGTGAACAACTTTTGGCAGAATGTCTAGGTCCTATACAGCAACTCTGAAAACTATTTTTTGTATTAAGTCTAGCATTCAATTTGAATCAGATTCAGGATCTCTGTTCAGCTATGAGGAATGACTGGAAGATGTTGGGGCTCAAAGGATAATGATAGACAGATTCATTTCTCTGATCCAACTTTGGGAAGTTATGTACCAACAACTACAAGAGTCAGTGGGGACATTGCTGTTTTCATGTCTGAAAAGGTGAGAAAGAAGGAGATGCATGACCTGTTGACTTGGGACATATTACTGTATCTATTAGGAATAAGGCTGCTATTGGCTTGAACCAGCACTGGCAGCACTGGAGAGAATGTCAAACTTGAAAATCTCCACTATTTTAGAGTTCTATTCCAGAAAGTTCATTATCCAGTACTTAGTGAGCTTTTCACATTATGTTCTACTAAGCATACATCAATATACTACTTTCTTTTATCTTCATAATAATTCTGTGGTGGTATACTATTTTTCATTTTACTTGGAGGAAAATAAGACTCATTGAGGTAAATTAAGTTGCCCAAGTCCACCAAATTAAAAGAAGATTTAAGCAAAACCTATTTGACTCCAGAGCTTATGTTCTTTCATGTATGTGACAATATATCTCTGAAGTCTTTTATCTCATAGTCCTAACATAAAGGGATAGATTTATTTCCTTTATCATATATAATATATAAATAATATATTTAATTTATATATCATATTGACTTTATATAACCAACATTTATACATCAATTTAATTTCAAAGAGTTAAAAATATTTAGAATTACTTGTGTTTTACATATGGTAACTACTCAGTCTCCTACCACATGCTAATAAATACAGCTTTAGATATTTGACTTATCTCAGATGCTGGAATATGTATGTAAAGTTAAAATCTACTTTATTTGAGATAAGCTGTCATTGTACCTTTAACCATATATTTAATATTTTTGAAATGTACAAAATTGAAACTGTCTTTCATATTTCACATCTATATTTTCTCAAATTATTTTCCTGATAGATAAGTAATACAATAAATATTGAAGGACATGAATTTGATAGCTCAACAGTAATTTGAGAGCCACAATTCCCACACTCTCAACTAGAACTTAAACTACCTGTTTAAAGAATCTCACTTATTTCTACTAAGCCACACCTTGTTCTCGCCCATGAAGTGATGCTGTAACAGCTTACCACACAGAGACATTGTGCTTTTATGTGATTTTACACTGTATAAGTTCTGGCGGTTTTCTCAAAGAAAGCGACAGAGTATGGTAGATGGGACGTGATACTAGTTATGTGACTTTGGGACAGATAATTAGCATTCTAAATGTCTGTTTTACATAAATAAAATATTGGCCATTTCAAAGTTTAAGGTAGTAGTGGAGGTGAATCTCATGCTTGGGTACCTGGTAGTTGGTAATTACTCCTGAATGAATGATTGGATGAATCACAGCCGAGTAAGGAATTTCTCTGATGTGATGAGTTATTGGAAACCTTTCCCTAAATATCACAGTGAAATGATTCTTCTGCAGAGAGAGGACCCAAGGGGAGGAAGCAAGTGGCTTATATAGAACTGGATCAGTTGGGAAAGGAGGTCAGTAATTGAAAAGATGAGTAGAGACCTGGTTTCTCATTCTGGTTCTCTATGAAATGTGGACTCATAAGTCCTTTATCTTGCAACTTTTAGACTTTACTTTTTTGGTTAGTAAAGTATAAACAATGTTCCCTATATCATAGTTGTGGTGAAGATGAAGATGTAGTTAATAGAAAGTACATAGCAGAGTTTAACTCATTGTAGGAAGTATGAGTTTCTTTTCTCTTTTGCCCTCCCTCTTTTTTTTACATATACTAAAGCCTTTGCTTTGTAGACACTTTCGTAACATTAAAATAAAGGAGTATTTATGACACTATTATATATAGAAGTGCATTTGGAGTTTGAAGAAATTATTACATTGTGTGTAAACACTGGGACAAAGGTGGGGTGAGGTTGAGTTATAGAGTCCCAACATATTTGTGATCGTAGTTACCTCCTCATAGCATCAGTTTTCTCCTTCAAAAGTAGAGTAAATAAGAGTGCCACTTTATAAAGTTGTTGTGGGGATTAAACAGAATGCTGCATTGAAAATCATTTCACAAAGGATTTGGAATATTGTAAAGCCCTCAATAAATATTAAGTATTAATCACTACTGTGCTTTTCTATGTTGGATCACCACATTCAGAGTGAATTCCCAAAGTGAGAAATGATTGTTTCAGGGAATAAAATGACATTGGAACACAGATATTCAATCTAGTTGGAAATAATCACCAAATTAAATTCAGTGGTGTGTGAGATTCAGTATTCTATGAGACTCCTGTAAGAGTAGAGAAATATAATTGAAGAGTAATAGTTAACTCTTTTTATTTTTTACATTTTGCTGGATACAACTGAAAGCAACCAGAACTTATGTATTTATTTATATTTCCCTTCAGTCTTCACATTCACCAATAGGATTTACTTTTTCATTTTGTTTTATCGATTGTTTATGAACAAGGGTGATTTAGAACCTGAATTGACAGGATTGACCAATACCATGGGGCATTAACCTAGCAGAACTTTGATTGGCAGTATTTTCACCAAAGTTGTGCTATTTTACAATTGGGATTGACTTGAAATTAATGATATGAAAGTCACTGAAGGATGGAAAGTCCTGAACAATGATGATCAGAAATTTATGCTCCATATGAAAAAAGCTTTAATAGAGAAGAAGGGTCAACCTCCACAAAATGTGGGGAGATTTTCTCTTCCCCCAGAGTGTTTCCTGGTAGAAAACATAGCAGCAAACCAGTACTCTGAAGTCCAAGTTGTCAGGAAGTCTGTGTCTGTAGTCAAGTGGGAAGAAACCATTCCACAATTCTGCCATTCTCTGAACTTAATGAAATGTTAGCAGGCTACCCTGCTGTCCCCTATCTTATATTTCCAGGCTTTGCCACCTGTGCAACAAAAGCAAGCAATCTATTTAGAAAAGTGTTTTTCATTCTCTTAACTCTGAAGGTCTTTATTCTCAGCATGAGATTATTGCAACAACTTAACAAGCCGTGTTTTCTCCCCCCATTTTCCTTTCTTTTCTTTTTGCACCTATGTCCTTTTAAGTCCATTCAGGCCTTAGGGAAACATTTAGTACTTAAGCTCTGGTTTTTCAAGCTCAATCGGGTAGAAAATCTAACACAGAATGTGTTCACAAACGATAGCTCTACACAATAGGGACGAACAAATAGCACAAAGAGAAAGGAAGAATATGAGTGTTCAGGGAGCAGGGCTGTACTTGAATTCAATTTTCCAGCAGCAGACCTGATGCTTTCCCCAAGATTCCCAGGTTTCAAATTGGTTATATATTGAGGGCCGGTTACCTGGACAATGGGGGGAAATGGCAGTCAGTAATTATGATCTTGGTTACTAGGTTGTTAGGAGACTAATATTAATCCTGAAATTGTATGAGGAATGTGTTTATCTGGCCATAATTGTATAGTCTCCTTGAAAGCCTTTACCAACAATGCTAATTTAACACAAATCACCCAGGGGAGTATTTTTGAGGTAGTGAGGCTGCCAATTGATTGGCTAACTCAGAACACTTTCTCCAGAACAGCAGTAGCAATAGGAAACTCACAAAAGATGCAAGTATATATTTTCATTTTCTATCAGATGAACAATTTGGTGTAAAGATTATGAAGGCATGTATCGCTCCTTGGAAAGGGTGGTTCCTGTGTTGATTGTCTGGTAATGATTGTGAACATATTGCTAACACATATGTTTTCAGAAGACACATTCAGTTTGAGTAAATGCGTCAAAATGTTTTTTTCACAGTGAAATATCAATGTGAAATAATTATTTAGCCTACTCTATTGATATCTCTCAAAATAAAAACAGAATATAGGTGTCTCAATTGTCTTATTGAGAGACAAGAGGATCGAAAGTGCAAGATTATAACAGTGTTGTGTTTTTAGAAAGAAGACAAAAGAACCACAAGTGTTTGCTTAGACTTACATGTTAAGATTATGTTTATTGTTTACGGTGAAGGTTATTTTATTCCTCTTTTATTCTTTTTCAGTTATTTGCTTATTTTATCATAGTTGTTTGATAGACAAGAAAAATTTCTGATTTTTTAGAAAAAATAAATCTCGTATTTGAGGCCATGTATATTTGAGATTTATAGAGAGTGATATGAAAATAGAGAATTTGGTGATTGGGGTCAACTTTTTTGTATATATGGTCAAAAGGACAATGTTCTCACAAATTTTATAGCTTTTTTTATTAGAGATTAGCATACAAATATTCTAAAAGTAATTATTGTATGATTATGGTATTTGTCTCCTTCATTGGTGTCAAAGATTTGGAAACTTAATAGAAAACAAACATATAATAAAACAAAACAAAACAGAACAGAATAAATATTCTAAAAATGTTGAAAACAGGAAGAAATCTCTTTTATCAAGTTTATTAATTAATTTTTAAATTTTTTGTACTGGGGATCAAACCCAGGGGCATTCTCCCTCTGAGATACACCTCATGTCCTTGTTTTTGAAAGAGTCTCGATAAATTGCTGAGTATCTTACTAGGTTGCTGAGGCTGGACTTGAACTTATGGTCTTTAGTCTCAGCCTTCCAAATACTGGGATTATAAGCATATGCCACCATGTTTTGTTCCAAATTATTTTAAGTGGAGGGATGGGGTGGGGATTGGGTAGGGGCTAACTGTGTGATGTGTGCATGTATGTCTACACAAGTTTTTTTTATCCCATTATGAATTATGAATACAATAAACCAATAAAAAATTAAAAAATATATTAAGTAGTCAAAATAAATTTTGTACATAGATGCCTGAAGGGTTATATAGTGGGTTTGTTTGAAGGGAGTTAGGTCAGATCTCAAACCTCTTGTTCCTATTAGAGAGCAGATTTGCATGAATACTTGGGAAGGTAGAAGTGGCCCAGTCTCCTACTTGTGGTTCATTCATGGCACAATTGGAGCTTACTCTGAGCAACTTGGTATTCCTAGAAGGCTGTATAAGTAGCAGTTGTAATGACATGTAACTTCATTATTAAATAATTCATTATACCATTATTGCCAATACTTAAAATCTAATTATAAAAATCTGATATTCATCAAGATGGAGATAGTTTAGATTTATATCTGGAAGAGCATCAAAGGCTATCATAAAAACTATCTAATTGTGACTCATATTCCTATTTCCAGCTTGCTCAAGATGTATTTCATATGTTAATGTGTGTCATTTTAATTCACTGGGTCTTAAATGTTAGCAATCTGAGAATTATGTTGTGTTATTTTCTACCTCTAAGGTACAACTTCTAGTTTGTCATCTAGTTCTTCCAGTTTTAACTCAAAACATCTGTCACCTCAGCCCTTTTCTCCTCCAAACCACCTTGACTTATATCAGTGTCTTATCTTATACAGTGGACTTTTACTAGCCTCCTACCTCTGATCTCTTGAAATCCTTCCTGTAGTCAGCACCACTTCTAGAATAGCCTTTCCAAAACAAAGAAAATATTTTTTTGAATATAAACTTTGGCAACTCCAGATTGTGTATAAAGTCATGTTCAAACTCCTTGATGATTCCCCATGATGCTGAATCAAGACAGAACATGACAGCCTCTGTCCTCTTCCATGCACCTTACATTTCTGTTGTATATCTCTAAATATATTTTATACTTTCTTTTCTTTGGGCCATAGATTTGCTTTTTGTTTTTCCTGGTTTGGCTTCTTTTGTACCCAGGTAACTAAGACTCATTCTTTAATGCTTCTGAAATATCACTTCCTTATAATCTGCCCTTATTTCCACAGATGGAAAAACCAATCAACTAATTTCCTATAAGCTTTAATTGTTTTTTTATCATCCTTGCTACACCATAGTAATGAGTTCCTTAAGAGAAGGGCCTGAGATTTATCCAATTTTTTTTTGTGTTCTCATTGCCTAGCTTAGAGTCTGGCACAGAGCGAATACTTGGTAAACATTTGTTGAGTGAAAAACAACCAGAATTGTGCACAACTAGATAGAGTCATGGCACAAGCATGAGGCCCTGCCCTTCTGGCCATTCCCATGGGAATGTCATGCTGCCTTTTAACCACCCTCAGTGTTACTCATGCTGCCTCTCCTTCTGGGTAGAGAACTCAAGAGTACAGGACTTTGATTTATCTTCTTTCTACAAGTACAGTGGTAATGAAATGTAGTTAAAAGCATGGAATTTTGGATTACTGCAATAAAATTCTGGCTTCATTATTTACAAGTCATGTAAATCTATTCAAGTTATTTAATGTTCTTTTGCCAAAATTTACTCACCTTTGAAATGTTTGATTATAGAACAATACAACATTATAGTAAAGACTGAATGAGTTCGTGTACGTGATGAAACCAGAATTGTATCTTCAGCAATTTTTATTTATTCTAATTATTGGTTGTGAGTCTCAGTTATCTAGGGTTTTCTAGGTCAGTAACTAGTTGGTCTTACAAATGCACTCCCATTTAGGTCTTAATGGTTGATAATATTTCTTCATGATAATGCTTGCATTTAAATAGATTTAATGAGACAGGCCAAAGAAATGGTAAACCTATAGTATATTTGAGCACTATGAAAACTTTAACGTAAAGTTGCCAAATAGGTCTTTTTTATAGATCACAATTTCTAACTTCTAGCATTTAATAAAGATTCTCACTGACCTGTATAACAGGATTCAAATATAGAATGAGAGAAAAAATATAAACCTATCAAACAGTGCAAATGATCTTTAATTAAAAACAATATATTTATGTGAATGATTGGGCTTTGAATATTACAGAAATTCAGAGAGGGAATATATGGGCTTAGGATAATCATTAAAAGTGTCTTGGAGAAGGTAGTTTAAGAGTGAACAATGAGTGGTAGGTAGAATTAAGATGAAAAATAAAAGGCACAGAGAAAATGAAAAGCACAATATAAATAGAGAAGACCATTGCCTGTTTATGAAGTGTACCAACATTGCTGCCAATAGAATATCTTAGGGTACATTTTAGCTCATGTTTTCTTTTTTTATTCAAAAGTCTCAGAACAGTCCGGCATAGTGGTGCAGGTCGTGCATGCTTGGAATCCCAGCATGTGGGAGGCTGAGATGGGAGGATTGGGGTTCGTGGACAGCCTCAGCTACTTATCGAGGCCCTTTGCAACTCAGTAAGACCCTGTTTCAAAATAAAGAATAAAAACATAGTACTGGGGGTGTAGCTTGGAGGTAAAAGCCACTGAGTTCCATCCTAGGAACTGCAAAAAAAAAAAAAAGTCTCAAAACACTATTATCTACCCTTTGTCTTCACATATTAAGTGCTAGTTACCGCAATGGGACTATCAAGGGTAAAACACATCATGCAGGGAATATTATACAGAAGATGTGTTCATGCTTTATTTTTCTACCTAGTGGTAGATAGAGTGCTAACAGGATAACAGGAAAGGTGTAAAGATTCTATAATTTATCTTCAGAGGCCCCTCCCAACACTGAAACAATGAGTCTCTGATGATGGTTTATAATACTATGCTTTGATATTTCTGAACATAGAATATACTTTTGCCTTTAAGTTCAAAATAATATTTATGTATTTTTGTTACAACTTTTTTATCTTCCTCATCTCTTAAGGATAATCTATCAGTGCAAAATTACTCTGGACATGAACACTGATTTCTGAAGGATTGTTGAGCACCTAGGGCAAATGATCCTTTGAATATGTGTAGCCCTTGGAAGGCCTTTAATCATCAGGGAATGCTCTATCCCCCATAATCATTGTGGAAAAGGTTCAATTTCCAAGGCATATTATTGAGAGGATCATTGTGGTTTTCCATGACTTTGACCTCACGTTTCTGTTAATGTGAATGGTTTGTCTCATCAATGTAGAGAACGTCATCAATGACACACTGGCCAAATCACACTGCATCATATTTGTCCTTTCAAATGACATTCTGATCAGCTTGAAAATTAGCATAACCTGGTAGTCTTATACTAAGCATCCTAAAAATCTATTGTAACATAAGTATTGCCAGTTAGATCAAACCAGACAAGACATATAGCACAATATCAAAAAGAGGCTGTTCACTGTATATAATCTTTAAGTGAAAAGAAACATAAAGGTAATTCCTGCTTATCAGTTCTTCATACTAAACTGTGGCCTTGGAACTGTTTTTAAGATTATAAATCTGATAGAATATTGTTTGGGGGGGCACAGGTTTGCAAGTCTACCAGCTCTGGGTTTGAATCCTATTACCTCTCACACTGAGCAATAACCTCCCAGCTTCTTCATCTGTACAACAGGATTAAATAAACCAGACTATAGAAAGTACCTAAAGAATAGCATTAGTCATTGGAGGTACGAAAGGGGTGATATATAGTGGCCTTCAGCTATATCTTCATAATTTGTTTTATGACTAAAGACAACCACTTGTAAACCACAATATACATATTGTGTGTATATATATATATATATACACATACATATATGTACACACATATACATATGCATATACATACACACATACATACATAAATACCTCCTTTTTTGGTTCTCAAAGCTTTGAACTTAGTGGACAAAGTGGAAATAAAACTGGAGAAGCCCTATGACAAAAGTCTGATTGAGGACTTTACTTGGTTATTTGCTTTGAGACTGCTTTCCAGTGCCAACAAGAGAGAGAAACCTTCATTATTCAATATGTCCCTTCTACTCCTGCAAACTCTGTGGTAAAGAGCCTTGTGGGGATGGATTTTCAGTTATTCAAATTCAACAGCTTGAGAATATCTTTGTGACTCAATCGGTAAATCTGAAATAGTAATAACATCTTACCACCTACTGCTGATGGATATAAAAAACAGGATGAGATTAGTGAGTAATGACAAACAGCTGGAATGCTTCCATAGGCCACTCACTGTTATGAGCACTCCTCATGCATTCCCTCATCTGTCCCCCAAAAGCCATATACCTCAACAGGCCTGGATTTGCACAACACTGACATCTCAGGGACTTTGAGAGCACTTTGCAAACACAAGGTTAACAGAGGACTGGAATGGACATGAATACTTGGGCTTTCTATTTTGTGCACAAGGAGTATAGGTGTATTGGAGATTCCTAACTGGAACCTAATGAGGGAAAGAATCAGAGGCTGGCTTCCTTTAAAACAGGAATTGGAGAAGGCCTATAAAAAGCAGTTGACCTGAGTCTAAGATGCAAGTATGTGGAATTCAAAGCCAGATTTTACATGCAGTAAAACTGGAAACATGTACCCATTTACTCACTCGTTCATCTGTTCATTATCAGGCATTTTGTTAATGTTTCTTAAGGCAGAAACCAAGGAGAGGCAGTTCTGCACTTTAAAGGGCTCACCATTTACTGGGAAAGACAAGAATTGGTTGTCATTCTGCAATCCATTATTGGCAAGAAGTGCTCTGGTCCTCTATGCCTTCATTTTTAATGAAGATAAAATCTCCTGCATTATAACTTTTCTTTGAATATTAGAGGTGGGCTGTAATGCTGCCTGAAATGAGTCATCACCAAATACATGGCTGTTGCTGTCATGAAGGTGGGACATGAAAGGAACTGAAATTAAGGAGGATCAATTTGGAGAATCAATTTGTACTCAATAAAGTGCAATAGGAAAACTAGAGGGTGTGTAGCTGGGGTATGTGGCTTTAGATTTCCACATTAGAAAGTTCACCTTGTAGCAGGGCAGAAGTTGAATGCAAAGGGACTAAATTGAAAGACAGCATATCTATTAGGAAAGTATTAAAATAGATGAATATGGGCTATCTGTAAAGAGAAGCTGTGGACTTGGAACAAAGATGAGAGGAAATGAGACAGAATAGAATTTTTTCTACATCTTAAGCAGGGCTGTTTCATGGGTTTCTAAAATGAAATCTTAAGGAAAATCAGGCATGAAAATGAAATTATTTTAGCAGACATTCTATTTAGAACATTTCTCTTGGTTTGGAGGCAGCAAAAACGTAGGTATTCTGTATGTTGATGCCTTTGAACATTCTCCACGCCTGTTTTGAGAATAAGCCGAGACCCTTTTATTTGGCATCATTGTGTATCATCCATAATTCCTGCCTAGCACATTTCTCATCACCTTGCATGTATAATTTTGTGCCTGTATCACTTAATAGATGGAGATGTCTTTTCCTAAAATCCCAATATTTATTTTATTATTATCATTTTTTGTGTTACTGGTGATTCAACCCAGTTATAATCACTGACATTCATATTATACATGGCACAGAGCAAATGTTCAGTAAATGTTTGTTTCATAAATGAATGGAAAAAATAAATGAAAGCATATGAGTTGAGCATGAGCTCATTAGAGTAGAACCGACAGGTTTTAAATCTTGGCTTTATCGCCAATTATTAGCAAATAACAATCTTCCAAGACTGTTTCCTCATCTATGAAATGGAAATTCCAATTTCATAGGGCTGCACTGAGGTTAAATGCCATAAATATATAGAGAGAGCATTGCCTCCTCCCTGACACATAATAAGCATTTCTTAAATTAGTGTAGTCATACTAGGGTGTGGCCTAGTACTTGGAAATACTTGTGCAATACTAGTACTTGGGAGGCTGAGACAAGAGGCTCACAGGTTTAAACTTAGCCTCAGCAATATAGTGAGACCCTGTTTCAAAAAATAAAAAATAAAAAGTAAAATAGGGCTGGGGATGTGGCTCAGAGGTGAATGCTCCTGGGTTCAATCCCCAGTAAAACACACACACACACACACACACACACATACACACACACACACACACACAGAGTCACAATTACTATCAATTAATATCAGAAAGACAACTAAAACTCTTAGTTCTTGACCATTTCCCCCTCCTCCTTCTATTCTTTACTGCCTATTACAAGTCTTCTTTAGAAAATTATATTGAGGGAAGCAATGATTATAATAACTAAACTTAGTAAACAGAATGACTGATTTTTAATTTGTATGTTTTCAAGCATTTATTTTATTTTACTGCCAATACAAGACAAATTAAGGCAGTAGTAACAATTAAAATTGCATTTTCTTTATTATTTATGCATTATAATTCTATATCATAATGAGGACCAGAGTGATAGAAACATACATACACAAAGCAATCATATGTTTATCTCCAGGGCCCCACCCCATTTCACCCTCTCCTCGTATATAACATTAAATCAATATTGATAACTTTATATATGAACTTAAGATTATTTGAACTATTTCCTTCACTAAGTCTCCCCTTTCACCTCCTCACTTCCCTCCCTAAATCGCCTTTCAGTAACTTTCCTTATTTATCTGAAGTCCTTTTTGTTTCCTAATTTATCTTCAGCTTCCACATATGAGTGAAAACACATGGTCCTTTACTTTCTGGAGCTGGCTAGCTTGCTTAGCATAATATTCTCTACCTCCATCTACTTTCCTCCAAATGACATAATTTTGTTCTTTGTGAATGAGCAAAATTCAATCGTGTGCTTATTTCCTTTCACGCTTTCTTATTCTCTGTTCTCATGTAATCAAAGCCCTAGAAGATATATATGGATGTGCTTATATTTACATATATAGAAACATACACCCTATATTTATTATATATCTCTCTATATTTCCTTACCTGAGGGAAATGTTAAAATATGGACTCACTGTGTACTCAGAAACAAAAACAGTTTGACAATACTGGGGTTATAACGCAAGAGATAGCTGAAGAATTGACCAGTATAACCTAGGAGTCACTGAGACAATTGGAAACTAGTTTCCAGAGCTTTGTTTTCAAACCAACTGACCAAACATGCCAGTCTGTGGCAAGGGCTCCCCCTTCTACAGTCTCTCTAGCATCTTCCACATTTCCAAGTAATTTGTTTGAGAAGTGCACTTTGTACATTTTATTAAACCCATGATCGGGCTGGATCTCTCTGTATTAGGAAACTTAATTTGCCAGTGAACTATAGCTTCAGGTTGGCCATCTGGAAAAATAAACTTCTCAACAGCCATGTAATTTGTCTTTTGTCTGGTTTCAGGCTGTGGATTTGGGGGATTAGTATTGAGCAAACAGCAAGCAGGCGCTTTCCTGGCTCCTTGAAGCTCTCTGCCTTCTCCTAGGTCATCTTGCTAAGTTACAAGTTAACAAATGGTTCTTACTCCTATAATGCCTTTGTCAACACTATGTATATCTGAACCTAATTTTCAATAAAACAAAACAGCTTTCCTTTTCTACTCAGGGAGGTGATGCCATATGGACTAAAGCCCGGGGTCAGAACAAGCATATTGCCTGGAAAGCAGGAGGACACGCCAGCTGTGCCCTTGCGCCAGAAGGTAAGGGGGCGGTAGGAGGAGGCCATTCTCTCCCAGCTTATAATGCTCGCCCCTCTCCCCAGCCTGGCACATTACTAGCCTGGTTGTTTGGGAAATGTCACAGGAGACAATTCCCATATTTTCCCAAAACTAATTGTAAATTTTCCCCAAAGCCTAAATACTAGGCTGCCTTTATTAGAACTCAGCATGGAAGAAGGAGGGCTTGGCAAGCCAATGTCCAAAACCCTGTGCGATCGGATCAATGCCACAGTTCCTGGTAACTTGCACTTGTTACAGTTCCAAGTAGAGCTGCACAGTGATTCTCCCCTTTCTGTGATAGGAAAAGGGAGGATACCCCAGTTGTGGAGAACTCATGGACTGGGGGGGGTCACGTAGACCTGGGTTCCTGACCTGCTATTGCCCCTAAATTAGCTAACTGACCCGGGTTGAGTTACCTGACCCTCTAAGCCGCACTTTTTGCATTTGTAAATGGAGATGATATAATGAGTAGTCATGGAATCCCTTTCAAAGGATTATGATGATTACATGAGCCCATGTAAGCATGTGCAGGTGATGACATGGGTTTGGCAAAAGTACTAAGTAAATTTTAAAAGTAAAATTAAGTAGGCCAAACTTACATTTGTTAGGCTTATGCCACATACTCTCATATACTATGATATAGTTTTAATGTAATAATAATAATAATAATAATAATAATAATAATACTTTCTAAATTTATACTTTAAACCAGAAAGTAGGCCAAGAACTTCATAGCTACTATTTCTATGCTATAGGAATTGTTGAAACTCAGAAAGGATAATTAGGAGACAATATTCAAGCCTGGATGCTCAGACTATTTGTGTTTATAAAATTACTAACCTTGTGATTTTAAGAGTAAAACATAAAACAATATCCAATTGCATTAGTGTTTTAGTGGGGTTTTTTTGCATACTAGAGAGAGAACCCAGGGTATTCTACTTCTGAGCTACAGACCCAGCCCTATTTTTTATTCTTTATTTTGAAACAGGGTCTCACTGAGTTGCAGAGGGCTAAGTAGCTGAGGCTGTCCACGAACTGCGATCTCCTGTCTCAGCCTCTCAAATGCTGGAATTACCAGCACTTGCCACCATGCCCAGCTGCATTAGTGTTTTAATAGTACTTAGTAACTTCATCCTATTTCTCATAGTTTTCATAGAACAAGGGCCACAGGTACATTAGCCAGTGGTCTTATTTCCACCTAACATGCACACTTAGCATCTTTATCCAAACCTACTGTTTTCTACTGCAAAAGGAACCAGGTCCCTTCAGATGTTGTGTTGAAGTATAGAGGTCACCATCAAAGTTAAGTGCTGTAGTGTTCTATACTTCTGTATATGTTTGCTAGGGTGACTATAAAAAAAACATACCTTTGTGACTGAAACAGCAAGAATCTATTATTTCACGGTTCTAGAGGATGGAAGTCTGAAATCCAGATGTTGCCTATGTTGATTCTTTTGAGGGATATGAGAAAAACATCTGTTCCAAGTCAATATCTTTGGCTTGGCAATGACTGTCTTCTCCTTGGTCTCTTCCTGTTGTTTCCATCCTTTCTATCTCTGTGCCTAGGTTTCTAGGTTTGTGATAATGGCACAGACCATATTGGATTAGGACCAATAATAACCTTCCTTAACCTGACCATCTCCATAAAATCCTCCAAATAAGGTCACATTTTGAGCTAATGGGGGTTAGGACTCAAACAAATAAAATTTGGGGTAACACAATTCAATCCATAACAAATCAGTAGAGGGAATATTCTTCAGCTGTTGCCAAGTTTAGTGTGTAGGTTGAGTCAGAATGAAGGGCACCATCAACCTGGACCTTCAACTTTGGAACATTTTTTATTGCTTATGCTCTGTCACTCGATCATCTCCTATCCCACCAAAGGCATAAAACTTCAGTTCTTCCTATGAACATTCTCCTTAGTTGACATTTTTCATTTTCCCTTCTATCTCCTTTACGGGGAGGCCTTTGTTACACTCTTAAGTAGAGAATGCTGCTCGTTTATCCTAAAGCCATTCTCCCCAGAGTGCCCTTCTTTGTGTGACAATTTGCCTCTAAAATGTCAGATGCATATATCCTTATTTTTCACAGCCTTTTTATTTAATAGCTAGTGGCAAGATTTCACAGTGCCTTAGCTCTATTTGCATTTTGGGCCAGATAATTCTTTTTCATGGAAAAAAATTTTCTATGGATTTTAAGATATCAAGGGGCATCCCTGGCCTCTGCCCAAATTATAGTATTACTCTTCTAATTGTAACCAACTTTTTTTTCACACATTGGTAAGTGTCTCTGGAGAGGTGAGTGGCATAATAACTGCTGTTTGAAAGCCACCAAGATAGAATATTTGTATGAGGCATGGTCTGGGGAATTGAAAGGGATGTCACCTAGGGAATTTTTAAGAAAGGATAAATACCACATATGAAAGGATAAATGCCATAAACATATTGAAAATAAATTCATAAAAGTGAGACTCCATTATACTTTTTTTTGTGGTACTGGGGTTCCTGGAAGCCCTTCTACCTCAGGGCTATACTCCCAGACCTATTTTTTTATTTTTTAAATTTGGAAACAGGGTCTCTTAAGCCAGCGTGGCTGGTTTCGAACCTGCGCGATCCTCCTGTCTCTGCCTCCCAATGGTGGTGATTACAAGCATGCACCACCACGCCCGGCCTCCATTATACTTTTAATAGAAGAAATTGAATCTGCTTAGAATTACCACACCTTTCTTGCCATCAAAAGGGGGTGAGACAGCCATCCTACTAAGGATACCAGACTGGATAGAGAGAAAACACCTATGTTCTTGATGACATTATCATGCAACTGAACCAGTGCTGGACTTATTATGGGAGATGATAAACACTGTTATTGTTTAGGCCTACCTTAATATAGATATTCTATTAGTTGTAGATGAGAACATCCTAAATGATATACATTTCAATAGCATAGTTATAACAACTTACTTTTCTGATCTGTTCTACATGTTTCTGCTGTGAAACTATATTTGAGGCCATTTATACATATAGATCTAGCAAGATGTATGACTGCGTTGATTATCTAGAACTAATTAAGAAGTTTTATTTACTTATCCAAATGTCTTATGCTAGCACTATGAGCATGAGCAAACAAGGTCTTGGCGGTAAGTTTCAGGAGGTCTACAGTTTGCTGACGCATCCAGAAAGGTTTATTTGCCATAATTAGAAATGAAATCTTGTGCCTTACTATCATTGTGTAATATGCTAATTGCACGAGGTACCACAATTGTAGACAAATTAAACCCCTGAAGTGTGGCTCTCACTGTCTTAATTTTATAACATCTCTACTATATTGGATACTGCTGATCACTCTCTCTTTCTCTCAAATGTCTCTTCTCTCTGAATTTTATGACACTGCATTTTGTTAGAGTTGTTTTCTTACATTTCCCATGACTCTTCAGCCACCATCGACTCTTCTTCATCCTGTGGGGGAGATTTAGAACAAACATGATATGTTTTGATATCAGCTAAATATCACTTGTTATTATGTAACAATCTATGTTATTGCATTAAAGTGCATATATCTTTGCTCAACTTTAATTTTCCTATCCATAAAATGGGGTAAAATAATATTCATCTACAAGTGTTTTGCATAGAAAGAATGAGGTAATATATGACAGATTGGAGGCACTTAAATAGTTCTCATTCCTTACACTTTTATAACTGTGGACATTCTTTAAATCTTTGCTTCAAGCCTTTATTTTCAATGAATGTTGCTCAGTAGACATTTTAAATCTTCAAATTGATTAGCTATGATTTTTTTGTTATTAAATCAGTGACATCTTAGGACTTTAACTTCCTTCCAAGATATCTCAAAGACGTCCTGTTGATTTCTCTTTGTTGTTATGTATATGTGTGTGTATGCAATGTAAGTACACTTCATAATGAGATTCAAAGTGATACAAATATACATGCACACATCACTTAACGTATTTCTGCCCCGTAATTGCCCTACAAGAAGTTTCTATTAGATTATCCAAGTATCACCTTAAAATAAGCATACTTATATGTAGGATACCCACAACTTTACTCAAAACACTTCCTTTCCTGATTTTATTATTTAAATAATGGGATTGCTTTCATCGCCACATATACTTGTGAGATGTAAGCATGTCCAGCACCTTCAGCTATGTCACCTGTGAACGACTGAGGACCATATTCCACTATTTAGTATGGTCAAGTGATAGGAGCTCTCTGAGCTCATGCACACATATATGAGTTGTAAGGCATAGGAATAGTATACACTACATAAATGATACACTTCTTAGGTTTTTTTTTTTGTGGTACTGGGGATAGAACCCAGGGGCTTTCTAACTCCAGGCTACACTACCAGACCTATTTTATATTTTATTTGGAAACAGGGTCTCTTAAGCCAGCTGAGGCTGGCTTTGAACCTGCACAATCCTCCTGTCTCAGCCTCCCAAGCGTGGGGATTACAAGCGTGCACCACCACGCCCGGCCACTTCTTAGGATTTTAACAAATGCTAAGTAACATTGATTTATCACTAATTATGAAGTAAATACTACTGTAGCTTAGTTTTTTGCTTATTATCCAAAAGCTGCTGTAATGAGTAAGTTACATATTAAAAATTAAAACAAAATAGCAAGTGGAGAAAGGATAAGAAACATTAAGTATGTGTGTCATAACATATTAGTTATTTGTAATGTATTTATCATTCATCAGGAATAATATGATCTTTAAAGTATTGAAGCCTTTGTCAGATAAAGGAAATTACAGTAACTTTCTTGAGAGAACATGTCCATCTCTTCCACTTCGTGGTGTCACGTGACTTAGTCTTTCTTAGTCTTGGCAAATTACGCACAAAAGTTGAATGATTCCCCGACCTCATTGGGTGTGGTCATGATGAAAACACTGGAAGAAAAAGCATTTTGTGAGGGTAGCATGCTCTCATCTCTAGCTAAATGGTATCCTGACTGGAATTCAGGGATTCCCTCAAAACATCTGTGGTAGAGGGCCCAGATCCTTGTAATCGCCTGTTTTATCAGTGAGATGTTCACTATAGCATATCTCAGGGCTAGCCAGTTAGCCAAGACTGGTGGTTCTTATAATATCAAAAGATTGCTGGAAAACACCCTTTGCAGACTGTTTAATACTAGTGTAGGAGTGTGGAGACAGCAAATATGTGTTCAAGATACTTTACAGATTTTTCTGACAAAATCTTAAGTACACAAAAGTACTTGAGTACAGGTCCCTGGAGCCCTGCTCAAGTACCCGTTCCTCACCTTTTGTTATTTTCTATCTCTTCCAGACATCAGTGCTAATTTTTGTGGTGGAAAACCTAATATTTTCTGCCTCTGCACTTGTCTAAAATTTTAGTGCCATCTGCTACTTTCAGTATGGTAAGTCCCACTTAAGTAGAAGGACTTTTCTGTAAATTGTGTTAAAATTCTTCTATATAGTCCACAGCCTAGGGTGATAGGGAGCCACTTGGGCAGTCTGAAGTTGAATGTTTTCTAGAAAGCAAGGCCACTTTCTGGATCTCAGAGAGTTGCAGCATAATGACTGATTTTCCACACAGTATATCAGCTGACATACTTCAAGCCATTATCAAGTCTACGAGGCAGTGTGGATTGCCTCGATGCAGTGCAAGGAAGGCCTTTCTCTCTCTCTCCCTCCCTCCCTTGCTCTCCTTTTTGAATAAGCAAGAGAATGACATAGATTTATGGCTGCCAAAAGCTTATAATGCTTTTGGAATGAATCTTCAGAGATTTCATGAGGAGGAAAATTTCTTCTTGAGGTGTAAAACCGAAAAAAGAGATAGGAAAGAGAAAGATTTGAAGATGGAAACGATTCAAATACTCCTTTGTTCATACATGAAGTTGTATATATCAATGTAAAGACTATGGCAGGGGGTGTGGGGGAGAAACAGAGGGAAAAACAATGAATGCTGTGGCGTGCATGTATGTACGTGTTGCTCTGAACCTCCCTATGATGTATAATTACAAGGCACAAAGAAACATAGTCCCCAAAAACAAAGCAAAACAAACAAACAAGTGTTTCTGAAGGGAGTGATACTTGCCTTAGCCTGTATACTGATTGACTTCTAAAATAGCATAGGGGACAGGAGGCTGGTGGGCAGCAGGTTAAAGGCTGCCTTTCTTGTGCATGCTAAAGCCTGTCACTTAATGGCATGTGCCTAATTATTTCTCTTTCACGCATGAGTGTCCTGTTTGCCGAAGGTGTTGTGAAAAGTTGCCAAGAGATAAAGTCAACTATTTATGAGAATCATTACATGGTTCAGTGTTTATTTCCCTGGCATTCTCCAAGATCTCCAACTTGGCACTGAACAGCTGTTTTCTGGTGCTTGTAAACAGAAGTCTTTAAATTCATCTTCAATACATTGTTTAGAACATGTATGTGACACAGGATGCCTTTCTAGCATTAAAAAACCTTAAGAAGAAGGAAAGGAAACTTTATCATTGACCAGTTGCTAACAATAATTGTGTGACTAGGATAGTGTTACTTTTCCTCAGTGCTGGTTATAAAGATTATAATTAAGTGGGCAGTCTCAGGAGGCTTCCAACCAACTCAGAAGCGTTTCTCAATCTCAGATTTCAGCTACTGCCATCCCTAAGTGGGTGCTGGAAACACAAAATAAGTAGACCTTTGAAGCCGCACAATGTCTGGTCTGTCTTGGCTAGCTGTGTTGTAATATAACTGACATTAGAGCAGGTAGCAGAATAATGCATGTCAGAGACAACACAATTCTATGTTTCACGTGTAGAAAGGAACAGAAGGTTCACAGCCATACTTCTAGCTGACTGCTTTCTCAATGACTGGAGAAAGTGGTGGCTGAATCAACTGTTGTCCTCATAGCAATACTCAAAGGAGTTACCATGCTGTACCAGTTTATCAGAGTAGTCATTAAAAACCTGAGCCTTCTAATTTAAAAGAGTAAACTCAGATGTTCCTCTTTTATTTTCACATAAGCTCCCAGCAACTTATCTTAGGACTCTTTTTTTTTTTTTTGGTGGTACTGGGGTTCCTGGAAGCCCTTTCTACCTCCGGGCCACACTCCCAGATCTATTTTATATTTTTTGAAACAGGGTCTCTTAAACCAGTGTGGCTGGCTACGAACCTGCGCGATCCTCCTGTCTCCGCCTCCCAAGCGCGGGGATTACAAGCGTGCACCACCACGCCCGGCTATTTTAGGACTCTTAAAAATGACACCCAGTCTGGTTTTCTGCTGTGTGTGTGTGTGTGTGTGTGTGTGTGTGTGTGTGTGTGTGTGAAGCCAAACCCTGAAGATCATCAGGATACGGGGGTAAGGAAACTGTGATTCACCTGCTAAGCATGAATCAGTACTTACCTAAGAGGCCATTGCTTGTCTGAATTTCTTTATGTAGAAGTATTTCTGTGCCCCTCTGGTTAGTTGAAAAAATGAGAAAAAAGAAATCTAGATTGCCACCTCTTTTAGTAAAAGAAGAAAAAAGATTATTAGGACTTCCCTGTGGATAAACATATGTAGACTCAATGACCTGTCTAATAAACTTACCTACATTCCTAGGTAATTTGCCACAGTTTCTCCCCCCCACCTTTTTTTTTTTTTTGAAAAGGAGAGTTTCAGCTTTGAATTGTTTAGCTGGAGTGCTGGAGTACAGCCTACTTTCTTTGGCTTTTAGTCTTGAAGATTCCTGATACATCCTGATGGCATCAGATTACATTGTGTTCACAACTGTTTGCTGGGACCCTGAAGGAAAATTGGCTGAATGAAGTTAACTCTTTTGGAGGCCTCTGTATCTAGACCCATTCCAAGACTGCAAAATGCCAAATGCCATACTGACCATGTATTGTGCTAAGACCTTAACTAAACCCTTTAATTGAAAAGGGGCAAATTTAAAAGGAAGCAACCAAGAGAAATCATCACTTCCTCACATGTTATTGAAGGCTGAGAGGGATCAAGGGAAATTTCAATGGCTTGGAAGCTGGTCCCCAGGAAAACAATGAATAGGGATTGGAAGAAAAGAAAGGAAGCCTTGCCAATTAGCTCCCCCATAGAGAAAGTCTCTGCCACTTGGCTTCCTTTGATGAGATTACAGACTGTTGAAACTTGTTCCCACTAGGGAAGGTAGACATGTGGAAAGAGCACCCTTCTATGTAGGCAGGGAACACATTCTTTGTCCTCTGGAAAGAATACTATTTTGCTCCCTGCAATGGCTTGATAATGTTTTTATCCTTAAGATCAGAGCTTTGCTGCAGGAGATTCTGAACCAATCTAGCCTAAGATGAAGCCTACGTTTATTTGGGGGAAGTTGCAGGAATACCAGATAGCCCAAATCATTACGTAAAACTACATAATCATCACCAGAGTAGAATGATCCTAATGATTTATTGTTTTTGTGATTTCTCCAGTAGTATCTTCGAATGGTCCCTTCCTCTCTTCTTCCTACCCTAGGAAAGAGGCTCCAACCTAACTTTTTATTAATTTGAGCATCAGAACCTAACGAATGTGTTCTGTCCCTTCTTCTTTTAATATATGCTCAACTCTCCCCACATCCATAAACACCAATTCATACTCTCCAAATGGGGCACCTTTAGAGATGAACAGGCCCAGCCTAAGTAGGAAGACCCATTCCTGACTTCTGATCATTTAAACCTTCTTTAAAAACCATCAGTGTGGAGGGACCTTCTAAGTTGCTGTTAAACTTGTTTCGAAACCTTCTGTCTTTAACACCTTCCATATGTGTCTCCTCCTCATTTCTCTGTTCATACCAGTCTCAAATATGATTTGAGGCCCAGTTTAAATCCTACTGTTTCCTTAAACTGAAGAAAATTGTGTCAACTTATAACTCCAGCAGGGTTATAAAATCTTAGTTAAGAGCAGAAGTGAATATAGAGATCTTCTAGTATAGCCTCCTCATTTTGCAGACGTGGGAACATAGGAGAAGGGAGGTCTGATAAGAAATCAGGCAAAACTCTACATTTCAGCATCCTTTGACATACAGCGTTGAACAAGATTGTTTTTACAATAGCAAGTATGTCTAGATTACTTTTCCTAGTTGCCAGCTTCTTGAACCCAGTCATTTCAATGTCTGGGTTTTGCATGGTGGCTTATATATACTCAGTGGCTCAAAGTGCTGCCAAATGACTCTTTCCATTCAAAAGTAAATGTTCTATAACCTGTACTGTCTGATGACAATAAGCACTAGCCACACGCGGCTTTCTGGCACTTGAAATACGGTTAGTGCAACTGAGGAATTGGATTTTTGAACTTGTTTAATTCTTATCCTTTATTGGTGCATTCTAGTCTCACATCATAATGTAGTTCATACAGGCGCACAGCACGGGTTGACCCTTCTCCTAGCTTCCTCTCCATTCCTCCTTCCCCACACAGGGTATGGAGATTGGCATTGGTATTCTCACATGTGGACATACTGACAATGGAGGTGAGTCCTTCCTTGGTTTTCTCTCCCAGTCCCCTCCCCTAGACCAGCTCTTTGGCTCCACTGGTATTTAGTTACCTCACATTTAAATTTTAGTAGTGACATGTGGCCAGGCATTGCCATATTGAACAGTATAACTTTTATTTATTTGTTAATTCCAAATGATTGAATAAATATTATGATATATTTGTTGGTTTGATCATATTTCTTAATAGTGTTTGAATTAGAATAATAGAGATCTGTAAATTGAAGGGGCAAAGTCTCATCATCTCAATTAGATGAAGTGTTGGTACTAGAAAAGTGAAAGTACTGGGTCAAGGTTACATGGTTAATTAGGGACAGAATGGACACCAGGACCCAGGCCTAAATGTAGTTTTATAAAATTTTTTTTTCTTTGTCACAATGCCTCAGAGAAAGTACTCAGAGGAGGAATCCAGTAGTAACCAAACACACACACACACACACACACACACACACACACACACACACAGATTGAGGATTGTGAGGATTGTAGACAAGAAAGAGGAAAGAAAAGAAGTCATACAAGGGTAATTTGTCAATACTGGAGAATTGCAATGAAGGAAAGAAAACAATAGAAGTCTCATACTTTCATCCAGAAGACTCTGTTTAAGTGAAAAATTCTTCTTTAAATGAGAAAAAAATGTCACTGTAATAAATCAGGGACTGTCGTGCAGATGGAACCAGGACACCCAAGGAAGCTAGCCAAACCTTGACAAACTCCTTATACTAATGAATGACATTCCCCCAAACCTTTATCACATCAATCAAAGAATTCTTTCTGAATAAGTTTGGAATATTAATGTCTGGGTCACCAAATAGAGAGAACAGTTTCATTTGACCCAAAGCCTCAGTTGGTCAGGCTTTTTTTAAAATCTCTCCCTGTTGTCTGCTTATCCTAGTTTATCCCTCCTCTTACTTTGCAGCTGCTCAATGAAGTGGTGTGTGTGTGTGTGTGTGTGTGTGTGTGTGTGTGTGTGTGTGTATCTGGGGCGCTCACTGAGTAGTGTTGAAATTGGTGGTGTGTGGTTATAATCCTAGTACTTGGAAGGCTGAAACAGGAGAATCACAGGGTTTGAAAACAACCTCAGCTACTTAGTGAGGCCCTCTGCAACTTAGTGAGACACTGTTTCCAAATAATATATAAAATAGCTATCCAAGAGTAGCCCAGAGGTAGAAAGCCCCTGGATTCCATCCCCAGTAGCAAAGAAAAAAGAAAATAGATTTAAATATAAAATACTGGTGGTAATTCACATCAATGGGGAAGCTATATTTTATGTAATAGTTGTGAATAACTGCTTTAAAATATTTTAGTCTTACCTGGCATTGTATATGCAAATAACTTCCATATTAAATAGAATTGTAAAGGTATCAAGCACTAAGAACACTTGAAAAGTATCAAACTATTATCTAATATCAAGATTAGAAAGATCTTTTTAAGTAAAATTAAAGCAAAAGAAGAAAGAACCATGTGAAAGACTGTGAAAAACATAACAAACATTCAGTTATCAAACTCATGATAAAATTTCAAGAGTAAATGGCCATCTAGGAAAAAATATTTTAAAAATATGTAGCATATACTGACCGAGTGTCTTTAAAATATAAAGCTCTCTTACAAATGGGCAGGGGAAAATACTCAAATAAAAAAATTAACACTCATTATGGAAAATAGGAATTTATAAAGTAATATAGCAACCTTTAATAGTAAAAGAAAGTCATCACATCCATACATTTCCCCACTGTCTTCTATTGTTTTATTCTTATAAAATCACTCCTTATTTCAAGATTAGTCATATTTTTGTTTATCTTTTACTTCATACTTGATATTTTAATTTATTCCATACTTACTTGGATGTATATTCTGAGATATTAGATTCAACTCAAGGCTAATCTTTTCTTTCCTTCCTGGGTTGTAAGCCTCTGGAGGCAAGGCACAATGTAATACCTACTGATTTTTGTAGACCTTGCAGCATAAAGCAGGTGTGTAGGATGTAGTCGTTAAGATAGAAGAGGTCAAGAAAGAGAATCAGATGTTTTGAGAGAGGAGGTATATTTTGAGGTTAACCCCAAAAGTATTTTCCAAATGCTGCTGCTGCTGCTGCTGCTGGTGTGTGTGTGTGTGTGTGTGTGTGTGTGTGTGTGTGTGTGTGTGTGTGTGTGTGTTGGGTTAAGCATCTCTTAAAGGCAAGGTAGCATAACACAAGAGAAGAAGAGAGCTTCAAAGAAAGACAAATGAAGATTCAGATCCTGGTAATGTCAATCACTTAGGTCACTGACTGAGCCTAGTATTCCTTATCTATAAAATAGATGAACTGATTACTACATGAAAGCCATTTGGAGGGTAAAAATCTATGCCTACATTGTTCAACATATTAATTAGATTTTCTTGTTGTTTAATTTTCCTGCTATTTTGAGAAAAACATTTTACATTTGTTGGCCTTTTTAAAGTGAGGAAAAATATACTAGTATATGTGGGAACATCTCAAAACATGGGATGCTTTCTCATAGGTTATTTTATTTATTATTATTATTATTATTATTATTATTATTATTATTATTTGGTGGTACTGGGGTTCCTGGAAACCCTTCTACCTCTGGGATACACTCTTAGACCTATTTTATACTTTTTTATTTGGAAACAGGGTCTCTTAAGCCAGCGCAGCAGGCTTCGAACCTGCGTGATCCTCCTGTCTCTGCCTCCCAAGTGCGGGGATTATAAGCGTGCACCACCATGCCTGGCTCATAGGTTATTTTTAATCTTTGCATGTATTTAAATGTGAATTGCTTGCTATGCTTCTGTTAGTGATACATTTAATAGAAACTAGGTTTGGATGGGAAGAGTCAAAATATATCCATAGAAGGAAGAAAAGAGAACAAAATTAAAAGTGAAAAGTAGGAAATTGAAAAATTCTAATTCACTGGAATCATGTATTAGAAAGGCATGCACTTTGGGGTCAGGCCAACATGAACTTGAGTCTCAGCTTTGCCACCAACTCTGTAAAACTCTGGGCAAGTCTTAGAGACTTGGTTTCTCTACCTGCCAAGCTGAGATTAATAGCATCCCCATAGCAGGGCCATTGCAAGGACCAATGAGATGAGTAAATAAAAACATATGGTGCATAGCTGACATTTGATAAATGCTTATTTTATTCCCTCTCAGAATAAGTAGCCAGCTTGATTCATCATAATACCTCTGGGTATTTAGGTGTTTAAAAGACCTGAATGTGATTTCTTAAGTGCCCAACCAACTATCAGTGAGTGACTTAGGCCCCAGGGGGAAGAGGTTCTACTTTTAAAAATGCATTCAGACTTGATCCGCATGTTTACAAAAGGATTTTTGGATCCAGGTATGTCTTCTGACACACAGTCTACATCTCCATGCGTGCTTAGTTAATCGCCCCAGTTCATTCTGCAGGCACACAGCCATCATTTGGCTCTTGTGAAGATGGAGAACATTGTGTACCAATTTCTTTGTTTCAGAGGTTGGGATTAGTTGCCATCAGTGCCTGTTTTGTTAATTTTTGTGAGCTGGAAAATGTTGTACTATATATTTTGGGGAAGTTTTGTTGGTCCTGCTGAGAATATTAAATTGAATTTTGTTTATCTAGAAAGGAAGATGCTGGCAACAAAACAAAGCATTTAAAATTTAAAAAGTTGGCGGTCCATTTATAACAATTATATAAGGATGTGATTAAAATAGTATTATATAATAATATATACAGAGTGGAAAAGGCTAAAGATTTTAACCTATTAAATTATCAGAGTTCTCTTTTTAAATAAAAGTCCTTATATTTTAGGATGAATGAAGCATGGCCCACTGTATTTAATTGTACTAGAGCAGTAGCCTGCTTGCATTGCTACTTTGTCAAATTGTTAAGGAATATGATTCAAGCCACCTTTATATTCCCTTCTTGAATAAAAAATGGTGAAACCCTTTTTCTCCCATGACAAAATGCTCTCCATTCTGTCTTCCCTTCCTTTCCTAGGCTGTGTGTCTTTGCTCATAGCTTTACATTTCTGGGAGAATTAAGTAACTTGTTCAGCAGTGTTAACGCCAGACTTGCTTCTATTTAGAGAAAAAAATATTTGCTTTTAGTCTACTGTATCCATTTTTTTAACTTCATTGAATTACTTGACTTAAATGATATAGGCTTGACTGTCCCTTTTCAGAGCTGAGAAAAAGGAGGCCCAGAGTTTCTATAAAATATCCTATACTCTGATCTCACTAGTAAGGGAGTTGAAATTATAACCTGGATCTGACTAAATTAAGCAAAAATATTTAGACTGCCTTGCTAAAGTTCTTAAGTGTGTATTTTATGACTCAAAAACTATATAAGGGTAATGATTCAGTCTTCTTTAATATCCCAAAATAGTAAATATGGGTAGAAGAGCCATAAAGGGAGATGTGAAATGTTTGTTTTAAATATGTTATTGTCCAGGTGTCTGTCACACACACAGGTAGAGTCAAATATCTGATACCTAATGTCCAGAGAAAAACCAGAACTGGAGACAGAAGTTTGAGACCATTAGTAACATGTAACATTAGCTATGTGGTAAGTGCAATCTTGGCTCCTTTTTGACCTGTTTCCCCCATTTGTAGCGGTTTGTGGGGTTGTGGAACTAAGGGGATCTGATTTGACAGTGGGGGATTATTCTCTGAATAATACAAGTAGAGCTAGAATGGGGGGTATAACATTAGGAGACTTGGATAGGAACCAGCTCAAATAAATACCTATAGGCTTTCCTAAGCTAGAGCTTCCCAAACTTTGGTGCGTATCATAATGCCTGGAGAGGTAATAAAGAATAGAGTCCCAGTAGGGTAAGGCCTGAGCTTCTGTTTTCTTTTTTTTTTTTTTTTTGGTCACTGTTCTCTCCTTTTGTTGTTGTTTGTTTGCTTGTTTAGCTAGGTACTGAAACAGGTTTTCACAGACTACAAAGTTTGAGAAGCACTAGCCTAAAGCATACATTGGCATTTCTCATAGCAAAGCAATGATGATAGCAATTATTTATCTTTTTTGTAATTTAGAAGGATATGCTACTGATTCAAAAGCTGAATTAAAAATAATGTTCAATAAGTTTTGCAATTCTGAAGTCTTTCTAAAAGAATTCCCCATCCCCAGCAGCGGTCTATGAGTGTGAACATGTCCTGCACCACTGAGAAATTATTCTCACATTTGGCGTTCCCTGTGGGAGAGTGGGTGAGGGAGAGGACACAGTCCCGACCCTCAATGAAGACAAGGCTTCGGCTTCTACATATTTTGGAATCTGAGGAGCAGCTGGCAAATCCACCTGCAGGCAGGAAGTACACACCTGTTAGCTACATGGTTTTTTTTTGTTTTGTTTTGTTTAAATAGTCTGTACTTGGCCAGATTACAAGGGACACTGTCATAGCATGAAAAAAGGAAGTTGACTTACATGGGAGTAATCCTTATTAAAGGGGATTTTAGGACTGTTGGACACTGGAAGAAAGCAGGCAACTGTGAAAAGAATATCTCCTGCTTATCTTTGTAAGAGCCAACAATTATTCCCAAATTGGTCTGGGATTAGATAAGGCAATCAGTTGTAATAGAGTTGATAGCTGGGAAGCAGGGAAGTTGGAGTCATTCAGAGATAAACCTCTTATTATGGTTCTTTTTTTTCCTTGATCATCTTTATCCTCCCACCCCTACCTTTATAGCAAGTGGCGGGGTAGAGAAGGAATGACTTTGGAAGTGCTCCTTAACCAGGCTTTTGTGTTCATTGTGGGAGGCTCAGGGCTTTCTCATCAGCATGCTTTCTTGCCCTGTTATCAGGATCAGTGGTAAAAGAGTCCTTTTCTCATGACCTGACCCATGCTGCGAGCAGGTCACCTCAGATGGAGGCTTGCTGCTTTATTCAGAGGCTTCTGCGATCCCCAGATGTTGTGGCAAGATGCACATATTGGGAAATGCTTTCATTGCTTCTCCGTTCCTTTCTTGACCGGTTGAAAGAAACAGGGTTCTGTTGCATGACCGAATGCCTGGCTTCCCTTGGGCATGGTGGTGGATTCTTACCTTTCATCACCACACTTGCAGAAAGAACCTCTTTGCAAGGGTGGTAGCTAATTCTGAATGTTACTACAGTTTAGGGAGAATAAGTATTTTTTCCCCTCTTTTATATTTCCCCTTCACTTATGCTTAAAAACAGGTAATTGGAGCCAGGCTTCTGCAGAGTAATCTTGCCCAAAGGCTAAGCTTGCCACCTAATGACACACGGCTGCTTGTTCTTCTTCACTGAGGCAGTCTTACACTCATTATCTCTAAATTAGTTCCCTTTTCTCCTTGGCTTTAGTATTCATCCACCTCCTCCTTTTTTCACTCAGATTTCTCCAAGTGAGCCAAGACAAAGTGCGTCTTTGTGAGGTTGTGTATCTGTGCAGTGGTGCATCTGTGTGAGCCAGCGTGCCCCTGTCCGTGCCCCTCGTTTACATTAAGTGTTTATTTAAGCCAAGGCGGTGGAAAATTGACAACAATCTTTGGCATTGATTGCCTCATAATGATCCCACATCAATCCAGAGAGGAAAATTGAGCTGAAAGTGGAGGAAACTAAAATTCGGCTGTGGGCCTCCCTTGGCAATGCCAGATGCAAGCAGCTCAGACTCAGAAAAGAACTGAACCTTGCTATTGAGTGAAGACTGAGACAGTGTGCAAAAGTATAATTAGAACTTTAACATCCTGTCGCATCAAAGAAAAGCTTAATACACCATTCATGTAATATTATCCCCCAGTTAGACATAAAAAAAATGAAGACAAGAAAATACTGGTGTTGTCCTCTCTGAATAGACCTAAGTTGAAGTTCCTACTTTACCCTGTAACTTGGTATTGCTTAGACTTTCTGAGCCCCAGTTTTCTTACCAATGAAAATAAATGATCCAGTTTTAACTTTCTATGATGTTTCTTTGCCACCATTAAAAAAAGTTACAGATGAACCAGGCATGGTGGTGCATGCCTGTAATTCCGGTACTTGGGAGGCTTTTAGATGGGAGGATCACAGGTTTAAAGCCAGTATGCAGAAAGATACCATTTCATGCTAAGGCAAGATACCATTTCAAAATAACAAAGTAGGGCTGAGAGAGTACCTTAGGGGTAGAACACCCCTGGGTTCAATTTTTGTTACCACACGTACAAAAATAAAGGTTACGAATGCAGCTATTATGTCACGATCCTTGGAACAAGTACAATATGTATATATAGCACTTTGTATTTATAAGAACAATATGAAGGCATTATATTACATGTCTCTTCTACACAGTGACTTAGGCTGGGATACCTAGCTGCTCTGTAGAAGAACTGGGGACTGAATACAGTCCTTTAAGTTCTGAATTTTGCATTCTTTGCTGGGCACCTCAGCAGGACAAAGTAAGCTGGCTAGGGCATCAGGAAAGGAAGATCAAAAGGCTTTTTATGTTTCTGTCCATATGAACTGTGCTGGGGGAAGAAGTGGATAGTATGGACCAAAAATATGAAATCTAAGGGTAGAAATTATTATATGAATTTTTCAAAAAGGGAAAAAATCTCACAATTAATCATTGCTTAGGGATTATGGTTTTCCTTAAATATCCGAGGATAACATCAGAGGAAGGGAGGAGTATGCTGGGAATAAAACAGAAAACATAAATTCAGTTTGAAAATCCCAAATTCTTTTATTTATTTATTTATTTATTTATTTATTTATTTATTTATTTATTTGGTGGTACTGGGGTTCCTGGCAGCCCTTCTACCTCCAGGCTACACTCCCAGACCTATTTTTTATGTTTTTTTAAAATTTGGAAACAGGGTCTCTTAAGCCAGCGCGGCTGGCTTCGAACCTGTGTGATCCTCCTGTCTCTGCCTCCCAAGCACAGGGATTACAAGCAAGCACCACCACGCCCAGCTTCTTGTGGTAATTTAAATAACTCAACAGTAAAATATATAGTGCAAGCTACCATGGTGGCTTAGGGGATTTTTGTATATTTCCTGAATTATACTTCCTCTAAAATGAAAGATGCTCTTGTTTTAAGGTCCATTCTGTGGTTTGCACAAAGATTAGTTTATATAATTCCTTGAGTATAGGCTGGAAAATTACAACATTTTTCATGTCAAGATCAGTAACTCCTTTTCAGGTTCATCCTGTTCTGCCCTTGTGAGATGGATCATATTTAAATCTTTTATGTACTCAGTAGCCTCTTTGGGTCATAAAAGAGTCCATTCTCCTTTAAAAAGACAGTGACATAGTCCAGATTCTTTGTGAAAGAGTCAAACATATCTCTTTGTTCAAGAGCAGATTTGTTAGTTGGGAGTGTGAAAGGGAACAGGGAAATGGGTAGTTTCATCATCTGTCACAGAGTTCCAGTGTAATGCATTTGGTGTAGCCCTTTCTCATTTAAGATTTAAACCAATATTTATTTTTGAAAGGAAATTCAACCCATATGTATCTGCCTCAGTAGCCTCGTTGGCTTTCATGGGTAGGAAGAAGGAAGTTACTTTTGCCAACATTACAAAGGACCTAAAGATCAAGTGAATTTTAATCTTGGCAAATGTTGCTTCCAAACTGAAAGGTGGAACGCAGGTTCCAAGGAATAACAAAAGAAAGGAAAACATTATCCTTAAGTGTCTTCCAAGGCCAGAAGGGCAGAGAAGACTGAGCAAGTTCTAAGAATTACTGATTGTTTCATTTTGTCCCGAAGCCAAGGTAATTTGTTCTTGAATGCTGATTTTCACATGTGTAGGTGTTGGCACAAGTTGTTCAAACAATTCCAGCTATAGATGCTGAAGCCTTCTGTGGAAAGAAAAAGAAACCCGATAGTAACATCTTTGATTTTGTTTATTTGTGGCCTTCAAAATAAAAATTAAGAAAACAGGTTGTTTATCCAAGCAGGATCACTGTTTTGATGTATTTTTATACAAAATAGAGGTTTTGAAGAACAGGAGGAGATACTTTCATGTCCTTTGAGACAAATAAATAAAGAAAACTACTTGACATGATTTTCTAAGTTGACTAAATCAAGGGGAAAACATTTTACCGCATATATGCACTATCTTTTTCTCATCTAGTGTAAAGATTGGACTCTGAATTCTTATGATTTTCTATATTTGGCTAATTTAGCCTAAGCTTGATCTTCAGACTAACCGTCGTTGGGCCTAAAGGGGGCTTTCAGGGGTGGTGGGAATATTGGAAACCAAATGATATGGACCCTGGTCCAGACTGACAACTTGGTGCAGAGAAGCAGGTAATCCATTTGGTGACTTTGTGCAGGTGACTTGAGGCATATAGTGGAAGCAGGACTCCTGGACCAGATGAAGTCAGAAGCAGGGTGGTTAGTGTCATAACTCAAGCATGGGATAGGTCTCATAGCTGGGATCTGAAATCCTACACTCCTAACTTGGTTAGAAACCCTCAAAATGGTTCCTCCTCCCAGGTTCTAGAGGTACCCAAGTACAAGTCACATTGTAATCAGACATTTTTGGACACAGAAGTAGTTCTTAATGTGTGCTTCTCTAGACTAGCAGTCAGTATTAGCTAAAGGTTGTTCAAAATGCCAATTCTCTGACCTGATCCAAGAATCACTTAAGAATAAGATTTGGAGTGGTGTTCAAACATCCCCATTTTAATCCACTTTCTGGGTGATCCCAGCACATTCTATTGTTTGACAATCACTGCTCCAAAGTAGTTACCACCTGCAGGTCCTTGGAGTAAAGCTATGTAATGTAACCATACTATATCTGTTGAAATTCCTCACAATTCTATGAATTTAAATAGCAGTTTTATGTGGGCAGTTAGCTATTAACTATATTTTGTTTGTTTGTTTGTTTGTTTGTTTGTTTTTTACTGGGGAATTGAACACAGGGGTGTTGAACCTTTGTACTCCTTTGTACAAATTGAACCTTTGTACTCCTAGCCTTATTTTATTTTCTCTTTTTAAACAGGGTCTCAGTAAATTGCTTCAGGTCTCACTAAGTTCTCTGATGCTGGCCTCAAACCTGAGAGTCTTCTGTCTCCATCCTCCCAACTATTGGGATTACAGGCATGTATCACCATGTCTAGCTAACCACATGTTTTAAAGAGGTATATGAATTATTTTTCCCCTGGGAGTCTCATCTCTGTCTGCTCAGTTTAGCCAGATCAACCTCTAAACAGTGGTCACTATCTATGTTTGATTTAGCTGCTTGCACCCCATATGCCTTTTTTTACCCCAAAAGAGATAAGCTAGATTCAGGTGGTTCAGTATGGAAAGGGTGCCTGATTGTCTCTGAATATTCTGATACAATAGCTCATTTACTTTTGCGACTACTCCCACTATTCCTTCTTGGATTCTAATAACAATCTGATACCTCTTGGCCCTAAAAAAGAAAATATTCAGTGCACACTTGTAATCCCAGTACTTGGGAGGCTGAGACGGGCGGATCGCAGGTTTGTGGCTGACCTCAGCTGCTTAGTGAGGTCCTCTGAAACTGAGAGAGACCCCGTTTCAAAATAAGAATAAAAATATAGGGCTGGGTTGTAGCTCTGAGGTAGAATGCTCCTGGGTTCAATCCTTAGTACCAAAAAAAAAAAATAAGAATTCTGGAAGCCAAAAGTTTAGTTCTATTCCCAGATTATACAGTAATCTGTCTGGAATGATTAACACACACACACACACACACACACACAAACACACACACACACATACACCCCAGATAAACAAACAACACATAATCCTAAAATTTCTTTATAGTGACATTTCTCTGAAATTTTCTTTGTTTCCTATCAACTTGAGGTAGTGACAAGCAGATTTCAGCCTTTTCTTTTTGTACACAGTCTGTAAATCTGTATATTTATGCAGAAGCTACTAACGAAAAGAGATGCAAAATTATTCTTGGTCATATCTAGCACCAGAGCCAGTCCTAACTTAGACTGCTGTTGGATTTCATATTCTTCACGGGTCACTCTAGGTGATGTAATTCTTCAGGGATAGTTGGACATTAGTCCCCAATCCTGTATGATCATGTGCCTAGAGAAGCTGGGGCAAAGCCACCTGTGAGCCCCAGGTGGCTTTTTGTCACTTCTAGCCTCATCTTATCTCCTATTCTCTAAGCCCCACCTTGGCTTTTAGTACAGCTCATAAGAGGAGAGGCATCTCCTTTCAAAAATGTAATCTGAGCTGCAGCCACCAAGTGATACTGGTATGAGGTAACCAGCTGATAAAGGGTAAACTTTCTGCTGGGAATTGGGCCAAATCCTACCAGTGGCCAGCTTAGGCAAAGTCTAGTCAGTGGACATATTTAGTTTGAGATGAATACACTGAAAGAGAGAGCAGGTGAGTGAGAGCAAGAGCGCGCGCGAGAGAATGAGAATAAACAAGTATGTGTACAGGCCTCTAAATTTATCTGATACTCAATGGGCCACTTGCTACTTAATGTATGCTCAAGGAATTGACAAATGTGCATCAAGATGCTATACTCAGATTTTAAATGTCCTCAAAAGGTCCATGCATTGAAGGCTTGGTCCCTAAGGTGGCACGGCTAGGAGGTGGTGGAGCCTTTAAGGGGTGAGATATAGTGGAAAATCTTTAAGTCATTGGGGCATGACTTTGAAGGGAATTGTGGGACCCTCATGTCTTCCTCATTCCTGATCGTAAGATAAGTTGTTTCTCTCTACCACGTGTTCTTGCCATTACCATTTTGTAATCCCACCATAGCCCCCAAAGCAACAAAGTCAACTGGTCATGGACTGAAACTTAAAATTGTGAGCTGAGATCAAGTTTTCCTCCTCATTTGTTCAAGTATTTCATATAGTAAAATGAAGCTGACCAAAACACATCCTTGACTCATTACTTGGCTCATGTAATCCTTGCATCAACCCAGTAAAGTAGAAATTATTATGGTTCCTTCCTTGCAAGCTGAGTGAACCAAGGTGAGCAGAGGTTAGGTGACTCACTGTCAAAGGGCAAGTGAGAGGAGCCCTACATTCTAACCATCAACCCTAGCTGCTATGCATTGTTTCAGTGGTTCTCAGCCTATCAGACCCTCTACTCCCAACATCTTCAGAACAAATTCCATTTGTTATCCTTAAATCATAAGTATTGCCGGGCGTGGTGGTACAAGCTTATAATCCCAGCCTTTGGGAGGCTGAGACAGGAGGATTGTGGTTTGCAGACAGCCTCAGCTACTTAGTGAGGCCCTCTGCAACTCAGTGAAACCTTGTTTCATAACAAAAAATAAAAAGTAGAGCTGGGGGTATAGCTCAGAGGTAGAATAACCCCAGATTTCAGTACGACACACACACACACACACACACACACACACACACACACACACACACAAAAAAAAACCCAAAAAAAACCAAAACAAAAAAACAAACTAAGTATGGATAATGCCACCTATTTGCAAAACTTTAAAATTAAAATAGTGAAACATTGCTCAGTGTTAAAAAAGGAGCAAACTACTAATACACAAATCTCAACAACACCATGTTGAATAAATTCAGCACAAAAGAATATATATCTCATTATTCCATTTCTATGCCATTCAAGAGCAGGTAAAGCTGAAACAATATAATTAGACATTGAAATACTGGTTGCCTTTGGGGATAGAGAAGAGAAAAGAGTCACAAAAAGAGACATGATTTATGTAGAGTGACAGAAGTGTTCTACATCTTAATGTCAATGTATGGATGCATGAATTGTCAAAGCTCATTAAAATGTATACATAACAGCATTTCAGTGTTTGTAATTATAACAAAAGCAAAAATAAAATATAATTTCTAAGATAGAAAGAGCCTGGGAATTTTAAGAGGACAAAGAAAGAAATGGTAAGGAACCTGGAAAAGTTAAAGCAGACTTAGAGACTTAGCACTAGGCAAAGGCCTTCAGTGGTACCGTTCTGTCTGTGCAGAGCGCCTCTCAGCTCAGCAGCGCTGCTCCTGCTGTGGAGTGGGGACATGTGTGTCCTTAAGAGTTGTCACAAAGACGGGGCAGACTGTGATTCACATTTGTCAGATGAGAACTAAACTAAAACATCCTGCCATGACAGGAGATTCCTGTGTAAAAAAGAGGAAGCTTGAAACTCACATGACTTCTTAAAATGTGGATTTAAATTTGCTCTGCTGTGTGTGTGTGTGTGTGTGTGTGTGTGTGTGTCTATAGAATATTTTTTGCCAAGTTTTTTTGCTAAAAATTTTTAAAAATAAAACTTGTTTATGTCTCTCCATAACTTCTATGGTACTCAAGGTTGGAAATATTTTTATCTCTAGTACTCAGCACAGTTCAGGCACATTTGTTGAAAACACAAGGGAATAATAAAATGATGATTGCAAACATCAAATCTACTGAATCCACAGGACCCAAAGGACTGAGTTTATTTTTGTTTTATCTTATTACTCACTACACAAATAATTATGCTGTTTAGTTGGGCTTTATGGGATTAGGACAAATTTAGATTGAAAAAGAATTCTTTCAATAAGATCTTTCTTTAAACATGATATATATTGGCATTAAAAAGTAATAAGTAGACATATTTAATGTAAAAACCTTCTCATTTTCTTTTATTGAAAATTAAAATGTGATATCAGTGTCTTATTAGTTTTTTTTAACTCTAAACCACCTATCATGAAATGAAGCAAACAAATGATAAAATGAGGCAAGATTACATAAGAAAATCTATATGTATTTGAGAAGACAAATAGTGATTTTTTTGTCTTCTTGTGATTCATTCCCACCAGGGAAAATAATTTCACACTGCTGTACAGAAGGACAGTTCCTTTACCTCTGCACCTGAGGCCTTATCTGGTTTCTTACCCGTTGTCATCTATAAACAAAGAGTCTCAACAGGGTTGGCATTATAGCTGCTGCTGACATGGCTATAGGACCTTTCTGCCCATGAAGTAGGCTCTTAAATTGTGATAGACTTGCTTTATTTCCAGCCTCTCTCAGCTGTTAAGAAGACTGGACAACATTCAAGCCTCTCAGCTCTATGGAAAGAAAGAAGTATAAGTATCCAACAAGTCTCAGGCAAACTACTGTGTCTATACTCTGCAAATATGAGAGTTGGACATATGTTACTTTTCTCATAAACCAATGAGGGCTAATAGAATGAAGGTTCTCAGAGAGAACAAAGCTTTGAATTGTTTTTCTATAAATGTAAGCAAAAATAAAACATTAGAAAAAAGCCACAGTTACACTCCTAGAAAGCCCCTTTAGAAGATTTTTTATTACCTTACATGAAAACACAAAATGCAGATCTGATTGGGGAGAAAAATATATAGAGGCAGTTTTGAAAAATACCCATACAGAAGTTTTGTTAATAGTTTTTGAAATTTAGTTTAGAAATACTCTCAAAGTAATTATATAACCGATCATAGTCTGCTTTAACTTTTCCTGCTTTAACAAAACCTAAGAGAAGTTAGGACAGGTTTAAGTAACCACAATATACTAACAGAGATAAAAATATCTTGAGATTAAAAAGAACAGACTATGAGGGCTTGATGGCAGAAAGAACATCATTGAAATAATGACCAACAATTTTCCAGGATTAAAGAAAGTCATCACATTACAGAAGCACATTTTATCCCATAGAGGGTATAGATAGATAGATAGATAGATTATAGATAGATAGGTAGATAGATGATAGATAGATAGATAAATAGATAGATAGATAGATAGATAGATAGATATATGATGAATCACCCAAGGCAATAAACAGCTGGGTGTGGTGGTGCACACTTGTAATCCCAGCATTTGGGAGGTTGAGACTAGAGGATCACCATATCACCATTCGCGAACAGCCTCAGCTACTTAGTGAAGCCCTCTGCAACTTAGTGAGACCCTGTTTAAAAATAAAGAATAAAAAATAGAGCAGGGGGTATAGCTCGGAGGTCAAATGTCCATCCCCAGACCTCCAAAAAACAAAAACAAAAACAAAAACAAAAAAACAACAATAAGCAAACTGAGCAGAAACAGATTGTCTACCAAGAAAAAAAAAACACTTGTACAAATTGATGCTCATGTGGAATGCTGTAAATAGATTACTAGTTGTGTTTGTCAATAGCTGAATGGTTAAAGAATGTTTCCATATACTGTGATAAATTTTCCACCTTGTAAATGTCTCCCATAGAAAGATAGAATTCTTTCTATTTTTAGCTCTCTAAAAAAACTCAATAGGTACCAGGCTGGTCTTCATCATCTCACTCTCAAATATCATCATTTCAATTCACAGTTACTTTTTGAGCCCTTCATGCTGTCCCACACAGTGGGGAGTAAGGCATGGGGTTCAGGAGATGAAAGACTATCCTTTCACCTCAAGGAGCTCACATTTATTAGTATGCTTCAGAGGAAATTGTCAGTCACAGATGTCCTCTATCTGGATGTGATTTTTATGTGACATTTTTTTTGTTTTTATTTTTTTCCATTCTCTTCCCTAGTTATACAGATAAGGGAACAGAGGCCCCAGACACATTTTCTTTTCCATCTTTCATCTAATTTCTTAACTTTTATAGATATTGTTTCTATTTTTATAAAATACTAATAATTTATAGAGCACATACTATATGCCAGTGCTCATGAAAAGAGAATTTTATTCCATGTCTCCACATTCCTACTGAGGGAAGGTAATGAAGGTAATTTTTAATCTAGTTTCTGTGGTTAGAAGTATTAGAAAGCACAATTTCAAAGAGTCTGTCTACTCATTTAGTTTTTTCTTTGGGTTAGAAACAGGAATAACTGCTCTCAGAAAGTAGGTGAGATGTTTCTATCTACTGAGCACTGCATTCTGGGAGGCAGAGTTAGGCCACTGAAAGGCAGTGTTGGGGAGGGACCCTCTCTCTGGAGAGACATCAGCTTATGAGATCTAGTTGCACTGGGCAAGGCCAGCCCTTCTGCTGCAGCCAGCTCCACTTCGGGAGTCTTCTAGATATGCAGTCTCTGTGGAAAGTGTACTATTCCCCAGAATTTCTTACAGAAGCTGTACGTCAACCTATGTTTTCTTGACAGTCTATTTCTCTCTAAGAAGCAAAGATAATATTCACCAAAGGAGGTGCACCCATGAAGTTAACCCTCACAGGGAACCTTGCGTTTTGGAAGGAATTGTTCCATTGTAAATAATAAAAATACGTTTATCTTCCTAGATCCATTCAATAAGCTTTTATTAAAGACCTAGTATGTGCTCAGGGCTGAACATAGTAAATGAGACCAGTTTTCTGAAACAGATTACAAAACTTAGAAAACATTCAAGAATATGTCCTATGCTAAACAGACAACAGAGTCGTGGACAGAGAGGGTCTGGGAAGTTAAGTTGAATGGTTAGGGAAGCCCTGTCTGAGGAGACGTACTTAATGAGTCAGCTTAATGTGACAGAGCCACTAAACAGGGAGGAAACATATAAGGGACTATCTGGAGGAAGAGTGACCCTGCTGGAGAAAAAACATCCAATCTCAGCTCATGGACTTGAGCTGGCGGGAAAGGTGATCAGTGAGTGGCCAGCAGAAGAAAGAGGTGAAAGGCAGCCTTGATACTGCTCACAGCATCTCTGCTGACTTCTCTCTCTGTCCCATCTTGCACTTACCTCCTGTTAATGCTTCCCATGGCAGATTTCTTTCTTTTGAGCTGTAATTTCTTTGTGTAATATTTTATAATTCTCTGCTATATAACTTTTGTAGCATATAATCTTGCGTATAAAGTCTGAACAAGTCATATTTTTCTTGCCTGGAACCATTTTAAGTGGAGTATAAGAATATATATTTTTAAATTATGTGTTTATTTTCATCCATGGCACTGGATTCAAAACGGTTGTCTCTGATGCTCAAAACCTAAATAATTTTTTGTTTTAAATATTTTCATAAAGAAGCTTGTAAAAAGTTAAGCATTAGGCCGGGCGTGATGGTGCATGCTTGTAATCCCAGCATTTGGGAGGCTTAGACCGGAGGATCTAAGCTACTTAGTGAGGCCCTCTGCAACTTAGTGAGACCCTGTTTCAAAATAAAAATACAAAATAGGGCAGGGGTGTAGCTTGGAGGTCAAATGCCCCTGGGTTCCATCCCCAGACTCACACAAAAAAGTTAAGGATTACAAAAGAAATCTATATTGTTTATGAAATCCATGTTTTCCTTTGTTCTTCCTATTATGCATGACATTTTTGGCTGGGTTTCACTCCCTTTTTCTATCTTTAGGTCTTTCCAGGCTGAATTTCAGTTCTGCTCATAGTCATTTTTGTCAGCAGTCACTCCTTTATACATTTGCAGCCACTGACCCTTAACATACAACATTCACAAGATGAATGGTTTTTCATTGGGTTATTTCCCAAGAGAAACCCAATCCTGGGGTATGGATGTGAGATTCCTCAGCTAAATGCATGATTTACGCCAAGTACCTGAACAGATGGTTGTTTCAATTTCATTGAAAATTGTCTGTGTGGAATGTATAGCCATTCATGGTGGTCTTAAAAGAAAGTAAGAGGCATCTGTCAGGATCCTCCAAGCAGTCCAACTTTCTAATCAAACCATCTGAATTCCTGAGTGAAAGATAAGAAAGAGCCCTGCCTATCTCTAGAGTAGTCACTCATCAGTAATAAAGCAGATGTTTAAACAAGGCACACTTAGCCGTGTCTGTCAGTCTGTCATTTAGTGAAGAAATGGAGATGCAGAGGGTTGGGGTGCAGAGTAGGGAGAGAAAGAAAAGAGTCCTTAAAGCAGGAGCAACTGATGCACAGAAATAGAGACAGTGGCTTAAAATAGCAACATGGTGGCTCAAGTCACTGTCCCAAGCCTGAAACAGTGCTGCATGTTACTGATTCTGAAACATGACCAGAGAAAAAGATGGAGTCAGTGTCACAACTTAGGAATGTACTCAGCCTAATATGTGAGAAAGAGAATACATTTTATACTCTCTACCTTCCATATATGTTACTGTAGCAAGTACTAAGGGCATTTGGCCTGGGTATATAAGATTTGTTGTAGATGTTCAGAAAATAATTTTTCTAACATGGTATTTTTGTTTATTTTTTTGTCTGCTTTGCTGTGATATAATGGAAATTATGTATTTGGCATTTGGTTCTGGAAAAATCATGGGAGTCTCTCTCTGAGATCTCATTTTCTCATCTTTAAAATGGTGACACCGTTATATACGTTGAAGAGCTAAGAGCTGGAAACTAGGTATGCCAGAGATATTTCCATTTCTGCTGCTGGTGCATATTCTTAGTAGTTGAGATTGTTATAGATGACTTATTTTGGAATTAGTGTGGGAGCACAGGGCTCTAAGGGGAAAACTCTTCATGGAAATTTAGTAGAAATTGCTTGATTCTTGGGGATATACTCAACCAAATATATGGGAAGCCTTTGGCATTAGAAACTTTAATTATAGCTTCATTGGAGTGTCTACTAAGGGATATTTGCATTTGGGGCTATCTCAGGCATGTGGTGGGCTACCCCTCAGTCCATTTTTACTAGTATAATGCTGAGGGAGGATAGTCAATGAACAGACCCCTGTGCATGCACACTTGAATGCTTTATAAGTTGATGAATGTACCTGTGCAAGGGGAGAGAGCCACAGTCTTCCATGCCCAGGTATCTATTCCATGCAAACTATTTACTTGCCTATGGGAAATTCCCAATATAAAACAGAGTAATAGGACAAATTTCAGACAGGTCATCATATTCAAAATCAATATTCATAATTCATAAGAGCCAAATTATGGAACCAACCTAGGTGTTCATAGACAGATGAATGGATTACAAAATTATGGGATATATACATAATGGGATTCTATTCAGTAATTAAGAACAAAATTACATCATTTGCAGGAAAATTGATGGACCTGGAGAACATTATATTAAATGAGATTAGCCAGTCACAGAGAGTGAAGGGGTCATATGTTTTCTCTCATATGTGGAAGCTGGGGAGTAATTGGGAAACAAGATGGACAGACTTTAGATAAAGGAAGAGAAACCTCAGTGGAGCAAGGGAGGTGGTCTTGGGAGGTTTGGGGTGGGAAGGAAGAATTAATGAAGGGATCACTTCCATTGATACTATGTACATATGTGATAACAGCAAGGCTAATCTCAATATTAGGTAAGGGGAAGGAGTGAGGAGTGGGGAGGGAGCCAGGCAAAAGCCTACCAATTGCTGTGTGCATGTATGTCACTGCTACTGTGAGCTGCATTATGATGTGAGACTATAATGTACCAATATAAGTGTTAAAAATTAAAAATATGCTATTACTGTGGCCCCCCAGGATCTATCAATGGGCCTCAGAGGGTCTCTGGAACTCACTGAAATTGTATACAAAATGGTAACACTCATTGCTTCTGAGCCAAGAGTTCATAGGTGCTATGTTCAAAAAGTTTTCTGATAGCTGGGTATGGTGGCGCACACTTGTAATCCCAGCATTTGGGGGGCCGAAACAGGAGGATCATGGTTTGCAAACACCCTCAGCTACTTAGTGAGGTCACTGGCAACAGAGTGAGACCCGTTTCAAAATAATAAATAAAAAATTGAGTTGGGGGTGTAGATCGGAGGCAGAATGCCCCCGGGTTTCATCCCCAGTACCACACACACACAAAAGTTTTCTGATCATAAAAAGTTTAAAAAACCTTGCTTCATGCTATAGAATGAAATAAGAGAAATAAAACCTGACCTCAATAACTCTGGCAAGTCTTATGTTTAGTGAAAAGATGTTCTCCCTCAAACACTTCTATTTATAGTCATTGAATTACTGCCACCAGCAAGTTGGTAGCAGTAAACAAGTTGTAAAATATCAACCAGAAACATTCCCTGCAGTTTCCATCTATTATTTTTTAGACTTCCTTTCTGTTTGGGTTCTTTTTGATTTCCAAATTTTAAAAATTGAATTATGATCAGTTTTCAGGTACTGGAAGAAGCTGATTAGAGATGAGTCATATAAGAGCAAATGGAATAAAAAGATAGCTGGCTGGCTGAAAAGGCCTCTAGGGAGTTTTGTGGGAAATTATGAAGAAATCTGTCACATTAGGCATAAAAGTAGTTTAAGGGCTGATGAAATAAAGGCTGACTCACAGAAATTCCTGCACGCAAATTGCATGCTACTTCATTACTTTTGAAGAACCAAAAAAGTAGTTCTTATATTATGATTTTGAGGGTAACATCTATTATAAATTCAGTTACCAAGCATAGACTTTTTGCAATATTTTGCGGTATTTTGACTTAAGAGACATTAATAGAAGACACACACACACACACACACACACAGCCACACAGTATGCATGGCTCTGTGTGTGTGTGTGTGTGTGTGTGTGTGTGTGTGTTTGTGTGTGTGGTTTTGTTTTGTTTTGCAGTACTGGTGATTGAAGCTGGAGGCACTATACCACTTAGATACATCCCAAGCCCTTTTCTTTTTCTGGCAGGGTCTCTCCAAGTTGCAGGCTGGCCTTAACCTTGTGATCTTTCTGTCTCAGTCTCCAAAGTCACTGGGAATAGAGGCATACTCAGCTTACACTAGAAGACATATATTAAATCCAAGGTACCTTACATACATTTTTTATTTAAGTAAGATAGTTCTTAAACACTGATAAATACCACTTCCTACTTTAAAGTTGAGAGAACTGATAATTGGGTGGGTTGGTCAATATCGTAGAAGTCCTACAGTCAATGGTGATCAAAGAACCAAGCTCAGCTGGCTCACTATATATTGACAAAAAAGGACAGTAAAGCCTCAGACTACATAAGTAGTGAAGAAACAGTGTATTATACTGAGGATTAATATTAATAATGTTGTTTCTAAATGTTATACTAGTCAGTGGATAAAGTAAAACATTCAAAGTGAAGTCACTCATGATTGCCATTTGTCGGTTTACTGCCATTCTCACCTCCCATGGTGGACATGGATACTATATTTATTTCTTTAACTTTCTTTCATAGGTTGCAATATAATACTATTTTATTTTAAGCCACTCTAGTTTATTTTTTGTTATGGCACATTTTAGCAATTGTTCTGGTGGCTGCAATACATTTGGCAGGTCATTATAACCTTTCATTTTGATCTGGGGAGACATGGACTCTAGAGTGTATGGGAGCAACTGATATCACAAGTGTATATAAGTCATATACACACACATATATGTGCATGCATGCACATACACATATGTAATTAAGTGTCACATTACTTCCATTAGAGAAAAAAGAGAAACTATTATCTTTTATGATTGAAATATTACAAGGGATATAGAATTTGATCCTAAACAGTCACTAGTGTAGTTTTTATTGCATGAAACTAATGATTCAAAAGAATGTTTTGAAGTATTACTGAATGTGATAAAAGTAATATATCGACAGGCTATGATAGAAAGCACATCTGACATTTAACAAATATTTTTAGTGTTGAGGATATCTAATTCTTTCACTTACACATTCATTCACTTGATAAACATTTATTTTTATTTTTAATATGCTTTTATTGGTTCATTATAGCCTCACATCAAATGTCAATTATGTTGACAGTGACATACATGCACACAGCACTTGGTAACCCCTCTCCCCGCCTCTCCATTTCTCCTGTTCCCAGTACAGAGCACTGAGATTGCCTTGGTATATTCTCATATGTACACATAGTCAATGGTAGTATTTCCACTAATGAACCAGTCTTCTCCCTTCCCTTTCCTTACACCACCTCCCTGGCTCCACCGAGGTTTCTTCTCTATTATCTGGAGTCCTTCTGGTAATGAGGATATTGCCATATGCTTGCAAATGTTAGAGAATACACACGGCCCTTCACTTTCTATGATTGTCTAACCTCATTTAACATAATGTTCTCTAGGTCCTTCCATTTTTTTTGCAAATGACATATTTTGTTCTTTATTGCTGAGTATAATTCCATTGGGTGTATCTCCCATAGTTTTGTAATCTATTTTTCTGTTGATGGATACCTTGGTTGGTTCTATAGTTTGAATATTGTGAATTGTACTGCTATGAACAGGAGTACACATATATTACTGTAGTTCTCTGTTTTCAGTCCCTTTATAAAGACACCTAGTAGTGGTATAGCTGGATCCTATGGTGGCTCCACTCCCAGTTTTCTAAGGAATCTCCACACTGATCTCCATAGTGGCTGAACTAGTTTGTAATCCTACCAGCAGTGCAGAAGAGTTCCTATTTCCCAAAACCCACACCAACATTTATTGTTGTTTGACTTCTTGCCATTCTTTATGGGGTTAGATGGAGTCCCAGTGTAGTTTTGATTTGTATTTCCCTGATTGCTAATTATGTGGAACATTTTTTCATATATCTGTTGGCCATTTGTATCTTTTCTTTTGTGAGTACATTTCAATTCAATTGCCCATTTCTTGATTGGGTTATTTGTTTTTCTAATGTAAAGTCTTTTAAGTTCTTTGTATATTCTAGATGTTAGTCCTCTGTTGGAGGGATAGCCACAAAGACCTTCTCCCATTCTGTAGACTTCCTCTTTAAACTCTTGATCATTTCCTTTGATGTGCAGAAACTTTTTATTTTAATGCCCCCACTTTAATTATTGTTTTAATTTTCTGAGCTTTGGGAGTCGCGTGCCTATATTTTGAAGGGTTAGACCTATGCACTCTTCTAGTAGCTTCACAGTCTTGGGTCTAACTTCCAGGTCTCTGATCCATTTTGAGTTGAATCCTGTGCAGGGTGAGAGGTCAGGATTTAGTGCCATTTTTCTACAAATGGATAACCAGTTTTCTCAACAGCATTTGCTGAAAAGGCTGTCTCTTCTCCAACATATGTGTTTGGCACCTTTGTCAAAAATCAATTTGCCATTATGAGCACATAGGAGGTAACAGAACCTGTGTTCTATGTCACAAAGAGTATAAAAATAAACTGGACAAGGTCCTTAAAAAGAGCTTGTTTCCCCCATCATAGGAAAATAGTCTATAGTCAAGAACAATTTTTTCTATATAACATTATGAATTGATGTGACCACAGAATCAGAGTTGTTTAGTTACTTCTAATGAAAACTGGGTGTGTTTGAAAATGTTGTGATGTTACCAAATTGCTAAGATCTGATCTATGCCTGTCTAGCCCGATATTTCTCCAGTGTTCCAGTGAATGATTACTTCTCTCTTTTCTTCACCCTTTTTTCTTTGGGTTCATGATATTGTAACATTTGTGAGCAGCATTGAAATTATGAATCAAAAGCACATGTGACATATTGCATAAAACATTCCTAATAATTTTTTAAAAAATCATTCTCCCTCAAACTAAAATCACTGAAAACATTTCCTTCTTGGCTTTGATGCTGCCATTTTATGTCCGTTTTGATGCACCTATACTTTTTATTTTTATTATTATCTTCTGGCCTCTTTTCCTACTGCCCAATGTTGGAAAATCATTGCTGGATATATTTTTGTCTCCTTTCACAATTGTGTCAAGAGGAGAGTAAATCCAGTCCCTGTCATTCCATTAAGGTGGGTTGTACCATTTTGAGAATCTTTTCAAAGCACTGAAAACAATTAGCTTAGCTCTGGCAGAGTATTTAGCATGAACTAACTTACTATTTAAGCTACTATCACTTTCTCTGGTCAATGTTATCATTTATATCTTTTTCTTCTATTCCTTTCCTTTTAAAGGATAGGTAGATAAAGTAGCTTTCTTATAGATAATAGAATTGGGTCTTTGTTTTTGATCCACTATGAAGATCTCTGTCTTTTAATTGCTATAGTTAGACCACTGACATTTAAAGTAATTACTTACATAATTGGATAATTATGTCTTCTATTTATAATTTTATTTAATTGGATTATTATCTTGTATATTTGTTGTGGTTATATATTCATTCTCCTGGTCATTGGTTCCTATTTTTGTCTTCCACTATTTTTTCTGCCTTTTTGTGGTTTTAGCATTTTATAAAAATTTATTTTCTCTTCTTTCTTAACGTAGTAATTCTACATTTTTCTAGTTATTTTGTGGTTGCCCTTGAGTTTGAAATATATATTTATAGATAATTTATGTGCACATTTTAAGAAAAATATTCCTAATTCCTTCTGTGATTTGCATCATTGCTGTTACTCATTTCACTTTTTTTTTTTTTTTTTTTTTTTTAGGTGGTACTGGGGTTGGAACCCAGGAGCTTTTTACCTCCGGGCTGTACTTCCAGACCTATTTTATATTTTATTTGGAAACAGGGTCTCACTAAGTTGCTGAGAGCCTCACTAAGTAGCTGAGGCTGGCTTCGAACCTGTGCAGTCCTCTTGTTTCAGCCTCCCAAGTGCGGGGATTACAAGCGTGTGCCACCACAACCGGTTTCATTTCACTTTTACATGAACTATAACTACACAACACACTGTGCTGCTATTACTTTAAACATGCCTGCTGGGTCAAGTAAGTATAAGAAAATAGAAGTTTTATTTTACATTTGCTTATGCCTTCTCTAATGCTGTTATTTTATATAGATCCTAGTTTTTGATGTAAATCACTTTCTTTCTCTTTGAAAAGCTTTTTTTTTAACATTTCATTTAAGGCAGTTTTGCTGATAACAAATACCCTTAATTTTTGTTGTCTGGGAGGTTTTTATCTCATTTTACTTTTGAAAGTTAGATTCATATGATTAAGAATTCCAGGTTGTTGTTTTGTGCGCTTCCAACTATTCTTGCCTGCATGGTTTCAGATGAGTGGGAAGTAATTTTTATTTGCCCTTTTGTAGATAAGGCGGTACTTTGTTATAGCTTCTTTTAAGATTTTTACTTTGTCATTGATGTTACGCAGTTTCAAAAGACATTCCTAGGTGTAGTATTTTGGCATTTATTCTGGTTGGTGTTACTTAGCTTCCTGGTTGTGTGGTTTGGTGCCTGACATTAATTTGAAGAAATTCTCAGTTGTTATTTCTATTCCTTCTCTCTTTATCCCTCATTCTTGATATTTGTGGGTATATCCTTTGAAGTTTTTTCATCACACTTGAGAATCCTGGATTTTCTGTTTTATGCTTTTAAGTATTTGTTTTGTTTGTCTTTTTCTCTTTACTTTTCAGCACGTTTCTATTAATGTGCTTAGTCTGGTTCAGTCTAGGAATGAGATCATCAAAGGCATCCTTCAATTCATTACAATGCTTGTGATTTCTAGCTTTATTATTTTTCATATTTATAAATTTCATCTCTGTTCTTATATTATCCATTTATTCTTGCATGTTGTCTATTTTTTTCCATTGGAACCCTATGCATATTAACTAGAGCTGTTTTATTTAGTTATTTATATTTTTTGGCCCTGGGGGGTTAAACTCATCAGGGCTATGTGGATGCTGAGCAAGCACTCCACCACTGAGCCATGTCCCCAGCCATTAGAGCTATCTTAAATTTCTAGTCTCATGAATCCACCATCCACACCATATTTGAATCTGGCTCTGGTACTTTCTCTATCTCTTCAAATTTTGGCCTTTTATATATCCTGTGATTTTTCATTGAAACCAGATATGTTATACCAGGTTAAAAAAAAAAAAAAACTCTGGAATACAGGCTTTTCTTTTCCTTTTTTAATTGGTGCATTGTAATCATGCATCCTGATGAAGTTCAAGATGATAGAAGCAAGCTTACATACAGCACTTACTGAGCCTTCCCTCAGTTCCCACCCACTCCCTCTCCCTCCCCATCTTCCTGTGCTCCACACAGTGACTGGCTTTGCTAAGTTTGTGTGTGTGCATCCTGTCCATTGAGTTGTTGCCTTCTCCAATTCTTCTTCTCCCCTCACATCTCCCTCAGTTATGTTCCCTCCTTCACTGTATTGTAAGGAAGGGTGGAGGGGAAGTATTCCATAGTCCAGTGAGTGAATCAGTCTCAGTCTTGTGGTGAGACCGTGTCCCTGGCCTGTCAATTTTATGATGGTTTCTCAGACTCTTTCTCATATTAGGCGGGACATGATGGATAGAGATGACTGGAACTGTCTGTTTCTCTTCCTCCAGCTTGGTTATGCCTTGATAAAATTTCATCAGGTTAGCTTCAACTACAATAAATTTGTCTTGAGGTCAAGTCTTGTTAAGAAAGAGAGTGATCGGTTGCACTTTAAAATATTTTTCTTAAGCCGGGCGTGGTGGCGCATGCTTGTAATCCCAGCATTGGGGAGGCTGAGACCACAGGATTGTGCTTCTCAGCCAGCCTCAGCTACTTAGTGAGGCCCTCCATAACTTATGAGACTATGTTTCAATAAAAAAAAATAGGGAAGGGGGTATAGCTTGGAGGTCAAATGCTCCTGGGCTCCATCCCCAGACCTGCAAAAAACAAAACTATATATATATATATATTGGTGGTACTGGGGTTCCTGGAAGACCTTTTATACTTTTATATCTGGGCTACACTCTCAGACCTATTTTTTTTATTTTTTGGAAACAGGGTCTCTTAAGCCAGCGCGGCTGGCTTCGAACCTGTGCGATCCTCCTGTCTCCGCCTCCCAAGCGCAGGGATTACAAGCCTGCGCCACCACGCCCGGCTATATATATATTTATATATATATATATTTTCTTTCCCCTCTCTGTGCCAAAAGCAGGGGAGGATTTTTATCTAATGTTCTCTGTGAGAACTGAGTGTAACACTTGGAGGTGAAATTCACAAAAGTGTGGGACCCTTCTGGGGTAATTAACTTCAGACCTATGCACACTGCACCTCCAGAAAATTGTCACCTGGAGTCCGGGCTTCCCACCTAGGCACTAGTTCCTATGAAGGAACTTGGGCTTCTCTCCAAGGAGTGCAATTCTCTGTATTTGCCTGAGTGTCTCTTCAATTTGAAGAGGAGTGGCATGCCCTGTCATTTCTCGTTTCTAATGTTTCCAAAAGAGTTGTTTATTTTTCAGTTTGTTCAGCTTTCTATTTGTTGCTAAGGTGGGTTGATGACTCCCAAGCTTCTTACCCGTTGGACTTGAAACTGAGCCTAAAAAAGTACTTACTATTTATTCACATTTAATGTTCTTGATGCCAGTTTTCTGTTTTACCAGATTCTTAATATCTTAAAGAACATGGCAAAGAGTTTCTGGTCTTTTGAAAAGTTTTACAGAAAGAACAGCATGATTAGCATTTTTGATAAAATAAAGGCGGCTCATATTTTTTGAATGTTGAGATATGTCAGGAACTTCTCCAGGTATTTTGATATATAATATATATTTACTCACTATAGGCACTCTTTATTTTTGCATGAGAAGAACATTTTTTAGGGAAGTTAAGAGTCCTGCCAAGGTTTTGGTAAGAGTATGTTGACAGAGTTGGGTTTGAACTTTGCTTTCTGACTTATGTCATTTCTAGTTGATAATTATGTTTCTCATTTGGATATCTCTTTCTTCTCAATTTTTTGAAATAGTTGGATTATCTTCGACTTTCCATAGGGAAAAGTGCTGTTCATAAGAGTTCTGGAAAGAGAGAGAGAAAAGAATATTTTTTACAAAACCCCTACATCTTGTCATGAATAATAGAATGAGGAATTGCAATGGCTAATAAAAATAAGTGATAAAAGTTATTTTTCTAAAATTATGATATTAATGCCTAAGCACATTGAGAGATAACTATTACTATTCTTTTTTACTTGTTTACATTTTTATTAGCCTTTTATTATCTGCATATATATATTCTGATTCTTGATATTAGTAAATGATGTTTCCTTTGTTTCTTACCACTATGGCTAACAGCTCATTAATTTTATTGAACTTATCAAATAATCATATTTTTGTTCCAATTTTCCTTCTTGATTTTTTTCTTTTTGGTACATTGTTATCATATATCATGATGAGTTCCAAGTGATAGATGCACACAGCACTGTTATTATTCTATACTTTTCCATTCTAAACTAATCTAGCTGCTTTGCCTCTGTGTATTATTTCTAACCATTAAAGGATAAATTACAGTGTTTTTGCTTTTATTAGTACTTCTCTCTGTTCTGTGAATTTACTATATTTTCTTAGAAATCATAGACTGACTGAGACCCCTGGAGAAACCAGACCCAGTAAGACGCTGGGTTCTGGGCAGGGGTCGCGGGCTGGGCATGCCAGATGGGGCCCGGGTCGCGGGACTCTGGGCCCCTGCCGAACTGCGCATAGCACGCCAGACCCCTGGAGAAACTGGACCCAGTAAGACGCTGGGTTCTGGGCGGGGGTCGCGGGCTGGGCACACCAGATGGGGCCCGGGTCGCGGGACTCTGGGCCCCTGCCGAACTGCGCGTAGCACGCCAGACCCCTGGAGAAACCGGACCCAGTAAGACGCTGGGTTCTGGGCGGGGGTCGCGGGCTGGGCATGCCAGATGGGGCCCGGGTCGCGGGACTCTGGGTCCCAGCCGAACTGCGAGTAGCACGCCAGACCCCTGGAGAAACCGGGCTCAGAACAGAAAAAGATAAAGAAAAATATCGGAGAGGTGGTAAGAAAGCCGTTATGGATGCCAGGACACTGGAGATGCAGACAAAACTTATCTAAATGCACTGGAACTTATGGAAAAATTCGCCGTGAAAGAGGACTGCTATTTCTCTATATTGTTAAGAATCTCAGACATCACATATAAGGAGAGAGCTTAGCGGAGACCAAGGAGAAATGCGGTGTTGAAAGAGTTCTTCGCGATGGTGGTGGAGACTTGTATTCAGGAGAAGCAGAAACCGGATCTTACCAACTTTATTTTTTTGGAGAAATTACACTAAATGTCGAATGCTACCATCACGCATGCTTAGGAACACTGGACAACTTTCAGAGTGGAAAAAGAGCCTGGGAAGGATTTGAAACGGTGGAGGCAGTGACAATGCCAGTGGCCAATATTCGGGAGAGGCAGAGATCTGATACATTACAACTGGAACCTTTGAAATACTAACCACAGAGACAGTGATCGGAACCTGCTGAGGGGTTAGGCGGGCGCTGGGGCCAGTGGCCGACATCTGAGCTTGCTGTGAGGCAAGGCCACTACTGAGGCCTCCGTGGCCGGTTTTGGAACCTGCAGAGGGGTTAGACCGATGCTGGGGCCAGCGAGGCCGGCATTGGAGCCTGCCATGATGCAAAGCTTGTGCTAGGGCCTCCGAGGTCGGGTCCGGAACTTGCTGAGGGGTTAGGCCGGTGCTGGGGTCAGCGAGGCCGGCATCGGAGCCTGCCATGAGGCAAGGCCAGTGTTGGGGCCCCCGAGGACGGGACCGGAGCCTGCTGAGGGGTTAGGCCGGTGCTGGGGCCAGCGAGGCTGGCATCAGAGCCTGCCATGAGGCAAGGCCGGTACTTGGGCCTCCGAGGCCAGGATAAGAGCCTGCCGAGGGGTTAGGCCGGTGCTGGGGCCTCCGAGGCCAGGATAAGAGCCTGCTGAGGGATTAGGCCGGTGCTGGGGCCAGCGAGGCCGGCATTGGAGCCTGCCTTGAGGCATGACCAGTGCTGGGGCCTCCGAGGCCGGGATCGGAGCCTGCCGAGGGGTTAGGCCGCTGCTGGGGCCAGTGAGGCCGGCATCGGAGCCTGCCTTGAGGCAAGGCCGGTACTGGGGCCTCCGAGGCCAGGACAAGAGCTTGCCGAGGGGTTAGGCCGGTGCTGGGGCCAGCGAGGCCGGCATCGGAGCCTGCCGTGAGGCATGACCAGTGCTGGGGCCTCTGAGGCCGGGATTGGAGCCTGCCGAGGGGTTAGGCCGCTGCTGGGGCCAGCGAGGCCGGCATCGGAGCCTGCCTTGAGGCAAGGCCGGTACTGGGGCCTCTGAGGCCGGGATCGGAGCCTGCCAAGGGGTTAGGCCGGTGCTGGGGCCAGTGAGGCCGGCATCGGAGCCTGCCGTGAGGCAAGGTCGGTACTGGGGCCTCCGAGGCCAGGATAAGAGCCTGCTGAGGGGTTAGGCCGGTGCTGGGGCCAGCGAGGCCGGCATCGGAGCCTGCCGTGAGGCAAGGCCGGTACTGGGGCCTCCGAGGCCAGGATAAGAGCTTGCCGAGGGGTTAGGCCGCTGCTGGGGCCAACGAGGCCGGCAGCGGAGCCTGCCGTGAGGAAAGGCCGGTACTGGGGCCTCTGAGGCCGGGATCGGAGCCTGCCAAGGGGTTAGGCCGGTGCTGGGGCCAGTGAGGCCGGCATCGGAGCCTGCCGTGAGGCAAGGTCGGTACTGGGGCCTCCGAGGCCAGGATAAGAGCCTGCTGAGGGGTTAGGCCGGTGCTGGGGCCAGCGAGGCCGGCATCGGAGCCTGCCGTGAGGCAAGGCCGGTACTGGGGCCTCCGAGGCCAGGATAAGAGCTTGCCGAGGGGTTAGGCCGCTGCTGGGGCCAACGAGGCCGGCAGCGGAGCCTGCCGTGAGGCATGACCAGTGCTGGGGCCTCCGAGGCCGGGATCGGAGCATGCCGCGGGGTTAGGCCAGTGCTGGGGCCAGCGAGGCCGGCATCGGAGCCTGCCATGAGGCAAGGCCGGTACTGGGGCCTCCGAGGCCAGGATAAGAGTCTGCCAAGGGGTTAGGCCGGTGCTGGGGCCAGCGAGGCCGGCATCGGAGCCTGCCTTGAGGCATGACCAGTGCTGGGGCCTCAGAGGCCGGGATCGGAGCCTGCCGAGGGGTTAGGCCGCTGCTGGGGCCAGCGAGGCCGGCATCGGAGCCTGCCGTGAGGCAAGGCCGGTACTGGGGCCTCTGAGGCCGGGATCGGAGCCTGCCGAGGGGTTAGGCCGCTGCTGGGGCCAGTGAGGCCGGCATCGGAGCCTGCCGTGAGGCAAGGCCGGTACTGGGGCCTCTAGGCCAGGATAAGAGCCTGCCGAGGGGTTAGGCCGGTGCTGGGGCCAGCGAGGCCGGCATCGGAGCCTGCTGTGAGGCAAGGCCGGTACTGGGGCCTCCGAGGCCAGGATAAGAGCTTGCCGAGGGGTTAGGCCGGTGCTGGGGCCAACAAGGCCGGCAGCGGAGCCTTCCGTGAGGCATGACCAGTGCTAGGGCCTCCGAGGCCGGGATCGGAGCATGCCGAGGGGTTAGGCCGGTGCTGGGGCCAGCGAGGCCGGCATCGGAGCCTGCCGTGAGGCAAGGCCGGTACTGGGGCCTCCGAGGCCAGGATAAGAGCCTGCCAAGGTGTTAGGCCGGTGCTGGGGCCAGCGAGGCCGGCATCGGAGCCTGCCTTGAGGCATGACCAGTGCTGGGGCCTCTGAGGCCGGGATCGGAGTCTGCCGAGGGGTTAGGCCGCTGCTGCGTCCAGCGAGGCCAGCATCGGAGCCTGCCGTGAGGCAAGGCCGGTACTGGGGCCTCCGAGGCCAGGATAAGAGCCTGCCGAGGGGTCAGGCCAGTGCTGGGGCCAGTGAGGCCGGCATCGGAGCCTGCCTTGAGGCAAGGCCGGTACTGGGGCCTCGAGGCCAGGATAAGAGCCTGCCGAGGGATTAGGCCGGTGCTGGGGCCAGCGAGGCCGGCATCGGAGCCTGCCATGAGGCAAGGCCGGTACTGGGGCCTCCGAGGCCAGGATAAGAGCTTGCCGAGGGGTTAGGCCGGTGCTGGGGCCAACGAGGCCGGCAGCGGAGCCTGCCGTGAGGCATGACCAGTGCTGGGGCCTCCGAGGCCGGGATCGGAGCATGCCGAGGGGTTAGGCTGGTGCTGGGGCCAGCGAGGCCAGCATCGGAGCCTGCCGTGAGGCAAGGCCGGTACTGGGGCCTCCGAGGCCAGGATAAGAGTCTGCCAAGGGGTTAGGCCGGTGCTGGGGCCAGCGAGGCCGGCATCGGAGCCTGCCTTGAGGCATGACCAGTGCTGGGGCCTCCGAGGCCGGGATCGGAGCCGGCCGAGGGGTTAGGCCGGTGCTGGGGCCAGCGAGGCCGGCATCGGAGCCTGCCGTGAGGCAAGGCCGGTACTGGGGCCTCCGAGGCCAGGACAAGAGCCTGCCGAGGGGTTAGGCCGGTGCTGGGGCCAGCGAGGCCGGCATCGGAGCCTGCCTTGAGGCAAGGCCGGTACTGGGGCCTCTGAGGCCGGGATCGGAGCCTGCCGAGGGGTTAGGCCACTGCTGGGGCCAGTGAGGCCGGCATCGGAGCCTGCCGTGAGGCAAGGCCGGTACTGGGGCCTCCGAGGCCAGGATAAGAGCATGCTGAGGGGTTAGGCTGGTGCTGGGGCCAGCGAGGCCGGCATCGGAGCCTGCCTTGAGGCAAGGCCGGTACTGGGGCCTCGAGGCCAGGATAAGAGCCTGCCGAGGGGTTAGGCCGGTGCTGGGGCCAGTGAGGCCGGCATCGGAGCCTGCCGTGAGGCATTACCAGTGTTGGGGCCTCCGAGGCCGGGACTGGAATCCTGCCAAGGGGTTAGACTGGTGCAGGGGCCAATGGCCAGCATCGGAGCCTGGCGTGAGGCAAGTTCACTCCTGCGGCCTCCAAGGTCGGTACAAAAGCCAGCTTAGGGGTTTGACCGGTTCAGGGGCCAGCGAGACCAGAACTGGGTCCTCCCATGAGGCAAGGCCGCTGCGTGAGCCAGCGAGGTCTGGATCAGTCCACTGAGTAGCCAGGGCACTACTGGGACCATCAAGAGTGGGATTGGTACTTGCAACGCAGCATGCACAGAGAAATATCGCAGAAAATATAAATCAGACGCTTCCCTTAATCAGCAATAACTAGGAGGAAACGGGCAACAGGAAGAGGTTGAGCTATAGAAAGGGCCCTATAGTGAAGCAACTAATGTGACCAATCAGAGGGTATGTAACACTGGAGGACGGAGCCTCTTTAAAATGCAGGAGGTACATAAACAAATGTATCAAAGTAAATCACCAAAGAAGTGTGGGATGGAGGGAGGGGGAGGGAATGGGACGGGGGCTGCAGGAGGGCTAATTGGATGATGTGTGCTTGTATATCCTCTCAAGTCTTGTACTCCAATGTGATTGATATATGACTACAATGCACCAATTTAAAAAATAAATTAATTAAAAAAAAAAATAAAATAAAACATCATCCCCAAAAAGTCAAAAAAAAAAAAACAAAGTGAACATGAGACTGATCTTTAGACTTTCAGAAATCATACATTAGTTTTAAATTAAAATAAATTAACATAGATATATTAATTATATATTAATTGAAGTAGGAACATTTTTATAGATATCTCTCTTTTTTTGGTGTTACTGGGGTTCCTGAAAGCCCTTCTACCTCCGGGCTACACTCCCAGACACCTATTTTTCATATTTTTATTTGGAAAGAGCCAGTGAGGCTGGCTTCGAACCTGCGTGATCCTCCTGTCTCCGCCTCCCAAGCATGGGGATTACAAGTGTGCACCACCAGACACACATATAAATGTAGAATGCTATATTGGCAATGAGCTCTTACTTGAATTTGTTCAGAACTTTTTAATATATGTTATTTTGAAACTAATGGAGTGCAAAATTTGAGTTTAAACCAAAACCACTTTAAGCAATTCTGCGAAATGGTAATAGTTGACATAAATTGCTGCCATTAGTTTTTTGTTATTAATAATTATTCCCTAGAATTTTTTTTATAAAGATTGAATTCCATTGTCCTAAAGCAAAAAATTCATGTAGATATCAACACTTTGCTATCATAGCATACATTATTGTTTGTTGAAGTTCCGTGACTTCCAAAGAGCCTTGATTAGAAGACTTTATTTGTGAAAGATATTTCTGGTATTTGAGATAAGATGATCAAGAGCCAAGAGACTTGATATAAGAGCACCTTTCTATTTCTAGAATATCTCTTAGATCGGAAGTAGGAAGAAGTGTGCCTTTCCAGCATATCTAATTCTGTATTTGTTGATATATGAACCATCCCAAGTTTCTCTCCTTCCATAATAATCTTTAAAAATATATTTAGCTATAGTAGAAAGAACACGAGCTCTGACATTAAACAAGCTGGATTTATACATCAGATTATCTGTTTTGTCATTTCAAAATAGTGGGTGTAACTATCTCAAAGAAACTATGTGAAAATTAAATGATGTGCTACAACCAAGGGTTATCCAACATGGCTTTTGGCATAAGACAGATATTTTATACAATTTTGATGTCTAAAAAAGTATGTGAGAAATGTGTATATAAATTAGGGCAGCATCTTACCTCAGCAGAGAGAAGATATAAGCAAAGTAAAGAGTTAAAGAGCAAGGTATAAAAACAAAACTGTAAGCCGGGCGTGGTGGTGCACGTTTGTAATCCCAGCATCTAGGAGGCTGAGGCTGAGGATCGAGGTTCCTGGACAGCCTCAGCTACTTAGTGAGGCCCTCTGCAACTTAGTGAGACCCCTTTAAAAAAAAAGGATAAAAAATAGGGCAGGTGTGTAGCTCAGAGTTTGAATGCCCCTGGGTTCCACCCCCCAGACCCACAAAAACAACAACGAAACAAAACAAAACAAAACAAAACAACCACAAAAACTGTAGCATGAGAAAGGCAGTATAGACATATTGGCCAGAAAACTTAAAAGTACCTGAACCCTACATTGTCAAGGTCATAGAATAAAAACGTTTACTATTTAAATTTGAATAGGAAGTTTACAGTCTCAATCTGGAGTATTAGAATATTTTAAGAAAGAACTAGTAAAAGGAGTCAGATATTCCACCTCTATCTTGGGTCTTAGCCTAATTTTTGACACATTATTGCTTCATGAGCCTTTGAAAGAACTCTTAGAAGTCCAGAAGAAACACAAATCATAAATACTAGTTATTATTTATGTTTGCTATTTGTGGAAAACTTGTATAAATTATCTTGACAGATAGTTATGTGGTCATTTCTAAGCCTGGACCTCCAGTCCATAGAGCAATGTTACAAATTATCTTGTTGCACATACTGAGATGTGACTTCCAAGAATCTCCCCAGACTGTGGAAGCCATGATAGTACACCACCAAGCTCTCACTTCAAGAGACACAGGGCCACAAGGTGGGCTCCACCAAGCAGCCCACTGCAGTTATACTCTCCATGGGTATCTTTTGGAAAATGACTAGAGTCAGGACAATTCTGCCCACACGGGAGTCTTCTAAAAGAGACAAACTTTGCTGTGAGGATCCTACAGGCAAAACTGAGACTTTCTCAAAGATACATTACAGTCTGAGGCTTTTCTGACCTGATGCTGCCTCACTCTCTCTGTGCAACTGTCAGGCCTATGTGATGGATGGAGGCCTTCCACCTATAATTGTTCCCCTTCCCCTTCATCTTCCACAGGTGTTCACCTGATGAGCCTCTTGTTCTTCCAATTCTGTCTTGCCATCTGATTCCCGGAGGATTGAATTAATACAGAGAGAATGCTGAACACATGTTTCCATAGAATTATTACATAATAAATAATGTATTATTTAAAATTTCCACATATGTGACAATATTTTTATGTATTTGATAGAGTTTCTATAATTAATGGATGAAAGTTATTTTTCAGGTTAGGCACTTGAAGCCCTCTGTAGTGAAATGAATTGCCTTTTTATAATTCCCTAAAATGATTCTGAATATCCATGAGAACTGTCACAGCTTGCAGCCTTACAGCCCTTCTCCAATCATTGTATTAGCATACATATATTGATTATCTATTAGGTGATCAAGACATTGAGAACACAATGGGAATGCAAACAGATATGTTTCCTGTCTTCATGTGAGGAGGACAGACTTGTAACCAAAATGGGAAAAGAGGAAGCATGGACATATGAGACTGAGAATTAGAGAAGTTGGAAAAAGCAAATGGGAAAATTTGGTATCATGGGAGTAAAGAAAGGAGAATTCTAAGTACTCCAAACCCAGCTGTGTTGAACACTGCTAAGAGATCAAGCAAGGTGAGGCCTGACATGTATCTCTTGACCTGTAAGGTCGTGGTCATTGGTGACCTCACCAAATGTGGGTTGGACAGAAGAGAGAGGAACCTACTTGGTGTGAATGGGTTAATACGAGGAGAGGAAGGAGAGAGAAAGTATGTAGACACTACATTCTGAGATGTGGCTGTGAATGAAGAAAGAATGGCATATTGAGAAAGTCAAAGGAGGACTTCCCAAGACAGTAGGTATAGACAGTGTGTTGGTGGCCTGTAGTAAGGGATAATTAAGAAATTCATGTGATAGCAGAGAGGTTACTTTCTCTTCCCATCAGAATCTCTCCTCTTGCTCTCTACTTAAAATCTTATTCCATAAGTCCATATCTCCATTGAGAGCCTGACAATCTCAGTGAGTACAGACACAAAGGCTCATCTTCCCATCTGATCAGTGTGTGAAGCCAGATAGACTTTGCATTTCAGTGAAAAATGATAGTTGCCAAAATATTATAAAATCATCAAATAATTGAGCTAATTAACATCCAAAAGTTCATCCTACTCGATTAAACTTAAAAAAATAATTCTACAGATACAGGAAATGTTGAGAGAACACCTGAGAAGCTTGGAATTTAAAAGACATAGGAACTCACTCTGCCCATTTTAGGATTTTAAATGGTTGGTGCCAGTTCATTTTCTGTTGATATCAAAAATATTGGAGGCTGGGTACTTTATAAAGAAAAGAAGTTTATTTAGCTCAGGGTCTTGGCAGCTGAAAGTCTAAGGTCAAGCAGTCCTGTCTCTTTGGCTTCTTGTGTGGCTTCATGGCAGATGACACTGGTATGGAGAAAATGCAGGGGAGATCACGCGGTGGGGCAGGAAGCTGGAGATTCAGAGGCCTGGCTTGCTCTTTTTATTTTAACCCACCTTCATGAGAACTAACTGAGATCCGGAGAGAACTGTACTAGTCCTTTCTAAAGGTCATACCCCTAATGGTTCAACCTTTTACACTAGCCTCCATCTCCCTCTTAAGGGTTCTACCCCCTCCCAACACTGGTAAACTGGGCACCAAGCTTCCAGCACATGAATCTTTGGGGAACACATTCAAACCACTTCCAAATCACAGCATGTTGTAGCCATTATGGACAATGATATGGATTTGACCTTTAGAAGTCACACTTGTGCTTCTGAACTCATTACTGGTGCTTGAAAACTTGAATGATTGCTGAAGAGTTTCATATTTGCAGTGTGGTAATTACCAAGGAGGAGAAGCAGGTTTGTTTTGCCTCCTTAGTTGTAAGACATTTCTCTATTTAATGAAAATTTCAAAGGTGATGTAAAAAAATATGTATTCAAGAATATGAATTATTATTCTCAAACCCAATGGCTCATTGGTACTTTTATCAGGCAAATCACAGTCTGTTTTAGGCTGCTGCTATTTATTAAAACATGAATATAGATGTCATTAATATAATCTATCAACAGAGAAAAGTGATCAATAGTAAGCATACTTGGAATTTGAACATTCCATGATACCATGTTGCATTCCTCCCATAATAGGCTTCAGAGGCTTGGTCTCATTTTTTTTGCATGTGTTTTATGAATTAAGATGTTTTGTGCTGATATCAGTATAGGATAATATAATTCAAAACCAGGAAAGAACTTTAAGAATCCTTTATTTTATGGCTTCCAGTCTAAGTGGGCTTGAAATGCTGTGTAACAGTTTGTTCATATCTCATCTCTTTTGGAAAATTCTTTATTTTTATGGGGTTGAACCCTGAAGCATTCTACATCTGAGCTACACCCCCAGTCTTATTTATTTATATATTTATTTATATTTATTTATTTTATTGGTGCATTGTAGTCATACATCACAATGGAATACAAGACTTGAGGATATACAAGCACACATCATCCAATTAGCCCTCATCCAGCCCCCATCCCATTCCCTCCCCCTCCCTCGATCCCATGCTTGTTTGGTGATTAACTTTGATACATTTGTTTATGTACCTCCTGCGTTTTAAAGAGGCTCCATCCTCTCCTATTCCATACCCTCTGATTGGTCACCTTAGTTGCTTCACTATAGGGCCCTTTCTATAGCTCGACCTCTTCCTGTTGCCCCTTTCCTCCTAGTTTTTGCTGATTAGGGGAAGCATCTGACTTTTATTTTCTGCAATATTTCTCTGTGCATGCCGCGTTGCAAGTATTGATCCTACTCTTGACGGCCCCAGTAGTGACTTGGTTACCCAGTGGACTGATCCAGACCTTGCTGGCTCAAGCAGAGGCCTTGCCTCATGGGGGGCTCCTGATTCTGGTCTCACTGGCCCTGACACCAGCCTAACCCCTCAGCTGGCTCCAATCCCAGCCTCGGAGGCCCCAGTAGCGGCCTTGCCTCACAGCAGGCTCCGATTTATTTATTTATTTATTTATTTATTTATTTATTTATTTATTTATTTAAAAACACTCTCTGGGTTGCTGGGAGTCTTGTTATATAGCCAAGACTGTTCTCAAACCTGTGATGTTCCCGTCGTAGCCTCCTAGATACTGGAATTATAGACATGTGCCACCATGCCCAGCTGAGATTCATAAAATGACTGATGTAAATAAGAGTATCTATAATTATACTTTAAAGAAGAGAAAACCAATGCCTTGCGAACTAAGATATTTCCTCAAATCACACATAACTGTAGTAAGCGTGATTTTTATCATTATGAAATTCATTTTACTCTAAAGTCCATAAAGTCAAACAGACATAGTAATGCTTTCTTTAATGTTCAATAAATTTATCAGGCTGTTTTTTTTTTTTTGCTGCATGGCTCAATTGAATTATATAAATACTTTGGAAAAGTTTTACATTTTTATGAGAAAAATTCAAAGAAGTGAAAGGAGATATACATCTTTGTTTTTACTAGGAAAAATATAGAGTATTAAAATGTAATTTATCAAATTGGGTGCTTGGAGGAGATGCAGTTATATTTTACATTGCACGGACGCCATCTTATCATAATCAGTTCAAACTTGAAAAAAATTGGAATGTGTCCACTACTTTTCTGTTTTCCTATTTTGGAAGTGAATTGAAGGGACATCTCTATGGAGCTTAGTTGCCATTCCCACTAACTTAATGAGTTTCTCAATACAGTCTGTTGTGCCTCAATATTAGGGAAACATATGGCACATTCAGCTTTAAAGATGGATTTATTTGATTTTTTATTGTTTATTTTCTACCTGTGATTTTATATTGACTTTAGGGAATCATATATTTGTACATATACACGTACATATGTATATGCATGCCATATGTATGCCAATTGTGCCATTTGCATGGGCATATATATGTATATATATATATAAATACACATATATTTACATATATATGATGCCTCTATCTTCTTAGATGCTGTCGATAACATTTATAAAAAAATTAAAAACAACACTAAACATTCTAATTTTAAATCAATTTTTAATGTTTAAGACGTTTTGGGAAAGTGGTAAGAATATAGGAAAAAAAGACAAGAATAGTATATCAACTAGGCAGGATATCACAAAATAATTACGTAAGAGGCATGAAACCATAAACATTCTTTTAAAGATACTGAGCTGATGAGATATCTTAAAGGCAGAAATCTAACCAACTAGAAAATAAAAAAAGAAAAACATCTTAAAGTAGAAAGGTTTTCTTACTTTTTCCTCCGGAGATTTTTCTGAGCCTCATTGGATAACAAATCTCAAGCTATATGTCTTCACAGCCATCTTACTTCACCATTATAAATGACTAATTATAGTGAAGTGTGACAGGAGAATTAAGTCATTCCCTGGGGCACCTGAAAGAGTCCAGTGTTAACTGCATTATGGCACAGAGTTTTGATGTGCAGCTATTATTTTCCAAGCCTTGACTTTGAAGACATTGATCAAAATTGCCACCTTCTACCCAGCACAATAACCCTGTCAGAGGCCTGACAACACCTCCTAACAACCACCTTATGCCGACAAAGAAATGATCTCCAAACCAAAAGATGTGCATGGCCAGGAGCCAGGGAGGAGCTGATTTAGCAAATTTACCTCTTGTTTGGAATCCTTGTGAATAGAAGCCACTTTTCTTAAAACCTCATACAGCTTTTTAATTGGGATTCTTCTAATAAAAAATCTCCAGAAGATGGATTTGGCAGAAAAAAATAGAAAACAAGAAAGTAAAAATGTGTAACATTTTTCAAAGTCAGTTTCACCATACTTTATAACAAAGATAAAAAAGGATTTTGCGCTTCTTATAGCAAGTTCCTATTTGAGTATATTTGAGGAGTTGATGTAAATAACTTCTTTGTGTTCAATCAGAATGCAGTGGTGATAAACTTTTTTTTAAAAGTTAAATATTTTGGATCTCAAATGGGTAAATACCAACTTATCTTTTGCAAATTTATATTTTACAAAAGCCTTTAAACTCTTTCTCTAATATCAAATACTGGGATCTCACAAGTTATTTTGAGAAAAAAAATACCTTTAAATTGAATATCAAGGTTCCCAAGGACTAAAATCTATCTAATCTGGCTTTGCTTATTTTTGAGGTTAGAAATTTAAAACATATGATTTAGATTTTTAGTGGTATGAACACCAACAAGAAGTTTTGCTTTGGTTTGTGTCTTACTATTGTATGTGGTCAATCGGGGTAAAGAAAGAAAAAAATACAACTCTTACCAATAAAATTCACCGAGAAAAGACAGGCAAAATACAGACTTTTGAATTTCTCTCTAGCTTTATTTTTTAAACTTCACACTTTCATTTTTAAGTGGTATTGTTGCTATCTGAAAGAATAAATCTACTCTCAAGGTTACCAGTGAGAAATCCGTTAAGTGCTTTTTCTGTGTAACTATATTATGATCAAGTCTACCTAACAGGTGATTATGTGAATTTGTATCATGATGGGCAATCACCTGATTTCTGGGGAGAAATATGAATTTGGTAAAAAACAGTCTGAGTATTATATTACTTTAGGGACTAATTCTCTTTGGAAATATCGTTTATCATGTGTAAATGAGGATAACATAATTAGCCCCAATAAAGTGATTGTGAGAATTAAATGGCAAATGAGAATAGACGAGAAAGAATAGTGAGAATAAGTGAGAATAGTGATTATCTTTCAGTGAATCAAAACCTTATAGAATTATTTTCCTAATAGAACTTTGGATTATCATTGTGATATCAGGAGAATATAGCATCAATTGCCTAGTAAGAAAACCACTACCATTTAAGATAAATTATTGCCAGAATTAAATCCCCGAGCACAGTTTGTGATAAAAAGGTATCTGACAAGATGGCAGAGCTGAGAATGGTGGTGCAAGCCTGTGGTTCCAGCTACTCAGGAGGCTGAGGCAGGAGGCTGAGGCAGGAGGCTGGCTTGAGCCCAGGCGTTCAGTGCTGCCAGCATAGGCAACACAGCAAAACCATATTTTGATGGTAATATTTCTTGAGAGAAACTTATGATTAATGTTTACTGCTTTTTTCCTTTTAACTATTTTATCTACCATGACATTTTATGCTTTTCATTCTACTATAACATTTAATGGCCAAATGAAGGCCTTTTATATACTTCTGGAATGAAACTCTGTTGCTGTGTTTATGGACTGAATTCTAAGGAAATGTTTTCACATACACTGACTTATGAACGTGGGTATTCAGTATAACACAAACCACAAGGCTTAGTTTGCTTCCTAGGTATGAATTTACTTTAAATATCTTATGAGTTAAAAAAGTTTCATAAATTCTTAACCCTGTTTGCACAGAAGACTTAGATGCATTTGCATATGCTAAGTGAAGAGTACCGCTTTTGAAATTATGTACGCGCAGTTAGCCACTATGGTGTGAACTGTTTTGTGATAGTCTGTAAATCTAAAACACTCCTTCAGTCGGGCGTGGAGGTGCACGCTTGTAATTCCTACACTTGGGAGGCAGAGACAGGAGGATCGTGCAGGTTTGAAGCCAGCCGCACTGGCTTAAGAGACCCTGTTTCCAAATAAAAATATAAAAAAATAGGTCTGAGAGTGTAGCCCAGAGGTAGAAGGGCTTCCAGAAACCCCAGTACCACCCAAACAAAACAAAACAACAACAACAAAAAACCCTAGAACACTCCTTCATAAGGAATTGTTCCAGTCAGAAGTTCACAGGTGACTGTTTAATTTCCTCAAAGGACCATCGGGGTATGCTAAAATGACTGAAAATTTACTAGCCTTTGCTTCAACATCCTCCACTCATACTCAACCAGGGATTTGCAAAATAGTGATTATCTTTCAATGAATTAAAACCTTATGGAATTATTTTTCTAAAAGAATTTTGAGTTACCATTGTGATTTCAGGATAATATAGCATCAATTGCCTAGTATGAAAACCACTACCATTTAAGAAAAAGAAATGAAAAGAATGCATGGGTTGATAATGAAATAGTCTACATATTAGAATTAAGATTCATACAAACCTTTTAGAAAACAAGTTGGTAAAATAAACCACAAGCTTTCTAAACATTTTCAAACTTTAATTCAGTACCTATATTTATTTATTCACTTATTAATATATTTATTATTTATTTTTTTGTGGTACTGGACTAGGGATTAAACCCAGGGCCATTCTACCTCCAAGTAATACCCCAGCACTCACTCTTTCTTTTTTTCCCCTCCCTCCCTCCCTTCCTTCCTTCCTTTCCTCCCTCTCTCTCCCTTTCTCTTTCTTTTGCTGGTATTGGGGATGGAACCCAGGAGCATCTACCTTCGAGTTACAACTCCAGTTCTATTTTTTAATCTTTTTATTTTTTGAAACAGGATCTCACCGAGTTGTGAAGGGCCTCACTAAGTAGCTGAGGCTGTCTGCAAACCACGATCCTCAGATCTCCACCTCCTGAATGCTTGGAATATAAGTGTGCCACCATGCCTGGCTCAGTACTTGTATTTATAAAGATTTATTCTAAAGGATAATTTGAACTCTAGAAAGTGTTTTATGCTCACATATGAATTCCCATTTTATTTAAAACAGAGAGAAAATAAAACAATATAAATGTCCCAGAGTAGAAGAATTAGGTAAATATAGTATTATTATTAAATAATGGAAAATGTGATAGCTATTAGGGCAAAGATTTGCAAAACACTATTTAAAATAGGGAAATATTTATATCATAATGTTAATTTGACCTTTTACATGCAGAAAAACATGAAGGCAAATGTGCTAACACATTAATCCATCACATTTGTAAGTATTTATATGTTTCTAGATCTAAATATTTTTAAATACTTAACTGCAGTGAGATGAAAAGTGTAAGTGCATAGTTTCATAGAATTTTTTCTTTAAAAAACAATTGTGAGGCCGGGCGTGGTGGCGCACGCTTGTAATCCCCGCGCTTAGGAGTCAGAAACAGGAGGATTGCACAGGTTCGAAGCCAGCCTGGCTGGTTTAAGAAACCCTGTTTCCAAATAAAAAATATAAAAATAGGTTTGGGAGTGTAGCCTGGAGGTAGAAGGGTTCTATCCCAGTACTACCAAAAAAAAAAAAGATTAATTATTAGTGTGTTGGAAAATTATATTAGTGTCTAATAATTCAAGTTATAAGTCTCATAGCATCCATTCTTGATTCTTAAAGATATATTGAATACCTACTAAGTATTGGGCATTTAGAAATGGATATTCACATGAATTATTAATAGTATGTCTATATTTCCTATCTTTGTTAGTTTCTTATGATTCCAGTTAAGATCTTCAATTTGTTAAAAAAGATTTCATAATGCACAAAATAAGACACATTCTATTCTGTTTTACAATTTGTGTTCCTCAATGGGAGAATTAATATCTATATTCCCCAGTGGGCTTCTAGCCGTCCCAGAACAAGGTACCAGAGGGGCTGTCTTTAAAGGAAGTCCTATCCTAAGATGGACAGTGCTGTGGTTAGTTGCAGCCTTGTATAAAGAATGATCTCCTACAGCCTGGTATCACCAGGGGAATGTATCTGTCAAAATTGGTTCTTGGGAACTGACATTTTTTTGGCCAATTATATATTTGGCCAAAGATGCCTTTCTTTTCTCTAGCAAGATTCCAGGAAAGTCTAGACATTAGAAGAAGCTTATTTTTTTCTCCAATACCTGGAATTCCCAGAAAATCGATAACCTCTAGTGCAAGGGTTGAAATTATATCATTTGGTAAAGTGTATCCTTTCGATCATGGTAATGCTCAATTGTATCCCAAAGAAACCCAGGAAAAAGGATGTGTGGTTCAACCTCCACCCCTTCCACTAACAAACTGTGACATTAGTTACAGAATATAGCCTTGGAGGAACTTGAACTAAATTGTCTTTATATAGGTGTGTCCATATATTCTGAATCATAGAATGATTGAAAAAATTGACAATATAAAGCCTTCCCTTCCAAATCCCCAGTCCTCTTTCAAATCTTTCTATCAAACCAAACTAAGCCCATACCCTATACCCTTATCAGCAGGTAAACTGAGGTTCTTCTACCATCATTCTTCCCTTCCAGGCTTCTGTCAATTGCATTCTAAGCTCATTTTCTATGGGATTCTGCTTTATGTAGACTGGTAGACTGTCTTTCTGTCTAGGCCCATCCTCCCAAGAATGTCTAAACCTTGCCTTAAATTTCTCCCTAAATGGAAGTAGTAGTTAGCAAGTGATCTGGAAGTAAGTCAATAATCAGGCAAATAAATATCAGAAGTTTGCTTATTTACCATTCCATTATAGGTTGTAGGAATAGAACTCTTCTTTAAAGTCCTGGAAAACTAGCATATAAGCTTTATAGAATAATTACAAGTACAGATAGGAAAGAGGAGACAAGTTGTTTTGTCTTCAATAGGCCTTTCTGAGAAACTTTTCTGAGGAAGAGTGGACCATTGACAAGGGGAAATATCATGGAGACAGTTTCTCCCATGGTCCTGATAGATAAACTTGAAGTTTAGATATCTGCAATGAGAGATGGTTTGACTGAGGCCTTGGGGAGCTCATAATAAGATTTTTCAGAGATCAAGAAACATGGCTTCCTTGGAAAGTAACTTTAGACTAGACTTGGTGAAATGAACTACAGACTCGAAAGCATCCTTAAAGATGAGTGAATGTGTTCATTTGCCAGTGGGGAAAGTGAAGCTGAGAGCATAAATAACTTGCCCTCTGATTTATTTATTTATTTTTTTTGTGGTACTGGAGGTGGAACCCAGGGATTTTCTACCTCCGGGCTATACTCTCACCCTATTTTATATTTTATTTGAAAACAGGGTCTCACTAAGTTGCTGAGAGCCTCACTCAGTAGCTGAGGCTGGCTTCGAACCTGCGCTATCCTCCTGTCTCAGCCTCCCAAACTCAGGGATTACAAGTGTGCACCACCACGCCCGGCTTGCCCACTGTTTTATAACTAGTTAGCATCAGAGACAGGCTCATACTTAGAATGGCAGATTCACTTCTCCACGTGGAATGGTTGGTATGGTGGACCAACTCCTGCCCCCTCCAGAAAAATTCTTAGTTCATTACAAGGATAAAAATGGATTAGGAATTAGAGTAAAAATGAATTAAAAAAAAAAAAGACGGGCGTGGTGGCATATGCTTGTAATCCCTGCCCTTGGGAGGTGGAAACAGGAGGATCGTGCAGATTCAAAGCCAGCCGTGCTGGCTTAAGAGACCCTGTTCCAAATATTAAAAAGTATAAAATAGGTCTGGGAGTGTAGCCCGGAGGTAGAAGGACTTCCAGGAACCCCAGTACCACCCCCCAAAAATTAAAAATATATGTAATGATGCACGCTATAATCCCACTAGTACTTTGGAGGCCAAGACAGGCAGAATGCAGGTTCAAAGCTGACCTTAGCAATTTAGCAAGGCTCTCAGCAACCTAGTGAGATCTTGTTTCAAAATAAAAAATTCAAAAGGGTCAGGGTGTAATTTAGGGGAAGAATTCCCTGGGTTCAACCCCCAGTAAAACACACACACACACACACACACACACACACACACACACACACTCACACTCACACATACACACACATGCATGCATGCACACGTTTTATATATATACATATATACATATATACATATACAAATACTTTTGTGTTGGGAAGAATCATATATTTTAACTTCCTTTTCTTCTAATACACATCAACATTTTCTATTAATTAAATGATTCTCTTTTACTTATTTTACTTTGAACAAATTTGGAAATGATATATTTGCAAAACTTGTGCACAGTATAATTTAAAACATTGCCTTTTCATTTGATGAACTGTTATCACTACTAAATTGCAGCTGTTGACTCACCTCAGTGTGACGTATGAGAAAGGTAGTATTAATGAATTGCTGTAAGGTGGGGGTAAAAAGAGAAAAAATGTACCTAATTCGAGGAATAGATAGTATTATCATAAGGAAACAAGGGAAAAAGGGGATAAGAGAAAAGAGACAAGAGGAAGGAGAAGAGAAGAAGGGAAAAGAAAGGAAAAGGAAGGACGATCAGACTTTCCAGTATATTTGAGAAGAAATAAATGTGTTGAAAAGTGGTGTTCCGGTGTTGGGTGTTGAGGTTAAGATTATTTTTGCTCAATTTGCCTTTATGTTATACCCTGTCTTTCTTCTTCCAGAGGCAACAGGTTGTATTTTCTTTTTTACACCTCGCATGCTTTGGCATATGCACTCATTTACTTACTTTTTTATTGGCACATGGTAGTAGACATTATCCTGAGGCTCAGAGTGATAGAAACAGACTTGCGCATGGCATTCGCCGTGTGTTCCCTTCCAGGTCCTTCCCAGCTCCCTTCTCCTTCCCATAGATAATATTTATATTGATATAAATAACTTCATGTATAAATTAGTTGGATTGATCTTATTTTTTACAGTCGCTTTGTCAAAAGGATGATTGTAATACAATAAACTTCACTTACATACTTAGGTAAGTTTTGGCATATGGATATACAAGTAAAACAATTACCACAATTACAATAATTGACATGGGCACCCTCCTCAAACATTTTCTTCTGATCTTCTATAATTCCTTTCCCCATCTTTTCCTGCTTTTCTATTAACTTATTCTATGGAACAGCTGATTGTGGGCTTTCTATTACTATCAATTTCCAGGACTTGGTAGAAATTAAATTGTTTAGTGTAAATTTTTTGCCTTCTTTCTCTCAGAATAATTATTTTTAGGCTTCTTCATGTTGAAGCATGTACCAGTAGTACTTTTTATTGCTAAGTATTACTCTATCATGTGGATACAGCACAATTGTTTTTTCATTAACCAGTCAATAGACATTTTGAATTTTTAGTTTATAGCTATACAAATAAAGATGCTAAGAAATTCTGTATCTTTGTTGGTACTTGCTTCATTTCTTTCAGGGAAATACCTAGAAATGGAATGGTTGGATCATATGGTAGTGACTTTTATAGACACTATCAAGCTGTTATCTAAGAGGTTGTACTGGCTTACATTTCGACAGTATTATATGGGATACCAGCTGTTCTACATGCTTAGCAGTATTTGGTGTAGTCAGTCTTTTTAATTTTAGCCAATGTAATAGGTATAGAGGTGATATATCATGATGGGTTTTATTTGTATTTCCCTAGTGACTAATAGTATACAACAACTTTTGTTTTCCTTATTTTCAGTCCATATGTCATCCCTGGTTACATTTTTATAGAAATATTTTACTGTCTTAAAAATTCAGATTTTTTTTATTGAGTTTTGAGAATTCTTTATGGATTCTATAAATAGGTTTTATTAATCAGGTATGTGTATTATGACTATCTTCTCCCAGTTTGACTTTTATTATTTTAGGAGTGCTTTTATATTCTGAAAAGTGACTTTTTATTTTCATAAGAGTTTTATTTTAGCTGGGCATGGTGGTACATACTTGTAATCTCAGTACTTGGGAGGCTGAGACAGGAGGATCGCAGGTTCTGAGCCAGGATCAGCTACTTAGTGAGGCCCTCTGCGACTTAGTGAGATGTTTCAAAATAAAGAGTAAAAAATAGGGCTGAGGATGTAGCTTAGAGGTAGGATGTGCTTGGGTTCAATCTCTGATATCATTAAAAAAAAGGAGATTAAGTTTCTTGAGAGTGTTTTTTGAAGAAGAGTAGTATTTAATTTTGATGAAGTACAATTCATCAGTTTGTTCATTTTATAGGTCAGTTTTTGGTGTTGTGTCTAAAAAATTTTACATAAGCCAAGCTCATAAATGTCTTATATTTTGTTTTATGAATTACATCTCAATCTATGATCTAATTTTGAACCAATTTTTCTGATGTGATGTATGAATTAAAGTTAATTTTTTCACATATAAATGTTCAGTTGTTCTATCAATTTTTTGGAAAAACTATCGTGTGTGTGTGTGTGTGTGTGTGTGTGTGTGTGTGTGTATCAGGGGACTGAACTCAGAGGCATTCTACCTTTGAGCTATGCCTACAGCTCCCCTCTTCCTTTTGCCTTTCTTTTTGTTGTTGTTGTTCTTTTTTATCTTTTTTATTTTTTATTGGTGCATTGAATTCATACATCTTAATGGGATTAAAAAAAAAAAACTTGTGTAGATACATGCACTCATCACCCTGTTAAATCGTACCCCCTCCCCATCCTATTCTCTCCCCTTCCCTCCCTCCATGCTTGACTTAGTGATTGACATCGATATATTTTTTTTAATGTACATTATGTGGTTTAGAGAGTTTCCTTCTTCTTCCCTTCCATCCCTTCAGTTAAACTAAGGTGAAATGGGGCATAGGAGGAACTCCAGGTGAAAAAGGAGATCCTATAGAGGAGCAAACAAGGCAACCTAACTGTTGTTGTTCTTTTTTGTTTGTTTGTTTTAAGGCAGGATCTCACTATGTTTCTGAGACTCTCACTGAGTTTCTGAGACTGGTCTTGAACCTCTGATTTTCTTGTTTCAGCCTCCCAAGCATTGTTGGTATTACAGGTATATGGCATCATGCTCAGCTAAACTATCCTTTAACAAAGAAACAAACCAAAACCTGAAATATCTTTGAACCTGCCTAAAATTAGTTGTGTATTTATGTTTACTTCTAAACTTTTTCTTCTGTCACATTGTTGATTTTTCTGTCTTTACAGCAGTATTAACTTATTTTGATTATTGTAACTTTGTAATCCTTGAACTAAGGTAATGTTAACCTTTTAACTCTTTTGGAAGATGTATTTTACTTTTCTGAGATTTTTTTCTTTGAATTTCTATATAAATTTTAGAATAATTTGACAATTTCTACAAAAAAGTCTGTTATAATATTGATTATAGGTATTACATTAATCTATAGATCCATTTAGGTAGACTTGCCATCTTAATAATAGTGAACCAGGCATGGTGATGCATGCCTGTAATCCTAGTACTTGGGAGTCTAAGATAGAAGGATCATGGGTTCAAGACAAGGCTAGCAACTTAGACTCTCTGTAACCTAGAGAGACCTTCTTTTGAAACAACAACAACAACAACAACAACAAACAACAACAACAACAACATCAGGGCTAGGGATGTAGCTCAGAGACAGAATGCCCTTGTGTTCAATCCCCAATACCAAAAAACCAAAACAACACAAAATAATGCTGAGTCCTTTGGTCAATGAATACGACATATTTTTTCACTTATTTATGAGATTAACTTCTCTCAGCAAAGTTCCTGTTTTTTAGTTTTCAGTTTTTCTACATATTTTATTAAATATAGCCCTAAATACTTTTATTTGTTAAAGTTACTGTGTTTCCTAAATTCAATTTCTGAACATTTGACTTATTTCAAATTATAAAAATAGTTCTTTTGAATACATACCTTATAGCTTGTAAATGTACAAAATCACTTTAGTTTTAGTAGGTTGTTTGCAAACTTAATAATCATATTTTACACATAGATGATCATATCACTTAAAAAAGGAGTTTTACATCACCTTTTCTAATCTGTCTTTAACCTGTTTTTCTTGCATTGGCCAGTGTTTCCAGTCCAATGTTGACATGAAGTAGAGAGAATGAACTGTTTCTGATCTTTTGGAGACTGCTGTTATTTACTCATAATAAATTCATGCAGTTTTGCTATGGTTTGAGGAAGTTTTTTCTCTTATTAGTTTGCTGAGAGTTTTAAGTCAGAAATAGATGTGTGTATACATTCAAATCTCTTTTGCCATTTATTTTTTCATTTATATTGCACACATTTTGTTTAAGTACATTTATTTATTTTGACTTTGTTGGATGGAAGCCAGTATCACTTGCTATAATTGCAAGGTAATTAAAAAAAAAAAAAAAAACAGAAAACTACTGTTAAGCTCCTGTAAACACTTTACTTATGGAGTCTGCCTTTATACATTTTTGTGCTTTTACTGATGCATTATAGTCTCACATCATATTGTAAATCAAGTTGACAATGACATACATGCACTTACTCTTGGTCTTCCCATCCTCATTTCCCTCCCTCCCAGTATAGAGTACCCAGATTTACCTTGGTATATATTCACGTAGTCTGTGGTATTTCTATTAATGAAACTAAGTCTTCCTCTACCCCTACCCTTACATCTCCTCCCTGAGCCTCCTAAGGTTTCTCTTCATAATCTGGAGTCCCTTTCTTTCTTTCTTTCCTTCTTTCTTTCTTTCTTTCTTTCTTTCTTTCTTTCTTTCTTTCTTTCTTTCTTTCTGTGTGTTAAGAAGCATAATAAGTCAGAAAAACTTAAAGACATACTTTTACCAAGCTGATTATTTTCCTGTATGTAACCAGAAGGTCTTAAAAAGAACAGAAAGAATAGAAAGGGGAATTATTTTTTTCCACTAGGTAATTTATTTTACTTAAATGTTACATGTAGCATTAAAAATCCCTCTCTCATAAGTTAGATGTGAATTCCCTAATTATAGAAAAATTTTAAGGTTTGAAAATTTTCAGTATTAGAGAGTCTGGAGGTTAGGAATGTCTAGATTGGTAGCTCTAAACCTTGCTTGTACCTAACTACCACTTTGAGAGTTTAAGACTTACACCGAAGGAATTAGGATACCTCTCTTTCTTTCTTTCTTTCTTTCTTTCTTTCTTTCTTTCTTTCTTTCTTTCTTTCTTTCTTTCTTTCTTTCTTTCTTTCTTTCTTTTCCTGGGGATGGAACCCAGGGGCGTTCTACCTCTGTCCCCTAGGTGGTTCAATGCATAGGAAAGATGGTAAATCTCCATAATAGGATGTCCTGTGGAGGGATGATGGAGGTGGTGATGGTTGGAGTGAGCAGGAAGGGAAAGTCTCAGATTGATTAGCAATGCACTGGATATAAGTAGCATGGAATGGTAAAAAACTCATGTTTACTTGCCATTTTAGGGCTGGAATATGAATTGCCTGTCAAGGCAGTTGAATATTATCTTGAAGAGCTGACAGAGTGCTGACTTTCCCTTTCATTAAGAACAGACACCAGGGATTTTCTGCCTCAAATACACTTTTGGTTTAAAAGAAATATGACGTTTTCCTATAATGAAAGACATTAAGTATGCATTTCAAGAATGCATTTTATGACAGCATGCTTAAAGAATGATCTAAATGACCTTCCCTGATACTTTACAGGAGAAACTTGAATGTTTTTGAAACAGCTTTAACAATTGCTGCAGAAAAATAGTTCCAGAGAAGAGATGCATAGCTTCTTTATGCAGTAACATTTCAAAATACAATACTACACACAATTGAAACTTGCATGTGTGAATAAGTAGAATTGCATATGAATCGATTCTTGTGACTATTTACCTACTTACTGACTCTGCTCTCAGATCCACTTAAAATACTACACCTTGTCAATGAAAAAAGGCTGCGCAGCCTGCTCTAACTTTGATCCTGTTAAAACTGGTCACCAAGACTTCACCTAGAGAACGAAAAGGAAAGGAGAACTTGGACTCCAGATGTTCAAACTTGCTTAGGAGAGACATGGAAATAGAGAAGGGAGTACTACAGATCGTGTTTGATTTAGGCGGGCAATAAGAGGAAGCAGGTGCAAAGACTACTTTATAAAACTAGACCTTGAGGAACTAACGTACGGGGAAGCCAGTGGAAGAAACCATTTTCTTTGGGGGCAGCAGGCACCTGCAGACTGTAGGGTCAGTTTCTAGCGTCTCCGTCGCCCTGCCGGCGCCTCCAAGCAGGTCCTGTCTCCGCCCCTGGCCCTCCTACGGATTCCAAGCTTGGTCGGTAGACCAGGTGGGCGGGGAAACTCCTCCAGCCAAGCCCTCTCATCTTGCTCAGAAGAGGCTCAGAGAACCTGGCACTAGTTTAGCGGCCTGGGCTCTCAGAGGCTGGGGGGCAGCCGCGTCTGTTACCCTCTTGGAGTTTCTGGATCCGGTCATTTCCAGCTCCGGACCAGAGGAGTAGAAACTTATTCACGCTGCTCTTGGGCTGGCTACCCGTCTGGTCCTCCCTCCCGCAGCATCCCGGCAGGGTCATTGGTGGCCAGCGCATCCCTACTGGCTCCTACTCCTCGCTAGCCAGAAACTTCTCAGAAATGGAGCAGTCCCAGAGTGTTATTAGAGAGCAGGGCGGCCGACCCCACCCTGCGGCCCCGGGGCTGGGGCCCTCGGGGATGCCGGTGGTGGCTCCAGCTTTCCTGCAGCCGCCCAGCCTCTTCCTGAGAGCTGCTGCGGTCGCCAGGGCCGCCGCCACCGCAGGAAATGAGGGCTGCCCGCCGGCTCCCGGGCTGGACAGGGCGGTGGGCTGCGGCTACCCAAGGACCCCCAAGTGCGCCCGCTGCCGTAACCACGGCGTGGTGTCTGCGCTCAAGGGCCACAAGCGCTTCTGCCGCTGGCGGGACTGCAGCTGTGCCAAGTGCACCCTGATCGCCGAGCGCCAGCGCGTCATGGCCGCGCAGGTGGCGCTGCGCAGGCAGCAGGCGCAGGAGGAGAGCGAGCTGCACCGGCTCCTGTACCCTGCAGCCCTCGGCCCCGGCACCCAGGACGCCCGGGCCGCGGGCAGCCCTGCACTGGCACCCAGAGTCCTCAGCCGGTCCAGGCTGGAGACCCCCGCCTTCGAAGAGGTTTTCCAGCAGGATTATGCGGAGGGAAAACCAGGTGAGGAGCAGAGTGATTTAGACCCAGTATCGTCCCTCTAGAAGGGCTTTGGGCTTGTTCCCTTAGGTGCTAAGAAAGGAAACCTAGAAGTGAGGCGTGGGTGATCACAGGTGAGCCACCAGCCCCAGGGATCCAGCAGGCAGAATGTCTAGCCGGCTCTTGGCGAAAAGCTGAGCGAGGGGCGCTGTGTTTTGAGCTTGCTTTGTACTTTTCTCAGTTATTAGAAAGAAAGAAAGAGAGAAAGAAAGAAAGAAAGAAAGAAAGAAAGAAAGAAAGAAAGAAAGAAAGAAAGAGAGAAAGAAAGAAAGAAGGAAAGAAAGAAAGAGAGAAAGAAAGAAAGAAAGAGAGAAAGAAAGAGAGAAAGAAAGAAAGAAAGAGAGAAAGAAAGAGAGAAAGAAAGAAAGAAAGAAAGAAAGAAAGAAAGAAAGAAAGAAAAAAGACCCCAGAATGAGTGTTCTGATTCTGCGTGGGAAATTCATTGAGGAATGGGGGTGCAGTTCTTCGCCTTTAGAACAAACCTCTGGCTCCAGCTAGGAGTGGGAAAAGAGATGGAAATCTACTTAAATTTAGACTTCTCCAAATTTCTAAAACCATTGGTAAAACCAAGAATCCCAAAATTTGATACGGGAAATTTCTTAAACAAAGACGTTTCAAATGGTTTTCTGCTATTTATTTGACTGCACATTAGTTGCCAGTACCTCTTTTATTAGATATATGCTGTCCTAAATTAATCCTCCCTGATAATGTCAGTCCAGTATATTTTCATGAAATTTATAGCTATCCACAGTGTCTTCTAGCAGTGAAAATGTCAACCCCCACCTTTTAAACTCTCCAACAGTCCCCTGTAATGTGAAAAAACAGTTTGCAATGTAAAATTATTTAATGATACAACAAATTATTAGTTAGAAACTTTCCTTGAGTTGTAAAAATTGCAGCTCTTGCCAGATCATAGGATGGACTTTTGAAAAAGAGGATGTCTGTATTGACATGAGACAGACATCATTTTCTGTTTACGTCAGTCAACATTTTGTACATATTCTAGTTTATTTTAGAGGACAAAACAGACTTTAAGCATTTCTAATGAGAAACAAGGAAGGCTGAAGAGGAAAATTACTAAGTGAGACTGCTGCAGAAGAAGGAGTTAGAATTCCTTAAACTGAACTAGTAAGATTGGCTGATGACATTGACTTATGTGATTTTTTTTTTTTTTGGTTCCTAAGTGTTTTGTAAAGCTAATGAATTTATTTTATTTTTGTCCCAGATGACCCCATGTAAAAGCCAAGTCGATTTTTGAAAGGCTATTCTGATGGATTTCTAAGCAGATTGCCTCCTTTTATACAAAATACATGAATTGTAGTAAGATATTCTGTTTAATTTATTCATTCGCCAAAGTCTGTGGTGGAGAGGCGAATAAGATTTGGCTGCACAAAGGAACCTTATAGTCAGAGGAAGGAAGACTTTATGTGTCCAAAACAATATAAGGCATATTATAAAATGTAAGAGAAGTAAAACAAGTGCAGAAGTTTAGAGAATAAAGGAGATGAAGTAAATGGGTTATAACACAGTCTTTAGAGATACTTCAGTTTGTAAACAGTATTTCTTTACCTGTATCTGTTCTATGAGTATGGTAGGATAATGAGAGAACATTTTATGCATGTATTAATGCAGAATAGAATTTTAATACTTTGGATGTTCAGGGGGAGATACTTAGTGAATTGTGTTTATAAGAAAAATGGAATGGATAGTCAATGCCAATCTGTTTCTACTTGGCAGAATTCATTAGAAAAGTTATCGTATTATTTAAAGTTGAAAATACTAGAGAATCTTTTAGTTTTTCAGCAGTAGCATCCTTTACTTCATCATATAGTTAGTATAGCAAGATCATTTTGTCCCTCAAAGTGCTAAATTGTATAAATGTACATTTATTTTTAAATAATCTGCAGGCATTTCTTTATAATTTAGTGTGACTCCCTAAGAAAACTAGCCAAAACATGAGAGTGTTGTAAACTGTGGTTACAAACCACCATGTTAGGATTTGTTTTGTGACATTAGCTTTGAAGAAAAAAAAGTTAGACAGAAGTGCTTTGGATAGCCCACTTAACAGTTTATACTTTCAGCAATAAAATATACCTATAGGTAAGACAAAATGTAAAGCAAAATAAAAGTTATTTAGTGAACATACATATTGTTTTTTCCCCTGGTTTATTGAATTATTATTATTATTACTATTATTATTTATTTTTGGTGGTACTGGGGTTCCTGGAAACCCTTCTACCTTTGGGCTACACTCCCAGACACCTGATTTTTATATTTTTATTTGGAAACAGGGTCTCTTAAGCCAGCAAGGATGGCTTTGAACCTGCGCGATCCTCCTGTCTCCGCCTCCCAAGTACAGGGATTACAAGTGTGCACCACCACGCCTGGCTTGAATTATTATTATGTTTTAATGTGCTGGACATACTATTATGGCAAATTCAAAATTTGTATAAAATATTTTTAGAGAATTTTTCTTACTATTGAAGGGGGATTGATTGTGATTTGAAGCAAAAGCCTAGTATATTGTTTTATAAGACACTTTGAGGATCAATAAGAATTGCAGTAATGATAATTTTATGATTTTCTTTTAGAAAAATTGCTTTAAATTATTTTAAAATATTTCTTAGGAATTATAAATGAAAAAATATATTTCACAATGGATTACAAAGTATACCACATCTGTAACTTCTTTCACATAAATCAGTTATGCAAGTCTGGTATGGCTTGAGATTGAGACAGAGTTGTTATTGTTTTGAATTTGAAATCAAATGAACAATTTTGTTATTTTTCCCCATAATTCAGCTGACTTATTTGGTACCTGAAATGTGAGGATAGAAACCCAATTATTGAAATTTATCATTAGTGATTAAATGGAATATTCATTATCAAAATAATATTATCACATTTTAAAAGTTTCTTATCTAAACCGCATCATTCTTACTTAGCTCTTTTCATCGTGTCATTGTGAAAAATAAAACTTAGAGAAAAAGAAAAGTAACATTTAGGCACATTTAGGAAAATATCTAGCAAGTAGGATGGGGCAGACAGTAAAATACTGGTATTATGTTAATACTTTTGGGTAACAACAGACTCTCCTTTGTTGAGCCCTAAATATTATTACATTTACATATTATTTATCTTTATGATACTGAAATGATATGGAAAGTAGTATTTCTCACTATTCTAATACTATTATGCAAATTCTGATCTTTTAAATTTGAGCTAATCATTACATTTAGCGTAAATAAATTGTTACTAATGGCCTGGCGTGGTGGCGCACGCTTGTAATCCCCGCACTTGGGAGGCAGACAAGAGGATCACGCAGGTTCGAAGCCAGCCGCGCGTGCTGGCTTAGGAGACCCTGTTTCCAAATTAAAAAAAAAAAAAAAAAGTGAAAATAGGTCTGGGAGTGTGGCCCGGAGGTAGAAGGGCTTCCAGGAACCCCAGTACCACCAAAACAAACAAACAAACAAATAAATAAATAAATTATTACTAATGTATTATGAGTGAATGGATTATCTTATCCATCATTGTTTTTGAATGGTCAGTACTAGGTTCTGGGAAATTTTCTCTATATTTGATTTTTTTGAATTTTCTTTTTGGCAGAACAAAAAGAGAGTAAAAGTGACTCGTGCCAGAGTGGACCAGAAGAGGCAGTCTCTGAATCCCATCCACTTTCCCTGGGAGTATCTCCTAAGTCTAATGGTGTCACAGGGAAGCAAAGCACCAGGTCCTCGGTTTCAGACACACACAAGTACAGTGGCATCCTGTCTCCCTGCCCTGGGGAGCGATCCGAAGGTGAAGACAGTCCCAGGTCCTTATCATCCTCTGATCTGGAATCTGGAAACGAGAGCGAGTGGCCCAAGGACTACATTGTGACTAGAGCCAGCTTTCCCATGATGTCCTCCCGACAAAGGGACCCTCTTGATATTCTTGTCAAGATCTTTCCAAGTTATCGGCGTAGCCGACTCGAAGGCATTCTGCAGTTCTGCAAAGGAGATGTGGTCCAAGCCATCGAACAGATCTTAAATAGGAAAGAACACAAGCCAGACACCAGGGACCTAGTAAACTCAGGAGAAATGGAAAACACATCCGTTCATAGAGCTTCAAATTTTAGTCTAGCTGGAATTGGTTTTGGAACTCTGGGTAGTAAATCAGCATTCTCTCCTCTTCAAACCACATCTACTTCTTACAGAGGGGATTCAAGTCTCTACAGCTTAAGTCCTAGACTAGCTCTTAGTCCCTTACGGCTGGCATATTCTGCTCCAGGAAGAGGGCTGTCTGGTTTCACAACACCCTACCTGACACCTGGGCTGGTTCCAGCGTTTTCCTTCCAGCCAGCTTTGGATTATGCATTTTCAGGGGTGATTCGTGATTCTTCCTACTTCCCCAGTAAAAATTCAATAACTGGTGGTAGACTGTATTTCCGACCCAGTCAGGACAGTCTGTAATGTACCTGCTCATTCTCTCTTTCTGAAGTATTTTTAGAATCATGCAATATAAACACACACACACATAAGCACACACGTGCATTTACTAATGTAATTAAACAAGTAGGTGAGTACATTACTAGGCCTTAAAATTTTATTTTTTCTTTTAATACAGTAGACTTTAGGCTTGAAGACTCTTCTTGAGCATTTTAGTGAAAGACATATTGAACATTATATGTGCCTTGAATAAAGCTATTTCAGCAAATATTTTTACTTGTAACTAATGAATTTTCTCCCTAAATTATCATTAATAAAACTTGACTTTAGAACTATATTCATTTTTTTAGTGGTAAGTAGGATTTTAGTTATAAAAACTTTATAGTTGCCAAGCATGTTGTCGTAAGCCTGTAATCTCATTACCTATGAGACTGAGACAGGAAGATTGCAGGTTCGAGGTCAGCCTCAACAACATAGGCCTTCAGCAACTTAGCAAGATTCTGTTCAACATAAGAAATAAAATAGGGCTGGGGGTGTAGCTCAGAGGTAGAACACTTCTGGGTTCAATCTCTAGTATCAGCAAAATTAATAAAAATGTTTATAGTGTAAAGAGCAATCTAACAGTATAAAATGAACCAAAAATAATTGTTAAAAATTTAAGTTAATTCAAAGTAATTATTATTCTTAAGTTTTTCTTTTTTGTGGAATAGGGAATGAACCTGGGGATGTTCTACCTTTGAGCTATATACATAGGCCTATTTTTTATTTTTTATTTTTGAAACGGGGTCTCACTAAATTGTGGAGGGCCTCACTAAGAAGCTGAGACTGGCCTCAAACCTGAAATCCTCCTGTCTCAGTCTCCCAAGTACTGGAATTACAAGTGGGTGCCACCATGCCTGGCTCTTAAACTTTTTCTACTTTTTGTTTTTGATTCACAGGAGATAAATCTATTCAGTTTTAAAAATATTTTATTTGTTTAGTAGTAAGTACAGCTTTTGAAAGATGTGAAATCCTTGTTTTTAGGAAGACCATGTTTTTTCCTCCTCTCATTTGTAAAAAACAAATAAATTTAAAAAATCTATTTAAAGTTAACATTGTAAATTCTACAAAGGACTATTTAGTAAATCTTAGAAAATGGGACTGCGCCCTCTTCTGGCAACTATCACTAATTGCAGCTCAGTTCTGCAAAGTGAATTAGAAATATTGTTTCCTAAAAGAGATAGCTAATCATTTTTTTTGAAATAATTGGTATTGGATCATGCTGCATTAAAATTTTATATTGTAAAATGCATTTCGACAGTGAGGCATGGTGTTGCACACTTGTAATCCCTGCACTTGAAAGGCTGAGACAGGAGGATCATGCAGGTTCGAAGCCAGCCTCAGCTGGCTTAAGAGACCCTGTTTCCAAATAAAATATAAAATAGGTCTGGGTGTGTAGCCTGGAGGTAGAAGGACCCTGGGTTCCATCCCCAGTACCACAAAAAATGCACTTCTACTATAGATGATGATTTTAATTTTGAGTGTGCTTATGCCTGTATAAGGAGAAATGTCCTTTTCCATATGTTTGAGACAAGGATATGATACCATTCTCAGTGGTAAAAATAATTGTATTTTGAAAACAAAAATAGCTGATCAAAAATATTTATTGACTTTATATAGATTATGCTTACTGAATTGAGGATAGATATAAGATATACAAGGGGGAAAATTGCCATTAAACTTTAGAGGTATTATTTTTGTTTTAAAAATACATTTTATTTTCCATCTGGAGCATTTGAAAACTACTTATTTTAGTCAGTGGAAAGTCCCTGAGGAAACTGCTTACAAAACAATTTTATGAAGTTTTCGTTATATGTCATCATTTTTTAAAGGACAGTAACTTCATTGTTACTGTGAGAAATAAATGAAAACCCAGCTGTGATGTGAATCAGAAATATTTTAAACAATTCGAGCACCATGATTCACTAGAAATTTATTTAATTCTATTTATGCATGTGTGTGTGTGTATGTGTGTGTGTACATTGAGAGTGTGTTTTACACACATTAAAGCCCTGTCAGTTCTATCACCCCCAAATCCTTTTCATGAAGCCAGTAAGAATACATTTTTAAAACATATTTTTCCAGCAAGTATTATATTTAATTACTAGAGTATCAGATGCTGATTTAGAATGTAAACATGCTTAGTGATTATGCATTAATTTTAATGGCATGAGTATGAGAAAGTCTTGTAAAATTTTAATGGAAACAATAGTCATTTATTAAAAAAAAGATAAAGTTTTAGATTCTGAACCAAAACTACAGTATAACACCCTGCAGTAGTTGATATTCAATTAATATATACTACGTAAAAAAATGATTTTGGATAACAAATGTCTTGAGATACTGATAAAAACCAAAGAACTCTACAAAATAGCTTACAAAAACACAGTTTTACATATATTTTTCATGGGATTCGAATCTTGCATCTCCTAAATGCTAATTAGGTGAGAATATTTAGTGATTCTTAAGTTGTTTCTATTGCATTAATCCATTTATGAAATGCCATTTTTTGAAATGCATTAGATCTTGTAGAAGATACCAAATGTAAAATATTATGTTCTAAAGGAAGCTACAATGTACAGTAGAGATCTGGATTAAAAATGCTGTGATTCTAGAGTTGCTGGATTCTTTATGTGGTTTATGTAATGCATGTATATGTTGAAGAAATGGAATTTTTTGTGAACTGAGAAGAAACACCCATTTAGAGCAGCATTCAAAATGCTAAGAATAATTTTATAATCTTAAATCTTCTACCAATTTGCATAGTGCTTTTTACATTCCATACCATTCATACTACTTTTGAGATTCACATAATCTACAAAATAGGTCATTTTTTCACCCAATAATAGGATGTGAGGAATTTGAGGCTCAGCAGTAGTGTCACTTAGCCACAGGTCAATAGGACTTCAGCAATTTCAGACTTTTGTGTCTGAGAAAAGATTCATGTCTATCCCCTTCCTTCACAATTTCTCATGGTGACTGTTATTTAGTAGGTGCTCAAATAACAGTTCTTTACCGACTGAATTAAATAATAGGTTCAAGAAAGTATTTGCATAGGAATTCATTCATCAGTGATTTCTATTTTTTATGCACCTACTTTGTGTCATATACTAAGCTAGATGCAGGAGATAAAAAGATGATTAAGACACAGACATATCCCCACATGCTCATAGTCGATACTGCCACGTGGACAGAAGTCTACCAATCCAGTGTTGGCTCCCTTTGACAGTGTTGGTGTGTCCGTGAGTTCTTTGTGATCCTGACATTTATGCCCATGGATGCTCTTGGAGGCCTAAACTCCTACATCACTAAGTAGGGTAGGAAAGAAGAGGGGTAAACATTGTCAGAGTTGCCATGTGTCCCAATGAACTGGTTTTATTCTGTGTAGTGTAAGTGATACGGAAGATAAAAATCTCATGGAGGGAGAATTCAGAAAAGCAAAAAGAACTTTTCATAGTGAACAACCATCCAACTGTGGCATGGCTAAACCATGTCTGATAATGAATCCTCTTCTCATTATAAATATCATGTAGAAAATATCACTCAGAGACTGGATGGGTGAAATTTTTTCATTCCTTTCATTTCAGTATTGGAACTGAATCATTTCCAAGCTGAGCAGAAACAGGGTAAATATCTTTTAAATACACGAATAAGTTTCAGTCCTAAAGCCATGAAAATGAAAACATTCAGCCATCATTAGTCAATGGAATGTAGTGCAGTTTTGCTCATCAGAACTTTCCCTATGTAATAGCCTCGTCGGACAAAGTAAAAATGAAGATAAAGAACACAGTATGTAATTTACAGGGGACTCAAACTGATAGGGATTAGCAAGGAGTTTCTAGGCCTGGGGAAGATGAGGGCATGGAAGAGCACCAGATATAACTTTTGATACAATGTCCATGAAGTAGACACTGATGTGTCTTCCTAGAGGGAACACTTACTTTGAAGTTGACTCTTCCCCACTATGACTTGGGTAGGTTGCTTATGCCCTCTGGGCATTTGTTTCTTCTCTGTAAAACAAAGATAATCATATCTTTTTTTAAATTGGTGCATTGTAGTCATACATCTTAATGGGGTACAAAAGGGTAGAGCATACATGCACACTTCACTCATTTAGCCCTTCTCAAATTCCCACCCCATTTTCTCCTCCCTCCCTCCTTTTCATGTTTGGCTTAGTGATTGATTTTGATATGTTTGTGCATGTACATCATGTACATTAGAGAACTTCCCTCTACCCCTCTTTTATCCCCCTCAGTTAGGTTGCCTTATTTGCTCATCTATGGCTTCTCCTTCTTGTTCTAGTGTTCCTCTTATGACCTGTTTTCTTCCAAGCTTCTACATATTAAGGAAAGCATCCAATTTTTTACTTTATGTGACCGACTAATCTCACTTCATATCTATCCTGTGAGATTCATGGAGATAAAAGGTGACTAGGACCAATTTCAGAGTACAATAATGCTTATGTACTGGGAACTAAATTTAAAAAATCATGTTTATTACTTTGTATTAAAATCATAACTTTTCCCCCTGGTGGTACTCTCTCAAGGAGGAGTACTGTAATCTAATTTAATCCAGTTAGTGTATCATCCAGGCTTAGTTTTATGCTTCTTGTTTGGTTATTCATTTTGTAGGTGAGCAATACTTTCATAACATGTTATTGTTTATATATTTTGGATTCTTTTAAGGGCTTTGTGAAAATAAACAGCAAAACCACAGTTCATGTTATGTTACCTTTATTAGTGAGGACAACAGAGTCTATAAAAGTATATGTGGAAACAAGTAAGTTGTTTGACTCAGTGCAAACAAAATATGATCTGGGGAGACAGTCTGGCAGAAGGAAATTGGTAGGTCTGAGAGTGACTAATAGACCTGTCTAAAGCACTGTGTGGGTAGACAGGTGGAAACATTCAGGAATTCTGTGATGTTCAGGTCTGGTCACTTGAATGGTTCCCAAGTGAAGACAGTGGATGGGCTCCCTGGGAGGCCAGTACCTCTGAGTAGCTCCAAGCTCTATGGCCCCCGATGGTGTGTCAGCAAAGTGGCAGGAGGAAGACTGGATTTAGAGTTGGAAAAATGAGCTTATCCTGGAACTCAGTGGCAAAAAATCTTGACTTTGTTTTCATCTCTAACTTACAAGTCTCACCATAATTTCTTCCTGGACCAACTTGAACAATACAAGAAAGGAGATTCTGGGAAACTAAGATTTGAATCTTAGCCAAACTGACTTAACCCAGTCCATAGTGCAAAAGTGACTTAGGCCATTCCAGTCCAATCCAGTCCAGTCCTCATCACCATGGGCTTTCATAGTGACTTATATTAACTATGTTTCCTTCCAAGTAAGGGCCAGAACAAAGTCATTCTCTCACTCAAAATTGATAACTACTTCCTGTAAAACAAAAAACATCGAAACTTCTCTCCAAAAGAAGAATCACAACGTGACTTAAGCATTTTGGGGGATACTCATTCCTTTTTCAACTAGTCATATATGCTTTTGAATATATTATAACTTGAATCCTGAGATATAGCTGACCACATTTTGTAGATTTTTGTTGTTGTTTTTGTTAGAGTAGGGGATTGGGAAAGATGAAAATTTCTATGTACTAATGGACCCAACACTTTCAGCAACTTAGTGAAACCCTGTTCCCTGTTTAAAAAAAAAATGGACTGGGAATGGAGTAGTTTGGAGGTAGAACACTCCTGGGTTCAATCCCCATTACCTTTGAAAAAGATTGTCCCTGATTATGATGGCACTACTTATAACTTGACTTGACAATAGTGAAAAAGTGACAGGCATTCACTAGAAGCCATGACTGAATTCAGACCCTTCCCAGGTTGGTGATGTGTGGTATAATACGGTCTTGGGATGCTGGGTAGTAAGCAGTGGGCTTCAACTCCCAATCAGCCACAAAATCCCAAGGGTAAGTGACTGATAATAGACAGTGTACTTTTTTTTATAGGCTCTGATGTTTTGTAGGTTAGGTATTATAAAACACATTTTGATGTGCAATATTTTCAGTTTAAAATGGGTTTATTGGGCATTCATTTAATTGTCCATAAAGGAGCATCTGTACACACACACACACACACACACACACACACACACACACTTCCCTCTTCTGATATCCATTCAATATTTTTCTTGTTTTCGAAAAGCATTCAGGCAATTATAATACCTAAAATTTCCCTCTTCTGTTCTCCATATTTTTTGTTGTTGTTCCTAGAAAGTGTCCAGGTAATTGTAGTTACTCGCTGTGGTGGGTGACCCAGGTCTTCACTCTTGAAGAGTGTACTATTATCAGTCCTGCTTCTACTAGGTTGCTGCAGATTTTCATTAACTTGTACTAAACATATTGGAAAACTAAATGACACTCTAGAGGATGCTCTGCATACTGGAAATACCACTCTCTGCCTCATTCCTGTTGTGTCAGTGTAATGAGGTATCCCAAATAGCCAACAGTAGCCTCAGGTTCTAGTACAGTGCTGTATTCTCTTATGCAATCATTTCTCATTTGGGAAGAAATATCTATAAACCAAAAAATGCAAAAGTTGTTGGGAAAGAAATTAAAAGTGTTACTAATGAATCATCAGGATTAATATAAAACACACCATTCACATATCTATCCTGTGATTTCCAGTCTCATGAATTCTGGGTATAGGAAAAGATATCACTACATATTTACAACTGGTTCAGAGCATATCTCACACCCAGGAAGACATGATTCCAGCCCTATAAAGAGCTTTCACCATCTGGTGCCATAAATGAGTCTTCCAAAGGCCATTCCATAATTTTATTAGGCCAGCTGTTTCAGGATGAAGGGAACATGATGATCCCAGTGAGTTCCAAAGGCATGAGCCCAATATTGTGCTCCATTTGTTACAGAGTTCATTTCTTTGTCAGGAGTAACATTGTCTATAGTATTGGGAAGGTGATATGGCATCATATAAGCCCACAGATGGTGGTTGAAATGGAAACATCAAGGGTAGGAAAGACACAACCATAGCAAGCATAAGTGGGTTTTCCCCAGTGAAAGCAAAGAGCTGCTTCTTTAGTGATGGAAGTGAATCAATGTAATCTACCTGCCACCAGGTGGATGGCTAGGGATTCCTTGGGGAACAGTGACATTCCAGGAACTCTGTGTTGATCTTTACTCTTGGCCAAATTGGGTCTAGCTCAACTGGCCTTTGTGAATAGAAGTCCATGTTGCTGAGCTCACATATAAGCTCCATCTCTGCTTCCATAATCGTCCTCTTTATAGGCCAACTGGACAATTATGAAGATGAAATAAAGGGCCACCTTGTGCATATGATTATTAAATATTTCTCTTCAGCAGTTGCTTTTTAAATGAGCATTATTATGAGGCAAATATATGGTTTGTAATCACTTGGAGAGGACTTTCCACTGGCCCTTTCTATAAACCTTGTTACGGATTTTCCAATCATGTTTCCTTTTTTTTCCCCAAAGTGCTGGCAATCCAGCTAAACTATTATCCCCTGCTCATTACTCACTCTAGAATATGTACCTCTACCCATCTTTCCTTTCAAGCAAAATGAACAATCAGGTGCATAGCCTGAACTCCTTCCCAGGGAAGAGATGATCTTCACCACTATCCTTTCAGGCCACACCTGTCCTGTTGCAGCTGTCCACTCCACAGAGTTCCTGACTAGTGTGTTGAACCATCTGTAGAACAAAGATCAGATCATTTGCTTGGAACTCACTGCTCCTGAATCTCAGCATCCCCTTTGAATTCAGGGAGACTATATTGTTGGCAGCCAGTCCCATAGAGGTCCTTGCCGTACAGAAAGGTGCTCCTATGGAAGTCTTCAATTATGCAGGCACTGTCATCAACAAAGGAATGCCATCTTTTGCAATCTCATGAAGAACAAAATTAAGGGGTAAGTAGTTAATAGGCTATGTAACTCCAATATTCTAGTGACCCAAAGCCTTTGTAGATGATCCTAGCTACACCCATGCAGGCAGCTATAGAAAGCACTTTCTTTTATTTTTTTATTTTATGTTTTGTTTTTTTGTGGGCTTTATTATTATTTTTTTTGGTACTAGGGACTGAACCCAGAGGCATTTTACATCCAAGCTACACCCTCAGCTCTGTTTTATTTCTTATTTTATTTATTTATTTATTTATTTATTTATTTATTTATTTATTTTTTGGTGGTATTCTGGCGTGGAGGCTTTCTACCTCCGGGCTATACTCCCAGACCTTTTTAAAATATATTTTATTTGGAAAAAGGGTCTCGCTAAGTTGCCAAAAGCCTCACTAAGTAGCCGAGGCTGGCTTCGAACCCATGCGATCCTCCTGTCTCAGCCTCCCAAGTGCAGGGATTACAAGTGTGCGCCACCACGCCCGGCTTGAAAGCATTTTCTTTTATATAGTAACTACTTCTGTGAATTCTCAGCCAAGCATCTGCTGAAGAAGTGGGACTACTGTTGGTCAGTAAGCTCATCAGTGAAGACTATAAGCTCATTACAGAGTGACAGAAAGAGAAGACAAGTTAGAACCTGCTGGGCACCTGTCAGTCTGTCCTTGTGGTTTACTTTAATGCATTCTGAGGATATTGACTTGTTTCCCATCTGCTTTGTAAATCCTATAGAATTGCTTCTCTTGGTTAACTGTAACTTGGAACCATACAGGGAAGGAAACTTGGTTTACAGCCTTAGTCAAGTTGACACAGCACTATCAAATATATCACATGTTGTAACATTCATATTTTCTCAACTGCTTAGTTTTATGAAACAGTATTTTTCTCACTCTGAATCAAAGCTTGACCTATATTAAATGTGGGGACCAAATAACAATGGAAACCCAGTTAAAGTCTTTTGGGTTACTTTTGTTTTCAGTGCCTTTTTAATTCATTTCTTTCTTTTTTTATTTAAGATTTTTATTAGTGCATTGTATTTATGCATCATAATGGGGTAAAACCCTTCTGTAGACATAAATGCAAACATCACTCAGCCAGCCCCCACCCAGTTCCCACCTTACTCCCTCCCCATCCCAACCTCCCATGCTTAGTTTAGTGGTTGACGACCATATGAATAAGGACATCCTGTGCTTTAAAGTGTTTCTCTCTCCTCACCTCCCATCCCCACAGTTAGGTTGCCTTACTTGCTCCTCTATAGGATCTCCTTTTTCATGTGGAGTTCTTCCTGTGACTCCATTCACCCTAGCTTTCTCATATTAGGGAAAGCATCCGATTCCTTACTTTTTGTGACTAACTAATCTTGCTTAGCATAATGTCCTCAAGATCCATCCATTTCCCTGAAAATACCGCGATTGTATTTTTTGTATGGCTGACTAAAAATTTCTTTCTTTCTTTCTTCCTTCCTTTCTTTCTTTCTTTCTTTCTTTCTCTCTCTCTCTCTCTCTCTCTCTCTCTCTCTCTCTTTTTCTCTTTCCTTCCTTCTTTCTTGTACTGAGGATTAAACTCAGGGGTGTTCACCTTCCAAGCTACAGCTCTAGATCGTTTTTATTTTGAAACAGGGTTCTGCTAGATTGCTGAAGCTAGCATTGAACCTGCAATCCTTCTGTCTCTGCTTTTCAGGTATTGGGCTTACATATGTGTGCCACCATGCCTGGATAAAAGTTACTTATTGAGATAATTTTAAAATTACATGAAGCCATAAGAACATGTACAGAGACATCCCATGTATCATTTGCTAGTTTGTCTCAATGATAATATCTTGCATAATTTTATCATATTATCACAATAAAAATGACATACCTCACAGATTATACATGGATTTTATTCAGGATTTTATTCAGGATTATTGTATTCAGGATTATATAGAGTTGAGGGGATTTTGGGCATAGGAAAACACCATTTGGCATACATTATAAAAGGATTAGTCTACCTGTGTTGTGGAGGAAATAGGATATAAGGTGCAAAGAAGGAAGCAAGGAAGCAAAGTTAGTAGTTATTGCAAATGCCAGATAAGAGATGATGGTGGATTAAATAAAGACTGTGGAAAAGGAGTTGGAAGGAGTAAGTAGTGGTCAGATTGTATATACACTTTGGATATAGAAATTACTTTATTTGTTTATGGATTGGATATGAGATATAAAAGAAAAACATCAAACATGTGAATGGAACTTCTATTTACTGAGATGTGAATGACTGTAAGTTTGTTCATCTTTATGATATTTATACAGTATGAAAATTTCAAAGAACAGTGATCAAGCAGATTATCTTTCTGGACACAATTGATTTCCATTAAAATGTTCTATGAAAATATTAATAAATAGTCAAGTTCAGCTCTACAGAAAGGCTCACTACAAAAGAGAGAAGGTGCCGGGCATGATGGAGCATGCTTGTAATCCCCGTGCTTGGGAGGCTGAGACAGGAGGATCGCACAGGTTTAAAGACAGCCTCAGCTACTTAGTGAGGCTCTCAGCAACTCAGTGAGACCCTGTTTCCAAATAAAATACAAAAATAGGTCTGGGAATATAGCTTGGCGGTAAAAAGCCTCTGGGTTCCACCCCCCCGCCCCAGTACCACCAAAAAAACCAAAAAACCAAAATACAAAAAACAAAAAAAAAAAAAACCCAAAAAACACCCCAACAAAACAAAACAAAACTAAACTAAAGAATGCATAGATAAATAATAATTACAAATGATACAGGGGACAGAACACCAAATTCAGCAGAGAAATAAATCATGACAGTATTTAAAATGTTAATTTTTAAAAAACTTACATTGTGGGACTTCCGGGAAGATGGCGACCGAGAAAAGCGGGGCTTAAGAGCCCCGCTAACAACCAATCTCCATTACCACAAAATCAGCACCTTTCGTAGCCAGAAAACACCATCGCCAGAGAAACAAAAAAATCACCAGGCTCCAGAGAGAAAGCGGACTGAGAACAGAGCTCAGAGCCACAGAGGAGATACACTGGCCTCACGCCCGAGGACGTGGCAGCAGTGCCATACTGCCTGAGGCAGCGGCGAGTTCACCGGGCGGCTACAGCAAGCCGAGGTGAGCCGCTGCGGAACAGCCAGGTGGGATTTCTCGGCCCAGGGAGCATCTAAAGCTCCCAGTGGCTGAGCTCAGCACACGCTGCAGGGATTCAGAGTGGAAATCAAAACCAAAAAGAAATACGCCAGCCTCATGGCCGAGGGCATAACTGTGGCGCCATATTGCCACTGGCGGCAGCAGCACCAAATTCACCGAGTCCAGTACAGCTACATTTGCGTACTCAAGAACAGTGAGTCAAATTGCCGGCCACAGAGGAGAAATCCCAGTACTGTACTCCCTGGGACTTGACCCAGTGGGGGAGTGGCGGTGGCAGAGATATCACACCATAGGAGAATGTGCAACCTGGCACCCCCCACAGTCTAAAGCAGCCTCTATCGACTCTCTGGGTCGGAGACTCTGTGATAAAACCCAGTAAAGGAGTAGTGGGGTCCGAGATACTACTGACTCGAGATCCAGAGCACCTTAAGTGAAGCCATAGTGACCCAGGGAAGAACCCAGAGAAGGCACAAACTTCCGAAATCATGGGAAAGAGGAATAATACTGGAGCAATGAATGCCCACAACCCCACAACATCAGAACCCGATAAAACAGAAATTCAGAGATTTCTAGAAGATCAAATCAGGAAAATAACTGTAGAAATAATAGAGGTGCTTCAAAAGAACTCAGAGAGAGCCAGAAAGAGATAAAGGATGCAATTAATGAAGTAAAGGCCTCAATTCAAAGCACAAACAACCGATTAGACCACATGGAGAACAGAATCTCACTTTTAGAAGATGATCATACCAAAAATGAATGCATAGTTTCTAATCTAGGAAAAAATATCCGACAGCAGGATTCTGATATTGAAGAAATATGGGCCCATTTTAAGAGAGCTAACCTAAGAATAATTGGAATAGAGGAGGGAAAAGAAAGTGAAACCAAAGGGATCAACAATCTCTTCAAGGAAGTAATAGCAGAAAATTTTCCAAACATAGAGCAAGAGGTTGATACACAGGTCCAGGAAACCTATAGAACTCCCTTCAGACAGGATCGGAGAAGAGGATCCCCACGCCACATAAATGTCAAAATGACCACTGTGGAAGCCAAGCAGAGAATCTTAAAGGCAACAAAAACAAAGGGCCAAGTAACATTCAGAGGCAAACCAATTAGAATCACTCCAGACTTCCCAAACCAAGTCATGAGAGCCAGAAGGGCTTGGAGTAACATATTCCAAACTCTGAAAGAAAACAACTTCCAGCCAAAAATTTCCTACCCAGCAAAACTTTCTATCAAATTAGATGGAAAAATAAGAAGCTTCCATGACAAACAGAAACTGAAGGAATTTATGTCTTCAAAACCAGTGCTAGAGAAAATACTCAAAGAGATTAACTACAAAGAAGAAATAGGTAACACACACCAGAACCAGAGAAACAAGATTTTCCATCCAACAGACAACTAAGATTGGTTATCTGTGGAGATTCATTATTTATGTCAGTCTTTTACCTATCTCTAAATTGTATTGTTTGCCTTTATTGTTGTTAATTTTTAGGATTTCTAGTTGGAATATTAATATACCTTCAGATATAGCATTTGGAAATATTTTATCCCATTCTATTAGTAACTTTTAACTCTGTTTACATTGTCTTTGGATATACAATATATTTTTTTATTTTTTAGGGAGTTTGTATACTCTTCTGTTGCCTGTGCCATTGAAATAATATCCAAGAAATCACTGCCAATTTCAATGTTGTGAGGTTTTATGAGCCAGATTTTCTCCTAAAAGTTTACAGTCTTAAGATTTATATTTAGGTATTTTATCTATTTTGAGTTAATATTTGTATATGGGATTAGGTAAGGGTCCAATTTTATTCTTTTCCATGTAATTATTATTTTTAACAATATTTAGTTAAAAGATTAATATTTCCACCACCAAATGTTCGTGGAAACCTTGTCAAAAATAACTTGACAATATAGGGAAGAATTTAGCTCTAGGCTTTTATTTAACTCCAATGGTTTATATATCTGCCTTTAGAATAGTACTACACTGTTTCAATTATTGTATCTTTATATGGCTTGAAATCAGAAAATATATATCTTCTATCTTTGTTCTTTTTCAAGATCATTTTGGGTATCTAGAATCCATATTCCATATTAGAATAGATTTTTTTCTGAAAAATAAATATATAAATATATGATAGTTTCACCTAAAAAAATAGAAAAAAAATTCTCTGGTAAGAAAGAAAGCAAAAAGAAATATTGAAATGTTATCTTTAAGTCATCAAAAGCTTGGTATCAGACAAACGAAACTGTTATGTGAGATTATCATTTTTAATTTTGGATAAATTGCTATAATACTAGATGTCAACTACTAAGCCAAGCATGGGAGGGAGGGATGGGGAGAGAATGGGGTGGGGATCGGGTTGGGGCTGACTGGGCGATGTGTGCATGTATGTCTACAAAAGTTTGTATCCCACTATGATGTATGAATACAGTGCACCAAAAAAAATAAAAAAATTACATTGTGAACATTTCTAGAAATTATTTAAAAATTGGTGTAATTGAGAAACTACTATTTAAGAATTTTACTTAGGCTGGGCATGGTGGGGCATGCTTGTAATCCAAGTACTTGGAAGGCTGAGATAGGAGGATCTTGGGTTCACAGCCAGCCTCAGCTACTTAGTGAGGAAAAATAGGGCTGGGGTTGTGGCTGGGTGGTAGAATGCTCCTGGGTTCAATCTCACAACCCCCCAAAAAATCTAGCCATAAAGAAGAATGAAATTATGTCATTTGCAGGAAAATGGGTGAAACTTAAGGATATTGTGCCAAGTGAAATTAACCATTCTCAGAAAGCAAATAGTTGTATATTTTCTCTCATTTGTGGATGCTAGATAGAAATTCGGAAACAAAAGAGACCTCCAATATCCAATGGAGCAATGGGAGGAGTGTAGCAAGGAAGGAGGGGGATAGAGATGTAAAGAAGGTAACAATATAAATACTGCTATGTATGTATATGAAATTACCAATCCAGAGAGAAATTCAACAGACTTTGTGTGCATGTATATTCCTATCACTTTATGCCTAAGTAGGATGCATGGATAACACACACACACACACACACACACACACACACACACACACTCGAATATGTAATTTAGAAATAATAAATCAGGCCCCTATTCCTATGAGAACATCAGGTTCCTAGAGTTTCTGATGAGATTTACTAAGTAGCAGATAATTTATAACCTATGTACATTCTTAAGAATATGAAACAAGAACAAATACTTACTGTCCTTGGTATCTGAAGTATGTTTTGAGAACAAAACATGATAGGGGCTAAAAGGGCATTTTTATGCAGAAATATTAAATGAAGAAATTTAGGAAATCAAAGACACCTGTGTGTTTTAATCATATATTCTAGGAAATATACTGATAGCTTAAAATCATTAATATTGTCAATATAATCTTTCACATTAACAAATTAAGAAAAAACAAGTGTAGACAAAATTTGATAAATTTCAATGACAATTTGTAATAAACCTGTTTGATAACTAGGGACAGAAACTGTGATTGGGATCAGCTACAAGAAACATTCTAATTGTTTTTTTTTTAACTCAACAATGACCTTAAAATTATTGAATGTATTAAAATTATTGAAAGATGTGCCTATCTTTATTATATAAACATATGAACATACATGTTAATTTTTACATTTTATAGGTGACACTGAGGCAGAGAGGGGACAAGAAATGTGTCTTGGTTCACAGCAAATGTTAGAAGAGGTGGGAGTTGAACCTGAAACTTGGAAGGCCTTGTTCTCAAATTTATCCTCTTATAACTTGCATGATCTGCCTCACATTAGTGTGATTTGTTCAGCTGTTCAAGGATGTCAGAATGTAATGCCTCGTTATTCTCCTGATATTCCCTGGTCATTACACACCAGTCATGGTTTCAGCCATCACATCCGTGTTCTCAGTAGCAAGAAGGAAGACTCAGGCAAGGAAAGCGGTGTGGGGCCAGTCATGCATTGCTAGATGTTTAAAAGCATCTCTGGGTTGGTGAGACTGTTTGGATTGTAGCATTTGTTGTTTCCATGTTGTAAATACTTTGAGTCACTTCAAACTACCAATCTGATGTTGCTGGCTGGAGCTGGGTAGATACGGACACTACAGGCTCTCGGGCAACTGTGGGCTGGCTCCAGCACACATCTGCAAGGCTCCTGTGTCAGGAAAGGAAGGCTATCCCACAAGTCACCAGCCAAAGTTTGCTCATGTATCAGTGGCCAGAATGGAGCATTTTACAACCTAGCAAGGCTGGAGGGAAGGCTGGGAATTGTTTTATTTGAGCACATTGTCATCTCAGGTAAGATGATAAGGAAATGGCTATTGATTTGATAAATTTCTACCATAAAAGGCCACTTTCTTAATTTGATACAGCAAATGTCCCACTCAATGGCACACACTTTAGAGAAATTTTAATGCTAGGAACAAGACAATAATGGCTATTCTTACTATTTCTATTGAACTTTGTGCTAGAAATGCTAGGTAATGCACTTCAGTAAGATTTTAATAAAATATGGATGATAAAAATAACAGTCAATGTTTCCAAATGCTATGGCATAAAAATCTAAGAGAAAGTTGTAACTAGTAGAAAAATTTAACAAGTTGGCAGGTTATGAGGCCAACACACATACCCTCACACAGCATCAGTAGAATTCCTATGTATAAACAATAGCTAATTAGAAAAATATCATAGACCAAAACAATCACAAAAACTATCAAGTGCCTAGAATTAAAGCTAACAAAATATGTACATTAAAAAATTAGGAAATATTTCTAGAGTACATAAAATCAAACTTTAACAAATATTGATGGAAGAGTAGAAAATAGTAAAGATATCTATTCTCATAGTACTTTGATGAGGGAGCTAGATGGAAATGGTGGGAAACATGTGACAGAGAAAAATGCCTACCTCATGATCAGAAAGCAATAACAGAGAAAGAGGAAGGGGCCAGGGCTCCACAGTCCCTTTCAAGGGCGTCCACTGACCTAAGGACCCGTCCCTTCAAGTTTTCACTATCTTGCAATTGCACCACCCTGGGAACAAAGTCTTAAACACAGGAGCCTTTGTGGGACATTTAACACCCAAACTGTGGCAACAGCTGACCACGCTGATTTTGATCCTGAAGACCAAGTTTTTGCAGTGGCGCACTGGAGTGAAGGGACATCCTCAGGGCTTACTCCACCAGTCTCAATCTTTGTTGGGTGGCTTAAAATAAAAACAAAACACATTTCCCCCCATTCTTTTCTTCCCATAGCAAAAGAAAAGAGAGCCTTCAGTATTAAAAGTTTTCCCAGAAATTAGGAACTGAACAACCAGGGGGGAGTTCTTAATTCATGCATATATATATATATATATGAATTGTTTTTTTTAAATTCAGTAAAAGCATCATGTATAAAACAATCTTCTGGGCTATAGAGAAATGCAGAAATGACTTTGGAAGATAAAAGCAGATGGCAGAAAATTAACATTTAGTTAACCTTTCCCGTGGATCAGGCTCCAAAAAGATTTTTTTTTTTTTTTGGTACTGGGGATTGAACCTAGGGGTATTCTACCTCCAAGCTACATCCCCAGCCCTATTTAATTCTTTATTTTGAAACAGACTCTCACTAAGGTGCAGAGGGCCTCCCTAAGTAGCTTTGGCTGTCCACGAACCTCAATCTTTCTGTCTCAGCCTCCCAAGTACTAGAATTATAAGCATGGCCACAAAACCTGGCTCCAAACACAACTTTGAGTGTACCATCAGGCATATAACATGGAGTCCCTTTAAATCTTATGTCTTAAATTATGAACAGTCTTTATTCAATTTTACTGTTAAAAAGTTAGTTTTTGTTAATAAAAATTGAATAATTATGTTCTGGGTAAGGGTTTTATTCTTTTTTGTGTGTGTGTGTGTGGTACTTGGGATGGAATCCAGGGGCTTTCTACCGCCGGGCTATACTCCCAGACCTATTTTGTATTTTATTTGGAAACAGGGTCTCACTAAGTTGCTGAGAGCCTCAGAAAGTAGCTGAGGCTGGATTCGAACCTGAGCGATCCTCCTGTTTCAGCCTCCCAAGCGTGGGAATTACAAGCGTGTGTCACCACGCCCGGCTTTAAGGGTTTTATTCTTAAAACTAATTACCCCAGCATGCAACTTGTCTGGAATTATCTTCTGTCAGTGTTTTCTTTTCTCATTGAGACTCTAAGAAAAGAGACAACTCACACGGACAGGTTTGTGGAATCCTCCGATTTTGTTTAGACTACCTTTTAATTTTCTTTTGTCTGTTTTTCTCTGTTAGCAAAACATTTCGCATTCTTCCGGGGCTTTGCTCTCTCTTTAGTTTTTTTTTTTTCTGAATTTGCAAACTACATTGGGTGACAGGCAGCAAAGCTTAAAACAAGGATCCAAGGCTCGGCTCTTGCTTTTGCTACTCTCGATTTGCTCTTGGATGGTAGAGCTGGATTTTTAATGCCTCAGTCTCCTTATCTGACACTTGATATGATAATAAATGACACTTAGTTCAGCAAATTATTGGGTTGAGAGGGAAGTTGATTAAATAAGATGCAGTGCATCTCCACCAATCACTTCAACAGGGAACAGCATGAAGGCTCTGAATGTTTACCTATGAATTTTTAAGAGGGTAACAATTTAGCCCAATCCCTCCCCCTCCCTCCTCCTCATGTTTGGCCTAGTGATTGACTTTGATGTATGTGTGAATGTACATCATGGGCTAAATGAGTGATGTGTGCATGTATGCCTTTACCATTTTGTACCCCATTAAGATATATGACTACACTGCACCAATAAAAAAATTTAAAAGAAATTAGCAATTTAGATGATAAAACAACTTTTTGTTCTTAGAAAATGGCTCTCTACCGCACGTCCCTGTGCTTCTGATTCTTGAATGGACGTGGCCACCAGCCTTGGCGATGTTAGCTGTCAGCTATTGTGCTGCTTTGCTCTTCTAGTTGTAGTCCGAGTCATTTTACACCTTGCTCAGAATGGGTCCAGTCTGTGAGGAGTGATTTTAAAAATTTCCACTTGAGGGCGCTGTCTACTTCTGTGGGATTTGAAATATCACAAATATCCAGTTCCTCAAGGAACCTTGAGGACTCTTTTTAACTTGTACCTTTTTAGAGTTTTTGAGGTGTTAGATTTCGTTATGGATGACCTGTCCTGAGTACTTTATATTAGACATTTTATTATATTTTACAAGTCCTCTCAAATATTTTAAGAATACTCACCCCAATTTTATAGGCAAATAAACAGCCTGATAAAGGTTGAGTAATTCTTCTAAGGTATCTTAAACAGTATAATAAAAAAAACCTTGGCTTCGCCTGCATCAATTTAATTTTTGTAATTTTGTAATTTTAAGTTTTGTACTAGGTTACATTTATTCATGACAGCTATATATAAAGACACATATATGTTAGTGTGTATATGTATGTGTGTATGTATGTTTATATATGAAATATAAATGCAGTTGTGTAGTTTAGTAGATAAATATATTATGTGTGACATTTGTGTATTTGTTTATAGGTGGGGGCTTGATTGGGGCAGGACAGAAAATATTCCTATATACACATTATATATATGCAGATTACATATACACATATACTATTATATATAAAACACATGCCAAGCACATTGTAAGATTACATTTAGATTATGTTTTAAAACAGGTCCAAATTAAATATCTTGGTGAAAAAGACATGCAGGAACAACTGTTTGCCTGCAGAGGAAATTCTGTTTTCTTGCTCTATAATACAATAAATGTACTAAAGTAGAGCCCGCACGCAGGACTGTTGTATTGTACTGGCAAGCTATAATGAAACACTAAATTGCTGTCTGGGAACAAAGCATATTTTTGTTATTACCAAGAGTTTCCGTAACTAAAAACAAAGTAACCCAGGCTATTAACAGGAGATTTCCCCCCTCCTTTTCTATAAAGTCAAAATAGGTAAAAACTATAATATTACTTATATTTATAGAGAATAAATTCCCTGAGCAGATTAAGCTACTAATTTACATAAAATTTCTATTTCCCAACATAAACTAAAAGCAAACAAGATGATATGCATTTTTATTCCATTTTATGCAAATACATAAATATTCTCCGGGTCTCTCAGTTGGGCATCTGATGCATCGTCCCCTTTGTCAAAGGTGTCCAGGTCAGATGTTCTTTTTTTTTAAACTTTTCAATCTTTAGCAGTCTTGTCAGCAAGAACAGACTAAGAGCATCAAAATAATTATCTTTTGAGCTTTGTATAAAGGAGTACTTTCTTTATCCTCATCCTTATCAAGAAACGCTCACTGGATGCTTGCTGTGTTTAGAGTCTTTGTGCCGAGCAGGTGTAAATCATGTTTCCTGCCCTTTTTGAAGGTAGAGCTTGAAGGGGAGGAGCGGCAGGCGTTTTTATCTGCAAGGAAGGAGGGAGAGTGATGGAGCTAGATGGCACAAGAAGGCCCGGCCTTGACCTCCCTGTCCGCACTTCATGAAACGTTGCCTGAACAGTGCTTTGTTTCACAGAGTATAGGTAATAGGTTCCAGGCGTTTATAAGAGAGAAAATAGACCAAGACGGCCACCTTTTTGTAGTTTAGCAAGTCAGAGTTGATTTAAGAGAACACATAGGAGAAGCTGAGGCCCCTCTCCTACCCAGTCAGTTCTAACAGGGTTGTTTTCCTTGCTGGGAAGCCACTGTGGGTGGCTTAGCTGTGTCCTGCAGCGTTGAGTGGTCCTCTCCCCTTTATGCAGTTTTGGACATGGCTCCCCCCCCCCCCACCGGAGCTTTTCTGGGTTGTATGCAAGGCTGTTAGGCCCAGCTTCAGCACAGACACCTCTGTGGAACAGAAGAGACTTTGAGAGATTATGTGTGCTCTGCTACTTCATCATTTTTAATTTAGAAAAGGTATGTTAGACGTGGTTGGCACTGAGGGTGTGTATAATCATAACCTCCTTGCATACTTATTTATCTAATGCCAGGTGTAATAAAGTAGGGGAAAGAATGTCAAATCAGTTCATTCGAGTCACAGCAAAAATAATTGTTCTTCCATGTCTGGCACGTCACCCTAACTCAGAACCAAAAATCCAACTAATTCACGACTGGCGGATGAGTCGGCGCCAATATTCCAATAGATTGACTGTCCATGCTTGCTACACGGGGGCACATTTAAAAACCCAGATCATGAAACAAGCTTTGATTCAGGCCCATCAAAGTGGAAATTTTTTGAGGATATATCAGTGGAAATGTTAATGTTAGATAACAATATGTTATAAATTTTAACACTGACCTTTAACATTCCAAGAGCAGGGTTTGCCTGAGGCTGACTGCCGTCCCTGCTTCAAGTTCCTGTTGAACAAGCTTTCATTTGGCCCTCCAGAGGCGCCACTGGACGAAATCTCTTTGAGAAATGTCAGAAGCGAATAAAACATTTTCGCACACATTACGCATGACAGGCAAACCTGGTGGGCTGATGTTAAACATAAATCACACGTGGACTTTGAATAGTTTTGCCTATCTTTTCTACAAAGATAGAGGCAATTAACGTCAACTGTCAACTTCCTGGCCCAGACCTCATACTTCAAAGGACATGTAGGATTGATAGCACTGATGACCACTGGTTCTTTTGGATAGAGATCTTGCTTCCCAAAATCTAGGAACTAAAAAGGGAAATGATGACCTTCTCTTTCCAGAGACTTTGGTATAGTTCTATGGAAATTGTAAGCAGAATCTGACTCAATGAAATAATCAGCCAAGTTTTTCATTAAATGTGCTTTGAAAAATTAGTGTAAAAAGTACAATTCTTTCTTCCTTTTTGTAAACCCTTTTACTAGTTCCTTTGTTATACTTAGCTTCTTTATGTAAATATAAACAAAGAAGTATTAATTTTATTTTAGCTCTGCTCTCTCTTTTTTTTTTTTTTGCAGTACAGGAGATGGAACCCAGGGGCATTCTACCTCTGAGCGACACCTCCAGCCTTATATTTTATTCTTTATTTTGAAACAGGGTCTCCCTTGAGTTGCAGAGGGCCTCACTAAGTAGCTGAGGCTGTCTGTGAACTGCGATCCTTCTGTCTCAGCCTCCCAAATGCTGGGATTACAAGCGTGCGCCACCACGGCTGGCTGCCCTGCTCTCCTTTGCTAAAGAGGGTACCTTCCTTTATTCACTTGACAATATATATTGGAGATTTTTTCATACCCAACTCAAGCGTAATATTCCAGTGTGTGGATATGGCAGTTGAGTTAAATGGTTGCCCATCAATGACCATTTTTGATTGCTGTTTTTATACTGTCACAGACAGCATTGCAATAGATGCTTTGAATATATATATATATATATATATATATATATATATATATATATATTCAAAGTTTCATGAGACTTTTTAAAAATTTCCAAGTGAGCCAGGCGTGGTGACACACTCTTGTAATCCCTGCACTTGGGAGGCGGAGACAGGAGGATCACGCAGGTTCAAAGCCAGCCTCCCTGGCTTAAGAGACCCTGTTTCCAAATAAAAAAGTATAAAATAGGTCTGAGAGTGTAGCCCAGAGGTAGGAGGGTTTCCAGAAACCCCAGTACCACCAAAAAAAAAAAAAAGTTCCAAGTGAAAGTTCTTTTTGTTTTCTTTATTTTCTATTTTTCTAAGTTTTACTTCAGAGAATATTATTTATTTGTTAATTATATATATAATTTTGGCTGTATACAATTATATCTGTAGAAGAAATTCTGTAAAACTTAAATATAGATAATTTATAATTTTGAAAAATTTGCCAAATTATTCTCAATAGGTAAGACAATTTGTGATCTCAGCAGCAATTTATGAACCTCAACTATAATGTTTGCATTTTTAATAGATTAAAAAGAGTTTAGGTTTTGGATTAAAAATCATGTCAATGTAGTTTAAATATTTATTTCTCCTTTGGTAAAAGTCAACATCTATCTATATGCCAGGGATTATTTTTATTTCCTTATTTATTTTCGTGTGACTCATTTATTTATATGTTGTACTAATTTTTTTTTACTCGGTTGCTATTTTTATTGAGTTACTTTTCTTAAACACTTTCTTAGAAACTTTATTTTAGGGAGATTGGTATTTTATGAGGAGATGTAAAAAAACTGGAATATAAGTTTGTCCCATTTTGTTTGACTTTACTTATGGTAATGATTTTGTTCAATGGAGGTTTTTCTTTGAATTCTAATTTAGAGTAATAAAGCACATTCATCTTTAATTTTATAGCTTGAACTTTGAGTGTAAGTTCAAATGATCTTGCCTATTTCAAAATAAAAAAAAACAATTGTCCCATTTTTATCCTAGTTTGCTATATGGATATGTCATTTATAATTATCAATATATAAGATAATAAGTAAAATATGAATTAATGTGTAATATATGGTTATATATTAATATGTAGTATGTAGATAATGACATGAATTTATTAATAAAACATTAACAATTATATATGCTTTATCTTTAACATAACTTTTCATGGAGGTTTTATTTATTTATTTATTTATTTATTTATTTATTTATTTATTTTTTGGTGGTACTGGGGTTCCTGGAAGCACTTCTGCCTCGGAGCTACACTCCCAGACCTATTTTATGTTTTTTATTTTTTATTTGGAGACAGGGTCTCTTAAGCCAGCGTGGCTGGCTTTGAACCTGCGCGATCCTCCTTGTCTCCCCCTTCCAAGTGCAGGGATTACAAGCGTGCACCACCACACCTGGCAGGAGGTTTTATTTTTTGAATTTCCAAATTTTTGTTTTCTTTATTTTCATTTTTTAAAGTTTTCTTCAGATAATATAATTTATTTGTTCTACTCTTAAGTTTTTATTGTGAGTTGTTTTTTGTGTTCTAATAATGTCTTAGTACTGCTATTTCTAGTTGATTTTCTATCTTCTGGATTATTTTGCACTTTAAAAATGTGTTATGATGAAATGTGTAGATATTAATGACATTGATATATTTATTGTTTGTATCATTCAAAATTATAAAGTAACCTTTTAAAACATTTTTTTATTGGTGCACTGTAGTCATATATCTTAATGGAGTAAAAGATGGTAGAGGCATACATGCACACATCATTCATTTACCCCTTCCCCAGTTCCTACCCCAATCCCTCCCTCCTCCTTCCTTCTCATGTTTGGCTTAGTGATTGATTTTAATATGTTTTCTAATGTACATCGTGTACATTAGGGAAAAAACCCTCTCCTCCCTCAATCCCCTCAGTTAGGTGGCCTTATTTGCTCATCTCTAGTTTTTCCTTCTTCATCTAGAGCTCCTCCTATGACCCATTTTCTCCCTAGCTTCCACATATTAGGGAGAGAATTTGATTTCTTATTTTTTGTAACTGACCAATCTCACTTAGCATAATATTCTCAAGTTCCATTAATTTTCCTGTGAATGATGTAATTTTGTTTTTATTTATGGCTGAATAAAATTCCATTGTGTACATATCCCCTAGTTTTGTAACCCATTCATCTGTTGATGGACATCTTGGCTCCTTCTATAGTTTGACAATTGTGGATTGTGCAGCTATGAACGTAGATAGACATGCATTAGTTTGGTAGTTTGGTTTCCATTCTTTTGGGTAAATACTCAGAAGTGGTATTGCTGGATCATATGATAGGTTGGTTCTCATTCTTCTGAGGATCCTTCATACTGTTTTCCAAAGTGGTTGCACTAATTTGCAATCCCACCAACAATGTATTAGAGTTTCCATTCTCCACATCCTCTCCAGCATTTGTTGCTGTTTTGTTTTGAATGATTGCCATTCTAGTTGGAGTTAGGGGAAATTTCAGGGTAGTTTTGATTTGTATCTCTCTGATTACTAATGATGTTGAACAGTTTTTCATATATTTATTGGCCATTTAAATTTCTTCTTCTGTGAAGTGTCTATTTAGTTCCCTTGTCCATTTTTTTATTGGGTTGTTTTCTTAGTGCTGAGTTTCTTGAGTTCTTTATATATTCTAGATATTAGTCCTCTATTGGAGGAATAGTTGGCAAAACTCTTCTCCCATTCTGTTGGCCCTTGGTTGAGGTTCTTGATAGTTTCCACCTTTTAGTTTCTTGTGTTTTGACCTTTAGTTCTTTAGACTCAATTATTATACTTTACTTGGTCTACATAATGCTACCATCACAATCCTTTTCTTTTTTGTCTTTTTTTTTGCCACTTGTGTGGTATTCCTTCATTATGCTTCATGTTCAAACTCTCTGAATCACCTCGTGTTAGCAGTGTCTGTTTTTATAACAGAAAACTAGTTTACTATTTGAAGTCCAATCTGAACAGTTTTTTCCTTTTAAGGGAGTTAAAGTTTTAATGTTCATTAGAAGAAGAGATTTATTTGGCTTCATTGTGGCTCATTTTAATCACATCTTTTGATTTATCAATGTATACTTGAATGAATTAGCCTGGTTTTGGGCCAGAGCAGAGTATTATTGGCCTCTGTGGAGAAGTGCAGTGAATTATGATCTGGTTCTTAAATCCTTCTGCATGAAAGTAGTAGTATGGCAAATGGCAGAGCCTCATTTAAAGACCAATGACATTTATTTTATGACATTAGGAGACACATTTTTTGAATAACAGCTTGGAGCATCTCTGCCCAGAATGTGTTCACTTTTGGTTTATGAAGAAATGTATTTCTTTGGGCTAATGTTCTTATAATATATATAATTTATCCTCCAAATTCACATTTTTATTGTTAAGTTCTTTGTTGGGGTTTACTTGTTAATATTATTTTAAATGAAAAAATGATAAAATTGTATATCTGCATACTTAAAATGTAATAACTTGCAGTGGCACTTTTGTATGGTACCATAGCCATAGTTAGTGTTCAATTTGTAATTTTAAATAACTTATAAAAGTGATTTTTATAATGGAAGAAAATTGTACTCCAGATCTCCTGTCACCTTCAGCATAACTCACAAACCCTACCTCAAACTAAAATTTAAAAAATATGCTTACTTTTTGTTTTCATTAATTGAAATTAGTTATTAAATAAAATTTGATTTCAGATTTATGTAAGGTTTCAGGCAATATTTTATCTGGTGAACCTTAAGGAAACAGAATATCACTTATTACTATTTATTGAGCATTAATATTTATCAGGTTCCTCAGTAATTTAATGAAGTAGGGATCATTATTGTTCATCACCAGATAAACAGAAGATATAACCCCTTTACCTGAACTGCACAAAGTGAAGAGCGCCCGGGATGGAGGTATGGTGGCACACAGTCACGTGTTCCAAGTTCAATAGGTGGTGAACTCCTGATTCTGTCCCTGAAGATTTAGCTCAGATCAGTCTTCCTGCTTGGTAGAGTCCACATCAAAATTGCTTATGACCTAGACCCTCACCTTGAACAACACTTTACCTTGCATGACTCCTTTCCCTGAACAAGTTTTCCACTGAGTTTGTAAATCTTATCTGATCAGCTGCAAGGGCTCTTGTACCTGTCAGCACTCTGCCTTTGTCTTCAGTTCTGCCTCTTTAAACCCTATGGCCACCATTCACTCTTTCTTAAGAGTTATTTTGTAATATATATGCATATACATATATGTATATATGCATTATACTAGATTACATCATATATAAATTATGTAATTATATTTATTGCATGAATTATGATATAAGACTAGAATGTTAAATAGAAGAACTTGTGATTGCCCTTCTCATGGCTGAATGACCCATGACTACTCTATGAATTATAGCAATGAAATTGATGGTGCTCATGACATTTTTTATCCAGTTCATTTGGACATAATACAAAGACACAAACATGTCACGTCTATGTTAATATCATGGCTCTCTTACAATAACTTTATTCCTGACAACTTTTCAGAGATTAATTTAGTATAGTTTCAAAGTTAAAAATAAACAACCCATTTTGTCCCAGAATTAGGAAACATATAAAAACTTAAATTGAACAATAAATACACCCTTATGGTAACTTTGAAATAATTGTTATGTTTTCAGAGCGCAATCATTTTGAAAAAAGTATTAGGTGGGCTGGGCATGGTAGCTCATGCTTGTAATCCCAGCATTTGGGAGGCTGAGACAGGAGGATTGCGGTTCTCAGACAGCCTCAGTTATGAAGTGAGGCCCTTTGCAACTCAGTGAGACTGTGTTTCAAAATAAAAAATAAAAACTAGGGCTGGGGGTGTAGCTCAGAGGTTGAATGCCCTGAGTTCCATCCCCAGTACTGCAAAAAAAGTGTTAGGTGAATGATTAGAGCATTTTGACATATATATGTATATATACACATATACACACATATATGTATACACATATATGTATTTTATATATGAATATATATGAAGGATATGTAAACTTTAAATATGAATGCCAATTAACTTATTTTTGAGGCATCTGAATCAATTTCATTGAAATAGTCACAGAATTAAAAACTTCAGACCTAATGGGTTAATCTTAAAGACACTGTAAAATTTTCATGTATATGAATCTATTTTTGTGAAGGATTGATGATTTGCATAATTCTCAATCTGACATATGTTTTTCACCTTATTAATGAACCATTCACACTATATGTGGCAGAAAGCAGTGAAAAAATAGAAAGTAAATGACATTAAAAATGAAGGTTTTAGAAAAAAAATCTATGATGGTTATAGATTTCCATTATTGTCCTTGTGTGAAAAATGAAGGTCACCACTTTCTGTTTGAGAAATTTTCAAACACTTGACAGGAAAGAGGAAAAAAGAGAAAAAGAGAGGAAAAAAGCAAATTATTTTGTTTAAATTTATGAGGTAATAAGGGAACTTTTTTTTTGTGGTACTGGGGTTCCTGGAAGCCCTTCTACCTCCGGGCTACACTCCCAGACCTATTTTCACATTTTTATTTGGAAACAGGGTCTCCTAAGCCAGCGTGGGGCTGGCTTCGACCTGCGCAATCCTCCTGTCTCTGCCTCCCAAACGCAGGGATTACAAGCGTGTGCCACCACTCCCGGCATAAGGGAACTTTTAAAAAGATCTGATTGAATGCTGAATTTGTTGTGGCATAGGTTATGAAAAATAAATGCTTCCAAATGATATATAATTTAGTAACTATTACTCATTTATTCACTTTTATAAAACATCTACATAATACGTTACTGACAGAAAACATAAGCATTTCAAATTTGTTTCTGAGAATTTTATTCATGCCCATATATCTCTGCATATAAAAATTCATGAATAATAATAATTGTGTCAACACTTACCCTATACCTTTACCCTTCCTTGGCAGAATTACTTCTTAATTGCATTCCAGAAATATTTGGGGTTTCAATTTGGAATTTCTCTCCAAAGGAAAACTCTGGAAGCCTATGAGATATGAGAGAAGAGATACACAGTTGTTGAGTAGAAGCATTTCCATCATTACCTCTTTAAAATAGGTTTTGACTAACTTTTGTTAGTCAAAATCTAGTTATTACTTCTGAAGCTGGAAAGACACCGTGCAGCAAATTCCCTACAGTAATATTCTTAATATTCTGAACTTTGCCGCTCAGGTGGAACTGTTTGAACACCCACATTCTGTGCTTCATTTCCTTCCCTTTCCTGAGTTCTTTCCTTTTTATTTCTATTGGTAGCTCTTAGACTGATCCTCCTTGCTTTGAATAATTCACCATCTAAATAAAAGTAACAACATCAAAGAATCCCAGACTTAATACACTCCATTCTAGCGTGGGTTCCCAGGGGTTGATCTGAAGGAGATGGAAGAATTAATCGCCCAGGATAAGAGCCTCCAGCTTTTCATATGTTTAATGCTCAAGTCACTTGCACACACACACAAAAAAAACCCTACTCTCTTTCCCTTTTGTTTTTGTGTTTAGTTTTCTAAACACTGTCATTCTGTTTCCGCTTCAGCTCCAGATCCCCAGGATGTCTTGGCACCAAACACATGTAAAACAAATAAACACCTTCTTGCACACTCTAACAAGTGCAGCAATTAGTCTCTGAGCACAGCTTGCTCTCCACCACGGCAACTCATTTGGTGCTGGTTGTTATCATAGGAGAACAACTTTGAATCACAACATTTGTTTGATTCCCCAGTTGTCACCCGTCAGCATGGCGACTTCTGCGCATCCTTTTCATATCGTGAGTTCTGTGCTCCTCTGAATAGAGCTGCTACCCGGAACACAGCGCTTGACTCCTGTGTGTCCCCTTGTTACACTCTCGAAACTTTCAGCTGCGGGTGATCTTCACTCCATATGGGCTGCAATAACTGCTTGCTGTGCTGTGAACTGCAGATGATTTCAGTCTGGACAGTTTTTTTTTCTTCCTTTTGTTATACAATAGTGTAAATTTAAAATAAGATAAACAATCCTTGGTATATAACTATAAGCAGCCTGTATTCCAAGATGCAAAATATTTTCTGTTGAATACCCAAGAGGTACATTTGGTAGCTAAATGGGAAAAAACTCTACTTGCATTACGTTGATGCACCAGAGAGGCAAAGGATTTCTCAGAGTTGATGCAGACATCTGAAAGTCAGACATAAATTCTAATCTGTACTTTTATTTGATATTCTTCCTTACCCTCCCAACTCCTTTTATTTCTGAAGTGCTAGTTTTGTGGAGGGAAGGGAAACTAACATATAAGGTATATCTTCTATCCTGAATCATGGTGTAGTAAGTTATGAAGCAGAATGCCTGTTTGTATCAATGATAATCATATTTTCTCATGTAAACTGATATAAACTGGAAGCTGAATAAAGTGTTTGAAGCTATAAAAATTTCCCATTGAACTTTGCTTTGGGGTATTGATGTTTTAACATTATGACAATTTTCTGGATTCATCCTTCTGTCAATACAGGCTACAAGCATATAGTGAAGTTGTATTCTCACTCTGTCCTGGTCCCAGTTTTGTGTCTAAGTGTCTGATGTTGGCTGAGCATGCTGAGAGACAGTGCTTCATGGGCTACACAAAACTGTTCATCTAAGTGGTTTTCTAAAGCCCTCTACAGTTCTAAAATCCCCAATTTTTCTTCCTACTGGATAATTTTTATTATTTCTACTGAATAGTTCTTACACTTGGATTTGATTTTTAGTGCTACTACAAGAAATGCTCTTGTGATAATATAAGGAACTTTTGCATGATTCTTCTGTGTAAATTAATGAAGGTCAACTATTCATACATTGAGCACATATTTATCACAACTTTATTATGTACTAGGCATCATGATAGGAGTGAGGTAAAGTGAATTCAAGGTACAAGGATTATGCTATTCTGCTCTCAGAGGCCTTATGTTCTAGGGTGAAAGAGATACCCAAATAATCAGGAAAATAATTATACATTCTGGCAAGTAGCATGAAAAAAATAAAGGGTTGAGACAGAGAATAGCAGGGATAGGAGGGCGGTAGATAAGGCAACAGGAATAACTTTGAAGATTTTGATTTTTAGAAATTGTGGTCACTAGAATATCCACTCGGACTGTTCTTGCTTGTTTAGTATCATGCCTTTCAGATGAGAGAACAGTGACATAGGAGTAAAAAGTGTGATTTAAGAAAAGGTGAATGAAGCATGCCTTTGCCTTGAGTTTTGTTAGAGTTTGGATCTGAAGTGTCTTACAAAGGCCCATGTGTTAAAGACTTGTGCACGGCCTGTGGAGCCACTGGAAGGTGATGGAAACTTTAGGAGGAGGGGCCTGGTGGGAGAAAGTTAGGTCATTGGGGGTGTTCCCTTGAAAGGGATATTAGATCTTGGGCCCTTCATTTCTTTCTTTTTCTTCACAGTGGCTGTAAGGTGAGTAGAATCCTTCTCCATACACTCCTGACCTGATGTACTGTGCCACTACAGATCCAAAGCACTGAGGCCAGAGATAATGGACTGAAAACCATGAGCCAAACAGTTTTCTCTCAAGTTGGCCCCCTCAGATATTTTGTCACAGTAATGGATAACTAACAGAAGCTTACCCTGTGACTTGAACAGGTCTCAGCTTTTCTGGGCTTGTCTCCTTCTTTGTTGTAATGCTTATAGGGGTACTTAGAGTTGAATAGCTAGAAGTCACCAAGAAGCAGCTTAGGTATAATAGTTTCCCAGGCAGAAAAAGTCTTTAAAGTCTTTCCCATAACTTTCAAATGAGAGCTCAGCTGAAAAAAGAAAAATCAGAAAATGAGCCAGGCATGGAAGCACATGCTTTTAATCTCAGTATTTGGGAGAGTGAGACAGGAAGATCTGGGTTCGTGGCCAGCCTCAGCTACTTAGTAAGGCCCTGCTTCAAAATAAAGAATAAAATCTAGAGCTGGGGATGTAGTACGGAGGTACAATGCTCCTGGGCTCAGTCCATAGTACCATACACACACACACACACACACACACACACACACACACACAATCAGAAAACAACATTTTCCCCCTCTTTTCTTAATTTTACCAACTTGGCAAGGAAAGCCACAAGACAGATAGCATAATGTACAGTGAAAGGCCAAGCAGGAGTGCAGATCAGCAGACTGGTGAAAGAAGGCAGGCTCCCTGTGGTCCAGAGATAGGCACCTCTTTCCCCCTTCTTTAGTTACATTTTTACCTATCTTCTCTGATGTGCTTCTTCTCTGATGCAAATGATTTTAGCTCCTTTATTCTGGAAGTTGTGAACAAGGTTTTCCTCCACTTTCCTTATTGGAACAAGTTAGTTTAAGTATAATGTAATGCAGGGTCGTCTTTTTGTGTTAACATCGCAGGGCCTGAAATATCACTCGTGAAACAATCATATGAATGAACAGCCCTTCAACTGGCATTACAGCATAAATTCAGCAAGAGCTATTTAGAGTGTTCATTTCCCAGCATGAGCATTTATCATGGATGCCATCTCTTATTCTTAGGTTACAAACTCTATCTAGTTTTTTAGTTACTAAACCAATAAAAGAAGCTTCTTACTTACTATCCATTTACCATATAAAAGAGAATCCCATCTTATCCACTTCCTTAAAAATGTTTCTATCAAAATGCCAAGCTGACTGTTTTGTGCTGATAGGACTGCATTTGATAACAGCATGCGCAGATTCTCATTGGTTCTGCCTGCACATGGCAAAAGCCAAGAGTCTGCTGACAAAACTTATCCAGTTTAGTCTATAGTAACATTAGGATGTCTGCATCTATAAATATGTGAGTCAGGCTTAGACTTTAAAAGATGCTGATTAAGAACTATAGCTATATTTGCTTTGAGAAAAACAGATTAAATTTTTTTTTGTTGCCATGTGATATGAAGTCAAACCTACATACTTGTGAGACTATGTAGTAGATAAGTTGTTTCCCTGGTCTTGGTTTCCATCCTTGTGGGTCTGTATTTCTCCAACACACACTTGTGTTTCTGCATGCTGTGTTATTGGGCAGTGTTATTTAGCTGAGGATGTTAGAAAAATACCCATCAAAGGCCAGGCAGAGAGAATTGTATACTAACTACTTGATTTCAGAGATGGTTGAAAATTGGAAAGCCTGAATCTAAGATGAGTGTTATTTATATGCTGTAACTACTTACCTGGTTGTCTTAGGCAATTTTCCATTATGGCAGTCACAGTCCATACATTCGTACTCAACTCTGCCTTTAGCAATATCTTCTTCTGTTTATCCTTCCTCTTCTTTCCAAGCAAAATGGATTTATGATAATGTTCTTTTAGTGTAAAGAGGTCTAAAAGAGAGAGTCTACAGAAGACTCTGATGTGTGCAAAATACAGTCAATGATTTATAAAGGATGCTTAGAAGATTTAAACATTTATTTATTTATTTATTTATTTATTTATTTATTTATTTATTTATTTATGGTCCTCTGGGGCATTCTACTTCCAAGCTATAACCCTTGCCCTATTTTATTTTTTTCTTTGAAATATGGTTTTGCTAATTTGATGAGAGTTTCACTACATATTAAGGCTGTCCTCAAACCTATGATCCTCCTCTCTTAACTTCCCAAATAATGGTATTACAAGTGTGCACCATGCCCGGCTATATTGATTTCTTTAAAAGTGCCTATCATGTACAGATACTGAATTCTGACTCCAGAGATCACTGTAGAATATCATTAAAGGACTAATGAAAAGAGAAACAAAAGATTGAGTTAATATATTTTATGCTGGGCATTATGCCAAATTTTCATGTTACTTCTTAATTTTAAGCATTTCTTTATATCAATCTTTTCCAATATTTGACTATTTTTATTTCTGACAAAATGTTTCCCTTTCTAAAGAAAGCTAGAACTTTATTGATGTTGGGGGAAGTGATAGTCAAGGAATATATTAAGGAAAATGTTAAGGAAAAACAAGAATGAGACCTCTTTCTCAGTTGCAAAAAATTTTAATAAAACATATTTCTGCTCATTTTTATATATATTGTATAGTCTGTGTTAAAAATTAAGAGAAACTGTTGAGAGTTCGATTTCTAAGTTGGTCCTCTCTGGAGCTTCAGATATGTTCCTGAACCCCGCTTCCAGTGATGATAAAAGCTTATCTGCAAAATAGTGTCCTTTTGCAACTTGAGTTACTTCAGTCACTTTATGACTTTCCTCCTTTAAAACATTTTTTAAAGCTTATTTCTACTTTTACATTTTAAAATTTTATTGATATATTATAATCATACATGATAGAATCATAGTGATACTTTTGCATAGCGTATCACATTTGGCCTGCTTCCTTCCTGGTACCTCTCCTCATCCCCTTCCCTTCTACTTCTCTACTGGTCTCCTAATTTTCATAAGATCCTTTTTCCTTACTCTATTCTTTTTTGCTTTCACATATGTGACTTTATTCTTATTTAATCTTAAAATACATGAGTCCCAGCAGTAAACAATACTTATATTATTTTTCTTATGTCTGAGAAAGAGAGATGTATAGATCCCTCAAGTGAATTTTTCTGTACAACACCTATATAAAACCTATTCTATTTAAAGTTCTGGTACTAGCACATTTTAAGAAAAAAAAAAGACACAAAAATTAAACCAGCTTTCTAAATAATTCCTTTCTAAAAAATCATTTATTAAAAAACACTGTGACCTGTTTCCAAATAAAAATGTAAAAATAGGTCTGGGAGTGTAGCCCGGAGGTAGAAGGGCTTTCAGGAACCCCAGTACCACCAAAAAAAGCCAAAAAAAACCCAAAACAACAAAACACTGTGATCTGTATATAAAAACAATACTTTTGTGGCTGGGATGTACCTTAGTGGCAAAGTGTTTGCCTTACAAGTACAAGGCCCTGGGTTTGATCTCCAGTTCCAAAAAGATCCCAAAAGCTAAGAACAACAATTAAGCTAAGAACAACAACAATGACGAGCCAAGCTCCCAAGCTCCTTTTTTCTACCTTTCTCTGTTTCTGAGCACCTACTATATATAGGGAATTATGCTAAGAAGGTCTACCACATATTTTCAAATATCTATGCTTAAAGTTGTCTTGAACTTAAAACATGAATATAAGTCAAAGGGGAATATACACAATTTTTTTGAGTCAAGTCTTTGAGAATTTTTTTAATCCTAAAGAAATGAAGAAAAAATCATTTATATAGAGTCTATTTGTTGTTAAATGGTCTTTTGAAAGTTGATTATTCTAATTGGTCATTATGAGGCTACTAGCTAAGTTAAGTAAATTACTGCCATGGGCAAAAGCATCCTTGTTTCCATAATTAAAACTAATCAGACTATCTTTGGCATAAAGAGAAGAGCAACTTTAGAATTCAACAGATACATTAGGTACAAAATGTTCTGAAATTCTATTTAACCAGAGACTCAGGTACATTGTATAAGCAATAAAAATATTTAGGTAAAAGTATTTTTGACCTACTCTGTGTACTTTAGAAGACGGGATGTTTCCTTTTACTTCTGAAAGCAGTTTTTTTGATACAAAAATTATCATTAACACATTTGAAGCAAATATGTGGTGAAGAACTTTTCCTCCTCAATAGAGGATGTATTATTTAATCTCATATCTTTTCATACTCAGAACTTTTGTAGAAAATAGGGTTTGTAAGAATGTATATGTATATATAGTTTTATAGATGTAGTAAATTTATCTGTATGTTAAGGATAAGGAGAAGGCTAAAATTGTTTTCTGTACTAAGCACTGCCAAGGTGGAGAGCAAGAATACTACTAAAGTTGGTTGAGTAAGTCCTCTAGACAAAAGACTTGAATCTCTAACTTGTCTGGAAGGTTATCTCAGTAAGAATCCTAGTGATTAATCTTGAAGAATGAAGAGAACATTTGAAGGCATACACATGGGGAAGGACATTATAACTAATTCCATGTAGGCATGAAAATGGATAAACACAAGATAATATTATAGCAAGTATTCGGGGGGTTCCTTAAATACATTAAATCCCAAGCTAGACATACCATTCCAGTGAGTTTTTGCTTCCTATTCTTAATTGCTCTACTTCTGTGTCTGATATATAAAAATTTTTCTTATGTGTATCCTAGGACATTCAAAGTCATGTTGGTTTCTTTTCTAAAATCATTCTAAATTCTATTATATTTTTCTATAGTGTATTTATATAGTATTATACCTTTACATCTTTAATTGAGCCATTTATTTTTAAATCTCTTTCTAAATTACATTTTTTTGTGATACTGGGGATGGAATCCAGGGGCATTCCACCTATGAGCTATATCCTCAGCCCTATTTTTTATTCTTTATTTTGAAACAGGGTCTCACTGAGTTGCAAAGGACCTCATTAAGTAGCTGAGGCTGTCCACAAACAGCAATACTCCTGTCTAAGCTTCAGGAATTACTTTTTTTTTTGTGGTACTGGGCTTCCTGGGAGCCCTTTCCAGGAAACAGGGTCTCTTAAGCCAGCATGGCTGGCTTTGAACCTGCACAATCCTCCTGTCTCCACCTCCCAAGCATGGGGATTACAAGCATGTGCCACCACGCCTGGCCAGGAATTACTTTTTAATGAGCACTTTTGATTTTTTAATTCTTTTTATTATAAATACCCTAATTTATTTTGTATTTACATGTATGTATCTCCTCAAACTCAGTGTAATTCTATATTCCTGTATGATAAAGTCTATTTCTTAAACATTCACTTTCTTTAACTAAATTACAAATCTTAGATATGGGACCAGGAAGTTTAATCTTTAATCCTTATTTCACTGCTATCATTTTTAGCATAAGTTGTACCCTATACAAAACCAGATCTGTATTTTTTGTATTTTGATCTGTATAAAGGCTTTGGAACATGATAGCAGGTTAATAAACATATTTATTGGCCCAATGGACTGCTTTTCAAGGGTACAGAGAAAGCATAAGAAATGTAATCAGGCTTTAATATTGACTCCTAATTTAATATAAGGATGGCATGGCAGTTAAAAACTGATTATAGAACAAGGTAAATATTAGAATTTTTATCTTGGCCCTACTTCTTGACCATGATAATTAGATCCTTTAAAGCTGAATTTTCTCTTTTGTGTTAAATGCAGATTAGTATGCCCACTGCCTACTATTGTCATAAGGATTACAGAAGTAATAATACAAAACCATTGACTACATGTGGTAACACTGTAACAAGATTTTACATTGGTATTTAATGCCTAGAATAATCCTTTGTGGGACACTAGGGTAGGTGTTTGACCAACATTCTCACAACTATAATCCAAAATGTCTGCCCACCCAACTTAAAAAAAGAAGAGTTATTTGCTTATCATTTTTGTTTGTTTGTTTGTTTTGTTTTGAGATTTGAGATTCTGGTTTTAATCCATGTGAGACTAGGGTCTAGAGCTCAGGGTATTGCAGCAGAAAGAGCTTTGCTCTCATATTATGGAGGCCAGAAGTAAAAAAAAAAAAAAAAAGAGAGAGAGAGAGAGAGAGAGAGAGAGAGAGAGAGAGAGAGAGAGAGAGAGAGAGAATTCAAAGACACAACCACAATCTACAAGGAAGGCCACATCCCCAGGGACCCCTTCTCCTTCCACACCCTGCCTGTCTCAGTTTCCACCCAGCAAACCTATGATAATAACTAACACACCGATGAAATTATGACATAATGATATCAACTCTGAATATTAATACATGAGTTCTTCAAGAGACACTCTATATTCAACCATAACAATGCTTTATTATTTTCATTTTATGGGGATAATAAGGTTTAAAGATCATGTAATTTGCTCAAGATTATTTAGCTAACATCAACTTAAGAGGTTCTGCTCCTAAATGTGTGAATTCATCTCCTTGAGCATGTTATTTTTACTACTTCAGATGTTATTTTCCCTTTTCTAACAGATTGTGGGGAGAGGCTTGGGTTATTGTGTTTTTTTTATATTGTCTCTCCCAAAGATTTTAGGTGAGACTTAAATGAAGAATTAGAACTGTACGTAATCATACCTATTTTTCTTTTTGAAAAAATAAAAAACCTCTACATGAGTTTAGTTCTTAAGTATTTTAACAATGATAACTCTTTATCACCTATCTTTGCCAACATTTTTTTCTATTACTATTTTAATTGAAAGTTTTCTGCAGCTAGCCCAGAGGAGGCTTGCACTTGTAATAGTGATTTTAATCCTCCCCTCACTCTGTTTTTGTGGGTAAATGAATAACAGTTTTATTTCAAGACTATGACTGGAAAGAATATGAATATTTGGCAAAATTACCACATGTATATATATACATACATACACTCTGCTTTAGGCAGGGTAGTTCTCTTACCTGTTCCAATATGAAAATTGTTAATAATTCATTAGAACCTTTCTCTTCAAGAGTAATTAGCCAAGCAGCACTGAAAGACAATATGAATGAGAAGATGTGTACAGATCAAGGAGTCAAGAGTTTAATTTATAAATATAATTATTTTATTTTGGAAAGCAATTGCAAGTGCTACTTATTTCTGCCACACAGAGGCCAACAATGGCAACCATGATGATTTACCTGACTGTGCTCATCTGTTTACACGTTCACGTTCAATAAAACTGTGCAGTTACTATGGCAACTGGAAGTCTATAGGGTCTGTTTCAAAATCTGTTCTTGGTGGTTTACGTGCATAAATCCTCTACAAAATTGACATGAGGCTCTAGTCCTGTGTTTTATTAATTTGTATTTTCTTTGTATCTCAGACAGTGTTTTATTTTATAAACTTTAAAGTCAAGAAGAAATTGGCTGAAGAAGCAATTTCTCTTGAGATTCTAACCTTGAAGCTTGAGAGAAGTCTGGCTTATTAATGGGAAAATGAAGCACAAAGCTTGGCATTCCGGAACTGTTACATAAGCGTTACGCTAATTTCTTCTACAAACTAGGGCAAAGTATTGGATCTTTTGCAATTCAGATTCCTAAGCAATTCAATAATTACTCTTTCTGTATGGGAAGTGGAAAATTAAATACTGGTTTCCATAGGAGACTGAACAGTAACTGAATGTGTTTTTTTTTCTTACTATTGATTTAAAAACTTTATACTCGGCTGTATAAAATGAGCAAGTGAACTATATCATTGCTTCTCTAGAAGAAGAAAAGACATTGGAGAGACTTTCACTAATATTTATGATCAGCACAGCATTCATAGATTGAAATTTCACAGTAGACTGCTATATATTTCACAATCTCTTACAAGAATCTTTGTACTTTCTCCAACCGATACATGAACAGTGATGAACAGGTGAGATTGACATGGAACAGTGCAGTCTATTTGTACATACAAGTCATCAGTGTGAGATAGACCAGGATTTGAAATCTTGTTTTGTTATTTGCTAAGTTCAATCAACTTGATCTTTCTGAGCCTCAATTTACCCATCTGCAACATGTGAATGGGAATATATATTTACTGGGTAGATTTGTTATAGATTAATTTTTAAATCATGGTTAAATATACACAACAGAATTTACAATATTTACCATTTATAAATGTATACTTCAACAGTATTAAGTTCATTAATAATGCTCTGCAACTAAAATCTCCTTATGTCTCTAGAACTTTTTTTTTATCGTGGAAACTGTATTCTTTAAACAAAACTCATTTATTTCCCTCTCTAGCCCCTAAAAACCACAATTCTACTTTCTATCTCTACTAATTTCACTACTTTAGGTAGCTTATATAAGTGCAGCCATACAGTATTTATCTTTTTGTGACCAGTTTATTTCCATTAGCTTGTTGTGCTCAAGGTTCACTTATCTTGTAATATGTGTTAAAATTTATTTCCAATGACCTTTTGTTTGTATATTTATCCATAATGGACACTGGGTTGCTCCCCACCTTTGGTTATGTAAACAAAGCCTTTCTGAATATGAGCATAGAAATATTTTTATGTCTTTTGATTTTAGTTTACGTATTGGGTATTTATCCAGAATTGTAATTGCTGGATCATATGTCAATCCTATTTTTAGTTTTTTGAGGAATCACTGTACTGTTTTCCATAATGTTTCATCATTTTACATTCCTATCAGTAATTACCTGAGGGTTCCATTCTTTTACATCTTTGAAAATTCTTGTTATTTTCTGGGTTTTGAAAAAAATATAATAACCATCCTAAAGTCTATGGATTGATAATTCATTATGGTTTTGATTTATATTTCATTAGTAATTTGTCATGTTGAGCATGTTTTCCATGTGACAGTCCTTCCATCTAAGGTACCCTCAGTGCCCCAGAATGCTACCATCTTTGGAGATAAGGTCTTCAAAGTTGTAATTCAGCCAGACATAATGACAATTGCCTGTAATCCTGATACTTGGGGGGTTGAGACAGAACAATCACAGGTTTGAGGATAGTCTGAGCAGTGTACTCTCAGCAATCAACTGAGATTCTATTTAAAAATAAAACATAAAGTAGGGTTGAGGGTATGGAGAAGGGGAATAATGCCTGTCCTCAATAGTAAAAAAAGGAAAAAATGTTGTACTTCAGTTAAAATAAGGTCTTCAGGTTGGCCCTAATCCAATATGGCTGATGTCCTTAGAAGAAGAGGCAATTCAAAACCATGTGTGCCCACATGGTAATGACTATGTGTATGGAGGAAAATAGTTACTCAAGAGCTGAGGAGAGAGGCCATAGAAGCAACCAACACTTTTGACACACTGAGTTCAGACTTTTCACCTTCAGAACCATGAGAAATAAAATCTATGCTGTTTCACTATCTGAACTGTAGTACTTGGTAATATCAGCACAGTTAAAGGAGCACAAAGTCTTTGGCCAATTTTTTTTTTTTTAATGAAGCTTTTGTGTTGTTATTGAGAGTTAGGAGATCTTTATAAATTTTGTATATTAATCCTTTATCAGATATATGATTTGCAAATACTTTCATCCTCTTTTTTATTTTTTCTTTGGTTGTACTGAGTATTGAACCCAGGGTCATTATGTCTTTGAGATACATACCCAGACTTAAAAAAAAAAGTCTGTGTTGTTTTGAAACAGGTCCCTGCTAATTTGCTGAGAGACTCACTATGTTGCAAAGCTGTCCTTAAACTCTCCATCCTTCTGTCTCAGCCTCCAAATTACTAAGATTACAAGCATATGCCACCATACCAAGCTTCATCCCATATTTATAGAACAAATTTTAACAATTTATAAAAAATGCCAACCTTACAGATGATATTAAAAAATGATAGCTATTGTTAATAAATGGACAGAATTTGTAGATGTGTAGTTTTTATGATTTTGCTTCTGCCTTTTTTCTCATAAAAATGAGGCATTAAATGAAAAGAATATTTTAGCATAACAGAGTCTGTGGGTATCAACAGAAAAATGTATAATTATCTGTTTCCAGATAACTTGGTACAGAACAGGTTGGTCAAGCACAGAACTTCTTAACTTCTGTAAACTATTACCTGTTAAAAAACCATGCAAATTGTAAAGAAGGGCTATTTTAGGATGTGTTAAGACCAGATATACAGCCATGGTTAGAGGATAATATATATGGTGTCCTTTAAGTTTTAATGTACCATAGAAAAAGAGTTATAATATGGCCCAAATCCTCTGAATTGACTATGATGTAAACAGTTCAACAGATAAAGTCTGAAGTAGACAACATTAATACATTGATGGGGTGCCAAAGTCTATAGCTTTGAAAATCATATTTTTTATAGAAAATTACATTTACAATAAAAGCTTGTAAATGAAATTGGAGTTTGGTGGTTTGTATGGACATTTTTTGTTCTGTGGAAATTAGATAAACTGAACAAACAAAATGAAGCTAAGTGCTATTTTGAAAACAAAACCAAAAAGACAAACAATAACTTGAACAAATGAACAAAACTTTTATTTTAATGTTTTAACCACTAGTTTTGCCCAGTATGAGTATAGCGAGCATACTTATTTTTGATTTCTTAGTAAAATTTTACCTTAAAAAGTGTGTTTTATACACATTTACTTGTAAATGACAAAAATACTTACGTTTTGTTGCCCTGTAAAAAGTAAAGCTATTTTAGTTTTGTCATTTGAAATGAAAAACTTAATGAGAAACTTTTGAGGAAAAATTATAATAAAGAAATAAATAAGAGTAACATGAAAAACATGTTTATTAAAAAAATTTCTTATTAGTGCATTGTATTTATACATCTTAATGGGATGTAAGATGGTAGAGACATACATGCACACATTACCCAATTAGCCCATACCTATTTCCTATTCCCTCCCCCTCCCTCCTTCTCATGTTTGGCTTAGTGATTGACATTGACATGTTTGTTAAAGTACATTATTCCATTAGAGAATTTCCCTCTTCCTCCCTCACATCCCCTCAGTTAGGTCGCCTTATTTGCTCATCTTTAGAATCTCCTTCTTCATATAGAGTTCCTCCTATGACCTATTTTCTCCCTAGCTTTCACATATTAGGGAGAGCATCCTATTTCTTACATTTTGTGACTGACTAATCTCACTTAGCATAATGTCCTTCAGTTCCACCTATTTCCCTGTAAATGGCATAATTGTGTTTTTCTGAGTAAAATTCCATTGTGTATATATCTCATAGTTTTTAAATCCATTTATCTGTTGATGGATATCTTGGCTGGTTCTATAGTCTGGAAATGGTGAATTGTGCAGCTATGAACAAAGATATGCATGCATTAGTTTGGTAGTTTGGTTTCCTTTCTTCTGTGTAGATACCCATGAGTGGTATTGATGGATCATATGGTAAGTTCCCATTCTTCTGAGAATACTCCACACTGTTTTCCAAAGGAGTTGCACTAATTTTCAATCCCATCAACAATATATTAGAGTTTCCATTATCCACATCCTCACCAGGATTTGTTGTTGTTTGTGTTTTGAATGATTGCCATTCTCGTTGGAGTTAGGTGAAATTTCAGGGTAGCTTTGATTTGCATCTCTGATTGCTAATGATGCTGAGCATTTTTTCATGCATTTACTGGCCATTTTAATTTCTTTCTTTGTGAAGTATCTATTTAGTTCACTTGCCCTTTTTTTTGATTGGGTTATTTCTTTTCTTACTGCTGAGTTTCTTTTATTCTCTGTATATTCTATATATTAGTCCTCTATCAAAGGAGTATTTGGCAAAACTCTTGTAACATTCCATTGGCTCTTGGTTGAGTTTCTTAATAATTTCCTTTGCTGTACAGAAGCTCTTCAGTTTAATACAATCCACACATTGATTCCCTTTTAGTTTCATGTGCCTTTGGAGTTTTGTTGAGAACGTTTTTATGTGCCTATTTGTTGCAGTGTGTGGATTTGTTTCTGAGCCTTCTATTTTACTCCATTGGTCTATGTATCTGTTTTTTGTGCCAATGCCATGCTATTGTTATTACTATGGCTTTGTAGTATAATTTAAAGTCAGGTATTGTAATTCCTCCTGCATGTTTTTTATTGCTGAGAACTACTTTGGCTATTCTGGTTTTTTTGTTGTTTCAAACAAATTTAAGGACTGATTTTTCTATGTCTGTAAGGAATTATCTTGGTAATTTAATGGGTATTGCATTGAATCTGTAGATCACTTTTGGAAGTTTAGCAATTTTGATAATATTTATTCTGCCTATTCATGAACATGGAAGATATTTTCATCTTCTAAAGTCTTTTTCAATTTATTTTTCAATGTTTTATAATTAATTTTCTTTTTAGAAACCTTTTACCTCTTTGGTTAAATTTATTCTTAAGTATTTCAATTTTTTTTTGTGGGAAATGCTGAGAGTAATGTCTTCTGGATTTCTTTTTTGGTGGATTTATGGTTGGTATACAGAAAAGTTTCTGATTTTTTTTTTTTTTTTTTTTTTTTGGTGGTACTGGGGTTCCTGGAAGCCTTTCTACCTCGGGGCTACACTCCCAGACCTATTTTTACATTTTCATTTTGGAAACAGGGTCTCCTAAGCCAGCGCGTGGCTGGCTTCGAACCTGCGCGATCCTCCTGTCTCCGCCTCCCAAGCGCGGGGATTACAAGCGTGCGCCACCACGCCCGGCAAAGTTTCTGATTTTTTAAGATTGATTTTGTATCCAGACACTTTGCTGAATTTTTTGATAAGTTCTATAAGCCTTTTGGTTGAGTTTGTTGGGTCTTCTAAGTAGATTATCATGTGATCTGCAAATAGTGAAGTTTGAGTTCTTTTCCTATTTGTACTCCTGTGATTTCCTTTTCTTGACTTATTGCTCTGGCTAGAGTCTCAAGTATTATATTGAAGAGAAGTGGTGGTACTGGAAATCCTTGTCTTGTCCTTGTTTTTAGAGGAAATTCCCCCAATTTTTTCAATTTAATAAGTTGTTGGCTGTGGACCTATTGTAGATTGCCTTTATGATATTGAGATATATTCCTTCTATTCAAATTCTCTGCAGTTCTTTTAGCATAAATGGATATTGGATTTTGTCAAATATTTTTTAAGGTTTATTGAAATGATCATGTGATTTTTTTCTTTGGTTCTGTTTATATAATGAAACCAGCTTTAGGTTTTCTTAATTTTCCATATTGTTTTTTTTTTCTCTACTTCATTGATTTCAGTTCTTATTTTAATAATTTTCTGTCTTCTGCTGGCTTTGGGGTGAGATAGTTCCCGCTTTTCAAGGGCTTTGAGGTATGTTGTTAGGTTATTTGGTGATTTTCTGTTCTTCGTATATGAACACTCAGTGCTATGAATTTTCCTCTTAATACTGCCCTCAAAGTTTTTCAGAGGATTTGATACGTTCTATCTCTATTTTTATTTGTTTCTAAAAGATTTTTGATTTCACTTCTTCTTCTATGACTTATTCTTCATTCAGTAGTGTGGTGTTCAGTCTCCACTTGTTTATGTGGTTTCTCTGGGACTTCTTATAGTCAATTTCTAGTTTTATTCCATTATGGTCTGAAAAGACAAAGGGAAGTATGGCACACTTTTTGAATTTGTTAATGCTTACTTTGTGGCCCAGGATATGATCTATTTTGGAGAAGGTTCAGTGAGCAGCTGAGAAAAAGGTGAACTTTGTTGTAGTTGGGTGGAATATTTTATATGTGTCTACGAGGTCCATTTGGTTGATGGTGTTCTTTAGGTCTGAGGCATCTTTACTGACCCTTTTTCTTAGAAGTTTGGTTTAATGGTGTGATAGGAGTATTGAAGTCTCCTAATATTGGGATTTATGTGTGACTTAATATCACAAAGAATTTGTTTTATTAAGACAGCTGAACCTATATTTGACTATTGTTATTTCCTCTTGTTAGATTGTTCCGTTCACTAGTAACAAATGACCTGCTTTGTCTCTTCTAAAAAGCTTGGGCTTTTTGTTTAACTTGTCTGAAATCATAGTTGCTCCTCCTGCTTGTCTTCAAGTTCTGTTGGCATGGATTTCCTTGCTCTAGCCCTTTACCTTAAGTTTGTTGCTATCTTTACTTGTAAGATGTGTTTCTTGCAAGAATCAGATAGATATATTCTGGCTTTTAATCCATTTTGCCACTTTATGTCTTTTTATATGGGAGTTGAGGCCATTTACATTCAGTGTGATTATCAAGATATCATTTTTAATTCCTAACATATTGAGATTTAACTTTTCTTTGAGGTAGTGTTGTTCTTCTTTGCTTACTTGTTTGCTGGATAAAAATTCTTTTTTCTCTGGTTCTGGTGTGTATTATTATTTTTTCTCTGCATTTAATCATTTTTAGCATTTTCTCTAGTGCTGGTTTGAAAGACGGAAATTCCTTCAGCTTCTGTTTTTCATGGAAGATTGTTATTTTTCTGTCTAATTTGAGAAATAGTTTTGCTGGTTAGGAAATTTTTGGCTGCAAATTGTTTTCTTTCAGAGTTTGAAATATGCTACTCCAGGCTCTTCTGGCTTTCATGACTTGATTTGGGAAGTCTGGAGTGATTCTAATTGGTTTGCCTGTGAATGTCACTTGGTCTTTTGTTTTTATTGCCTTTAAGATCCTTTCCTTGGCTTGTACATTGTGAAGTTTGAATATTATGTGGCATGTGGAACCTTTTCTCTAATCTTGTCTAAAGGGGGTTCTGTAAGTTTCCTGTACCTGTGTATCAACCTCTCATTCTATGATTGGAAAATTTTCTGCTATTACTTCTTTGAAAATATCGTTGATCCCTTTGGTTTCACCTTTTTTTCCCCTCTTTTATGCCAATTATTCTTAGATTAGCTCTTTTAAAATGGGCCCATATTTCTTTAATGTCAAATTTATACTTTTCAGTTGTTTTTTCTAACTTATACACTATGCATTCATTTTTGGAATGATCATCCTCTAGGAGTGAGATTCTATTTTCCATGTGGTCTAATCAATTGTTTATAGTTTTAATTGATGCCTTCTCTTCAATAATTGCATCCTTTATTTCTTTCAGACTCTCTAAATTCTTTGTGTAAGTCCTGTATTATATCTACAGTTACATTCCTATTTGACCTTCTGGAGATCCCTGCAATTCTGTGTTGTGAGGTATTGTTATTGTGGTATTGTGGGAATTAATTTCTTTCTTGTTATTTCTTCTCATGATTTCAGAAGTTTGTATCTGTTGCTTTTGATAGATTTCTCTCAGTTTCTAGATGTCAGCTGGTGTATATCCAAGGGCAAATTGTGTTGTATTCAGTAGTGAAGGTTGAGTGAGGAGGGAAATGAATTTGTAAATGCAAGAATAGGGAAAGCTACAGATAGGATCAAACAGAATGAGAATATGGGTTTTGTAAGTTATTCTATGCAGATGGCTGGTGTCAAAGGGGCTGCATCTAGTGTTAAGCGTAGGTCACATTCCACATTTTCCACAGGTGTGGAATCTCGATCTCTCCCTGCCTCTGTAGGTGGTGGATGCCTCTGAGAGCAAACTCAATGTAAGAGTCTCTGTTCTCCACAGCTAGGGCTTTCCTGGTCTGACTACTCCCCATTTACCATGACTGTGTGTTCTGTGGTGATTCTAGAGATCCTACACGCATTAAGTGTAGGTTTCCTCCCACACTTTCCACTGATGCATAGCCTGAGTCTGTCTAAGCCTCTGTTATGTCCAATAGCAGACTCTATTCCCACTTTCTTCAGTTGAACTACAAAGTCTCAGACCCAGAGAATTTATCGCTGTTGTGCGAGTCCTTGGGGGCACCATGCTGGGCATTCTCCTGTGGGGACCACTGCTTCACTTACAGTGTTTTTTGTGGCCTGGTTTGGACCTCTGGAGGATGTGGTAAGCTTGGCCACCTCTGTTGCAATTTGTAGCTGATGTTTGTGCAGGAAGAACTGACGACCCACAATTCCAATGATCTGCTGTTGCTCACTTCAGGTCCCTGGTTGCCCTCCTGTTCATTCCTGGAGTTGGGTGCAGCAAAGCAAGATGGAGCTGGTGTGGTTCCTGTGGCCATAAGGTGGGTGGGTTTTCCTTCTGATGGATACCTGGAGGGTACAATGAACTTGGCCTCTACTGCTGGAAGTTGTAGCTGGTGTTTGTGTACAAAGAACTGATGGCCCACAACTCTGATAATCTGCAGCTGCTTCCTTCTGGCCCTTGGGTATTTTTCTGTTTGTCTCTGGATTAGGGTACAGTGAGGGTGCTGCAGGCGGGTTTCTTTTCTGCTCTCTAATCAGTCTTCTAACCTTTCTTTTACTCTAGCTGTGTACCTATCATGTTATTCCTCTACTGGTGGAATTTTCTGGCTTTGTTGAATGCTGTTTTCAAGGCAATGGCGATCAGCTGTTAGCAGGACTGGTATGTGCTGCTTCCCTTGGTCGCCATCTTCCCAGAAGTTGAAAAACATTTTCATTTGAAGCAATTCACCTATCTTGTATTGAAAAGCTATTTGTATCTATTTCTTTGAAGATCCCAATACTAGTACCTAAAACAACATTATGTGATTTCCTGCAAATCTGTGATTTGTGTGTGTGTTTATAAAAAATAAAGGTTTCTGCTGTCTGAAGTAATAGCAGAAGGTGCTTGTTTAGAGATTGAAGAATTCTTTTTTTTTTTTTTTGGTGGTACTGAGGATAGAACACAGGGGCATTGTACCTCCTAGATATACCCCAACACTGTTTTCTAGTTTTTTTTTTTTTTTTTTGAAACAGAGTCTCACTGAGTTGTGAAGTGCCTCACTAATTAGCAGAAGCTGTCTGCAAACTGCAGTTCTCCAAAGTCTCAGCCTCCAGAATTCTGGGATTACAAGCCTGTGCCCTGAAGGATTCTTTTCCTACATGGCTTTATTACATGGCTTTGAGTTGTTCCAACCTGGGGACTGGGAACCTCATGTATCCTGCATGTTTGTGTTTCTATGGTCTTCAGGAGTTTCATCATAGAACAGTGGCTATATTTCAAGAGTGTGTGTTTTAAGAGAATAAGGTACAGAGATTTTACCAATTGGAAGTCTGATAGTGCCATTTCTACCATACCCTATTGATTAGCCTACCTGAACGAAAGAGAAAACTTATAGACTTCTCTTACTGATGGGAAATAGAAAGCTTCAAGACAATTAACTAGGATGTAAGATATTATTGTAACCACATTCAGAAAATATACTCTGCATTATAGCCATTGTCTGGATGTCTTCCATGTATTCATTGCTCCCTAAGGAGCCTGAAATATCTCATTAAATTTTATGGCTAGCTTCAGCCTCAAAGTTCAGGCCAGAATCAGGAACAAACAAAGATTCTTGATTGTACTTCATTGGAAACACTTCCTTGAGTCCCTTTCCTTCTTGCTCTAAAGAGGTTTAAACTAAAGATCCACCCAGGTTCATCCCCTCATCTAAGACTTAGGATAAGTGCTAAAGGCATAACTGTTCAAAAAAGAAAAAAAAAAAAACAGGAGGCACAAGACAGGTCAAAAGATGATCTTAATTCAGCTGGATACATGTTGAGTCTCCATCTGAATTATCCTTTCTTTCCTTTCTTTCTCTCTTCCTTCCTTCCTTCCTTTCTTTCCTTCTTTCTTTTTCTCTTTCTAGAAAATTGAATTTTCAACCTAAGAGCCTTCTTAAACAGCTTCCTGCCCATATAGTTTGAGATTATAAGGCCTATTTTTATTTTGAACTCTGTAAATTTTCATCCAAAGTGGTTGTGTTCCTCTCAGACCGATTTTCTTAGTTTGTGGGTGTGATAGTTTGGATGCGTAGTATCCCCAAAGGCTCATGTGTTAAGAGGTTGGAGCTCTGCTTGGTGCTACTGAAAAGTGGTAGAAACCTTTAAGAGAGAGAGTCTGATGGGAGGTTTTGGTTCTTTGGGGTCATGTCCCCAAACTGTGGGAGCATGGTTTCTTAATCTTAATAAAATAACAGAAGGATACATTTGAACAGATGAAATTGTAATCCATATTAAATATAAAAATAAATTGATTATATTCTCTTAAAAATAAATGTTTCTCTTTATAAGTTTATTATTTCTCTTATTTTGTTACAGCAATGCCAAGTTTACTAACACAGTGGGTTTTCTATAATTCTTCCATTTTGTACCAAAATCTATCCCCATATATCTTTTTGAGATAAGCCCATCTGTGCCCTAAGCTTCTTGTGAAGGGGATATGGAAGAATGCAGTTAAGATTCTTAGAAACCTTACTGTTGAGTGGAGATGTTTCAGGAAGCATACTCATAAGATGCACCAAGGGCCTTTTGTTCATCTGGATGCTAGCTAGGAAATACTGTATTTTAACAAAGCAGGCGAGAGGCTTCTTGACATTTGACTTTTGCTCTGTCTTAATTTGAGAATTTGCTCTCTGAAGAACCTGTGAATAAGAAACAGTTTTACTTTCTAACCCAGAATATCCTGGATCCTTTATATTTTAACAGTTTGGTTTTTAGTTTATCTTTCTCCTTTTGAGTTTTATTATAGGCATCATAATAAAAAAAAATCTGGGTAGCCCTCTCAAAATGCTGCATAGAAACCTTCTTAGCTAGATCCTGAATCCTTCAGTTTAGTGGGTGTCTGTTTTTCCTATTATCCACATAATGAAGACATTGGAAATATTTCTGCTAAGAGTCCCTTTCTTCTTTCTTCTTAAAATATTGTTTCAGCTGGGTATGGTGACACATGCTTGTAATCCCAGTACTTGGGAGGCTGAGACAGGAGGATTGCACAGGTTTGAAGCCAGTCTCAACTGCTTAGTGAGGCTCTCAGCAAATTAGTAAGACCCTGTTTCCAAATAAAATAGGAATTTTATTTGGTCTGGGAGTATAGCCTGAAGTTAGAAAGCCTCTGGGTTCCATCCCCAGAACCATACACACACACACACACACACACACACACACACAATATTGTTTCTGCTCTAAGTCCTCACAAATGGCCTCCCTGTAACTGAAGCCCTGTAATTTTCACCAGTAGTCTACTCATGGCCTGTTTAACTTCCTCTTACCAACTGGTTCCAAAACTATAGACACATTTTTTAGGTTTCCTTATGGCAGCTTAACACCTTTGGCATCAAATTTTTAATTACTTATCTCTTGCTAAGTAACAAACTGCCACAAAACTTAAAAAAAAACCCAGCAAATTATTTTGCTTAAAAATACAGCAACTTATTTGCTTATAAATGGCAACAATTTATTTTGCTCATTAATCTAAAATTTAGGATATAGCTAATATTCTTATAAAAAGAGGAGATTCAAGCCCATATGTACATACACAATATAGAATTTCTGTTCCAGAGAATGTCAGCTGGGGTCACTCACCTGGGGACTAGAGAATGCAGTGTGTCTTATGTATACCTCAGGCAAGTTGGTGCTGGTTTAATTCAAGTAACATTACTATAATCCACTCCTTTCTCATTGACAATAGTTTTAATACTGATAACAGTAGAGAATAATGATCAAGAGTTCACTTTGTAATAGAGTCCATACATAAAATCCTTCTACTGAAACTTTTTTTTTTTTTTTTTGGCAGTGTAACTAGGGATTGAATCCAAGGACTTAGCATGCTAGCAGAATTCTTTCCCTGAATTACAACCCCATTCCTTTAGAAAAAAGTTATTTGGGGATAGGGTCTTGCTAAATTGCCAGGGCTGGCTTTGAATGTTCAATTGTCTTTCATCAGTCTCCTGAGTAGCTGGAATTATAGGAATGTGTCATCACACCTGGCCTTCTCATTGATTTTTAAGATTTGTAAGGTAGGAAATATTATCTTCACTTTGAATATAATAAACATTGCAGGTTATAGAATAATTTTGTTTTGGCCATGTAACTAATTAGGGGAGAGTTGGGATTTGAAAGCAAACCGTTTGACTCCAGAGAATGTTTTCTTAACTACTGTGCTAAACTGCTTCCTGTTTGTATGTACCAAATCTTGAATCAAAGCCAAGTGCAGTTAGATTGTACTTGTTTTGTTACAAATTTATTTCTTGCCAAAAGGATAATTAATTTGTTTCTCACTTTGACATGAAAGAGTCTCAGTTGACAGTGAATTTTTAATCAATCTCTACTTTATGAAAAATGAAAGGTATGGAATAAACAATACGATTTGAAATGCTAAGAAGTTTACAGTTGAAGTGACCACAGATGAAGTCGAAATAGAGAGCAGAAAAGACCAAACTGAGTATTTCTTAACTATATACTATGTGTCAAAATTAACCCCCTGGATATGGTATAGAATGTGAAGGCCTAAAATTTATTATCTCATCTGAGATGAAGTTCACAAAAAAAAATCGGTATGCATTTTAAGACAGTCTGAATTATCTGGGTGTGGTGGTGCACACTTGTAATTCCACTACATGGGAGGCTAAACCAGGAGGATAACAGATTCAAGACCAGACTCCGAAAATTAGTGGAACTCTGTTTTAAAAACACACAAAAATTTAAAAAATCTGGGGGTGTATCACAAAGGTAGAATGCCCCTGGGCTCAATCTCTAATACTACAAAAATTAACCAAAGAACCAAAACCCAGTATGAATCAATTCACATTGCATTAGAATCTTGGCCACTCTTCTTATTTGTGATATGGGGATTGAACCCAGTGATGTTTCACTTCTGAGCTAGTCCCATAGCCATTTGTTATTATTTATTTTGAAATATGGTCTCATTAAGTTGCTGAGGTTAGCCTCCAATTTGTGATCCTCTGTTTTAGCCTCCTAAGTACTGGGATTATGGGCCTGTGCAACCACACCTGTTTTTTTTTTTTTTGAACCCACACTTCTAAATTTCAGTTTTTTTACATGGAAAATGGGGATATTAATATTATTTAGCTTGTATGTCTGAGATAAGAATAAAACAAAACTATGCACATAAAACCTTTAACTTAAAGTCTGGGAAATAGAATGAAAGCAGGAAGTTTTAATAATTATTTTTATTTTTATTACTTATTTTTGTATACCAGATACTTCATTGTATGCTCTCAGAGAGGTCAGAGTGAAAGCAGTTAATATTGGCTTAAATACAATAGAACGTTTCATAGAAGATGGAGTCTTTGAAAGATTTAGGAATCCAACATTGAAAGGAGACATTTAAGGATGAGAGAATTAAGGTATGAAAAATACAACATTGGAGTTAGCCTGCTGAGGGGTGATAACACTGGAGTTTTAGGAATACTATTCTGAATAGTTCTTTGAGGCTATTCTTATCTTAGTGAGAGAGCTTAGGCTATCTTTCAGCAATGTTTTATTTTGTGTGTACTTTTATTTAAACAAGGGGTAAATTAATGGCTCAAGGGACTTAATTGTGTTATTTATTGTCTCAGATTATTGTGGATGAGGATTTAATGAGGTATTACTATGTTTTATTGCATATCATAAATATTTCTTTCAGCCTGTTTGCATATTTCTTGAGAACTGTTTGATTTACATATGCCTGTCTAAGTGAGAATTGCATAATTGATCATAGATGACAAATGGTTTTCATTAAGATATTTCAACATGTGGTAAATTGGTTGTGTGGGAAGTATGATTGATTTTCTTTCTGTGTGAGAGGTAGTTCAGTCTACTGATCATTGAAGCCATTATTGACATGAGTTAGCTTCTTTTGCTCTTCCTGCTGTGTGTACTTTAAGGTTGCATATTCAGTGATAAGTGGTCTCTTGTGCATCATCCATTTTTACCAAATTGTGTATCAGTCCAAGTTAGATGGAATGGTAGTAATTGCTTATTAGTGAATACAGAGACTTAGAACTTAGAAAAACATTTAAAGAAAGTTATAGCTTGAGACAGATTTTATAAAGTAATTATTATATGCATATACTTCTTTTAAATAAAATACATCTGACTTTAGATTTTGGGGTTTTGACTCATGATGATTAATTTTAATACTGTTTTTTAAAATAATTTTTGAAATAGAATAAGAGAATAAAAGAAAATTCATCTCACTCTTTTTTGGTGGGGCAGGGCCCATCAACCTGGAAATTGAACCCAGGGCCATGCTGATGCTGAGCATGCACTCTACCATTGAGTCGCATCCTTAGTCCTATACCTCACTTGTTTTAAGAATTACTTTAATTTAAAATCATAATAGTAATAATTTGATATCAGCATTATATCATGGCAGTGGTAATAAAAGAAAAAAATTCTCAATTTTTTACTCTGTTCTTATAGGTATGATACTCTGTCCTGAAGTTGAAGTGTTCTGTTACTGTAAACTTATGGATGGCTGTTTTTACTATAGATGATAAACATAGATAAGTATCAAAATATTATAAATTTAAAGTTCTTTGAGTCATAGTCTGTTGACATTTATGAATTTACTTAGAATATAAAGTAAAATTTTATTAAGAAAAATATTGGGTAAATTTTGAGTGCAAATAAGACCTCTTAGATTCAAAGGCTACAAAGGTAACACTTACACATATGGTTAATTGATCATTTTATTCTAGAAGAAACAAAAATTCTTCTACTGTCTTGATTTTGCTGTCTCATTGCCTCTGACACTCCTGATAATATTTGGAAAAAAACAGGCTGATTATTTAGGAAATCATTCATTTTAATTAGTGTATGCTGAGTCCCAGGGAAACGGGGGCATTTAAAACATTTAATTATTTTGGCCAAAATTACAGTTCGTTTTATCACATCACTGATATTTTTTGAAATGTCTCTGGTCATATGTTTATCTTCTCAGACTAGACAGGAAGTAGTAAAGTGCACAGTCAAGAATTCTATCTCTGAACACGTGCGTGAATGTGCATTGTTCAGGTCAGTCCTGGAGATCCACTCGGGTGTGTATTCTTTTTGTGATAGTTACTCCCAACAGATAGAAAAGAACAAAGTTTAATTTCAATCTACTTTTCTCTTTAAGACATTTATAAAACTCCTAACATCGTCTAATTTTAAAGAAATAGGTGATTCAATAGTCAGTGGCACTAAAGATATCTGTCCCAGAATCATAGAGTCGGGAGCTATATGCAGAAGTCAACTCCATCTGGAGTTCAATCACACTTTCCCACATGGTTAATCACCAGCTGCTTATGAAGGGGAGTGTCATCAAGGCGGGTAGGCCTGAAATTAGCTGTACAGCTGCATTTCGGCTTACATGCAAACCCTGTAACAAGATGAGAGCGCATGAAGGCAAAGATAACTATGACTCCTGTACTCCTTTTTTTCCCTCCAAGGCTAAAAGTGCTATATTAATTTTGAAGAAGTATTTAGACTTGCAAGAAGCAATCTGTATCACTTTCTGTGTTCCAGATTAAAGTTGAAGAGAATCGACATGCACCTATTCTGGCATATCATTAAAGTACTAAGACTTTAAAACTAGCATATATAGGTTTCTAAATTTTACTAATGTGGCTACTTTTACTCTAATCTATTTCTCCTGACCAAGAAGATAGTGGGTTTTGGACTCATAAATTTTGCTTTTTTTATAATCCACAGATAAGGTCTTGAAATTTCTTGGGGGCACAGAGAATAACCAGGTTAGCCCATTGTGGAATGCTTTAGGATGGATGCAGTTTAAAAGTTAGTATTAGTGATAATTGTTTCTGATTTATTTCTACTTACATGAAGATATTTAAAATTTATGAACAGCTCAAATGATGATTGCTGAAATTATCAATAGTTTCTCTATTTTGAAGTTTTAACATTTCTTTTTCAGTGTTATCAACATTCTTATCCATAAAAAGGAATAGGAGGCAAACTATTATTCCATTTTACTCAAGCAGAAAATTGAATTTAGTATCTGGTGTGTGTTACATAGTGACTGTTTGGTTAGGAATATTGGACCCTGTTTCCTGTCCAATGAAGCATTATGGGAAATAATGCATGCAGACACTTGCCACTGGGCTTCTTATTTTGAAATACTGATCCAGATCTTTTGGGGGATCTCTCTTATATGAAAACACTGGATGAGGTCTTTTAAGGGAATCTTTATCCAGAATGACCATGAGGGCAGAAATCATTTATTTACATTGTGGCCAGTAATCGAGTTCTATGCTTGTGGATTATAATGATGAGATTTTTTCCACTTTACTGGTAAGCAATTACTTGAAAGGGAATTGAATTGAAACTGTGATGATTTTTGAAATAAGCTTTTTCCTGTAGAAGTACAATTTGATGCAAAAATGTAAACAGATCTTTGAGTATACAACTGGATGTTTTAGACAATGATGATTTTTAAGTACCTGTAGCCCATTACTAACTGATTTGTGGAATGTGTATAGAGACTAGAGAAGAAAGTTGCAACAAAAATTACCATAATGGAGTAACACATTTTTAAAATGAGAATAATTTGAGTATACATTTTGACACAGTTTAGGTAAATACACACATAGAATAAATATTGCATCACTTTGTCAATCACACATAAGTCTCTTTCTGCATGGTTAAGTATTTGACCAGGGACACGCTGTTAGTTGTCAATCTTCAATGGCAATTTTAGACAGACTGCTCTTGTGGTGGATCAAAATGTTTTTGAATGATCAATTCTAATATTTCTATATAAAGAATATATCATACTAATACCATCTAATTCTAATGTACTTTAAATATTCTCTAGTGTGCGCAACAATTTTATTTTGGTACAGTAATCTTTATTTAATGGATATTTTTGTGTGTGTGGTACTAGGAGTGGGACCCAAGGGCTTTCTACTTCTATAATATACTCCCAGACCTATTTTCTATTTTATTTGGAGACAGGGTCTCATTAAGTTGCTGAGAGCCTCACTAAGTAGTTGAGGCTGGCTTCGAACCTGTGCGATCCTCCTATCTCAGCATCCCAAGTGCGGGGATTACAAACGTGCACCACCACACCCGGCTTACTGGAATTGTTTTAAAATAATTTTAAATATGTATATTTTTGTTTTGTGTACTAAGAATTGAATGCAGGGCCATTATACATCCAAGTTATAACTACCCCCACCTATTTTTATTGTTTATTTTGAAATAGGATCTCAGTAAATTGCCGAGGCTAGCCTCAAACCCTTAATCCTCCTGTCTAAGTCTCCCAGGTACTGGGATTATATATATGTGCCACCACACCTGGTTTCCAAATGTATTCTTTTATACATTTAAAAAAGTAAGCATGATAAAAATCTCTCTGTGAATGGCCTGCCTGCACATGCTCTTAAATTGGCCAACTCACTTGTTAGGGTCTATCATTGACATTTTCTGATGCTTGCTATAGGCTATGCATATCTAACTCGTTCAATCCTTGAAACAACTTTTTATGGTACATACTATTCCCATCCTTCCTATTTCATAGATGAAGAGAACAAGACACTAAGAGTTTCAGTATCCTGCCCAATGTCATTTGATTGGTTAGCAGCCACACTAACATTAGAGCCTAGGCTGTCTGGTTTCCCATCCTGTGCTGGAGTATGACATTGCATATGGTTATGGGTGAACTGAAAATGCCTCTGTCTACCTGAATTTCTAAAATTTCATAAATTTCAAAGAAGTAAAATAATTTACTACTAAGCAGGCAGTGCTTAGATACATAGATGTAGAAAGAAAAATATGCTAAGGACAAGCTTAGAAAGAGCAGGTATGAGATGCAGACATGCTTTTTGCAGCACTGCTGAATCATTCTTCCCTCGGGTAGGCCACAGGCTGCTGTAGCTAGTCCCATTGATAATGATTTTCTCTCACCTCCTTGTGAAGTTAACCAATATTTTCCAGTAAAGAAAAGTGCCTCCTCACCCAGATGACTTTTAACATATACAGGCCCCAAAGCCATAAAACTTATTTAGGAAAATCCCCATTCTACTGATTTTTTAAAATTTCTTATCCTCTCCCCCCTTCTTTCTCTTTATGTGTCAATCACACTGAGGCCTGGAGTCAAGGTTAGCATGTGGAAAAAGAGAAGAAAATGATTACCTCCTTTCCAGTGCCTAAGATTAATCCTGGATGCAGAAGGGAAGACAATTCTATTCTCAGTTAAGTTAAGTCTAGTGTATTGATCACTGCATAGGATATGAAGTTCTAATTGTTAAATCCAGACTGTGCTTTGGAGTTCAAGTGATGGTAGACATTTGAAAGTCATGGGGCCTGTAGATTTTTAATCTAGAATTAGGGAAAAGTAATCTTTTACTGCTGAACAAATTTTAAAGGGAAGTAGAAGTAAAAAAAATAAAGATTTTTTTTTATTACACCACATATGCCATGCTTGATTAACTTGTGTGGAAAGAAATCACCAAGGGGAAGAATAACACCTCCAATTATATAACTGGTTTAAACAGAGGCATCAGAAAGAAGGGCACTCAGCAGGTGTAGTGATGCTGAGCTTCCTGCCACCAGGTAAAGGGTATTGTATGGCTCCTTAGGGCTACACTCCCAGACCTATTTGATATTCTTTTTTAAATTTGGAAATAGGTTCTCTTAAGCCAGTGTGGCTGGCTTTGAACCTATGCGATCCTCCTGTCTCTGCCTCCCAAGCACGGGGATTACAAGCGTGTGTCACCACGCCCGGCAATCCTAGTGATTATTTTAATTGTGTTTTTCCACATTTATTTTCTTATGTGGATTTTATTCTCTGAAGGGACTGCACTTTTCATTTATAATTACTGCCTTGTATGTTGAAAATAGCTTTTGTTTTTTGCGGTACTAGGCATGGGACCCAAGGGCATTCTACCTCCGAGCTACACCTCCCAGCCCTATTTTTTATTCTTTATTTTGAAACAGGGTCTCACTGAGTTGCAAAGTAGTAAGTAGTAGCTGACGTCCACAAACCATGATCTTCCTGTCTCAGCCTCCCAAATTCTGGGATTACAAGTGTGAGCCACCATGTCCAGCTTGAATATAACTTTTTTTAAAACAAATTTTTATTGAACATAAATAGTATACATTTAAACTATATTTGGTGCCCTCTCCCCCCTACCCCCATTTTCCCTTCCCCCTCCCACCAATGGTTGTCTAGGTTAACCATGTCATATTCATAATTTTACACATATTCAGATGTAGACCCTCATTAATCAAGATCAGCCTTCCTCCTCTCCTATCTTTCCATTCAAACTTTGTTGATATTTCCCTTCCATTATCTGGAGTCCCACTGGTATCCTCTGTGTTTCCTAGTTTGGGCATATTAGAGGAAACATATATACCTTCTCCTTCTGTGCTTGGCTGATCTCACTTAACTGAGATTCCATCTAACCCCAGTCAGAGTGGCAAGCATAAAGAAATCAAATAACAACAAATGCTGGCGAGGGTGTGGGGAAAGAGGAACTCTTTTACACTGTTGGTGGGAGTGCAAATTAGTTCAGCCACTATGGAGATCTGTGTGGAGATTCCTAAGAAAGGTGGGAATAGATCCACCATATGATCCAGCTCTACCACTCCTGGGTATCTTTCCAAAGGGGTTGAATTCAGAGAACCACAGCAACATATGCATACCTATGTTAATAGCAGCACAATTTGTAATAGCCAAAATATGGAACCAACCCAGATCACCATCAACAGATGAATGGATAGCAAAACTATGGGAAATACACACAATGGAATTCTATTCAGCCATAAAGAAGAACAAAATTATATCATTTGAAAGAAGATGGAAAGCCCTGGAGAACATTATGTTGAATATAACTTTTTTAAAAATAGCATTTTAGGAGAACTTTATGGGCTTTTCAGATGTGGATCTTTTTTGTGTGTGTGTGGTTGTACTGGGGATGGAACCCTTCTACCTTACCTCCGGGCTACACTCTAAGGCATTTTTTATATATTTATTTGGAAACAGGGTCTCTTAAGCCAGCAAGGCTGGCTTCGAACCAGCGCGATCCTCCTGCCTCTACCTCCCAAGCGCGGGGATTACAAGCATGTTCCACCACGCCGGGCCAAGACCTATTTTTTAAATATTTTTTTATTTGGAAACAGGGTCTCTTAAGCCAGCAAGGCTGGTTTCAAACCTGCGCGAGCCTCCTGTCTTCGTCTCCCAAGTGCGAGGATTACAAGCCTGTGCTACCACACTCGGCTGATGTGGATCTTTAATAGTTTAATCATACCACCAATGAGCAGGCAGAAATATATTTTTTGAGAAAATTGAGACAATTCATTCTAATAGCATCTATATATTTTTGAGTTATCTTTTATATACCCAATGCCAGAAAGACTGATCCATTATAAAGAAACTCTCTATTATAAGGAGAGTTTATTAGATTTATTTATTATTTATTTATTTATTTATTTGTGTGTTTGTGTGGTACTGGAGATTGACTTTAGGAGAATTCTACCTCTGAATTATACCTTCAACTCTATTTTATTTTATTATTATTATTATTATTATTATTATTATTATTATTTTAGTTTTGAAACAGGATTTTACTAAGTTGTGGAGGACCTAAGTTGTTGAGGCTGGTCTCAAACCTATGATCCTCCTGTCTCAGCCTCTCAAGTTCTGGGATTACAGGCACGTGATACCACACTCAGGCCCTATGGGTTTTATTTAAAGAATATACAAGTAAAGTGGAAGGTTATATACCAAGTAGTGCTTGGATAAGGTTGGGGTGTAGGTTATAAACTAGGAAGGAAGCAGGATCAGAGGATATTTTCAAAATAGACTCTGATTTTGTTTGTGGTATTTCCTGTCTTCTACTAATAAAATATTGAATGAAAAATAGAAAAATATTTAATGATGCACTATAGAAGATGGAATCATGGATGTCTATTGTATTCTTCTTTAAACTTCTCTCTGTCATTAAATCTCTCAAATGAGAGTCCAACATATGAGGGCAGATGTGAGACAAAGTGCATATACTGTGCTTTCCACTCTAGAGGAATTCATATTCGATGAAGTGAACAAGTCTGCCTGGCCTGGGACAGATGGGGCACTAAATAAAGACAAGCAAAAATCTGCACTCATTGGTGCCCAGTATGAGACATGGACCTCGTTCTCACCACGGTGTTTCCAGCACCTCGAGCAGTCATAGAGGCTCGATAGCATGTACTCCAGCAGTAGAACGTGTGTAGGTAACGCGTGTCTAGTGCAGACGCTCAGTAGTAAGTCTTGGCCTGATCTGAGGGTAGAAGATCCAAAGCAAAATATAGGCTGAATTAATCCTCATGTAGCTTTCAGTTGCCTGTGAGAACATATAACTATTGCCATGATGTTTGAGATGCCCATACTAATCTGCAGCCCTAGACCTAGAGACCAGGAGCCTACAAAAGAATAGTTAATAAAGTTTGGTAAATAAGGGAGCAGTAATGGATATCTGATTCACTGAAACATTTGCATATTATTTTTGCCAGAACTGAACATTAGGTTTTGCTAATGCAAACTAGGAGGAAGGGTGCCCTGTTGAAGAATGTTATTTGAACACTGCTTGTCTTGGAAACAACTATATGAGTTAAAAATAAAGACTTCTGATTATATTCCTAAACAATGGGGTTCATCTCTGAAAAATGTATTTTAATTAGTTTACAGGTGATTTATTGAGAAACATTGGGCTGTGGTAGTGATTTGAGGATAGATTCCGTCATGAAATATTATAAGGATGTAGCCTCAAAGTCCTCAATTATGAGACTGTATTTGAGGAATGGTGGAACAGAAACCCTATAGATTTAAATAAAACCCAGAGATTTCTGAAAATGAGACAACAAGAGGAGGAGAAAATATTTGCAATGTCTAATAAGGGACTATTATTCAAAGTATAGAAAGGACTCTTAAAACTCAACCAAAATAAAAATGAGTAAAAGATACGAGAAAACATCATGGGAGGAAATATAGAGATGGCATATAAGGGTAAGAAAAGATACTTTGAGTTAAATTTTTTCAAGAACTAAAAATTAAAAGATTAATGAGATACTACTACACACCTGTTAGATTGACTCAAGTCCAAAACTCTGACAACAATACATGCTGGCCAGGATGTGGAGCCTCAGGAACTCTCTCTAACTGCTTGTGAGGATGCCAAATGATAAACCATTTGAAAGACAGATTGGGTATTTCTTATAAACCTATACATACTTTTACCATATGATCCCACAATCACACTCCTTGTTATTTACCCAAAGGAGCTGAAAGCTTATGTCCACACAAAAACCTGCACATGGCTGTTTATAGCAGCTATATCCATAATTGCCCAAACTTGGAAGCAATCAAGATGTCCTTCAGCAGATAAATGGATAAATAAACTGTAGTACATTCAGATCAGAAATTATTCAGTGCTAAAAAGAAATGAGCTATGAAGGCATGAGAAGACATTGAGGAACCTTAAATGCATATTACTAAGTGAAAGGAGCCAATCTGAAACAGCCTTGTACTGTATGAGTCCAACTATATGACATGCTGAGAGGCAAAACTATGGAGAGAGTAAAAATATCAGCAGTTGCCAGGGGAAGAGGGAGGAAGGGATGAATAAACACAACACAGAGGACTGTTTTTTAGGTCAGTCAAGTTTGTTCTGTATGATACTGTAGTGGTGGATTCACATGTCATTAAATATTCCTCTAAGCCCATAGAAGGTACAACAGCAAGGGTGAACCCTAATATAAACTATTCATTTTGGGTGATACTGATAAATTACTGTAAGTTTATTGATTATGCAAAATGCACCATTGTGGTGTGGCCTTTTGCTGGTAGAGGTGGTTTACTGTGTGTGAAGTTAAGGGGTACATGAGAACTTTACACTTTCTGGTCAGTATGCCTTGAACTTGAAATTGCTGTAAAAATAGTCTCTGATTAAAAGTGATTAATTGATTATTTTACTTCCTTTTTATTCATTCAAAAACATAAACTGCATGCTTATTTTGCATTTGACATTCTGTTGTCCATTATGCACACAAAGATAAGCTAGTTTAGTTGCTAGATAAACTGATAAGATTATAACACAATGTGATAAGCCCTGTAATTGAAAAAGAAACAAAAATGATTCTTCTAATGTGAGACTAGAATTCACCAATAAAATATAAAAAAGGTTTCTTCTGGTCACTTAAAGCGAAGCTTCTAAGTTTTAATCATTAAGTTGATGAATTTTAGAGGAGGTGAGAGTTCATTTAAGAATTGATGTATAGCTGGGCGTGGTGAAGCACGCTTGTAATCCCGGCATTCGGGAGGCTGAGACTGGAGGATCGCGGTTTGCGGACAGCCTCAGCTACTTAGTGGGGCCCTCTGCAACTCAGTGAGACCAAGTTTCAAAATAAAGAATAAAAACTAGGGCAGGCGTTGTAGCTCGGAGGTCGAATGCCCCTGGGTTCCATCCCCAGACTCGCAAAAAAAAAAAAAAAAAAATTGATGTATGACTGAGTATGACTGAGTTTTCCAGTTAAAGACTTTCAAAAGACTCAGTAGAGGATGAAAATGTGAAGAAGTAGGGCAACCATGAAATAAGATTTATCAGCTCTCCTGGATGTCATCCACTGGACTACTGTCTTCATTTAATTGTGGCATTCAAGGTAATTTTTTTGTTACATTGAGGTCCCTTTACTTTATGACCATTTGTTTATAGCTATCCATGTAGGGATAACTCCCTCCTGTACCTGCCAAGCCTGAATCCTGCTATAAATATTCAGATTCCTATTTCTGATTTCATAAATCCCATGTCCCAGGGCTCCGCCACTCTCCAAGTCAACACTTACCCTCCTGAATCATCTTTACTTTCTCCATTTATACTGGGACTAAAATTATGACTTCTATGCTTACTTTATGATGTACCTACCACCTAGCTTTCCTTTCCAAATATCCAAAAGGAAGCTTTAAAAATATGCCTCTAACTGAGCAGAGAGTGAATAGCAATATCAACTGAGCTCCAGGTTATAGATGACCTGGTTAGCACATTGAGGGTAAGGGCAATACTGAAAAAGAATACCTTTGGTTGTTTTAAATCCCTCAGAATCTCCATCCTCTCAGCACAAATTTAGGAATATCTCCACCTTGGTCTCATAACTATCTGGATGCATAGGATAAAGCTTTGCGTGTAGCTTGCTCAGCCTGATGGTGTGGTCTAGCAGGTCCTCAAGCTCAGCTATGGAGATGGGTTCCCAGAGAAGCTGAAGGTCCTGATCTGGACACAGTGGCTAAGGACAGGAAGGAAGACATCCAGTTGGGAGTTCATGGATCTTGGGGCTTGAAGGTGGCTGCATCTGTCTCTAGAAGAACTTGAAAGGGCTCAAGACTTATGTCAGTTTGAAGCCCCTCTCTGGTCCATTTTTTTCAGCTGACTGATGTTTACAAAGAGAAACAGATGGTTTGAGTTTAATTTGGAAAGCAGGAAGTTATTGAGAGCACCTGCAAAGAAGCCTTCAGGTGCCTGAGCACCTGTTTCCAGCAGAATTCAAGGAAGGAGACCGAGTTCATATAAAGCTTCTGGAAGAACTGACAAATGATTTGATGGCAAGCTTCCCATTCTTCTTTGGGAAAATGCGGCCAGACACATAGATAAGGAAGAGGAGGAGTTGAGGAAGATTACTCATCTGGCTGAGGTAAGGGGTGAAGCTTGCCAGAGTGATTGGGTTCCAGAAAGAGTTTACTTCTACCTCCTGGATATAGTCCAGATCCAAAATTTTAGAACCTTCCTGATATTTCAGATGGTTATTGCAAAAATCTTTAGTTCCTCACAGCACTGCTGTAGTAAACTTTTCTCTGTCTGGCCCACAGGAGTTAGGAAAGAAATTCACCCAGAAGTCTTTTCACAAGGCACAGGTTTTCTACCACCACCTTCAAGGCTCCACTGCCCCCATCTTTGGTCTGCAGTTTTCCTCTTACTCCTGGCTTTTTTGAGTAGACACTGGCCATGGATCTAGACCAAGCCTGATATACATAGTACAAAACTAGCGCATGCAAGCTCCACCTCCTGGACAAACGTTTTGGGCCAGTAGCACATGAAGCCCCCGCAGCACAACTCCTGAGTCTCCTGGAAAATGATCTCCAGCAAGTCCTCCAGAGGAGGCAGACACAGAGCCAGCCTCTTGCCACCCCTCATGGCTGCACCAAATCCCTGGCAAAGGCCTCCCAGATAGGTGGTGGGAAGAGTTTGTTTCTCTACAAAGTCTTCCCATCAGTCCCAGGAGGCTGGCGTGGGATGATGGGATGCTTTTCCTGACAAATCAGGTCTGGAATAGGTTCCCAGGGTGCTCAGATGTCAGGAGTAATGGACAGTAACTTCAGGCTCCAGGATTCAATGTCTTTCCTTCAGATCCTTAGCAGCTTTTAGAGACCTAGTTATACCTGCCCTTTGTAACTACTAGCTTCTGACTAGTAAGCGATAAAAAATTATATTCTGAAATATTCACTCAGTTCCTCCTGACTGTTTTTTTTTGGGGGGGCTTTCTTCAAATTGACTCAATTAGATATCCAGGTGTGAAAGGGAGAGAATTAGGAATAGGCTGGAAGTCAATGACTCATTCATGGATTCATCCCACATCACTGAGTGAGTTTTACTATTACTTGGCTGTTGTAGTCCTGCGTGGGAGGTGGAGAAGAATTTAATTTGTTCCTAATATTTGACAGGAAAAATACAACTTGAGAATATCATTGTTGGGAAAGCCTTGGGCCATTATCAAACTATACAAAATATTCTCAAGTTAAAGCAACTTTATGTAGATAGTGGTGTCATTACCCCCCCAAAACAGAATAGAAATCTCTGTGTATTAAACAGTTACTTGGGATTTATGTCACCAAACATTGCAGATTATATGCCTATTTAGGGAAAAAGAGAGGTACCACTGAGGGCATAATTACTTTTCAAGAATTAGAGTAAACTGGCCAGATGTGGTGGCATATACCTTTAGTTCTAGTACTTCAGAGGCTGAGACAGGAGGATCACAGATTCATGATTAGCTCAGCAACTTAGTGAAGCCCTCTGCAAGTTAGTGAGACTCTGTTTCAAAATAAAAAAATAAAATAGGGCTGGGAAGTAGTTCAAAGGTAGAAGAGCTCTGAGTTCAAGCCCCAGTATCCCCCCCCCCACATAAATGTGTGGGGCTTTTTTAATGTGGCAAAGGGGAAAGGATTGAGGAAGGCTTTTGTCTTCATGGAGTTTAGAAATTAAAGGAGAGTCACTATAAAAGAAATAACTGGAGATTCTCAAAAATCCAATATTATCCTTGAGGGCAGGGAGGAGGATTCAGTGTTTGCCCCCACTCCCTAAAGTAAAGAGTTTTTCAGATGGAATCAGATCAGCAAACTGGCTTGAGAAGATTTAAGTCTAAGACTGAGTGAGAGAGCACCATTTATGACCAAACCTGGAGAGTCAGAACCAACCAACTAACCAACCTTTCTTCTTTCCTTCCTTCCTTTATTTTTTTCTTTTTATGTGGTACTAGGCACTGAACCCAGGGCCATTCTACCTCTGAGTTATGACCCCTGGCCCTATTTTATATTTTTTATTTTAAAAGAGGGTCTTACAAAGTTGCTGAGCACCTCACTAAATTGCTGAGGCTGGCCTCTAACTTGTGATCCTACTGTCTCAGTCTCCCAAATACAGGAATTTTAGGCATGAGCCACCATGCCCAGCCAAGAATTTCTAATTCTGAAAATCACTGAGGATGGAGGCTGAGGGATTCTTGGGGTGTTGGTCATGGCAGCCCTCATCTGGACATCTTTTAGAGCCAGGGTTCTTCCCACAGGGGCACATTTCCTAGCCAGCAACCAGCCCTGTCATTTTCCCAGGAGCTTTTAGCCTTTAAAGCATGTTTTCTCACCATTTTATCTAAACTGTATCTCCATAAGTCAATTTTCTTGATGATTAGGCTGTATGTATGTAGTGGAAACACAAAACACTGATTATTATGAAAACTACTATTATCTAGTTCAGGTGTAGAGAAGTTTATATTAAGGCTCTACTAAATTATTGTCAAAAATTTCTTTTAAGAAATATAAAATGCATTTTTGAAAGCTTTTCTAATTGGTTAACACAGTTTGGATTTAATTAGACTAGCATAAAGTATAATTGGACCTTTGCATTTTTTCAATAAATGAATGTTTCAGTCAATAGATCATTTTAACGGGGTATTTGCCCATGATGCTCTTTATATCAGCGATTAATGCAATCTAATATTCTAATGGTGAGGTCTGTTTTGTTTCCAGCTAATGTGATAAACACCAACAGTTCAGCATCAACACCTTAATTACACAGAGTGAGGGCTAATATTAAGCAAATTGTATTCTGTCAACTACTTTTGGTTCAGTGGGTTTTAGCAACTGAAATAGGCTTTTTCAAGATAAATAAGCCATGCACCTGCAATGCGCATACATGCTATTGGACAGAGACTTTTCACAGAATTATTTATGGCATCAGGGGATTTAGATTTGATTACAGTTAACACTACTCTGTGTTTGGTTGTGTTATTTACTCTGTGCTTGCTTACCATAGTTGTGTTCTTTTTTAATATTTAGTATCAATAGAGAACTTGTGTCTTCATATTACAGTCTTGAGTTTTTGGGAATAAGTACATATTCCTTTAAATGGCACAAAACAAGGCCTAAAGTATTAAATTTATTAACTTTGGTAAGTTGCTGGAGAAAAAAGAAAGCCTCAAGAGATACCTAGACATTTTTTTCAGACATTTTGGGGAGATAAAACTTTTTCTGTTTTTTTTTTTTTTTTTTTTTTTACAAAATATAAATCATCTTAGACTTCCTAAGATCTATTATCAAAACAGTGGTAAACTGATGAAGCTAAATTTTTTTCTTTTGAAAGAAACTTGAATATTCTTGATGAATTTTTCAAAGCATATTTTAGTTGTAAAAATAACTGTCAAGTAGTATAGAGGTGAAGGTGTGTACCTCGCTTTGAAGAGCTCCTAAAATGAAAGCCAGTCATTATAGAAATAGCAGCAAAAATAGCTAGTGTATACTTTGCATATGCTAAACTTTGTTCTAAACATTTTACACATTTTAGGTCATTTCAGTTTCACAATGATTCCAAGCTATGAACACCAATATTCTATTTTGTGGGTAAGAAACATAAAGGAATAAAGAGGATGTGGACACTTGCCCAAGATGACACAACTAGTCTGTGAGACACGGCTGAGAAGTAAACTCAAGTCAGTCTGCCCCTGAAACCCTTGTAGACTCTGTAGACTCAACCTTCTCCCAGGATACAGGGGTAATGGCCATGATGGAACAACGTATAGGATAATGAGGCTACCTAGGAGAAAGAGACCTCATTCTAGACAGAAGAAATAGCACGGAAATATAAAATACATTGGAACTTAAGGGTAATTATAAATTGTTCAGTCTGCGTTAAGTACAAAGTTCATGAGTATTAGGAAGAAGGGAAAGATGGGGCTGGATTATGAAGATTATTGGAATCTGTGAAAGATAAATAGAAGAATAACATGATTGAATTGCTTTTTAGATCAAATACAAAGGGAATAAACCAGGAAGTGTCAAGTTGGGAGGTTAGAAGCACAATTCAGGCAAGAAGAGCCAAAGGTTTGAGCTATAGGAGAAGAAATGAAAAATACAAACCAATTTTCAGAGATAGTTCATTGGTAGAAGTGACAAATCATGGGACAAAGGGAGGGAGAAGTACAGTTTACCTTCCCAGTTTCTAGCTTGGAGGCCTGGGCAGAATGTAACCTTCCATAATTAGGCAGCGAGCCTGGAAAAAGAGTTAGATTTGGTGTGGGGTATGGAGGAGAAGGTGTTGCTAAAAGATGACATTCACTTATTTGAATTGGCCAAATTCAAAAATTCTGTGCATCTGGAACAAAAGAAAATTCTGGCTGTCATTAGCATATGAGATTTGAAGCCAAGAATTTGTATGAAGTCACCCACAGAAAGTTAATCGAAAAACAAACATCAAGACCCAAGGATGCAACCCTACATAATATTAAAAATTAATGAGGGGCAGGAAAATGAGGACCCCAGCAAGGAGTGGCCTGAAAAGAAGGAGGGAATTAAAGAGAAGAGCATCTCAATACAATTCTTTTTGGTTGAGCACAGTGGTACACAGAAAAGAAGTGGCCTTAAATGCCCAAGAGCCTTAAATACTAATTATATGAACTTAACTCTATCTGTAATTTCTCTACTTTCCCCAAACTTTCCTTTAGCTACTCATTAAAATACCTCTGATCTCAACTCCTGTGAGACTCCTCCCAAGTCAAACTCTAGATTCAGGGGATAATGAAATTATGTATTCATAGAAAGAAATGCCATGAGCTCCAAGAAGAAAATATGTTAACACAGCATTCTCTCAGCATTCTGCAAAGATACCCAAAAGTATTCTCCTTAATTGCTATGCAATCATCCTTGCACATTTATAACCTCTTCTCTAGATCATTGACATACTCTACCACCATGTTAAGTGCAGACGGAGGCAAGAGATAGGAAGGAAATATCCCATCCATCAAGAAAAAAGAGAAGGGTACAAAACAGAGTTGGGCATAATTTTCTCTTGGAACCTGCAGCACCTGTTACGTTTCCTGAAGCCTAAAATGGCCTCTTGTTGCTTTGGTTGCTGCTCCAACCATCTGCCGAGCTGCAGAGAGGTGGACTGCAGTAGCTGAAAACCTCTACAAATGCGGTAAATGCTGCTTACTGGCCAGGTGAGGAAGCCAGGAAGAGATGGGTGCCAAATGCAAGTCCTGCTCCTTTCTTTTTGTTGCCATTAAAAAAAAAATAACCCAGGCCTTAAGAGCTGCCATTGACATAAATATAATTTAATGGCTCTTCAGCATTTTCAAAATCAGAGCATTATTAGCAAGAGCCTTGGAGATTTTCAGAGTAGAATTTCAAAAAATAGTTCCTTGGCAAGCCGTTTTAAAAGCAGATGTCGCGAGTATACTTCAGGACAGCTGCCTATTAGGTGACAGTACTTCAAATGCGTGCAATGTGAAGGAAATATATTTGCTGTTTTCTTGATAAAGATAGCTGTCACCTGCCTCGTCTAAGTGTGGGAACAGATTTTCCTGGTTGCTGCCTGCTTTTCCTTCTGTTTTCCAGGTTTTGCTCAAGCATTTTGAAGAAAGACCTGGTTAAACTTAGATTCACATTGACAGCTCAGTTTGGGATGCTATAGTCTAATTATGTATTTACACATTTCTTTGATTAGGTAGAATGCTTGAGGGCTGTGAGCAGCATCTATCAGGGTTTAAGCCTTGATTGTACATTTTACTAGTTTGTGAATTTGAGATATTTTTGAATTTTGTTTTTGTTTTGTTTATTGTTTATTGGTACTAGGGATTGAATCCACCAGCATTCTACCTTTGGGTTACACACTAAGCCCTATTTTACTTTTTATTTTGTTATAGTCTTACCAAGTTGCTAACATTGGCCTCAGACCTGTGATCCTCCTGTTGCAGCCTCCCAAGTACTGGGATTACAAGTAATTTAGGATTGTTTTATTTTTATTTATTTTTATTTTTTGGGAGGGAAGGAATTACATCTATTGTGATGAAAACTGTATGACTTCTTCAAAATAGCAAGGTCTTTCATGGAACTATTTCCCAAAGACATAAAAACACTGTTGTGAGTAGTTAGACAAAGGTACTGTTACTGATTTGTTTTTAGTGGCCAGAAACTATGAACAAATGAATGCCCTTCAAAGGTGAAAAGTTGCATAGTATATGTTCCTTTCATACGTGGAATATTAGGCAACCATTAAAAGGAATAAATCACAGTCAAACTAGTTTATTTAAAAAGATTCCCAGAAAGCATTTCTCGACCAGAAAACAAAATATAGACTTCATGTACAGTTCTCCTATTTTAAAACTGATGGTGACAAACTCCTTCTGCATATGTTTATATACATCTATTAATATGTTTATGCTTATATATATATATATATATATATATATATATATATATATATACACAACAGAGAAGAAAACATGTGTTGTCAACACAGGTTCCTTCACAAAGAGAATGAAATAAGTGGAGTTGGAAACACAAGCAAAAGCAAAAAAACAATCAAAATGAAAATCTGCATTCTTCTCATCTTAAAAATGTCTATTTCTTACATTCTTTAGATCCTCAACTCTATGAAAAGTCAGATTCAAAGACAAACAAAAGCAGTTACTGCCTGCTGATAGTCATGTATGTTTAAAGACAGACTTTACAATCCTGCGTTTTTAGGAAGAAGTTATCTAATAAACATTCTGATCTCCAAGGAGAGAATATTTTAGAGCAACGCGTTGACATGTTGATTGCCTAAGAGAAACAGATGCTGAGTACAACCAGTCACCAGCCACAAGTATTTTTCATCAAAAAATCTCCATCATGACTCAGCTGACTCTCACCAACCTGAGGTTGAGAGGGAGGTGGAGAAGGACTGAAACCATTTTAGAGAACACATTGGAAATAAAAACAAAAGAAAACAAATGAGAAGCTGAAAACATGCTGGATTCAGATAGATGAATTTAAACATTTGAGCAATTTTGATCAATCCATCGGGGATATGGACAAGCAAAGTCTCACTGATGACGGATCTGTTTAAGAGTTGACATGCAAATACATATATATTAACATAACAAATTTTATGAAACAGTAATAAATGCAGCATACTTTTATATTTTCCTTTCATATTTTATTCTTTTTATTTAAAAAAAAACACTGGTCATTATCCAGGAATGAGTCACAATTGTAGTTTGAAAAATATCAACATAGAGTAGCAGAAGGGCATTAGTATTAGTGACATTTTAGGTTTGCAAACTTCCTCGAGGTCATATTTTTACTCATTTTTACTTCTTAAAAGATGACATATTTGTAAAAGAAAATTTATTTGCAGCCCTCTATTACATTTTCTCAGAGTTACGAATTAGAAATAGGGTAGTCATTCTCTCCAAGGGGGGAACTGGCAAGTCAGGCAGCTCACATACATAGGTTCTTTCTAAATTTCGCACTCATTTGTTGCCAATTTATTTATCATTGTTGTCCATTGTAATAACCTTATTTTCTCTCATCTCTGATAATTCTTCTTCGTTTCAATTGTTATTCAGTCCACTAAAATGTATTAACCTAGGAATAGCAGAATAAACAAGAAAAACTCTACCTGTAAGTAACTTATGGCTTGCAAGAAACAGACAGGTATAATAGGGTAGGATGTTGAGGAAAGGAAATAACAAGTTCAGTCAGCTTCAAATTGTTGGTCTGATGGAGAAAGGGCAGAGATGGTTTCTCAGAAGACAGGCGTTTGGAACAAAAGTGACCTACCTTTGCCTGGGGTGAGAGATGACATTCCTGGAAGAGGAACTGGCATGTACCATGGCACCAAGGTTAGGAGAACACACAAGTCTGATGTTCCAGGAGAGTGATGGGAGATGAGGCTGAGTGGAGAGGAGGAGTTAGTGAAGAGTCTGCTGTGCACGTCTGTAGATTTTGGAGAGATGCTCTGGTGGCTTGGTGTGCTTAAGGAGAGAGAGAGAGAGAGAGAGAGAGAGAGAGAGAGAGAGAGAGAGAGAGAGAGAGAGAGAGAGGAGAGGGAGGAGAGAGAGGAGAGAGAGAGAATATGTTGTTGTGAGGGTTTCAGTCTTACTCTTTTTGTAGTAGACTCTATTAAAATCTGAATGTTGTGTTCCTGGTACGGGTGGCAGCATAGACTCATTGACCAGAGGACTACTAGACAATTAGTTGGCCTGTGTAACCTGGGAATTGGCAAGCCTCTAAAACCCATGTCTAGTCTGAAATGTAATCTGCAAAAGAAATAAAAATGAGCTAGAACATTTTTGGAATAATTTAAGAAAACAACCACTCTCTTTTACTAAATACTTTTCTAGAAACTATTCCTGGAAAGGTATTCTGAAAAAATGTATAACATTATTTTTACCCTATCCCCCAGATCTTAATGATAAGGAAAATAGTAACGAATAAAATATAGAAGAATAAAGCTAATATCTCAATGTCTCCTGATATCTAAGTTTTGTAGTTTTTACCAGCTGCGAAAACTCAATAGCAACTTTAGGCTTACATTTATTATTATTATTATTTTTTATTTTTTCTTTTTTTGGTGGTACTGGGGTTCCTGGAAGCCCTTCTACCTCCGGACTACACTCCCAGACCTATTTTTGCATTTTTATTTGGAAACAGGGTTTCCTAAGCCAGTGCGCGCAGCTGGCTTCAAACCTGTGCGATCCTCCTGTCTCTGCCTCCCAAGTGTGGGGATTACAAGCGTGCGCCACCACGCCCGGCTACATTTATTATTTTTAATCATTAAAAAAATGAAGTTTAGAAGAGGGTAAATTCTTTGAGTTTATTCTGGTCCTTCTCCTTCATTTTACAGTTGAGGAAAATGGGATCTAAATAATTTAATGTGAGTTGCCCCAAATCATTTTCTATTAGACAATTAAAATCAACCAAATAGCTATGATTCAGAACAATTTACCTTTTGGGTATATGTTCCTCTAGTTTCTTAAAAGCTTTTACTGTACTATTTATATTTTTATTTCTTGTCTTTTTTACTTATTGTAGTTGGAGGGTTCTCCCCAAATCTTTGTTATTCATATATAGTCCTCAGTCCCTTAATGATGTGAATACATCTAAACGGGAGTTTTATGCATTTTTGTTCAGTTATGAACATCGTATAGTATATTTACACAAACTAAGATGGCTATCTCATCTCTCTGTGATATAGTCTTGTGGGACTTCCATGGTACACGCCATCAGTCATCGACCAAAGCATCATCATGTGGCTCATGACTATCAGTAACTCACAAACCTACATAATGATTACACAGTATCTCACTGTATCGATAAACTGCAGCTTATTTGACCTATTTTCTGTTGAACATTTTAATTGTTTTGAGTTTTTGTTGTGATTAAAAATAAAATCTTTGTTCACAAATCATAGGGGTACCTCCCTGATTATTTCTTTTTGGAAAAATAATTGTTTTGGTTGGATATTAAAAGCAGATGCCCTCAAAATTTGTAGAACTTGCCCTCTGAGGAAAGAAAATGCAGATACCAGGCCAGGTGTGGGGTAAAGCTTGTGTCCGTAACCTCTCTTCTCACCCTGTGACCTCCTAGTCTGATGTCCGTGAGTCCCATTGCCTGGGACTTTCTGTTTGCAGCAGATTTAGACCTCCCAGGCCTGGCCTGACTCCACATGTGCTTAGTCCTGGAATTCAGCTCTGCTTCCTACCTGGCTCTGTGAGGTTTTCATCAGCCTCTTTTAATGTCTTTGCAAAGTCTTTCAGAAACAGAATGAAAACAGTTTAAGGTACCCACTTTATGCCACCGGGATAGGATCCCGCTCTTCTGACCATCACAGGATGCCAATCGACCCTTCCACCCTTTCATTGAGGGACATTCTCTTTTTCCTCCTTTCATATCATAATAAGGGCTGCTGATTTTTTTTTCTACAGAGACACAAGTATTTCAACTTTTTTCTTTCATCCTTTCAGACAGAAATCCTCTCTTCTACTATCTGCCTGTTTGTACATCTTTAGTATAAATAGTCACACTCCCAGAAAACTTTAAGGAAAGTCAAACTGATCTCCTTGGCAGAAGACAGAGAATGCTCTTAGTCAGTACTGCCTTTAGACCTGGGCAAAGGAGCCTCCTTGCATTATCTCCTGGGGTTTGAGTGTCTGATCTGCTTTTCTGCAGGCTGTGACTTCCCTACAGGGCCAGAAATCTGCACATCCAAGCAGGGTGACTACCCTGCACTGCCTAGAGGAACCCAAACCTTTTGTTAAGGCCTGAGCCAAGCAGGGAGGGCGGAGCCAAGCCTATAGGAGTGCCCTAAGGGGCAAGTGGAGGGGCTGGAGAAGGCAGCCTGGGGGTCCACACATATGCCTAAGAGGGCCTCCTAGAGCAAAAGGAAGCTTGGGTTGGGAAGGAAAGGGTCTTCTACTAGCTAAGTCTGCTCTTCCATGTCTGGCTTAGAACTCTGAGGGGTCTGAGGATGCAGAACTCAAACTAGTTTTCCAGGCTGTCATAAAACTAACTGATGGAAGGGAGAGGACTGTGTGATAGTGTACTAGCTGGATTCACACTTTCAGGTAGTTATGTAGGCTTTCACTTTTGCTCTGGTTACTGGACCCACAAACCTCAGGGCTGGGCCTGGATTTAGTGGCACACTTCTTCTTTTCAAAGATAGGCTGAATGCTCGTTCATTTGCAATATTTAGATTTGTGTCAGTGTCTGAAGTGCGCTGTGTGGGATATAACAAGAGCTTGGCCAGTGCTAGATCTTTGCATAGAAATTACATTGTGAGCTGAGCCATGTTGTATTGGTAATAAACCTATTTGATGCAAATTGCTTACATTTATATTCAAACTAGGGGAGAAATCTTTGTAGGTAAGTTGTTTGCAACAAAAGTCACATTTGATCCAGGTGACAGAGAGCCTCCAGACCTCTCCTAGACCTTTTCCCAGTGCCCCCTCCCCATCAAAGTACTGCCTGGACCGCCACCCCCTTCCAACACCTCTATTTTCATCATGACAGCTAGAAACTCGACAGCCTTCGATAATAACTTTCCTGTTAAACCTCACAGAGCTGTCCAGAGCCCCAAGGATAGACTTCAAAAGTTTTAATTGATTTCAGCTTCTAAGGGAGTAGGTCACAATCCATTTCTCCCCCTCAAAATAGAAGAGGCACCAACTCAGAAGATATAGGCATTGGGAAAGGGCACACAGTATTTTGTTGGAAGTCATATAGTTTGACTGAAAAATTCACTGAGTCTTTACAGCGGGTAGATTAGATCATCCACTGCCCAAATGTCTCTGATGAAGATTCTGCTTTACAAATGGAAGTTTGGGATCCTGTGTGGAGCCTGGAGGGACCCCAAAGCCATGAAGCATGTTTTTGCAGCAGGAATAAGGATGATTCCCATGTGCATGGAGTGAGCAGTAACTTGTTTGTACTTAATAAAAGTATCATGGAACACAGGTCAATTTCTTGAAGGGTCCGGAGAAGCTCTCAGTGTGGAGAAGAGAGAAACATAGCTCAGGATCCTTGGCTTATATGACAGAAAATTTCAGCACGAGCTAAAATTTTAGTCAGAGGCAATAGAGATTTATTTAGGAAAGTAAGAATTACACATTCAAGGATGAATGTGGGAGGTCTCCAGAGTGAGAAAGATGCATTTTGAAGAAATATGGATCTTATTGTATAGACAACTTCATAAATGGTGAATGTAAGGTATATGGAGTGGTGTCAGCCTAATGAACTTCATTCCTTTGACGGTGGGTCATAGACCACAAGTGGTCTGCTTCTTCTCAAAATCTTCAGGTTGACATTATCTAGATAGGTAGTCCTGAGAGTGGAGCTGTATCACTGGGTTTTAAATAATATCTTTCTCTAGACTTCTTTTGGTGAGTCTAAAAATTTATTTGGTAATAAACAAGGTATATAGATATGTAGCATTTAGTGTAGAAAGAACCTAAAAATAGCAAATAAGTGGGTAAAATATGGTCTTTTATTGATTTTTAGTGTTAAACAAAGCTTGGTGGAGTTTTGCTTGCTAATTGGGTCAAGTGCCTCCCAAAACTCAGATGGCTCAACTTTGGCTGCAGACCTCATTTTAGAATTCTCTGGAAAGAAAAGAGAATTGATATTTAACTTATGCGAGTAGTATTAGAATGTGAGGGATGTCACAACAGAATACCACACACTGGGAGGCTTAAGCAATAAAAATTTATTTTTTCAGAGTCTGAAGACTAGAAGTTCAAAATCAAAGCATTGGAGATATTTTTCCTGAGGCTCCTCTCCTTAGCTTGGAGACAGCAGTTTCTCACTGTGTCCTTATATGGCCTTTCTTCTGTGCAGGCACATCCTGCTGTCTCCTCTTCTTACAAGGGCACCAGGACTATTAAATTAGGGTGCCTGTCTAAGGAACTCATTATTTTTTTTGGTGCATTGTAGTTATACATCTTAGTGGGGTAAAAGATGGCAGACACACACATGCACACATCACTCATTTAGCCCTTCCTCAATTCCCACCCCATTCCCACCCTTGTCCCTCCTTCTCATGCTTGGCTTAGTGATTGACTCTGACATATTTGTGAATGTATGCCATGTACATTAGGGAATTTTCCTCTTTCCCATTCCATCCCCCTTAGTTAGGTTGTCTTATTTGCTAATCTATGGTTTTTCCTTCTTTGCCTGGAGTTCCTCCTATGACCTATTTTCTCTCTAGCTTCCTCATATTAGGGAGAACATCTGATTTTTTAATTTTTGTGACTGAATAATCTCATTTAGCATAGTGTTCTCCAGTTCCATCCATTTCTCTGCAAATGATTTAATTTTGTTCTTCTTTATGGCTGAGTAAAATTCCATTGTCTACATATCCCATAGTTTTATAATCCATTCATCTGTTGATTAACACTTTGGCTGGTTCCATAGTATGGCAATTGTGAACTGTGTAGCTATGAACATAGATATGCATGCATTAGTTTGGTAGTTTGGTTTCCATTCTTTTGGATAGCTTCCCAGAAATGGTATTGCTGGGTTATATGGAAGGCTCATTCTTATTCTTATGATGATCCTCCATACTGTTTTTCAAATTAGTTGTACTAATTTATCTTAAACACCTCTTTAAAGACCTTATCTCCAAATATTCTGAAATACTAGTGTTTGGGACTTCAACATACAAATTTTAGCAGAAAGACGTAATTCAGTCCATAACACTGATATAGGAGTTAAATTCTAAGGCCTGGGTTTAAACTCTGGTTCTCCTGTTTTTTTTGGAATTTTTTCAGGCAGAAGTGAGGTGTCATTTTCCACCCGAGTTGGCCAGTTCTAGATTGCATAACAGTTTATTTAGATTGTCTTGATAGTGCCTTAACAGAAATGGTTGTGTTGAATCTCTTTTTAAGGTTTTCTCAGCCATAAATTGATTTCAAACTCTTTCTTCCAGTAACATCAAAGAGTTGAAACTCTGGGTCCCCAAAATTTGCATTGGGTTAGGTATAACAAAAATCCCATGTTTGAACTAGCTTCTGTGTTCCTGGGCAACATGTCTAATATAGAAAATGGTACAGATAGCATGGATTCTTTGTTAGAAAGGGATAGAATTTTCCAGCTCTGTGAAGAAGAAAAGGAATGAAATGGTAAATAATCCTCCCTCTATCCTGGTTCTTCAACTTCAATCCAGCAGACTTTCCCAAAGCACCAGGCATGGTGCTTAGTGCAGAGAACTGTTTGTAAGAGCTGCATAGGAGATTAATTGACAAGTAACTGTTATGAGTATGATGCTAATAAAAGGTTGATGGAGATTATGAAGTGCTATGGGCAAAGTGTGAAGAAACAGATCTAGAGAAGGGATCATTTGACCTGGGCTTTAATATGGGGAGTGTAGTTTGACCATCCACATGTGGCAGAGAGATATGCAAAAACTCTCCCCACCTACTAAAGGAAATTTCTGAAGACAGACGGTGGTACTCTCAGGCTCAAATAATATGAAGGGCCCCTTGTGAACAAGATTGCACTGAGTTTTTGTTTTTTAGCCTAGCCATTTATAGGAATATTGTGTTAATTGTTAAATAGGTAATATAAAATGCTTACTATTTATTTTGCTACAGGATGCTTCAGAAAAGAGGATTGTGCAGCTTTACTGTGGCTTATGTCCATCCTGGCTGGAATAAACCAACCTCACCAAATGGCCTGTTTCCATCCACAGCATATTAGTTCCTGGTGCTCTCTCCAGAGGCAAAGGCAAGTGCCCCTCTTATTTCTGCCTTTCAGTGCATATAGAACCTTTTGAAGTAATGGACTTTACCCTTTTCACTGTTCAAATAAACTCTACTGAGACAATTTTATACAATAGAAGTCACCTGGCTTAAGTGTACAAATCAGTGAGTTTTGGCAAATGTAAACAGTTGTGTAGGCACAGATATCACTGTGATCTAGGACATTTCCATCATCTCCAGAAGTTCCCTATGTTCCTTTGCAGTCATCCCTTCTTTTATTTTTATCATTTGAATCAAAACATTTTAAAATGTATAAGAATGCATGAGTAAGTAGATACAACTTAGCTATACTCTTTCCTAGCTCACTTATCATTGGACCCCATTTTATCTCTCATTTCTGTGTTCTCAAATGTCTGAAGGTAAATTATATATGCATTATGGCCTTTACCTCTAACTACTTTGATATTTTTTTCTCCTCTAAAACTAGGAACAGTATCTCATAAGTACAGTCTTCTCATAAAATTTCAGTAAATGTAACCTTGACACAATATTTGTGTCCAATCTATTATGCATACCCCAGTTTAGTCAGTTGGCCCAAGAATATCCTCAGTAATATTTTCTCCTTTTTTTAGTACAGGATCCAGGGATCAGGGGAGGCTCAGAGATTGCATTTGTTTGTGAAGTCTTTTAGTTTCTTTAATCTGGAATATTGCCATCAGCTTTCATTGCTCTGGTGACGTTGAATTCTAAAAAACAGTGGCCCTTCTTTCTTTTAAAAATGGAACATTTCTCATTTGGAATTTGTCTGAATATTTTTGTGAGTAGAGATTACAGCTGTGTATTCTTGCCTGTGGCACTGTATAGGTGACTGATGTGTTTTTCTCAGGGAGTGTGACATCTATAGGTTGGCTTGTGTGCACCTGCTTATTTTTGGTGATGTTATAGTTGGCCACCTGGTGAAGATTCTGCTTCTTTTATCCATTGCTTCATAATTTTGTGGAAAGGCACTCTGTAAGATGATGCAAATACTGATTCTCACCAAAATGTCCTTCTTAGTAACTTGACTTTTGTTTTGTTCTGGATCAAACTATGGGTCTTATGCATGACAGGCAAATGCTCTACCACTGAGCTATATCCCCAGTCCCTCAAATGCCCTTCATGGATTATTCCTGCCACATCCAACCTATGAAATGATGTCTGCAAAAATGATGATCTTCCAACTCTAGCACTTTCTCTGTATTTTCTAGTTGGCAGTTGACACTATACTAGAAGGGTTGTCCCTTTGTCCCTATTTGTTTGCTTATTACTGTACAGAGAATCATTTTGTACTCAGAATGAACCAGACTTGTGCAATTAGATCTATGCCCTTGAAGCTGTCTCCTGTATCACTCTGACATGTCCCATTATTATTATTATTTTGAGCACTTTCTTACTTTTTGCTATAACAAGATGCCCCAGGCTCATCTTGTACCCACCCTTCCCCATGTAAGCAATTAAGGGCCCTGCTTATTTTTTAGTGGAGAATTGCACCTTTTCTTTTAAGATGTTTAAGCCATTTGAAACAAAGATAGCAAATCTACTAATTCAAATCAATTACCAATATTTAAGTACCTAAAACAAAAAGCTTCTAAAGCACTTCATTAGACAAATTTGTGGGATTCTAATGATCCTTAAATTATGAGAAGATTCAAAAATGGAAAAGCAATATAAAAAAGTCATAATCCTCAAAGGGTCTTTTTTCTATTGAAAATATGCTTTTTAGTCTATATTATCTTATTCTATATCTTTTCCCATGATACCTGAATCACAAGGGGAAAATATTATAAGAACTCCCATCTTTGAGTGCTAGGAAGAGGGTACTCAGAGAAAAGGGTTCTCAATATATTATAGCCAAGCTACTATACCACTAAAGACAGAGGTTGAAATTGAAACAAAGAGGAGATTTTAAAAGAAAAAATCATACCAGGATTATTTGATGGAATTTTCTTTCCATATTTTATTTATATGTGGAACATATTGAAAATGGTGTACATTTAGATTGTGCTTCGTGCCCTCTTCCCTGCCATTCCCCTTCCCCACTCCCGATAAACAGTGTCCAGGTTAATCATGCTATATTTATACTATTACAGATATAGAATGGAAGGCTAGGAGAGGAAGAAAGCTGAGGTTGTTCAATGGAAGAGCTACATCTGAATATGTGTAATAGTATAAATATAGCATGACTATCCTGGTGGAATTTTTTTTTTAAATTGGATAAAGGCAGGGAAACACCAAATGTCAGGAGTGTTGGGGTGGGATCCTTCTTCTGGCACAGCTGTCAGTGTGACTTGGTTCTCCCTTCAGAGTATTGAGCCCTCTTGGGCCAATTTTCATACTCCAGTGGAGGCTGAAAGCCTTATGTGAACCTTCATCAGGATCCATCTTCTGGATCCATCAATTCTGGCCAGGGGACACACACCACAGACATGGCTGTCACCTGGCTACATATGATGTGAGACAGGGATCTCAATGAGCCATGCAGCTTAAGGAAGTGTGCTAATGGAGATCCAAGGGCACTAAATGGGGAAGAGTCCTCAGGAGCCTCTGCAGGAACCCTGACTTCTGTTATAAACAATTGGCTTTGTGCTGATGCGTAAATTAACCATGCTGGCCAGGGTTCTTGTTTACAGAACATTTAAGTAGATGAATAGTTTATTGGAAGGAAAGCAGAAAATGGAATCAATAGGAATCGGAAAGCATTCTCAGCTCAAAGGCAGGATCTAAGGGAATTCCAAGATCAAGCACTGGTAAATGAACAGGCTGCCAAAAACAGTATGGGGACACCACCCTCCTGTCTATCAACCACTGATGCTGGTGCTATGCTGGACTCTTCTTCCACAGCAGTGCTGTCCATCCTCTGGGACCATCTCCTGCATCCTTGTGCCACTTTGCCAAACCTCAGGCCATCTGATTGCATACAAGTATGAGCATGGTGTGGGGGAGACAGTATGGTAAAGTGGTCAGGAGCATTTTTTAAAAATCTTGTCTTACTGGGTTTAAAATCAAATTTCCTCTACTGATGAACCTTAAATATACATTAGTTTCCTCACCTATTCAGTAGGAATAACAAGCAGCAGGTGGATGCTATTGTGAAAATTTGATGAAATGAGTCATTATTTTTAAAGTGTTTTGAATAGTGCCTGACACATAGGCATGGATACTTAATTTTAAGTACTGGTTAGAAAAACCTCTATTAGCCTTAGGCTTCTAACATAGGAAAAGTACTGGGACTTTTCTTATAATCCTTTCTTCCAGCCAGGTATGGTGGCAGGAGCCTGTAATACTAGTACTTGGGAGACTGAGACAGGAGAATCACAGGTTCAAGGCTAGCCTCAGTTACTTAGCAAGGCTCTGCACAACTTAGTGTGACTCTGTTTAAAAAATAGGGCTGGGGGTGTAGCTGAGAGGTAAAAAACTGGGGTGCGGTATACCCCAGTAACACACTCACACACACACAAAAAGAATTCTTCTCCCTAAAAGATGGGTGCTTAGATTCTAAGCAACTCCAAATGACAAAGGTCTATAACAAAGATTTGCATGAAAAGTAAAATAAAACAGATATCTTTAAATATTAGGACATATTTAATGGGAATACAATTAATTTCTTGTATTTTTCTCATTAATTCATTTTAAAGGATATGAGCATTTCACACATATATCTTATTTTTCAACAGAGTTCCAGAACTTATCTCCCAGCATGGTCTCCAGGGCTAGAACATTTCCCAAGTCTCATAACTTCTTCCCATGCCCAAAGTTGTGGTCCTAGATTGGGCTGTTACTGGTCTCCTGCAATGTTCTCTTAACTTCCCACTCTCCACATGGCCCTTCTGTGGCCCAATGTAAACTTAGATCATACCATTACTTTGCTTAAATTCAATGTCTTGCACTTACCTTGAAGTAATGCAAGTAATACCATTCTTTCTTCATCTAGTTCACCATACTGAAGCCATGTTCACCCTTTTTCCTTGACTACCACAACCTTTTTTCTTGCCTTGGGTCTTTAGGTTTGTTTTTCCTCCTACCTGAAATATTCTTTTCTATTCTCCACTCCCACTCCAAGTATCTCTGGTTTTCCTTTATCTTTACATCTCAGCTCAAAAGTTTCTTTCCCTAGAAAGTGTTTTCCGATATTGCTACCTTTGAATCATTTATTCTTAGTTGCTTGATTTTATCATCTGGTTTCATTTATTCATAGTTTCAGAATTGAACTAGTATTCTTATTTCCTGGTTTGTCTGTCCCTCTCCTGTCCCAATAAATTACAAGCTCTGTGAGACCTGGGCTGTGCTTGTCTTCTTATTCCTTTGTCCTGGCCCCTGAATGATGCCCCTGGCACAATATTTTAATAATTACCGAATGGTACAAAGTGAGAACTGATAAGTCAGAATGATTTCTGACCAATAAGAAGTATAGGCCAGTGAAGCATCAAATATCAAATGTTTTTCAATTAATATATGTTGATATACTTTACTTATAGATAGAAAAATCTGTTGTTGCTTAGTTATAAAGCTAGAACAAATAATTATTTATTGGTGTGTTATTTTCTCCTGAATAAGTAAACTTTTTGTATAGAAAGTGGTAGCAGCTTTTAATAAAAGCTAATGTTTTCTAAGAATGTAAGTGCAAAAGAGGCACATTGACCATAAGTTATGTATCCTCCCCCTCTCAATTACAATAAAGACAAAACACTCTCAACAACAGAATAGATAAACAAGCTCAAACATAATGTTTAGTTAAGAAAATTGAGACAATTGTTTATGCCAGTGGCTGGCATTTCATTCTGTGTATGGTTTTAGTTTTGCAAAATTTATACATTTTTTTCCAGCAATTTGTGAGAGAGGTTAAGTTGACATCCAGTCAATTACTGGCAAGCTGAAGTCTACAGGACTTGAAGAGTGAAATCTTCCCATTCCAGGGTGTGTTCCTTAGGTAATTTCTTTTAAGGATAGTTAAGATGAAGGGGACTGAGCAGCAGTCTTGGAATTGTGAAACAAAAAGATTCCATGGCTATAAAACTAAGGTAATGAAAGATCAAAGTAGCTGCCAAAGTCATCTACTAAGTGTGGAGCTGAGTGCCAGGGATTCTGGCTCCCACTGTTCCTCTCTACTGCCCTGGTAAAGAGCTCACTGTAGGGAATCCAGGCTAAGTTGGCAGAGAAAATAAGTGTGGATAGAGACAGGAGTCTAGTATGTGCTTCTGTGTCTTCCATGATGATTCCCTGGGATTTTGGGCATGTTATTTAATCTCCTTTACCTGTGCTATCCAATGGAAATAGAATGTGAGCCACACATATAACTTTAAATTTTCAAGTATCCATGTTGTTAAAAAGAAATGGGTGAAATTAATTTTAATACTATTTTACTAAAAGTATTTGTTCAAATATATCAACACATAATCACTTAATCTATAATTCATAATAAAATATAATAATATGTATCTTATATTCATTTCTTCATATTAATTCCTTGAAATCTGGTGTGTATTTTATAGTTACCACAAATTTCAATGCATACCATCCACGTTTTAAATGATCAACAGACCCACAATTTTACTTGTTACCATATTGGAGGACATAGCTCTGATACCTGAGAGGTGCCTTTAAATTACCCAAGATGAATCATCATTAAAACCAACTCTGAAAATTTAGGACTCTATAATGATATGCACCCGCACTCCTTGAATGGTTTATTATGACTTTACTTGTTTCTTCTCTGTTTAAGTAGCCTAGAGAATGCATTCTAAGACAAAAATTCAATGATGAAATAATCCTTTAAGAATCACAAAGGCAATTGAGTGTCCAGAAAGCATGTGCATATCAGGAAAGGCTTTCCAGAGAGTGACTATACTTCAGTGGGTTTGAAAAACTTAGTTGCTCCTTCAAATATCTGAGAGTTTATTGTAGACTGGGTCCTTCTGGGGATTCATAAGAGAATAATTCAAAATCTGTGCTTGTATGTGTTGGCACTATAGCATACCAATACATAGATATATAGAATAATTTTATGTTAGATAGGTACTATGTAGAAAAAAAGCATATTAAAGGGGTAGAAGACTTGATAGATTAGTGAGTCTAGCAGAGGTTCCCAAGTATATGTGACTTACTAGTGATCTTTTCAGAAAACAAGAAAAATTACTCAGTACCTCATTGAAAATCTACCTTTTTAAACAAAATAAACAATAAGATGCAGTGACAAATTAGCTTTTGTATGTATATATATTTAGTTCCTGTGGGTAGATAGCATCACTCACTTTGGGGACTTTATGTGAGGACTTCTTTGAGGAGGTGACTATTGAGGGGAGACTGGATTGAGAAATGGGACAAGCTATATGTAGATGCACAGAAAAGAGTACCAGGGAATGGCACAATGTTCTAGGCTGGGGAAACAGACTGAGGTAGAAATGAACTTGGAGGATTTGAGGAAGAGCAAGAAGTTGTTGTGTTTGAGTTGAGTGGGAGAGAAGATGATAGGAAGTGAGACTGAGAAAGTAGGAGTTTGGATTTCTTTGTCAGCGCTATAAGCCATGGGGAGTCATGATGGGCAAAGAGAGGTGATTTTTTAAAAAGAAAGTTCTGTCTGCTAAACTTAGAATAGAATGTCTTGGGTAATGATGGAAGCAGAAATGCCAATCAGGATGTTATAGAATTGTCCAGCTGAACTATCATGGTAGTTTGGGATAGCACAGGAATTAGAAAAAGCTATTTTTTTTGCTTGTTTTCCTGATACTGGGGATTGAACACAGCACCTTGTACATGGTATGTGTGCGTGCTCTACCATGAACTACATACCCAGCTCAGGAATCTTATGGTTTGAGTATGCTTTGTTCCCTCTGACACTTATGTTGAAATTTGATTGCCTTAGTAGCAGTCTTAGGAGGTGGGGCCTTTAAGAGTTGATTTAATCATTATGAAGATGGTTAATTCTCATATGAGTGGTTTTATTTCCCCAAGAATGGGTTGATTCTTAAAGGAATAAATAGATTCTCATGCCCGAAGGTGAGTTCTAGCATGAGTATGTAGTAGATTTTTGTGCCAGTGGGCTGTCAAAGGAGTTGGTAAAATGTCTCAGGAATTATTAAATCTTAGAAAGTGATAGTTCCTATGGGTTGCCATGTGATAACTGAGTAAATGAAGCATAGTTACTTTATATCTTTCTTTGGAAAAGTTTTTAGCTTGGAGATAAAGCATTTAGCAGAGTATGTATAATTAAATAATTAACTAAACCAAGTATATCATGCATTCTTGTGCATAAGAAATATAGGTTTGAATTGGGTGTTCTGACAATTTAGTGAATGAGAAATTGGCAGAATGTTAATCAAAGGATCTGATTTATAGATACATATTCTTCTGGGAATAAATTACAATTGAAAACCTCAGGCTTTGTCCATAGTCTTTTTCTACTTGCTCATTTTACAATTAGTGCTTGGATGAAACGATAAAGGAAAGTCTTATCAAGTTTGCATATGAAAAAGCTTGGAGGAATAAAGAATTTGTCAGATGGCAGAATTAGGATCCCAAAAGATGTTGACAGGCTGGAACATTTTGAGCTGAAATAACATAATGGAATTTAACAGGGATAATGTAAGGTCCTGTACTTGGGTAAAAAGAAATACAACTGTGCTTACAGAGGATGAAGAAGTTCTAGTTTTTGAGCAGAGTATGTGAAAAGGCTTAGAGGTATTAGATGACAGTCATATCTTTAGAAATCAACATTGTGATGAATATGTCCCCAAAGCTAATGCAGACTTAGGGGATGTGTCAAGTGAGTGAACAAAATCTAGAATGAAGATGGGCACAGACCCAACTTTTAAAAGATGGTATAGATTTAACAGAGAGAATATATTGAGAGGTAGACTTCCAACTCTGCTGTACAAAGAGGGTTCAGGACTGAACTCCAGGGAATAGATTCTGTATAGCCTAGAGACAAAAACAGGCCAACATCTACATCATCTAAAAATATTTAAATTGTTATTTAAGAAATTTCAGTGTAACCCTAACAAAAGAAGTCAGATTAATGAGTGGTAGTTTTAAATAGATAGCATCTCAATATAAGAAAGAATTTTTAATAATCAGAACTGTCTAAAGAGGATGTTGTCTCTATAAAATGATTTATCCTCATAAGAGTTTCTGGCTGAACCTAGGCCACCATTGACAGAGCTGTTGTAGAGTAGATAGACCTATTAAAGTATACATATGGGATAGCCTGTGATATCTTCCCACATGGGATTTTGTGGTGACTTATAAGGAACTAAGACACAGTGATAAGTGTGTGGAATGGTGTTTCAAGGTAGAATGCCACTCACCTTTAACCTTAAGAACAATTTCATAATAATATCTTTCTCACTGCAGTTAAAATATACATAGATTTTAAAATGTAAGATGTTGTCAAAATGATTCTACATTTTTTACTTTTTAAAATTTTAATTTGTGTCTACAACAGAAAAAAAGTGACTGAGTGAAATAACTTTTCAAGACTCTAGGCAAAGTCAAGTGCTTTAGAAGACATAAATAATAAAATTTGAAAAAAAATTCTTTCATTAAAAACTCATGATAATTAAGTTAAATCAGATGCTGGGATGTAGCTCTGTAGTAGAATGCTTGCTTAGCATGAGTGAGGCCCTGGGTCTGATTTCCAAAACATAAAATACAAAACAAATCATAAAACATTGTATTATATAAAAGACTCAATTAGAATAAAGGGTTCTGACATGTGCCCTATGGTGTCTTAGTGAGCAGTGTTTTGTTATCATTATGTGAGTGTGTGCTACCATTCTTTTGGCACCAATCATTTAAGATTGAAAGATAAAACTGGAATAAATTGCGTGTGAATATGATGAGATCTTTAAAAGCCAAAAATTATTAGAATTTTTGACTTGAAATGAAAAACCACTGAAGCATCCTACAGATTTTAATTTCTAAACAAGCAAACATCAGCTTCCATAACCCTCCAAAGCAAAAAAGTTTCTAGAGTTCTTTTTATTCTTATTATAGTAGAAAAGTCTCAGAGGCCCAAAAGTGAGACAGCCATGGTGGGCTGCACCCAGCTATGACCCAGACACTTGGCCTCACAGGAGCCATTATGAGGGCGTCTCCAGAGTTGGCTAGATAAAACCTTCATGCTGCTGGGGTTTTGTCCATTAGTTCAGGGAGCTCTTGGTGGCAACTTGTTGGACTCCAAGATACTGCTTTTGGAGGTGTGGTGGCTTTGGATCTGATTTGTTGGTTTGGGCTTTTGACTTTGATATTTTGTGTGTGCATTTGTTTTTTGGGGTTTGTTATTTTGCTATACTTTTCTTTGTTGGTTTGTTGTTATTGTTTTGTTTGTTTGTTTTTAGCTAACATCATTAGTTGTTATTCTGGCTTTTGGTGGACAGGGCTAGGAGAGAGAGTCAAGAGGCCAGGACAGACCTTGAGACCTGTTTTCCCTGTGAGGATGTCCTCATGGGCAATTACATGATTTTAAGGGACATTGACAAGGACTGTTTTTGCCCAGGTCAAACTAGCCTGCCATATTCTTATCAGGACAAGAGTAGCTATGAAAGTCTTACCTTCATTTAGGGTCAACTCCTTCATTCAATACAAAATTGCTATTGGGGGAGCCCTGAAAATATCATCCAGCTGTTCAAGGTCATAGACATGGCAAATTTTGTCCACCTGGTGATAGAGCACATGAGTGTGGGGGTTGCTGCACCTTGTCAGAGTCCAGTAATTTGGAGAGTGTTCCAGCAGGTTGTGAGTGCAGTGTGCTACTTCTACAAGAGAGGTATCCTGCACAGGGACCCAAAGCTGCATAACATCCTCCTGGACTCAGAAGGGAAGGTCAAAGTCATTGAGTTTGGCCTTAACTGCTGCCTCAAAGCCAGGCACAAGCTGACCACCATCTATGGCACTCCTGCCTACTGCGCCCCAGAGGTCTACCAAGGGTATGGCCCTGGGGTAGACCTCTGGAGCGTTGGGCTCATCCTCTACTTTGTTCTCTTAAGGATGCATCCAACTCACTGACACCACTCAGAAGCAGCTGCAGGAGAAAGCACTTCAGAGAAGGTACTGGGTGCCTCCTCACATCACTGCCACACCACCACAAATTATCCTCAACCACTTACTGACTGTTAACCTGGATGTGAGGACCGCTTCCTATGAATCCTGGAGCACTGTGGCTGAGACAGGATAAGAAACATTCAGCTCATCCTAGGGAGCTGCTCCCCAAATGCCTGAACTCTGAAATCCTGAGTTGTGTGTTGTTGGGGTAATAACTCATACCAGACCTGGCTGGCTGTGTCAAACAGTGCATTTGACAATGCAATAGCTGCATACCTGCTGATCCAACATGAAGCTCAGTGCAGAGTGCAACTTCCAGGTTGGGCCTGAGGTATGGTGTGCTGCACTATCTCCATCCCCAGCAGATCCTTCCAACTTTCCTCTGCTACCCAAAAGGAAAGACAGCCAGCCCAAACTTTGTGCTTTCCAGTTCCTATTCTCTAAGAAGGACACACAATCTGGGCAGAAGAGCAGAAGAGACAGTCTGCCTGCCATTCCCCTGAGCTGTCCACCAGATGCCCACCTCGATCCCCTCAGCGCAGCCTATACAGATCCACAGTTATTCTGATCGTGTTTATCAGATTGTTATTAACTCTATTTTTTCATCCTATAAAACATTATGAATTGTAAATGTCTATATTTTGGATTTTACTTTTACTACAAGTAAATGTTATCATAAAATCATGCTTCATACAATGCACATGCCATAGACCAATGGCCTGTTTAAAGGCCACATCTCAACTCAGCACAGACAATCTTGCCTGAGGATGATGGGTCTGGTGGGCATATTCTTTCTTTATTGTTACCTTTTCTCACATCCTCAATGTCTTGTAAACAGGATCTTGTTAACTAGAGGATTACAAGGGCCAGACAGGTACCCACAGAACCAAGAGCAGGATATTGTCATATTGTCTGGAGAGTGAGGAATGTTTTCTTGGGGGAACCGGACACCTGAGCCAACTTTTCAATGAAGAACTCTCAACTGCGTCCAGAAAAAACAAGGGGACAGGAAATTCACAGGCAAAGGCCTAGACATTTGGAATGAAATGTTTTCTGTGGAGGAAATAGCCACACATAAGAAATTTGTGTTGTGAGGGTAGAGAGAGGGAGGGAGTAAGACTGTAGAAGTTGGCAGTGGTCAGGTCATAGAGGCCAACTTTGCCAGAGTAGCACATCAGTGTGCACACACCGAGTGATGGAGGCTGTCACAAAGACTTCCGGTGCTTCTTCAGCATCCAAGACCTGCTCCGACAGGAGACAGGATGAAAGTGCATAGGTGAGCAGAGGCTGCTGAGGGGCTTGCATGCCATACCTGAGAAGTTGTGTGCGTCTTCCCTGTGCTGGTACCTGATTGTTCTTCATAACTCTTGCCCCTTACTCTTTTTGGTAATCAAATCTCCAGTGCTTCAGCTAGACATTGGTTGTTCATTGAGTGGCTGCATTTTTCTGGTTTTGATGCTAGGTGTGTACTGAATAAACAGCAAACTCTGGCAAGTGTCTACTTTCTGCAAGACTTGAATTATATTTTGAAATATGCAAAAATTAAAGAGGTTGGGATCTTCATTCCACCAGCTGTATTTCTTTCTTTCTACCCCTCTTTCTATTTTTCTCTTCCTCTCTCCCTGCCTTACTTATTTACTCAAGGGATACTATTTACAAGTATAAAATGAACAGATATAATGACCAAGACACCAATATTCCCCATCCTAATGAATAGGCTGTCTGGACTTTCCTCCACATATTCCCAACTGAAGCTTACTTTATGAGACTATGCCATGAATATTTCCAAGACTATACTATCCTGCTCGACAGTTTCTCTTTAGTTACTTATTTAGTATTTAGGTTCCTAGGAGCTGAACAAAGAAGCAATATAAATTCACTGTTTATTGCTGTGTGCATGATCAATGACCGTATATTTTTTCATGCTCAAAACATAGGTTTCTGTAAGTAATGAGTTAGCTATTTTTTATATTAAAAGTAGGTGCTTTAAAAATTCTGCTGCCTTTAGCATTTCTTGAATATGTAAGAGCTTTTTGCAATGGCTGGATTTATTTAAACATATTACACTCTTATTAATCATTTATGTTGCTAGGGCTAATGCAAATTGTTTCTATTTTGACTGTTCAGTTTTAATGCACCTAGTTTATAAATGGAAAGAATAGGTGAGCTTTGCTTCTTTGTGCTGTTTAAAAAGCTCTGTGATGCCCTACTTTTGCCACAGAGGGGCATTACTGGACTTCTCTTTGCTATGAACCCTTTCAACAGCAAGGAAACAAACCCCTAGAAACTTATTTTTTATCACATTTAGAAGAAAAAATTATATATTTATACTTAAAAACCCTTCAGAGCTATTGGCCACTTACAAATGATATGTGTTTTTTGGGCAAGAGAAATATTTTCCTGAGTACATTATCTCAGGCAGCATGATCCTTTACATCTCAAAACAGAAGCAATTATTTCTTTTCTAGCCATATCAAATTTCTTTATGCAAAATACTTCAATATTTCAAGGGGAGCTGTGACCCTTATTTCAATAGAATACAGGGTCAAATAGGACTGATGGAAACAATGCATCTCATTGGCTGCGACTTCTACCTGAAAGAGAAGGCCACTTTCATTAGAGCGCAGTCAAGTTAGAACTGTTTTGAAAATGTGATTCTATCCCCCTGCTGTCATGGGCTCCCCTCTTCACACCACCTCCCTAGACTGCAGGTGCATATACTAGATATTCTCTGCTGCTTTCTGAACACACATAGCAGGTTTCAAAAAAAAAAAAAAGAAAGAAAAGAAAAGAAAAGAAAGAAAGAAAGAAAGAAAGAAAGAAAAAAGCAACCAGGCAGAGAAAGAACAAAATGCTAATAAGACCCTGTGTTTGTACAATGCTCCCAGTACAACTTACAACTGGCACAAACTTGACTTTCATGCCAAATATTAGGTAATGGAAATAATTATCCAGTCCAATTTGTGTTTGAATCTAAATTTGATCCTAATTAAGATCATGAACAATGAAATACACACAGACACATGACTTTTAATCAGAAAATAATTAAAATAGTGCTAAAGAGACTGCTGCTATTTCTCTTCAGAGAAAGAATCATTCACTGAGTTGTAGAGAGTTGTGCTATAGATGTTCTTAAAAGAAGAACAGCAATGCATAGGTCACCACCGAGTAGCTAAGCCACAAGCCAAATTAAAATGGACCACATGTCCAATTTTATTAGGGTTAATCATGCTTTGGCATTTTCATCCCCCTCTTCTAGTCCCAGAATGAATGAGCCATTTATTATATATTCTCTTTCAGTTTGGGGGAGCTAGTTAATTTTATTTCATGACCTCAAATATACTTCAAAGTTATTGAAATAATTTCATTCCAATCATAATTTCCAATTCATGGAAATTACACCTTTCTTTTTCTTCACTGTTTCTTTCCCCATCCCTACAGCCTTTCTGTATCAACTCTTTGCTAGTATTTTCCTTCCAGACATTCTACCTTTTTGTGCCGGACAACATTATTACGTATCCCCTTTTGGATGAAGCAGCAGGAAACTTACCATGAAGCTATACCAAGTCCCATTGTTTCCATTCATGGCCTCAATTAGGGCTGAAGAAAAGTTTATAGGTTTCTGGTATGTGGCAGCATGGTATAGGAATGTCTCCTGGCCTAATCCAGGAGCAACTTGAAAAGGGCATCTATGGAAACTCTGTTGTATTCTAGATTGATATCAAGATGAACCTAGAAAGCTTTTTGATGTCTGAATGAGCTCCCAGTCTGTAGTTTGTTAGATCAGATCTCTGGCCTCTCTGGGGGATTCAGAGAAGACCAAAGACATTTTTAAGGGGTTTATTTTTCAATATGAAAAAATACAACCTCTTACTTAATCTGACTATATTCCAAGAATTCTTAGACTTTTCACAATGTTAGATGCTAGACAGAGATTCTTAGATTTGAGTCTTTATCTTGTTTCTCCCCTTTCTGCATCTCTCTGATTCATTTTTGCAACTTCATTCAACAATTTCTCCCAGATATTGGCTCAAACAGATTCTGGTTTCCAAGCCCATTTGGATAGGCATTTGGATAATTTACCACATTCCTCACCACCTTGGGATTATTCATATATCCAGATGTAGAATTGGAAGCCAGTCTGCATAGCTGGGCTTCTGTGTTACTTTTCTTATATTCACTCATTGCCAATAAATGTTGGGCCTTCTAATTTTTATTGCTTTCATCTTCCGTCTATGCCAATATTGTAGATTTATGATGCAGGGTTAGGCCTATATCTAAACCCTCCTTGTTTTCTAGTACCCTATTTTCTTTCTTAACCCAACTTCATTAAATACTGAAGCCCTGCACTGAAAGCAGTAGAATTCGAATACTTTCCTACCTTCTATCCTTCCTTCCTGTCTCCCTCCCTCCCTTCCTTCCACCTGTAGTGTATCTACTGTGAAAAGGCTAATAATAGGTACCATTCACAGAATATCTACATCAGGAACTTCATCTAAGCAATCTCATTTAATTCTCTCCCCAATCCTCAAAGGGTATTATAAGCCCCAATGTATAGTTGTAGCTATGGAGAGAAGGTCATATATCCAGTAGTCATTGGGCTATAATTTAATCTTGGTTATTCTTTTTATTCCAACTACTACATACTTTCCACTTTACCACACTGTCCTAAGCATTAGAGAAAAGAAAGCCAATAAGGTTTTAGTCTCAGGAGATCAGAGGAGCAATCATACCACCATATGTTATGCAACCTGAAATTTATGCTAATGAAGAATAGTTCCAAAATATACAAAATGCATTAGGAGGGAGTTGAGGGAGACAGAATTTTTGGTGGGTCAAGAAGTGAGGAAGACAGAGAGGGTGCTGACATAGTGGTAAGTAGAGAGGAATTACATTAGAGTTGACCAATGAACAACAAGGACATGAAATTCATGAAGCAGAAACTAGAGCCAGCATTTAGACTTGTTTATATGTTTGTATGGCTTTATATTTTTTCTGTATTGTATTATTCTCCTTCTTAAAGAGCCTCTAAATCCAGTTCTAGATATGAAGTTACTTTCAATTTCCACTGATAGCATAGAGAGAAGAAATAAAAGCCCATTGAATTAACCTAATGCTTCAAACTGTAAACTATTTAGGTTATAACACCACATTATCAAAAATAGACTAAGACAATTTTTTGTGCACTCCAACTTGTTCCCTTTGTTTTGTGAGAATGGTCTGTATCTCTGATTTTAAAAAGTAATTTAGTCTATTTAGTTATGTTGTAAAGGCATGCGAGGAAAGGTAAAATTTAGATGCTATGTGGTATAAAATAGAGATAAAAATTCAAAAGGGTTAAAACTGTTTAAATTACAATTTATTTTCTCCATGATGAACTAAGGTGGACAGGCTGATCAGAATCATGAAGAATTATATTGGACTTTTAAAGTGGCTAAAAATATGATTTTCAGCCAGGCGTGGTGCGCACGCTTGTAATCCCTGCGCTTGGGAGGCAGAGACAGGAGGATAGTGCAGGTTTGAAGCCAGCCGTGCGTGCTGGCTTAGGAGACCCTGTTTCCAAATAAAAATGTAAAAATAGGTCTGGGAGTGTAGCCCGGAGATAGAAGGGCTTCCAGGAACCCCAGTACCACCAAATATATATATATATATGATTTTCAATAGGCTTAGACAAAAAAATTGAACTGCAATGGCATTATTGCTAGGCTTATTTTTATATTATTTTAAATTTATTTTTGTGTGGAGATTGAACTCAGGAGAATTCTACTTCCTAGGTATTCTCCAAGACCTTTTGTTTTGAAATAAGGTCTTGCTAAGTTGTTTAGGGTATTGTTAAGTTGTTGAGGCTGGCTTCAAACCTGGGAAGCTCCTTTCCTAGCTTCTCAAGTATTGAGATTACAAGCATATACCAGTTGGGCTTGATAGGGTTATATTTTTTTTTAAAGAAAGAGTCATATCATTGGACTAATAAAATAGAGACAGAAATTATATATTTGTGGAAAAGCCTTCACTTGTTTTTCTAAAAATCAATATATGAAGCATATGTAGTTACTGGTCTAATTTTCTCAATGTATTCCATGAAATACTATTCCCAGGATATTACTAGGTATCACATTAGAGATGGTGTCCATGGTGGAATTAACACGTGTAAGTAAAACTGATAGGTTTCCTTAATTGATTTAGAAACTTTTTAAAACTTTGACTTGGCTAATCAATTTTATGATTGTTTGAAAGTTTGTATGTACATTGTAGGTACATAAGAATCATTACAGATAGATAGCATTCCTTGGTATCCCAACTTAGAAAATTCTAATATATAGGAAAATAATGCAAAATTGAGTTGAAATAGAGATTTTGAGAAATTATATTTGGGCGAAACAAAACAATATTGAAAGGAGGATTCATAAAGTATGTAATTCATCTAAATCAAACCCATTATTTAAAACACTACTAGAGAATTTCCCCTTCAGTCAAATCTTCCATGATTATTCCAGCCTATGCTGGATTTCAAACATTCAGATTTCTACAGTTCAAATTACCACTTTTGGTGCCCAGCACATTTTAAATTATATTTTCAGTTTTACTTTCATGTATGCATTCCATCTTGCCAATTGCAATATGAGATCTTATAGAACAGATGCCTGTTCATGGGCTGATGGAGATAATTTATATTAGTGTTCAGTCAATCATAATTTCAAATATTCTTTTCCATCAAATCGTGTGTCAGACAATGTGTTCCATTTGAGGTCTCAAAAGAAAGGTCATTCCATTTATAGGTTTTGGAACATGAATTTCTACAATAGTTCCTTATGCAAACAGAGATTTTGATAATTACAGTCAGCTCTCCATATCCACAGGTTCTGATTCATGCATTCAAGCAACTGTGGATCAAATAATTTTTTAAAAAATGATTGCCTGTGTAGAAACCTCTACAGACTTTTTATCTTGTTGTGATTGTTTTTTACAATACAGTATAATAATTATTTACATAGAATTTACATTGTGTTAGCGATTATAAACAGGGTAGAAGTTATTTATAGTGAAGGAAGAAGTGAGTAGGTAATATGCAAGTCCTGTGCCCTTTTATATAAGAAACTTGAGCATCTGTGGATTTTGCTGCCTAAAGGAAGTCCTGGAACAAACACCCTATTAGATACCGAGGGACAATTATATCTGCTAATGGTAATTTAAACATAGTGACAGACATTTTCTAGCTTCATGAGGAAAAAAAAAGGAAAGGAAGTCAAATTCAGCCATTGGAAATAAATTATATTATGCTGTAACTATGAGAGATGCAAGTGTCAGAAAGAAAATATTGTGTTCAAGAAACTGACACATGCCTTAGTTAGGACAGCCAGAGAGCATCAGCTGAGTCTGAAGAAGCTTCCAGTGACTGAATCACATAGGTCAAGCCAAAATTTTTGAATTTGACTGTCAGAGAAATAGGAAGATACCGAAGGATTATTTTGTGGCTGCAGTGAACCCTGAGTAGGTTTGAATTACAACAACTAATTTTGATTATAATGGAGAATAACTATAATGTGAGCACAAATAAACAATAAAGTAACTAAGAAGATCAATCAGGTTAGGATGCTATTGAATAATGTAGATAAGAGTCACTAAAATTAAGGTCTCACAATCTGAACATCGGCAGCTTCAAAGGCTGTGTTCCATGTTTCAAGGCCCTCTATTAGCTCTTTGGAAATCCTGTGATGCAGTGTCAACTCAGGCTAGGCTAACATTAGCACAGTAGTTAATGCATGGAACCTGGATCCAGATTGCTTGAGTTTGAATTCTGTCTTTACCACACTAATTGGGCTACTTTGGGCAAGTTGTTTAACTTCTTTTTGTCCTCTTCAATAAAATAATTCTAGCAGTAATACTTACCTTGTGGGGTTCTTAATATGATTGAATGAGTTAATATGTGTAAACTACTTAGTACAGGGCTGGCCACTGAATAAATGCTAAGTATATAAGTACTTTATCATTACAGTCAAAGGCACATTGAAAACCTTTAGAAAATGCAATCTGTAGATTTGGTGATTAGTTACATGGGGCAGGGATTAGGATGGTTGTATATGGACAGGGTCAAAGATAACAGAGAAACTAAATAAATGGTAGCACATGTTTGTGAAATGATGAAGGCAGGAGAAGGAACAGGCTGGGGAGTCAAGCCCTTTAACTCAGCTTGAGGTCTAAAAAACTGCAAGATTTCCGGGGAGTTAAGTTGAGTAGGAAATGGGATGTATATATTTAAGTGTTAAATTTTGGTTTGTAAGTGGAGGCTAGGCAGGAAATAAGTTACCAGAAAATAAATTGTAAGTTTAATCATGAAATTTTGCAAGAGAGAGAGAGAGAGAGAGAGAGAGAGAGAGAGAGAGAGAGAAAGAAAGAGAGAAAGAGATTGAGTGACTATAGTGAAACAAAATAAGGTGGCCTGTGATTTAGTTTCAAGATTTACACAAAAATAGCATCATATAGTTAGGAATAAATTATATTGACAGCATAATTTTTTCATAGAGCTTTAAAATCTATAATATGATTTAAAATTTATTAAAATGTTGTAGGGAAATGTCTTAAAATGCCTTTTCATGTGATTTAACTTATAGTCGCTTTGCTACCTAGGACTTGTGGTACCTTGATGCCTAGTGGACATTGTGCCTTTAAACATAGGCAGAGCAGACTGTTGGTTCCAAGGTGGCCTTGTCTGTGGTCTCATCTTGATTATGGGTGGGGTAAATCATTTGTCTAATGTATAGGTACTCATTCCTCGCCTACCTTGGAGCATTTTAAGTTCTAATTTGAAACAATAATAATCCTAAAGTGGAGCTCAACTTTTGCTGTGTTATAAACTTTCTTTTCTTTTTCTCAGTTGATAATTGTATTGGGAACATTTGGTATGAGCTAATACTTTTAATTTATATATTTTGGTAACTTTTGTCTGAAGAACTCAGAGTACTGCACACAATTTGCCTCAATTATCTGGTTCTAAACTTGCACTTGTAACTAATCCTATCGTTCTATTCTCTGGCTTTCAGAGGCTTGTTATTCTCTTCCCGACTGCAATTTCCTTATGAATCCCTTTGCCTTGAAATTTTCCAAGACCGCTTAACAGGAGTGCCATATTTAGCTTCTCAATGTGTCTAATTCTCCTATACAAGATTGTTCTCTTTTCAGTTGGCGTCAAGGGATTGACTCAAAAATAACTATCCTTTTGTTACAATGAAAGAAGAGCAAAACCAAAGAAATTCACTAAAATGGAGGCTTCACAATCAGTTTAAAAAAAAAAGTCATAGAATATGTGAACACCAGCAGCTTCCAAGGATGGCAGTTTTGAGGCCCTCTATTTGCTCTTTGGGGATTCCATTTTGAAGAACTGATTTGATTTATGATGTCACATTGTATGAGAAGGGAGAGGGGTTAAGTACTAGGGCTTCAAATATAGATCAGATCCATAGAGACTAAAGCTATTATAAAGCTTATTTTTAGTATACACTATTATATAGCCTGTTTCTTTAGCACTTTGTACCAGCAATGTAGCATTTATCATATATTTGATTCTGATATACTTATTTTGTCTCCCACAATAGATTTCAAATTTCCTCCTTTAATACAACCTGTGTTTATTTGTTCCTGTATTTTCCTGAGAGGCTTTTAAAAAATCTATAAAATGAATAAAATATTAATTAGGAAACAACAAACCTCACCTTTTATTTCCTAAATTAGAATGAATCCAAGTATTTTAACAGGAAGTTCTAGAAAAAAAAACAAAAACAACTTATGTTATTCCCCTAAGCAGGACTTTTTAAGTGAGTGAAAATAACCTTTTTACATGTCATCCCAAACTCACCCAAAGGGGAACTCCTGAAATTGGAGCCTGAATATTTGATTTGGAAATGTTTCTCACCTGCCATTACAAGATAATAATGCCGCTGCTAATAAACACAATCATGGCTAGTATTTACTGGAACTTACTTTGGCTTAGTGCCTAGCTAGTAATAGGAATGCAATAAATATGCATTGAAAGAATAAATACAAGATGTTGAAAGAATAATTACAAGTGTAGACATAATCTCATTTAACTATCACATTAAAAAAAATAAAATTTTTATTCCCATTTCTTACAGTAGGAAAATGAAGCTCTGAGAGGTCACACCTTGGCCAAGTGGTAAAAATGGCTCCATGGGAGTGACTCTCACCACAAAGTCATTGAATCCAGCTAAATTTTGCAGACAGGCTGAGTACTCTTTGATAGCGAATGCTTCCTCAGTCGTGGATCCAGAGAAATTAAAATGGGTCTGATGCTTCATCTCATTCCAGCTCACTCCCCAAGAGTCTATATTCACCCAGAATCTCTGAACCTATGTAAAAGTCAACCCACTTGCCTGAAAATCTAGGTAGTGGCTCATTCCAGTTTCTCATGAGTCTGCTCAATTTTGAAAATCATTTCACTCTACTTCTGGGAGAAAGGCATTAATCCCTCTCAGTGACCTAGCCACCTCTGAAAGGCCCACCTTCCAACACTGCCACTTGGTAATTAAATTTCAACCTGAGTTTCAGAAGGGACAAACCATATTCAAACCATAAAATTTCCAAATTAACATGACAGGTTGCCTAGACAATTCTGTAACATCTTGATTGGAATTCCTGTTTCCATCCTACCAAATACAGTTTATTCTCAGTCTGGCTGTCAGAATTTTCTTAAAAAACAAACAAACAAACAAACAAACAAACAAAACAACTCCCTCTGCCATTCACTAATCCCCTTGGCCTTCTATAGCACTCACATTGAAATCCAAACTCATACTTCTCCAATCATGCTTCCTATTTGTTACTGAACTCAGGTTGGGAAGCTTGAACATAGTGAGTTAATACCTGAGAGAAAGGTGTTGGGGGAAAAGAAATTAGGCTTTATTGAAGATGCTAGATAGCATTCTGAAAGATGGGTAGACTAATGTCTCCGGACCCCCTTCCAAGTGTTTAGGAAAAAAGGAGATATTTATATAAGAATCAGGATAAAATTATATGCAAAAGTCAGCATTTCCTGGGAGTTTGAGTCAGGAAGTTTGGTGTTTTGGAACTAACTGGAGATGATAAACTCCTAGTAACAGCCTATAACTATCCTGAAAATAAAATGCCCCAGAATGCAAAGTGGAGGTCCTCTTGTAGGAGTGACAAAGGGGACAGGAATAAAGTCAGATGAAGTCATTGATGTCCCTCACCTGTTATAGACCCCTCCCCAACCTCCTAGTCTTTTTCATTTTTCAGCCTTGAGGTATTTGGAATGATAATAAATCTAGATACTTCCTGCTGAACTGGAGCTTAACAGAATAAAAATGTTTAGCACACATCTGGAAAAACTTGCAGATTCCTTGGCCAGGTATTAGTGAACTAATACTAGAGGATTATCTTTACTGTTGAACAAGTAGTACATGAAAAGGTAACAAACTGGGTATTTATTTATTTTTGCAGTACTAGTGATGGAACCCAGGGGCATTCTACCTCCAAGCTACACCCCCAGCCCTACTTTTTATTCTTTATTTTGAAACAGGGTCTCACTGAGTTGCAAAGGGCCTCACTAAGTAGCTGAGGCTGTCTACAAACCAGGATCCTTCTGTCTTAGCCTCCCAAATACTGGGATTACAAGCATACACCCCCATGACCAGCGAGAGGTCTTTAAATACTCATATGGGTGTTACCTTAAACAGAGGCCAAATGCTTAAGCCTAAAAGTTAAAGAGGAAGACATAAGGGGAAGCCAAAACTTGAAGGCATTAAGTAATCCATGCAGGGGAGATCTCTCTTTTTAAATAGCTCCATGAGCATAGATCATCAGCTTCCCATTGTCCTTGTTCCAAAAAACTGTTTTCATCTGTGGACATCTTAAGACCTGGGTTTAATGTTTTCTCTCATGTGTGGAAGATAGAGATGACTGGGATACAATTGAGACTCCAGATGAAGAAAGAAATAGAGGAGTATTAGAGGTGGTTCAAGAGAGGGAGAGAGGGTTGGAGAAGAAAAATTTGATGAAAGAAACATTTCGATTGACACTATATGCAGACACGAATCATCAGCACCAATCTCAGTATCATGTACAAGGAAGAGGAGGAGTAGGGTGGGAGCCAAGGGGAAGCCCACAAAAGTTCTGTGTACACATTTGTCTTTCATTTTGAACTTTATTGTGATGTATGATTAACGTGGAATAATAAAAGCGTGCGTGCATGCACACACACACACACACACACACACACACACACACACACATGCACACACACTTTTATTCTATGTGCTCCAGTGGCAGATCTGTTAGATCAGGCTTACAGTGACTCAAGAAAGACTTAGGATTTAGCAGAGTCTTTTGTGATAGTTACAATCAGGTAGTCGTGCATAAGAACCCACTCTTTATAACCTTCTGACTTTTTTTTTTTTTTGGTGGTGGTACTGGGAGTGGAACCCAGAGGCTTTCTACCTCCGGGCTATACTCCCAGACACTTTTATATTTTATTTGGAAACAGGGTCTCACTAAGTTGCTGAGAGCCTCACTAAGTAGCTGAGGCTGGCTTCGAACCTGTGCGATCCTCCTGTCTCAGCCTCCCAAGTGCGGGGATTACAAGTGTGCGCCACCACGCCTGGGGCAACCTTCTGACTTTTTGATGGGATTGACATGAGTGACTCCATCTTAATTCTGATAAGTCTTTCATTTTTAATATTTTTTCTTGACATTGATGATCAACCATCCAGTAGTTAGGGTTTGATTGTCCCTCCTTGAGGCTATTTACTGGAATAGGAAAGACAGCAGGAAATCATATATCAGTCATAAGAGATAGACCATAGAAATTAAGTACTTAGTTTGGGAGATGCTGTATTTAAGAGGACTATTAGAAATACAAGAATAAATTGAGTTTCCACTGAATATTTGAGGCAGAAGTTTAAGGGACTTTAAGAGTAAGGATTTAAATTTAGAACTCAGACCCCTGGAGAAACCAGGCCCAGTAAGACGCTGGGATCTGGGCGGGAGTCGCGGGCTGGGCACGCCAGATGGGGCCCGGGTCGCGGGACTCTGGGCCCCAGGCCGAACTGCGAGTAGCACGCCAGACCCCTGGAGAAACCAGGCCCAGTAAGACGCTGGGTTCTGGGCGGGGGCCCGAGCACAGGGCACGCCAGCAGGGGCCCGGGTCGCGGGACTCTGGGTCCCGGCCGAACTGCGCGTAGCACGCCAGACCCCTGGAGAAACCGGACCCAGTAAGACGCTGGGATCTGGGCGGGGGTCGCGGGCTGGGCACGCCAGATGGGGTCCGGGTCGCGGGACTCTGGGCCCCAGACCGAACTGCGAGTAGCACGCCAGACCCCTGGAGAAACCAGTCCCAGTAAGACGCTGGGTTCTGGGCGGGGGCCGAGCACAGGGCACGCCAGCATGGGCCCGGGTCGCGGGACTCTGGGTCCTGGCCGAATTGCGCCTAGCACGCCAGACCCCTGGAGAAACCAGACCCAGTAAGACGCTGGGATCTGGGCGGGGGTCGCGGGCTGGGCACGCCAGCTGGGGCCCGGGTCGCGGGACTCTGTGCCCCGGGCCGAACTGCGAGTAGCACGCCAGACCCCTGGAGAAACCGGGCCCAGAACAGAAAAAGATAAAGAAAAATGTCGGAGAGGTGGTAAGAAAGCCGTTATGGATGCCAGGACACTGGAGATGCAGACAAAACTTATCTAAATGCACTGGAACTTATGGAAAAATTCACCGTGAAAGAGGACTGCTATTTCTCTATATTGGTAAGAATCTCAGACATCACATATAAGGAGAGAGTTTAGCGGAGACCAAGGAGAAATGCGGTGTTGAAAGAGTTCTCTGCAATGGTGGTGGAGACTTGTATTCAGGAGAAGCAGAAACCGGATCTTACCAACTTTATTTTTTTGGAGAAATTACACCAAATGTCGAATGCTACCATCACGCATGCTTAGGAACACTGGACAACATTCAGAGTGGAAAAAGAGCCTGGGAAGGATTTGAAACGGTGGAGGCAGTGGCAATGCCAGTGGTCAATATTCGGGGGAGGCAGAGATCTGATACATTACAACTGGAACCTTTGAAATAATAACCACAGAGACAGTGATCGGAACCTGCTGAGGGGTCAGGCGGGCGCCGGGGCCAGTGGCCGACATCGGAGCTTGCTGTGAGGCAAGGCCACTACTGAGGCCTCCGTGGCCAGGATTGGAACCTTCAGAGGGGTTAGACCGATGCTGGGGCCAGCGAGGCCGGCATTGGAGCCTGCCATGATACAAGGCTTGTGCTAGGGCCTCCGAGGTCGGGTCCGGAACTTGCTGAGGGGTTAGGCCGGTGCTGGGGTCAGCGAGGCTGGCATCGGAGCCTGCCGTGAGGCAAGGCCAGTGTTGGGGCCCCCGAGGACGGGACCGGAGCCTGCTGAGGGGTTAGGCCGGTGCTGGGGCCAGCGAGGCCTGCATCGGAGCCTGCCTTGAGGCAAGGCCGGTACTGGGGCCTCGAGGCCAGGATAAGAGCCTGCCGAGGGGTTAGGCCGGTGCTGGGGCCAGCAAGGCTGGCATCGGAGCCTGCCGTGAGGCATGACCAGTGCTGCGGCCTCCGAGGCCAGGATCGGAGCCTGCCGAGGGCTTAGGCCGGTGCTGGGGCCAGCGAGGCCGGCATCGGAGCCTGCCGTGAGGCAAGGCCGGTACTGGGGCCTCCGAGGCCAGGACAAGAGCCTGCCGAGGGGTTAGGCCGGTGCTGGGGCCAGCGAGGCCGGCATCGGAGCCTGCCGTGAGGCAAGGCCGGTACTGGGGCCTCCGAGGCCAGGATAAGAGCCTGCCGAGGGGTTAGGCCGGGGCTGGGGCCAGCGAGGCCGGCATTGGAGCCTACCGTGAGGCAAGGCCGGTACTGGGGCCTCCGAGGCCAGGATAAGAGCCTGCCGAGGGGTTAGGCCGGTGCTGGGGCCAGCGAGGCCTGCATCGGAGCCTGCCTTGAGGCAAGGCCGGTACTGGGGCCTCGAGGCCAGGATAAGAGCCTGCCGAGGGGTTAGGCCGGTGCTGGGGCCAGCAAGGCCGGCATCGGAGCCTGCCGTGAGACATGACCAGTGCTGCGGCCTCCGAGGCCAGGATCGGAGCCTGCCGAGGGCTTAGGCCGGTGCTGGGACCAGCGAGGCCGGCATTGGAGCCTGCCGTGAGGCAAGGCCGGTACTGGGGCCTCCGAGGCCAGGACAAGAGCCTGCCAAGGGGTTAGGCCGGTGCTGGGGCCAGCGAGGCCGGCATCGGAGCCTGCCTGAGGCAAGGCCGGTACTGGGGCCTCCGAGGCCAGGATAAGAGCCTGCCGAGGGGTTAGGCCGGTGCTGGGGCCAGCGAGGCCGGCATCGGAGCCTGCCTTGAGGCAAGGCCGGTACTGGGGCCTCTGAGGCCGGGATCGGAGCCTGCTGAGGGGTTAGGCCGCTGCTGGGGCCAGTGAGGCCGGCATCGGAGCCTGCCTTGAGGCAAGGCCGGTACTGGGGCCTCTGAGGCCAGGATAAGAGCCTGCCGAGGGGTTAGGCCGGTGCTGGGGCCAGCGAGGCCGGCATCGGAGCCTGCCGTGAGGCATGACCAGTGCTGGGGCCTCCGAGGCCAGGATCGGAGCCTGCCGAGGGCTTAGGCCGGTGCTGGGGCCAGCGAGGCCGGCATCGGAGCCTGCCTTGAGGCAAGGCCGGTACTGGGGCCTCCGAGGCCAGGACAAGAGCCTGCCGAGGGGTTAGGCCGGTGCTGGGGCCAGCGAGGCCGGCATCGGAGCCTGCCTGAGGCAAGGCTGGTACTGGGGCCTCTGAGGCCAGGATAAGAGCCTGCTGAGGGGTTAGGCCGGTGCTGGGGCCAGCGAGGCCGGCATTGGAGCCTGCCTTGATGCCTGACCAGTGCTGGGGCCTCCAAATCCGGGATCGGAGCCTGTCAAGGGGTTAGGCCGGTGCTGGGGCCAGTGAGGCCGGGATCGGAGCCTGCTGAGGGGTTAGGCCGCTGCTGGGGCCAGTGAGGCCGGCATCGGAGCCTGCCTTGATGCATGACCAGTGCTGGGGCCTCCAAATCCGGGATCGGAGCCTGTCAAGGGGTTAGGCCGGTGCTGGGGCCAGTGAGGCCGGCATCGGAGCCTGCCTTGAGGCAAGGCCGGTACTGGGGCCTCTGAGGCCGGGATCGGAGCCTGCTGAGGGGTTAGTCCGGGGCTGGGGCCAGCGAGGCCGGCATCGGAGCCTGCCATGAGGCAAGGCCGGTACTGGGGCCTCGAGGCCAGGATAAGAGCCTGCCGAGGGGTTAGGCCGGTGCTGGGGCCAGCGAGGCCGGCATCGGAGCCTGCCGTGAGGCAAGGCCGGTACTGGGGCCTCCGAGGCCAGGATAAGAGCCTGCCGAGGGGTTAGGCCGGTGCTGGGGCCAACGAGGCCGGCATCGGAGCCTGCCTTGAGGCATGACCAGTGCTGAGGCCTCCGAGGCCGGGATCGGAGCATGCCGAGGGGTTAGGCCGGTGCTGGGGCCAGCGAGGCTGCCATCGGAACCTTCCGTGAGGCAAGGCCGGTACTGGGGCCTCCGAGGCCAGGATAAGAGCCTGCCGAGGGGTTAGGCCGGTGTTGGGGCCAGCGAGGCCAGCATCAGAGCCTGCCTTGAGGCATGACCAGTGCTGGGGCCTCCGAGGCCGGGATCGGAGCCTGCCGAGGAGTTAGGCTGGTGCTGGGGCCAGTGAGGCCGGCATCGGAGCCTGCCTTGAGGCAAGGCCGGTACTGGGGCCTCCAAATCCGTGATCGGAGCCTGCCAAGGGGTTAGGCCGGTGCTGGGGCCAGCGAGGCCGGCATCGGAGCCTGTCGTGAGGCAAGGCCGGTACTGGGGCTCTGAGGCCAGGATAAGAGCCTGCCGAGGGGTTAGGCCGGTGCTGGGGCCAGCGAGGCCGGCATCGGAGCCTGCCTTGAGGCATGACCAGTGCTGGGGCCTCCGAGGCCGGGATCGGAGCCTGCCGAGGGGTTAGGCTGGTGCTGGGGCCAACGAGGCCGGCATTGGAGCCTGCCATTAGGCTAGGCCGGTGCTGGGGCCTCCGAGGCCGGGATTGGAATCCTGCCAAGGGGTTAGACCGGTGCAGGGGCCAATGGCCAGCATCGGAGTCTGGCGTGAGGCAAGTTCACTCCTGCGGCCTCCAAGGTCGGGACCAAAGCCAGCTTAGGGGTTAGACCGGTTCAGGGGCCAGCGAGACCAGAATTGGGGCCTCCCATGAGGCAAGGCCGCTGCTTGAGCCAGCGAGATCTGGATCAGTCCACTGAGTAGCCAGGCCACTACTGGGACCATCAAGAGTGGGATTGGTACTTGCAACGCAGCATGCACAGAGAAATATCGCAGAAAATATAAATCAGACTCTTCTCTTAATCAGCAATAACTAGGAGGAAAAGGGCAACAGGAAGAGGTTGAGCTATAGAAAGGGCCCTATAGTGAAGCAACTAATGTGACCAATCAGAGGGTATGTAATACTGGAGGACGGAGCCTCTTTAAAACGCAGGAGGTACATAAACAAATGTATCAAAGTAAATCACCAAAGAAGTGTGGGATGGAGGGAGGGGGAGGGAATGGGATGGGGGCTGGAGGAGGGCTAATTGGATGATGTGTGCTTGTATATCCTCTCAAGTCTTGTACTCCAATGTGATTGATATATGACTACAATGCACCAATTTAAAAAATAAATTAATTAAAAAAAATAAATTTAGAACTCATCAGCTTATAGATGGTATATTCAAATATCCCTTATCTGAAATGCTTGAGACCAGTTGTGTTTTTTTTTTTTTTTTGGTGGTACTGGGGTTCCTGGAAGCCCTTCTACCTCCGGGCTACACTCCCAGACCTATTTTTACATTTTTATTTGGAAACAGGGTCTCCTAAGCCAGCGTGCACAGCTGGCTTCGAACCTGCGCGATCCTCCTGTCTCTGCCTCCCAAGCGCGGGGATTACAAGCGTGCGCCACCACGCCCGGCAGGACTTTTTTCTTTATAATATTTATATATACATAATGAAATGTTCTAGAGGTGGGATTCAACTCTAAATACATAATTCTTTTGTGTTTCATACACACCTAATACACATAGCCTGCAAGTAATTTTATATTTTAAATAATTTAATATTTTAAATAATTTTATGCATGACTCAAAATTTCATGGTGTAAAATTTTCTACTTGTGGCAATATAGACTTTAAGCATTTAGGATTTCAGATTTTTGCATTAGGAACACTCAACCTATATTTATGTTTGTGGAATATATTCAAGTATGTGCAGTATGATATCACATGCTCTGGAGACAGATTAGTGCTAAACATTGTGCAGCCTTCAGCAATTAACTTATCTGTAATTCAGTTTGCTCATCTATAAAAATAAAATGAGGTTGTAAGCTTAATTAAATTGTCACTTATAGACCACTTAAAAAGTAGTGTCTGGCATTAAAAAAAATTGTTTTGTGGTACTTGGAATTGAATCCATGGGCATTTTACCTCTGATTACACCCTTATCCGTATTTTATTTTTTATTAGGAAGCTGGATTTCACTAAGTTGCAGAGGGCTTCACACATTGCTGACGCTGGCTCAGAACCTGTGATCCTCCTTTTAGCCTCCAAAGTACTGGGATTACAAATATGTATCACCGTGCTCTGCACTGCCACAAAATAAATGCTCAAAAATAGTTAATGCATTTATTGCATTATATCATGAGATGTGTATTTAGGATCATATTTTTAAATTATTAAAATAATTTATATTAACCCCCCTTAAATAATAGGATCTTGTACTTTCTTTTTTTTCAAATATTTTTGCGGGTTTGGGGATGGAACCCAGGGGCATTTGACCTCTGAGCTACACCCCCTGACCTATTTTTTATTCTTTATTTTGAAATAGGGTCTTACTAAGTTGCGGAGGGCCTCACTAAGTAGCTGAGGCTGTCCACGAACCACGATCCTCCAGTCTCAGCCTCCCGAATGCTGGGATTACAAGCGTGCACCACCACACCCAGCTCAGGATCTTGTACTTTCTTCATGCAACATATTATAAACATGATGCCCCAAACAAATTAGTCATTATTTAACTCTGAGATTTAAAGCTAATATTCCTTTTTTCCTATTCCTCATAATAGTACAGCTTTTATAAACTAAGTTTTGGTGAAAAAGAAAAGGGATTTCTACATCCCAAAATCTTTCCTTTATAAATTAAAAATTATACTCCAGGAGGTCTGAAAAAGAGCTATACAGTAAGCTATTTTCCGAGAGGATATAGGTTTAATGGATTAAATAGAAATAACCGCCTGGCTCCAGTGCCAGCTCAATGTAATGTGAAGACCGGGGCAGCAGGGAAGGTGGCACAGTGAGCAGTCATCTGGCTTTGCCTATGCCAGGAGCCTATGTCATGATTTCTCCCAGCTGCAGACACTCCTGTGCATGCTGGAGGATAGACACTGGTCTCCAAATATTAGGTGAAATCAAACAGCAATGGAGGAGAGTTCTAGGATCAAACACTCCTAACTTTCCATGGTTATTTATCTGCTTCTTTCATCCAAGCATTATATCAAGATTATGTACTAGTCTGGGTGTAGTGGCACATGCTTATAATCCCAGTACTTGGGAGGCTGAGACAGGAGGATCATGGTTTCAAGGCCTTCCTTGACAACTTAGACCCTCTGCAACTTAGTGAGACCCTGTTTCCAAATAAGAAATAATAATAAAAAAAATTGGGCTGAGAGTTTAGCTTAGAGGTACAATGCTTCCAGAAGGGTTCAATCCCCAGTGCCACAACAACAAAAAGATTATGTACTACAAATTATCTAAATGTTTCCATAAAAGATACTGATATAAACTGAGTTACACTAACTAAGTTTTAAGTTTTTTTGGCATATCTATAAGAACGGAAATGCAAAGGCAGAACAATGCTTTTATGAACATAAAGAAAATTATATTTTATTATATCACTTTTGAAGCAGGGATATATACTTTTATCACTAGACAAGACAGGGAGGATAAAAAGCATGTGTGAAAAGATCTTTGAACTATTTTCTGAGCCATTAATTAAACCATTTGAAAATGATACCTCAGATTGTAGTGTGGAAAAAAGACTGGAGGAAGAAGTTAGCTTTAGAGCTAAGGAAGCAATCAGAAGTTAAAATATATAAAGTTTAAAAAGTATTTTCTCATAGTAATAGAATCCATGATATTTGGCTGGTATATTTTTTAGTTATATTAAATACTTCATTTCTCAGTCTCTCTTGAAGAGAAGATGAGTATGGAAGATGTTAGAAGTTCCATACTCAATTGATGAGTACCCTTCAAGGAAGAACTGGCTCCCATCTTTTCTGCTTCCTGGAAGTCAGATGATTGCTGGAGCTTTGACAACCAGTTTGGACTAGGAGGTGACCTTGGGAGAGGGAAGCCATGCAGATTTGGGCATTAAGAGAAGATAAAACCTAGGCACTTAATATTTTGGTGCTCTAATACTCCTTGATGACTACCCTCTGGACTTTGTAAACTTATGACAGCAATTTCTATATGGTTTTAGCAAACTCTTGATTTGAATTTTGTTTTTTCCTCATTTTTACAAAGAATCCTAGTTAATAAAATTGTATTAACAATCACAAAGAAGTTCATAAAATTAAATATAAACCATTCATACTTCTACCATAAAGAATTATCTATTGTTCTAAATTTAAGACTAAATTTGGTGGCATGGTTGTCATTAGTGCTACTCACCAAGAATTTCTAGCTCTCTGCCTGGGTACATAGTAGGATTGCATGTGTGATGGGGTGAGGCTATGTGTCTAGTCATACTGTGTCCACTATGGCTGATGAATTGTGAACAAAACTGAGTCATGTAGCAGTGACTTGCTGGAGTGAGTCCCTCCAAAGTATGTATGTATGTATGTATGTATGTATGTATGTATGTATATTCATTTTTCTTTCTGTTATGTAGACTAACAATGTACATGGGAGACATAGTTGAGACAGTCTGCATCACAAAGTTGGCAGAGACTCTGATTTAACTGTTTTGGACATATAGTGGGATAAGAAATAGAAATTTAGCCAGGTGTGGCGGCTCATGCTTGTAATCTCAGAACTTGTGATGCTGAGATAGGAGGATTGCAAGTTTGAGGACAGCCTTAGCTACTTAGTGAAGCCTTTGCAACATAGTGAGTCCTTGTTTCAAAATAAAAAATAAACAAAGTAGGGCTAGGGGTATAGCTTGTAGGTAGAATATTACTGATTTTGACCCTCATTACTGCAAAAAAAAAAAAATTACAGCTTTAGCCCATTGACATATGCAGGGTTTGTTACATAATATAAACTACCCTGTCTTGATTGAGGTCACAGTGAGTGTATATGAAGGTCTATAAAATATGAAGTGCTAATTAGGGTAAATTGTAAAATCCTCATTTCATTATTTCACACAACTTGCCTCCTTGTTCAGTGAAGCTGCTTTGGTTCCTCAGCTACACCATGCTATTCCCTACATCACTCCTCTCAAGCATGCAATTGACTTACTTTAGGGACACATTTTCTCTGTCTCCCACCATGTTCTTTAGGTGGTCTTTGAGATTGCAGTTAAAATGCCATTTACTTATCAAACCTTCCTCTGGTCCTAGGTCTTGATTAGCATCAATAGTGTCTTTTGATATTGATATTTCTTTTATGTAATTATTACTACCATGTTAATTACCTTATTTGCTAAGTATGTGATTTAGTGTCTTGTCTTGAACTGAAACAAACCAGGTGTTTTGTCTACTTTTAAAGTCACATGCAGTATAATAACATTTAGGTCAAGTCCATACCTCATATATATTGGTGGTTCCATAAGATTATAATAATATTCTTATTGCTTATAATTTTATTATACCTTTTGTATGTTTTGATGTTTTTAGATACTCAAATACTTATGTGTTAACATTTCCTACAGTACCTAGTACAGAAATATGATGTACAGGTATGTATACTCAGAGCAATAGGCCATGGTATGTAAGAGAGTAGGTATGCAGTAGGCTATTCTTTCTATGTTTGTGAACATTTGTTCTATGATATTCACACAATGATGAGATCACCTAATAATAAAATTGTTCAGCAATATATTCCTCATAGTATATCCCTCTAATTAAGGGATACATAACTTTATTTAGTTTCTAGAAAAGAGAAAAGCATTGCAGTATAAACCCCAACTTTTTTTCTTCCTCAATTGTGGTTACATTTCTCTCTTTTTTATAAAGTTCTTTTCTTCTTTTGTTTCAAATTTCTAAATTGTAATATCCTCTTTTACTTGGAGTAAAGTTTCCTTTCAGAAAAAGCTGAATTTATTCAGTCTGAAAAAAAATAAGACTATTCTGGTGAAAGAGGATATTAAAAATGATTTTTATATGTACCTGAAGAAAATTGATAACAAACATAATGCTAGTCCTGAGATATCAGTTTTTTTGTAGATATTGAAAATGAGATATTATTGCTTTTGGACACCAAGGATTGTTTGTTTTCAAAGAGTAACCAATAAAGTTTCAGGGTAAATGAAAACTTGAATTACGTAAATAGTACTGACATCTGAGATGAAAAAACACTTTATTATTTTGGATGTTCTATAGCCACTACCTTCAAATCTCCTGGAAACGGTCATGTTTAAAAGCCACAATTTGAATTTTAAAATACCATCAATTCAACAAAAACAACAAAGACAGAGCAACCAGAGTATATATCCTGACTTTATACATTTCTGTTGGATTTGGTAGGAAGTTTCTAATTCTCAAAAAATTTTTAAAAATATTATGCTTTTTTAGCTTTAAGGCTGATCACAATAACTTGACAATTTTCATGCCTATCTAGTGACTTATGTTTGCATCACAGTGACCAGGATGGTCAAACTTTGATGCTAAACTCTTATCAGTAGCATGTAAGTAAATATTTTAATTGCTTCCTTTGCCTTATAGAATAAAATTGAGGTTGTTACCAAGTATGGGATAACAGAAAGGCTGTTATTAGGCAGGAGATAACCTATGCTTGGTGTAATATCTTTAATCAATAAATAATTATTATCAAGAATACAAGTAAACAATAATATTTGTTATAAGTGATTTATTGCTTATTAAGCTATTCAGCACACACAATAGCCTAAGGAAGAAGATACTATTAACCTTTTATACATATGAGGAAGTGAGATGGAGCATGATGAAGAACTTGCCCTGGATTACACAGCTTGTAGGCACTGTGGCTGTGCCAGCTTTCAAGGCCAGCAGCCTGGCTCCAGGCTGTGCTCTCAGCCACTCCACCCAAAGAGATTAAATGTATGTGAATGAAAGTCTAAAAGGCACATGCATGTACATTTCTATAATTAGGTGCTAAAGATCAAGCTTTGGTTAGTGTCAAGAATGTATAACACATTGGAAAAAGCCATTATGGAGTTTTTTCATTCGTTTAAAGCCTCTTAAAATCCACTTCAATTTTTTTTTGGTAGCAACGAGGGTTAAATACACAGCCTTGCAAATGCCAAGCAAGCAATCTACCACTGAGCGATGTCCCTGACCCTTAAAAATTATCTTAAAGAACAGATTTTTAAGTAAAACATATTAATGGAATCAGGTGTTCACATGGTACAAAATTTAAAATAAAATATAATAGGGCATATTTATAGAGCAGAATATATTCAATGAAAAGCAAGTCTTTCTCTTACCCTAGACCACAAGTCCCTAGTCTTCCATCCCAGAGGTAATCATTCTCCTGTCAGAGATTTATTATCTTCCAAACTTGCTTTCTTCCTTTCAGTAACTGACCACCTACATTTTATCTAGTCATGTGGCTGCTTGGCTCAGAGGTACTCTTTCCACCGTTCCCTGTAGGTGTGAACATCTGAGTAAACTCCTGACAATGGAGTGTTGATGTGTGCACATCCCAATCTACGCCTTTTAAAAAGATGACTTGCATTCTTTTTTTCCCCTGTTTCCATGAGTTATAAAGTGGATGGTGTATGAAGTGGTTGATGGTGGGACACCTGAACTGTGCAGAGAAAGGCAGAGCAAATGAAATTTTCCCTGAAGTGAAACAGAATTCACCCATCTTCTCTCTATAGCTCAGTCTCAGTCCATTATTCAGGAGAGAAATTAATTTCTCCTGTTTGAGTTAATATACAGATAAAATTGATATAGCAAGTAGTCATCAAAACAAAAGTTAACATTTCTCTTGCCTTTAGTTTTCCAGAATTATTTCTCAGTTAATTTGATAAAGGCTAATGATAATATGTAAATGTATGTTTTGGCTTCATACATATCTTTGAATTTCCTAAGCCTTAAGTTTTTACCAGAAAACTGTGTTAATCAAATTTTTCATATGTCAACATTCTTTGTAAAGAGATAAGGCTTATTTTACCATGTTTTTAAAATGAAAAATAAAATGCGAAGAAGCAAAAATTAATATATTTGATGTTTCCTTTCTGGGTAAAGAACTGCCCTTAATGTTTTTTTTCTTTTTAACAATTTTTTTATTGAACATAAATAGTATACATTTAAACTATATTTGGTGCCCTCTCCCCCCCGCCTCTGTTTTCCCTTCCCCCCTCCCACCAATGGTTGTCTAGGTTAACCATGTCTTATTCATAATTTTACACATGTTCAGATGTAGACCCTCATTATTCAAGATCAGCCTTCCTCCTCTCCTATCTTTCCATTCAAACTTTGCTGGTATTTCCCCTCCATTATCTGGAGTCCCACCGGTATCCTTTGTGTTTCCTAGTTTGGGCATATTAGAGGAAATATATGTACCTTCTCTTTCTGTGCTTGGCTGATCTCACTTAACATAATGTTCTCCAGGGCTTTCCATCTTCTTGCAAATGATATAATTTTGTTCTTCTTTATGGCTGAATAGAATTCCATTGTGTGTATTTCCCACAGTTTTGCTAACCATTCATCTGTTGATGGTGGTCTGGGTTGGTTCCATATTTTGGCTATTACAAATTGTGCTGGTATGAACATAGGTATGCATATGTTGCTGTAGTTCTCTGTTTTCAATCCCTTTGGAAAGATACCCAGGAGTGGTAGAGCTGGATCATATGGTGGATCTATTCCCACCTTTCTTAGGAATCTCCACACAGATCTCCATAGTGGTTGAACTAGTTTGCATTCCCACCAACAGTGTAAGAGAGTTCTTCTTTCCCCACATCCTCACCAGCATTTGTTGTTGTTTGATTTCTTTATGCTTGCCACTCTGACTGGGGTTAGATGGAATCTCAGTGTAGTTTTGATTTGCATCTCCCTGATGGCCAGTGATGAAGAACATCTTTTCATGTATCTATTGGCCCTTTGTATCTCTTCTTTTGTGAAGTATCTATTTAGTTCATTTGCCCATTTCTTGATTGGGTTGTTTGTTTTACTAGTGTAGAGTCTTTTGAGCTCTTTGTATATTCTGGATATTATCCCCCTATCAGAATGGTGGCTGGTAAAGATCCTTTCCCATTCTGTAGGCTTCCTCTTTAGGTTATTGATAGTTTCCTTTGATGAGAAGAAACTTTTTAGTTTTATGTTATCCCACTTGTTTATTCTTGCTTTAATTTCCTGAGCTTTGGAGGTTTTGTTGAGAAAGTTACTGCCTGTGCCAATATGTTGTAGTGTTGAACCTATGCTCTCCTCTACTAACTTCACAGTCTCAGGTCTAATTTCTAAGTCTTTGATCCATCTTGAGTTGATTCCTGTGTTTGGTGAGATATAGGGGTTTAGATTCATCTTTTTACAAATGGTTAGCCAGTTCTCCCAGCACCATTTGTTGAAAAGGCTGTCTTTTCTCCAGCGTATGTGTTTGGCCCCTTTGTCAAAGATTAACTGACTAAAGGTGTGCGGGTTTGTTTCTGTATCTTCTATTCTAATCCACTGGTCAGCATATCTGTTATTGTGCCAGTACCATGCTGTTTTTACTACTATTGCTCTATAGTATAGTTTGAAGTCTGGGATTGTAATGCCTCCTGCATGTTTCTTATTGTTGAGAATTGCTTTGGCTATTCTAGGTCTTTTCTTTCTCCATATGAAACTCATGATTGATTTTTCTAGGTCTCTGAAGAATGCCACTGGTATTTTAATGGGAATTGCATTGAACCTATAGATCAGTTTTGGCCTAATGGCCATTTTGATGATATTTATTCTGCCTATCCATGAGCATGGGAGATCTTTCCATCTTCCAAGGTCTTCTTCAATTTCTTTCTTTAGTGTTTTATAGTTTTTGTTGTAGAGTCTTTTACATCTTGGGTTAGGTTTATTCCTAGGTATTTTATTGGTTTTGAGGTTATAGTGAATGGAATTGTTTTTTTGTTTCTGTCATTGTGGATTTGTTGTTGGCATAAAGAAAAGCCACTGATTTCTTTAGGTTGATTTTGTAACCTGCGACTTTGCTGAATTTATCATTCATCTCCAGAAGTCTTTTGGTTGAGTTCTTTGGGTCTTCCAGATAAAGGATCATGTTGTCTGTGAATAAGGATAATTTTAATTCCTTTCTTCCTATGTGAATTCCTTTGATTTCCTTCTCTTGTCTGATTGCTGCAGCAAGAGTCTCAAGGACTATATTGAAAAGGAGTGGTGATAGTGGGCATCCTTGTCTTGTTCCTGACTTTAGCGGAAATTCTTGGAGTTTGTCCCCATTCAATATGATGTTGGCTTTGGGTTTACAGTATATTGCCTTAATGATGTTGAAGTACTTTCCTTCTATCCCAATTTTTTGCAGTGTTTTTAACATAAATGGGTGTTGGATTTTGTCGAATGCTTTTTCAGCATCTATTGCTATGATGATGTGGTTTTTGTTCTTGGTTCTACTTATGTGGTGAATAACATGTATTGATTTGCGTATGTTGAACCAGCCTTGTTTTTCTGGGATGAAACCGACTTGGTCATGATGTATTATTCTTTTGATATAGTTTTGAATGTGTATAGCTAATATTTTGTTTAGAATTTTTGCATCTATGTTCATTAAGGATATTGGTCTGTAGTTTTCCTTTCTTGAGGTGTCTTTATTTGGTTTGGGGATTAATGTGATACTGGCCTCATAGAAGGAATTTGGAAGAGTTCCATCTCTTTCAATTTCCCGGAACATGTTTTGAAGTATTGGTATTAGTTGTTCACTGACAGTTTTGTAGAATTCAGCTGGGAACCCATTTGGGCCAGGGCTTTTCTTTGGTGGAAGAATTTTTATTGCCATTTCTATTTCTTTGGTTGTTATTGGTTGGTTTAGGCTTGCTATGTCCTCTTGGCTGAGTGTAGGAAGGTTAACTGTGCTTAGAAATCTATCAATTTCTTCCAGGTTTTCAAGTCTATTGGAGTATAAATTTTTAAAGTAGTTTCTGATAATCTTTTGAATTTCTTCGCTATCTGTGGTGATATTTCCTTTTTTATTTCTAATTTTGATAATTTGAGTTGATTCTCTTTTTCTTTTGGTTAGGTTGGCCAGGGGTTTATCAATTCTATTAATCTTTTCTTTTTTTTTTTTTTCTTTTTTTTTTTTTTTTCTTTTGAGTAAATATATTTTAATTAATTAATTTATTTTTTTTTTATTTATTTATTTTTTTTTAATTTAATTTAATTTTATTTTTTTTAACAATTTTTTTATTGAACATAAATAGTATACATTTACACTATATTTGGTGCCCTCTCCCCCCGCCCCCGTTTTCTCCCCCCCCCCACCAATGGTTGGCCAGGTTAACCATGTCTTATTCATAATTTTACACATGTTCAGGTGAAGATGCTCCTTAATCAAGATCGGCCTTTCTCCTCTCCTATCTTTCCATTGAAACTTAGCTAGTATTTCCCCTCTAATATCTGGGGTCCTACTGGTATCCTTTGTGTTTTCTAGTTTGGGCATATTAGAGGAAACATGTGTATCTTCTCCTTCTGTGCTTGGCTGATCTCACTTAACATGATGCTTTCCAGGGCTTTCCATCTTCTTGCAAATGATAAAATTTTGTTCTTCTTTATGGCTGAATAGAATTCCATTGTGTGTATTTCCCACAGTTTTGCTATCCATTCATCTGTTGATGGTGATCTGGGTTGGATCCATATTTTGGCTATTACAAATTGTGCTGCTATGAACATAGGTATGCATATGTTGCTGTATTTCTCTGAATTTAACCCCTTTGGAAAGATACCCAGGAGTGGTATAGCTGGATCATATGGTGGATCTATTCCCACCTTTCTTAGGAATCTCCACACAGATCTCCATAGTGGCTGAACTAGTTTGCACTCCCACCAACAGTGTAAAAGAGTTCCTCTTTCCCCACATCCTCGCCAGCATTTGTTGTTGTTTGATTTCTTTATGCTTGCTACTCTCACTGGGGTTAGATGGAATCTCAGTGTAGTTTTGATTTGCATCTCCCTGATGGCCAGTGATGAAGAACATCTTTTCATGTATCTATTAGCCCTTTGTATCTCTTCTTTTGTGAAGTGTCTATTTAGTTCATTTGCCCATTTCTTGATTGGGTTGTTTGTTTTGTTGGTGTAGAGCCTTTTGAGCTCTTTGTATACTCTGGATATTAGCCCCCTATCAGAATGGTGGCTGGTAAAGATCCTTTCCCATTCTGTAGGCTTCCTCTTTAGGTTATTGATAGTTTCCTTTGATGAGAAGAAACTTTTTAGTTTAATGTTATCCCACTTGTTTATTCTTGCTTTAATTTCCTGAGCTTTGGAGGTTTTGTTGAGAAAGTTACTGCCTGTGCCAATATGTTGTAGTGTTGAACCTATGTTCTCCTCTACTAACTTCACCGTCTCAGGTCTAATTTCTAAGTCTTTGATCCATCTTGAGTTGATTCCTGTGTTAGGTGAGATATAGGGGTTTAGCTTCATCTTTTTACAAATGGCTAGCCAGTTCTCCCAGCACCACTTGTTGAAAAGGCTGTCTTTTCTCCAGCGTATGTGTTTGGCCCCTTTGTCAAAGATTAATTGACTAAAGATGTGTGGGTTTGTTTCTGTATCTTCTATTCTAATCCACTGGTCAGTATATCTGTTTTTGTGCCAGTACCATGCTGTTTTTACTACTATTGCTCTATAGTATAGTTTGAAGTCTGGGATTGTAATGCCTCCTGCGTGTTTCTTGTTATTGAGAATTGCTTTGGCTATTCTAGGTCTTTTCTTTCTCCATATGAAGTTCATGATTGATTTTTCTAGGTCTCTGAAGAATGTCACTGGTATTTTAATGGGAATTGCATTGAACCTATAGATCAGTTTTGGCAGAATGGCCATTTTGATGATATTTATTCTGCCTATCCATGAGCACGGGAGATCTTTCCATCTTCCAAGGTCTTCTTCTATTTCTTTTTTTAATGTTTTATAGTTTTTGTTGTAGAGGTCTTTTACATCTTGGGTTAGGTTTATTCCTAGGTATTTTATTGGTTTTGAGGTTATAGTGAATGGAATTGTTGTTTTTGTTTCCTTCATTGTGGATTCGTTGTTGGCATAAAGAAAGGCCACTGATTTCTTTAGGTTGATTTTGTAACCTGCGACTTTGCCGAATTTGTCGATCAGCTCCAGAAGTCTTTTGGTTGAGTTCTTTGGGTCTTCCAGGTAAAGGATCATGTCATCTGCGAATAAGGATAATTTCACTTCCTCTCTTCCTATGTGGATTCCTTTGATTTCCTTCTCTTGTCTGATTGCTGCAGCAAGAGTCTCAAGGACTATATTGAAAAGGAGAGGTGAAAGTGGGCATCCTTGTCTTGTTCCTGACTGTAGCGGAAATTCTTGCAGTTTTTCCCCATTCAATATAATGTTGGCTTTGGGTTTGCAGTATATTGCCTTGATGATGTTGAAGTACTTTCCTTCTATCCCAATTTTTTGCAGTGTTTTTAACATAAATGGGTGTTGGATTTTGTCGAATGCTTTTTCAGCATCTATTGCTATGATGATGTGGTTTTTGTTCTTGGTTCTATTTATGTGGTGAATAACATGTATTGATTTGCGTATGTTGAACCAGCCTTGTTTTTCTGGGATGAAACCGACTTGGTCGTGATGAATTATTCTCTTGATATAGTTTTGAATGCGTATAGCTAGTATTTTGTTTAGAATTTTTGCATCTATGTTCATTAAGGATATTGGTCTGTAGTTTTCCTTTCTTGAGGTATCTTTATTTGGTTTGGGGATTAATGTGATACTGGCCTCATAGAAGGAATTTGGAAGAGTTCCATCTCTTTCAATTTCCCGGAACGTGTTATGAAGTATTGGTATTAGTTGTTCACTGAAGGTTTTGTAGAATTCAGCTGGGAACCCATCTGGGCCTGGGCTTTTCTTTGGTGGAAGAATTTTTATTGCCGTTTCTATTTCTTTGGTTGTTATTGGTTGGTTTAGGCTTGCTATGTCCTCTTGGTTGAGTGTAGGAAGGTTAACTGTGTTTAGAAATCTGTCAATTTCATCCAGGTTTTCAAATCTATTGGAGTATAAATTTTTAAAGTAGTTTCTGATAATGTTTTGAATTTCTTCACTATCAGTGGTGATATCTCCTTTTTCATTTCTAATTTTGGTAATTTGAGTTGATTCTCTTTTTCTTTTGGTTAGGTTGGCCAGGGGTTTATCAATTCTATTAATCTTTTCAAAGAACCAACTTTTTGTTTTATTGATTCTTTGAATTGTTTTTTTGTTCTCTATTTCATTTATTTCTGCTCTAATTTTGATGATTTCTCGTCTTCTGCTGGCTTTGGGAATGGATTGTTGCAGAATTTCTAGATCCTTGAGTTGTTTCATTAGGTTCTTTACTTGGTGGTTCTCCATCCTTTTTATGTGGGCACTCAATGCGATAAACTTTCCTCTTAGTACTGCCTTCATGGTGTCCCATAGGTTTTGGTGGGTTGTGTCTCTGTTTTCGTTTGTTTCCATAAATTTCTTTATTTCTTCCCTAATTTCTGCTCTTACCCATTCGTCATTTAGTAGTGTATCATTCATTCTCCATGAATTTGAATACTTTCTTTCGAGTTTCCTGTTGTTGATTTCTACTTTTATTCCATTGTGGTCTGAAAAGATGCATGGGATTATATTACATTTTTTGAATTTGCTGGTATTTTCTTTGTGTCCCAGGATGTGATCTATTTTGGAGAAGGTTCCATGGGCTGCTGAGAAGAAAGTGTATTCTGTAGTTCCTGGTTGAAATACTCTGAAAACGTCTATTAGGTCCATTTGGTTTATGGTTTCCTTTAGTTCTAAAGCATCTTTACTCATCTTTTGCCTCGAAGATCGATCCAGTGGTGTGAGAGGCGTATTAAAGTCTCCCAGAATTATTGTATTTGGGTCTACTTGGGATCTTATGTCCAGAAGGGTTTGTTTTACGAATGTGGTTGCACCCACATTTGGGGCATAAATATTTACTATCATTATATCTTCTTGGTGTATTGTTCCTTTTAATAAAAGGAAGTGCCCTGATTTGTCTCTTTTGATGTGTTTTATTTTAAAGTCTGTTTTGTTGGATATCAGGGTTGCTACCCCTGCTCTTTTTCGGTCACTGGTGGCATGGTATATCTTTTTCCATCCTTTCACCTTCAACCTGTGAATGTCTTTGGCTGTGAGGTGAGTTTCTTGCAGACAGCATATGTTTGGATTATGTTTCCTAATCCACATTGCCAGTCTATGTCTTTTGATTGGTGAGTTAAGTCCTTTGACATTAAGTGATATTATTGAAATATGCTTTTTGTTTTCTGCCATTTTGTGTTCTGTCTACTCTTGGGTGTTGTGATCTTTCTTCTTTACTTAAATGGCCCACTTATTAACTTCCTCGCTTCTCTGATTCTGGAGTCTGCTTCTTTTTTCTTCCTTATGATTTATTTCTTTAAGAATTTTCTCTAGTGTTGGCTTTGAATTCATGAATTTTTTGAGATTCTGTTTATCCTGAAAGACTTTGACTTCCCCATTGATCTTGAATAGTAGTTTTGCTGGGTAGATTAATTTGGGCTGGAAGTTATGTTCTTCCAGGGTCTGAATCACGTCATACCAGTCTCTCCTAGCATTCCTGACCTGGGTTGTATAGTCTGGGGTGATTCTTATTGTTTTGCCTCTATATGTCACCTGTCCTTTTGTTCTCACTGCTTTTAAGATTCCTTCCTTGGCCTCTATGCTGGTCAATTTGGTTATTATGTGGCGTGGAGTGGTTTTTCTTTGGTCCTGTCTCAGTGGAGTTCTGTATGCCTCCTGTACTTGAAGATTCAAGTCTCTTTCCATATTTGGAAAATTCTCTGAGATTATTTCCTTGAAGATATTACATATGCCCTTGGTCTGTACCTCTATCCCTTCCTCAATGCCTATTATCCGTAAATTAGGGCGCTTCATATTATCCCATAATTGCTGGATGTTTAGGTTTTGTTGCTGTAAAGATTTCTGTATATCGCTGACTGTGTTTTCGGTTTGGGATGTACTGTCTTCTAATATTGATATTCTGTTTTCCATTTCATCTAATCTTCCAGAGTTTCTTTCTATTGCTGTCTTCATTTCACTTATTGCCTCTTTCATTTCATTCCAGACCTCTTTCTGATTCTTTTTTAGTGTTTCTATTTCACCTTTAACCTCCTCTATACTTGTTTTAAAACCTTTCATCATATTGAACAACAAGATTCTGAACTCCCCTTCTTGCATTTCTAGTAGGTCAGTATTCGTGATTTCTGCTGTCTCTTCATAACTCCTGGTTCTCATATTTATAGTGTTCTCTGTCCTGTTTTTCTGATTTCTACCCATCGTTCGTGAGTAATGTGTTTAGTCAAATCTTAATATTAGGAGTTTAGGAGTATCGGCCAGTCAGCAGAGCCTTTCCAGTGTTGAAAGTGGGTGATGTGGGAGGAGCTGGGGTGATGGGTAAAGGAGTCAGATTAGGTGGAGGATATGTTAGGTTGAGAAGGACTTTAAGTATGATAAAGTAATAACTTGCTATGAATGAGAGAGAGTTAACTACTAGGACTCTTGTTGTTAGTAGAGTAGTTATGGATATAAAAAATACTTTGAGTTTTAAACCATGAGGTATATTATGGGGAAAAGTTTTGGGGGAGAAATGTATGTAGGTTAGTGTGGGAAGGTTTGTAAATAGGGATGCTGGTAGGAGCAGACAGACATAAAAAAAAAAAAAAAAAAAAAAAAAGAATCCCCTCAAGATACCAAGACTATTATGTAATCCAAGAAAAAGGAAGGTAAACCAATCAAAGGAGGAGAATGAAAGAAAAGGAAGGAAAAGGGAAGAAAGAGGAAAAAGGAAGAGGAATAAAATAAAAGGAACTAGCAGCCGTGTGAAATAAAAAAATAAGGCAAACTATCCAATGTATATATATATAAAACAACAAGTTAAAGTAAGAGAAGTTTGGATTAAAAGAAGAAAAAAAAAGAAAAAAAAAAGAAAACAGCAATAACCATACTAAAACAAAAGCACTTTAAAAGCAAAAGAAAACATAACATCCACATTAAAAGTAAAACAAACAGTCCTACTTATTTACGCATATGGGGTCAGGTCCATATAATATGTGTGTATCTGATTGCTTGGTAGCTTTCAGGATACCGTCCAATGTCTCTTAGTTTTCTTTGTACTCTATTTTTATCTTCTTAAGTCACTCTGGGTGTTTGGACACCTTTTTCTCCTTTAGCTGCTTTAGGTTTATGTGTCCGGGTGTCTGGTTTCACTGTTATTTGATTCTGTACAGTTCACAGATTCTGCGAAATTCTAACCTGTGGTCAGCACATCTGCACTCACCACCCTCGCCTCCAGCCTGTGCTTCCCTACAGCAGGGGTGGAGAGTGACTAAAGTGTAATTGGCACTTCCCCCTGAGGTCCTGAGCAGATTTTGTGGCCCGATGGATTTTCTTGTGTCTCTGGAAATTCCAGCTGGGCTAGCCAGGTGTGGTCCCAAGATGTGCCCTGGGCAAATGAATGCTGGTTCCTGGGTGGCCACACTTACTGCCAGAGCTCTGCCTATTCCAAGAGTGCAGGCTGGATGCCCTGTTAATACTGGACCCTAGTGAGAGTGGGTGCAGCTGTCTATTGCTGCTGGTATGTTCTTCCAAGGTGTATTGAGCTGTGTTCTCACTTAGAACTAAGCATCTGGCTACCAGGAGGTTGGGAATACCCCGCGGTGGGCCAGGGGTGCAGGGTAGGTGCTCAAGGGTCCAGTGTGCGGTGTCCAGCAATGGTCTCTGCGTCCCGCGGGACGTAGAGGCTGGGGGTGCCCCAAGGAGATTTCCGGGCCTCCCAGTGCTTTTGCAGCCTGGAGGGTAGGCTCTGGCAAGGTGGCAGGGGTTAGCCACAGAAGCAGGCTCCAATTTAGGAGGGCAGTGTACAGGCACTGATTACTAGTAGGGGACAGGCAGGATGCGCGAGGAGAGTGCTCTGAGGCTTGAGCCCGTGGTGGGGGTTTGAGACTGCGACTCCGCACACGCTAGGACCCCAGTTACTAGGGCGCCCTCAGGTACCTGTCTTGGTGCAGGAATCCGTGTGAGTCTCTGTGCCGATGTGATCCGGTCGCTGGTGGGCAGACAGAGTTCTGGTGGGTGCTGCTCGCTGCTTAGGATGCGGTCCTAAGTCCGTTTTTATTCCCGGATTATCTTGCCGTGGAAATATCGGGCAGGCAGCTCCTTGGACAGCTGCCAAAGCAGCCCGCGGCTCAGCGTTCCGGTCCGCGGTCAGATTGTATCTGAGCAGGTCCCGTGTCCGATCTTTGTTCTTCTTGTTCAAGTTCAGGGTTCCGCCGAGGTACAGGATGTGTTTTGGTTCCTGGTATGTATTTGTTTTGTTGATTTAGACACTGCTTTCTCAGTATTTAAACTTTATTTACTTCAGCTACTGAGAGGTGCTGTGTCCCTCAGTCGCCATTTTGAAAAAATAACCTCTATTAATCTTTTCAAAGAACCAACTTTTTGTTATATTGATTCTTTGAATTGTTTTTTTTTTTGTTCTCTATTTCATTTATTTCTGCTCTAATTTAATGATTTCTTGCCTTCTGCTGGCTTTGGGAATAGACTGTTGCAGAATTTCTAGGTCCTTTAGTTGTGTCATTAGGTTCTTTACTTGGTGGTTCTCTGTCCTTCATATGTGAGCACTCAATGCAATAAGCTTTCCTCTTAATACTGCCTTCATGGTGTCCCATAGATTTTGGTAGGTTGTATCTCTGTTTTCGTTTGTTCCCATAAATTTCTTTATTTCTTCCCTAATTTCTGCTCTTACCCATTCACCATTCAAGAGTGTATCATTCATTCTCCATGAATTTGAATACTTCCTTTCGAGTTTCCTGTTGTTGATTTCTACTTTTATTCCGTTGTGGTCTGAAAAGATGCAAGGAATTATATTACATTTTTTGAATTTGCTGGTATTTTCTTTGTATCCCAGGATGTGTTCTATTTTGGAGAAGGTTCCATGGGCTGCTGAGAAGAATGTGTATTCTGTAGTTCCTGGTTGAAATAATCTGAGAATGTCTATTAGGTCCATTTGGTTTATGGTTTCCTTTAGTTCTAAAGTGTCTTTACTCATCTTTTGCCTTGAAGATCGATCCAGTGGTGTGAGAGGCATATTAAAGTCTCTCAGAATTATTATATTTGGGTCTACTTGGGATCTTATGTCCAGAAGGGTTTGTTTTACAAATGTGGTTGCACCCACATTTGGGGCATAAATATTTACTATCATTATATCTTCTTGGTGTATTGTTCCTTTTAATAAAAGGAAGTGCCCTGATTTGTCTTTTTTGATGTGTTTTAGTTTAAAGTCTGTTTTGTTGGATATCAGGGTTGCTACCCCTGCTCTTCTTTGGTCACCATTGGAATGGTATATTTTTTTCCATCCTTTCACTTTCAGCCTGTGAATGTCTTTGGCTGTAAGGTGAGTATCTTGCAGATAGCATATATTTGGATTATGTTTCCTAATCCACATTGCCAGTCTATGTATTTTGATTGGTGAGTTAAGTCTTTGACATTAATAGATATTGAAATATGATTTTTGTTTTCTGCCATTTTGTGTTCTGTCTACTATTGGGTGGTGTGATCTTTCTTTACTTAAATGGCCCACTTATTAACTTTCTTTCTTTTATGGTTCTGAAGTCTGCTTCTTTTTTCTTCCTTATGGTTTATTTCTTTAAGAATTTTCTCTAGTGTTGACTTTGAATTCATGAATTTTTTAAGATTCTGTTTATCCTGAAAGAGTTTGGTTTCCCCATTGATATTGAATAGTAGTTTTGCTGGATAAATAAGCTTTGGTTGGAAGTTATTTTCTTTCAGGGTCTGAATCATATTGTACCAGTTTTTCCTAGCATTCATGACCTGGGTTGTATAGTCTGGGGTGATTCTTATTGTTTTGCCTTTATATGTCACCCGTCCTTTTGTTCTCACTGCTTTTAAGATTCCTTCCTTGGCCTCTATGTTGATTATTTTGGTTATTATGTGGGGTGGAGTGGTCTTTCTTTGGTCCTGTCTCAGTGGAGTTCTGTATGCCTCCTGGACATGAAGGTCCATGTCTCTTTCCATATGTGGAAAATTCTCTGAGATTATTTCCTTGAAGAGAGAGATTACAGATGCCCTTGGTCTGTAACTCTATCTCTTCTTCAATGCCTATTATCCGTAACTTAGGACGCTTCATATTATCCCATAATTGCTGGATGTTTAGGTTTTGTTGCTGTAAAGATTTCTGTATATCGCTGACTATGTTTTCGGTTTGGGATGTACTGTCTTCTAATATTGATATTCTGTTTTCCATTTCATCTAATCTTCCAGAATTTCTTTCTATTGCTGTCTTCATTTCACTTATTGCCTCTTTCATTTCATTCCAGACCTTTTTCTGATTCTTTCTTAGTGTTTCTAACTCACCTTTCACCTCCTCTATACTTGTTTTAAATTCTTTCATCATATTGTACATCAAGATTCTGAACTCCCCTTCTTGCATTTCTAGTAGATCAGTATTCATGATTTCTGCTGTCCCTTCATTATTCCTGGTTCTCATATATATAGTGTTCTCTGTCCTGTTTTTCTGATTTCTACCCATTGTTTGTGAGTATTATGCTTAGTCCAATCTTAACATTAGGAGTTTAGAGGTATCGGCAAGTGAACAGAGCTTTTCCAGTGTTGAGGGTGGGTGATGTGGGAGGAGCTGGGGTGATGGGTAAAGGAGTCGGATTAGGTGGAGGATATGTTTAGGTTGAGAAAGACTTTAAGTATGATAAGGTAATATCTTGCTGAGAATGAGAGAGAGTTAACTAGTAGGACTCTTGTCGTTAGTAGAGTAAGTATGGAGATATAAAATACTTTGAGTATTAAACAAGGAGGTATATTATGGGGAAAAGTTTTGGGGGAGAAGAGTATATAGGTTAGTATGGGGAAGTTTGTAAGAGGGATGATGGAAGGAGCAGACAAACAAAAAAACATCCACACAAGGTGCCAAGACTATTATGTCATCCAAGAAAAAGAAAGGAAAAACAATCAAAAGGAGAACAAACAAAGAAAGGAAAGAGGAAGAAAGAGGAAAAAAGGACAAGAATAAAATAAAAGGAACTAGCAGCTGTGTGAAATCAGAAAACAGGGTAAACTATCAAATATATATTAAAAAAACAGCCAGGCGTGGTGGCGCACGCTTATAATCCCCGCGCTTGGGAGGCAGAGACAGTAGGATCGCGCGCGGCTGGCTTAGGAGATCCTCTTTCCAATAAAAATGTAAAAATAGGTCTGGGAGTGTAGCCCGGAGGTAGAAGGGCTTCCAGGAACCCCAGTACCACAAAAAAAAAAAAAAAAAACCAACAAGAAAAGAAGGATGGGGAAAAATAAAGCAGCAATAACCATAACAAAACAAAAGCACTGTAAAAGCAAAACAAAACAAAACATCCACAATAAAAGTAAAAAAAAAAAAAAACAGTCCTACTTATTTATGAATATGGGATCAGGTCCATATAATATTTGCATATCTGATTGCTTTGGTAGCTTTCAGAATATAATTCAATGTCTCTTAGTTTTCTTTGTATTCTATTTTATCTTCTTAGGTCACTCTGGGTGTTTGGACACCTTTCTTGCCTTTAACTACTTTGGGTTTATGTGTCAGGATGTCTGGATTCACTGTTATTAGATTCTGTACAATTGCCAGGTTCTGCGTAATTCCAACCTGTAGTCAGCACCTTTGCACTCACCACCCTAGACTCTGGCCTGTGCTTCCCTACAGCAGGAGTGGAGGATGTCCAAATTAGATTTGGACATCCCTCTCAGGGAGTAGACCTCCCCCTGAGGTCCTGTGTACATATTGTGTCTCGATGGATTTTCCTGTGCCTCTAGAAATTCTAACTGGGCTAGCTGGTGTGGTCCCAAGATGTGCCCTGGGCAAAGGTTTGCTGGTTCCTGGATGCCCACACTTACTGCCAGAGCTCTGCCAGTTCTGAGAGTGCAGGCTGGGTGCACTATTACTGGACCCAGGTGTGAGTGGTTGCAGATGCCTAGTACCTGCTGCTATGCTCCTCCAAGGTGCACTGGGCTGTGCTCTAGACTAGAACTGAGTCTCAGGCTGCTGGGCAGGTGGGAACTCCCAGTGGTGGGCCATGGGTGTGGGATAGGTGCACAAGGGTTCTGGGAGCACAGACACTGCGTGGTGTCCAGCAATGATCTCTGCCTCCCACGGGTTGTAGAAGCTGGGGACCTGAGGAGATCTCATGGGTGCATAGAGCTTTCGCCGCCTGGAAAGCAGGCCTCCAGCAAGGTGGGTATCTGGGCTCCAGTGTGGGGCGGGGACTAGGCACGCAAGTTAAGCTCCGATTTTAGGGGTGGGGGTGGCACAGGCACTGACTACCAGCAGGAGTCCGGGGCGCAGACAGGGTGCACGAGGACAGTTCTGGGTTCTGAGGCATGGGACAGATGCCCTGGGCCAGTGCTGGGCCTGGGGCCCACACTAGGAACCGCACTTTCCCTGGACATACTCAGGTACCTGGCTTCCTTGGTCCAGGCATCCTTGGAAGTCCCTGTGCTGTTGTGATCCAGTCGCTGGTGAGCACACAGAATTCTGATGTGGATGCTGCTCGCTGCTTAAGATGAGGCTCTATGTCCGTTTTCAGTCTCGGATTATCTTGCCACGGTGATTTCAGTCAGGGCTTGGGAGTGCAGATTGGGCAGGCAGGCAGCCCGTGCAGGCAGCCCGCTGGTGGATATCCGATTGTATCTGCAGCAGGTCTGGTGCCCGATCTTTCTTCTTCTTCTCCTTCTCCTTCTCCTTCTCCTTCTCCTTCTCCTTCTCCTTCTCCTTCTCCTTCTCCTTCTCCTTCTCCTTCTCCTTCTCCTTCTCCTCCTCCTCCTCCTCCTCCTCCTCCTCCTCCTCCTCCTCCTCCTCCTCCTCCTCCTCCTCCTCCTCCTCCTCCTCCTCCTCCTTCTTCTTCTTCTTCTTCTTCTTCTTCTTCTTCTTCTTCTTCTTCTTCTTCTTCTTCTTCCAGTTCAGGGTCTCTCAAAATTTGTACAAGACATAATGCTCTGATATATATAGAGAATGGTCCTTGTGAGACATATGCATGTGTGTGTGTGTGTGTGTGTGTGTGTGTGTGTTTGTGTGTGTGTGTGTGTGTGTGCGTGTTTGTGTGAGACTTTTCACAGATGCTTTATTATTTTTTTATTTTGTGTGGTGCGGAGGATTGAACCCAGAGGTGTTCTACCTCTGAGCTATACCTCCAGCCCTATGTTTTTAAAGTTTGAAAAAAGGTCTCACTAAGTTGATGCAAGCCTTACTAAGTTGCTGAAGCTGGCTTCCAACCTGTGATCCTCCTGTCTTAGCCTTAAATGCTTTAATATTTGTGTGTGGTATTGGAGATTGAACCCAGGAGTGCTCTACCTCTGAGCTATACCCCAGCCCTATTTTATTTTGAAATAGGGTCTTGTTAGGTTATTGTGCAATGTCCTCAACATTGCTATCCTCCTATCTCATCCTACCAAGTACTGGGATTACAGGCATGTGCCATCATACCAGGCTCATAAATGCTTTAATATTAAGTTACAGAAAGAAGGCAAAAGCTCCCCATACCAAATTTCTTCTTAGTATAATTAATTTTATTAATATCATTAGGAAGACAGATTTTCACATTTTAAATGATAGAAAAATTGACTGACAGAGTTTAAATTGGTTGGACTCACATTTTCACTAAACTCACTTCCAAGCTAGTTGGTTCTGAGTTCTGCTGTTTCCTACTCCTCTATGCTCGGTGTTCTATGTGTAGAGTGGAATATTTTTCAACTCTTATTCTTCATGGTCTCTGAGATCCCACACTAACTCCATAGGGAAAAATGAAGAAATAAAAGTTCAAATTATGTTCAATATCTTTTTGTACACTATTGTTTCCTTTTCACCTGTTTCTTAACAGTCTTTGTTACGTGAGTTAATGGTTATTTTCATAGTGGCTACAACTGTATTTTATATATAACCAAGCCCCCAGAAAAAGATAAAACGTAGTTCAAAGTTGGAGGTTGGTACAAGACTATGAAGACCAGTTAAAAAAACCATAAGGAAAACAAGAACCTGATGGATCATAGCTATTTTATCAAAGGGCAAAGAATTCTCATGTCTTTTTATTTCTCCCTATGTATAGGGTTCATTCTCTTTTTGTTTTACTATGGCTGATTGGTAAGACCAGTATGAAGAATTTTGCTTGTCTAGGGCTTCCTGTGTATCACAGTGAGTTAATGCCTATGTTTGATGGGCAGAACAGTGAGTATTTTATAGCTTCAGCACATGTGGTGCAGAACTGAGTCATTGCCACATCCACTGATAGCTGTTGGTGCTCCAATACGTAAGGTTGAGGGGGGAGTCAGTCACATTGAAGCCTTGGCAGCAGATGTCATCTCCAGTTCTGAAGATCTACTGTAAACATGTGCTAAAAAAGAAATTAAAAAAATTATTTTAATAGCCTTAATCTATTTTGGTTCAAAGTATGAAAGTTTCTGAGTGAGCTTTACGTTCTCTTAATGACTTTCTTTCCTTCCTGCTGCCACAGAGGGGCTGTGAACTCATTACTAATAAATTTGCCCTCAACTTGGTGTCTACTACAGCCGGAAGGCTAGCATATTTACTCAGAGGTTTAATTTTTCAGGGGAGGGAGAGGTTAAAAAACCTTCACTACCTCTGCCATCTGCTCTCCCCTGCCTCCTCCCGCAGCTCCATGTGTCCTGCAATATCTCTTAGAACTTCCCCTTGAGGTAAAGAGGACCATTTGCTTGTAACCAGAAAATCAGCAATACTGCACAGCAATACTGAATGCTTTAAAGGAATGCCCTTTCATTTTGAAGATTAAAATTTTTTTTCTAGATTTAAAGTAGTTATTTCTTAGCATGATTAGTATGCATTCACCAATTTCTCCATCCCTTCTGTCTTTTCATTCCCTCACCTTCCTCTCTTGTTCTGTAATTCACTTGTCCTCTATCTGTGATGATAGTGCCTCCGTGTATTTCTCAGTGGGCCTCTGTTAGCATTTTCGGTGAGACAATGCTTTATTGTGCAAAATATTCCTTTTCCTTTCCTGACATTTGTTGCCCTGGCACAAGACGCGCATGTAAGACAGTTAGTGAGCAAACTGAGGTTCCAGATTCATGCACATTGGAATTTCCACATAGAATGGATGCACAGGTTCTTATATTGTCTTCAAGTGCTCTGCTTTTTATTCACAGCATGAATCCTTTGGGCAACAGAGGGGGAAAAATCAGTTCCAACTTAGGATCTCACAGTAATCCAACAATGTCACTGTCTTTTCATACAATCTAAATTCTTTTTGGGTGTCTCAAGAAAGAAGCTCGATTTGGATATTTGCTCTGCTCTCAGATAATATTTGCATTTGTAGGGCACCCTGTCATCATGACAGCAAAGAAGGTGGAGCCCTCCAATCACCAGGCTGTCCATTATTGCAGGTGTGTTCTGCTGCTGGACTGGTTCCTTCTGCACAGCAACTGGCTGATTCTAGCTAATTGCATAAACCTGGGGTTGTCCTCATGGCGCCAAAGGCTCTAACACAATCCATATCTGAGTTGAAGACTTCACCAGGGATATTCTCTTACCTCTAGTTTTAGAGGTTTCCCTTAAAACTTCTTGTTTCACCCCATATGTAGAGATCTTGAATTTTTTTTTTTTCAGATCTGGGGATGGAACCCAGGGACATTTGACTTCCAAGCTATATCCCCTTCCCTATTTTTTATTCTTTGTTTTGAAACAGGGTCTCACTAAGTTGGGGAGGGCCTCACTAAGTAGCTGAGGCTGTCCCCAAACCTTGATCCTCCAGTCTTAACCTCCCGATGCTGGGATTACAATCATGTGCCACCACGCTTGGCCCTGTATTGAACATTTCTGATAATGTATTAAATATTCTATCTGAAGGTTAGCATGTATGTAAAGAAATGTAAGGATAAAAACTAACCATTATGGGGTTTCATTTATTCTAAAAAATATTATAAAAATGCCTACAAACATTTGAAATGAATAAAGAGTTAAACTAAGGAAGACCTGTTCCTGGTAGTGGTTTAATTTTATTATTGTTTAAAGTATTTATTTTTTATTATTCAATGATTCTCTTGTATACCACCAATTAATAAGAGAAAATGTGACAATAGGTATCAAAAATTTTTTAAGGAAAAAATTAATATTATAAAAAATATATTTCCAAATATCTTACTCTTTTCACCTGAAAATTGTAAAAAAGATCACACTTGTACATCATTGAGGACATAAAGCCTCTCTGGAGGTTAGAATATACTAGGGATTCTTGAGAATAGTTCAAAAGTTGCCACTGCTGCATGCTGTAAGTCAACTCTAAGTAATTGCTAGTTTTAGATTTAGAAATAGTATTTTTACCTCTCCTTTTCACCTAATTTGGTTCTAGTATTTCAGAATAACATTAAAGCCTTAAATAAGGCTTAAATAAGGCTTTTATGTTATTAAATATGTAAATTGTGATCTTGAAAATACAATTTTTCTTAAGAATAATCTATATGTTTGTTTTTGTTTATTATATATTGAAAGCATTGCATATTATATATTAAGAGCCTGAGCTATGGTTGTGTTTTACTTGTATTTCTTTTAGCTTTCTCACTGGTCTGCCCACTTTCATCTTTGCCTCTTAAGTTTATTGTCAATGCTGTAGTTAGAGTGAGCCTTTTTTATGTTTACATCAGATCATATCCTAATTCTACTCAAACCTGACATTCACTTGTTTCCTATTTTGCCCAGAATAAAAGAGGAAGTTATTACAAAGGCCTGTGAGACCCATAGCAAGGCAAGAAAGTAGAGCTGGTTTGGAGTAGAGAGAAAAGTAGTTGGAGGACAGGGTCCATGTGGGAAACAAATGAGAGACGGAATTTGAAAGATTGACAAGTTTAGGTGGATTGGTGCCAGGCAGGCGATACTATTTAAATGACTTGGCAGAAGCTGGATCTGAGGGCTGACAACAAATTCATAGTCAATGATGATAGAGGTTTTGCACCTGCATTAGAGGAGAGTTTGTTCTTAATGGAAATAGAGTAATCAGAGAGATGGCCTCTCTGAAATTATGATGGATTCATTCTGGAATAAACAAAAAAAATGAATATAAATCAAAGCATTTTGTTTAAAAATAATCCATTTCAATCTTCAAAAGACAGATGATTTCTGGCATTGTTTTCAGTATTACTCATTCCACTTGATTTTAAGATCTCATTGTTTCACATATGATTTATTTCTAATTCTAATGGTCTCACTTGTAGTTATGTCCCCACTGGCCAGCCTCCAACCTTCTTACACAGGAACAAGGCTGAGGTGCTTTTGAAATATCTACTAGGCTACATCACACTTATACCCTTCTTGCTGATCCCTTTCATTTTTTCTTAGAACAAAATATAAACTCTTAACTCTGGCTTTTAATGATGTGATCTACCCAGAGCTTCTTAAAACCTTGTCAGAAATTCATTCTATCTTATTTTATACTTGTTACTTATACTATTTGTTATTTACTGCTGTTGTTTTTACTATTTTAAATTTATATACAGGAGGTTTACTAGTTGGTATGCAGTTCTAAGAATTTTAACACATGTACAGATTCATGTGTCCGTCACCTCAATCAAAAAACAGAATAGTCAGCCGGGCGTGGTGGCGCACGCTTGTAATGCCCGTGCTTGGGAGGCGGAGACAGGAGGATCGCGCAGGTTCGAAGCCAGCCATGCACACGTGCTGGCTTAGGAGACCCTGTTTCTAAATAAAAATATAAAATAGGTCTGGGAGTGTAGCCCGGAGGTAGAAGGGCTTCCAGGAACCCCAGTACCACAAAAAAAAAAAAACAACAACAAAAAAAACAAAACAAACAAACAAAAAAACCCCACAAACAAACAAACAAAAAACAGAATAGTCTATCAGATTTTGTTTTCTTTGCAGTAAAACCCTCCTTCAACCAGAATGCTGCAATTTGTAATCTGTGCTTCATTCTCATAGTTTTGCCTGCCCATAACGTTATATAATTGGAATCTTGGAGCATATGTTATGGAAACTGGCTTCTACTCAGCTTACTGCCTTTGAGATTTGTCCATATTGTTGCATTTATTAGTTGCTCACTAGTTTTTATTGCTGAGAATTATTTCAGGTATATATATATGAGGTATATAGATATACCTCAGTTTGTTTATCCATTCATCCTTGAAGGACATTTAGGCGGTTTTCCACTTTTGATGATGGTGAACAGAGGTGCTGTGAATATTTGTGTTCAGGTTTTTATGTGAACATAAATTTTATTTCTCTAGGGCAAAGAATTAGAAATTTGATTCCTAGATTATAATGTAAATATATGTTTTGCTTTATAAGAAAAAGTAAACTCTTTATCTGTTTCTCTTTCTGAATTCATATAAAGATTGAGAATTATAGGAATTTTGCATCCTCCCCAGGATTTAGTATTGTCAATTCTTCTTTAATGGTTAATGATGTTGAGCATATATTCATATGTTTATTTATTTAGCTTCTTTGATTAAATGATTCTATTTTTCTTCTCACCTTTAAAAATGGGTTGTTTCATTTATTTACTGTTTATTTATGTTAATTATAAATTAAAGTCTTTTTCATTTTTTTGATAGTGTCTTTTTCAGTACAGAAAAATTAGTTTGATATGATCAGATTGTTTTCCCTTCAATGCATCCTGCTTTTTTTTTTTTTCTTTTTTTTTTTCCTTTTGGTGGTACTGGGATTCCTGGAAACCCTTCTACCTCCGGGCTACACTCCCAGATCCATTTTATACTTTTTATTTGGAAACAGGGTCTCTTAAGCCAGTGTGGCTGGCTTTGAACCTGCGGGATCCTCCTGTCTCCGCCTCCCAAGCGTGGGGATTACAAGAGTGTGCCACCACGCCCGGCAATGCATCCTGTTTTTATCATAAAAAACAAAACTTTTTGCTTAATTCCAGGTCACAGAGTCATTTTTTATCTATATGTTATACAGTTCCACATTTTACTATTAAGTATATGATCCTTTTTGTTTAAATTGTGAATATTTTTTGTGGATTTTTTGGTACATGGATGCTAAATATTTTTTCCAAATTTATTGGTGCATTATATTCATACAACATATTGGGATAAAAAACTTGTGTGTACAACCATGTACATCACTGATTTAACCCCTACCCAATTCCCACCTGATTCCCTCCCCGTCCCTCCCTCCCTTGCTTGGCTTAGTGATTGACTTCGATATGTTTAAGTACATTGTGTGTCTTAGAGATTTTCCTCTTCCTCCCTCCTTTCTCCTCCTTTAGGTTGTCTTGTTTGCTCCTCTATAGGATTTCCTCTTTCCAGAGTTCCTCCTATGACCCATTTCTCCCTAACTCTCACATATTAGGGAAAGCATCTGATTTCTTATTTTTTGTGACTGACTAATCTCACTTAGCATAATTTCCTCCAGTTCCATCCATTTCCCTGAAAATGATGTAATTGAGTTTTTTTTTGATGGCTGAGTAAAATTCCATTGTGTACATATCCCTCAGTTTTGTAATCCATTCATCTGTTGATGGACATCTTGGCTGGTTCCATAGTTTGGCTATGGTGAATTGTGCAGCTATGAACATAGATACATGTGCATTAGTTTGGTAGTTTGGTTTCTTTTCTTTTGCGTAGATACCCAGAAGTGGTATTGCTGGATCAAATGGTAGGTGTGTTCCCATTCTTCTGAGGATTCTCCATACTGTTTTACAAAGTGGTTGCACTAATTTGCAATCCCACCAACAATGTCTTAGAGTTCCCACTTCTCCACATCCTCGCCAGCATCTGTTGTTGTTTGTGTTTTGAATGATGGCCATTCTAGTTGGAGTTAGGTGAAATCTCAGGGTAGTTTTGATTTGCATCTCTCTGATTGCCAGTGATGTTGAGCATTTTTTCATGCATTTATTGGCCATTTGAATTCCTTTTGTGAAGTGTCTATTTAGTTCATTTGCCTATTTTGTTATTGGATGCTTTGTTTTCTTAGTGTTGAGTTTCTTGAATTCTCTGTATATTCTAGATATTAGTCCTCTATCGGTGGTGTAGGTGGCAAAAATCTTCTCCCATTCTGTTGGCTCTTGATTGAGGTTCTTGATAGTTTCCTTTGCTGAACAGAAGCTCTTCAGTTTCATGCAATCCCACGTATTGATTTGCCTTTTAATTTGTTGTGCCTTTGGGGTCTTGTTGAGGAAATGTTTGTCTGTACCTATGTGTTGTAGTGTTGGATCTATGCCCTCTTCAAGAAGCTTCAAGGTCTCTAGTTTAATTTCCAAGTCTTTGATCCATTGTGAGTTGACTTTTGTACAGGGTGAAAAAGTGGGATTAATATCCAATTTTCTGCATATGGTTAACCAGTTTTGCCAACACCATTTGTTGAAGAGGCTATCTTTTTTCCAGTGTATGTTTTTGGCCCCTTTGTCAAAAATTAATTGGCTGAAAGTGTGTGGACTTGTTTCTGGGTCTTCTATACTGCTCCATTGGTCTATATATTTGTTCTTTTGCCAGTACCATGCTGTTTTTATTACAATGGCTTTGTAGTATAATTTAAAGTCAGGTATTCTGATTCCTCCTGCATGGTTTTTGTTGCTGAGAACTACCTTGGCTATTCTGTGCTCTTTCTTATTCCAGATAAATTTAAGGACTGATTTTTCTATGTCTGTGAGGAATGATCTTGGTAGTTTAGTGGGCATTGCATTAAATCTGTAGATCACTTTTGGGAGGATGGTCATTTTAATGATATTTATTCTGCCAATCCATGAACATGGAAGGTCTTTCCATCTTCTAAGATCTTCTTCGATTTCTTTTTTCAGTGTTTTATAACTTTCTTTGTAGAGATCTTTTACCTCCTTGGTCAAGTTTATTCCTAGGTATTTTATTTTCTTGTGGGAGATCCTTAGAAGTGTTTTCTGAATTTCTTTTTCAGTGGATTTATGGTTGGTGTACAGGAAAGCTTCTGATTTTTTAAGATTGATTTTGTATCCAGATACTTGCTGAATTTGTTGATCAGTTCTATAAGCCTTTTGGTTGAGTTTGTTGGTTTTTCTAAATATAGTATCATGTAATCTGCAAATAGTGAAAGCTTCAGTTCTTCTTTTCCTATTTGTACTCCTTTGATTTCCTTTTTTTTGCCTTATTGCTCTGGCTAGAGTCTCAGTACTATATTGAAAAGAAGTGATGATAGTGGACAGCCTTGTCTCCTTCCAGTTTTTAGGGGGAATTCTTGACGTTTTTCCCCATTTAATATGATGTTGGCAGTGGGCTTATTGTAGATTGCCTAATAATGTTGAGATATGTTCTTTCTATTCCAATTCTCTGCAGTGTTTTTATCATAAATGAATGTTGAATTTTATCAAATGCTTTTTCAGCATCTATTGAGATGATCATGTGGTTTTTGTCTTTGTTTCTGTTTATATGATGAATTACATGGATTGATTTTAATATATTGAACCAGCCTTGCATCCCTGGGATGAACCCTACCTGGTCATGGTGAATGATTTTCTTGATGTGGTTTTGAATGCGTGTTGCTAGTATTTTGTTTAATAGTTTTGCATTCAAGTTCATCAGAGATATAGGCCTGTAGTTTTCCTTCCTTGAACTGTCTTTATTTGGTTTGGGTATTAATGTGATGTTGGCTTCATAGAATGTATTTGGGAGAGTCCCAGTTTTTTCTATTTCCCGAAATAGTTTGAGTAGTATTGGGATTAGCTCTTCTATAATGGTTTTATAGAATTCACTTGGGAAAGCATCTGGTCCTGGGCTTTTCTTTGATGGTAAGCTCTTTATTGCTGTTTCAATCTCTTTGATTGTTATTGGTTGGTTTAAGTGTTCTATATCTTCTTGACTCAGTTTAGGAAGGTTGTATTTATCTAGGAATTTATCAATTTCCTCCAGATTTTCCATTTTGTTGGAGTATAGTTTTTCAAAGTAGTTTCTGATAATCCTCTGGATTTCTATGTTGTTAGTAGTAATGTCTCCTTTTTCATCCCTTATCTTCATAATTTGGGTTGATTCTCTCTTTTTTTTAGTTAGGTTGGCTAGTGGTTTATCAATCTTGTTAATTTTTTCAAGAAACCAGCTTTTGGTTTTGTTGATTTTCTGTATTGTTTTTTTATTCTCTATTTCATTAATTTCTGCTCTAATTTTAATAATTTCCCGTCTTCTGCTGGCTTTGGCATTCAATTGTTCCTGCTTTTCAAGGGCTTTGAGGTGTGTCGTTAGGCTATTTATTTGAACATTTTCTGTTTTTCTTATGTGAGCACTCAGTGCTATAAATTTTCCTCTTAATACTGCCTTCAAAGTGTCCCAGAGGTTTTGATATGTTGTTTCTTTATTTTCATTTGTTTCTAGAAATTTCTTAATTTCACCTCTTACATCTTCTATGACCCATTCTTCATTCAAAAGTGTGGTGTTCAGTCTCCACCTGTTTATGTTGTTTCTCTGTGTCTTCTTATAGTTGATTTCCAGTTTCATTCCATTATGATCTGAAATGACACAGGGAAGTGTGTAACATTTTTAAAATTTGCTAGTGCTCATTTTGTGTCGCAGGATGTGATCTATTTTGGAGAAGGTTCTGTGAGCAGCTGAGAAAAATGTAAACTCCACTGTAGTTGGGTGAAATATTCTATATGTGTCCAACAGGTCTGTTTGGTTAATGGTGTTCTTTAGTTCTGAGGCATCTTTACTGACCCTTTGTCTGGAAGATTCGTCTAGTATTGTGAGAGGTGTGTTGAAGTCTCCCAGTATTATTGTGTTGGGATTTATGTGTGACTTCATGTCACAAAGAGTTTAATTTATGAAAGTAGCTGCCCCTATGTTTGGGGCATAGATGTTGATTATTGTTATTTCCTCTTGCTGGACTATTCCTTTTACCAGTAAAATGTGACCTTCTTTGTCTCTTCTAATAAGTTTGGGTTTGAAGTCTAACTTGTCTGATATCATAGTTGCTACTCCTGCTTGTCTTCGAGTACCATTAGCATGGATTACCTTGACCCAGCCCTTTACCTTGAGTTTGTTCCTATCTTTACTCGTAAGGTGTGTTTCTTGTAAGCAGCAGATGGATTGATTCTGGCTTTTAATCCATTTTACCACTTTATGTCTTTTTATTGGGGAGTTGAGGCCATTTACATTCAGTGTGACTATAGAGAGATAATTTTTAATTCCCAACATGTTAAGATCTTATTTCTGTTTGAGATACTGTTTATTCTTCTTTGCTTAGTTGTCTGCTGGATGGGAATTCTTGTTTCCTAGTTCTGGCGTGTATTACCCATTTCCTCTTTGCAGTTAATCTCCTTGAGTATTTTCTCTAGCGCTGGTTTTGAAGACATAAATTCCTTCAGTTCCTGTTTGTTATGGAAGCTTCTTATTTCCCCATCTAATTTGATGGATAGTTTTGCTGGGTAGGACATTTTTGGCTGGAAGTTGTTTTCTTTCAGAGTTTGGAATATGTTACTCCATGCCCTTCTGGCTCTTATAACTTGGTTTGGGAAGTCTAGAGTGATTCTAATTGGTTTGCCTCTGAATGACACGTGGCCTTTTGTTTTTGTTGCCTTTAAGATTCTCTCCTTGGCTTCCACATTAGTCATTTTGACAATTATGTGGCATGGGGATCCTCTTCTCTGATCCTGTCTAAAGGGAGTTATATAAGTTTCCTGGACCTGTGTACCGGCCTCTTGCTCTATGTTTGGAAAATTTCTGCTATTACTTCCTTGAAGAGATTATTGATCCCTTTGGTTTCACCTTCTTTTCCCTCCTCTATTCCAGTTATTCTTACGTTAGCTCTCTTAAAATGGGCCCATATTTCTTCAATGTCAGATTCCTGCTGTCGGATTTTGTTTTCTAAATTAGAAACTATGCGTTCATTTTTGGAATGATCATCTTCAAGAAGCGATATTCTATTCTTCATTTGGTCTAATCGGTTGTTTATACTTTGAATTGAGGCCTTTATTTCAATGATTGCACCCTTTATCTCTTTTTGACTCTCTCTGAATTCTTTTTGAAAGTCCTCCATTATTTCTAAAGTTATTTTCCTGATTTGATCTTCTAGAGATCTTTGGATTTCTGTGTTATCAGATTCTAATGTTGTGGGGTTGTGGGCATTCACTGCTCCATTGTTATTCCTCTTTCCCATGATTTTGGAAGTTTGTGCCTTCTCTGGGTTCTTTCCTGGGTCACTATGAGTTCACTTAAGATGCTCTGGATCCTGAGTCTGTGGTATCTCAGTCACCACTAATCCTTTACTGGGTTGTATCACAATGTCTCAGACCCAGGGAGTCAACCAAGGCTGCTTAGACCATGGGGGGTGCCAAGTTGGGCGTTCTCCAGTGGGGAGTTGTGACTATGGTGTGATATCTCTGCCACCGCCACTCCCCCACTGGGTTGCACTGCCAAAATCTCTGACCCAGGGAGACTATCTGCGCAAGTCCCTGGGAGTGCAGTACTGCGATTTCTCCCTTAGGGGCTGCATTTTGACTCACTGTTATTGAATGCGCTGATGGAGCTGTAGTGAACTCGGTGGATTCACTTCTGCCACCACTGGCAATATGGCACCACTGCCACACCCTCAGCTATGATGCAGTGTATTTCTTCTCTGGTTTTGAGCTCCGCTCTTGAGTCCCTGCCAGGTGTGCTGTGCCTGGCCCTTGGGAGCTTTAGATGTTCCCTGCACCAAAAAAAACTGCTGACTGCTACCTGGCTGTTCAGCACCTGCTCACCTTGGCTCGCTGTCCACCCCTCCTCTCTGGAGCCTGGTGGCTGGTTGAGTGCGTTGGTCTTCAGCCATCTGGTGAACTCGCCACTGCTGCTGGCAGTAAGGTACTGCTGTCGCATCCTCGGCCATGAGGTTGGCGTAGTTCTTCTCTGGTTTTGAGCTCTGCTGAGTCCCTGCGGGGTGTGCTGATCCCGGCCCTTGGGAGCTTTAGATGCTCCTTGCACTGAAAAGACTGCTGACTGCCGCCCAGCTGTTCAGCAGTGGCTCACCTCAGCTCACTGTCCACCCCTCCTCTCTGGCGCCTGTTGGCTGGTTGAGTGCATTGGTCTAGAGCCGTCTGGTGAACTCATTGCTGCCGCCAGCAGTAAGGCGCTGCTGCTGCGTCAAAGCTGTGAGGCCGGCATACCTCTTCTCTTTATTTGAGCTCCATTCTGAGTTTCCCTCCTCTCTGGAGCCTGGTGCTGCTAGGGAAGATGTAGGCTGTGCCGTTCTGCGCCGCGGCTTCGGCTGCTTCATGCCGTGGCTCTGGCTGCTCCGCACCGCAGTGGCCAGGGCACTTCGGGCTGATTTCTTTTTGGTGTCTTGTTTTTCCAGCCCTCTTTTTCTCTGTCCCTTGTATTTACAGTTTTTATTTCTTTGCTGGTGGTGTTTTCTGCCTCTGAAAGGTGCTGGTTTTATGGTAATAGAGTTTGATTGTTAGTGGGACTTGTAAGTGCAGCTTTCCTCCGTCGCCATCTTCCTGGAAGTTCCTCTCTTCTTTCTTTACTTTCATTTTTTTCTATTTCTGTTTTTTTGTCTTGTTTTCATACCAGAGTATATTATATGAGTTAAGAAATACTAATTTTTATCTATTTTCTAGAAGCAATTATATATTATTAGCATATTTATATTTAAAAATTTTGATGGTATTTTAGTAAACACATCTGGTTTAGGAGTATTTTTCCTTCTAAAATTTTTACTACTTATTTATTTGGTTTTATTTTTTATTTTTTATTTTTTTGTGGCCTTGAGGATTGACCTAGGGTATTTTACCTCCCTGCTCTATCCCCAGCTCTTTTTAAGAACTTTTTGTTTTGAAACAGGCTAATGCTAGGTTGCTAAGAGTCTCACTGTTTCTATTTTTATAAGTCTTAGTAATTTATAGCTTTCAATGAATTAGTCTATTTCATCTAAGTTGTTAAATTTGTCTTATATGATTATTCATAATATCTTGTGTTTTCACTGTGTGTGGGTTTTGCAGCAATGCCATTTCTTTCATTGTTAATTTGTGCCTTCTCTTTTCCCTTTATCAGTTTAGCTAAAAGTTTATTAAGGATTTTCAAGGACTAGATTTTTATCTTATTATTTTTATTATTTTTCTGTTTTTAATTCTATTAGGTTATTTTCTTACCATGTTTTTCCTTCTACTTGATTTTGTTGAGACTTAAATAATTTAATCTATGTCTTCTCTTCAAATATAAGCATTTTGTTGCTATTAATTTTTCTGTGAGTAATATTTAATCTTTGAATTAAGCTATAGTCTTTAAATTTGATGTTTTTATGTTCACTTTCATTAAGTTAAAATATTTCTAATTTTTCTTGTGATGCCCTCTTTAATCCATGGGCAATTTACAAGTATATTAACTCCCAAGAACATTGCTATTTCCCAGGTTTTTAAATTACTGGATTCTAGTTTAATTTCATTATTCTCAGGAATGTATTTATGTATAATTTTATTTTAAAAAATAGGTTGAGATGTTATTTGGTATGATTAATTCTTTGTGCTCTTGAAAATAATTTTTATTGTACTACTTCTGGCTGGAGTATATCTTAAATGTGCACTAGATACAGTTGGCCAGTACTAATTATTATAATTTTATATTTTTCCACTTCTTGTATTGATTTTTGAGAGAACAGTGATGAAATATTTAATTATAAATTATTTTATTTCTCTTTTGAGTTTACCAGTTTTTTCTTCATGTATTTTTAGGTGTTGTGTTTAGATGTATTTTAATACATTATTTTTACATTTCATGAATGTTGGGACTGTGATACTTTCCCACAGCCTAGGAGAGGAGATCTCTTTCTTTTTTAAACTCTCCTTTGTTCATAGGAAATTTTGAGGCTGTAGTTCAATTGGTCTAAAAGAAGAGTTTCAACTCGGTGTGCTTTTAGTACCTATCCCTAAACCTCTACCTTTAGTTATGGCCACTACTACCTGGGAAGGCAGGGAGAGAAAGGAAGAAACAAACAAAAATTCAGTGTTTTTCTCCCCACTTTTTCTGACTTCTATAGTTCTTTTTTCCTGTCTTTGGATGGAAAACATAGGGTTTTTCTTGTTACTCCTATCTTCACCTGATGTGCATTTCTAGCTTTTCTTTTGCCTTTGGGTTCAGGCTGGGAGATAAAGCAGAAAGAAAAGAACTATGTTCTGGTTTAATGATAGTCTGAATGCTAGTTTCCTTTCTTAACCCACCTAGTATTATTTTTTTTTCAGAAATATTAACATAGGTGCTTTATGGATTATCTCTTATTTTTACCTGCATTAAAGATCAGTGAAAGCAGCCAGGCATGGTGGTGCATGCTTGTAATCGCAACATTTGGGAAGCTGAAACAGGAGGATTGCAGCTTGTAGAAAGCCTCAGTTACTACTTAGTGAGGCCATTTGCAACTCAGTGAGACCATGTTTAAAAATAAAGAAGAAAAAATAGGGATGGGGGTATAGCTTGGAGGTAGAATGCCTCTGGGTTCAATCCCTAGTACCCCCCCCCCCCCACACACACACTGATCATTGAAAGGGTAGAAGGTATACAACTTCATGTTGACTAGAACTGGAATCTAGATTCATTTTAAAAAGGAGAGAGGTACTAATAAACAAGAAAGGTGATAAAATTAAGGAAAAAAGGGTGAAAAGCATTGATAAGACAATAAAAATTAAGCAATTAAAGAAATAAAGAGCCATTATCAGGTGATATTACTCTTACTTTAAATAGGTTAAATGTGGCTTCTTCAAGTAATAAGGTTGAAAGAAATGATGAAAGGATTCAGGATATTGGAGAACTTGAGGGCCCTAATGGGGTAGCTATAGTTGGTTTACTAGTTTGAGCTCCTGCTTATTGGTGATGAGTAGTAACTTTATTAAAAAAGCTGGAGACTTTTTTTTTTTCAATTTATTTTTATTGGTGCAATGTATTCATACATCATAGTGGTATAAAGAAAATACTTTTGTATACATACATGCACATCTCGCCCAGTTAGCCCCTACCACGATCCCCACCCCATTCCCTCCCCATCCCTCCTTCCCGCGCTTGGCTTACTGGTTGACATCTAGTATTATAGCAATTTATACAATATTAACATTGATAATCTCACATAACAGTTTCATTTGTCTGGTACCAAACTTTTGATGACTTAAAGATAACATTTCAATATTTCTTTTTGCTTTCTTTCTTACCAGAGAGTATTTTTTTCTTTTTTTTTTTTAGGTGAAACTATCATACATTAATTTATTTATTTTTCAGAAAAAATCTATCCTGATATGGAATATGGACTCTAGATACCCAAAACAGTCTCAAAGGAGAACAAAGCTAGAAGATGTATATTTTCTGATTTCAAACCATATAAAGCTACAATAATTGAAACAGTGTAGTACTGTTATAAAGGCAGATATATAAACCATTGGAGCTAATTAAAAGCCTAGAGATAAATTCTTCCATACATTGTCAAGTTATTTTTGACAAGGTTTCCATGAACTTTTGGTGGAGGAAATACTAGTCTTTTAACTAAATATTGTTGAAAAATAATAATAAATGAAAAAGAATAAAATTGGACCCTTACCTAACACATATACAAATATTAACTCAAAATAGATAAAAGACCTAAATATAAATCTTAATACTATAAGCTTTTAGAAGAAAATCTGGGTCATAAAACCTTACAACATTGAAATTGGAAGTGATTTCTTGGATATGATTTCAATGGCACAGGCAACAAAAGAGTAAATAAACTCCCTAAAAAATAAAAAAATATTGTATATCCAAAGACAATGTAAACAGAGTTAAAAGTTACTGATCCTCTTCCAAGAGTTCCTCCTATGACCCATTTCTCCCTACCTCTCACATATTAGGGAAAGTATCTGATTTCTTATTTTTTGTGCCTGACTAATCTCACTTAGCATAATGTCCTCCAGTAGCTGGAGACTTTTTGTAGTTTGCAAATGGGGGTGAGAACTTGTGAAATTATCCACAAATACACACACACACATTCATCCCAACACATGTATATTAATTAAATAAATCAAGAGATTCCATCTTTATCCCTTTTCTGGTGAGGTCTCAGAAAAGTTGGTCCTATTTATGACCAATCTTTTCCTAGAATATAATGAATTTTTTTTCAGATAGCCTGTTAGTAAATTATTGAGAGATAGGACAATGAAGATTTAAAATTTAGAAATAATTACAAAATTTTGACAAGAATAAATGATTTATGATACTAGAGAATGTTGATTTAGTTGTGTTTGTATATGTCACAGTAAAAAAATAGCAAATTGCTTTTACTTACATGAGAAAAAAATCTTAAAGATAGTTGGTTCATTAAGTACCAATAGAGGTGATACATATGTTAAAAAGAAATAACATGCAATAAGCAATATATAGCCTCATTAGTCCTAGCCATTATTTCTTAATATTAGGCACAAGAAAGTACTCACAATCATGTAGGGGGACTGAGATTAAAAATAATAAAGGAATATTTTCTTTATAATATTACTAAAATTAGAGTGCAATTTATCAGTTATTAATTGTAAGCAAAATGAAATCTGTTTCTATTCCCAATACTTTATTATTGTTTCTTGAATTTTCTAACTTTGTTTTCTTTTCTTTTGAAATTTTTTGGAGTACTGGGGATTGAACCCAGGAGCATTCTACCTTTGAGCTATACCTCCAGCCCTGTTTTTTATTCTTTTTTTAAATTTTGAAACAGGGTTTCACTAAGTTGCAGAGGACCTCACTAAGTAGCTGAGACTGGTCATGAACCCGTGATCCTCCTGTCTTGGCCTCCCAAGTACTGAGATTACAAGTGTACACCATTATGCTCAGCTTTCTTTTGCATTTTTACTTAATTTTTATTTGTGTCTATTAAACTGGTTTAAGCACTCTTTCTCTTTCCAGGTGGCTATTTCTTCAGATATATTTATTGCTTTTTCAACCCTCTGATTCCTATTAGATTCAAGGTTATTCTATTATCTCCTTTTTGCCCCTTTATCTTTCCTGGTAAACCATCTCTTGCTTTTTAGGGATGAAATAAGTTGTAGGATCAGACTAACTTATATATTTACCTCTGGAAGATTAGCATAATGATGCCTTTAGGGCTCAAGTTTGTCAAATGTTGAATGTAAAATCATCTTGCAATTGGAATAGAATTCTTTACTCTCATTATATTTGTGTTTGTATCCATGGTTTATGGGGGTCTGATAATGTTTCCCTTAAATGTATGTATTCTACTCATGTATTAGTAAAGACAAAAATAGAAACTTGAATTACTGTGAGTTAGATAGAATGGTATAATAATAAAAGAAATTATAGAAATATATTCTTATTTTTATTGCTTAGTTTACATTAGAAGCCATGATCATTTATCAGAATTAAATTCTTTCTAACTACTTATACTAAAATATTAGTTTGACATTGTCCTCATCTTCCACACACAAGTTGGAAGTGACCAACCATTATGATTCCATTAGACTTCCATTTCAGTGTTCTATATTGGGGTAGATTGGAGCAGTAACTCCTAGTATATTTTATGATGTATTTTAGTGTGGCTCTGGGATTTTATTTAACACAGAAATAGTACTAAACACTGAATGCAAACACATATGTGTAATCCCCCTCCCCCAAGCAAAACCAGCTCCTCTTTCCCAGGTTAACAACTTAATGGGGCCCTATGTTAAATATTTTAGAGTTGAACTATTATATAGCACAAGTGGTCCTTAGTACACAATATTTAATGGATTGTCCTCTGGAGTCAATAGAAAAAAAATCAATCCTGCCAACACTTTGATTATATAAGTGTGTTAGACTTAGCAGTAAAATAAAAATTTGTATTATTTTTTCAGTATTGGCAATTTAACCTGGGGATGCTCTACCAATGAATTACATCCTAAGCCCTTTTATTTTTTATTTTGGAATAGGGTCTCACTAATTTACTGATGCTGGCCTGAAATTTGTAATCCCCCAGTCTCAGCCTTTCTAATACTAGTTTTATAGATTTTTACCAATGTTCCAAGCAAAAAGTCCTATTTCTTAAATTGCTCAGGAGTTTGAAAGCTTGAGTACCACTGTTTTGCTTTTTGATATTTGGCTGTAAGCATCTAGATTAACTTTTTCTTCCAAAAAAATATTTTTACAAATTAAGTTCACTTTGAGAAATGATAGCTTTTTTTTGTAGAAATCAATATCAGGAGATCTCTTCTGGCTTTCATAATTATATCCTAGACTTTGGTTTCCTATGAGATTTATTTTATATTTTTGTTGGTATAATAAATACTGAAAATAATCAACTTATAAAGAGAATAATTTCAACTCTGAGTAATTTTGGTTCACAGTTTTGGAGGTTTCTAGTCTGTGATCAGTTGACCCCATAGCTTTTGAATCTATGCGAGGCAGTGTATCATGGCAGGAGCGTATGGCAGGGCAGAATTTCTCACCTCATGATCAGAGAACAAAAACAAGAGGAATAGAAGAGATAGGAAGAGAGCAAGGTTCTACAACTCTCATAAAAGACAATAGCCCGATGACCTAAAGACTTCTCCCTGGGTCTCACCTCTCAATGGTTTATTACTTCCCAATTGCAGTTCCCTATGGACCAAGTCTCCATAACATGGGCTTTCAGAAGGGGAACTTTAAGACACAAACAATAGCAAAAATGTTTCCATTTCCTAGATTTTCTGGAAATTTGTTGGTATGATAGTCATTGTCCTGTTTTAAAAAAAAGACGATACTGCCAGCATGCCAGTATTTAGTGAGTAATACTAATGCCAAATATTTTTAATATTCAAGAGTCTTAATAGTGTTTTTTTCATAGTTTCTGAGAGTGCTACAGGATATTAATATATAGAAAACACTTATAGTTTTTGAGCTGAGAAACTCCATTTTATGCATACATGCAAAATAATTTCACATGGTTTAAACACGAATGAATTTCCCAAGAATGCTGCTATTGTGAAAACTGGGAAAGATTATATTCAGTTTCATATTTACCTAGAGTTATTCATTATGTTAGAAAAGCATGTCGCTCTCTGCAGTGTTGCTCATGATATAACAACACAATGGATTCAGTCTACACTTGTAGCTCTTATATTCACAGTGATTCCAGACATACTTGCAGGCATTCTAACTTTTATGGTAGAGTTATTCACAAATACTTAATGAATATATTACTTTATGTAACAACTATATTGCCTTTTTAAAGAGTAGTATGGGTATGTGGGTTATAGTATCCATTTATTTCATTTTATTTTTTTATTTTTTATTTTTTTTGGTGGTACTGGGAGTGGAACCCAGAGGCTTTCTACCTCCGGGCTATACTCCCAGACTTTTTATATTTTATTTGGAAACAGGGTCTCACTAAGTTGCTGAAAGCCTCACTAAGTAGCTGAGGCTGGCTTCGAACCCGTGCAATCCTCCTGTCTCAGCCTCCCAAGCGCGGGGATTACAAGCATGCACCACCATGCCTGGCTCCATGGATTTCATTTTAGAAGAGTAAAAGCAAGCTAAAAGCATCACTTACCAGTTCTGCTTACACCCAATCTACACTGCCTTAAAAAATGCATTCTACAAAGCCAGAAAATACTACCAGTAGAGGAATAATACAATAGGTAGAAGACAGCAGGGAAAAAAGTTTAGAAGACCAATTAGAGAGCAGAAAAGAAACCCACACAGCTTAAGTGGTAGGTGCTGCAGTGGCACTATCTTGCTTCAGTGACTCCAGAGACAAACAGGAAAACAACCAAGGACCTGAAGTGAGCAGCTCCAGATCATCGAAGTTGAAAGCCATCAGTTCTTCCTGCATAAATACTGGCTATAACTTGTAGCAGTAGCAGCTGAGGTCACCACACCCTTCAGGGATCCAGAGTAGAGTTCAACAACACCAGAAAAGAAACCCACCCACATTCTGGCTGCAGGCACCAGGCTGGCACCATCCTGTCTCACTGCACCTGACTCCAGAAACAAACAGGAAAACAACCATAAACCTGAAGTAAGTAGTTGGGGATCATTTTGTAAGTAATCAGTTCCTCCTGCACAAACACTGGCTACAACTTGCAGCAGTAGCAGCTGAGCTTACCATGCCTTCCAGAGATCCAGACTGGTGCTCAACAACACCTTAAGTGAAGCCATTGACACATGAGAGAATTCCCAGCACAGTATCCCTAGAGACTCATGCCTCCACAATAAACTTCCTGGGTATGAGACTTTGCAGTTAAATCCAGAAAAGGTGGGAGTTGAGTCTTAAATTGCAGCAGTGGTGACCAAGCTTATCATGCCCTCCAGAGATCCAGACTGGTGCTCAAAAATAGCATAAGTAGCCAAGTGATGCATGCTTGTAATCCCCATGCTTGGGAGGCAGAGACAGGAGGATTGCACAGGTTTGAAGTCAGCCTTGCTGGTTTAAGAGACCCTGTTTCCAAATAAAATATAAAATAGGTCTAGGAGTGTAGCCTGGAGGCAGAACGGTTCCATCCCCAGTACCACCAAAATACAAACAAACATACAAAAATTACCACAAGTGAAGCTGTGTTCCTTGTGGGAGAATGCCTAGCATGGCGCCCCCAGTGTCTTGTACAGCTTCAATAAATTCCTGGGTCTGACACTTTGCAGTTCAACCTGGAGAAGGAGGGGTTGGTGTCTGCTGTTGGACATAGCAGAGGCTCAGACAGGCTCTGCATCAGTGGAAAGTGTGGAGAGAGACCTATGCTTAACACTAGAATCAACTAGTAAAATCTCTGAGATCAACAAAGACCACCCAATCATTGTGAAAAGAGAGAAGTCAGACCAGACCAGCCCCAGCTGTGGATAACAGAGACTCTTACATTGAGGTTGGTCTCAGAGGCATTCATCATCTATAGAGGCAGGAAGAGACCAAGACTCCACATCTGTGGAAAGCATGGAGGGTGAAATGTGCTTAACACTAGATCTAGCCCCATTGATCCCGGCCATCTAAATAGACTGAGAAAGACTCAGAAAACCAGGCTTGCAGCAGGAAAGGTACTGGTAGCACTTGGTTTCTGCACAGAGGGAGACTGCAGAGGCACAGTCTAAGGAATAATCACTTATTGTAGAGTTGCATTAATTTGTTATTGGTATTGTTTTGTTTTTTGTTCTTTTTGTGTGTGAGTGTGTATGACTATTTGTTTACCATCTTCCAAAACTCTCTCAGAAGCCTCTTCCCTTATATATTCCTACTCTCTTCTCTCAATCCCTTTTTCTTTTTTTCTCTTCTTCTCTCTTCCTTATCTTTTATTAAATCTACTCCATATCACTATAATAGAAACTCTACATTGGTTACTAGAATACTACTACATATTCACTATTTCTAATTGCTAATATATACTATTTTGTCAAACTCATACTCTCATTCTAATTCTATCTGAGGCTTTACCCTATTCTTGCATTTACAACTTTGTATTTGCAGATGACATGATACTATACTTAGGTGCCCCAACAAACTCAACCAAAAAGCTTATAGAACTTATCAACAAATTCAGCAATGTATCTGAATACAAAATCAGTCTTTAAAAACCGGAAGCTTTTCTGTATACCAACCAAAAATCCACTGAAAAAGAAATCCAGAAAACACTTCCACTCAATATTTCCCCCACACACAAAATACTTAGGAATAAACCAAGGAGATAAGAGATCTCTACAGAGAAAATTATAAAACATTAAAAAAGAAATAAAAAAGACTTAAAAGATAGAAAGATCTTCCATATTTATCACAGATAGAATAAATATTATCAAAATGGCCACACTTCAAAGGAACTACAGTTTCAATGAAATACCTATTAAATTACCAAGATTATTCCTTACAGACATAGAAAAAAATCAGTCCTTAAATTCATTTGGAACAACAAAAAACCCAGAATAGCTCATGCAGTTCTTAGCAACAATAACAACAACAACAACAACAACAACAACAACAACAACAACAAAACATGCAGGAGGAATCACAATACCTGACTTTAAACCATACTACAAAGCCATAGAAATAAAAATAGCATGGTACAAGAACAGATATATAGACCAATGGAACAGAATAGAAGACTCAGAAACAAATCTACACACAGCCAATTTATTTGTGACAAAGAGGCAAAAATATACACTGGAAAAAATATAGGCTGTTCAAAAAATGGTGTTGGCAAAACTATTTAACCATATGCAGAAAAATGGAATTACACCCCACTCCTACTTTTTCCCCTTGCACAAGAGTCAATTCGAAATGGATCAAAGACTTGGTAATTAGAAACAGAAACCTTGAGGATCCTAGAAGAGGGCATAGACCCAACACTGTAACTCATAAGCACAGGTAAAAACTTTCTCCAAAAAGACCCCAAATGCACAAGAATCTAAAAGGTGAATCAATACATGGGATTGCATGAAACTGAAGAGCTTCTGTATAGCAAAGTAAACTGTCAAGAACCTCAACTGAGAGCCAACAGAATAAGAAGATATTTGCTAACTGCTTCTCCAATAGAGTACTAATATATAGACTATACAGAGAACTCAAGAAACTTAACACTAAGAAAACAAATACCCAATCAAAAAATGGACAAGTGAACTAAATAGACACATCACAAAAGAAAAAATTCAAATGGCCAATAAATGAATGAAGAAACTGCTCAACATCATTAGGAATCAGAGAGATGCAAATCAAAACTAACCTGAGATTTCACCTAACTCCAACTAGAATGGCAATCATTCAAGGCACAAACAACAACAAATGCTGACGAGGATGTGGAGAAATGAGAACTCTAATACATTGCTGGTAGGATTGCAAATTAGTTCAACTACTTTGGAAAACATTACATAGGATCCTCAGAAGAATGGGAACAAACTTACCATATGATCTGGCAATACCACTTCTGTGTATCTACCTAAAAGAAAGAAAACCAAACTATCAAACTAATGCATGTGTATCTATGTTCATAGCTGCACAATTCACTATTTTCAAACTATGGAACCACCCAAGATGTCTATCAACAGATGAATGGATTAGAAAACTATGAGATAACACTACACCATCCTAAGACTCTGACAGCAAGAATGTCATCAATGGGTGTGGCACTTTGACAATGGAATTTTACTCAGCCATACAAAAAAAACACAATTACATTATTTACTGGAAAATGAATGAGACATAAGACATTATGCAAAGTGAGATTAGTCAGTCAAAAAAATAAGAAATCTGATACTCTCCCTAATATTCAGAAGCTAGGGAATAAAATGTGTCATCGGAGGAACTCTAGACAAAGAAGGAGATTCTATAGATGAGCAAATAAGGTGACCTAATTGAGGAAATGAAAGTGGGGAAGAGGGAAATTCTCTAATATACATGATATACTTTAACAAACATATCAAAGTCAATCACTAAGCCAAACATGAGAAAGAGGGAGGGGGAGGGAATGGTGTGGGAATTGGGTAAGGGCTAGTTGGGTCATGTGTGCATGTATGTTTCTTCCATCTTGTATCCCATTAAGATGTAGGACTACAATGCACCAATACAAAATTAAAATAAATAAGTAAATAAAATTATTCCTATATGTGTCAAAAAATGAAACATTTCAATATATTTGTGTTGAGAGGAAATTTAGAGCTTAACCTAGTTATAGTCAATTGAGCAGTGGACTAAGTTTTGATGGATTGAGTTCTAATGCCAATTCTGACAAGTCAGATCACTTTAGCAAATTGTAGTTTTTTCATATGTAAATTCAAAACTTCTGTTATGACTGTCAATAGAGGGAACAGACTATTTCTCTCAAATCAAGATGAGTGGCTAGAAAATGTAGGAAAATAGAACATTTTCAATGAAGGTTTTATAAATCTGGAATCAATATGTAATATAGATATTTTTAGAGCTGCATGTAGCATGTTGGTACCCATTCCAGATTAAAGACAATGGAAGGAGGAGAATCTCTGGTATTATTTCCAGGTAAAAAAAATTATTTCTACCACAATATGGAGAATTATTTCGAATTATAGGATCTTGTTTTGAAAACCAATTAGAAATAACTTTCCAAGTAGTACTGGGTTATATATATTTATTTGGTGTTACTGTGGGTGGAACCCAGAGGCTTCCTACCTCCAGGCTATACTCCCAGACCTATTTTTTATATTTTATTTGGAAACAGGGTCTCACTAAGTTGCTAAGAGCCTCACTAAGTAGCTTAGGCTTTCTTCTCCTTCCTCCTCCTCCTCCTCCTCCTCCTCCTCCTCCTCCTCTTTTCTTTTTCTTCTTCTTCTTCTTCTTCTTCTTCTTCTTCTTCTTCTTCTTCTTCTTCTTCTTCTTCTTCTTCTTCTTCTTCTTCTTCTTCTTCTTCTTGTGGTACTGGGGTTCTTGGGGCTATACTCCCAGACCTATTTATACTTTTTAAAATTTTATTTAATTTATTTTTTATTTTTTGGTGGTGCTGGGGGTGGAACCCAGAGGCTTTCTACCTCCAGGCTATACTCCCAGACCTTTTTTATATTTTATTTGGAAACAGGGTCTCACTAAGTTGCTGAAAGCCTCACTAAGTAGCTAAGGCTGGCTTCGAACCTGTGCGATCCTCCTGTTTCAGCCTCCCAAGGGCAGGATTACAAGCATGTGCCACCACGCCCGGCTACTTTTTTATTTTTGGAAACAGGGTCTCTTAAGCCAGCATGGCTGACTTTGAACCTGTGCAATCCTCCTGTCTCAGCTTCCCAAGCACTGGGATTACAAGTGTGTGCCACCATGCCCAGCATAATGGGTTCACATATTTCATGTGGTCATCAGGTTTAATTTATATCCCCCAAGTTTTCTCTAATTATTTCAGAAGTATCTAGAAATATCTTGGATATTTAAATTGATGTTCAAAGTCACATACCTTATAACACTGTTATGATTTGAATATGTCTTGTCTCCCCAAGCCGCCAAACTTGTGTGTAATTTTAATCACCTTTGTGAGTTATTAAGAAGGCAGGGATTTAATCTGACTGTGTGTTTAGAGTTGGGGACTTTGAGGGATGATGAGAATTAGATAAGGACATTACTGTGGAGCCCCATGATTTTATCCTGGTGACCATAAAAGTAGGAAAGGAGAGACAAGAAAAGACACACACACACACACACACACACACACACACACACACACACTCCCTGTCTCTTGCCCTGCTATACATTATACCACCCTAGGACTCTGACAACATGAATGTCATCAATGGATGTGGCACCTTGACCTTGAACCTCTAGAAATATTAGTAAAAATAAACCTTTCTTTATGAAGTAGTCTGACTTGGGTATTTTATTATACCTGAACTAAAAATGAGTTCATACAAATGGTTTAAGAAGGACTATATGTGAAATTTTAGAAGATTTAGGATGAATTTTTTAGTCTCCATTCACAAATCACTGATTCAATTAAGAATACAAAAGAAAATTTGAAGCTTATTAAGTCTCGATCTTGAATTCTATTCCTTTTTCTATAAGCTGGTTCTAATATTTATAGCTATTCCTGATCTACTTAGTTTACAGTGATGCCACTCTGTAACTTCATGGTACCAAGTCTGTGGAGCCACTGACTACTCAAGGATATCTATTTTATGGGCAATACAAGGTCAAATTAACAATATTACTCAAACCTCACTTGCTTGTTAGCCCCTCTTTGTACAATAGAAGGAGCTGAGCACCCATTTTACAGTTCTGTGTTCTCTCTGATAATTTACAAAATCTCTTCAGTACTACATCCCTTCCACCAAGAGAGCTTGAGCCAATGCTTCTCCCTTAATCTGTAGTCCCTTTGCTCACTGCGCCTGATACCTCCTTCACAGAAGAAAAATGACTGAGGATTGGAAGGAGGCGGCATCTTCAGTTAATGCTGGCCATTTAGTTTCTTTAGATATATATCAATTTTGTCAGACATTACTATTAAGCTGGTGTAGCTAGGATATGCCTGCATCATTCATTCAGGATACTTCCCAGGTTTTCTGTAAATCCCCAAATAAATGTGGGTTGAGCAGTACTACTCAATCTCACTCAGCAGATGTATCTACATCTCTGCTCTGCCTTGAGCCAGGACTACCCCTGCACCCACTGTATCCCAGACATATGGTGATTTAGAATGATAACTGAATTTTAGATTATATGTGGCTGTGTAACCATAATTTTTTAAAAAATCGGTGTGACCTTAGTTTCTTCACTTGTGAAATGTCAAAGGTCTGGTGTGATCTATAGGTGTCCTTTCTGATTGAAAAGAGGATAATTTTTGGTACAAATTCACTGACAGCAGACAATTTGTACTTTTTTCCCATTGTTCTCACCCTTTGCTAGCAGAGTGCTTTGTAGATCTTAGAACCTTTTATGATAGAATGGCCAAAGCTCTGAACTGAGGAGACTGGAGACGTTGGTTTAAGTTCCAGTCATGCTGTTGCTTGATTCTGTGACTTCTGACAAGTCACTTACTTGTTTAATTTGTTTACCTGTAAGAGAAAGCTCTTGAGGGTGCTTTACAAGTATATTATTTATATGCCAAGATGAGAAGACATCCCTTGGATATTTTTTTTTGTTGTTTAGTCTCTTACCTTGTCAAAGAATATCTCCAAAGGAGATTTACTTGGTTATCATATCTACACTATTTTTTTTGCCAGTGTGAAATCTTATAATGAGTGAGAAGAGAGATTTTAAATTCTGAGTGTGAATAATGTTTACTTATCTTTTTGGTTTTCTGATTTTCCCCCATGTCTCTATGACATACAGTGGGAGGGGGCCTTGCATTAAACTTATAATGCCCAGCATGATTGATTGTGTTTCCAGTGCATGGACACTTTGCTGGGAGCTGTGGTTATGTGTTAGAAAATCACACTAATCGAATATGAAGACACTGATGTGCATTCTCAAGTAAAAACCTGGCTCTTGGGGTTTTCATCTAGGTCAGGCTTTATAAATTAAGTGATGATTTTTTCCTTAAGTCAGTAAATAAAATTCATCAGTGGCCTTACATTGCCTTCACACTTCTGCAGATGAGCCAACCTATGAGTCAAGCCTCATTTTATCTACTTTAAAGCTAATGTTTTGTAGTAATTGTCAATCCATTTATTAAAGGCAGAAGACAGGAACACAGGGTAATATGAGAACAATTTCTGAGATCACTGAAAAACTAAAGAAAAATGATCTTTAAATGTGTGTCTCAGCACTTGTGAAAGAACATATGTTTACTATAATTTCTTTTGTACAGAAAGTAAGGCAAAATTTTCTAATGGCCTCAGATCAAAAGCAGTTTCAAAATGGTAAAATAATGTGTTGCTATTTATTTATTCATCTACTTATTAGAAATATTTATTAGACACTTTGTGCCAGGCACAGATACTACATGGTGTATGGAAAAAACCTAGACACTGAAAGTAGGCACACCTGTATCTAGACTTTGTTTTTGCATTTACTAGATTAGTGACAACAGATGAGTAAAATAACATTTACACTTCAAATTTTTGTTGAATTTTTGGCAAAAACAAAGCAGATATTGAGACTCAATCCATTGGAAGGTTAATGATGGTAGGTAAAATGCTAATGTTTTCATGTATATCGCCCATATATTACCAAGAAAAATTTAAGAACTATGGAAATTAGATAGATAGTGACTGGCTTATAACAAGGGCTTGTTTGTGCCAGTCTCATCACTAGTGGGGGATGAAGCTAAAACAATAGATTATTTCAAGTTATGGGGAATTTTGAATGTTCTGAAAGGATTTTTGAATGCTATGGGACTGTGCCTTAATTATTATTTGCTATATGCTGTAATAGGGCCTTACTAAGCACTTGAAGAAACTTAACAACTTGTAATGAATGACAATGAGAAAATGGGCAATAGAGACTGAAGATATGAGAAATCTATGGAAGATGCCACAAATAGCGAAATCTTGCATTAGATGGGATGTTAATTTAGTTGATCTTTATGAAGAAATATTTGCAAACCCAAAGGATAGGGGTAATTGCCATTAAAATATGAAGTGGTACTGAGAAAGACATAAAGTCAGCAGGACTCCTAAGTTCCCATGGAAAGATGTTTTTGGCTGGCACCTAGACAGATATTTACAATAGAAAATACTGCAGGAGAAGAACCTAATTCTCACCCTGGTTTATACTTCTGTAGAGAAGCCAAAGAAAGAATTGGGAACACATGATCTACACCATTGGAAAAGAAGCTTCTGGGCCAGAGAAAGCATACTTTTAGTTTCAGGGACTCATACCATTGCCTAAGTTAGATTCTACAGAGCCCTAGTGCCTCTCAACTGCCTAATGGGTAGCAGTTGCCACAGAGATTATTCAGCAAGTAGAGGAATTTATGGCTTGCTAAATGTCTTCACTCCTACTGTGAATCTGTTACTGGGTCCTTGATGCCCATGGGACCTAGATCTCTTGATATCAAGAAGGATCCTTAGATTTGTTGCTCCTTAGTTGCTTTGTTGATTATTGTGTGAGAAGCATTAACTACTGTGAAGAACTGCCATTGACAAAGCATTTCTTGGTGTAACCTGAGTTTAGACAAAGTGATGAAAGAAGGAGCTCATAGAAAGTTGCTATGTGATGATAGAGAAGAAATCCACATGAAGGATATTCAAGATCCATATTTAAAAAGTTGTAATATCTGTGTTTAGACAGAAACAAAGGGCAGACTGATGCTGGCTATTATCAAAGATAGAGTTGCCTCAGTCTGGGGTGCCTACACAAGTTTAGGGACATAGAGTAGCATCTTAAAGGGCAGAGGGTTAGGATTATATATTAACTTTCTGATTCTCACTCTTTGGTGTACCTATCTGAATTAAGCTCTTCTCTCATTACCTGTTGCACTGACTTGGGGGAAAGACATAAAACATATATTGAATGCTAATGAGTTTCCTCTGGGATTTGGATTTTTCTTCAGTTCTGAGAGCTACATTGCTAGTGGAAACCCAAGGAAATTAGTAATGTTCCATATTTCCACATAATACATTCAGGGTAATCTTGGACATGATTTGTTTCTCTTGGCTGGCTAAGGCTAGGCAAAACCCAAATTGCTACTGTCAAACACTTTTTCCTCTTAATTATAAGTGCTGGTATGGAAAGTTAATTTGTGTGGGTTTAATTTATTTACATATATTTACGTTTGACTCATTAAAATGTTCCTTCCAAGAGTTGTTTGCAAGTGTTTGAGCATTTTAAGTCCTGTTAAAAAATGAAAATATTATTTTTGCCAATTGAGAATAAATTTAGAAAACCCAAAACTTTGGTTGTAGCTTACTAGTTTCTAAATATGGGAAACTATTTTATGCTATCCAATAGTATGTAGCTACTAAATTAAAACGGAACTCCAAAGTAGGTGATCAATCCCTTCTCATATCTGCACTCAGATCAAACCTTTTATGTAACTGGTAAATTAAAGGTGAAAATACCATTACCATCCAAAAACACATAAAAATGCAAAATGGGCACTGAGTTTTAACTTCATACTTGTGAAAATTAAGTCACTTATAAATCATTTATTAAATATTTACTTTTAATCAGTCATGGTTATGCTAAAGCATACAAAATTGTGTTAACCACTATCTTTGTTCTTAAAAATCTTGTCAACTAAAACCTCAAAGGCTTGCCTATTAGACTTTGATACAAGTCCACAGTCCCAACACTTGTTACTTTTTCTACTTTGTAAAGAGCTAAGGGTTGTTGATGTTTGTTTAACCCTTATCACCAGACATACAGCTGAATATTTCATGCTTTATTTCATTCAAAGTCACATAACCTCCATTTGTAGTAGATGTCATCATACCCATTTAACAGATCAAAGAAGACATTTTGAGAAGCTGATGTACTTCCCCAAGTATATCAGGATATGATTTTAAGCTTTAAATCATTATCATTGACTTTAAGCTTTAACTCATTATCATTGTCCTCTAATAGTTAAATGAATTCACATATGCTTAGCTCTAAGACCTAGATGTTGTAGGATTATAGAGGATAGTTTTTCATATCTTATCTAGAAAAGTATGGCTTTTGAATAAGGAAAAAACATGATAGAGGTACCCTAAGGAAACATAAAACAAGATTCTTCAGAACAGAAGCTGTGGATCCATGAAACTATGTATTTAGAAGGAAAGAGAAAGATTAATCGCTTTGTTTGGAATGTCTTAATGAACCATCTAGTGCCATTGGGTGATTTCAACCTCCATCGAAAGACATCTTTGCCTTCTAAATTAATCTTTTTTTTTTTAAATCCTTGCTGCTTGATAACGGCCAGTTAAGAAATCCAAATAATTAAATCAGCTTTGCTTTTATTTAAACCCTCATGTAAATCACCTTATTGTTTCAGTGAAGAGTCAACATTATAATCCTGGGAGGAAGAAAAATCAATCTCCTTAAATCAATTATCTACCTTTTTGCCTGAAAATGGATTGAACAGAAAAGCTGATTGTTTCCCCCCCATATTTTTGACTTCTGAGTCAAGGATGATTTAGGCTTTAAGAGTTAGATCTCGAGACACAGAATTTGAAATAGGCCCTAGGGAATGAGAAGAAGCTGTCACTTTCCACTAGCATAAAAGAAAAAGTGTTAGGCGACACTGTTCTTAAGAGACTCAAATAATTCAGCAGCCCCCAAGGGCTTCAGTTTTTGTAGTTGCATCTACTTTCTTGTCTGTAACAATATTTATTGAAATGAATGCATGATCTCAAGTCCAAGGAATACGTGAAATATGTGGTTATGTTGATCGTTCTTTGATTTCACCAAAATTTCTTGTTATAATTTAAATATTGGTGTGTAATATTACAGAATAAAAATAAGTTACATGCCAGTCTAAGACTGCCAAATAGAAGAGAATGACTAACATTGTTGAATTATTTGAAAAATATGTTTATTTCACAATAGAGCAAACATTTATCTGGTTAAAATTTATCGATGATGTCAAATCATTTTATCACTTAATCGTTTTATTTTGGTTTGAACAAAAACAACAAAATAAAAAACAAGGAATGCTAAATTTTATAAAAAGGTAGCAAATACAAATTTCAATAAAAGTAAAAACAGAAATTTAAGGAATGAAGGCTTGTGCCAGGTATGGTGGCACACCCTTGTAATACCAGTACTTCAGAGGCTGAGACAGGAGGATCACAGATTCATGAAAAGCTTCAGCAACTTAGCAAGGCATCTGCAACTTAGTGAGATCCTGTTTCAAACTAAAGGAATAGAATAAGGCTGGGAAGTTATAGCTTGAAGGTTGACTACCCCTACATTCTATCCTCAGTAACACACACACACACACACACACACACACACGCACGCACACACACACAAACGCACAAACACACAAGAAAAAGGAAGAACTGAAAGATTTCCATTAACTTTGCATTAATACAACATAAATAAAATATAATTTTGTCATAATTGTAGGAGTACAGATTACTTGCTGCAAAATATACTGATATGGCAATATTCTTTTCTGTTGAAGTTACAGTAGGCATACTGATGCCATGGTAATAAATTATCTCCAGTTTTAATGGCTTTAATTAGCACAAGTTAATTCCTTACTCACCCTTTCTACTGTGGGTAACCGGAGGATTCATTGTAATAACTCAGGGATCTGGACTGATGGAATGTCACCTCCTTGAAAGTGTGCTGCTTCTGATGGCAAAGGGAAAACAGATAATCTTGCACTGGTGCTTCAAGTATTGTCTACAGTGATAAGCAGTACTTCCACTCATATGCATAGGTGGAAATTCATCATCCCTCTTTCTCTTTTTCTACATATTTCCAAGAAAACCAGAAAGAAGTCATACAAACAACCAGGAAGAAGGAGAAATGTGTAGATGTAGAAAATTTTGGACATGGAGCTTTTCTTGCCACCAAATATTTGATTTGTTGTCTTTCTTATACATGAAAGTCACTACTTTATCTTAAGTTTTTTCTCAAAAACAATATACTTTTTCTAGCTCAACATCCTCATTTATTCATTGATGATTGGTAGTTTCTAATGTAACTATGAATGTGACTCCTTTAGATACAGGGTCCTGTGACCTAGAAGAAAAAGTTTTCTACCTTCAAAGAACTAATATCCAATTGAAGAAGAATCACAATAAATACTTCAATTGAGAAAGGGACAGATTGAGAGGCACACAGAGATTTTACTGCTTTTCCTAATATAAAATTTTACTCATCACACATTTAAGGTCTATCCTGGGGATGAAGAATGTTGCTCATTTAGTTCCTTAATCACTGCCAAGTTTAATATTCTTTATGGCTCTGTTCTCCATGCCCTTGGTGTTTCCTTTATCTATGCTTTCTTCCTTGGCCATGTAAGAACAACAGAAAATGTGGCCATGCTGGCAACTGAGCAGACATCTCAGCCTGCTTTCTAGCCTGTACAGGTTTGGAAACCCATGGATCATTTTAGATGTTAAGCAGTTGGAGTCTCTTAACTCCAGTTTGGTTGTTCTTTTTAGCAGACTAACCTGCTCAGAAATGTATCTAGCTTTTCCCCCCTATTTGATTCTTCTTAAAATGTATGCTGATAGGCAAACCCATGCTCCTATTTTATAACATCTATTTTCTTCTCAAGTTAATTGCAAGTATCTTTTTCATTTTTTTTTCTTTTGGTAGTAGGAATTGAACTCTGGGGTGTTGTGCCTCTAAAATATACTGCCAGTCCTATTTTACTTTTTAATTTGAATCAGAGTCTTGCTAAGTTCCTGTGCATTTTGCCTTGAATATGTTATCCTCCTATTTCAGCCTCCCAAGTACTGGGATTATAGGCCTGCACCATGGTGCCCAACTTAATTGCAGTATCTTAAGTCTATGAGGCTTTGGGGGGAGAATGATATTTCTAGACTCAACTCTGCAAAACTTCTAAGATTTATCCATTCCTACCTTACTTAATTCGACCTGTTAACCTATTCTGAGGTTTAAAAACTGATGCTGGTGATGATGCTATTGTTCTGATCTGTGCCACAGGCTGAGGCTGGAACTGCCTTTGTTACCCAGGGTGTATCACACATTTTCATTTACTGTTTTCTTTTACACTTATTTCTTCTAGGGCTACCTATTCCCCACAATTTTGACCTGTCTGCTTCTTTTCATTTTTGTTTGTGAATTGGTAAATTCTTTTTATTTTTCTTTAAGAATTCTTATAATACGCCATCAAATGCTGTCCAAGGCAACTATCACATCCTACGACTGCTTCCCCGCCCCGTAAAGCTACAAGTTGATTATCTGTTTCTTTTGTGTGTGGTACTGGGGATGGAAACCAGGGGCATTCTACCTCTGAGCTACACCCCCAGCCCTATTTTTTATTCTTTATTTTGAAACAGGGTCTCACTGAGTTACAAATTGCCTAAGTAGCTGAGGCTGGCCATGAATTGCAATCCTCCTGTCTCAGCCTCCCAAATGCTGGGATTATAAGGGTGCATCTCACCATGCCCAGCTGATTATCTGCCTTTTAAGTTACTATAGGTGATTTAAAAATTGCTGGACTTTTGTATAGTATGAACTACAACCTCTCTACCAGTCAATACCAAGTTTTTCTTTTTCATCAGCACTTGGCCATAATAATGTCATTCAGTTAAGGTTTTATTAGAGGAACATTGCATTTCTAGGAAATATTTTTTAAATCAACATGAAAGACTAAATTATTTTGCTTTAAGAATCAATCTCTAAACCCCCCCCCTTCCTCCTCCCTTCATGTTTACCATTAGTCATATGGGGATCTTTTCTCATTTGGTGAAATTGTCACCACCTTAGACCTTAATAGTCTTTGAACAAACTAAGGGGAACAAAATTGGAGTTATCAAAACCACCAGCCATTACATGCTCAGCCTCTACTCACTTACCAGAGTAAGAAGATGACAATGGAATTTTTACCGTGTTCTCTGAAAAATGGAGAACAGACATCTTTCTTCTTTGGAAGTATTCTAATGACATTCATTCTTTCTTCTCTCACATCTAATCTCTCAACAAACACTATTGGATGCTGATTTTAAAAATAACGATAGTTTGTCCATTATTTATCACCTCTCTCACTTTCATTCTGGTCCTTTACTCTTTCAATAGCCTCCTGACTTTTCCCTCAAAGCACTGTTATATAATTTCCTGGGCTAAGGCAAATCCCTTCAATTGAATTGGATAAAGTTGGAGTGCTTTTAGATGCAGAGTATTACACCAGCCACTGGGGGAAAGATTAATGTCAGAGAAAGGAGAAGGAGGCAAGATACAAAAATGAAGAAAAAAAAGATAGTAACTTGAAATATTTCACAGGACTAAGTAGAAAGAGTGTAAGGCTTAGAGGAAAAGGCATAAAATATTAAAGACCTTCTGGAATCATTTATTGGGTATGTAATTCATTGTTATGAAAGATATTCAGTTTAAGGAGATATTCCTTCTTGTTTTGCTAATAATTCTTAGTTTTTGGTTTTGTTTTTGGCACTAGGGTATTGAACTCAGGGACAATCTTCCTCTGAGATACACCCTGATTCTATTTTTTTAAATTTTGAAATAGAATCTTACTAATTTGCCAATGCTGGCCTCAAACCTGTGATCTTTCTGTCTCAGTTTCCCAAGTACTGGGATTAAAGGCATGCACCACCACTCTGGCTCTAACACTTCTTATTAAGTAGGTGGAGAATTAAAGGCTCAACGCTTGAAGTTGTTATAAGTTCAGGGGCCTCTGCTATGAATGTGCTGGAGTAGCAGTAGTAGTCTTAAGGGAAAGAAGAGAAAGAGAGGTCAAGGAATGACTGAGCTTGGAGAAAATATGTCTCACAGCTCTGATGTAGGACATACTGGCAGAGTGCTGGGCAGGGAGGACAGTCTTGCATCAAGCCAGACACAACATACAAGAAAGTCAAATGTGGTAAAAAAGGTATGTCATTAGGAGATGCATTTATCTGTTATATCCTTAAGGCAAGTGGGTATTATTACTATGTCATGGTTGGTCAGTCTACAGGAGCATGGTCTTAAAGAACTCCAGGCACAGGCATGATCTATGGCCTATCAACTGTGACAAAGACAAGACAGGATAGGAGCTAAGCAGGGCTTTAGAATTTAAGTTCAGCTGGATTTCACTGTCAACAAGGCCTTTAAGCTGAGTAATCTCAGCCATACCCGAAACCCAGGAGAAGATGGAAAGGATTCCAGGTTTCAAGGACACACAGGGACAAGACTGTAAGCTGAAGCAAAGTGTTGAAGACTGTACCGAAGAAGGCAGGGACTGACATAGTCATTTGTCCCAGATTACATAAAGAATTAGTAAGATCAAAGGAGAAAAAACTTGTTTTTTTATGGCTATAATTGAGCTTGTGCACTTTCTACTATGCCACGCTTTAAAAAAGATATTTAAGAGAGGGTGAGACAATCAAAGCAAAGGAGAAGGCCAAGTAGAAATTACTAATTTGCTTAACTCTTTCGTGATGTTTTCAAAGCATCATGATTAGGAAGGAATGGAGTCCCCACGGGTTTCAGTGTTTGGCTCCCGGCAGTCACATCACATAGAAGATGATATGCCTGACTCTCTTGCCTGCCAGGACAGCACACCCACCCACTGTGCTGTCTCTCCCAAGTTTAATTAAATGCACATATGTTCTTGTTTTGCCTTTGTTCTTTCTGTCTGAACTCATCATTTCCATATTTGGACCCTATTTATTACTTTAAAATGTTCTTAGAGTGGCTTAGCTTTTAAATATCCTACTTTGGGATTTGAACTCAGATATACCCATATACCTTGCCACAGGGCAAGCTATTAATAATTTTCAATGAATTTTGCTCCAATAGAGATAACAATACTGGTGGGTACAAAAGAGTACCACAGACTGGAGAGAGGGTGATGGTATGCTGGGGGCTTTACTTCCTTGTCCCACTTCTTACTCTATGGCAGAAACAGGCATGAAGGAAGCTTCATCATTCTTTTGGGAGAAAGAATAGTTCGTATTTAAAATAAGCTCCTTATGCCTTTTCTCTTAGTTTAATTTGACCTGCTCTTTGCAAGCAGATTTGCACCTGATTGACAGGTCAAAAGAAACTCCAGTCTGTGCCCCTGAGATGAAGAGATGAAAAGAGGAAGGAAGTGGAATTTCAGGAGAGCGCTCTCTGTGGATCCAAAGGGAGAAAGCAGAAAGGCCATACTGTCCTCGAGCCTAAGTTGTTCTCATTATCTACTAGGAAAACTATTTAATCAGAAGAAATAAGGAGCCTCTTCAACCCAAGCATTAAGAGGAAATTGGTACGAGGATTTTCATACATGCTCCCTCCCCAAATCTGATATTTTAATGCCTATTTGTTTCCTATAGCTCAAAGGATACAGAATCTAATGAACAGAAAGTTGTCAAATCCCAACAACTATGAACTCTGTTTGCTTTGAAGAAAAGACAGTTTATGCAAATCCTGTAATACTAAATTAGGAACACTATTGATATTCAATATGTTATATGCATATCCATTTCTTATGTATAATATTTCCACAAATATTAGTGCCATTTGTTTTTTTTTATATAAATTGCATGAGACATTGTAGAAAATGTGTGTGTGTGTGTATGTGTGTGTGTGTGTGTGTGTGTGTGTGTGTGTGTATGTGTGTGTGTTACTAGGGATGGAACCCAGGGGCATCCTAATTCCAATCTACGTGCTCAACCCAATATTTTTTTAAGTTTTAAAACAAGGTCTCACTAAGTTGTGGAGGGACTCACTAGGTTGCTGTGACTGGCCAGGAACCTGGATCTTCCTGTCACAACCTCCCAAGTACTGGGGTTAAAAGCATACCCTGCCATGCCTGGCTTTAGTTTCTCATTTTTATTTAATTTTGAGCAGAGATATATAGTATATTGATCAAGAGAATTAACTATGCAATTATTTAATATGTTTAAATTAAACACCACGCCCAGCTAGAAAATATATATTATACCTTGATTAGCTCATTATTTGCTATGCAGATACTGTTTAGACATTATTTCTAAAACTTTTAAAAAATTTTTTTCCTTTGGGTAAGTAGACGTAGTCATAGTTGGCTCAGAGTTGGTGTACATTAAATCTAGCAGGAGTAGTATTGATAAAGGACTCTGTAAGTGATGCCTGTCACTATGATACTTATATCTTAAGTTGCACTAAGTGAGAATTTGGGTTGTATATTAAAGAATTTAACTCATTATAGCTTTCCAAAACATGGAAAACTTTGATATGACCCTTGGATATCACATCACATGAAATTTAAAAAAAGTTTGAGAACCAGGCTTCAGGCAAGAAGGAACACTGGGAATGACAGCTAACTGAATAAACTTTGATTCTAAACTCTGACACAGTATAATTTACTCTCCTCTCTTAGTCAGTCTACTACATCAAATTCTTTTTTGATCCTCTTATTAATCATATTTGTGGCAAAAACCAGTAAAGATTTAAGTAATAGCAGCCTGATCCCATGGCTTATAGGTTGGGCAGGAACCTCAAAAGTTGTTTGCTATAACTGTTTAAAAAAAGGGATTGTTTGAAAATAGCCTAATAAAATAATGATGGGGGAAATTATTAAGGAATTCTTCATGTTGTTCAAATTGACTTATATAAAGTCCTCATAGCAAATTCTTCTTAATGCTTGTGTTGAAGGTGGTCCTTATTTCTTCTGATTAAGTGGATTGTTTTCCTAGTAGACAATCAGAACAACGTGTCACATTTGTGTTACTATAACAGATATTTGAGATAGTCAGCTCATAAAGAGAAAAAGGTTTAGGTTGGCTTATTGATTTGGAGAGCAGTTCATGATCAGCTGGTCGCAGTGGTTCTGGGCCTGTGGTGAGGATATGCATCAAGACAGGAGCACTGGTAGAAGAAAACTGTCCACCTCATGTCTGGGAAATGAGAACTAGAAAGAGGAGTATCTGGAGTCCCACTATACTTCCAAGGACATGCCACCAATGACCCCCCAATAACCAGAAAACCTCCACTAAGCCCCATCTCTTTAAGTTTCCACCTCTTACCAACACCATGAGCTGAGGACCAAACCTCCAAAACATGGGCCTTTGGGGGACATTCTATATCAAAACTACACTATATATATATATATATATATATATATATATATATATATATATGTTGCCTTTTTTTTACAAAGCTTCAGAAGTCTTATTCTCTCAATTTTCTGTAGCTCTTAATCTGAATTTTCAACAATCTCATATCCCTTATGTTTTCTAAATCTTGGTTCTTTTTTTTCTAATGATAAACAAATGATTTTACTATTATAACCCTTATTGTTTAAGGTATCTGGAATATCATTTGTAGCAAATGACTTTTATTTTATTATTTATTTATTTATTTATTTATTTTGGCAGTATTGGGGTTCCTGGAAGCCCTTCTACCTCTGGGTTACACTCCCAGACCCTCTCTCTCTCTCTCTCTCTCTCTCTCTCTCTCTCTCTCGTATAGTATTAGATAAACTTGTATATCAGCCTTACCTCAGTTTCATATTGGTAATAAAGAGATCATGTACATATATTATACATTATATTTTCTTCATTTTCTGTCGTGTGTGTGTGTGTGTGTGTGTGTGTGTGTGTGTGTGTGAGAGGGGGGTACCTGTGGATTGAACCCAGGGCAATTCTACCTCTGCGCTATACTACCAACCCTATTTTATTTCTTTATTTTGAAAAAGGTTCCCACTGAGCGGTGGAGGGCCTTGCTAATTTGGTGAGGCTAGCTGCAAACCTGCAGTCTTTCTGTCTCAAACCTCCCAAGCACCACCATACCCAGCTTCATTCTCTGGTCTGCACTCCTCTATCATTTTTTATTACATCAATTGGGCTGGCCATTAAGTCTTAGTTTCTCTTCTTCTTTTTCCTTCTCCTTCTCCTCCTCCTTCTCTTTCTCCTTCTCCTCCTCCTCCTCCTCCTCCTCCTCCTCCTCCTCCTCCTCCTCCTCCTCCTCCTTCTCCTCTTCCTCCTCCTCCTTCTCCTCCTCCTCCTCCTCCTCTTTCTCTTCCTTCTCCTCCTTCTCTTCCTTTTTCTTCTCCTCTCCTTCTTCGTTTTTGTCTCCTTCTTCCTTTCCAGTACTGGGGATTAAACCCAGGGGAATTCTACTTTGAGCTACACCCCTAGCCTTATTTTTCATTCTTTTTTTGAAACAGGATCCCACTATGTTGCAGAAGGCCTAAGTAGCTGAGGCTGGCCATGAACCTGTGATCTTCCTGTCTCAGCCTCCCAAGTACTGGGATTACAAGTGTGCACCACCAAGCCTGGCTTTAGTTTCTTTTTTTAATTTAGTTTTGGGTAGAGATATATGGTATATTGGTCAAGAGAATGAACTATGCAGTTAATTAATATGTTTTAAATTAAACTGGTTTTGAAATTTAGTAGTTATGTCATCTTTGGAAAGTTATCTAATTTCCTTTTATATACATAGAATGTCAGTACCTACTCAATCTGAAATCCATGTAACTAAAATATTTTACCAATAGACCTTAGAATGACATACAACAGGAGCTAAATATATAATTGTTGGCTCTTATTGTGTTGTACTTATTCAACTACCTCTTCTATGGATTATTGAATTTATAGTTATTTGTTGATTTCTAAGACATTACTGGTGTATTATCAGTTCTTGTTTATTTCATTTTGACATGTTTTTTATGTTTCTCCATTTTGTCTTCTTTTTATTTATTTTATTTTAATCTTTGGCACTGGAGATTGAACCCAGGGACATTCTACCTCTGAGCTCTACTACTAGACCTTTTTATTTGATAAAGGGTCTCAATAAATTGTTGAGGGTCTCATTAAGTTGCTAAGGCTGGCCTTGAATCTGTGATCCTCCTATCTTAGCCTTTCAAGTACTAAGATTACAGGTGTGTGCCACTGAGCCCAGCTTGGTTTGTGATTTATTTAAAATTCTTTGGTGTATGTTCCCATCAAATCCTGTATCTTCCATTATCTATTTTACTAGCATTTATCATATATTTTCTGAATATGTATCATGTGGACTTACCTTCTCAGAAAAATATAGGCTCCAAGGGAGAAGGGACCATGTCTCCTGTGTTTTTATTTATTTCATCAACCATGCATAGCTTAACATAATGCATACAGTGCAATAGGGATTTGGTAGATGTTTATTGATTTTAAATATTTTACTTTGTTACTTTTCTGCTCAGTACCTTCTATATCCCTGGCCTTGTCTTCTTGTAGGTGGTTTGGGGAATTTCTTCTCTTTTTGCTTCTACTCATCTCCTGTGCTGTAATTGTATTCCTTTGTTCTGAAATTCTTGGTTATTATTATAAATGTATGCACAAACTGTCTCATAGGAAACACCGTCCTTTGGGTGCAGTGCTACTAGGAAGGGGTCACCCCCAAGAAACAAACAAATAAAAACATTGGTCTGGGGTGCTATTTCTTCTGTCATTTTGAACATTTTCTGAGCTTCAGTGCAAGAGGAGCATTCTGAACCATCCACTGAGTCAGGACTGCTGTCTCAGCACTTTCACTTATAACCCTTTGCAGCCCGCTTGTATGAGTTACAGTGGCACATTATCATCTTAACTGCCTTTTAATGGTAATGATGATGTCCTGCAAATTGAGAGAAAAGAAGTTGGCTGCTAATTCCTAGGAGATTATAGGCCCAATAGCTGCTGTTATTAGTTCCAGGATGATTGCCAATAACGCAGCCTCGCTTGGGCTCCATTATATTCACTCTTTAGAGCTGTAAGAGCCATCTAAATCCCCAAACCATTATGTCTAACTTAGACCAGAACCACAGTGATGACAGGCACGACTGGGGTTCCGCCAATAGATATCTAAATTGGGAAATAATCGCCTTTTTAGTAAAATACCCTTTTACAAAATAAGTTGGAAAGGGTTTCTAGAGGTTAATAAATGGTAGGAAAATAAATGCTAATCCCTTTTTCCTCCTAATCCATAAGCCATTTCTACATAAGCAAGACTGAAAAAGCTTCCACACACTATCTGATTAGCACCCTTAACATTAAACCCAAAGGCCTTACTATCACTCCTACGTGCACAGTGTGGAGATTTCTGTTTATTCTGTTGATTGTATCCAGTTCAGTTTGTAGAAAGCATCAGTATGAATGTAAGTGGTGTTCATGGTATCAACCAGTATCTTTTAGTTATTTTATTTATTTATTTATTTATTTATTTATTTATTTATTTATTGTGGTACTAGGGATGAAACTCAGGGGCATTCTACCTCCGAACTACATTCCCAGCCCTATTTTTTATTCTTTTTTTTTTTTTTTTTTTTGGCGGTACTGGGGGTGGAACCCAGGGGATTTTCAACCTCTGGGCTATACTCCTAGTGCTATTTTATATTTTATTTGGAAACAGGGTCTCACTAAGTTGCTGAGAGCCTAAGTATCTGAGGCTGGCTTCAAACCTGTGTGATCCTTCTGTCTCAGCCTCCCAAGCGCTGAGATTACAAGTGTGTGCCACCACATCTGGCTGTTCTTTATTTTTTGAAACAAGGTCTCACTGAGTTGCAAAGGGCCTTACTAAGTACCCGAGGCTGTCTGAGAACCTGGATCCTTCTGTATCAGCTTTCTAAATGCTGGAATTACAAGCATGCACCACCACACCCAGCTTATTTTAGTTATTTTAATTGAAAGCTTTTTACTTCCATTTCAAATAAAGGACACTACCGCCTGCCTATGTGTACTTGATAAAGCTGTCAGAGACAGGTTGATTCTGTTAAGGGTCAGGAGGAGTTCCCAGTAGGGAAAAGAGGGGAACACTACTCAGGATCAGCAGGGTCCTTGGTGTTCCTGGTAGAAAACAATTTCAGCTCAAGCCAGTCAGGGACATAGAGATTTATTTAGGAAAGCAAGAAATACATATTCAAGGGAGAATCTCAGCCATTGCCAAAGTGAGAGGTACATTTGGGGATTCATGGCTCTTCTTTTATAGGAGACTTTCATGGGGACTGTGGTGGAGGAGGTATGAGGAGCACATAAGTCTGTTAGTCACAAGATGATTGGGTTGGTTTGGTCATCACTGAGGTCCAGATAGGGTCCTCACTATCTTATCAATAGATATCGCTTTTTGTTTGAACTATTTGGGGGTAGTATGGCTAATAGTGCACAGGGTAATGGGTAAAGACTTGTAAATCCTTCAGACATTTTGGACTATCAGGCCTGGCTGGGGGAAGCCTAGATGCCTGGTTTGAGGAGTAAGAGTACTGGGGAGTTTCCATGTTAAATTCTATTTTCCTTGCTCTTCCTTTAATTCTCCTTTCTATTTCTTCTATTCTTCCTACCTCAAAGCCATTAACTATGCAAAGGAGAAATCATCTGAAAATAAAAAATTCAGATTTTCTATAAATACTTCTAGGATTTAAACTAGTAGTATTGTATAGTAGAAAAAATATACTCGTGTGTGTGTGTGTGTGTGTGTGTGTGTGTGTGTGTGTGTGTGTGTGACTGACTGGGGATTAAACCCAGGGTCATTCTGCCTTTGAGCTATGCTCCAGCCATTTTCATTGTTTTGTTTTGAAACAGGGTCTCATTAAGTTGCTGAGGGCCTTACTACATTATTGAAGCTGGCCTTGAACTTGCAATCCTTCTGTTTTAACCAACCAAGCATTAGATTACAGGCATGTGCCACCATAACCAGATAAGAATGTGTTTTTGATATCTGATACATCTAATTAGACATTTTCTTCATATAAAGCATTGGGCAATTAGACTTCTTAAAACTAATATTTATACAGCCATACTGTTGCTAGGAATATATAAAATAATTCATGCAAAGATTTTTCTGAGCTCAGAGACTCAGAACAAGAAACAAAAGGTAAAAAGGAAAGAGGAAACTGGATATATGGGTCAGGACTGGGTGTAAGTTTTGTCAAGATGGTGAGACTTCTGATCCATAGCAGCAATAGTAAGATGAAATGGGAGTTAATCGGAAACAGAAAAGACAGGGTTTCAAACCCCCTTTATTGTATAAGAAGTATTTAAATAAAGATCTTAAGTTGTTTGAAATTTCTTTTGTACTTATATATCATAGTGAGGAAAATGAGGGAAATATACATGCACAGAACATTTGTTGTGCATTTCCCACTTTTGTTTCTAAACCATGTTCTTTGAGACATTGCTTTGAGCCTGGATTGTTGAGATTGGTATCAATTATTATATGATGATAGATGTTCCTCTTCAATCTCCCCTAAGTTAGTATTTCTTATTTTTTTATTGGTACATTGTAGTCAATACGTCTTAATGGGGTACAAGATGGTAACTGGGTGATGTATGCATGTATGCCCCAAATATTAGTTTTAAAAAAGAGGGAAAGCCAAGGTGTGTAGTTGCTTGCTTGAGTTCATAAGATCCTACATTCAAGTGTTTACTCTTTCACTTTTTTAAAACCTCAAAGAAGCCAGGCATGGTGGTGCAGGCTTGTAATCTGAGTACTTGGGAGGCTGATATCACAGTTTTACAGCCAACCTGGCTACTTAGAATGGCCCTCCACAATTTAATGAGACCCTGTTTCAAAATAAAAAATAAGACAGGGTTGGGGGTGTAGCTTGGAGATAGAATGACCCTGGGTTTAATCCTCAGTACTGCAATAAATGAATACATAAATTTGAAAACCCTTAAAGAAGTTATTTAACTTCTCTGATCTTTATTGCCTATTCTATAAATTAAAGACAATGAATGATACCTGCTCAGTTTTGAGTAGTGTGATTAAGTGAATTCATGCATGAAAACTCACATGCTGGACATGTATTTTATATTATTTGATAACTGTGATATTGTTAAATTCAATCAGGTAAGAAGGTACCAGAATAATAGGTGAAGAGAAGCCCTTTGCACTCTTCAGTATGTATGGGGGTTGCTACTCAAAGATAGAAGCCCTATCTTTTCTCTCCTTGAGTTTTTATTCTATTTTTTCTCTATTGTCTCCTTTTTTTCTCCTTCCTTTCCTCCCTTCCTCTCTCTTTCTTGATTGAACCCAGGTGCATTCTACTTCTGAGATACACCCCAACTGTCTTTTTTTTTTTTTATTTGAAACATGATCTCACTGTTACCACACACTGACCTGGAACCTGACACCATCCTGTCTCCCTGATCTCTCTTTCTCTCTCTTTCTTTCTTTCTTTCTTTCTTTCTTTCTTTCTTTCTTTCTTTCTTTCTTTCTTCTCCTTCTTCCTCTCTTCCTTTCTTCCTTTCTCCCTTTGCTTCTGCCCCTTTTCTCCTGTTATAAAGAATATACTGAAAATGAAAGTAAGATTACAGCCACATTTTGACCATTTTGCTGATCTCCAAAACAATATTTTTTCCTCTCATTAATCTTCAAATGCCTTACTCCAATTATTTTGTATGTTATCTCTAATAGGGTGATATACTCCATGAAGTAAAATAGGTACAAAATCAGAACTATCTTCTTAATTACTTTTTTTTTTTTTGGTGGTACTGGTAGTGGAACCCAGGGGCTTTCTACCTCCAGGCTATACTCCCAGACCTATTTTCTGTTTTATTTGGAAACGGTTTCTCACTAAGTTGCTGAGGGGCTCACTAAGTAGCTGAGGCTGGCTTCAAACCTGCGAAATCCTCCTGTCTCAGTCTCCCAAGCGCGGGGATTACAAGTGTGTGTCACCATGCCCGACTCTTAATTACTTCTGTTTATAACAGCACAGCCTGTTATTAGCACTGTGAACATAAAGACATTTATTAAAATGACCAGTAATTATAAGATCATTTCTATATTAATTTAATACATTAGGAGTTAGGAGGTTGCTAAGGATACATTTTTTCTAGGGGAGGCAATTTAGTTGTAAATATTGGTTGACACCAGCACTATACCTTGCATGGTGAATTGTGAGCTCTACCAGTCCTCATCATCTCTCATTGGGCTTATCCTCAGGCAGGTTTGCTGTACCACCTAAGCCTCAATTTCCTCATCTGTTGACTGACTTTTAGCATATTCTATTCTAGATGTGGCTAATTAAGAGGATCAATTGTAATTGCCAATGTTTGGGAACAGTAGAAGGAGCAAATGAGAGAAACCAAGATTGTTAACCTAAAACAGAAGAAAAAGGTTGCCAATGAAGAGTAACCACAAGTAGAGCAGCAGAGACAATTGGGATGAATTTACAGTGTTGGGATTATGTGATAGAGTCTCAAGAAAATTTCAGATGGGGCAAGGTTTTGACCACAGTTTGGGCTATCTGAAAGTTCATCTTGGTTAATTCATGACTATCTCTTTGACCAGGAATGTGAGTCTGCTTTTCAAGTCAGAATATGTTAAATAGTTTGCATTATTTACCCTATATATTTTAAAGAAATTTGATTTTGGACAAGGGAAAGTAATTCAAAACAATGGTAAGTTGATATCACTGATCTGCAAAGTCATTGGATGACAACATACAGTGGCTAAGAGTGAAAGGTTATCAGTGAGAGTTAAATTTTTTGCCACAAAATGAAAATTCAGAAGGTCAGAGTTGTTGAACTCATGATTCCTTGAGTCTTAAGGAAAAGCAGAACTAGAGGCAGATTTCCAAAGTTATTAATTCTCCACTTGATTCTGCAGATATAATATAAATCCTATCTGAAAACACCCTCATAAAAATGTACAGAACAGGCCCAGCCAATATGACATATAAATAAAACTAGCCATCATAGGTTGGTAGGGAGGTATGTTAAACAATTTCATATGTTTAATATGTATTATATTTATAAAATATTAGTAAAATATTATCCATAATGTACAAGATAACATATAACATACAATGTACTTAATCTCCTTTTTATCTCTGTTCTTATTTACTTCTATGTCTTTTTAAAATTTTATTGGTGCATTGTATTCATACATCATAGCAGGATAAAAAAAAAAAAAACTTGTGTAGACATAAATGCACACATCACCCAGTCAACCTCCATCCAATCCCCATACTTTTTTCTCCCCAACCCTCCCTCCCATGCTTGGCTTAATGATTGATATTGATACGTTTGTCTAAATACTTCATGTGCCTTTGAGAGCTTTTTCTCCCCTCCCACCCCCTCAGTTAGGTTGCCTTATTTGCTCTTCTATAGGATCTTCTTTTTCACCTGGAGCTCCTCCTATGACCCATTTCACTTTAGCTTTCACATATTAGTGAAAGCATCCAATTTCTTACTTTTTCCTACTGACTAATCTCGCTTACCATAATGTCCTCCAGTTCCATCCATTTCCCTAATAATGATGTAATTGTATTTTTTATGGCTGCGTAAAATTCCATTGTGTACATATCTCACAGTTTTGTAATCCATTCATCTGATGATGGACATCTTGGCTGGTTCCATAGTTTGGCAATGGTGAATTGTGCAGCTATGAACATAGATACACATGGATTAGTATGGTAGTTTGGTTTGCTGTCTTTTGGATAGATACCCAGAGATGGTATTGCTGGGTCAAATTTTAAATTTGTTTCCATACTGTTTTCCAAAGTGGTTGCACTAATTTGCAATCCCACTAATAATATTTTAAGATTCCCACTTCTGTACATTCTCACCAGCATTTGTTGTTGTTTGTGTTTTGAGTGATTGCCATTCTAGTTGGAGTTAGGTGAAATCTCAGGGTGGTTTTGATTTGCATCTCTCTGATTGCCAATGATGTAGAGCATTTTTTCATGCATTTATTGGCCATTTGAATTTCTTCTTTTGTGAAGTGTCTATTTAGTTCACTTGCCCATTTTTTCATTGGATTATTTGTATTTTTGGTGTTGAGTTTCTTGAGATCTCTGTACATTCTAGATATTAGTCCTCTATCTGAGGAATAGGTGGCAAAAATCTTTTCTTATTCTGTTGGCTCTTGGTTGAGGATCTTGGCAGTTTCCTTTGCTGAACAGAAGCTCTTCAGTTTCATGCAGTCCCACACATTGATTTGCCATTTAGTTCCTTCTGTCTTTGGGGTCTTGTTGAGAAAGTTTTCTGTGCCAATGTTTTGCAGTTTTGGACCTATGCTCTCTTCTAGGAGCCTCTAGGTCTATTGTCTAATTTCCAAGTATTTGATCCATCTTGAATTGACTCTTGTACAGGGCAAGAAGTTGGGATTTAATTCCATTTTTACTGCATATGGATAACCAGTTTTGCCAACACTATTTGTTGAACAGGCTTTCTTCCATTGTATGTTTTTGGCCCCTTTGTCAAATATCAGTTGGCTGTGAGCGTGCGTATTTCTTTCTGAGTTTTCTTATCTGCTCCATTGGTCTATGTATCTGTTTTTCTGCCAGTACCATGCTGCTTTTTATTACAGTGGCTTTGTAGTATAGTTTAATGTCAGGTATTTTGATTCCTCCTGCATGGTTTTTGTTGCTGAGAAATACTTTGGCTATTCTTGTTTTTTTGTTGTTCCAAATCAATTGAAGGACTGATTTTTCTATGTTTGTGAAGAATGATCTTGGTAATTTAATTGGTATTGCATTGAATCTGTAGATAACTTTTGGAAGTATGGCCATCTTGATGATGTTTTTCTGCCTATCCATGAACATGGAAGATCTTTTCATCTTCTAAGATCTTCTTTGATTTCTTTTTTCAATGTTTTATAATTTTCTTTGTAGAGGTCTTTTACCTCCTTGGTTAAGTTTTTTCCTAAGTATTTTAATTATTTTTGTGGGAAATCCTGAGTGGGAGTGTTTTCTGAATTTCTTTTCCAGTGGATTTTTGGTTGGTGTACAGAAAAGCTTCTGATTTTTTAAGATTAATTTTGTATCCAGATACTTTGCTGAATTTGTTGATCAGTTCTATAAGTCTTTTGGTTGATTTTATTGGGTCTTATAAGTATAGTATCATGTCATCTGCAAATAGTGAGAGTTTGAGTTCTTCTTTTCCTATTTGTAATTCTCTGATTTCCTTTTTCTGCCTTATTGCTCTGGCTAGGCTCTCAAGTAATATATTGAAGAGAAGTGGTGATAATGGACATCCTTGTCTTGTTCCTGTTTTTAGGGGGAATTCTCAAAATTTTTCCCCATTTAATAGGATGTTGGCTGTGGGTTTATTGTAGATTGCCTTCATTATGTTGAGGTATGTTCCTTTTCTTCAGATTCTCAGCAGTGCTTCTATCATGAATGGATGTTGGATTTTATCAAATGCTTTTTCAGCATCTATTAAAATGATCATGTGATTTTTTTCTTTGGTTCTGCTTATATGATGAATTACATGGATTTATTTTCATATGTTGAACCAGCCTTGCATCCCTGGGATGAAGCCCACCTGGTCATGGTGTATGATTTTCTTGATGTGGTTTTGAATGTGTGTTGCTAGTATTTTGTTTAGCAGTTTTGTGTCCAAGTTCATCAAATATATAAGCCTGTAATTTTTCTTCCTTGAAATATCTTTATTTGGTTTTGGTATTAGTGTGATGTTGGCTTCGTAGAAGGTATTTGGGAGATTTCAGTTTCTATTTTTCAAAATATTTTGAGGAGTATAGGGATTAGCTCTTCTATAAAGGTTTTTATAAAAGTGACTTGGGAAGCCACCTGGTTCTGGGCTTTTCTTAGATGGTAAAGTCTTTATTGCTGTTTCAATCTCTTTGATTGCTATTGGTTGGTTTAAATTTTCTATGTCTTCTTGACTTAGTTTAGGAAGGTTGTATTTATCTAGGAAGTTGTCATTTTCATCCAGATTTTCCATTTTGTGGGAGTATAGTTTTTCAAAGTAATTTTTGACAGTCCTATGAATGTCTGCACTGTCTGTTGTGATATCTCCTTTTTCTTCTCGTATCTTCAAAATTTGGGTTGATTCTCTCTTTTTTTTTAGTTAGATTGACTAATGGTTTATCTATCTTATTAATTTTTTTGAGAAACCAGCTCTTGGTTTTGTTGATTTTCTGTATCTTTTTTATTCTATATTTTGTTTATTTCTGCTCTGATTTTAACAATTTTCTGTCTTCTACTGGCTTTGGGGTTAGATTGTTCCTGTTTTTCAAGGACTTTGAGGTGTGACATTAAGTTATGTGTTTGGTGATTTTTCTGTTTTTTTTTTTTTATGTGAGCACTAAGTTCTATAAATTTCCCTTTTAATACTGCCTTCATTGTCTCCCAGAGGTTTTGATATTTTGTATCTCTATTTTCAATTTTTTTAGAAAATTCTTGATTTCACCCCTTAATCCTATAACCCATTCTTCATTCAGAAGTGTGGTGTTCAGTCTTCGCATGTTTATGTGGTTTCTCTGAGGCTTGTTATAGTTGATTTCTAGTTTCATTACATTGTGGTCTGAAAAGACACAGGGAAGTATCTCACAATTTTTGAACTTCCTGGTGCTTATTTTGTGGCCCAGGATGTGATCTATTTTGGAGAAGGTTCTGTGAGCTGCTGAGAAAAATGTGAACTCTGCTATAGTTGGGTGGAATATTCTTATGTATCCAACAGGTCCATTTGATTAATGGTGTTCTTGAGGTCTGAGGAGTCTGTACTGACCTTTTGTATAGAAGATCGATCTAATGGTGTGAGAGGTGTTTTGAAGTCTCCCGGTATTATTGTATTGAGATTTATATGTGGCTTGATATCACAAAGAGTTTGTTTTATAAAAGTAGCTGCACCTAAGTTTGGGGTGTAAGTGTTGATTATTGTTTTTCTCATGCTGGACTGATCCTTTTACCAGTAAAAAATGACCATCTTTGTCTCTTCTGATGAGCTTGGGCTTGAAGTCTAACTTATCTGATATCATAGTTACAACTCCTGCTTGTCTTTGAGTCCCATTGTCATGGATTACCCTCCTACAGCCCTTTTCGTTGAGTTTCTTGCTATCTTTACTTGTAAGGTGTGTTTCTTGCAAGTAGCATATAGATGGATTCTTGTTTTTAATCCATTTTGCAACTCTGTCTTTTTATTGTGGAGTTGAGGCCATTTACATTCAGTGTGATTACTGAATGATGATTTTTAATCCCTGACATGTTGATATTTTACTTCTGTTTGAAATACTGTTTGTTCTTCTCTTCTTAATTGTCTGTTGGATAGAAATTCTTGTTAATCTGGTTCTGTCATTTATTTCTTATTTCTTCTTTGTAGTTAATCATTTTGAGTATTTTCTCTAGTGCTGGTTTTGAAGAAATAATTTCCTTGAGCTACTGTTTGTCTTGAAAGAATTTATTTCCCCATCTGGTTTGAGAAATAGTTTTGCTGGGTAGGAAATTTTTGGCTGCAAGTTGTTTTCTTTCACAGTTTGGAATATGTTACCCCAGGCCCCTCTGGCTTTCATGACTCAGTTTGGGAAGTCTGGGGTAATTCTGATTGGTTTCCCTCTGAATGTCACTCATTCTTTTGTTTTTGTTGCCTTTAAGATTCTCTCCTTGGCTTCTACATTGCTTATTTTGTCTATTATGTGGTGTGGAGAATCTTTTCTCTGATCTTGTCTAAAGGGGGTTCTTCTATAAGTTTCCTGTACCCATGTGTCAATCTCTTGCTCAATTTTTGGAAAATTTTCTGTGATTACTTCTTTGAGGAGATTGTTCAACCCCTTGGTTTCACCTTCTTTTCCCTCCTGTATGCCAATAATTCTTAAGTTGGCTCTTTTAAAATGGGCCCATATTTCTTCAATGTCTAATTCCTGCTGTTGAATTGTTTTTTCTATGTTATGGACTATTTGTTCATTTTTGGAGTGATCAAATTCTAGTAGCGATATTCTATACTCCATGTGGTCTAAATGATTTTTATTGTTTGAATAGATGCCTTTACTTCAATTATTGCATCCTTTATTTTTTTCAGACTCTCTCTGAATTCTTTTCAGAATTGCTGTATTAATTCTACAGTTACATTCCTGATTTGACCTTCTGGAGATCTCTGCACTTCTGTGTTATCAGGTTTTATAAATGTGGAGTTGTGGGAGCTCATTGCTTTTTTGTTGTTCCTCCTTTTCATGATTTCAGAAGTTTGCCTTTGTTGTTTTTGGTAGACTAACGTCTAGTTTGCCATTCAAGTCTTACCTGTACTCCCAATAATGTCTTTATAGTAAAATATGTTTGTTTTTAGTTTTTATGACACCTTAGTCTCTTTAAATATAAAAAAAATTCTGACTTTTCTTAGTTCCCACAATCTTTTTTTTTTGTTTTAAAGATTACAGGTTATTTGTATTGTATAATATGTCTCAGTTTGGATTTGTAATGTGTCTTCATCACTTGCATTGAGACTGTATCTTTGTCAAAAATATCACAGAAGTAATGCTTTCTTCTTATAAATGCATCACATGGGACCTATTTTTATTTATCCCATTACAATCATTTTGATTAATAGATTAAAGTGTGATCTGACAGATGTTTCCACTGTGATTTACTTTTTTGTCCATTATAGTTACTAAGCATTTGTAAAGAAATACTTTGGGGCTATGTAAAATTCAGATTCTCATCAAAATTTCAACATATTCATTAGTTTTTTTTATCTCTCTATATTCATAGAATGCAAGTTCATTCAAGGCTTATAATCTGTAAATATTATTATTTATACTTGAACAGTCCTAAAGCTGTTCACTGGAGTCTTTCCAATTGGGGTTCTGTGTCATTTTGACCTGTCCTCATCATTCTTTATTTCCTTACTTTCTAGCCCAAAAATAATGTCTCAAAGTCATTAAGTATTTTCCCATACCCTCCCCCCGGAATTAGATTTTTTTTCTTATGGGATTCTTATTATGTAGAACAGCATTTGGAGATCAAGACATGAGAAACAAGTATTGTTTGGGGAAGTTACTGATTGACCCTTGGATTAGACCATTTCCATTACTAGAAGAAACCTAAGGCTGAGTACTTTAAAAAGCTTACAGTTTTGCTTATAGTTTTGGAGGTTCAAAGGTCTGCTGAAGCTTGGTTCTGGTGAAGGCTTGGATAGCATCACAATGGTGGTTGTGAATGTGAAAATTAATTACATAGGGATTTAGGAAGCCAGAGAGCAGGAAAGGGCTTTCATAAAGAAACCCTTTTCTGAAAAATAACCCAAAGTTCTGTGAAAAAAATATATTAACCCCTCCTGAAGGCATGCCTCAGTGACCTAGGAACTCCTACTATGACACAGTTCTAAAAGACCCCACCATTCCTGACACAGCCACATTATAAATAAACTCTCCATACGAATGCTAAAGGACACACTCAAACCATATCCACACTATAGCAAAGCAACCTTCTCAGCAGATAAAGCTAGAGATATATGTAAATATCTCTGTAAGTAAAGATCTAACCACACATGTTTCTTTACATGGCTCTATCTCTATGTGTAAAACCATGAATTTAATATCTCCAATTTAAATTCAGCATCATAGATTTTATTCTGTTTTTTTTTCTGACAATGAGGTGCTATTTTACCATTATCTTCAATAGATCTATGTATTTGGTCCATTTTTCATTGTGGTGACATATTCAGTAACTATCCAAATCACCATTGGCACTGCTTCATGCCCCTCACTTCACACCTGCTTGGCCCTGCCCCTCTGCCAGGTCCCCACAGCATGTTTCCACTTGAGTGAACCCTCTCCTCACCTCACACAGGTTCTGCACTCCAGGCCACCTCCACTGCTGCTCTATGAGTGGTACCCTCCTCACGCTTGGGCACTAACACTGCACCCTACAAAGCCTTCCTGTGGGATTACCCCCCATTCTCTTCGTGGCTCGAGTCCAATCCCCACAGATGGTGCAGCCATTCCTGCTGGGTTCCAACATGGTGTGCTAGGCTGCTGTGACTTCCCTCCCTGCCATGTGAATTCCTGTCTTGCTTAGTTCCACCACAAGACTTTGAGTTGAATGAATCAGGAAGGGAAGGAAAGGGAAGAGAGCTATTATGGTTTCGATCTTCAGAGTTCCCAAAAGGCACACATGTTAAAGTCTTGGTATCAGCCTGTGGCACTACTGGAGGTGATTTGACATAGACACTGAGTCAAGCTGGAGGAAGTTAGGTCACTGGAAGTGGGCCCTTAAAAGGGTTATAAAAATGTTGGCCCCTTCCTTTCTTCTCTTTGCTTCCTGTTCACTGTGAGAAGGGCAGCTGTGCTTCTAATGCTGTCCCTTCCATGATGTCCTCTGCCTTGTCACAAGCTCAGAGTGACAGGCCAAGCAACCATGGGGTGACCTCAGGAGCCAGGAGACTGAGACAAGGATAGCTTTACTCTTTATTTTTTCTTCTTTTTGGATGTGTGTGTATGTGTGGGGGAAGTACTGGTGGCAAAGAGTGTCCTACCTCTGAACTATATCTGCAAATATTTTTATTTTTGAAAGATGCACTGATCTTGAACCTGGGATTCTGCTGTCTCAGTCTCCCAAGTACTAAGGTTATAGGTGCATATCACCATTCCTGGCTTCTTCCCCCTTTTAAGTTAATTGTCTTGGGTATTTTATTACAGTGATAGAAAGCTGGCTATTGCAAGAGAATGAAAAAGAGGGGAAAAGAAGAGGAAGAGATATATTTATTCTTGAGAGAAATTTTTTTATCAGAATTAGAATATGAAAAATGGTGATAGTTCTTGATCTGATTATGTGGCATTTTGTTTTTGAGTTGTTTTTTATGGAGTTAGTTGAGAAAATTGGCATCTTGGGTAAAGTAAATCTGGCAGCCAAACTTAAGGCCTGGTAACTAAGTGCTTATTGAAGTAGGCAGCACTCTAATCCCATGCTAATAGATGTCAAAATTAAAAAATGGATAGAACACTTTCAGAAACAAGTTTTCTTTAGACTATATTTTATTGAAGTACAGTCAGTCAGTATTCTGGGAAAAGCTGGATCTACAATTTAATTCACACACAGATGAAGTTGGGTAAGATTCTGGTTGTCTGAGCTGAGTTTATGAGGGTTCTGGTTAACAGGGAACCTGTGGTGATCTTTTAACTGCAGCCTGTAGTGGAAACTAGGTCAACACTTCAGTCCCACTCAAATTTTCCCTATAACTCTAGGAAGGGAAACACTGATACTAAATGCCTTGGGTTCCCTGATCACAGCTAATCCAGCAGGAGCTTACCCTTTGGTTTGCAAGCAGCCAATTAGATTCTCTCTCCCAGGAATTGGGATCCAAAGCACAGTGACTCATCTCCTTTCTAGGGCACTTAAACAAACTGTTGCAGACACAAGTGCAATGGTTCATAAGAAAGTAGGTCCAAAAGCTGGTTTGTAGAGGAAAAAGAGAGAATAAAGTAGAGATATTTAGGGAAAAGAAGAAAAAATTGAGCATGCAGACCCAGTGAGTTGTTACTCTGACTCCAGCTGATTTTCAGTTCCTAGTTCACTCTTTTCTTTTTCTTTCTTCTTTCTTTCTTTCTCTCTCTCTTTCTTTCTTTCTTTCTTTCTTTCTTTCTTTCTCTCTCTCTCTCTTTCTTTCTTTCTTTAAAAATTTTATTGGTGTATTATAGTTGTGCATCTTGATGGAGTACAGGATGGTAGAGGCATACATGCACACATCACCAAATTAACCCTTACCCAATTCCCATCCCATTCCCTCCCCCTTTCTCTTTCTCATGCTTGACTACGATTGGCTTTGATATGTATATTTGTTAATTTGATATTGTATATTTGTTAATGTATATCCTGTACATTAGGGAATTTCCCTCTTTTTCCCTCCCATCCCCCTCAGTTGGGTCACCTTGTTTACTCATCTATAGTTTCTCCTTCTTCATCGAGAGTTTCTCCTATGACCCATTTTCTCCCTACCTTCCTCATATTAGGGAGAACATCATATTTCTTATTTTTTTGTGATGGACTAATCTCACTTAGCACAATGTTCTCCAGTTCCAACCATGTCCCTGCAAATGATGTAAATTTTTTCTTCTTTATAACTGAGTAAAATTCTATTGTGTACATATCCCATAGTTCATCTGTTGATGGACAGCTTGGCTGATTCCATAGTTTGTCAATTGTGAATTTTGAGTTATAAACATAGATACACACATATTAGCTTGGTATTTTGTTTTCCATTCTTTTGCATAGATACTCAGAAGTGGTATTGCTGAATCATATGGTATGTTCATGCTATTCCTCTGAGGATCCTCCATTCTGTTTTTCAGTGTTGTTGCAAAAATTTGTAATCTCACTAACAATGTATTCAAGTTCCCATTTCTCCACATCTTCCTGAGCATTTGTTGTTGTTTGTGTTTTGAATGCTTGCCATTGTAGTTGGACTTAGGTAGCATCTCAGGGTAGCTTTGATTTGTGTCTCTTTGATTGCTAATGATGTTGAGCATTTTTTTTTTTTGTACATTGATTGCAATTTGAATTTTCTTTTTATAAGATTCATTGGGGTGTTCCTGCAAATTCCAACAAATCTCTCTTTCCATTCACTTAGTATGAGTGCACTTAGTATGAGTGTATTCTTAGGTGGAAATTATCTAACTGTATGGAAGAGATTATATATATAATAATATATAATTACTATATATATATATATATATATTTATCCAACTGTATGGAAGAGATTTCATACAGTTAGATAATTTCCACCTAAGAATACTCTTCAGCAAAAGCAAGACCTGAGCCCCACTTAAGTGAAGGTCACATCTACCATGCTCAAACAACACCATCACTTATAGCACTTCCATACAGTCTCTTTGATGCATGGATCATTTTAAGACAAGTGGGAAGGAGAAGGCTACTGGTGTGGGAAGGAATGTTCACTCTTCTCCCTTTATCCTGCTTTCCTGCTTGAAATTTTAATATTTTATTTCTTTCTTTAAACATAAGTATTCCGATAATAAAAGTCCCCTTTTAAATTTTGTTATTTTAGGTAAATTTGTTAATATTCTTCAAGTCTTTCTTCTGTTTACGTTTTTCCAATTCCGAGTTATCATAAAAAAATCTTGTGAAGAAAATGGCTTAATAAATTAATGGTTTATAGAATTCTTTTAAGCTGCACTTGACTGTGCATATAATAAATTTTTATTAACAGAAAAATACAGAGAGATAAAAGCAATAAAGCAATAGTAAAACAGCATGTTTTTGGCTTGGTTCTTTTCTATGCCTAACACTCCAGATTGTTGCAACGTTGTAAGCTTGATCTGTCATTATTTATTGAGCATTTTCTCAATTCCCCAAACATATTTTCTAAGAAACAAATAAAATGAAAATTACTTGTCAGATTTAACATTTTACCAATTTAATATTTAGTAACTAATTACATGAACTTCAATAATATTGAGAACATGATCTTTGTTTACCTACATTATTCTAGTTATTTAGACAATTATGATAAAGTCTTGGGTTATGAGTAAAATAAGGCAAAAGTCATACTAAGTGCAGCACAAAAATTATCATGATGTGGTACATGAGGGTATTTAATCTTCACCTTAGTAAAAACAGCCTTGGACACTTGATAAATTTGTAGTTCAGGAAATGACTAAGCCAAGTTTTAAAAGTTGTTTTCAGATATCATTTAATGGAAAGAAACTCTACTGAAAGTGGTGCTATGTAGGCGTTTGGGCATTTGGAGATGGAAATGCAGAGAGCCCAAGAGAGGGTTTGCAGAGAAGTTACAGTTCGGGGGAACACCTGCATTTTACCTCTTTCTATTAAAGCAAATTAAATAAGGAGAGAAGAGGTCTTATTTTGGAAGAAGCGAAGTTGAAACAGGAGAATATTGTGGAACAATAATATTGTATTCCTTCCATGTTTCTCCTTATTGCTGGGGAAAAAGGTGAATGTGGGTTCATCTTTCGTGAAAGTTCAAAGCTATTATCCAAGATAAACAACCTGGGATGATATTTCCTGCTTGGAATTTTATATCAAAAGATGCAGATCAATTTTATAAATCTAAAACCATAGCCGGGTGTGGTGGTGCACGCTTGTAATCCCAGCATTCGGGAGGCTGAGACCAGAGGATCGCGGTTCGCAGACAGCCTCAACTACTTAGTGAGGCCCTCCGCAACTCAGTGAGACCCTGTTTCAAAATAAAGAATAAAAAATTGGGCAGGGGCTATAATTTGAGGTCAAATGCATCTGGGTTCTATTCCCAAACCTGCAAAAAAAAAAAATCTAAAACCATAGAGGAAAATGCTGGCAAGATGGTGTAGAAGAATAGCATATGGGAGGGAAGAGAAAATCCTTTCCTTTCTTCTCCATTCCCTACAATTCCTCTGTAGCAAGGAAACGGATCACACCCAGCCTCATATATCTCCAAATGGTGTTGTACATAGCAGGTGGGAGTTCATAGACTTACCAGCATGCACCTCAATGAGGAGTATAGCAGTGCAAAAACTGCCTAATAAATTGATTATGTTGACAAAACTGAATTGGACCAGCATCATGATTTAGCAGAAAAAAGATATGAAGTAGTCTTCATACCAAGAACATGTGACAAGAAGCACACATTGCTCTCCCTTTCCTTATCAACATAAGTAAGAGAAAAGGAGGGAGTAAGGATAAGGAATAGGTCCTTCTACTCCAACCCACACTCAACCCTGAAGTCATTCACTGTGTGTGCTTGTGACTTCATTCTGATTAGAAGTTTTAAAATTCTGCATGGTGTACACTTAAAATTTCCAGTACTTGGGAGGCTGAAACACGAGGATTACAGGTTCAAGACTAGCCTCAACAACTTAGCAAGACCTGTTTCAAAATAAAACATTAAAAAAATTAAATCACTGTAAGAAATGGAAAAATGACTGGAACTGACATATTAATAGTTGCAAACTTTAATATGTGGATGTGCTGGTAATATGAGAGACTCTTGACAAAAAAAGTTTGATATTATGTATCAGGGGAAATAAAACCTGTGCATGTTCATGCATGGAGGATTTGATACTTTGAATCTTACCTGTGACTTTAAGTCTGTATGTAAAACTCTTGAGGATAAGTGTTCCTTGCTCACTAGGCCCAAGGAAACTACTTAGGCTAAAAGCCTGACAGCTTTTTTCTCAGCCCCCAGTTAGACTTTATCCTGCTCAGTCTCTTAGGAAGACAAGACCAGCAGCCTGCTGCTGCCTCCAGTAGGGAACTGGATTCTGAACCTATTTTCTAGCCTTTTTAGTTACTGGGAGACATAGACCTGTTTCTTAGAATCTGAGTATTCCATCTTTGCAAAGAGGAATTAAAATAGAAATTCAGGGGAGGGTATGTTTCCCTTCCTTAAGGGTGTAAGTGAAATCATTCCATAAAAATATAACTGTGCTTAGGACTGAGATATCGGATTATGGATAACTATTGTTTTCTTCTCAATCTGGAGTCAATGAAGTTTATCTTAAAGAGCCATAAATTGAATACTTTCAGCTTTATGTTCATTATATTTCTAGCCCAACTAACAAATTCCCCTTTTGTAGCATAAAAGCAGAAGTAGAAAATAGTTGAACAGGTAGACACAACTGTGTTCCAAGAAAACCTTATTTCTAAAAACACGTATTGGGTTGTATATGTCCCACAGGCTGTATTTTTCCAATCTTATTCTAAATATTTGTCTATATTTTCTCAATTATCTACAATAAACACATGTTTTTCCATCAACACACTGTTATGGTTTGAGTGTTTGTCCCCTCCTGAGCCATGTCTTTGCAGCAGGATCCCCATTGCAACAGTGTTGGGAGGTAGGACTTTAGGGAGGTTTCCAGGTCATGAGGGTTTGGTTTTCATCAATGGACTAATGTCTCTATGCAAAGGGCTTGTGGGCCTGGGTTAGCTTGCTCTTATTCTTCTGTCTTCCACCACCTGGATATGTAGAAGAAAGGTCCTCGCCAAAGCCTGGCTCCTTGATCTTAGACTTCTCAGACTCCAGAAGTGAAACAAATTTCTGTTCTTTTCAAATTACCCAGTCTATGGTATTCTGTTATAGCAGCAGAAAATACACATACGCATACACATACAACACACACACATACACATGAAAATTAAATTTCAAAATCAAATCTCTCTGATGTCCACTTATTTTTTTTAACTCCAGTATCACAGTGCATTTCTTTCTACCAGTCCCACAGGAGACTCTCAATGTGTTGAATCATCCTCAGTAGAAATCTTGTAATTTGTTGTGGCTCTTTGAATAAAGAGGAGACATTTTCCTTTTCAGGATAACTTGTGGCAGATTTTATTTTCTTCTGTGCATAACTCAAAAGGAACACGTGAAAAGCAGTTGAAAGACTATCCCAATTATATTGTGCTTAGAACATCTGCAGCATTGGTCCTGGAGGCTTGGGCCAGGGAAGCCACAGCTGTGAAGCTCTGCTCTGGCTCCTAGCACAGATGCCAAGGCAGATGGAAGGGCAGGGAGCATCTGCAGAAAGGCTGCAGACATGCAAGGCGAGTGGAGAGTGAAAGGCAGAGCGGACATTGCTGAAATGGCTGGATTGATAGCTCTGCTCTCCCAGGAGCGACAAAATCCCCACTCCATTCCCCAGACAGGAATGTGATGGATGGCCTGCGTGCAGTAGTCTTCAGTCCCTTTACAGCTGTGATCTGCTATCCAGACAGGCACCCATTTGATGTCCTTGCCTGGAAATTGTTCTGAAGCTGTTGGTATTTCAAATGCTTAGGCAAACATTTCTATTAAGGTTGCATACAAAAATCTGAGGCTAATCTCAATATCAGAAAGGAAAGAGTAAATTTAGGGCAGCTAATCTGCAAAAAAAAAAAGTATTAAATATGCTCTGTCTGGAGAAAAATAACACCTCTCATGTTGCTGTGCTAAATTTACTGTGGGACTATGTGCGTTAAAACACCAGCCGTGTAAATGGGCTATGGGTGGAAAAAGGTTGACAGGATGATTATGCTTGAGGGGCCACTGCTATGTACATCTTTTGGACAGTCATTTGGAAGAGCTTCAGAGACACTAATTAATTCTGCCCCACAGTGAGGGATGGAAACCAGTAGCTCAGTGGGAGGCTGAGCTAGAGAGCCCTGTCTGAGGTCAAAGGACCAGGAAAACACTTCAGGGTCTGTCTAAGTCGATCCTCTAGAAAAAAGCTCTTTAATCTTCCTCAGGGTTACAAAGTCTTTGGCCTCATGCAAAACATTTCATCTTGTGCAATTTTCAGCTGTTCTTATCATTTGAATAAAGTAATAGGATGAATCAAGTAGTTCAAAAAGACCAGGAGAATTTCACTCTTTTAAAATGCTGATTATAGACTAAGAATCGCAACCCTCAGCCTCTTCTCATCACCAAATGTTTCTTTCAAACACAATTTAGAGTCCCCTATTGTATTTCTTATAACTCCACTTAAGAATCATTTGCTTCCCCCCACTAAATTCCTAAATAGGGATATCCCTGAATCCTGAGGGAAATAGTGGAAAACTTACTTTTTTTTCTGGTAAATAATACCTTGTGTAGACAAACTGGCCATATAGCATTTAGGAATAGGAGGCAGAATAGCTTTACATTGAGTGCTTTTTTGTTTGGTTAAAATTTTTATTTTAGTTTTTCAAAATTATTTCAGGTATAATTTAATAAATACATCTATATCCTTTCCTTATAACATTTAACAGAGCTAATGTTTATTAAGCACTTTGTCTAGGCATTATCATAAGTATTCTCTGTAAATTATATAAATTACCTGACTTATTTCTCCATTGACTATTAGGAATAGGTATAAAGTTATGAGATTTAGGTTAGAAATATTTATGAAGCTAAATATATTATTGTGCTATGTGGTACAATTTTATGATATAAAGTTGGTTGGATGCAGTTGGTATATGATTTATTATACTATTATTTAATGTAGTTGTAGGGTTTTATGACAAAATAGAATTGGTAATACTTACATGTGTATGTCTTTGAGTCAGTGATATAATCAGAGGTATGTGTGGGAAGAAAATAATAAAAGGTAGGATTAAGGAAAAGGATAAGGAGAGAAGGATTTAGTATAAAATTAGTAAGACAGAATTTCAGAGCAATGAATGCAGCATATATGTTAGAACACAGTGGTTTACAGGCAATAATTAACATAGGGAAATAATTTATATCTTTAATTTGTACTATAAATTAACCTTTACGAATAAGTTTCCATTATGTGGCCTTTGACTGATTAATAATGTTAGAAACAAATTTTTGGGAAGCCTCAAATAAAATTAAAAAACTCATAAAACTCAAAGTAAGTCATCCAGATGGTTTACTTCTGTGTAGAAAATACAAGCACACTAGGCATGCAGTCCACTCTAACTTATCCCCCTAACACACAGGCCACTGCGCCATCCTCATTGGCTGGAGTAAAACTTCACAATCTAATTCACTTGGCTGACTTCTGCTGGACAGATTTTACAAAAAGAGAAACATGAAAGGAGTAGGTGCCAGAGTGGAACACATAGGCAGAAATTGCAAAAAGTGTACAAAAGTTACAAAATGGATACCTAAGCTTCAGATACAAAATGGAAGCCTGCCAGATTCTATGTGCTCTTGAAACTTCAGTAGAAAAGATTGTTTTTCCAAGGAAGTTTCTGATGTAGTGGAATCATTTTCTTTGTATGTCAATGCATGTATGTCACCTTAGCACAATGCTTGGTACATAGTAGGAAATTTACTTTCATTGGTTGAAATTAAAAAAGAGTAGACACTTGGTTGAATAGTCACTCAACTAACATTACTCACAAACTAACAGATTCACTGGCTTGTTAGATAATTGCTGCATCTATTTGATGGTATCTTTATCTTTAAACAACTATCAACTTGTTTTGTAGAATTTAAAATAATGCCTGTAGCATACAACTTATTTTTAAATTAAAAAAAGATTGTTTTTCTTTCTTATAATATCTGTCTTCAACAATTTTTTTAAAGCTGAAATTCTATTTGGAATTTAACCCTTCTCCTGGCTCTCCTATACCACCTCCAAAACTCCACTGGAGTTTCTCTGCCTTTATCTTGGAGTCTATCATATATCCCAATTCTTCCCTGGCTTCCATATATGAGAATAACTCATTTTATGTGACTGCTTAATTTCACTCACAATGAAATACAGCTGAATGTATAGGAGGTAACCTTAGGGCTTTTTATTTTCTAGTTTCATTCATTTTCCTGAAAATTATATAATTTTGTTCTTTATGGCTGAGTAAAATTTCATTCTGTATATACCCCACAATTTTGTAATCCATTCAACTTTTAGAAGCAACACCCAGGCTGCTTCTATGAATTGGCTATTTTTTGATTGGTAGAATAAACATTACTAAAATGGCCTTTCTAAGGAAAACAATCCACAGACTCAATGTAATCACTATTCATAAAAATTTGTAAAGATTAAAAAGGTGCTTGAGACATAGCATTAAACCAATGAATTGAGCGTATAACTAAAAAGCCCTAAGGTTACCTCCTATACATTCAGCTGTATTTTCCCTTTTCCACAATTCAATGGTGGAACACGTCACATAGATTAAGCCAATCATGTGTCCCACTTCTGACTTTTCATTGAAATTCTGCTACCCAGATGACCTTTCTCTTTCTAGTAGAGTGTGAAACATACATCTAAAGCTTAGAAATGCTTCTAACTCAAGGGAAGTCATGTTTCTAACATAAGTCAACCAGGAAATGAAGTGAACAGGAGAATAAAACTGAGAATCACAGATCCAAAGCCCCGATCAAATATGATTCAAGCTCATTCTTCCTCTAGACTTTTAACATTACCTGAAATAAGCTTGCTTTGAAGAAAGATCTACCTGACTGTGAAAGCGCAACACTTCTAAGATCAGTCTTTTCAGTCTGCAATCTTAAATCTGTTAATTCAGAAATTTGGCAAATCAGAATTATCTTTGCCTCAACACTAGTAGCTATAAAGAGATGGAAGATGAAGTAGAATGTAAAATTGGAAACCTTAGAAATCCTCTTTGAAGCAATTTCTTTTAAATCGTCATTGCTTATAAAAGGGCACAATTCCTCTCATTGTGGAGATCAAGCCATACTTCAAGTTGGGGGTGAGAAGAAAATAAGCCATCTATCCTATGAATTAAAATTGCTTTAAGGTGGGATTTTGCTGTTGTATTGCTGGGACCATAGGTACTTCTTCAGACTTCCTGACATAAACAGCTATACATAACTAGATAAACTATATGAAGCTATAGTTTTAGGAATTTTACAATAGGCTGAGAAAGACCGTGATTCCTAAAAATGATTGATCAATCCTTTTCCATGATTTCCCAAGATTACACCCTGGCTGTACTTTCTGAACCATAGCATGGGGAAGTAGAATCCAAATACATTCTGGTGGTCTACCTAAGCAGAGATGGTAGATGGATATTTGATTTTGGGGCTTCTGAAGCTGCAACATTTGGTGTGGGAAGATTCTTAAAAAGGTGAGTGGTGCAAGGTGAAACAGTTCCAAAAGCTGTCGGTACCAACACTAATTCCTTGTATGATAAACACCCCAGAATCATCTAAACAGATAAGGTCTTTATAAAGCATGGCAGAGAACAAATAACTCTGAGGGAAATTAACTGAATAAATATTCCAGGGATCCAACAGTACTTGAAAAATCTAGCATGGTGAGAACTTGGTATTCAATTGAGAGCCCCCTAAAGACCATGCATTATGAATGGAATACTCTAACCTTGGAGCATGGGCCACACTAAAATCTCATCATAAAAATAAAAAAAAAGTTGATATGCTAGTAAGTTAACACTACTCAAAAAGAAAACTCAGAACCTTTAAAATAAGACAACAAAAATACACTTTCTAGTCGATTGTGTAATCTATAATGTTTAGAATACGGTATAAGTAATTAGACCTGTATAAACTGTGGCTTCCAAGTGTTATCCCAATCAAGAAGAATAAATACATGATACCATAAATATTAATATTATTAGAAATTAATTTTAAAGGTTTAAGGTATTTTAAGAATTTAAAGGAAACAAGGGAAATAATAAGCAAGCATATGGGTAATCTCAGAGAAACATGAGAACAAAAAAACTTAAAGTAAAATTCTAGAATAGTATGATATCTGGATTAAGATATTCAGAGAGAAATTTAATGGCAGATTGAATATTTCAGAAAATGAAATAAATAAACATGAAGAGGGATAGAAACTTATGTAAAGATAAGAATAATTTCTTATAAAAATGAACCAAATCCTAGTGATATGCAAAAAGGAAAGGCAACCAAAGAGTCAGACATATACACAATTTAAAACCCAAAATGTAAGAGAGATGAGGGAAAGTCTTGAAGAAATAGTAGATGGAAATTTTCCAAATCTGATAAGCATTAAGCCAAGCCAAGAAGCTCAAGGAATATTAAACAGAATAAAATAAAGAAACCCACACCTACACAGATAATGTTCATATTGTTGATAGCAAAAAAATAAGAAATAAATTCTTAAAAACATCCATAGAAAAAAAGACACACTGCATGCAGGGGAACGCTGATAAATACTTACTTGTATTTTTCATAAAGTCAGTACAATGTACAAGACAATGGGAAGGCCATAGTTAAAGTACTGAAATAAAATTAACTGTGTCAATTTAGTTAAAATTGTTGGATTATATGTTAATTATACTTTAATAAAGCTGATTTAAAAAAACATATTAATATTAGCTAATCCTAGTTTTCTGCTTGGTGGCTGTTTGTAATCTAAAAGTAAATCATCCTCAAATCACTATGTCTTCCACTTCTGTGATTTCCAATAGTAAAATTCAAATTATTAATGGAGTGAATATTCTCTAGCATATATAGTTCACTAATGACCGAGAATTTGTTCCTTCTTCATCTTGTTTTTGGAACCTAGTTTTAACATATTATTCATCTTTCAGCACTTATCTTTCTACTAGTAACTTGAAGATTCGGTTTTTTTCTTACCATTTATTTCTGTCCATGTTGCATTTTTAATATGATGATTTCTTTGATCATTAGCTTGTTTCTGTTTTCGGTATATTTCTGTGCCTTCATATAGTTACATTTAACATATAAGATAGACTCTAATATTCTGTGGTAATATACAGTCATTAATGGTTTACAACAATATACCTGCCTTTTGAATTTATTTGTTTATATTTAAAAAAATTTATTGGTACTTTGCAATTATACATCATAGTGAAATTCAAAGTCATACATTCATGCATGCATATGTAATTTAGTGTGATTTCCTCCACATCTCACACTAATATGTTCCCTCCTTTCCTCTCTTTTAGGAAGGGGTAAAGGAAGCTTGAGGAAGAAAACAGGTCAAATGTTTATATAAACATATTTATATATGAAAGTTACATACATGCTTTTAGAAATTAGAAATTCTGTTCCTTATACCTTACATAAGACATTGAGTAATGGAAACTCCATCATTTGGAGCATTGTTAATTGCTATGGAAACAAGAAAAATAACATATTTACAAAGATTTCTAAGTCTATCATACAATCAAGTCTCTAAACAATCCCATGCCCCAGTTTGGCTAACCAGTGTTCTGACCTTATTAGGAGGTAAGAGAAATAGCTGGATGTCTGAAGATTGTGGTTTCCAGGCTGGTTTCAGTTCACTATATTTTCTTAATTTGATGTAAGTAGAGGAGACTTTTGTATATATAATGTTTTGTCAATATACCTACTACTTTAAGACTTAGAATTTGATGATTTAATAAATAAAGCCTCTGAGTAAGTTCAGTTTCCAAATACCACTTTATGATGCATCTAGATGTATTTAGGTAGGCATTTATAAAGACCAGTTATACATCATATCGCCTAAAATTGTTACATTGTTATTTTTCTACATTTGAAATTTGATAAAAATTCCAACTGTTTTTCTTGTTACTTTTCTATTACTATTATTATTTGCATGTCAGCATACTCTAGATGAGATCAGTTTCTCCTATTTAGTTGAAATGTTTAGGAATCATGAGCTGATAAAGGAGGTGATATTTATTTTTTGTAAAGTCCTTTCTTGGCAAAGTCAAGCTTGACAACTCTATGTAACTGTACACTATTTCTGTTATATTTTTGAATTTGTATTTAAAATTATCTTAAATATTGCAAATCACTGAAAACATAGCTTTTCTCTTTAAAGAGGCAACTTGATGCATCATCTCTTAATGATTCAAAATTAGTTTGACACCATAGAACTTGTAACTGGTAACTGTTACTTGTGTATCACATAGAATGAATATTTTATATATTTACTCATGTTTTATAAACTCTTATAGTACTTCATGAAAGGATAGTGATATATATGGGAAGTCATAAAATTCTTAATCTTCAGAATTATTACAAATTAAAATTGCCAATTATTTTTAATGTGTAGCACAACAATTTACTTTTAATTATAAAGGTTTTTACAACAGAATATGAACTTGGGTGACCATAACATTTATCATCTGAAATTGATACTATTATGAATTCATAGGGTGCTGTTTATGCCAGATAAAAATTTTATAAGGTTCTGGATAAACCATTACCTTATGGTCATGGTAGTTACAAATATAATGAAATGTAGCTGGGCATGGTGGCGCACGCTTGTAATCCCAGCATTCGGGAGGCTGAGACTGGAGGATCTTGGTTCGTTGCCAGCCTCAGCTACTTAGTGAGGCCCTCTGCAACTCAGTGAGATCCAGTTTCAAAATAAAGAATAAAAAATAGGGCAGGGGGTGTAGCTCAGAGGTCGAATGCCCCTGGGTTTCATCCCCAGACCCGCAAAAAAAAAATCATGAAATGTGCGTAAATATATATAGTATAAGAATTATATATGCATATTCTAAGTTGACTACATATGTACACATGTACATATATACACTATGAGGACTATACACGTATATAGACATACAGTGGATTTTCTGTTTTTGTGTAGTCATCTCAGAAATGTGGCCAGTTTCTTTTTCTCATGGTGGAATAGTTAGGTTAGTAGACTCTATTGAGAACATTTTAGAACAGTATGTTCTTATAAGACTTAACTTTATACAGTCGTTCAACACTAAACTCTTAATCTCCTCCCTAATATTAATTACAGCAGCTTTATGGACTAGGTGATACTGGCCAGAGATTTGTATGCAGTTGAATATTATTCTGCATAGAATAATAATTTTATAATATCATTGTTTGATCAGAAGCTTGGGTATTATGAATAATTTGATATTCTAATATCCATGTTTTTAAAATAAGAGACACATTTTGACCTGGCTTAGGCCAGAGAGAGAAGAAAGAGTAGAGAGAGGAGGCAGAAAGGATCTTAGTAATCTTACGGAACCCAAGGACAACTAGCCTATCAGGAATCCAGGAGGTTGTATTTTTCTCTCGTTTTCTCTGCTTCTCATTGCATATTAGCTTTATTTATCCCACGTTGCTTTCGAGCTCTAATTTGTCATTTTCCCCTCATTTACCTACCCATCTAAGACTGACTTTTTTTCTCAATTGTATGCTCAAATTTTTAAGTGTGAACAAGTATTCTCACTTTAGATCCAGTTTTCTCTCCTGACTTAATAAATAGTGAGCATAATCACATACAAGGATACCACCCTCAGAAAAAGGGATTGCAGGGCATGGTGGCATATGCTTGCAATCCCAGCATTTGGGAGGCTGAAACAGGAGGATTCATTTCTGGGACAGCCTCAGCTACAAAGTGAGGCCTTGTGCAACTTAGACCTTGTTTCAAAATAAAGAATAAAATAAGGGGCTGGGGGTAGAATGCTCTTGGTTTCAACCCCCAGTATTTAAAAAAAAATAAAGGGGGTGTTGAGGGATTGCTGTGAGCTGGGCAGTGACCACCAAAGGGATTTCTTGCTGTATCTCAAACTGAGAAACATTAAGCTAGGCTCTCATAACTTAAATGCAAGCTTTTTAAATAATACCAAGTGGGTGGCTGCTCTATAAATGTCACTCTTTTGTTCTTTCATTTAAACTTCAATATACGCTGCCATAAATTTTTGGTATTATAAAAATTAAAAAAGTAAACAATAAAATATAGTCATACATATTGGATTCAGTGATGAAAAAGGAGCACCAAAATCAAATAATATCTCACTGAAGGATCCCTTGGGACTAAGAATAGCAATCACTGTGCATGAAAAAGAAATTCAAGACCTCGAAAATTGCATTTTTATATTGAAAACTGAATAGATAGAAGTAAATTCACTAGACAGAAGAATGTGAAGGAATAAAAAGACCTGAGAAATGTGTCACTCTCCACATCAGTCAACTGCATTTTTTAAAGTTTAAATTCAGATGCCCAACTGGCAGAGATTCTGTGATTACATTTGATACAAATGTCATTTATATTTTCTGGTTACTAAAAAAATTTCTTTGGGGAATGCTACTGAATAAATGTTTGAGGGATGGCAGCTTCTCAAATAAATTAGCACAGTATTCTTCTCTCGAAATGGAACACTAATAATAACCTTAGTGATGTGAATGTTTTTACATTTATATGGATTCAGTTTGAGAGTGACCCCAGAGAGCAAAGCCCATACTCCTAAGAATACAGTTAGATACTACTGTAAGTACACAGATTGACTACTGAGCATTTATATTGCACTGTCCAATGAAGACAGCAGAAAGCTAAGAAATTTGATCAGTAAGCCTATAAATCTGGAATTCATAGGTACAAGTTGAAAAAAATGTCTAGGAGTTGCTACTTGGAGCTTTGTGTTAGGGAAAGTACTGAATTTCTCTCATTTTGTGAGGCACATATATTTTGGTATGTACTATAAAACATTCCCCTTGAGATGAATTAAGAAATTATGTTAATGAAAAAATAGAAAGATGTAAGAAAGGAGAGTTAAAGGGCAAAAGAATCTTAGATATGACCTAGAAAATGTGGGGCTCATAAGACCAACAATTTGGTAGATGTCATTGGGTATATTACCAAATTATTCTGTATAACAATTTACATAATTGTAGTAGCCTTACAAAATCATGTGGTACTCATCATACCATAAAGCTCATTTATTTATTCTTTAATACAAAGTGAATGATGAAATATTACTTTCTATATTGATGATAGGGTATATATACTTTTCTTTTTCACTTAAACCAATAGGTCTATATTTTAACAACTTCTTTGAGATATAACTGATATGCAAATAACTATAAATATTTAATATGGAAAATTTGATAGGTTAGATCATATACAAATATTCATGGTTTATTTTTTAAATTATTTTGAAAATATCAGAAACTTAAAAAAAGCAGAAGCATAATGCAAGCGACATTTTTCTCTTACTCATTTGAGGAAATGTTGCTTATTGGATGTTTAATAATCCTTATTTTCCAAACACAAAGAATTCTATATAACCAAAATATAAATCAGATGATCAAAATTTATACATTACTTCCCTAATCTTTTGGCCACATCTTAGCTTTACCTATTCTTCCAGTACATTTTTTAAAAACAAAATGACCCAGATTATGGTGTTATGTGTAGTCATGTCATTTTAGTATTTGGTCTAGAAGAATTCCTCAGTTTTAGTTTTACTTTCATACTTTTGATGCTTTTGAAATCAACTGGTATTTCCTTAGATTATATTGAGAATATGCAGTTTTTGTAGGATTATCACAAATGGCATGTCAGAGTCTCATTGAATCCTACCTAGTACTTGGTGCTTTCAGTTAATAAATAGTCATTAAGTATCCATTCTGAGACTATGCAAATATAGTCTTCTTTTTATCAAACTTTTAACTAATTAATTATATTTGCATAGATTTATAGTTTCTTATTTTCTTCATTAGGTTATAATTTGTTGTTATTGTCCTTTGCAGCTTATTTTCATTACCAGTGATAATTTCATGTAAAATAAAGTCACTGGGAACCTTGAATTAGTGAATCCTCAAACATTGCTTTAGGTTCCTCTGAGCCTCTGGTTATAATAGTTAATCATATAGTCAATGAATAACTTTTGTCTTATATGTGTTTTTATTTAAAGATATCTAAATATTTATACATATAATATTGATTCATTAATATACAACTCAAAGTTTATAACATGTACTATTTCCATACGTCACCTCACAGTTATCCTGTACACAGGAACACTAGACATCATTTAAGGATTATCACTGGGAACTGTTTTAATTTTTTTTTTTTAGATCTGGATATGAAACCCAGGGCCATTTGACCTCCGAGCTACATGCCCTGCCCAGTTTTTTATTCTTTATTTTCAAACCAGGTCTGAGTTGCAGAGGGCCTCACTAAGTAGCTGAGGCTGTCCTCGAACCGTGATCCTATGGTCTCAGCCTCCCAAATCCTGGGATTACAAGCATGCGCCACCACGCCCGGCCTGGGGACTGTTTTCTTCCTTTTCTTTTTCTTTCTTTCTTTCTTTTTTTCTTTTCTTTTTTTTTTTTTTTTTTTGGTGGTACTGGGGTTCCTGAAAGCCCTTCTACCTCGGGGCTACACTCCCAAGCCTATTTTTTTTATATTTTTATTTGTAAACAGGGTCTCTTAAGCCAGTGCGGCTGACTTTGAACCAGCGTGATCCTCCTGTCTCTGCCTCCCAAGTGCAGGGATTACAAGTGTGCACCACCATGTGTGGCTGGGGGACTGTTTTAAACAGTAAATTTAAAATGTGAAAAACATGGCATTCAACAAAAAAGAGAACAATGATTTTCAGTATGAGAACTGCAGCCAGAAGGTAGAATATTGCTATGCTGGACTTCAGATAGGACTGTGTGTTAGACAACTGAAAACTTTTGTTGCTTTGAGTATTCTGTCTTAACCATGAAGGTATCAGGAATATTGATTTTGGGGTTACAAAGAAGTTGTAGTGAGTAGGCAAATTCACAATTATGAACTCTGCAAATAATTAAGATTGACTTACTTGGCTGTTCAATAGGGAACTTTTATCAGTGGGAGTCCATTGATGTAGGTTTCAAAGTCCTTTTTATACGCTCTCATCATTCTTTGAATACTTTGATTTCTGGCACAAGATGATATTCCAACTGTACTTTATCTTGCACATCCCAGAAATTCACTATTTATCCAAGGATCATTTTTTTAATGGAAAATGGTATTAGAAAACCAAGGGGCTAGGTGTGCTTATTGCTATTCTCAGAATTCAGAGGAAATTTCTGGAGAAGTTAGATAGGGTTTAAGTGCAGTGTTAATAATATGGTTATACTCAAGATTAAATCTAGAAATACCAAAGTTATGGTAATGATGACAGAAGGTATGGAAGCCCAATGACATTTATCAAATATGAAAGACTAATAAAGAAATTAGCAGATGATGGCATTGGACGAGCAATAAGATCATGGTCCCCAAAGAAGGAGAATAGATTAACTAAGCACAAGAAGTCAGAAAACTAGAAGTACAAAATCTTAATTATCGTGAACATGAGAATAAACAAGAGTAAGCTTATTTCACTTTTAGGTAAAATTTTAGTAGTACACATTATAGAAAAATCAGAGAAACCCATTGTGTCAGGCTTCATAGATCTTGCTGCCCTTCCAATGTAGCCTCCACTCCCAAGGTCGCTTCTTTGTCAAAGGTGTTGATCCAGCTTCACTTCCCAAATATCAGGAAGGAGGAAAGAGAAGGGACATATTCTTCCTACTTAGAAAACTTCCTCTGAATTGTACATGCACTTCTATTTACAGTCTATGTGCTGGAATTGACTAGCCTTGAAATTTACCCTCTATTGCATGTGGTTGTAAAGACAAACTAAACCAACTATTTCTGTAGAAAGAAACACTGATATTGAGAAAAATCAACCATGCCCATTACAGAAAGAGATTCATGCAAGATAGAGGAGAATGAATAGATTGAAAGTATAAGGGGAACTAGGAGCATGTTTAATAACTTCTGACTCCATGTAAGGACAAAATGAATATCACTCTTCCATTAGAAATTATCCTTTCCCTCATCTCTTTTGAATTTTGCATTGTTTATGTTGCTTTACAGTTGCATCTAAGATTTGATGTATTAATGTTTCATTTGCCTCTATGTCTGTACCTATTCATCTCTTTCATTTGAAATTATCATATAGGCAGAAAACATAATCCTGGTCACATTATTTTCTAGGGAAACAATATTAGAGTAGTAATTTAGAAAGTCACATCCTGGAAAGACACTGTCTTATGTTCAAATCTGGATGCTACTCTTGTGCCCTATATTAATTGGGTAAATTATCTAACCTCAGAAAAGATTGGTTCCCATGCCTATGGTAATATATGTAAAGTTTGTAATATGGCACCTGGGAGATAACATCTGAAATTGATATTACCTATTTTTTGGTATCAGGACCAAATCATACAGAGTATAAATGACTTTTATATGTTTATTTTATTGGGTAGAAAGCTTCACTATTGTATTCAGATGAAACAGAGTCAGTGGAACTGAGAGCTCTGTACCATTTAAACTAGAAATGTTATTATAAAATTAACTTCACAGCTCAAGAACTCAGACTCACTATCAACAGATTTCACATCATCTTTATTGCTAAGTCACTGACCTCCAAGTGTTTGATTATTACTAGATTCTCTTTCCCAGTTAGGTTATTTCACACTGTGATGAAGCCGTGGGCAAGAAAGTAATGCATAATTTGAAAGAATTTAAGATGAGAAAAGGGAGCACCATGTTCACCTCATGGATCAGTGATCACACAGTTATTTGCATGCTTGTCCCAATACACATGGTCATCTTCTAATCTCTTACATCTTCCATCCCAAGTTATACAGTAAACATAACCACTGTGCATGGAATTCACAAAGATAACTCCATTCATCAGCAATTCAGGTGAGGTGGAGCATAGCAGAATTATTTATTTTTTATTTCTGATTTCTGTTTTCCTTGGAATGTTTGCATTTCACATGGCAATCCTGAGTAAATGAAATGGTTCAGATCTACCATGAACAGTACAATGGGTCAGATCACAGATAGCTTGAACTTTACCCCAGATTCTCTTTCCAGTGGACAGTTCCTGCATTAGGGACTTTTTGATGATAATGACTTATCTATTTGATTGGGACAGAAAGCCAGACATATCAGAGAATTCTTAGTATATAAAAGAGTCAAATGCAAAAACATGAGTATACATTTTGTGCAGGCAAACAGCAACCAAAAATTCTAAAAGTAGGAGCTATAAACCCCAAAAGGACACTGAGATAAGAATGCTAGATTCCAAATACTACCTGTAAATAAATTATAACTTCAGCTCCAGGGTAACTGTTCTTCCCAGGAGACACTTGAAATATTACTTCACAAAATGGAGGTTGAATGCATTAATTAAATTCATGGAACCTAGATTACATATTACCTTAAACTGTCTCTTTTTCACATCAAAATAAACTAGTTTGTGTTGTTAATATGTTTTTAGTTTCAAGTTAAAGATTACTGAAGGTCTATTATTAGATTAAGTGAATTCTAAATTAATCTCAGTCACTCATTCCTCATTTGGAAAACGGGGGTATTTTAATTGTGTTTCAGAGTCGTTGAGAAGATTGAGGTGGCTTATGTAAAGCATATTCCATGGTGCCTGACATACCATACATCTATAGACAGTGTTGGGTTACCTTAGTTAACTAAGGATTAAGCCATGCAATTATTACACATGTGAAATAACCTCTCCCACACAGAGGAAAATAATTTTTAAGAGGTAAAAGAAATAGCTTCTCTGAGGTCAATATATTAAATGAAAGCATCATGATGTTTTTTATGATCAACCAGTAGCCAGAAAACCTACAACTCAAATATTTTTAGTTAGTCTAATGTACTAACCATTAAAACTAACAGAAGAACTGTTCATTTTTTCCAGTGAAAACACAGAACCAGAAGCTAATAGTTATGAGCCTACCACTGAGTAAAACACTTTATATGTATTAGATCTCATTTAGATTCACATCAACTATGACTTTTCCCATTTTTCAAATAAATGTCACTCAAGTAGAAGAGTTGGCCCAATATCACACACTTATGTTTTGGGGAATTGGCCATTGAAACCAGGTGTTCTGAGTACAGTCTATGCTTTTACTTTCAAAAAAACAAGAAATCCATATGGATTTCAGTGAGAATTGTTTAAGAACATCTTCTCTCATCGTATTATTTTATTTTGTTTTTGTGGTACTAGAGATTTAACCCAGGGACATTGTACCTCTGAGCCATACCCCAAGCCTTATTTTATTGTTAGTTTTGAAACAAGACCTCTCTAAGTTGCTGAGGCTGGTTGCAAACTTGTGATCCTCCTATCTCAGTTACTCAAGTATTAGGATTACAAATGTGCAACCACATGTTCTTATTAATATCTCATGAGAATTGTTATATGATAGATACTCCCACCTATAAACTCTTACATCCCAGAATCAAATTTAGATTCATACTCAATTTTAATTTCATTTCCTCAAAAACATAGTTTCTTCTGGGATGGAAGCCATGGTGTGCCTCAATTGCAGCAAGCAGTGTCTTATATGGGAAGTGTTATGAAAAACTATTGATATTTTTTGCAGGTAAAATTAAAATAACTCAGAAATATATCAACTTAAATTTTAATATTTAAAAGAGCCATCATGTAGAGAAAACAAGTGATAGCAGTAGAGCCTAAGGGGAGGAAAATAGATGGTAGAAGATTTTAGTTTCATACAAAAGAAATGAGTTTTTAAAGAGAAATATAATTAGTATTAACTAAATCGAAATGAACAGTCTTGGAAACAATGAGTTCTCTGAAGATCATATTCTGGAAGGCAACAAGACAATAATGTTTTAGAAAATGATCCAGCAACAGATGGGGCTAGAAAATATGCCAAATCTAAGCCTGTAGTTAAATAGTTAGTGTCAGTTTCCTCTAGCTGTCAAGGGTTGGTAGAAGGCTGGAGGAAAAGAGGTCACATGGTGCTATGGAATTAATGTGTTTGTCCCCTTACTCCTACCAAATTCATATACTGAAGCCTAATCCCCGCAAAAGATGGTATTTGTGAATAATTAGGTCATGAGGATGGAGCCTTTCTGATTGGGATTAATACTCAGATGATAAGAAACAAAATAGAATTTTTTTCCTCTCTTAGTTCTTTCTGCTAGAAATACAATGAGAAGGTAGCCATTTGCAAACCAGGAAAGAAGTCTTCATCAGCCACCAGATCTGCCAGCTTCCTAAAGTCAGAGAAATTGATGTGTCCACTTAAACTCCTTGATGTATGGCATGCTTGTTACAGCAGCCTGAACAAACACATAGGATCTATAAAATCTAAGAATGAGAGGAACAAAAGAATGAAAAAAAATAATAGTATAGCACATATGAGAGCAGACTTGAGTGACCTTAGACTTGTACTTGATGAGACACCATTCTCTTTTTCCTGCTCCACCATCAACAGAACCAGAAAAATTGTCATCTACCTTTCTACCCTGAGCATATATCAGTGGAGGCACCATTTGAGCCTGTGATAACCCTTTTTGTTTGACTTACAAAATTTTCTCGCTTTTTTTTTTAAGGCAGAGGTTTATTAAGGAAAAATGAGGATGAGGATACATGTTCAAAGGAGAGCGTGTGCCATCTTGAGAGCATGAAAGGCCCTGGGTGTCTTTTGGGATCCTTCCTTTATAGAGTTCTAGAGGGGGAATGATTAGAGACACATGACTAGAGTAGATGTCTGGACATTCACCTCCCAGAATCCATGGGTGGTGTCTGACCTTGTCCCTCCTAATTTATCCTTTGTTTACTAGGCATTGCAGGAATCTCATGGGCTCATTGAGGCTTCCACCTAAAACATAACACACCCTATAGGATGGGGTTAGAGACTATGAACCCTCTAACTTTTAAAACTATATTTTTCTTTCCTTCACAATTCATATCCTTTCTACCTAATATTTTATTTCTTCTATCCTATCTCATTTCTACCCACCAGAGACTTTGGTCTCTTAATTTTAATGGTTTATGAATGACAAAGTTCCATATTCTATAGCTTGTTCTGAGCTGACAAGGGACATAGGCCCTGCCTATCCAGGGACCAAAAGTCTTTATCCTAACTGATCTAAGGAGGCAAGGGGAGGTCAGGATTTTTGTTTGTTTGTTTGTTTGTTTTTTGTTTTTTTGGCTGTAGAACCATTCTTCTTAGATATTCTGGAAAAGAAGGCATATGCATTTGAGATATTAGCCCCTAACAACAGTAAATCAGAGTATAGAAGAGCATCCCCATGCAAAGTATACCAGCCAAGAAAATGAGAATTTTATCCCACCAGATGTTAACCAATAATTTTCTTGAAAGGAGGACGTCTACCAAGGTAGTCCTGACGTGGGTAATAGCACACAAATCCAATAGGCATATTTATTAATATCCTGTTGGTGTGACCAGTCCAGGAAAAAGTTCACTTTTCCCTGGAAGAAAAACTAGACAACAAATTGTTATTTTTCTTTTACTTTTTTTTTTAGTGTGGATAGACATAATGTAGTTATAAGGAAAAGTCACAAATATAAGACTTATCCTGATCCAGTCTTCTTGGTTCTTTTGAATAATGTTTTTAAATCTTTCAAAGGCTCATAGGAATAGTGTTCACAGGTCTTTTTAAGCATCCAGGGACTTATTCCTGACTTCAGAACCTAGGTTTTATAAAGTCTCAAGAGGGACAGGTTTCATTCAAGACATATGAATCCAAGAATTGTGTTCTTGTAGTTTAACAGCTGCAGGAGTGCTAAGAAGAACTTGGAAAGGACCTTTCTTCTTTGGAAGAAGCTGATCTAAGGGCGAGTCCTTGTCCACGTTTTGAGTAAGACATATTCACCTGTTTTCTCTATTTGCATTTTTCCTTAGCATAGCTGAATTTTTTAAGAAAAAGGAAACAAGTTCACCAGTAAATGCTCTAAAATATATCTTCTTTAGGATGATCAGCAAACAGTTGTTTGCCATTTTTCTCCTTTAAAAACAATAATGAAAAGGCACAGTATTTATAGTTCAAGACATTTTTCCGGCTCATTTTGAAATTATTAAACGTATCTGACTCTTGAGCAGCAGCATGTTGAATGTGGAGATATGCATTAATTGTGTTTTTCTCTGTGGCAATTTTTTCCCAGAGTACTCATTAAACTTAAATCAAACAGAGAATAGATTTTGTATTGACATGCAGTAATATTGACATGCCCCAAAGTTTATAGATTTAGCTACTGCAAGAGTATTAGCTTCCTAATGATAAGTTGAGGCTGTTGGGAACTACTGTTTTGTGGATATAACTTAGCACAGTACAGTATTTCCTTCAAACTGTCATTACAAAACTCAGAGGCTTCATTATAGTCTAAACTCTACAATCTAAAATTGCTAATATCATTTGGTATTTTTGACCTTTCCCCTAATAGTTTTGTACTGGCCTACTTGTTCCAAATGCATGCATTAACCTAATAATTGAAAGCTGGTGGAAAGAATGATCAAATTAAAGCCCTAATTTCGACCAAGCATAAGTTAATAGAGAATAAGAAGTGCAAAGAGAGACACCAGGTGGTTCATAGGACCTTCAGGTAAAACAAATGAGATTTTATTAGGCTTACAGATACAATTTTTACGTGTGTGTCAAGGGAGAACAGGAGCGTTGATTTGAGTGGCTTATTAAACAGGCATGTTTAGTTCAGCAATGTTACTCATCACCCGTCTTTTTAATCTGCCAAGAGATGGGTACCATTTGCACTTATGAACTGTATATAATTACGGTGATTCAGATTTTAGTTTATAATGAATCTTACATCCCAGGCTGCTCTCCCAGTCCTTTATTTTCTATTCCTCAAAGTGAAGAGAGACCAAAGAGAATTCTACTTTGACCCTGGCTTAAAAGTGGAATATAGATGTCTGTAAAAATATGTGGCATGTACATTTATAAAATTTTAACTTGCATCTTCTTTAGGCTTTACATTTTGGTGATTGGAAAGTAAAGTGTGCATTTTATCCAAGTTAAATGAATGAAGGTGGTTTGCTTCTTCCAATTTATTTTATACCAATAGGTAAAACAAAATAGAAATAAATTTGTGTTTAACCTTAACAAACCAGGGTCCTCTTGGAGGTGAAAAATGGGTCTTGTGTGTCTGATTAGGCTGCACATTTCTGTAGGTTGCAGCCTCCACTGCAGTGTCCCATAGGCCTTTCACTGGTTTCCTTCTAGCCACCTTTGACTAGAAGGTAGGCTGGAAGAAGCACTTGACCTCAGTGAGTTAAATCCTCTCATTCCCACAGTGGAGACAACTAAGTTTCTGAGAGGTTGAAGAAACTATGGAAACCTGAACTCCTGACCCAGCCCATGAGCCAGTTCATCTGGCCTTCTGTGGTAATGCAGCCCCATTTTCTACTTTCTACTCTGATCTCTCTCTTTCTTAAAGCTTCTCTGATGTCTGCTAACCTTAGGAAGGTTACAGAGTTAATGGTATTTAGCCTTCAAGGTACATTTATAATAAAAAAGAGACTATTCAAAGAAATTATTCTACTACCAGACCAGTGTTGAAAGCCTTTATTTTATTTGTATGGGGATACTGGGATGAATTCTTTTACTCAATATTTATATTTCATTCCAAGTGAATGTGGCTTTCCATGTGTTACACACTCTGCTTCCCTCTACTCTTTTATTTATTCCTCACAGTGGAGGAAGAATGACTTTGGCAAATTTGAAAAGAATCAATTAGGCATGCTTACATTAGTTCCATCATTTTTTTTTGTAGGAGACAGCTGCCCTAGAGATTAAGATTTTACCTAAAAATGACTATACATATCCTGGTTCAGCATTTTATGTAACTGGAAGGAGAAATCTATATAATTCCAGGATTATTAACATGCCAATGAGATCCCACACTAAGCTGTGCTCCTCAAATTAATCTTTCATAATAAAATCGATGAGCTTATTTCATCCTGTTGATAGGCAAGAAATATCTCCTTGTGAATTCTAGTCAGCTTATTTTCTCTTACTTACAAATATAAATATTTATTAAATACATTGTTTTTGTTTCTTATATGAATTACTTTCTTATGCCCTTTTCCAATTTTTTCTCTTTAGGCTATCTTTTCAAAGTATTTTGATAAAAAGTTTGGTGATTATATGAAAACATTATAATTGAACAAAGGACAAGGAATAGATCTTATTGATGTTAGCATGAATATGTAGGAATGTCTTTTCTTATAGTAAAATAGTGAATGCAAGTGTGTGTGTGTGTGTGTGTGTGTGTGTGTGTAATAAAGTGGAAACGATACTTTTATAAGTGTATTAAGAGAGCTATGTAAAAATTATGTCAGGTTTCTAGGAAATCCATTGACATGAGAAAATGGACATTTAAAGGAAGAGATTCTACTTGGCAACATCTGAATCAAATAAATAGAAATGCTGGAATTTGATGTGAGGTAACTAGGATTCTGGGAAAGTGTTAATACAACAGTGCTCATAAGCAACAGTTTTTAGTAATAATCACATATGCTCGCCCCCTACTTAGTGGAGCTCCTTTTTAAAAGAAAGTGTGTTTGGAAGCCCCTCAGATAATAGGTGGAATTGGGCAATAATTCTTTAGGAGCATGAGTTGATAAATCCCTGGATCTCTCCACAACTTCACCTCCTTATCTCTTCTCTTTCTGTTGCCTTCACACACACAATAATGCAGCCAAGATGAGCCATAGGATTGCATAGAGCTCAGAAATATTCCATTAAAGGAGAAGGACATGTTTTTCTACCATATTTTATATTACACCAAATGAAATATTTGAGAACAAAATTATAAGCTGAATACTTCTGAATACTTTTGATGTTCCACATTCCATTATATTTTGAGAATTGCCAATCTAGTGATTTTATTCATAGACACCATGAAGGTTTTTAGGAAGAAATATTTGTTCTTTAGAAAAACGCTATTGACATTTTATAAAATATTTATTCAGAGCTTAAGGGGGAACTTTTTTGGCTACAGACACCTATTCAAGCTGGGTGTAATGATGGACATCTGTAATCCTAGTACTTGGGAGATTGAGACAGGAGGATTGTAGGTTCAAAGCCAGTCTTAGAAAATTAGTGAGGCCTTTAGCAAATTAGTGAGATCTTATTTGAAAATAAAAACTAAAAAATAGTGCTGGGTATAGCTTAGAGGTCGAATACCCCTAGTTTCAATCCCTAGTACCCCCCATACTCACAATACACTCCAACAAATACACAGTTATTTAGTAAAGCTCACACATATTTTTCCTCTTAGGTACAATTATTCTCCAGCTTCTCACTGCCTCCATACCACCCACCCTTCCAAAGCCTGAAATAAAAAGTTTTAAGGCACTATAATTTCAATGGAATAAGAACCATTCGCATAGACTTTTGATCTTTCTTAAAGATGAATGGATAACAAAAATGTGGAACACACATACAATTAAATTTTACTCAGTTATAAAGAAAAACAAAATTATTTCATTTTCAGGAAAATGGTTGGAACTAGAGAATATTATGCTGAGATTGGCAAGTCTCAGAAACATAAGGGTTTAATGTTTTCTCTTATTTGTGAAAGCTAAAGAGAAAAAAAAGAAACATAAAGTACTTTATACAACTGAGGAGAGAGATCTGTGGGGTAGAGAAAGAAGAGAGGGAGGTATGGAGGAAGAAAAAGAACTGAAGGAGACAGTTACATTATTATAGAAATAATACTATGTACATGTATGACGGTATCATTCTCAATCCACTGATACAGGAAGTGATGGTTAGCAGGGTGGGATCCAGAGGAAAACACACCATGTGCTGTGGGCAAGTATACCTGTATCACTTTGAATTTCACTCTGATGTGCAATTACAGTGCACCAATAGAAGTATTTTAAAAAGATAAGGCAAAAAAGACATAAGCATAAATATGGGGCTTTGATTGCTAGCCTCATAATCTTTTACATTTCATTATGAAAATCTTGGTATAAAAATTTGAGCTTATTTGGCGACATATTTTAAAGAAAATCACACTTTTTAGAGACTATTTTTAGGTAGGAGAACGAAGAAATGTTTAACTGAAAGCATTTAGTGACAATGTTGTGATAGGAGCCAAAATGTCTCCAGTTGACATATGCATAGAAAAAGGATTTTGTTACAAAACACTTACAGCTCTGTTTGCAAAAATGAATGGCTAGGGGATATTTTTGATCTCTCTGTTATACTAATGGATAAGGCATGCTGATAAGGTGTGGCTGCCATGTGGGTTAATGGCAGAATGGAACAACAGGGCTGTACTCTTTCTTAAGAAATAGCAGATTACTATAGACACTATTGCCATGTATTTTACAGGTCAACTACCTTGATTTTAGAATATATATTCTAGCCCCTATCCTCTACTTTTGAGGTTTCTATAGCAATTTCTATGAGACATTTCCCATTTTCAGTAAAGCCCACCATAGAAATTCCTTTGGGAGTCTTTTTACTCTCTCTAATGTCTACTCTGTTTTTTTACCTTATTTTCTGGTATTTGTCTTTCTTTGCTTCTATCTAGAGAAATCACAAGTTTTAAACCCAATCATCCAGAACTAAACTTAAATCTTATCTCATCACATATAACTCCAGAAAATTAATTATTTTTTGAAAACTCCTCTGCTTCCTCTTGTGGAAATGGGAATAGTGTATACCTCACAAGGTTACAATTAGCTGAGATAGTGTATGTTGACCATCTAAAATAGGAACTGATATGTAGAAGTACCTGACATGTTTTCTAGCATTTTTTTTTTTTGCTCTTCAATCATATCCGTTGCTAATACTATCTGAGGCAGCAATCAGTAAAATGAAATTAGGGAATACAGCTTAGCAGCTTAATAATTCAAGAACTATATAGTTATTGCCTACAAATGCTAATCCGTAAGCAGTACAAAAATCAAGAGTTGTAGTTCACTTGTTGCAGCACATTTTTGGAAACCCCATCACATGTGCTTTTATTAATGAAAGTGCTATTCTTCACATCAAAATCAATAGCCAAACTCAGGTCCCATCACTATACTACTAAACCATGATAGATGACAGATTTTGAGCAACCAGCCCGACTTTGTAATGTTGGGAAAGTGAGGTGGGGTTTTGTTTTAGTCTGAAGTCTTAACTCATAAGAACATGTGTCCAGAGTTAGGAATTGTAGAGGAGGTACTGGATGTAATATGGAGGAATGGAAATCACTCCCAGGGTGATGGGGAACATGGTTGATAACTTGACTGTATTGAGAGATGCCAAGAAAATTGATAAAGCCCACTCTGGATATGTTCATGAGGGCACTTCCAGAGATGCAGCTGTATGCGTCGGAGTGAGTAGACTGAGCGCAGAAGATGCACCTCCATTCAACAGGCTGGGACTGGATGGAACAAAAAGCAGGAGGGGGAAGCTTGTGAACATGAATGTGTGCCTGCACATGCTCCATTCTTCTCCAGTGGGTACTTTTTTTTCCTGTTGCCAGCATCTGTGGAAATCAGGCTCCAGATTCTTCAGCCTTAGAATGTGGATCTGCATCAGCGATTCTCCAGGGAGGTTCTGGGACTTCAGCTTCAGACAGGGGCTGCCTTATTCCTCTTGTTCTGAGGCTTTTTGAACTAAGTAGCTACTGTTTTCCCCAACTCCCAGGCTATGGGCTGTTTTTGTGGGAACTTCTGATTATGTAAAAAAAAAATTTAATAAGTCCTTTCGTAATTACACACATATTCTATTGGTTATATTACTCAATAGAGCTATACTAATACACCAAGATTCCTTCCTTGTCTTAACATAATTGAGATTCTTTAACACCATAAATTCCATGTATATTCCTTTCAAATAGTGACACCTTGTAATTTTTTATACTTTTATTAGTGCATTATAGTTTCACATCATAATATAGTTCATAGTGGTGGTGGGATACATGCATATAGCACTTGGTGAGCTTTTTCTTGACTCCCTCCTCACTCCCACTTTCCCATACAGGATATTGAGATTGGTATTAGTATTTTCACATATGCACATAATGTCAGTGATATTGTTTCCTTCATTAATTCTCCTTTTCCCCACTCTTTCCTAGACCTCCTCCCTTGCTCTAATGGGGTTTTTCCTCTATTATCTGAAGTCTCTTTTGTATCAATTATTCTGCATATGATACAAAACATACAACTCTTTACCCTGAATGGATAATCTCACTCAACCTAAAGTTCTCCAGTTCCATCCATTTTTCTGCAAATGACCTTATTTTGTTCTTCTTTATTGTTAAGTAGAATTAGATTGCATAATATCTGATGTTTGTAAGCCATTCATCTACTAATGGACACCTAGGTTAGTTCCATAATTTGACTATTTTAAATTGTGCTACTACCCTCGGAATTTAAAAAGCCTAGGTAAAAATCACTGGTATATACTGATTGACCCAAGAAATAAAAATGCATTTAAAGAATTTATAAGGTAGGCTTCAGTATTTCAGTGATTTTGTTAAATTGGTAATTTTCAAATTTATGCATAAAAGTATACAGAGTTCTTTAAAATGCAGATTCTGTAGTCTCACCTTTGGAGATTGCGACTGGTAGCTGTGGAATCTTGAACTAGGCTTTTTACGATGCGTGTTAGCCAATCCATAAATACAAAAGTAGTTCTTGAACTTTACTGAAAAACTTTGCCCTACACTCCATCTTATAAATAAGTTGTACAACTGTTTCTTGGGGGCTGCTAAGCAATGGAGTCTAGTGAGATAGTTGTAATTTCTTGTGCCGAGAGAAAGAAATCCAATTAAGAAATGTAAATTCTTTTTCATGCTGAGAGAATACGAAGCAATAAAAATATGAATTTCTTTATGTTGCGTGGAAGCTTCTGGGAGCCCATAAAGGGTGAGCAATCCTTACCAAGCAGCTGGACTGCCATCATCTTCTCAGGCTTTTATGGGAAAAGATGAGGCACTTTGGGCACTTTCCTGAAAATGGTCTCTTCAAGAGTTTCTTACAGACTGTGAAGCTCTTTCTTTTAATGCTTGAAATTCATAATTAACTATTTAGAATGAGGGGAGTGTTAAAATATGTAATGAATGCAATCCTTTCTTAGGATGATTATCTGATTTCTAATTGTACCCTACAATATAGTTGTGCAGAAAACTGGTGGTTGGGGATGGAGAAAGAACTGTTGAGTAACTTTGAAGAAAAGGAGTTAACACTTTCAGAAAGAGAGAACAGTTCTAATCACTACTCATGTTCTAACAGGATTGTGTGATCCAGAAACAGGCCATGGCACAAAGCTAGAGTCTATGGGTTACTACTCAAATGGGAAAAGACAAATGTAAAAGTAGGCGAGAGTTTGGTGTAAGAGATTCTATTGCCTCACTCTGCCTGTTGAAGCAAAGTTGAGTGGGACGGGAGCTGTTTTTTAACAATTGGGAAAGCTCTTTTCATTTGGTTTTCTGGGAAAGTTCTATGTGCTTATAACCATCTTATTTTCCACTTTTTTGTTACATGAAGTCACCTTTTTCAATAAATTTATGTAAATACCTGGTTATGTTTCCTTTCCCATGCCTCAGATTTTGTAAATTCAGTCTCTGCCTCAATGATTCTAAATTCACACAATTCACATACACTGTATAAGCAAATATAAGTTGTTCAAGAAGCTATATCCTCTACATCCTTTTTTTTTCCTGTTTTTCATTATGTTTCAAATTTTTTGGTTTAAATAATACTATTTGGGCAAACTAATGTGCTCTAGGATTGATAGCAATTCTCTCTGCAAACCCTGCCTATTGAAAAATTTGCATTTCTAGGAACTCAAAAAAACCTGGACAAAATCTGAAGCTTTGCTCCCTGTGTGGAGAGAATTCTAGGCTCCTATATTCAAGAATTGCTTTATTAGCCACAGAAGAAATAGCCAAAAGTGAAGATTCCCAGAACAATTGCAAATGAATCACTGAATTTAGAATACCGTTTTCAAATGATTTTCAATCATTGAACAAACATAGTATGTACAAAGACAACTCAATTCTGGTGTGTATCTTAGCCATTTAAAGATATTCACAGGTTTAAAATTTAATGTTTTCTTTTCACTTAGACTGAATTTATTGCCAGCAGAAATGCATGAGAGTCCGGCCTTGGAGAATTAGGTCTTCTGCTCTCTACATAATGGATCTAGCAGAAACGGTTAGTTGTTTGGGATTCAGTAGTGATGCTCTGCCAGTCTACATTAGACATGATTCAGGAGGGCTAGCTGAAGCTAGGATGTGTTGAACTCTGCAAAGGATATCAAACATTTTGTATCAGTGCTTTGTTTAAGGAAGGAGAACTATGAAATCGGTGAAAAGCACAACAATATAAAGTTTTAATATCTCAGCACTTTGTCTCTATCATAATATCCTACCTCATTTGTCTGTTAGATTGGGGAACATTTTGCAGCTTCAAGACTCCAAATATTCCTTCTGATAGGATCTATACTGCTGACTCCTGTAAGCAAACTCAGTCCTGTTATAGCTATGATAATCTCTCCAAGAAAAGGCATCTTATAATACAAAAGTAGGAAAATCTCATTCTATCCAACAGCCAACATAGTACTGTTACTCTCCTGAGGTCATGTCACTGCTTTACAAGGAACAGGGACTTAAATTCAGATTTTAGGGAAAGAAAGTAAGGAAAAGTTGAGACAAACGCTATAATATGTGACATTTTCTTGGCTTGTTTTTTTACATGGCAGTGACATCTCTTATTAATTTCTGCTAGAAATAGATAATTTGTGGGGCACAGATTCTAAGCCAGGCAAGCTTGGGCATGAATTCTGTGTCATTTCTTAATAGCTAAGCAATTTGAGGAAACTACAAAACCTCTCAAAGCCTCATTATCATCATTTATAAAATGGCAGTTATCATATTAAATTTCATAAGGATTTGCAATGCCATTTATAAAGAGGTTGTCTGATGCTTGCCCGGTGGTATTCTTAGTGAAGGCTCATCTGTAAAACTTGAATATTCTCCACCATACCATTGATCTTCCCTGTTTGGAAAAATACATTTGTCATTGTATATTTCTCCTTCTACTCTAATAATTGTCATAAAACAAATTTCATTATAAAAGATCATATTTCCCAGACTGTGTCATTAGTTTTGCTAATAGAGTTAAAAAGAAAGGGAAAAATATCATTACATATTTGTAAAGTAAGATTTTAAATGAGATCATTGGAAGTCTACTTGTTTATCTTTAGGGGATAATTCATGATTCTTTTCTTCCCATGTAATGAATTGTTATATATTTAATTGCCATTCTGAGAAAGGTATTCCTCCAAATGGGCATTAGGGAAAGAGGACAGATTTTAATTAAACTATTTAGCACATACTGAATAACCCCACCAGGAGGCATGATAGAGGTATGGTTAATTGGTTCAGAAAGATGGTAGCAATGTAAGAACTTCAAACATAATGTTAACTGCAGAGATAATTCTATATCTATCACTTAATCAACAGCAAGGAGAATTATTGAAAAGCTAAAAAAGCAAGGCAAGAAAAACAGAGAATAGGCTAGAATTTCATTCAATTTGTCCCCCGAAAAAGTTTCTCCAAGGTATGCATTTATATTCTATTGTGGAAAAGTGTGCACACACAGGAACTACTTTATTTTTAAGGCTCTGTGGCAGCATCCATCACATTTCCTTAATAATTTTACCCAGTGTGTCTAGTCCCATTTCTCACTTTCTTATTCCTTTAATTCTTTCCTCTGTTCAACCTACAAATTAATGCTGTTCTAAATATCAGTGAGTGACAGCATCTAAACTCCTAAAAACAAGATGGTGATCCAGGATTGACTGTCTCCCATGTTTCTATTTGTCAAACCAGAGAAGGTAATTCTCTCACCAGTTTGATTAGTACAAAGTGCAGTTTGGTTGTCACAAAGCACCAGTTAGGCTGGTGAGAGAATGAAGCAACCCTCAAACCTATTACAGGAGAGTTAAACAGCTGGATATACAACCAAACCATGATCCAAAGTTGGGTAACTCCTGAGGTCTGGAAACCAAAAAACTACAGGGATTAAGTAAAGAGCAATAGAATTGAAAGAGGTAGGCAAAAAATAGTTTGATTTAATTTAAAATAAAATATAGAAATACTCTAAAGCACACTATGTGCTTAAACAAACATATCAAAGTCAATCACTAAGCCAAGCACGGGAAGGAGGGAGGTAGAGGGAATGGGGCCAGAATTGGGTAAGGGCTAATTGGGGTGGTGTGTGCATGTGTGTCTCCACCATCTTTTATCCCATTAAGATATATGATTTCGATGCACCAATACAAAATTTAAAAATATAAAGTAGCAATTACATGCCAAGATTTATAAGAGATTATAAAATCTATGGATAAACTGTAGACTACAAAGGTAAAATATGTGTACAATTATTCTTCTGAGAAATATTATTGACTACTACAGGAGCCAAGTATGTGAACAGTATATCAAACAGACCTGTGAGTTCCATAACAAAGGTTTATATAAGGTGTTAGGAAAACATACAAGCCAGCCACTCATTTCATCTTCTTTTATTTTATTCATGATTATTATGATTTGGGGATTATGAAAAACTTTACAGCATCAATCTTTTGTTTCATAAGATTTTCTTTTTTCAAAGCAGTTTTAAATCTTTTTCAAAAAATTATATTTATACATTGTAATCATACATCTTGATGAAGTTCAGGATGATAGAAGCATACATACACACACAATCACTGAACCCTTCCCCAGTTTCCATCCCAATTTCTGTACATTCCCACCTTCTTATGTTCGGCACAGTGATTGGCTTTGATAAGTTTGAGTGTGTACATCATGTCTGTTAAGATGTTTTCCTCTTCAAGTCTTTCTCTCCCTCCTATATCCCTCGGTTAGGTTCCCTCCTTCACGCAGAGTTTCTTCTTTCTCTTTAGTTCCTCCTGTGTCCCAATTTCTCCCTAGCTTCTGAATATAAAAGAGAACATATGACCCTTTACTTTTTGTGACTGACTAATCTCACTTAGCATATTTCCCAGTTCCATCCATTTCCCTGCAAATTATGATTTTGTTTTTCTTTATGCCTGAGTAGAAGTCCATTGTGTACATATCCCATATTTTTGTAATTCATTCATCTGTTAATGGACATCTCAGCTCGTTTCATAGTTTGGATATTATGAATTGTGCAGCTATAAACATACATATACACGCATGAATAGAGCAATCTGGTTTCAGTTGTTTTGGATAGCTACCCAGGAATGGTATAGCTGGGTCTATGGTAGGTTCATCCTGTTCTTCTGCAAATCCTCCAAACTATTTTCCAAAGTTTTTGCACTAATTTGCAATCCCTCCAATAGTGTCAGGGTTTTTATTTCTCCACATCTTTACCAGCATTTATTACTGTTTGTGTTCTTAATGATGGCCATTATAATTGGGTTAGGTGAAATCTCAGGGAGTTTAGATTTGCATGTCTCTGATTGCTAATGATGTTGAGTATTTTTTCATACATTTATTGGCCATTTGTTTTTCTTCTTTTGTTAAATGTCTCTTTAGTTCACTTGCCCATTTTTGATTGTTTTTTTTTGGGGGGGGGTGATGAGTTTCTTGAGTTCTTTATATATTCTAGATATTAGTCCTCTATTAGAGGAGTAGTTGGAAAATATACCCTCCCATTCTGTTGGCTCTCTGTTGAGGTTCTTCTGTTGATAGTTTCCTTTGCTGCACAGAAGCTCTTCAGTTTAATGCAACCCCTTCTTTAACTTAGAAGACCCAATAAACTCAACCAAAGACTTTTGGAACTTATTAACAAATTCAGCTCAGTGTCTGGATACAAAATCAATTTAAAAAATCAGACACTATTCTATATGCCAACCATAAATCCACTGAAAAATAAATTTATAAAATATTTCCACTTACAATAACCTCAAAAATAGTAATATACTTAGGAATAATCCTAACTAAGGAGGTAAAATACCTCTACCACAAAAATTATAAAACTTTAAAGAAAGTAATTGAAGAATATCTTAGAAGGTGGTAGAATCTTTCATGCTCTTGAATGGAAGAGTACATATCATCAAAATGGCCATACTTCCAGAAGTGATCTACAGATTCAATGCAATCTCCCTTAAAATTTCATAGCCATTCATAGATCTAGACAAATCAGTTCTTAAATTTATTTGAAACAACAAAAAATACAGAATAATCAAAATAATTCTCAGCAATAAGACCCATGCAGAAAGCATCATAATACCTGACTTCAAACTATGCTACAAAGTCACAGTGATAAAAAAGAGTGTGGTAAGCCCGGCATAGTGGTGCACACTTGTAATCCTTGTGCTTGGGAGGCAGAGACAGGAGGATCGCGCAGGTTTGAAGCCAGCCTTGCTGGCTTAAGAGACCCTGTTTAAAAAAAAAAACAAAAAAACATAAAAGAGGTTTGGGAGTGTAGCCCGGAGGTAGAAGGGCTTCCAGGAACCCCAGTACCACCACCACCACCAACAACAACAACAACAAAGAGTGTGGTATTGGCACAAAAAGCAGACACATAGACCCAATGGAATAGAAGATTCAAAAACAAATCCAAACACTTATATCCAATTGATTTTTTTTTTTTGGTAGTACTGGGGTTCCTGGAAACCCTTCTACCACCAGGCTACACTCCCAGACCTATTTTATATTTTTTTTATTTGGAAACAGGGTCTCTTAAGTCAGCGAGGCTGACTTCGAACCTGCACGATCCTCCTGTCTTCACCTCCCAAGTGTGGGGATTACAAGCGTGAGCCACCATACTCAGCAAAAGATTGCCTTTTTAATAAATGGTGTTGGAAAAACTGGTTTTCTATGTGCAAAAAAAATGGGAATAATTCTCACTTTCTTTCCCTGCACAAGAGTTAATTCAAGATGGAGTGAAGACCTGTAAATTAGACCAGATACTTTTCAGTTACTTAAAGAGGGCATAGGACCAATACTGCAATATATATATATATATATATATATATATATATATATATATATATATATATATATATTGCAAAAACTTTTCAACAAGACCCCAAAGGCACAAGAAATTTCATGAGCTTTTCTAGTAAGAGTGTTTCAAACATCTGATCTGACATCTGATCATTACCATATATTTTTACCCTAATTTGTAGTTTCCGTTTTTACTTTTGGTTTCTTAAACATTTTTATCTAATAGTCTAGCCACATATTTATTACAAAGTTTTATTATTATTTTAGCCAGATCTTATATTTATCATTTCCACTAGTTTATTCCTTGCCCCTATACTGCTAATATCTTCCCTTATCATAAGCATTGCACTTATTTTAAATGGTCCATCCATCCACTCCAGTGTTCAGGAGGTTTCTTGAGTTTGCCTTTCTTAGTTCTTATAATTCTATATGTCTTGTTATCTTCCCTGGGTATACATTTATCTTCCTTTGGTAGCATCGTTACTGTTTGGTTATGTTTTGCTTTGAAAGCCTCCGGCCTGCATATGTCCATGGGATATAGAAAGAAACCAAGGGATGAGCCCAGGACTATTTCTCTTTGCTGACTCTGCCAGGAAAACTCTTCAATGTGGACTTATTTTTCTCACAGCTTAGGAATTAAAAGCACTGAGAAGAGGCCAGTGATACAGTTTTCTATTCCCATCTTGATGTTTGGAAGAAATGGGATAGAGAAGAGAATGACTGCTTGGTTTCTTTGCATGGGCAGAACTTCTTACCTACACTGGTATTGTCTAGGCCTGGACTAGCAATATGAATGAACATAGAAACAAATTCTTAATGGTTGTTAAGCTTTCTAATGAGTATTCCCACTGCCCAGTACCTTGATTGCAGGCTTGTGAAACCCTAAAATTGTGCCAGGACATCCTGACCCTTAGAAACTGTGAGGTAATAAATGTGTGTGCTTTTAAATAGTCTCTGAGTTTGTGATCATGTGTTACCCAGACATAGACAACTGATAGAGCATTCTTTTCAGGAATGACATGCAAGGAAAGAAGAGATATGAAAAAGTGTGAGCATCTTTGAAAAAGTGTGAGCATCTTTGCATTTTGAGTGGCTTTTTTTTTTTTTTTAAGAGGGAAAGATGGGAGAATAAGAGAGCAGAATAACTGAGAAGGACACTACTGGTCAGCAGCCCAGCTGTTTCTCAGGCATCTTTCAATCTCTTCTAAATCCCTGTGAGTTTGGTGCCACTGATGCCATTTTGCAAACTGAAAACTTGGCTCAGTGTAGATTGTCCTTACAGTCACGTGGCAGCTCATGCAAGCAGATATGTGCTATATGCTGATCCCATCAGCAGAAGAAGCAGTAGCGTAAGACTTGGGTGGCTGGCTTCAGTTTTTCATTTATTTTGGTGGCTATAATTATAAATAAAACAACTATTATTTTCTCTTTCCCTTTATGTGAAAAAATTTTGGGAGCACTTAGAACAGCTAAGTAATTTTTCTAAAAAATTCATCCTCTTGCAAGTAGATGAGATCTCTTTTGAATACTGATATTTGACGCCAAACTTTTGAGTTCTTTGCACTGTATCCTATAATACAAAGCTGAGAAACTAAGATGAGTTGGATACTTAGGAAGAGACCAACATGTTTAGGAACTTTTAAACATTACATATGATGCAGCCACTGACCCATTTGATACAAGCTAGGGATTGAGTTTAATACTTTTCATCCATTATCACATTTACTTCGCACAACAAAGCTGAGAAGTAGAAAAACAAATGTGCCCATTTTAAGAGCAAGGTCACAAAATCAGAAGGAAATTAGGTAAGTTGCAGAATGTTTTAGAGTTATTGAAGTAAAATAAATTAATTTTATGTTTGTATAATTCTAAAGACAATAAAACAATAAAATGAAATTACCTAAAAATAAATTGCATAGTCTGAAAAAGGCATAGGAATCTAACCCACTGAGGTGTGTGTGTGTGTGTGTGTGTGTGTGTGTGTGTGTGTGTTTATTATCCAAATGCATATAATATGTCCATAAATTAAATTAAATTTTAAAAATGATAATTCTTATTCTGAAGGCAAAATAAAGTGAAAATAAGATAATATTATAGGTGTTGTTTTATTTTTCATATACTTCGATGTCTTTATGAAGTGCTGAAGATGGCAGGACAAATTTAAAGATGGAGAATTTCCAAGACAACTTATGGAAGAGCGCCATTCATATATTCATAAGAAATCAATATGATTACTTGATCAGCATGGAGAAATATGAGGTGCTATGGACAATGCAATTTATTTTGTATTTAGTTTTGGGCCTGAAAATAATCTGTTGTTTGTGGTCTTAAACCATATGGTGAACACTGGCAATAATTTATTCTTAGTGACCCTGGCAGCTATGGGTTTTGATTTTTGAACCAATTTTTGAACCTTTCATAACTTAGTTTGCTGATACATAAAGAAATAATGATGGTTCCTAACTCCCAGGGTTTTTGTGAGGATCAAATTATATATATATATATATATATATATTTAGGGTTTCTAAAATAGTTATGCTTACTATTAAAATCTGCAAGGTGCCAGGCATGGTGGTGCATGCTTGTAATCCCTATGCTTGGATGGTGGAAACAGGAGGATCCTGCAGGTTCGAAGCTAGCCTCACCGGCTTAGGAGACCCTGTTTCCAAATAAATATATAAAATAGGTCTGGGAGTGTAGCTCAGAGGTAGAAGGGTTTCCAGGAATCCCAGTACCACCAAAAAAATATGCAAGGTGGTTTTGTTTTATTTCATTTTATAAAACAAGTGGCTCTCGTGAGGCATGGTAAATGATCTAGGTGTCTATTTCTCCTGTGAATTTTTGTGATTTTGCATTTGGAGTCCAGTGACTGCTAAATATGTAGAATTGTGAGCAGCTGTGCAACACAGATGATGCTCTTTCTGTTTCCGCCTCCACCTTTCTCAATCAGATTCCATTCTGGGGTAGTGATGTGTAGGTGACATGAGCATCAACTAGGTGACAAAATGCATTTTTTCTTACAATGAATTTCTTTATATTTAATCAGATTTTAATTATTTTATATGTAGGAACAAGAAGGTAAAGAATCTTTTTGTCATTCTAAAACATCTATTGACTTACTTAAATAGATAGTGATGGCCTACATATGTCCATGGTGCAAACATTCATATTCCAGTGGAAATGACTTTAAATTTGAGAAAATAAAAATGCTCATTAGCAGATAATGATTTTATGAGAAAATATGAATAATCTTAAGTAACCAGACTACATTTATTTTTGTAATTCCTCTGCAGTACATGAAAATAAGTCTTTTCTTATTTTAAATAGCACAGAGAATAGGAAAGGTCAAACCACTTATTTGACCAATAAAATTAGGTAGTAAAAATGGAAAAAAAATGAAACCAGAATTTCAAACCTAACAAGTAGAAATCCTGTTTCCATTTCTGTGAGGAAACTTAATATTCCTCACATTTTTTTGAGGAAAGCTAATATCGACAAGGTCAATAGTGCATTTTGGGCTTTAAGCAAAAGGCAGAGAAATCAGGAAGCTGTGACATAAACAAAAGGAAATGTGCAATTTTTTGTGGTACTGTAAATACAGTAGTAAAATGTAAAGTAGAACAGAGATGTAAAAAGATTGAAAGAAATACAGTGCTAAAATTAATTATTAATAGAAAAATACCTTATGCTCAACTCATTAATAGCTTTCAGATCAGTGACCTACTTAAAAAGAAGTGGGCTTTTTCTCAGTTTTCAGAACCTGCTGAACAAGCCAGGTTTGGCAAGTCTAACTAGGAGTGTGTTTCCTATAGTGAATCATTTAAGTTGCATGTTGTGGCTGCTATCAAAAGGCAAGTGAAGAAGACATTAGTAGGTATGCTGCTTAGGAATACTTATAGAAGCCTGATTTTTCTATCATTAAATTTACTGCCCTCATCCTCTCTTAGGTTCTCAAATTCAAGAAGCCCTACAAAAACTAAGTGGCCAGTTTGGCAGATCTATCTGAGAGGGAGCCTGGAGAATTTCTTCCTTTTAACAGATAATTTAAAACCAAATCCATCTCTGAAAGTGGGTGTCCCCTTTGGGCTTATAGGTTTCACTACAGGGGAACCCAACATACTGGTATTATTTCCTTTTCTATGACAAGAACAGGGAATACTAAGGCCAAAACTCCAAAGGGAAAAACTTAGACAAGAATGAATATATGGCTCAGTCAATTAAAGAAGAAAATATGCCTTGTTTGCTAAAAAAAAAAAGTAGAAAAAGAGAAAGAAGGAAGAAAGGGAAGGAGGGAGGGTGCGATTAACAGGAAAAATTTAAGGAAAAAGCAATGAAACAATTTGGTGTAATAATCATCTGTAAAATAGGTAAGCTGAAATATCTTATTATCTGTGGTAGAGTTAAGAGACAACAATTCAGACAATTAAGTCTGAAAACAATTGGCACAATCATTGCCAATTATACTAAAGGTTTTAAAGGTTTAAAGAAATAATTTGTCAGTCTTGTAAAATTAAATGATTCACATTATAATGGAATTTTATAGTAAATTGATAGGCCTTTGGTGATTTTTACTGCTTTTGACATATTGTAGGTCTCTATTTTATTATATTATTACTGCATTGCAATTATACATAAAAGTGAGATTCAATAAAAACATCCATGCATTATAGCTCTTGGTATATTTCCCTCCCTATCCCACCATACTCCCCCTTTTACCTCTCATAAGATAAAATACGACTTGTTTTTTACAAAGATAGATAAAATATTTATAATTTTCATTAAATTTTCCTCTATTCTTTGGCTATTCATGTTCCTTTGGAATTTTTGATCAATTCATTATCCACTGTAAAAGGCAAATGTTCAAAGCTGGGCATGGTGGAACACACTGTAATTCTGGTATATGGGAGGCGCTTGAACAGGAGTATTGAAGGTTTGAGTCCAGCCTCAGCCACTAAGCAGGATCCTCAGCAACTTAGTGAGATTCTGTTTCAAAATACAAAATAAAATAGGTCTGAGGATATAGCATAGAGATAGAACAACCCTGGGTTCAACCTCCAGTATCAAAAATTTTTAATGTAAATGTTCAATAATAGAATATACAGTATTCCTAAATACATGAACAAACTTAAGAACTAAGTATGCAAATATATTTAAGAAATATTTATATGTATTCATTTAGCAAAAATAACTATTTAAACAAATATATACAGTTTTACAGCAAATATGTAAAGAATATCTACTTTTTAGGCAGGTATTATGCATTTTGTGAAGCTGTAAACATGAACATTGTTATATATTTACTATCATTTATTTCCTTCTTTCTTTCCTTCATTCGTTCATTTGTTCCTTCCTTCCATCCTTCCTTTCTTCTTTCTCTTTCATAAACTTTGTATTTTTTGGGGGGGGTATGATACTCTGAATGAAGAGCATTCTACCTCTGAGCTATCCTCCCAACCCTATTTTATCTTTTAGTTTGAAACAAATTCTCATTAAGTTGTGTAGAACATCACTAAGTTGCTGAGACTGGCTTTGAACAAGTGATCCTCCTGTCTCAGTCTCCCAAATACTGGAATTACAAGTGTGCACCACCATGCCTGGCTTTACTTTGTGTTTTTATACACCAGGCACTAGATGAATGAGAAGTGGATGTAATTATCTCAGAGCTCTTAGTAAGTGAAAACTGATAAAAAAAAAAAAAACGAAGACAGATACTAAAAGTCTGAAAGCCTAAAAACTAAAATATCAACTAAAAATTAGAAGGCAAGAGGCTTAAAACACTTATACCTTTCTTTATTAAATGTTGTGTTAAATTCTTTAGGTTGAAAAATGCTAAAAATAGCAAACCCAAGCCTACCTTCATGCAGTAGGAAAGAGAAGGTGTGGGTACAGGTGCTAGAGTGGAGGGTGTGTATCAGAAAATTCCCAAATGTTGCATTGCTGATTTAACATTATTGATTTAAAAAATGGTCATACATTTATGATCTTAAAACAGCACCCATTTATTTATTTATTTATTTATTTATTTATTTATTTATTTACATGCTATACTTTAGAAGTATTACATAGGTCTCTCTAAGCTAAAACTGAGACACCATCAGGGCTGTGTTCCCTTCTGGAGACCCTATTACCTTATCTTATCTAACTTCTAGATACCACCCATAGTTCCTGGCTCCTGGTCTCTCTTTCATCTCTTCAATACCATCAGCATTGTATTTCTACATGTCTTTTTTCCATAGTCACATCTCTCTCATTTTCTTCTTTTGCTTCCTTCTTCCAGTTTTAAGGAACATGTAATAACATAGATCACTCTGGATAATCCAAAGTAACTTTCTTAATTCCATCTGCAAGCCTCATTTCTTTTTGTTATGAAACCAAACACATTTTTGGGTTTGGTAAATTAAGATATAGACATCACTGATATTGCAATGTTAGCAAAGTGCAATGGAAAATCAAATTAAGTGGCACAATTCATACAAAAATGCCCTGTAAAACATAAAGGGTGGTGCTGTGTAAGGTTTACGATAGCAGATTGCTATGTTCTGTTTTGACTGGGCTGACATCTAGATTTAGGTCTTGTGTCTGTCTTTTTTTCTATTCCTCTGACTCTCTAGTTACTATGTTCTACTCACTCATGGAAATATTCCATGAGTTTATTATTTGGTATAGAACAAGATATCTTGGTAGTTAGTCAGTTTTTTTCTCCTGTGTTAGAAAAACAACCATCAAACCTTTTTACTTGAGCACTCCCATCTTGAGATGGTGTTCTTTATATATGCCCTAATTTTTGCAGGTCCCAAGATCACTATGGATAAAAATATAATTCTTTCCACTGTTGCAGTTAAGATAAATGATGACACATCTGATAGGCTGTTAGTGAAGAGTTAACAATTGACATTAAAATGAAGATTTCAAAGAGTTTCTCTTTTCTCCTGATTTCACAATTTCACATTCTATGAAAAAAATCATCATGATTAATTTTTTTCTCCACCTATGGATGTATCTTGAGAAATATAGTCTGAGAAGGAAAAAATCCTGATTACAACCTAAATTACTTATTAATCTTTTCTGATAAACCTTAAATTACTTGGGTTGTGAGATATAGGAAAAAGGAAGGAAGGAAGGAAGGAAAAAAGGAAGGAAGGAAGGAAGGAAGAAAGAAGAAAGGAGGGAAGCTGGGCGTGGTGGACATATGTTTATAATCCCAGTACTTGGGATGCTAAGACAGGAGGATTGCAGGTTTGCAGCCAACCCCAGCTACTTAGTGAGGCACCCTGAAACTTAATGAGACACTATTTCAAAATAAAGAATAAAAATAGGACTTGGAGTGTAGCTTGGATGTAGATGCCCCTGGAGTCAATCCTTAGTAATGCAAAGAGGAAAAAAGAAATGAAGGCTGAAGGAAGGAAGGAAAGAAGGAAGAAAAAAGGAAGAAAAGGGAACACATTGCTGGAATATTTTTCCCTTCCTAAGTAACCACAGTTAAATTCTATGTGTGTATATATAAGTACATACATAGTTGTGAATGGAATGGAAATACCTATATATGTATATTATAAATGTCTATATTGGAGCCTAAGAAACCTAAGCTACTGCATATTGGATGTAAATGAGTAGTTTTTTATTCTTAGTCTCTAGTTTTGGGGGTGTTACTTTTTATTGGTGCATTTTAATTGTACACCATAGTAAGATTCAGGGATGCATTCATATATGTACAAAACAGCATTTGATCTGTTTTCTTCTCTACCTCTCCTTTCCCTTCTTTCCTCCTTCCACATACATGATATTGATATTCATAGTATATATTCATAAATGCATATATTATTATTTAATCTTTAACTGAGTTGTTTTACATTAGTAAAGGATAAAATGTCTTTGCAATCTGAGTCAGAGATTAACCAGAGCTAGGCTTTCAGAAAGTAAAGTTGGAACAATTAACAGGATGGATTGGAAAGGACCAGTGGTATCTAGAAAATTATCAAAATACTTCTAATTCTATTCTACAATGCCATGGTTGATATCCTTGCATATGTAATACATATATTAGTGTAAGGTCTCTCTGGGCTATAGTCCCAAGAGAGGGATTACTGAATCATAGGGTATTCACAATGTTCATTTTAGTAAATACTTAAAAAAATCACACATTAGTGGGTGCATAAAACTAAAATTCTTAACAGCAAGGAAAGTACGTTCCAAATTTCAACATGTTCACCAATACTTTATCTTATAAAATATGTTTTTGCCAATCAAATGTTTATAAAGATATCTTATTGCTGTAATTTGCATTTCATTATAAGTAAGAAGTTAATCTTTTCATATGCTTTTCCCTTCTAGATGGGCGTAATATTATCTTTGTTTCTTTCACTCAGTTGTGTTTCATGAATATTTCTTGCTGTTTTTCATGAGATTCCGATATATTCTTGATACGTATGCTGCCTGTGGCCTAAAGTAATATATTCTCTACTCTATGAGCTGTGTTGCTTTTTCTATAGTATCCATCAGTGAAGATAACTCCTTTGTACCCATCAAATTTACTTATTTTCCTCTGGTTTTTTAGACTTGATTTCAAGTAAAATTTCTCATTTTATTAGCGAAAGATATGGCTCAATATTTAGCTTCTAAAATTTTGATACTTTTTTCTCTCATATTTATTTTCTCCCATTAAAATATAATTTCCATTATATGTCAAAATTGTATCTTTGTGCTTCTAATACAATTACACCTTTATTAAGGTACTATGATTACATATTTTCTTAAGTCTATTCTGTTCACATGTAAGGTTTAATTGTCAGTCCATACACTTTGATTATATAGCTTTCTAATGTCTTGAAATGTAAAAGGATATAATTTATTTAAATTAGTAAGTTATTTTTAGTTATTTATCATTAATGTTGATATAACTTTCACTATTAGTTCTTCACCCTCCCCCAATCTTGTTGGGATTCTAAAAATGAGATAGTATTAAATTTAGGCAAATTTAAAGAAAGGTGCTATCTTTATAATACTAATGAAAAAGTTATATCTTTACAAAAGTTAAGACCTTCCAACTAGAAAATTGATATACTTCACCCACCATTTATTAAGTTTTTTTTTTTTTTTTGTGTGTGTGTGTGGTACTGGGGATAGAACCCAGGGGCATTTTACCTCCAAGATATGCTCCCAGTTCTCTTTTTTATTCTTTATTTGGAAACAGGTTCTCACTGAGTTACAAAGGGTCTCACTAAGTAGTAGCTGAGCCTGTCCTTGAACCTCAATTCTCCTGTCTCAGCCTTACAAATGTTGGGATTACAAGCATGTGAACCACACCAGGCCTTATTAAGGATTTTAATCAATCCTTTCAGATGTTTGTTATCTTTTTTATTCTATTCCAAGTTTGTTAATTGCTGTTCTTGTTCACAAATATCAGAAACCTTTTGGCCATCTTGTCTAGAAAGAACATAAATAGAAAATATTTCTTGACTGGAAGAATGGTGAATATGTTTGAAAATCTGTAATTGGATAGCTGCAAGTAAAATCAAGGTCACCTCAGTGAAAATCAGGTTAGGATGTTATTCCTACTGTTGCTAGTAGATATTAGACATTGGTATTAGTTGTAGCCTATATTATCATCTGCCTTTATTTCTCTGGATCTCTATTTCCAAGAAGAACCAATCTTAGACTACTTATTTTAGATAAAAGGAGCAAACAAATGTCTATCCCACTCATTCTTTCAGTGCTGGAGTGCATATAATGATAAAATTTATCCTAGTAAAGTGATCCTAATGATTGAAAATCTCCACAGTAAAAAAAAACTTCCACAGTAAAAAAAAAGAACTTCCCATCTCCTATTCTCTGGAAAGTTTATATATCTATATTTCATTGTTTTAATTTTAGAAAATGCAGATATAAAATGATCTAAACTTGGTGTTTTTTAAAGGTCAGTGTGTGACAATCTTCCTCCTCCTCCTCCTCCTCCTCCTCCTCCAGTTCTGGGGATGGAAACCAGGGGCAGTCTACCTATGAGCTCTACTCCAGCCCTATTTTTTACTTTTTATTTTGAAACAGGGTCTCACTGAGTTGCAGAGGAGCTCACTAAGTAGCTGAGGCTGTCTGCAAACCACGATTCTCCTGTTTCAGCCTGCCAAATTCTGGAATTACAAGTGTGTGCTACCATGCCCGGCAGTGTGACACTTTTCAATTCTTTAAGGATTGTTAGTCTTTTATAGTTTTCTCTCATTATTTTGATATACTTGTTCATTTTTTAGGAATATTAAATTGCCTAGTTTATTCAACAAATGATCATTACTTTTTTATTTAAAAATTCTTCACTGTTGTGTGTGTCCTTCTGTTTAAAATTTTATTCATTTAAGTTCTTTCATTATCATTAAATATCCAGCATTGTTTTTAGAAAAACATTTGGTTCATTTAATTTTCTTTTTTAACTATATTTTTATTCTTATCAATTTTATTTATTTTTATTTACTTTACTCTGAGCTTTTTTCTGGTTTCAGAACACTTTTCTAATTTATGTTCAAACACCTTTATTTTCTTATAAAGCATTTGATGAGATAAACTTCCTTTGAGGATCATTTTGTTACAACATGCACATGTACTGTCTTATATTTATTCAACTGAGTATTTAATTATTTTTCTCTTTATATCATAGAATTCTGTTGAGTAATTTTGATTAGTTTTCAGGGGCAAGGATTTTTTAATTATAACTTTATTGAGATATAATTTAGATAGCATGAAATTTGCCCTTTTATATATTCAGTCTTTTTTGGCACATTCATAAAGATGTTCAAATAGCATTACAACTACTTAATTTCATAACATTTTCATCACCTCCAAAAGCAATCTGTTACCCACCACAGTTTTCCCCCAACCCCTGGTAATAGTCTACTTTCTATGGATCTACCAATTCTAGAAATTTTATATAAATGGAATCACATATGTTTTTTTGTTTGTTTGTTTTGTGTGTGGTACTGGAGATTGAACCCAGGGGCATTCTACTTCCTAGTTACACCCTCAGCCCTTTTTATTTATTTATTTAATTTTGAAACAGGGCCTTTTGAAACAAAATTTATCTTATTTTGAAACAAAATTTATTTATTGAAACAGCAGTGTTGCTGAGAGTCTCACTTGGTGCTGAGGCTGTCCTCAAATCTGCAATCCTCCAGTTTCAGCTTCCCAAGCACTGGGATTACAGGCATGTACCACCAAGACCAAGCTAATATATGGTCTTTTACTGACTGGCTTTTTCAAACTTAGTATAGTGCTTCCATTTCACAATTTTATATCAGCATTACTTTCCTTTTTCCTTTCTGTTGAATAATTATACCATAGTTTATTTATCTATAGGTTGAAAAACATTGAGTTGCTTTTATTTTTTAAGGTGCTATGATAAATACTGCTGTACAAATATTCCTGAAAATATATGTTTTCATTTTGTGGGACATATACCTAGGAATGGAATTGATGGATCATATCGTACCTCTGTGTTTAACTCTTTGAGAAATGATCAAACTTTTCCCAAAGTGACTGTATCATTTTAGAAACCCACTAGCAACATGTCAGAGTTTTTTTTTCATAATTTATTGGTGCATTGCAATCATAGTGGTGTTCCATATGTTAAACACACACACACACACACACACACACACACACACTTGCATATTTGCATATTTACCTTCATACTACACCACGCTCCTCACTTCCTCCCTCCCCACATGAGTTAGTGAGTTTGGTAACAATGCACTCACATATTGCCTTAGTATCATTTGAACTGCTTGCTCTGGAGCCTCACCAAACCCCGTGTGTTTAGTTTTACCTTTTAGTGAGTGTGCAGTGTCTTCTCACTGTGGTTTTATTTTACATTTCTGAAATTAATGATGTTGAACATTTTTACATGCATATTGAACATTTTGTCTATTTTCTTTGGATAAACGTCTATTCAAATACTTTGACTTCTTGAACTTGAACAATATTTAATAGAGTTGGCTTCTCTTCTGTTCTTCAAATGCTTATATTTCAGGCATATATTTGTGCTTCTTATTTCCCACCTATTTCTATTTCTTTTTAGCATTTTTAACTGCTCCTTCACCTTTATCTGAACTTAAAATATCCTTTTATTTACTTACTTATTCTGTAGTACTAGAGATCTAACCCAGGTACAGGCTTTGCAAGGATTCTTCCACAGAGCTGCACCCCAGCTTCACATTTTTATTCTAGATTATTTTTGTATTTCATATATGCTGTCTACACAAGCTCACTCTGTCCTATTGACTGTAAATACTATTTGTATATAAATAACTCCCAAATTTCTATCTCTTATCCTGAGCTCTATATACGTGTGTGAATTGCCTACTTGATATTTTCCCTTGGGTATCTGATTTCAGTTGGATAACTTAAAATTTTAATCCTTTAAAGTCTACCCAAATATGTTCACCTCCTTCTCTAAGAAATGGATCAATTATTGATCCAGTTACTCAAGTGAAAAACCTTGGCTTCAGCCTTTAATCATCTTTTTCTCTCACTACTCATATATAATTCATTAAGGAGTCCTTATGGTATAGTCTGTATACACCCAGTTCATCAACTTGTGAATCAAGGCACCACAATTCCTTACCTAGATTATTGCAGTTCACTTCCTACAAACACCTTCTTACAAACCATTGTACTCAAAACAGACAAAATGATCTTTCCAAATATAAGCCAGATCTTAGATCTCTTCCATTTAATATAGCGCAATGGGTTCCCACCAAATTTAAAAATAAATCCATTATCAAAGACTTAGAAATTAGACCTGAGACTGTGAAGTTAGTAGAGGAGAGCATAGGTTCAACACTACAACATATTGGCACAGGCAGTAACTTTCTCAACAAAACCTCCAAAGCTCAGGAAATTAAAGCAAGAATAAACAAGTGGGATAACATCAAACTAAAAAGTTTCTTCTCATCAAAGGAAGCTATCAAGAACCTAAAGAGGAAGCCTACAGAATGGGAAAGGATCTTTACCAGCCACCATTCTGATAGGGGGCTAATATCCAGAATATACAAAGAGCTCAAAAGAGTCTACACTAGCAAAACAAACAACCCAATCAAGAAATGGGCAAATGAACTAAATAGACACTTCACAAAAGAAGAGATACAAAGGGCCAATAGATACATGAAAAGATGTTCTTTATCATTGGCCATCAGGGAGATGCAAATCAAAACTACACTGAGATTCCATCTAACCCCAGTCAGAGTGGCAAGCATAAAGAAATCAAACAACAACAAATGCTGGCAAGGATGTGGGGAAAGAGGAACTCTTTTACACTGTTGGTGGGAATGCAAACTAGTTCAACCACTATGGAGATCTCTGTGGAGATTCCTAAGAAAGGTGGGAATAGATCTACCATATGATCCAGCTATACCACTCCTGGGTATCTTTCCAAAGGGGTTGAAGTCAGAGAAATACAGCAACATATGCATACCTATGTTCATACCAGCACAATTTGTAATAGCCAAAATATGGAACCAACCCAGATCACCATTAACAGATGAATGGATAGCAAAACTGTGGGAAATACACACAATGGAATTCTATTCAGCCATAAAGAAGAACAAAATTATATCATTTGCAAGAAGATGGAAAAACCTAGAGAATATTATGTTAAGTGAGATCAGCCAAGTACAGAAGGAGAAGATACATATGTTTCCTCTAATATGCCCAAACTAGGAAACACAAAGGATACCAGTGGGACTCCAGATAATGGAGGGAAATACTAGCTAAGTTTGAATGGAAAGATAGGAGAGGAGGAAGGCTGATCTTGAATAATGAGGGTCTACACCTGAACATGTGTAAAATTATGAATAAGATATGGTTAACCTGGGCAACCATTGGTGGGAGGGGGGAAGGGAAATCAAGGGCGGGGGGGAGAGGGCACCAAATATAGTTTAAATGTATACTATTTATGTTCAATAAAAAAAATTGTTAAAAAATAAAATAAAATAAATCCATTATGCTTCTATGGCCTCTAAAGTCTTACTATTTTGTCATCATTAGCTTATTCCTTCCTTACAATAGTCTCTCCTCATCTATAGAGGATACATTCCAAAATTGCCAATGGAAACCTAAAATTGCAGATAGTACCAAGCCCTATATATGCTGGTATTTTCTCCTAAACATCCATATCTATTATAAACCTTAACTTTTTAATTAGGCACACTAAGAAATACTCAACAATAATAATAATAAAATAGAATAATTATGACAATATATTTCAAATTGTCAGTATCGCCACCCTTATACATTGAAACCATATAAAATAACATTATACAAAATATATTTAGGACCAGTATAAAACAATGATAATTTGAACATAAGCACTAAATTTTCCTGTCTGTCAGTCTGATAACTAGGATCACTACTAAGTGACTAGACAGTATGTGTCATGTACAACATTGTTAGGTTTGGTAAAAGGATGATTCACATCCTAGGTGGGAAGAAGCAAGATGGAGTGATATTTCCCCACCCTCTTCAGAATGGCACATAACTTAAAACTCATACATTGTTTTCAGAATTGTTTTGCTTAAGATTTGGGACCACACAAAAAATTGAAACTTCAAAAAGTGAAATTGTAAGTAAAGTGGGAGGAGAATGCTGTCTTGTGCCATACAAGTTTTCTTTCTATTTCTGAAGCTCATCTCTTTCATTCAGGCCTCAGAAACTTTGTAAATAGTTGCTTTTTCTTTTGCCTATAACCTTCTAGCCCCCTTTGTTAGTATAGTCAGATCTCAGTCCCAGGGTCACTTCCTCAGAAAAGAATTCTTATCTAATTCAATTAGAAAAGGATTCCCCATTTAATTAAATTCTCAAATAATTTAAATTTAACTTCTCTATTCCCTCTTCATCACTTTGTTCATTTAAATTTTCCTTATACCTCATGCCACTCTTTTGTTCATTTATTCTCTTGAAAACTCCCTCTCATCTTCCTTTACAGTAAGAACTCTAGAGGATAAGTGCTTCATTGAATGTCTTGTTTATCATTATACCTCAGATACCGACTATACAATTGGCAGTAGGTTAATAAGGATTTGTTTAACTAAAACCTGACATACCATGTGTGCAGGAGGAGTTAAACCAGAATGGCATTGAATGGGCACTTTATATCCAGTAATAATATTTACCTATAATATCTGAGAATGCTATTGAGGGAGCAAGAAAATTGTATTATTTTCCAAAAGTACCAATAAAAAGAACTACTGATGGATGATTTTATTTGTAAGTATGTGTCTTCTCCATAGAGAATGAAGCAGAAATTTACACATAATAGACACTCCTTTAAAATTTATTTATTCAATAATCATGAAACTTGAGTGGTTTCACACCAGGGTGAATTTACAGTAGAGATGAAAAAAGAATTCAACCACACAGAATCAGAATAGAGCCAACCTTCAGAGATAAAGATGACCCTGTTCTTTATATAAGGTATATATATATATATATATATATATATATATATATATATATATATATATATATATATGAAACTATTTACAAAGTTCAGTTTTGAGCATAAGTTTGAATAGAGGCTTATCAGAGAAATAACACTGATTTTGGTGTTCATTCATTACTTAGACTCATAACCATGAACAACTTCTTTGTGTGTGTGTGTTTCTGAACTTTGATTTTCTAAAGAGACTAGAAAAACCCATTTGGGGGACCTCAGTAAAAAAAGGAAGTGTGAGGGCCAAGGCCAATTACATTTAACAATCTTTCGATATTCTTGAACCAGAGAGATGGAGTTGTGAAGTTTGAATCCTTCCAATGGCATTTTAGGGGTTATGTGTTCAAGATCACTTTTTGTCACCATCCTTCTTGTCCATTTGTGACTTGGAATGCCTGAAATACATTATCCAAAGAGAAGTTTAGTTTAACTCATTTGATTGCTAACCTAGTGACTGTTCAGTGTTCTTCAAAAAGATTACAGGGTGATCATTACCATGGCACAAATATGCTATGTGTATGACCCTCAGATCATCACCATGGCTGTATGGAGCATTTTGTGGGGTCACAAAGGAGACTTTTGTGTTAGAAAATGACTTGCTGGTGTAAGGATTTAAATGATGACACTGCAGACATATACTATGACAGTGGTGGCATATTCCTATAGGTTCTGCACCAGGAGTAGGTATTTGTATTCACTTCTGAAACCTATTAGAGATCAATTATGCTCAAATCTGACATGCTTGGTTAGAAAGATATTCTGAAATTTCTCATCTGTTTCTCCTATATCATTGAAAATGATCTTTGTAGAATGCAAAGCCTCCTTAACTGTAAAATCTATCATTATACTTTGCTTTGAGTAATGTGCAAGTTAATGTCCCTCCCATCCCAATCATAACAATCCCTCAGCCAAGTGTAAAAGAGACTTTAATGATTATTTTCCTCACTTAATGCCTTTCTTCATCTGTGGTGAGACAAGTGGAGCTGCAGTGTCTTGCCTATGCACTATCATTTGTTTTAGAGATTCTTAGAAAGTTCAAAATGAAAGGAATTTGGAAAAAAATCTCTTTGAACATTAAATAAATACATTCATATAATACTAACTAATAAATTATAAGTGTCATACAATAAAATAAAATTTTATATTCAAAAGGGCTAGTCTCATGAAAACTGTAAGCTGTTCTAAAATTTTACTATATATAAAATTGGGCAATTATCAAGGAACTCAAAATACTAATGTTTTAAAATAATCATTTAAGGCTTATAGCTTCTAGTTTATATATCTTTGGGAGAGCTTCAATATACAAACACCACAACAATTCATTTAAAATAGCATATTTAAGTTTTCTAAGTGATTTGAACAAGACTTTTTAAAATAGAATTTTTAGTATGATAATTAGGCAATGGTTCAATTCATTCCAAATGTCCAGTAAAGTTTTTATTAATTACATCTTAATAAAAGCTTCCAAGTGAATCAAAATTTTAATGTTTCAAAGGGTTATAATTTCCTAGTCATATAAAGAATGTCCACAAAACTACTGGAGAAATGAATAATGAAATTCTGACTTTATTTTCCTTTGTCCCTATCTTTAGTCTAGAGGAAAAGTGAGAACAAGGAGGCCACCAGAACTGGTTTTAGGGAAAATATCAATATTACTAATGGGCTCCTGATATTTTGCTCATGGTCTTTTCCATTTTGCTTATCTCCTAGATTCTAAAATTAGTACATATCCTGGTATTATTCTACATTTACTATAGCTCAGTAATCAAACTTTTAATTTTTTGAAGTTTAGAAACTGTTTCTTGTTCCCTCGGTACTATGACAGTATGTATAACATGCCTATTATTTAGCTACCTAGCATTGTATTTATTTAATTTTATACTTTTTTGCTTTTTTATTGGTGCATTATAGTTTCACATCATAACATTCAGTGATAGGGACATACATGCACACAGCACTTGGTAAGCTTCTCTCCAGCTTCTTCCCCATCTCTCCCCTTCTCAATACAGAGTATGAAGATTAGCATCGATAAATTCACATATGCTTTTAACAGGAATGGAATTGTTTCCTTCATTAACTCCCTCCCAGCAATACAGTCTTTTAGACCCCCTTCTTAGCTCCATTATCTAAAGTCCTTCTTGTATGTCGATTACTCCCTAGCTTCAAAACATGAGAGAAAACATATTACCCTTCACTTTCTGTGACTGGCTAATCTCACTTAACATATAATTTTCCAGGAGCTTACATTTTCCTTTTACAAATGACACAATTTTGTTTGTTATTGCTGAGCAGAATCATTGTGTGGCTATTGCATAATTTTATAACCCATTCATCTGTTGATGTATACCTAGGTTGGTTCCATAATTTAGCTATTGTAAATTATGCTGCTATAAACATAACTATGCATATATCACTATAGTATTCGGACTTTAATTATTTGGGAAAAATTGTAAGGGATGATATAGCTGGGCTACCACCATATTGATCTCCATAGTGGTTGTACTGATTTACAAATCTACCAAGAGTGCATTGCCAGCTTTTGTTGTTTGTATACTTGGTAATTGCCATTCCAACTGTATATAAATGAATTTTTTTTTTTTGGTGGTACTGAGGTTCCTGGGAACCCTTCTATTTCTGTGCTACATTCCCAGACCTATTTTATACTTTTTTATTTTTGGAGACAGGGTCTCTTAAGCCAGCACAGCTGGCTTTGAACCTGTGCGATCCTCCTGCCTTTGCTTCCCAAGAGCAGGGATTACAAACATGCACCACCATGCCCAGCTATAAATGAAATATAAGTATAATTTTGATTTGCATTTCCATGATTGCTAGTTATATTAAACATTTTTATATATTTTGGTCATTTGTATTTCTTCTTTTAAGAAGTCTATTCAGACACTTAAATATGCTTATATTGCACATATGTATGTACTTATATAATAAAGAATATTTGGCCTTTTTCCAAAAATTCTGGGAAATATTTTCTAAACCCTTGGAGTTTTTTCATGCATATGAGGTATTTTATGGTGGGCTCCTAGATAGCTTATGTTAACAAGATTACTCAAGATGGAAGCAGAGAATGCCAGAAAGACCAACTATGAAATTTAATTATAGAGCTGGCTTTGACCACACTACTTCAGTCTAATCTTTGGTCAGGAGAGAAGGTCTGGAGATTGAGTTAAATCATGTGTCAATGACCCAATCATTTGTAACCACATAATGACACTTGTACAAAAGCTATGGAGGTTGAGGCCTCCATGAACTTCTTGGATGGTAAACAGATTTTTGAAATAGTGATATGTCCTGATTTCATGGGAAGAAGACCTTTAGGAGCCTTTTATACCTCTTCCTATGTTTCTCTGGTTTTCATTCTTTGTAATACGCTGTAATCATAACTATGATGTTTATCTGAGTTTTATGAGTCATTCGGTCTAGGAACTTCAAACTTAAAGTTGGCATAGAAAATAAGAGATCTTTCTGGAAACTATGCCCTTAACTTGTGAATCTGTACTAATTACAAGTATTTAGTGTCAGAATTGAATTGTCATATTATAGCATATGTGTACAAATATGTGCATATTTTTATGTTAGAGTTTCCAATTAATAGTAACTGCAAAGACTCTAAATGCTTATTTTTTTAATGGATTTAAACCTTTGCCACGAGTACAGTCTTAGCACAGAGGCAGAGCTAACAGAGCTAGCACTACCCTTTAGTAGTATACTGTCCTTGTGGGGTTTTAGGAAGACTTTCAAAAGTTTCTATCACTCTAAATCTGAAATAAGTTCAACATAGAGAAAGATGGCATTCACAGGCAGAATAGAGTTTAGAGGAGGAAAAGACAAGCTCAAGAATGATTTATATTCTGTTCTTCCTGTTTTCTTATTCATGTTATGCTTTAAATTTCTTGTTTTATCTTTTTTCCATATCATTTCTTTTTCCAAAGAATGGACATTTTATGTTCATTTCTACTAATTTATAAACAACTAATGGGGATGTAAGTATTCTCACTCTGGGAAGAGTTCTTTTCAGTTCTTTTACAGAAGGTCATATTCCCTATCCTTACCCTACAAAGTTGTTTCTCATGACATAGTAGAATCAAATATGCCTTCTTTCTCTAAAACTGACTTCTTTGATCTTTTTATAGAAGTAGCAAAGTAGACTTTTATAATGTCAGGCACTGTTTAAAATATTTCATATGTATTAACATTTTATGTTTTCAACAAACTGTTAGATGCTATTTTTACCCTCATTGGTAGATGATTGTGTGAGCCACAGTGGCTGAGAAATTTTTTCTCAAGATCACTTGACTAATAAATGAAAAAAAAAATAAGATTTCTTTGATTCTGGAGCCCACACTCATAATCACTGAACTATACTGCCTTGGTAAAATTCTCTGTAGTGTCTATCTTAGGACTCATGGCTCATTAAACACACAAGAACATCCACTCAATTTTGATAGTTTTATTTTTCAAAACATCCTTACATGCACTTTTTCAACCATATTGAATTCATTGTTGTTTCCCAATTATCAAGTACTTTCTCCAAATTTTTACTTCCTTTTTGTTCTTGAAAAGCCCTTCCAAAATTCTCCCCGTCACTTACTTGTACTTATTTTTTGATTCAACATGCAAGTTTTCCTTGATGCCCATATATATATGGAGAAAGAATGTATGCATATGTATTTTTCCATGTCCCCATGTTAAATATCATATTCTATTATTGGTATTAATATTATAATAAAATTATGATAAACTTGTTTTAAAGTTTTATAATTTTATTTTATCATTTTAACAGCTGTCATTCAGATTTTTTTAATGATTTCATCTTTTACTTGGAAATTTATTGAAAAAACTCAAAAAGAATTAATGTATCCATAATTGCAAAAGTGTATCTTTGAATTTCTTAGGATACAGGACACTATTACAGAATAGAAATGACTGCTGTATGGTATTGAACTATTCTAATAATGAAATAAAATCTATGCTAACCTTCATCTGTGTAATTGCATTACACTGGGCCAAAGAAGTCAACTTGCTGCATTTTGTTAGAGAAACATGTAAGCTTCTATTTTGTGGTGGGTCCTATAATTTTTCTTCTGAGTTGTGACTATAGCATCTTGCTGATCACTCACTCTATTTTTCTCTCTCTCTGAATTCACAAATGCCTAAAGTCAGTAACTTGCAGTTCATGCAGATCATAAAATCATTGCCCCTTATAAGCTATGGAACTAGGTATATGCTAAATTATTCAAAAGTTATTAATGGCTTGACATGGCCAAATAGTACCTACTCTGAAAAAAGGTCCAAGCTTCCTCTAGAAGAGCTATCATAGAGATAGTGACTAGTGTCTCTCTTTATGTGTCTGGCTTATCATGGCTGATAATCTTATTATTCTTTGTCAGTTATTCATAAAATTACTATTTCAATTTACAAGTGAGTTTAAGAGATTACATAACTTGCTAATTTACCTAAGGTGACATAGCCAGTAAGTGGAAGTCCATAATTCAACTACAGGGCTTTTCAGGGCTCATATTCATAATTGTTATGTAAGACTACCTTCTTTATCATAGGTTTAGAAAGGCCTTATATTATAAAATAGTAAATGACTATGAATTAATGATGGCTACACAGTCAAGTAATGTATTTTTATTTTTAGGAATTATACTAAATAGTTTTTCTTGGTCAAAGAACATCATGATCTACAAATTCATCACTATATTTTCAAAGAAGGCACAGTGAGGTTTTCAAAGTTGAGTAGACAATTATTTCTGTGAATTACATATAGAAAACATTTGAACTACACATACTTTCTTGAACACTATTGTTGCCTCGATCTGTGTAGTAGAAAACTAAGCATAACATTAGCTAATGTGTCAGATATGCTTGATCAAGTAAACGTCTGAACATGAACAAAATCATAGCAGAGACACTAGAAATTATGTATATAAGCTATGATAATAAGGAAATCATGATTGGAGTACAAATTGGAACCATATGGATCATTGAAGCAGGTTCATGAATAATGCAAAACTATAATGAAGAAAAATGATTTAAAAAGGGAAATGATGGAGATGATTTTGCTATCTTATCCTGGCCAGAGATTAAAATTAATAATTAAATTTCACTGTGTATACTTTTAGTTTCTGATAATATATCTGTTTGCACATAAGGACTATGTGTCCTTTGAGATATACTACGCCTGTCCTTAATGTACCCACAAACTAGCTGAAACTTCCTTTAGAACAATTGCCAGTTTTGTCTAGGATGTTTATTATCTCTAGTAATGAATCATTATTCCGGTGATTCTAGCTCACTATATAGGACTATGTAGTAAACTTCTTATAATTCCATCCAAAATATAGTTTTACCACTCTCAGTAAAGTTTCTCTAATTTGATTTTCAAGGAAAAATGAAAAGGTCACTTTTAAATGTTGTCGACTGGGGGAATCAAAATAGCAACTGAGGGACACAGCACTTCTCAGTAGCTGAAATAAATAAAGTTCAGCTACCTAGAAGGCAGTGTCTTAACCAACAAAATAAATATATCTCAGGAGCCAAAATAGATCCAGGAACCTCAGTGGAAGGAATTCAGAAACCCTGATCTATGAGATGCACTGCAAAAAAAAAAAAAAAAAAAAAAAAAAAAAAAAAAAAAGTTCAGGCATTGTACCTGCTGCAGACACAACCGTGCCACCCGCCGGTGCCACCATCTGTTGCCAACCCAAACCACAATCCCTGGACCTGAGTAATACCACTGTGGCAAAATAAGCCAAGAGTTTGCAAACGGACATAGAGCTCAAACATCTTAAACAGCGAGCAGCACCCAAGCCAGAAGCCTGAGTGCTTACCAAAGACAGGACCACAGAGGCACAGTGAGTCCTCCAGATACTTGGATCAAGGAAGCCAGGTATCTGAGTATGTCCAGAGAAGCTGTGGGTCTTAGCCTGCGCACCGGTTCCAGCACTAGCTCTGTATGCCCAACCCATGCCCTGGGACCTAGTGCTACCCATGTGCACCTTGCCTGAGCCAGAGACAAGTGCTAGAGCCTGCGCTCCGCCTATGACCCTGGACCCTGTCTGTGCCTGCCCCACACCCCTGACCCACCACTGGCTGTCTGCACCTGCCCCACAGCGGGAGACTCGACACTATTCTAGAGCACCCAGCCCATCCTCTGGGTCAGGATCTTGCCCTGTGTACCCTGCCTGAGCCCAGGACCAGGCGCTAGGCGTCTGCGCCCACCCACGCCTGGGTCCAATGATAGCCACTGACCCAGCCTGCACCCTGGGACCTAGCAGCACTCTGGTGGTAATTGTGTGCACCCAGGGACTCTACAGCAACCCTTTGCCCAGGGTGCATCTTAGGAACCCATGGGCTAGCCCAGTTAGAATTTCCAGAGACACAGGAAAAGTCATCAAGATGCAATAACTGCACAGGGCCTCAGGGGGAGGTTCCAAGACTACTTTGGACATCCTCCACCCTTGTGGTAGGGAAGCACAGGCCTGAGTCTAGGGTGGAGAGTGCAGAGGCGCTGACTACAGGCTGGAAATACACAGAACCTGGGACTTGTACAGAATTTATTAACAGTGACACCAGACACCCTGAAACCTAAACCCAAAGCTGTCAAAGGAAAGAAAGGTGTCCAAACACCCAGAGAGTGGATTAAGAAGCTGACAAAAGAGTACAGAGCAAATAAGAGATATAGGATTATACTCCGAAGGCTACCATAGCAATCTGACATTCAAATATTATATGGACCCGACCACATATTTGTAAATTAGTAAGACTGTTTTTATTTTGTTTTGTTTGTTTTTCCCCTTATTTATTTTACTTTAATTTTTATATATATATTTGATAGTTGGCTTTGTTTTCTGGTCCCAAACAGTCAATAGTTTATTTTATTTTATTTTATTTTATTTTATTTTATTCTTGTGCTTTTTTTCCTCTTTTAACTACAAGAGTCCTACTATTTAACGGTCTCATTCTCAACAAGATATTACCTTCTCATACTTAAATTATTACTCAACCTAAACAAATCCTCTACCTAAACCTGACTCCAACAGAAATCACGAATACTGACCTACAAGAAATGCAAGAAGGGAGTTCCGAATCTTGATCTACAATATGATGAAAGGCTTTAAAATAAGTCTACAGGAAATGAAAGAGGAAATAGAAACACTAAGAAAGAATTAGAAAGAGGTCTGGAATGAAATGAAAGAGTCAATAAATGAAATGAAGACAACAATAGAAAGAAATTCTGGAAGATTAGATGAATTGGAAAGTCGAATATCACTGTTAGAAGACAGTTCATTCAAAACCAAAAACACAGTCAACAGCATACAGAAGTCAGTACAGCAACAAAACCTAAGCATCCAGCAACTATGGGACAATATGAAGCATCCTAACTTATGGATAAAAAGCACTGAAGAAGGGATAGAAGTACAGACCAAGGGCATCTGTAATATCTTCAAAGAAATAATCTCAGAGAATTTTCCAAATATGGAAATAGACTTGGATCTTCACATTCAGGAGACATATAGAACACCACTAAGACAAGATCAAAGAAGAACATCCCCACGTCATATAATAATCAAAATGACCAACATAGACATCAAGGAAAGAATCTTAAAAGCAGTGAGAACAAAAGGATGGATGAAAAATACAGGCAAAACAATAAGAATCACTCCAGACTATACATCCCAAGTCATGAATGCCAGGAGAGACTGGTATGATGTGTTCCAGACCCTGGAAGAAAACAACTTCCAACCAAAACTGCTATATCCAGCAAAATTATTATTTGACATTGAGGGAGAATGAAAAGTGTTTCACAATAACCAGAATTTTAAAAAATTCATGAATTCTAAGCCAACACTATAGAAAATACTTAAAGAAATAAACCATAAAGAAGAAAAAATAAGCAGACTCCTGAACCAGAGAAGAGATGAAGTTGATCAGCAGGGCATCTAAGTAAGAAGAAATAATACTATATGCAACAGAAGATAGAACACAAAATGACAGAAAAGAAACAACACATTTCAATAATAACACTGAATGTCTAAGGACTTAACTCTCCAATCAAAAGACACACAGTGAGACAGACTGGCTCAATCGGGAATAATAAATCCAGCACTGAATATTGCCACTGAGTCCGTTTGGGACAGAGTATTCTCAGAAAGGTGGGCAAAGGTTTCGGTTGTAGTTCTGCAGCCACTTATCTGCAGCGATTTTTTCCTTTTTATGAAATAAACTCCTTTAAGTTCCTGTTCACTGCGCTAAAAGTGGAGATTCCTCTCTGGGAAAAAAATCTGAATTGATTGACATGGACAAATGCCTCTTGTGAAATTGACCACTTTATTCTAGACACAAGATTTTTTTATATTTCCATATTTCCCCTGTGATTCCCTAGTAGAAAAGTGCAAACACCCAAAAAACAATAGTGAAATATATATGTAAATCACCAACCCTGAACAAGACAAAAGTAAGGCCTGTGACATCACAGGTTTTTGTGATTGAAATCAGTCCCATGACCCTGCAGGTGTGTCTTGTGCTTTAAGTCATCCCCTTTGGCCTTGCCTTGGCCTTGCAGCTGCAGAGGCTTTTAGTGGGAAAATTCCAGAAGAACAAAAGTCACACCCCAAATCACTTGAAGAATTCAGTTTTTAAGAGTTTTCTTTAACCCTTTCGGAACCTTTTATTCCTAGGGCTTAGTCCAATGTTCTTCTCTATCTAGCAACCTCCTTTGAGCTGAATGGGGACGAAGTCAGAGATTCCAGCTTTCATACATGTAGTTGGCATAGGGAAATCTGTGTACATTTATGATGATTTAGAGGATTTCGATGAATGTCTGCTGGATTTTGTCTGCAATACCATCTGCTGTCTGAACGCTTCACCCTATTAAACACTTAAAATATATTTTAGTAGACAGGGCCCAAAAAACAACATGAAGTTTTTGTTATATGTCTTTTGTTCTGTCATAACTATTTTAACCAGGTGGTGTTGCCCTGTCTCCAGGCAGTGCTATCACTAGGTGCAAAGGTCAAGATTCCTCCTAGCCCTCTCCTCTATTGTAATGATTAGAATGAAGGTCAAAGATAGGGAGGAATTCTGCATTTGTAATTGCTGTAGAAGGAATGCTTCCACAGTATCTGAATTCTGACTAGAATTACATCTTGAACAAAGCCAAGGGCGTTTAGAGGCTTAGACAAATTACTAGAAGGAAAAGGCAGCAACAGACTGGCAATGTGGATTAAAAAATATAATCCAAATATATGCTGTTTGCCAGAAACTCACCTTACAGCAAAAGACATTCACAGACTGAAAGTGAAAGGATGGAAAAGATATATCATGCCAATGGGGTCCAAAAACGGGCAGAAGTAGCAACACTGATATTCAACAAAACAGACTTTAAGCTAAAACACATCAGAAGAGACAAGGGCACTTCCTTTTATTAACAGGAACAATCTACCAAGAAGATATAATAATAATAAATGTTTATGCCCCAAATGTGGGTTAAGCCATATTTGTAAAACAAACCCTCTTGGACATAAGATCTCAAGTAGACCCAAATATAATAATAGTGGGAGACTTCAATACACCTGTCACACCACTGGATAGACCTTCAAGGCAAAGGATGAGAAAAGACTCTTCAAAACTAATGAAAACTATAAACCAAATGGGCTTAATAGACATATTTCAACCAGGAACAACAGAATGCACATTCTTCTCAACAGTCCATAGCACCTTCTCCAAAATAGATAATATTTTGGGACACAAAGCAAGCACCAGAAAATTCAAAAGATGTAATATAATTCCCTGCATCTTTTCAGACCATAATGGAATGAGAGTAGAAATCAACAACAGGAAACCCAAAAGAAACTACTTAAATACACAGAGATTGAATGATACACTATTGAATGACAAGTGGGTAAGATCAGAAATTAGGGGAGAAATAAAGAAATTTATGGAATTAAATGAAAATAGAGAAACAACTTACCAAAATCTATGGGACATTTTGAAGGCAGTGTTGAGAGGAACATTCATAGCATTGAGTGCCCACATAAGAAGAACAGAAAGTCACCAAGCAAACAACCTAATGACACAACTCAAGGACCTAGAAAGCCTGCAACAGCCCAATTCCAAAACCAACAGAAGGCAGGAAATGATTAAAATCAGAGCAGAAATAAATGAAATAGAGAACAAAAATCCAATTCAAATAATCAACAAAACAAAAAGCTGGTTTCTTGAGAAGATTAATAGGATTGACAAACTCCTGGCCAACCTTATCAAAAGAAAGACAGAATCAACTCAAATTATTAAAATCAGAAATGAAAAAGGAGACATCACCACAGATAGAGGAGAAATTCAAAGGATTATCAGAAACTATTTTGAGAATTTATACTCAAACAGACTGGAAAATATGGAAGAAATTGATAGATTTCTAAGCACATATATCCTACCTAAATTGAACCAAGAGAACATACAAAGCCTAAACCAACCAATAGCAAACAAAGAAAAAAAATAGCAATCAAAATTCTTCCAAAAAAGAAAATCCCAGGCCCTGATGGGTTCCCAGCTGAATTCTACAATATTTTCAGTGAAGAAATAATACCAATACTTCACAACTTGTTCTGGGAAATGGAAAGATATGGAATTCTCCCTAATTTCTTCTATGAGGCCAGTATCACATTAATCCCCAAACCAAATAAAGATACTTCAAGAAGGGAAAATTACAGACCAATGTCCTTAATGAACATCGATGCAAAAATTCTAAACAAAATACTAGCTATATGCATTCAAAACCATATCAAGAGAATTGTTCACCATGACCAAGTTGGTTTCATCCCAGAAAAGCAAGGCTGGTTCAACATACATAAATCAATACATGTTATTCACCACATAAATAGAACCAAGAACAAAAACCACATGATCATATCAATAGATGCTGAAAAAGCATTCGACAAAATCCAACACCAATTTATGTTAAAAACACTGCAGAAAATGGGAACAGAAGGAACATATTTCAATGTCATTAAGGCTATATACAATAAACCCAAAGCCAACATCATACTGAATGGAGAAAAACTGCAAGAATTCCCTTTAAAATCAGATACAAGACAAGGGTGCCCGTTATCACCACTCCTTTTCAATATAGTCTTTGAGATTCTTGCCACAGCAATAAGAAAAGGGAAGGCAATCAAAGCAATTCGAATAGGAAGAGAGGAGCTAAAACTGTCCTTATTAGCAGATGATATGAATCTTTATCTAGAAGATCCAATGAATTCAACCAAAAGATTTCTGGAGTTGATTGACCAATTCAACAAAGTTGCAGGATACAAAATCAACCTAAAGAAATCAGTTGCTTTTCTTTATGCCAACAATGAATCCACAACAAAAGAAATAAAACTATTCCATTTACTATAACCTATAAACCAATAAAATGCCTAGGAATAAACCTAACCAAAGATGTAAAAGACCTCTACAGAGAGAACTACAAAATATTAAAGAAAGAAGTTGAAGAAGATCTTGGAAGATGGAAAGATCTTTCTTGCTCATGGATAGGCAGAATAAATATCATCAAAATGGCTATTCTTCCAAAAGTGATCTACAGATTCAATGCAATCCTCATTAAAATACCAACATTTCTTATAGATCTGTAAAAATCAGTTATGAATTTTGTATGGAGAAAGAAAAGACCCAGAATAGCCAAAACAATTCTCAGCAACAAGAACCAGGCAGGAGACACCATAATCCTGGACTTCAAATTATACTATAGAACAGTAGTAGTAAAAACAGCATGTTATTGGCACAACAATAGGCAGACTGACCAGTGGAACAGAATAGAAGATACAGAAACAAACCCACACATTTATAGTCAACTGATATTTGACAAAGTGGCCAAACTCATACGCTGGAGAAAAGACAGCCTTTTAAACAAATGGTGCTGGGAGAATTGGCTATCCAATTTTAGTAGTTGGATCTGAATCCTTACTTCTCACCATGCACAGGAATCAACTCGAGATGGATCAAAGGCTTAGAAATTAGACCAGAGACTGTGAAGTTATTAGAGGAGAGCATAGGATCAACACTCCAACATATAGGCACAGGCAGTAACTTTTACAATAAGACTTCCAAAGCGCAGGAAATTAAAGCAAGAATTAATAAGTGGGATCTCTTCAAACTAAAAAGTTTACTCTCATCAAAGGAAACCATCTAGAACCTAAAGAGGAAGCCTACAGAATGGGAGAAGATTTTTACCAGCCACCACCCTGATAGGGGGCTAATATCCAGAATATATAAAGAGATCAAAAGGCTCTACACTAGCAAAACAAACAACCCAATCAAGAAATGGGCAACTGAACTGAATAGACACTTCACAAAAGAAGAGATACAAAGGGCCAATAGATACATGAAAAGATGTTCAACATCACTAGCCATCAGGGAGATGCAAATGAAAACTACGCTGAGATTCCATCTAACCCCAATCAGAGTGGCAAGCATAACGAAATCAAAACAACAATTGCTGGTGAGGATATGGGGAAAGAGGGACTCTTACACTGTTGGTGGGAGTGCAAAGTATTTCAGCCACTATGGAGATCAGTGTGGAGATTACTTAGAAAACTGGGACTAGATCCACCATTTGATCCGGCTATACTGCTCCTGGGTATCTTTTTCCAAAGGTCTTGAAATTAGAGAACTACATTAACATATGCATACCTATTTTCATAGCAGCACAGTTTATTATAGCCAAAATATGGAACTGTAAGACCCCCGCCGAGGGGAGACCCTCAATCAACCTCAGGATAAGCGACGTCAAGTACCACGAGAGACTTTATTTTCCTTGATGCAAAAGCAAAAGGTAAAAGTTTATTAAGGAGCCAGTGCACTGGGGCCGACTCATATAGGAGTTCGGCCCCGAGCCACTGAAACTGGGGGTATTTATAGGGAAAAGACCACTAGTTAGGGGGGTTTGGGCTAGATTGCATGCGTTTACAGAAAATTACAGAATCATTTGAAAAGTACATTCTGTAGTCAAGTGTTAGATAAAATACCAGGTGTAGTCAGTAAGCTCCCGGGTCAAGGCGCTCTGACCCAGACAGTATAGATAAGATGGGGTGGGCTTATCGCATATTTTACATTCCTAAGATGTAAGCTGCAGTAAAATATACTTTTCTTTTTAACTATTAGCTGGCTGCTAGGGGCTTATGATTTTTTCTTCTAAATGGAGCCTTTCAGAACCAACCTAGATCTCCCTCAACATATGAATGGATTGCAAAATTAAGGGAAATACATAAAATGAAATTCTATTCAGCTATAAAGAAGAATAAAATAATAGCATTTGCAAGAAGATGGAAGAAATTGGAGAACATTATGTTAAGTGATATTAGTCAAGCACAGAAAGAGAAGGGACATATGTTTTCTCTAATATGCCCAAGCTAGGGAGTAGTAGTAATACCAGAGGGTAATACCAGATGATGGAGGGGAAATCTCAGCAAAGCTAGAATGGAAGAATAGGAGAGGAAGAAAGCTGAGGTTGTTTAATGGAGGAGCTACATCTGAATATGTGTAATAGTATAAATATAACATGGTTAACCTGGACACTCTTTATTGGGAGAAGGAAAGAGAAATGAGGGGGGCGGAGGGAGAGTGCATGAAGCACAATATAAATGTACACTATTTTCTATATGTTCCATTTATACATAAAATAAAATATGGAAAAAATAAAAAATATAAAAAATATAAAAAATAAATGTTGTTGACTTATAATAGAAGGAGACAGGAACAAGTATAGTCCGATAGCAGATATTCAGAGTTTTAGAGTAGAGAATGAGTGATCTACTAAAAGGAAACATATAAAACCTATTACCTATCTTGGAATCAGGTAGCTAATTTATATTGATCATGTATTTGGCTATATATAGCAATTACTATTGGCACTCCTGCAATCTCAATTCATTCTTACCTCATCTGACCATGAAATCATTAATATTTTTTCTTGTGGTTGAGTTTTTGTTTACTTATCATTCATCTCATCTTGGTTTCTTTTCTTTCTTTTCTTTTTTTTTTTTTTTTTGATACTTGCGATTGAACCCAGGGGCATTTTACTTTTGAGCTATACTTCTCAGCCCTATTTTATTATATATTTTGTCTTGAAACATGTTCTCATTAAGTTGCTAATGGTTGAGCCACCACCCTGGCTTTTTCTTTTCTTTTTTTCTTATTTATATATTGACTCTTAGTATGCATCCTAATCTGACTTCCTTTTCCCAGTAATACAACTGTCTGTATGATGTTTTATGACACCACTCTGCTTTACACATAATCCTCTTAGCTGAGCTCTTCTTTTTCTTTTCTTTTTAAATAGATCCCTTTGATTTGCTGCCACTTCTCTTCCTTGCTGTTGATTTATCTGTAGGTCTTATTCTCATCTATCCTAATGAAAAATTCCAATATAAACGTAGACCTTTTATGTTTACTTATAAATGTTTGTTTTCAAGTTAAGAAAATTAAAAAATATAGATAATGTTATAAAGCACTGGTTTCAAGAGCATACAAACATCCACAAGTAACTAAAAATGGCAAAAATTAAAATCACTTTCTTAAAGAACTTTTGTTTTAATCAATTTTAAAAGTAATTATCAACAAATTAAAAATTTTCAAACTTTATCATGTTCAAGTACTTATGAAAAAATACTAAATGTGAAATTTGACTAGGATCAAACTTTCTGGTATTGTTCTTCTATCCAATGCCCATGTACCATATACCTTGAAGAGAGAGGAAGAAGAGGAGGAGATAGAGAGGGTGAAGACCCCATGTAAATTATAGTCTATTTTTGTGTTTATACAGATTTCTTAATGATTAATTTTGGGTATTCATTTATTACTATTTTCTAGTCCAGATCATCAGTGGAACAAACACCAGTGCTTTTTACCATTTAGGTTATAAAGAGGAGGTCAGGTCCATGGTTGTATGAGGAATCAACAAATTCTGATAACCTACTTCTAAAAATCCATTGAGAGGTCTGGTGAGAACCAACTATGAAATTTCAATGAACATTGATAAAAAGCAGAGATAATGATTATTAACATAATTGAAAGAAAAAAATCAAATGTGAAAACTGTTCAAATGACAGAAGCTGTAAAATCCCAAGTTATATTCTTTAAAATGATTTTAGTTGTAAAAGCTAAATTGTTGTTGCTTTGAGAAATTAAAAAAATAAGGCCTTTCTATTTTCGATTTATGTTGAATGCTTTTAAACATTAAAATATTTCAGAAAATGAAAGCCAACTTGAAACAATATCATTTTATAATTTTTACTAAGTGCACATTTGGATGGAGGAAGTTTTTTCTAGTTATAGTATCTTTATAGTATTATTGATGAGTGATAATTATCACTTAGTTTTCCATTTGAATTGGCATCATCACACTGAGTAACTGACGTTCTAAGTTAACCATCCAAGAAGCAACTTAATGTTAGCTGCAAAAGTTATCTGATTGAAATGTGTGGAGTTCTAAAAGCCATTAACTTTTATGTGCAGCATGAAAAGTTTGCTCCATTGGCATGCAATTTCATTTTTACAGTCAGAAGATAACAATAACATGAAAACATTACTACTGATGGAAATGTGCTTTGCATAGAATATAGAGTAAAAGAAAAATAAAAGATTAGTTATCCTGTGATAAGTGGCTTTGTATATATGATAGCAAAAAAGAAAATGAATGTACCTTAAGCAATGGGATGGCTTGAGAATAATAAATATGATACAATCGTCCCTGAAAAAGTAAAGTGAACAAAGCATCCAAAGTTATTTTCAACAATGCACCTAAAAGTTTTCTTTTCTGGAATCTATTGATGTGAAATGGAGAAAAGAGAAATAGCTTATTTCTTGAAAAATATGAAGAAAATAAGTTATGTAAATGAACATTAACAATACTGCCTAAATTGTTGGTAGTGTATTCCTTGTTCTGCCTTGATCTTTACAATTGTCTATACTAGGTCATTTACTCTTGTTATAGCTTTTTTTCCATACCATTAGGGATATTTTATTTTTCCAGTTGTCTTCAGAAAATTGACTCTGTACAATGAAGATTTCAGAGTTATTTTGTTTCATTTGATCTAGATTTTTATGCACGAAAAACATTATGCTAAAATATTATTATCCCTCAACATTGTTCTTATATTGTGCTTTTACAAGTCTCACAATTAGATAATTTCTTTGATACTGTTAAACAGTACTAAGAATTTCTCTAAGCTTATTGTCAGTGATATAAATACCTAATCAGTTCATAGTTGATAATGGTTATGAAATTTTTTGAAATACTTAACTGTGTTCAGTGCTTTCCTTTTCACATATATTCTCTCACTTGATATTGTGTGTATCAAAGAATGTCAGTTTCATTATTTACAGATAATGAAATGAAGGTTTAGCCACCCATTTCATGTCTTTTTACTCAAAAGCACTTATTAGGCACATGTATCTAATAGAAAATTTTATAGCCCATTAGTATATTGAAACCAATTTTTAAAAGTACCTACACTCATGGGTTTAATCTTAAATGTGAAGACAGTTAAAATATGTTCAAAATATGTTTATATTTTGTTTTAATTTTATTTTATTGGTGCACTGTATTCATACATCATAGTGGGATACAAACTTTTGTAGACATACATGCACACATCGCCCAGTCAGCCCCCACCCGATCCCCACCCCATTCCCTCCCAACCCCTCCTTCCCATGCTTGGTTTAGTGGTTGACATCTAGTATTATAGCAAATTATCCAAAATTAAAAATGATAATCTCACATAACAGTTTCATTTGTCTGATACCAAGCTTTTGATGGCTTAAAGATAACATTTCAATATTTCTTTTTGCTTTCTTTCTAACCAGAGAATATTTTTTTTCTATTTTTTTAGGTGAAACTATCATATTTATATATTTATTTTTCAGAAAAAAATTTATCCTAATATGGAATATGGATTCTAGATACCCAAAACGATCTTGAAAAAGAACAAAGCTAGAAGATATATATTTTCTGATTTCAAACCATATAAAGCTACAATAATTGAAACAGTGTAGTACTGTTCTAAAGGCAGATATATAAACCACTGGAGTTAAATACAAGCCTAGAGCTAAATTCTTCCCTATATTATCAAGTTATTTTTGACAAGGTTTCCACGAACATTTGGTGGTGGATATAATAATCTTTTAAGTAAATATTGTTGAAAAATAATAATTACATGGAAAAGAATAAAATTGGACCCTTACCTAATCCCATATACAAGTATTAACTCAAAATAAACAAAAGACCTAAATATAAGTCTTAAGACTATAAACTTTTAGGAGAAAATCTGGGTCATAAAGCCTCACAACATTGAAATTGGCAGTGATTTCTTAGATATGATTTCAATGGCACAGGCAAGAGAAGAGTATACAAACTCCCTAAAAAATAAAAAAATATTGTATATCCAAAGACAATGTAAACAGAGTTAAAAGTTACTAATAGAATTGGATAAAATATTTCCAAATGCTATATCTGAAGGTATATTAATATTCCAACTAGAAATCCTAAAAACTAACAACAATAAAGGCAAACAATACCCTTTAGAGATAGGTAAAAGACTAACATAAATAATGAATCTCCACAGATAACCAGTCTTAGTTGTCTGTTGGATGGAAAATCTTGTTTCTCTGGTTCTGGTGTGTGTTACCTAATTCTTCTTTGTAGTTAATCTCTTTGAGTATTTTCTCTAGTGCTGGTTTTGAAGACATAAATTCCTTCAGTTTCTTTTTGTCATGGAATCTTCTTATTTCCCCATCTAATTTGATAGAAAGTTTTGCTGGGTAGAAAATTTTTGGCTGGAAGTTATTTTCTTTCAGAGTTTGGAATATGTTACTCCAAGCCCTTCTGGCTCTCATGACTTGGTTTGGGAAGTCTGGAGTGATTCTAATTGGTTTGCCTCTGAATGTCACTTGGCCCTTTGTTTTTGTTGCCTTTAAGATTCTCTGCTTGGCTTCCACATTGGTCATTTTGACAATTATGTGGCATGGGGATCCTCTTCTCCGATCCTGTCTAAAGGGAGTTCTACAAGTTTCCTGGATCTGTGTATCAACCTCTTGCTCTATGTTTGGAAAATTTTCTGCTATTACTTCCTTGAAGAGATTGTTGATCCCTGTGGTATCACTTTCTTTTCCCTCCTCTATTCCAATTATTCTTAGGTTAGCTCTCTTAAAATGGGCCCATATTTCTTCAATGTCAGATTCCTGCTGTTGGATATTTTTTTCTAGATTAGAAGCTATGCGTTCATTTTTGGAATGATCATCTTCTAAGAGCGAGATTCTGTTCTCCATGTGGTCTAATCGGTTGTTTGTGCTTTGAATTGAGGCCTTTACTTTATTAATTACATCCTTTATCTCTTTTTGGCTCTCTCTGAGTTCTTTTCAAAGCACCTCTATTATGTCCACAGTTATTTTCCTGATTTGATCTTCTAGAAATCTCTGATTTTCTGTTTTATCGGGTTCTGATGTTGTTGGGTTGTGGGCATTCATTGCTCCAGTGTTATTCCTCTTTCCCATGATTTCGGAAGTTTGTGCCTTCTCTGGGTTCTTCCCTTGGGTCACTATGACTTCACTTAAGGTGCTCTGGATCTCGAGTCTGTAGTATCTCAGACCCCACTACTCCTTTACTGGGTTGTATCACAGAGTCTCCGACCCAGGGAATCGATAGAGGCTGCTTTAAACTATAGGGGGTGCCAGGTTGCATGTTCTCCTATGGTGTGATATCTCTGCCACCAGCACTCCCCCACTGGGTCAAGTCCCAGGAAGTACAGTACTGGGATTTCTCCTCTGTGGCCCGCATTTTGACTCACTGTTCTTGACTTTGCAGATGTAGCTGTACTGGACTCATTGAATCCACTGCTGCTGCCGCCGGTGGCAATATGGCGCCGCTGCTATGCCCTTGGCCATGAGGCTGGCTTATTTCTTCTTGGTTTTGAATTCCACTCTGAGTTCTTGCAGCGTGTGCTGAGCTCAGCCACTGGGACCTTTAGATGTTCCCTGAGCTGAAAAATCCCGCCTGGCTGTACCGCAGCGGCTCACCTGGGCTTGCTGTAGCCATCTGGTGAATTTACCGCTGCTATGAAAGGCACTGATTTTGTGGTAATGGAGATTGGTTGTTAGCGAGGCTCTTAAACCCCGCTTTTCTTGGTCGCCATCTTCCCGGAAGTCCCTCTTGAATTTTTTCTTGGTGAATATGTCTTCAATTGTATAAATAAGTGTTCAAAAGTAGGTTTTGTAACCTAAAAATTAATATGTTTTGCTATATGACACTGCCTCTACCATACTGTATTAGTTTTCTATTGCTGGTATAAAAATTATCACAAATTTAATGTCTTAAACAACACTAACTTATTTATCTTATAGTTTTTTATGCTAGAAGTTTGACATGTTTTTTACTGGGGTGAAATCAGCAGGTCCTCTATGTTGAGTTCCTTTCTGAAGGTTGCTATCAGCAAAAGTCACAACCATCCCATCAACTGCTGGAACCATAGCCATGAATTGTTTTGTCTTCAGTCTTGAGCAAAAAGTACCAAATGAGCTAGGAGTGGTGGCACATGCTCATAATTCTAGTACTTGGGAAGCTGAGACAGGAGGATTGCAGGTTCGCAGCCAGCCTTAGCTACTTAGTGAGGTACTCCACAAGTTAGTGAGATCCTGATTCAAAATAAGGAAAAAAAAAAGAGAGCTTGAGGTAGAGTTTGGAGGTAGAGTGCCTCGTGGTTCAATCCTCAGTACAGGAAGAAAGGAAGAAAGTAAGAAAAGAAAGGAAGAAATGAAGAAAGAAAGAAAGAAGAAAGGAAGAAAAGAAGGAAGGAAGGAAAGAAGTACCAAATGCCAAGGAATCTGCAAATTAACATTTAAGTCAGTCAGTATTCCTTTACACATTTCTTCAGTTCATTATCTCCTACTTTAAACATACAATGAATTACTAATATATTCTCCTTGTCTGAAGCATTACTTCTTTCCATTCAAGTATCTAGACTACAGCCAGAGTGTTTCTCCTAAAAGGAAAATGTACCAAGTTACTCTGTCATCAGCATTCTTGTAACCACAATCTAAAGATCTGATCACATAACTCTGAGGAAAAAAGATACATTTTCTTAGCATTTAGGGCTGAGTCCTTGTGAGGCTGGGCACTGGGGCTCTCAGGGCATCATGGTGGGAGGGAAAGGAGAGAATATGGGCAGTGCTCTTTACAGCACAGAGACTCGAAGCAAGACAGTGATCAGGGGGAAGAGAAACTATGTAATCCCCAAGGCTGCACCCTACAAACCTACCAACTACTGCCCAGTAAATCCATTACAATGGATTCTTCTACTTATGAGATTATAGATTATGGCCCTCATGACTCAATTACATCAGCTCCAAACACTAATAAATTTGTTTGTTAGATCTTTTATATCTAACTTTAGCACTCTGTTACTTCAAAACCATGTTGTGACTTGCTATTCATTCAGGATAAATTCCCAACTCATAAATCACCCTGAAAAATTTTAAATCCTCTGAATGTCCTGTGCTCTTTTTCATCTTCAGTTCTTTGCACATACCATCCTTTATTTTTTAATTTTTTCTCTTTCTTGCTCTTAATACTTTTTCTCACAATTTATCGCTCTTTATTACAAAATTGAAATTATCACCTTCTCTAGGAAATTCTTCCCTTTTGCTAAGCTCTGATCTATTTCTTTGAGGAAAAAAGTTCATGGGATAAAAATGTAAACTAAGAGAAATTTATTGAGATATATATGCTAAATCTAGATACTTTTAATATATGTTAAATAATTCCAAAAACAGTGTTGTAAATTAGTCATTATAGAAGTTACAAATGGCTGTATGACATATAAAATGCATTTTGGAAATGCTAGTTGGCTGTGGAGACATAGTGAGGATTTTGCCTTTCACCCATGCAGGGTCAAAATGGAGACTTCATTAGGGGTTACCAATTTAATCAGATTCATGGATGCCAACACCACACTAACAAAGTTCTCTGAAAATAATGCTAAAATATATTAATTTCCCAAGATGTTTTTTCTCAATAATCAAACTATCATGGGAAGTCACACCAGTAGGATTTGTTTGGTATACCAGAGAATAGAAGAAGTTGGTTGTATGATTCTGATATTCAATGTATTAGGCTTTGAATATCTATCATGTCTATTTCTACACATGCTTCTATTTGTGCAGGGTATCAAATATTCAGGTCATCCTCACAAAGTGATTTCTTTCTAGGAAGTACATGAATGGTCTACTGCCAATGATTGTCTTTTTTATTTTTTTAAATGACTTTTGGACTGATAAAACTAGAACTAAAGAAATGCTTCCATTCTTTAGATGTGATTAATAACCTTGATCCATTATTTCTGAATAATATCATTATCCATTTCTTCTCAGACTTTAGAGTAAAGACAGATTTGCTTGTTTTATTAAGACTATCTACGGGTACTGCATTATCCCATTTTGACTCTTTCAATTTGAACTCTTAGGTTTTAACACTGTTTTATAGCTGAAGAATTTTTACTTGAGTTTGAGTAATGTTCTTCAAGGTATATCTGTTTTTCCAATTCCAGAACCCTTACTTTCTTAAGTCTTACTTCTCAATCTCATTTCTGTTTCTATGTAAATATTAACCCATCAGAGCACTAACTACCCTCTGTCTCAGTTTGCTAATAGTAAGGCTGAGATGTTTCTTTAGATTTTTCTAATGTCTTTCTAGCTCAGGTTTTTTAAAATTAATATAAAGCAGTATTATTTCCTTTGTTACCCAATCTACCAGGTAATATCTTTAATAGTTCCAAGGAGGGATATGTTCTTAACTAAATTCTCACTCCAGTACTCCAGTTGCCCAGATACTAGCATAAGTTTAAATAAGGTTAAATATTACAATACTGTGAGCTTTCATTTTATTTTATTTTATTTTATTTTTTTGCTTTAATATGGTTGGTTGATCCTATTTATTGTAAAGAAAAGAGATTATAGTTTAGATGCTTCCTTGAGCTGCTTTTTAACTATCTTATATTTCACATTTTAAAGAAGAAATGGCTATATGTTATTAAAGAGGAAGTAAATTCTGTGATATACATTATAACCATACTAGATCAAAGGAGACATTTTTTATTCAGTGTGCAGGTGTGGAATTTTTGTGACAGAAGAGGATGTACCATGGGCAGTAAAATAAGGAAAACAAAATTACCCTGGCTTCACACATTTGCTTTGCAACATCTGTTTAGGTGGAAGGCATTTTTCTTCCTATTATTGAAGAGTTTGGTCATGACAAGCCATGTCTGTCTATTTCCCTGGTTATTCTGAAAGCTTCAAGTCCAAAGGGATTGAAGTAGCCTAAATAAATTGCTCTGGTGCCAGTAAATAGTGACTCTGCATCAGGGGCAGAGTGAGCATCTGCTTTTCCTAAAATCCTGGAGCCAAGTGTGATATCTGGGGACAGGGGGTAGAATTGGGCTGACAGCTTAGTTTTTCTGCTGCCTTGAATTTACTAAAGTTAGCTTTGAAAATAGCCCAACTTAATCAATGTAGCTCAGTTTGTCATATCATTGTTTTCAGGGACACAAGCTTTTCCTCAACACCTGTGTCCTGAGTCAGTGCCCCCCACTTCATGTACTCCTATCCGAAGGATTACCATCTTTATATGGAGATCTCTTAAATACAAATGCAACCTCCACTTAAAGTACCATATTGACAAAGAGACCATATGGCTGTTGTGCTAATAATCCTGGATATTACCAGTATCCAGTTAACAATTTTTCTCTCTTGGGGTGAATGAAAGGGAAGTAGGAAGGACTTTTGTTACTGGTTAATGAAAAGCCAAATTACTATTTCACAGCAGGAACCATCATAAACTATAAACAGAAAGAAAAACAAACAACAAAAAAATCAAAACACATAATTACAGTCACTGCACTGTTGGGATCCAACCCATTATTTGGTAAATGGAATTGAAATTGGAGTGAGTAAAACAATTGTTATAAAGGAAACTAATTTATAGTTTCTATATCCTATTACTCATAATAAATTTATACCTAAAATCCTTAAAAATAGGAAATATGTGTATATCTTGATGTCTGAGAGCAACACTGAAGAATTGAAAGCAATATTGCTTTACATTTTAAGATCAAAGAAATGGGGATAGAAAGAACTAGTGATACTATTAATTATGGCCATAAATTCAGTAGCATGCTTCAGCAAAAGGATACTGTAAAAGATGTCTTTTGGATTTTTCCTTGTCTACATCCTATCTTCAAAAATACTTGAAAGTACTGTTTAACCCTAATGGATCTTTAACCTGCAAATCACCTGATGTTATGTAGAAACAGTATCCAACCTCATTGCGTATCACTTGAGGAGTGGCTATTATCTTGAACTCAATCTGAATGCTGAATATTTTCTTAAATCAGTTGAGACACTTGACTCAGATGCCTTATTTTTTATTGTATATTTACTTTTCCAGATATCTTACTGATGGAGAGGTAAAGAAGTCCAATGGATTCACTGTTTACATGTTTCCCATAAGACACATAGCTGAGTCCTTTATAAGGCATAATATGTCATATTCTGGGTCCTAACAATTTATTATCACAGAAAATCTAAGTCAGCATTCTTCAGTTCAATTTCCCCCAATTTAGAGCATTCTATTTGATATAACATAAAAAGTAAACATAGTGGGCAAAATAAAGTAATTGATAAGCCCTAATCTTAAAGATAAATTCTACCAATAGAGAGGTATGGTTTATCATAAAGAGATATGAAAGTTTTGTATAATCTAGTCATTTCCATCAACTTAAAATTGATAACTTAGTTATTTATATTTTCTACCACAATGTCTTATCTCTTTAGAGTAAAATATTTATTCAGAAATATTTGTTCAGAAAACCTTCTTTAAATGAATTATGCTTTAGTGAAATGCATACTGTTACTCCTTATGAATATTAATCCTGTTGGTCTCATCCCATAAGTTTCAACAATAAAAACTGTCACAGGGAAGGAGGAGTCACAAGTAAGTAAGCTGAAAATAATTGTAAAAGCATGGTATTTGATAAAGAACATGAGGGTGTGGAAGGGTTGTTTGGAAATATCTATACTTCTGTATGACCACAAATATTCATCCTTTACTTTAAATAAATCTCATAGCTTTTTATAATATGCACATTTCTATTCCTAAGCTTTGCCATTGAGAAGCCAATATTTTATAATTTTTTAACTGATAATGGGCTTTTGATATAATTATCAGCACCTGCTAACTGTGTATATATATATTTTGAAGTACTGGGGATGGAACCCAGGGGCATTCTACCTCCAAGCTATTCCTCTAGCCCTATTTTTTATTTTTTATTTTAATTCAGGGTCTCACTGAGTTGCAAAGTGCCTGATTAAATAGCTGAGGCTGTCTACAAACCATGGTCCTCCTGTTTCAGCCTCTCGAATGCTGGGATTACAAGCATGCACCACCATGCCCAGCTTGACTGCTTTTATTTTTAAATGACAATTTTATTATTTTTGCTGACGTGAGGCAGGGTTTATGTTTAACAGGAGATGTGAAGAAAAATAGAAGAGCAGTAAAGTGATATGGAGAAAAATAGTAAACGTGATATTGCTTACATACCATTTTTAGAAAACATTGAAAATATTTGGAAAATGATACTATAGGCTCTTGCTTTTGCTGATGGGAAGTTCTTCCTAGTAAGGGGGCTGTGAGGAGGGATTGAAATTAGCCATCTTTTTTTTTTTTAATAAGACCTGTTAGTCATTTTACTCAGTTATCTGATTTTTTCTGCCACGTGGATTTCCAATTTATTGGATCTAATTTTCTTTTTTGCAGACTACCTGTGTGAGTCATATCTTAGCAAAATTTCAGAGGTCAATAGTAAGCTCTAAAGTTGCAGAACAGTGGGAAGAAAGGACATCAGGAGGGCGCAATACATTTGTTAAGTGCCTTATGCAAACCACAGAAAATGATACAGGCAGAAATGTTTCATTTCCTGAGGCTGTGGAGTTACTGCATATTTCATGTCATGGAATAGATAACATAGAAGGGCTGGAGGAAAATTGCTAGTTTCCACGGGACCAACTTGAAAATAATTCATTGGATTGGATTCTTTTGGAAATGTGCACATATTCTGTGTGTGTTTTTACCAGGCAAATTCAGCATCTTAATGGTATAATAAAAACTATCATTGAAGAAATATACACATTGTTCCTACCAGAATGCATGGTGGTGTTGGTAGGTGTGGAGGAAGGAACAGATAGATGTTCCCTGAGGTAGACTCTGTTTTGTTTCCCAACACATTGATGTCTTTTGCACTTTTGAGCAAGTACCCAAAGAGGGACATGGGGGAGGGGCAATGGAAGTGGTTGGCATCTTATAAGATTTATGAACTGCTAAATTTAGAAATGTCATTTTGTTATTGCCAGTGAACTGCTGGCGTCTTTGTATGAGTCACTAAGAAAAAATAGCAATCACCTCTTTTGCAAGCGCTAGTATGAGTAACGCAAAATGGGTTCAATTAATCATTTTAACCACTGAATTCACTCTGGATAAACAAAGTGTGTATCAGATGATACGCCCTAGAAAGGTAGTCATCCTTACAAAATGCTGCTCTCTGCAGCTATGCTCTTCTCATTATCCTATTGCAAATAGTTTTCTGAAAGAAAAAACTGTTCAAGCAAAATATTAAACAGCATTCATTTGTCATTTTCCTGCAGGGACTAGGCAGCAACCTGCTGTGGCTGAAAATATGTGGTCATTATGGAGCTGGTATTGAATTGTTTGTTTATCTCTATCTAGCAGAGGGGAGAGGTTTCGATGATGTTACTTTCTGATTGGTAATTTCAGGCGTGTCTGCTTTCTAGAGGCACAGCTTCTATCCAGAAATGTTATTAATAGATGAGTGTGTAAACATGCTGTTTGTGTGTGTGTGTGTGTGTGTGTTTTATAATGTTCACATAATTTTCTGTGCCACGAGCTCTTATCAACCTAAGGAATGGTGATGAGCTCCACTTCCTTGTTAACTTATGGTGTTCTATAGCACAATGAGGGAGCTGCTTGTTCTTCTGAGAGCTGAAACATTTCCTGTCAATGGATTAGTTAGGATGTCTTAGACACCTTAGTCATTCTGACCATATGGCTTTGGCAAATGGATCAGAGGGAGAGTTCAGCGTCTATATGTGTTTGGTTATCTCTTTCATCCCTCTACATGAAGTAGCATGCATTTTTTTTAAGGCAGAGAAACTTTAGATCTGTTTCTCCTCTCTTTTCTTCCATCTCTCTTTTTCCTCCCCCTTCTACTTCCTTTACTTTATTGCTCTTATTCCCTGTGTTAATTCATACTATAGTCACTGTACTAAAACACGATCCAAGAAAGTAATAAAATACACCCATCTACTCAAGTTCCCCGGACAAAATGACTCTAGTCTACTTAATGGTAACTTCAGATAGCATCCTGCCGTAACGACCTTTCCAAATCCTTTACTATTTAAACCTGTTTCATTTTGTTCTCTGCTCAGATAGCTCAAGAAACTTCTTACAATTTTCTGAAACATTCCTTACTCAAAGACTGCAAAATCATCCTTTCACCCCATTTAGTTAGAAACAGAATTTCAGGTTCATTAGCTTTATATCTAAATTTGTTATCAGTTTTGGGCACTCTGTGGAGCTTCCTTTGCAGTTTTCTAGGTCCTCTTTAAGTTAGAGTATGCAGAACTCAACATAAAATTGTCTTAAAGATGCTTTCCCAGTGCAAGTAAATAGTAAGTGGCAAAGTTAAAAATAAATGGGGGCAATGTATCTTCCCCAAATTCTTATTGTCATGTATGTCTAAAAGAATATATTCAGTAAAGGTGAAGATTTGTTGATCTGAAAATCTAGTAAGGAAAATGACTTCAGCATATAGAATAGAGTATAAAACATGGCTTACCAATTCTTCCCTATTTGTTTCATACTTAGGAGTTGGGAGAGCACACTTTGATGAACAGAAAGTTGAGCATAAGGTGAAAGAATTCTGTTTCATCACCAGCGACAGCTATGTTTGAAGAAAGTATTCATCCTGAATATGTTCTGATAATAACACCGATTTGTGATATTTCCATTAAACAAATCTACTTTGAGGGTGAGGAGAGAACAAGAAAATGTAAAGATGTTTGAAAAGGGATCAAAATATTACTTGTTCAATAAACTGTAAAGTTGTTCTCCCAGGCAGAAAGGAGACAATCAAGGGTTTTATTACTATCTGAATGAAGGGGCTTTAATTGCCCATATATACTGCTAGGCTTCTTTGCCTCATTAAGTGTATGGACAGTCTTATCATGCAGTGGGAGGAAATAGAAAAAAATTAAGTGGAGTTAAAACCACAAGTTGAATAATTATCTTATAGTAATATCTACCCTGAATGCAAGATGTATAATCTGACCTCTCTGTCTCTCTGTGTGAATAAATGTTATCTAACTTTTTAGAAAAACTTTACCCTTGACTCATTGCCTCACAAAACCCTGCCGACCATCCATCACCAGTGAACTAGAATAATCGATTCTTAATAAAGATGGCATCCAGCATTTACTCAGTCCTTACTATGCTCTGGGATATTAATATACCTAAAGTATATTCTGGTTATAATGTACTTTATACCCAATGTAACAATGTAATTGTCAGAGGTAATTCCTCCATCTTTTGACTATATTGCTGTGAATGAATGGCTACTTAACCTGTGATGAATGCATTCCTGTTCTTATCTTATATAAAGAGGAGGAAATAGGTCCAAAGAATTTTGTCACAATTTGTCATAGTTTTGAACTCAAATTTATAAAGTTAAAGTTCATGTTTTCCTCCATATGCCCTTGTTACTCTGATGGATTTCTCAGACTTCCTCCTTCTCTTTCTTGGTGCTGCTTAAAAATATACATGCAATACAGGCATAGTGATGTATGCTCTTAATACCAGTCAGTACCTGGAAGTGTGAGACAAAAGTACAGGTTCAAAGCCAGCCTCAGAAACGTAGAAAGACTCTGTTTAAAAAAAAATGCCTGGGGGTGTAGCTTGGAGGTAGAATGTGCCCAGGTCCAAGCCCAATACCCTCCTCCTCCTCCTCCTCCTCCTACACACACACACACACACACACACACACACACACACACTCATACATAAGCAAACCATAGTTTTTCAGTCATAACACTTTCTCCAAGACAGATGAGGGCACTGAATTAGATTTGCACAATTAAATACTTTTGAAATTTTTTCTATTAGAGAAGCCCAAGTTAGTCATAGTAATAAGAATAGATTATGCCAGTGATACGCAGAAACTGAGGCTGTGGAACCTTAACAGGCAATCTATTATGAGAATAAGTATCATCGTTGCATCATTTTAGTATTGTTGTAGTTATTGGTTTTAAAATAAAATTCAGTTCCAGCTACTTCAAGTGCGATGAATACAATTCCCTTTATGAGGCATTTATACTGTGCTCATGTTTCTCTCTCCCTCTCTCTCTCCCTCTCTCTCTTCCTATCTTTCCCCCTATACTTCTTTCTTCAGTCTTTTTATGTGAGCCACAAAATTATAGGTTTGTGTCTTACTGTACTTCATGGTTGAGTAAGTTGGGCCAGGGTGATAACCCAAGGGAATATTAATAATCCTTGTTTTAACAAGCCTAAATTGATACCACTGTCAGAAGTTAATTGCTCAGTTACACTCCTGGTGCTTAGGATTACTAAGTAGCAAGAGATAGTGGTAGGAAAAAAGATTTTCATTTGTGCAAAAGCTTTCTTCTTAAGATTTGTGCTACTGACGAGAAGCACATTATTATTCTGGAATATTTGACTATGTATTGTACAAAAAGTGGAAGTGTTTTTATATCTATTCTTTAGTACTTCTGAGGTCCAAAGTCACATGGGTCACAGGCAGAACATGTTTATAAACTTACAAAGTGTCTGAGCCTGGATGCCTGGGTGAGCTGGAAAGCTGTATTTTATTTTAAAACTGCACACCCCTGGTCCTTTGTCAGAATGGCTGCCACCAGCTGATAGGTTTTACCTCCTGGGTAACTTTCTCTACTTTGTGTGGGAAGAGGCAGCACATCCTTCCATTCTAATCTTCTCTATACTTCCTGGAGGCTGAAACACATCTGCCTGATCTCAGTCTCACTATCGTAGGATGAAGAATATGTGTTAGGCTCAGGAAGAGGGGCAGTCACAAGAATAGGTAATGATGGTGAGATGATTATCAGATAGTTGAACTCTGAAAACTCTAGGAAAGTCTCCAAACCATTCATCCTTTCTGAAAGTGTAACTAGAAGCTTTCCAAATGCTTTTTCATATTTCATCATTAGGTTATAAGAGGGGATCAAGGCTTCAATGACTATTTAATTTTCTTATTTGAAAATGGGAATTAAACCCATCTACCAGGGTCTTGTATAAAATTTTTTTTGAGGTAGCATTTGTGAAGGAGCCTAGCATAACATCTGTAACAAAAGGATAGTATTTAGATGTATGTGCCGATGTGATCCTAATCCTCTAAACTTTATCAATAATCTTTCCTGCCAATTGTCAGTGAGACTTCAGAATTGGTGCTCTAAAAGAAACTTAGTGCTGCAGATGTAAACTGCGAAATATTAGAAATCAGAGCCCTACTTGTCATTATACTTGACCTAAGACACGGTGAATGAAATATATGCAGTATACAAGACTGCTTTCTTTTCCTCTTCCTCTCTTTTCCTTCCTATCTTTCATCATGTGGATATATATATATATATATATATACATCTGATACCCCTGGGACTGAGGGACCTGGTATATATATACATACATACACACATACATACATACATACATACATACATACATACCTGGGGTTCCTGGAAACCCTTGTACCTCCGGGCTATACTCCCAGACCTATTTTTATACTTTTTTATTTGGAAACAGGGTCTCTTAAGCCAGTGTAGCTGGCTTCAAACCTGCGCCATCCTCCTGTCTCCGTCTCCCAAGCACGGGGATTACAAGTGTGTGCCACCACGCACATCGATGTGTGTTTATATTTTAAATCACTCTCTAATTTTGTGTAACCTGCTCTTCCTTAATGTGCATCACTGTGTGTGAAGTGCTGTGATACCCCTGAGGCTGAGGGAGGTGCTAGAACAACAGGTGGTCAGAAGTCACAATTAGACTACTCTTATGCCTCCTGACCTAGCTTTACCATTTGCTGCTCACATGGGAAAATCGCTTAAAATCTCCAACCATTAAATTTAGGATATACAACATATAACTATGCATGCACAGTGTAGAATATACTTTAATATAGAATGCCTAGTGAAGATAATAGGAGTCAGGCTTCTGATCTTAATGATGTTTATATCTTGACTCTGCTTACTTGCTTTTTGAACTTTGACAAATTATAAGGCTTCTTGGTGCCTCTGATTCATTCTCTATAAAATAGCTTACTATAAAAATTAAGTGAATTAAAATATGCATTATGTTCAGAAAAAAGTGTGACTCAATAAATGTTATAAATGAATAGATAAGTTTTTCATAAATGCCATATTTGCTATTCTTTGTCATATTATCGACCTCATTTAGACTACTTAGCATCCCATGCAAGTGATAAGTACTTAGTCACTGTTGAATGTCAGGTGGTAGGCTGCTGCCACATAGAAATGACACATACTTTAAGAACCTGTCAGTATGGGGTATATACTATTTGCATGGCACATACAAGAAGCATTGTATAGATTCAGTGGTCCAGATGATCATTTTATAAAATAGTAGCCAAATTAAAAGGCCAAGTATTGGTGAAGATATGGAACTACCAGAATTCTGGTATTGATGTAATTAGAATAATTATTTTAGAAAAATAATGTTTATCAAAATGATCAGTATCTATCAAAGTTCAAACTTTGTGTCCAGTACTGTAGTGATTTCACTTTCAGATAATATAACCATGACAAATCAGTGCAGTTTATGCCAAAGGACATAAGCAGGAATGTGTGTATGAGTGTTCTTCATAATAGATTAAAACTGGAGGAAAAGCACCATCAAAATTAGAATAGACAAGAAAAATATATTTAATATCTAAATAAAGATATTGTACAGTGATAAAAATAAACAAAGAATTGATAAGCTTAACATATTGATGATTCTTACACACAGTATTGAATAAAACAAGCAGATACAAAAAAGGATATACTATAAGACTGTTTCTATGAGATCTTACAAAAAGTCAAAACTGCTAGATAAAGATCTGTAAGATGAGGACTCTCTTTGCAGGTAGGCAGCAACGGGCAATGTTCACAAGAAGGGCTTCTGGATGCTGGTTATATGTTTATAATTGTTTGTAATTTGTGAAAATTGATTAAGCATATATATTTTATGAAATTTTTCTCTAAGGGTTTATTTCAATAAACATATTTAATAAATAAAAGAGATAAAATAGGAATGCCATGCATTGCTTCAGAATTTATCTGACAGTAAGATTTCACAACTCACCTCAGGCTGTTTGGTTTTCAAATCCTGAGCCAGAATTCAGCAGCTATATATTGAACCAAATTACTTTGGCTGTGTCTCAAATAGTAGCATACTTGATAAGTGCTTGTATTTATGAAGGTGAAGTTTTAATCTTTATAAACAAAATTTAATAATCTTAAATTTTTAATTGCAAAATTATAATTTTGGGGAATATATTTGATCTTCTAGCATCAATACAGCTTATTAACATTTTTTCTTTTGAGGGTACATACATACACTTAAAAATTCTTTGAAAAATAAAATAAAATAATAGCCATCTAAATTGACTTTCAGTCCATTCTGAGTATATTTCAAATTTGGCCTGAACTATATAAAGCCTATATTTATTTTAAAGAGACTTTATCAAGAGGAGTCATTTAGGAGGTTGAAGAATCTATCAGTGACTTGTAGCCTACTTATATATATTGTGAAAGATTTAAGAAACATATTGGTCTTCTAACCTAAACCATGACTCCCCCAATGACTCAGATATATTTTCATTAGCTGGGATACTTGTACAAATCATTACATTGGGAGTTGGGGATTCAGCTCACTGGCAGAGTGCTTGCCTAGCACACACAATGCTCTGGGTTTTATCCATGGCCCTATAAAAAATGAAAAAAAATTAAAAATACAAAGTCAAAGTAGAAAAATCCCTCCCCCAAATTCAAATCATTACTTTGATTGGCACACATACAGGTTGAGCACCCCAGGAAAAGAGTTTAACATACACAACATATATTAAGGACTTCTCTTGCAATCAAGGTCTGTGAAAGAGAAGAAAGACGTGAGGTTCAGTAGAAAGTTAAGCCAAGTTGTGATGCAGGTTCAGTGACAGTCACAGTTGATTCTTTGGGAAGTTTTGGAGTTTGGATCACCTATAGAGCTGCTCCAAATTAGGCCAATTGCCTGCCATTTATAGTTCCTCATCTATTAGTTTTAGATATAGGCTCCCAAAAGAAGGAGTACGTCTGAGTAGACTACATCTCTCATGAGCAAAGAAGCTCTTTACAACTGGGATAATCCTTGAGAAGGCTGAAAGCTAAAGGTTGATTTTTATCAGTCTGTTTAGCTTCGGGAGGAACAAAGTCTTCATTGAAGGGAGATCTGAGCAATACATGATTAAACATGATCATCTGTTGTCTACTTGAGTTGTCTTCTTCAAAATTCTGGAATCTTCTACTTGGGATTCTTCTAGATATCTTTGTGGGGAAAATTGGAAAGAAGCTTAGCAAGAAGTTGTAGTCACTGTCACTTTAGCTGGTCTGGACATAGGAGAGCAAATGATGTCCATCATCTCTTTCTTTCACTGCCCGTTCTATCTTATACTTACTCTCCACAAATGTACCTGCTAGGGCTCAAGGGTACTGCATTTCTGGTCCTCAGGGACTCAGATTAGGTGTTGCTTTTGTCCATTTATTCTCACAAACTAGGTAAAGGTGTGCTAGAGATGCCCAAGCAGATGGACTGGGTGTCATAATCTTCTTGTCTTCATTGTTTAGTAACAGCCATACCTCTTCTTCATCATCAAAGTTCATTGCTTCAGTCAATATTATGTCTTATCTCTTTGTCTGCTGATCCTAAAGTTCTTAGGTGGCAGCCACAGCTTACATTTCAATAGTACCTCTGTTATATCCCTTGGAAGAAGTGTTCTGCTTTTTGGAATCAGTACTGTTAAATATAGAGTCCATAATTGAAGATATAAAAATCACACATTGCCAATTGGATTATTTGGGGTGATTTAATTGAGCTCACGTATGCCTCCAGCTCTTGATTCCTAGACATGAATATTGTTCTTCCTATGGTGGTGGGGATGCAACTACTGTTGCTGATTTGATGAGTGTACAGTAGCTCAGAGCCTTGTGTGGCATCGCATTTCCGGCTGGTGTTGCACACTATAGAACTAGCTCATCTCATTGTCATAAGCTTGTCTTTGTACCTCCTTTGCTGTAAATTGGATTTTCTGGTCATTATGTTATGTGGAATCCAAGTATCTAATGTTTCTTAACTCCTCAGATAATGAAATTGGTTAAGCCCCTAGAAGCAGAAAAGACAATCCAAATCTGAAATATATGTTCATTACTATCAGAATATGTTGCTTTTCTAGTGTCTTTGCATCAAATATCCCGCTGTTTACCTTGAGGGATGCTGCTGTATTGGGGACTGCATTGCTGACAGTTGGATGTTTGTGCTGGCAATAGTGAGATAAGCTCTGATAATGTTGGATGGATCCCAAGAGATTGACCTTCAATCTAGTCTTCATCCTTATCTCCTTAATCTCTTTACGTGATCATAGTGTCAGCATTATGACACAATTACAGATACAACATTCACTGGCCAGATTTTTATGTCTTCCTGGTTTTTCAGTGCTTTTTCTATCATGAGTGCTCTTCTAGCAGATGTTAGCATGCAATGAGAAAGATCTTCATATTTTGTGCTTTCTTCTGTGTGTCTATTCTATATACCTCTCCCACAGAACTGCATATGTTGTATATTCTGTTTTCACTCAGGGTTCTGATCACCTAAGTAAGCCATTTGCCACTGTTCTTAAAACCTTATTTATTCCAAACTCATGTTTCTTTTATTTCCACCCCAAATAGATAACAGGTACTCCCACCCATGATTATACACATGGAAGGATTTTTTTCCCTCAGCACTATCCCTCACTGCCTCTGTGAGGAAGGCATTAATGCAACTGCCATTTAATTTCAGATTTTACATTACACTGAGTTGACTTTTTTATTATGAGACATCCTTTTGCTCTGTCTTCTATCATTTGCTAAATTTCATCATCATAAGATTTGTTTTACATATATGCTTGTGTCTATGTGTGAAAGAAGTTATGCTTCATCATGGGGATGTTTATTCTTTTTCAATTCAATTTGATTCAATGTATTGCAATTAAGTGCAATATATAATTTGACAGAAAATAAAATATGTCACATAGACTGTTATTTCCAATAAGTTATAATTTTTTAAGGAGAGAAGAATATAGAAATGCAAATGTAAATAGATAATAGTAAATGGGGATATTATTAAATATTTTAGGGATGAGGAATCATTTAAAACAGGTCTTGAAGAGCACCTGACTTTAGTAAATCCTCCATAAATATTGCCAGTAATAGTGATGGGTTTTTTTCTTAATTGATGTCTATCTGAATAGGAATGGGAAAAGTTAAATAGCATTTGCTAAAGACAGTGAATTTGAATAATTAATCACATTTATAGAAGATAAAGGGAAAGAAGATAGGAAGAGAAGAAAAGAAAGAAACTGGATTTCAAAGAGATAGAAGTGATTGTCAATGTTGGTCATATGTGAGTAGGCTTGAAACCAGATATTTTTTGAGGCTATGCAGGCTTGAAGCAGTATAGATATACTGAACTATTAAAGAAAGGAGAAAGGGGGAGATGTGAAAGGGAAGAGATGCCAGCAGGCAGAACTAGAGGCTAACTTCTCTTACTTTACAATTTTATGTAGAGCTATCTGTATTAATGTTTTTCCTTTTTCCCTTTCAAGAGTGTTATGTAAGTAGATCTCTCTTTTAAATTGAATATAGTTGCTTGGTTTCAATGACAGAAGAGGTCATTACATTTTGATGACAGCTCAACCACTATGCATTTAAATAGATCAACAACCCAGGAGGATTCAAGAGTTCAAGGGCTTTGGAATGAAACTCTCCTCCCTTGGTTGCCTTTCAAAGTCATCCTAGTTTACTGATAATTCTAAAATATTATTTTATTCACATATGTTGAGATTAAAGGGAATTATATTTATGATTTCAATGATTTACCTAGGCTACAAATAGCACTATTATGAAAAAGGGTCTAGAAGTAAAAGTTATATATCCATCCATAATCACTGATTCAGAGCAGTTCTGACACTTGCTTTTGAATAATGATTGCTTCATCTCCATGACCTTTAAAATATTTAATATTTCAAGTTACTTATGTCACAGGAGAAGGGTTGATTCTGTGAAAGGTCCATGGCAGCTCTTCAGTGGGGCAGAGAGGGAAACAACTCAGGACCAGCAGGGTCCTTGGCTTATATGACAGAAAAAAAAATTTAGCACATGCCAGTCATAGACATATATTTAAGAATGTAAGAAATACACATTCAAGGGATAATGCAGAACAGCTAAAAATTGAGAGAGGCATGTTTGGGAACTCAGGGCTCTATTTTTAGGGTTTTTGTAAGGGGTGAGTAGGAAATGTATGTGAGGATTATTATGTGAGGATTACATCAGTCCAGTAATCACAAGATGATTTAGGAGATTTTTGTGGGTCATACTCCAGGTCCTGACAGGGCCTTTGCTGTCTCATCAGTAGGCATTCATTTTTTAAACTGTTTAAGGAGAGCCAATAGTGCCCCAGAAGATTACTTTTTTGTGTGCCCTCTGTTTTCTGATGAACAAATATCTCCCTGAGGGGAGTCAACAGTGCTCAGGGTAATGAGTAAAAACCTGTACATTCCTCAGAAGCTTTTGAGATTAAGATGCCTGGGTGAGGAGTAAGAAAGAGTGTTGGGGAATTTTGCCACAGGCTTCCATATTAAAGTTACATTTTCCTTATTCTCCTATTAGGTCTCCTTTCTACATATTTTGTCCATCCTACCTAAATTATAGGAGAATTTCTTGTTATTTAGTTAGAAGGAATGAATGCTGAAAAGTTCTCTTCTGGGACCTTGTGGACCACTCAAGATGAAACAGAGATTATTAAACATGATAACTTAAAATCTTCTAGAACTCTAGGCTTGCAAAAGAAATGATACAATCCTGACAAGTCCATGAAATAAAAAATACCACCCCTCAAGACGTGACAGCTGTGATGTGGATTGGAAAGGGAGTAAAAAATAGAAGGGGAAAAAGAAAGAAAGAAAGAAAGAAAGAAAGAAAGAAAGAAAGAAAGAAAGAAAGAAAGAAAGAAAGAAAAAGAAATATAGTGGGCAGTGCTTCAAAGAGAAAACAAAATACCTGGATTAGTCAGGGTTCTCTACAGTTACAGAACTCACAGAATATGTATATTAATAAAGGAGGATTTAACAAATCAGCTCACAGTCAAAAGCAGTTCAGTGTCAAGTGGCTGCCCACAAGTGAAGAGCAAGAGGAACCAGCAGCTGGTTGAGCAGTCAAGAGCTGGAGTCTCAAACTAGTAGTAACTGTTAATATAGTCCCAGTCCAAGATGAAAAGGCTAGGAAACTCTCCAGAGAAACGATGGGTGAAGTCCAGTTTGAGCAACAAAGAGGAAGTCCCATATCCCAGGCAAGAGCACACACACTTTCCTCAGGAAGAACCATACATGTTCCCATGCTTCTTCCTCCTTTCTCTCATCCAGGACCCCAGCCTGTCAGAAGAGTGCTCTCCAGTGCAAGGTGGGACGTATTCAATTACCATTCTACTTGCCGATCATCTCAAACACACTCAAGGTCACGTAATCTTAGGTGTTTTATAATCCAGTCAGTTGACAATCCAGATTAATCATCCCAATACCTGATTGAAATTTTGTGACTTGAAAATCCTCAATTTAACCTAATTCTGAAAAATTTTTCACTTATGTGGAATAGATTAATGGTATTTTTAACCAATAAGACTTTGACTTAAGTCAATTCAGTCATTAAATGTAGCCATTTAACAACCGTTCAATTGTATTTATAAAATACTAATATATTCTCAGTTATGAGTGTATTCCTCTATCTTCTAAAATGAAAATACATTGCAAAACGTATTCCATTTTAGCATGGAAGAGTCCATCCTGACTTATTCATTCATAAATAACCATAATGACAACGGGGCTTCAATAATGAACCCCACAAATCTTTCATAGAACTTTTCAGGAGATTTAAGTTATTTTATCTCTCAAGAAAGTACAAAGATTTGAAGATTAATCTATAAGACAATATGTTACTGAAAATACATTCCAGGTTGGTACTCTTATTTACTTTCATTCAATTTCAATATTTGTTAAACAAATAATATGAGATATTCACTTCAGTACTGAACCACGTAGGCAAACCCAACCTTGTACATTACCTACTTTCTCCTTAATGCTAGACTTCCTTTGCTTATGAGAGCATTTAAATATCAGACATGGCTGTCAACCATTAATTCCTTTCCTTAGTACTGGGTTCACTAAGTGAAACCAATATTAAATGAAGAAATGGCTCAGCGTTTAATTAGCAGCAATTGATATCAATTACCAAACATCACTACAAATTACCTGTTGAAAGGACAAGTGCTATTTCTGGTAATAAACATTTCAATGAGTAATTTTACTTAATTTATTTCTTAGACTACCCTTTGGGTACAATTTACTCCTCTTTGGGCAGCCTCCGCAGAAAGCTAACTGGCCAAATAAACTCAGAGACTCAAATCCAGCCTTTGATTTAGAAGAATTTAATTGAGAAAAAAAAAAGGTGCATCTTGTAGACATAGAGGTAGATTTTGGGTTCTTTTGCTCCAAGGAAGTTGTACTGGCTTGAATATAAAATAATCATTCCTTTATCTTTAATTAGCATTCCTTTATCTTAATCATCCATGACTTTACTAAGCAGAGCATATTAATGAGGTAACCTGGCATGGTGGAAGCACTTGAAGTTAGGAACCATGGCTCTAGACACAATTCTCTCACTACAAAGAATCATACCCAAGGAAGTACAAAACACTTCCTGTCTTTGAACAATATGGTTTTTTCATTTATACAAAGAAGTGTGCATTTTTAACTTTTTTAAATGTAAATGAAATTAACCCAATTCAAAATTTATCAAATATAAAAAGTATTTTTTTTGCTGAAATATGCAAAAAATGTTTATCACAAATGTTAATACATACAATGGCATAGAACAGTTATGTGCAGGCAAGGTCTTAATATGGTTCAAGGGTTTTGTATAACATTTAGTACACAGTTGGTAGCTCAATAAGAAACATTGTTCAAAAATCCAACATTCAAGAATAGTCAATACTAACCCAATTCACCAGAATATTCTCTCACTCACTCTTTCCCTTCCCTTCCCCTCTCCTTCCTTCCTTCCTTCCTTCCTTCCTTCCTTCCTTCCTTCCTTCCTTCCTTCCTTCCTTCCTTTTAAAATCTCTTTCTCTTAATGTATGTTAACTTCATTCTCAGTGAAGGAATTTTCAGATGATAGTCTTCAAATATGCAAGTTTTCATATAACGGAGAGGCCTAGCCTAAATGTTTTCCCAAATACCTAGAAATGAGTTTCTGTAGCTAAAAACAGGAAATGTGTTGTTAATTTAGCACCATACCACAAAACAAACTTTAATTATATATGTGGGCTGAGCACCTGTCAGTCTCTTTACAGAGTAGAGATCCTTTTATGAGATAAGCGTGTAGTAAATGCTGGGCACACCAAGTTCTATACATTGCCAGAGGATAGGCAGATTTTCATTTGCCCAGTTGTTTCCTTAAATAATTGTAATACAATCATGGTCAAAGCTGACATGGTCCTTATCTCTATACAGCTTACAATGGATGAGAGGTATATAAAATGAAAAACCATAAAGCTATGCAATTACATGGGAGTCATTTTAAGAAAAAAGGAGCCAATAAACCTGCAAGTATCTTAGTAACCATGCAAGTAAATTATTTCTCTCTCAGATATTGACATTTTTAACATTAGCAATTTTCTAAAATTACTAACGAATTTGGTTACTTTGGGGAAAAACAGTGAATTGCTGCTTCTTTTGTTTTCTATGAAACACTTTTATTCTTCTTAACATTAACTTTGGAGTACTATCTGGCATCTATCTGGTACTTATACCATTGATATCTATCTAAAGGCATTTTATCTGGTACACTGATAATTAAAATTTTTGTAATTTTGTAAGTTCATGACTTTGTGACTTTTTATGATGAAAAAATATATTTATGGGAAATTTTACTTCTAACTTTTCTTAATAGCATCACAGGATTATTACCCTTGGATTAATACAGATCACCACACATTATTTAAAAATCCAAATGTGAACTGAAAAAGATTTTATAAAAACCATCACTCTCCTGTTCAGAATAAAATTATAGGGACAAAAATCCTGATTTGTTACACAGTGAAACTTAGGTGGCAATATTTCCTATTTATAGTTTTTTATGAGACTGTGGGAGCTTAATAAGGGTGGAACAAAATGTCATTTTGGCTAGTGCAGAATAATCTTGTACTTAGTACTTGGCATATAAGATTGGCAGATGTATTCAGAATGAAAAGTTAGTAGAAATAATAACAATTGCCCAAACTTTATGGAAATTCTTTAAAGATGGAATGTTTAAACCAGTATTGCCACAATATTTTTCTATTAAGATTTATAGTTGCCATATATTCACTTTTTTGAGAATTTCTAATAAGCACACCCTCTGGTCAGACAGATTTCAAAATGCACCCCTCTTGTGGTCAGACATAACTACAGAAGGATATTAGCTTGACTCACTGTTTTCAGCTGAATGAATATAATCCTGGCTTGTGAATTCTAGATACTGGTTCTAGTACTTCAGCTTTATCTGCAAGATCATGGGCTGTTTATTTTCACAGGCCTCACTTTTCTAATCTGTAAAATGAGATAAATATACTCATTTCACAAATTGTATACATAAGAGAGAGATAAAATAAGTAAATGGTCTAGCACATGGACAACTTCAATACAGAATGAGTAGAGATACCAGCTCTAGTTTTATTATTTTGTTAATTTTAGTAATGATACTAGGGACAATAATAGTAGTAGTACTATTGATGTTACCACTTTTATCTTAGTTTCAGATCATAGGTTAAATGATTGCTCTTTTGCGGTTCTCTGCCTTGATATTCCTTGACTGTGAACTTTGATTGGATAATTTAATAATTATTATCAAGAACATAAGAGGAAATAATTGAGACTAAGGCTATAAGTGGTAAAGGAAAAAGAAAACAATAACAGAAAACCAAGCAGGTATTCAGTTAGGACAAAGGATATTTTAGTATTGGTGTTTCTGTGTAATTTCTACAAACTCGACTTGTTTTTGGCTTAATCCACCACTATCAAAGAATGACTTAGTCTTTTGTTGATATTCTTTGAAAATGTTCAATATAAGAATATCCCGGCTTCAATGTGATTTCTAGGTCTGCTCCTGGCTGAGAGTTTGCTGTTTTATTTTGACTGGCACACCACATTATGCTAAGCCATTGTACAATAAAGTCATGTCTAAAAAAGTGATCAGGCTAGTGAGGTATTTTTTTTTGTACTGGGGATTTAACCCAGGGGCATTCTACCTCCGAGCTACACCCCCAGCTCTATTTTTTTATTCTTTATTTTGAAACAGGGTCTCACTGAGTTTCAAAGGGCCTCAATAAGTAGCTAAGGCTGTCTGAGAACCTCGATCCTCCTGTCTCAGCCTCCCAAATGCTGGGATTACAAGCATTTGCCACCACACCAGACTAGTGAGGAGTTTTAATACAATTTTTTTTAACAATATCTTAAAGAATTTGATTATTTAACAATGATAACTGAAGATTTTAACCATAATGAAGTGGGATGGTTGAGTTTGACTAACCAATAGGTGTTTCCGAATATATGAAGGCCAGTTAGTATATGAGGTTCACAGAGATCTCTACTAATATAAATTGAAATGTCTAAAAATGCCCTTATTTATTTTCTAAACTGTAGAACTATAAAGCAATAAAATAAGTAGTTATTTTCCATGCTGGTACTTACTGTTATTGGACATGCACCTCCAGAGTCTGGATAAATTGTCTGTCAAAGCTATTATGGCCAAGTGTGGTGGCATATGCCTTTAATCCCAGTACTTGGGAGACTGAACAGGAAGATCACAAGGTCAACGACAGCCTCAGCAATACAGCAAGACTATGAGCAACCTAGTAAGACCCTGTTTCAAAACAAAACAAAAATAAAAAGAAGTAGGGGTTTAAGTTGGAAGTAGAATGCTCTTGGGTACAATCCATTCCTAGTGACAACAAACCAACAAAGCAAGCCAGCTAGCTATAGTGGTAGGACAACCTTGTGTCCATAACTGTACTAAATGACACTGTATGTGTTAAGTGCTCTGGCTTAGAAACAATGAAATACAAAGATAAACTGCTAGAAGGTTGAGGCTCAAAGTCAGTCTTGTTTTACTTTAACAAAACAATAAAGTATCTACTTCTCTTAGTTCTCTATCTGCCTCTTTCTGAGCAGACACAGATGAGCTATGTTTAAGGATTTTTAATTTTTTCTGGAATGAAAAATACTCTGATATTCTCCTTGCCAATGATAACATTGCAAATTCATGCTTGTCCAAGCTTCATTCACTTAGCAAAGGGCAGGTCAAAAACAGTCCAAGGAAATAAACTGTCATAGCCATTGGCTTTATCTGTCACAAGCCTTCCAGAAGCTCTGGGGTTAGCTGAACTGGGGGGAGCAGCTTTTCCCCCTCTGGGTGCCTGGGAGTGGGGGACCTTGTGAGTCGTTTTTTGATTAGCCATTACTATATTTTCAGGATGGCAGAAAATGGGGATGGGAACCTTGAGGGAAAAATTCCAAAGTTATCGTCTCCCATTCTAAATAACTTTAGGACTTTAATATCTCTCTTTTTATTACATTCTAAGTCTTAAACTTTAACTCAAAGATTTGGAGGATGCTCATGTGACCTGTCATCAAAAATGTTATCCCTGGCCTTGAATGGGGAGTTGGTGTTGGGGAAGAGTGACTCTGCAGGGCTGGTTGGTGGACAGCTTATACATCGGACCTTCTTCATCTTGTGCACTTTGCTTTGCCATTATTGTGATTGCCATTTGCATTGAACTACTATTATTCCTTTTCTGCTAACATGTGTGCTTTTTTCCATTTCTGATCACAGGGTTACTGAGACAAGAATTGACCCCGGGGGTACTGGGAATATTATTAAGTAACTTTTCATAAAGATTCCTCAAGTTTGCTTAGTCATTGACTGCACCCCTGAGAGAGGATTGAGGGAGACGAACATAACAGGCCAGGATCCTGAAGTCCTCCATCTGAAAGGAGTTTCCCCTAAAATTGATGCCACACTTCTCAGTGTAGTTTGCATGATGCTCAGCATATGGCACTAATTTAATATATTTAATCCATGTTAGTTAAATGCATTTTGAAATTCTCTCCTTAGAGAATATTTTCACTTCTCTGTTTTAGTTTATAGTTTTATTTGTAAGGTATAAAAAGACTACTTGAATAGCTATATACATAATTTTTCTTAGATTTCTCTAATACTGTTTCTAATCTGAAAATCAAAAATATTGCATTAGTGATGGTACTATGAGTAGTCTTCTGTTAATTAAGTCCAAATGCCTTATACTATCTGGAGAAATAAATATTTTTCCAGTCTTAAAGCAGAAGACTGGAGAACATAAAACATACCTAAAATCAAAATCCTCACAGGCATAAAATTAAGTGACAATATTTTATATATTACCGAGGGCTGAGAAGAACAACTAGCCACATAATAGAGCATTTGGCCTTGCTACTTGGCAGGGTCAGGGTGGGAGGATACTGGAGATTGAATCCAGGGCCATTCTACCTCTGTCCTACACTCCCAACACTGTTTAATTATTTTTGTTTTGAAACAGGGTCGTACTAAATTTCTGAGGGTGTTGCTAAGTTGCTCATGCAGGCCTCAATCATGTGATCTTCCTTTCCAAGCCTCCCAAGTATTGGGAATACAGGTATATCCTACCATGCCAAGCTTGGCATACTACTTAAATGTGAAATTCTCCAAATGGAACTCACCAGGATTAACCAAATGGGCTGTTGAGTAATGATCAAGAGTGAGAGCCTAGTGTTAGGGCACTAGGGTTAAAATGGCCTGTGACCCCAGATTTTTTGCTTGTGCTTTTATTTCTGCAGGTATCAAATGGGACAATTTTATCAACTGGGGTCTGTGAAGATTAAATTGTAGAATAGTATAACATCCAGAATAGTGTCTGATATATGGTAGTATGGTAGGTATTCAAATAATATTAAATACTGATAATTTATAAGAAAATGTTTTAGATTTCAGAAACCCATAACTTTTAAATATATAACCCCAATAAATATTCTTTAGAACCACTGCAGAGATGTAGTAACCAAAAAACAATAGCACGACAGACCTGTTAACTCAGTTCTCTCTGAAGACTCCTAGAAATATCATCTGTCATGTTCAAAACTAGCATATCTATTAAATACATTGTGACTACCATAATTAGATCCCCAGTGTCTATTTCTACAGGAGGAAAAAAAGAAAATAAATTTATCCTATCCAGAAAACACAACTCAACATGTAAAACATGAAGGGAGAAGGAGAGAGACCAACTGTGGTAAATAGAAAATCAGTGCACTCTGACTTTGACAAGAGAGAGCATGAACAGTGACCACAGACAGCACCAAGGAGAGAAAAGTCATTCTGGGCTCTATGAAGAATCGGAGGCTGACCACTGTGGGGACATAGCAATTAGAAGCGAAATGAATGTGCTTAGGACAGAACTTGAAGGGACCATTCAAACTCCTAAGGATATCTCATCTTTTACCACTGAAGCTGAGATTTATCCTATTTTTCTCCTTCAGCCTGACAACAAGAAGCAAGACTTAGGACATCTTACTTGCATATCCTCTCAGAAAGTCGATTAAATTGAACCTTGATAAGAGATAGAGGTGAAAAGTCCATTACTAACACCAAGCAAGCCTAGAGATCAGCAGAGAAGGAAATGGAGAAAGAGAAAAGGAGAAGTAGCTTCATAGATTAAAGGAGGGGGTGGATGAAAGAGGAAGAAAGTAATGAAGGATGTAATAATGAAGTAAATTAAATATTATAAGTGATCCTATTTTAGGAGCTTGGAACAAGGACCTGGCAAGGGAGGAAAGAATGACAGAGAGAACATGAAAAAAAGAAAATCCCAAGTGTTCCACCTGTGCAAATGTACCCAATTGATCTGTCAGATTTAAATAGCTAAGGGAAATGTGTTGTGAGGGATTCACTAGGGGGTATGTATTTGAGCCAGGGATGATTCACAGTCTCAGTGGGGTGTTAGGAATTGAGCTAGTTGGAGGTCCCATCTCTTAGACTAGACATGAAGAATAATGGTCATTAAAGTCCCGTTGTATGTTGGTTAACATAAAAGAGTTAAGTTTGTTCTTTGGGTAGCTTTCAACAATAAAATTATGCTTATTTGTATAGGATGTGTATGTGTATGAAATAGACTTTGTATTAAATTATTAAAAAATATCCTATTTTATTAACACATCAGGGTATTTTTTCTCTATGAAATATCAGTATTGAATAAGATAGAAATTTACAACACTTAAAGTTGTCGTGGTAAAAAGTAATATTAAAAATAATTCTTTGTGTAATATTTCAAGGCCATTCTCTTCAGGAAGCAACTAAAACTTCAGTGACTATTTCCGTCTTCAAAATATTTTAAGAATCCAGACGGTTGCTTTTATGACATAAAAATACTTCTAATAAAATATGATTCTAGAATTCTCATTAAAATCATCTAGGAAATTAAAGTTATAGGTTTGTATTATAAAATAAGTGAGCATTAGTGGATAGCATATAGATTTTCTTTATTTTTGTTTCAAATATTTGTCAAGTTCTTCCAATTGGACATGTATTCATTTAGTCACAATTCTAAATATAGTACACTACATTAAGGCCTTCAAATTGAGGAAGGAGATAAGAGCATTTAGGAATAACCTCTGCCCTTGAGATAGAAGTTCAGACTATCACAGATATTTATAGGAATAATTGCTGAAATTCTATTTTGATGGATGGAATGCACAGAGAAACTTCTTCTGAAAAAGGAAATAAAAATGTGAAACATAATATACTGTGTTAAAATATGTGTCAGAAAAGAAAGAAGTCTCTCAAAGGACACAAGCAACAAGAAATAATAGAGAGATCTAAGGGTTTTGGAATAAGCTGTACCTTAGGAGATATCTACAAACCACAGGGGTGATAGAGGCTGTATTTTAATGTTCCACTTACTGATTATGATGAGGGAGGGGGTGGAGGATGTCTAAAGCCTGAACAGACATGAATGAGAATTTAAAATGGTAAAACTAATGATTATCAAGACTATGAAGCAGCCAAAGTGGTGTTTAAGGGAAGTTTATAGCTTTAAATGCTTAGTGGAACAAAAGAAAGGATAAAAACTACTGGCCTAGTCATTGAAATTAAGGACAAAAGCAATTTTAGGATATTAATATTATAATAAATGTCATAAGTGATGAGAGTAGATTCCTCACTAAGAGTAATAAAAATCGTAAATCTTAGACAACATTTTTGAGAGAGTGAAAAAGAATTGAGCCCAAATGAATATTAGGGGTTGAAAATTAGATGAAATGAATTATGAAGCAAATAATAACATATGTGAGATTAGTGGAGATGACTTTATACCAATAAATTTGAAAACTTAGGAAAAATGGTCAAATGCCTAGAAAATTATAAACTACCCAAATGAACTAAATGTTTATAGCTGTGCTATCTACACATTGTTTGAAGATGTACCCTATTACATATTTGATTCTTTTAATTTGCATTCAATTAATTTTTATAATAAATGTATTCATAAAGATGATCATTAGAACTTATATTGATGTAGTTTTACTTTTTCACTTGTTTAAAGCTCATTCTAAATTTTATTACTCAGATATAGTTCATAGGAACAATTTTTCTTGAGTTCTTGAGTATGAAAAACAGTTTGTGTCCTTACTCTTGAAAGTTACTATTGTTGGTCATAAAATCTTGTGCTCATATTTTTTTCCTGTATTATGTTAAATATTTCACCTTATTTTTATTTAACACAAGTTATGGTTACTGAAAAATTTTATATAATTTATTTTTCTTTCCTTAGAGGTAGAATTCCTTTTTATTTATGTGAAAGTGACTTTTCTTTTAAACTCAACTCATTTTACTAGACTACATTTCAGTGTTGGTTGTTGCAATTCAATTCAATGTTTTTAAGTATGCAGCTGTGCACTTTTAATGTGCAATTTAAATTTTTAAAGATAGAATTAACTAACATAAAATTCATTTCTTTGACCATTTTAAAGTTGTACAATTCAGCAGTTTTTAGTACCTCATAAGGTTATCACTACTGAATTCCACAACATTTATATGATGCGCCACCACACCCAGCTATAGTAAGTTTTAAAATAAAAAAGTATGAGTCCTCTAACTCCATTCTTTTCTGATTATTTTTTTCCATTTTTAGATCTTTGAAGTAATTCCATATGAATTTTTGGATCTGTCTGTTTTTTCAAAGTGCAGTTAAAAATTTTACATGGATTGCATTGAATCCATACATGATTTTAGAAATATCATCTCCTAATTTCAATAATATTGATAGTCATAATCTATCACCACATGATATTTTTTCATTTATTTTATTCTTTTAAAATTTATTTAAATCAGGGTTTTTAGTTTTCTGTATACAGATGTTGCAGCTTCCTAGTTAAATTTATTCCTAATTACTGTACTTTTAAAAATACTATTGTAGAAAGTACTTCAACATCATTAAGGCAATATACTGTAAACCCAAAGCCAACATTATATTGAATGGGGAAAAACTGCAAGAATTTCCGCAAAAGTCAGGAACAAGACAAGGATGCCCACTATCACCACTCCTTTTCAATATAGTCCTTGAGACTCTTGCTGTAGTAATAAGGCAAGAGAAGGAAATCAAAGGAATTCACATAGAAGAGAGGAATTAAAATTATCCTTATTTGCAGATGACATGATCCTTTATCTGGAAGACCCAAAGAACTCAACCAAAAGACTTCTGGAGCTGATTGACAAATTCAGCAAAGTCACAGGATATAAAATCAACCTAAAGAAATCAGTGGCTTTTCTTTATGCCAATAATGAATCCACAATGAAAGAAACAAAGAAAACAATTCCATTCACTATAACCTCAAAACCAATAAAATACCTAGGAATAAACCTAACCCAAGATGTAAAAGACTTCTACAACAAAAACTATAAAACATTAAAAATACTATTGTATTATTTGTAATTACAGAAATACAAATCAAAACTATACTGAGATTTCATCTAATTCTAGTTATAAAGGCAATCATCAACAATGCAAACAACAGTAAATGCTGGAGAAAATGTGGGGAAATAGGAATTCGTAGGCACTTTTGGTAGAATTGTAAATTAATATAACCACCATGGAGATCAATATTGAGGTTGCTGAAAAGAATAGGAATGGAACCATCATATTACTCAACTATACTACTCTTTGATATTTTTCTGAAAAAAAATAATTTAGAATATTATAGTAACACATAAATACCCATATTTATAGCAGCACAATTCACATTACTCAAATTATGTAACCAACCCAGGTGCCCAACAACAGGTGAGTGGATAAAGAAATATGGTTTATACATACAATAGAATTCTACTCAGCCATAAAGAAGAACACAAGTATGTACTCTGAAGGACAATGAAGGGAAGTAGAAAACACTTTGTGAGATCAGGCAGGATCTGAGAGTCAATGATTGTATGTTTTCTCTCAGATATGGAAGCTAGATAAAAAACAGAAAACATACGGACTTTGGAAAATTGTGGAGAGAAACCAGTAAAATAGTGGAAGGGAATGGGAGAGAAAGGCAAGGAAAGGAAAAAGGAAGATTTAGGAAGAAATCAGTTCAAAAATTGCTTTAGTTATATAAATATATATTTGTGTGTAGTATATGTATACATGTGTGTAGTAATTCCATATATATATTTCATTAGTATGTATAGGGAGGGAAAAGGAGACAGTGAGGTGGGATATGGAAGAAAGTACACCAAGAGCTGGGTGCTTGTATGTTTGTATCACCTTGAACTTTACTATGATGATTGATTGTAATACAGTTATAAAATACTATAAATAGTATTGTATATGTAATGTTTTAGTTAATTTATGTCTTGTATGGTTAATTGCTCATGTATGAAATATAATTGACTTTAGTATTTGATCTTCTGCCCTCATGCTTTGCTGAATTTATTAATTAGTGCTAATAATATTGTTTTTTTGTGTTTGAATTCTTTAGGGATTTCTATACAAAAGACCATGTCATCTGTGAAGAGAAATAGTTCTATTTCTTTTTTTATTCCAAATTGGATATTCTTTGTTTCTTTTTCTTTTCATAATTTCCTGACTAAAGTGGACATTCTCATCTTCTTTCTGATCTTTAGGAGAAATCTTTGTTTCCCCTTAAGTATGATAGTAGTTGCATGTTTTTCATAGGTACCAAGTAGAAAGGCCCCTGAATGACCTTGATTGACTCAATCCTTTCCATCTCTTACTTGCATCCCTCAGGGAGAATGTACTGACAGTGCAACATGCTAAAATAAAGACGAACATTGCCGGGCGTGGTGGCGCACGCCTGTAATCCCCGTGCTTGGGAGGCGGAGACAGGAGGATCGCGCAGGTTCGAAGCCAGCCATGCTGGCGTAAGAGACCCTGTTTCAAAAATATAAAATAGGTCTGGGAGTGTAGCCCGGAGGAAGAAGGGCTTCCAGGAACCCCAGTACCACCAAAAAAATAATAAATAAAAAAATAAAATAAAATAAAGACGTATATTAGAAACAACCTCTGCTGTGTCCTTCTTCCTCCAGGATTAGAATGTCCTCCAATGTTTGAGTTCTGTAAATTATACTATGTCCAGTGTCTAAAACTCAAGGTGGAGTGCATTTTTAGTCCCTCCTTTATGATGTGACAGGAAACATGTGCATATGAATCTCCATCTGCCTTGAAAGCTTTCCTGAGACTTGGGGGACCACCATGAGGGGACTCTCTCTACTATGTAGGATCACTATGGATCTTAGGCATCTATTTTTCTTTTCCCCTTGTCTGTGAATAATTAAATTGCTTTGCCTGACTTATTCTTCCAGTATTGTATCTCATCAAACCCAAGTGGTAAATGTACTGGGAATCCATTTATTCCTTACAATTAATCTCATGATGTTGGGACGACTGGGGCAGCTTGGTCTGTTTGAGGTCCACTGGCCAAAGAACGTTAGCAGAAATTATGTAAAACTTTACATACTCTGTATGACTTGAGGAAGTTTCCTTCCATTTCTAATTTGTTGCAATTTTTAATCCTAAAAGTATCTTGGCTTTTGTCAAACCAATTGAGGTCATTGCATCTTAAACAAATTATATTAATATGGTATGTTATATTGACTTTTATATGCTGACCCACCCTAACATTTCTGGGATAAATTCTTCTGCATCATGGTAAATAATCCTTTTAATTTGATGACCATAACTTGCCAGTATATCATTAAGATTTTTGCATCTTTTTTCATGGGGGATATTACTCTGTAATTTCTTCTTCAATTGAAGTCATTGTCTTAGTTGATTAATGAGAGAATTAAAAATATTTTTTCCTTTTATATTTTGTGTAAAATTACTGTTAAGAATTATTCCTAATTCTTTAGACTTTTGGTAGAATTCTCTGTTAAAACCATCTTGTTCTAGTCCTTCCTTTTGCAGAATTTTTGCATTGCTAGCTTTACTACTTATTACATTGATTTCAATTTTCTATATATTATTAGTGTTAGTAATATATGTGTTTCTAGAAATGTTTCCATATTATCTAAGTTATATAATTATGGGGCACAATATTTTTTTGTGTGTGTGGGTCTGGGGATGGAACCCAGGGGCATTTGACCTCCAAGCTACAGCTCCTGCCCTATTTTTTATTATTTATTTTGAAACCGGGTCTCACTGAGTTGCAGAGAGCCTCACTAAGTAGCTGAGGCTGTCTGCGAACCACAATCCTGATCCTATGGCCACAGCTTCTGAATGCTGGAATTACAAGTATGCGCCACCACTCCCGGCAGAGCACAATAATTCATAGTATTAGTTTAATTAATGCAATGTTGGCTCTAATATCATACATTAAACCTGCTGTATTGTGGCTGCCTATCCTTCATGCTTTTATTGTCACAAATTACATCCCTACACATTATTGTTTATAAATATAACATTTTATTTGCTTGTCTTGAATCAAGAAGGAAGAAAAGAATTGCAGGTTAAAATTATATACTAGATTTTATATTTACCTGCTTAATTGCTTTAACTGTTTTTTTCTTTATTTCTTCATTTAAATTTGAGTTACTGCCTAGAATACTTTAATTACAGTTTCAAATGCATTTTATATAATTTCTTGTTGGACATGCCTACTAGCAATACATTTTACATTTTATTCTACAGAAATGTTTTATTTCCTCCTTCATTTCTGAAGAATAATTTTGCCAGATATAGAATTTTTTTTATAGTACTGTGGATTGAGCCCAGGGTCATTTTACCTCTGAGCTACAGGCTTATTTTACTTTTAGTTTTGAAACAGAATCTCACTAAGTTGTTGAGGGCCTCACTAAATTGAAGTAGCTGTCCTCAAATTGGCTATTTTCCTGTTTTAGCCTCCCAAGTACTTGAATTGCAGGTGTGCACTACCATGCCTAGCCTCTAGATAATAGAATTTTTGCTTGACAGTACTGTCTTTTCTTTTAGAACTTTGAATATGTTTTCCTGAAATTTTCTGGCTTCCATGGTTTCTGATGAGAAATCAGCTGTTAATCTCCTGGAAAATCCCTTGTATGCATTAAGTCTCTTCCCTTTTGATGTTTTTAGGTTTCTTTTTTATATGTGTCTCTTGGTGCTTATAGTGCTGATGTTTTTAAGCTTATCCGACTTGAAATTCATTGAGTTTCTCAGGTATGCATATTCATGCCTTTCCTCAAGTCTGGAAGGCCAGTCGTTATATACTCAAATATCTTTCTTCCCTTTCTTTTCTTCTTCTTTTTCTAGAACTCCCATTATGGGCATTTTTCTGTGCTTAATGTTATAACACAGGGTACTTAGAATTTATTCATTTTTCTTCATAGTTCTTTTACCTGGATCTAATTTGAGTTATCTGATATTTTTTAAATTCTTTTTCAAATCTGCTGCTGAATCCCTCTGGTGAAATTTTCATTTGTGTAATACTCTTTAATTTCAGAATTTCTATTTGGTTTCTTTATAAAATTCTTATTGTTATGAATATTCCCTCTTGAATTAGAAATTATTTTTATGATTTTCTTTAAATTTTTCCCACTTTTTTTAGCCATATGGACATATTTTTAAATAGTTGACTGTCTAGTTAGTTTAGTGTTTGAGCTTCCTCAGAGAAAATTTCTGTTGTTTTTTATTTTAAGTGTTATTCTGTATATAAGAAATAAACTCTTACTTCTTTCCATATATATAATATCATCTTCATATTTATGTATATCATATTATTTACATGATATTATATCATGTTGTATCTCATAAGAATAAGTTACATATTAATACTATATTATGTAAAAATTATATATAATAGTTAGCTATATATATCATTAAAATAAGTAAATTAATTTTCATATAAACACAGAACATGTTGACTATTATGTAGCCCCACTTAGGATCAAATTCTCTTTCTTCCTCTTCAGGTTATTTGGTTCTGTGTGTTATATTTTTTACTTGTTTGTTTGGTTGTTAATGACTTTTCAGCACTGATCTTTGTCATTTGGGGGCATTAAAATATATATTTCTTTATTTTTTTGATCAGTTTGTGATTTGACAGTGACTTCCTTAGAAACATAGACGCAAACAAGTAAAAGTATTGGCCTTGGGTGATAAGCTATGCTTTTGTGTTGGGGGTACACCTTCAACATTCAGACAGGTAGTATGGAACTTTATGTTTCATTTCTGCTTGTACAGAGCTTGAATGTGAGCTACAAGTGAAAGCTTGGGGCATTCACAGATCTTTGCTGTGCATACTCTCAGGCCTGGGGATATTGTGTCTTGTATATTCCCAGGAGTGTCTAACTGCTTTTGAAAGCACTCATTCCCAGAAGCATCTTATTTCTCAGCCTTTCTTCCCAAATGTTTATATTTAACTATTTCTTTTTTTCCCAGCTGTTATCCCTTAACCCATGTGAGAATGGAAAATGCATTTTCCTTTAAATTACAAACTCCTACCCAGGTGACCTTCAGTCCTAGGAAAGTTGAGCATTAAATAAAACAAAAGCAAGCCTTGTGGTCAAAACAGATAGTCACAATTCTTTGAGAATATAGTTAATTCTGCTACTTTAGTACTAACAATCTATAATCTATACAAAGTCCCCAATTTATGAAGATTTAACTTTAAAATTTCAAACATAATAACAGTACAAGAGTGGTATGCATTCAGTAGAAGTCATACTTCTAATTTTAACCTTTTCATGATAGAGTGATACGCAGTACAATCATTTCTTACACTGTTGGGCAGTTGCAGTGAGCTGCAGGTCTCAGACAGCTATGCAATCCTGAGAGTAGATAACTAATACTTTACAGTTTACTGTGCTGCTAAGCTATGATGTTCTGTAGGTCAGTTGTATTAAAGCCATTTTTATGTCATATTTTATCTTATGTTGAATATATTAGGATTGAAACCCATCTTAAATTGAGAGTCATTTGTATTGGAGATGGGGACTGTATTTTTCAGGCTACTCTGCTGTGCGGGTGGGAGTAGGGAATGTCAAGGCAATAACAATTCCACAAGAAAAAACTTCTCACTAATGCCGGGCGTGGTGGCGCACGCTTGTAATCCCTGCGCTTGGGAGGCAGAGACAGGAGGATCGCGCAGGTTCGAAGCCAGCCGTGCTGGCTTAAGAGACCCTGTTTCAAAAATATAAAATAGGTTTGGGAGTGTAGCCCCGAGGAAGAAGGGCTTCCAGGAACCCCAGTACCACCAAAAAACAAAACAAACAAACAAAAAAAAACAAAAAAAGCCCCCCAAAATTTTTCACTAAAACTTAGTTTATCTCCTGATTAAACATTTTTTTCTGATTACTGGCAGCCCTTTATTAGCTCCCACAGTCCTAATAAACTTGCTTCTGACAGCTCTTACCAGCTTATTCTTTTTATTATTGCCAGTTTATTTCTCTCTCTCTCTCTCTCTCTCTCTCTCTCTCTCTCTCTCTCTCTCTCTCCATTTCTCTCTGTCACAACAGACATATTTTTTTGTGCGTGGTACTGGAATGAAACCCAGGGTCATTGCACCTTTGAGCTACACCCCTAACCCTACTTTTTAGTCTTTTTTATTTTTGAAACAGGGTCTCACTGAGTTGCAAAGTGCCTCACTAAGTAGCTGAGGCTGTCAGGGAACCGCCATCCCCTGGTTGGTCTCCTTCCAAATGCTGGGATTACAAGTGTGCGCCACCACGCCCAGCTTGGGCTTGTCTCAACAGAGTTTTGAAGTTCTTTATTTCAGCCATTTTCATCACTGTTGTCTCTATGTTTTTATAATTGTTCAGGGAAGTTACTTGAGTTATAGTTGATTGTATTTATTTTTCCTTTGTTTTGTTATTTAACCTTAGAGAATACTGTTACATAGTATTTTAATTTTTTTATTTTCATTGTTACTTATCTTCAAAATTTATACAAAGCAATCTTAATTTCTTTTTGATTTTTAATATTTTATACTTTTATTTTCTATTTATACTTATTTATTCTTATCTTCTCTCTGGTTTGTTTTTCATATCTAATTTTTTTTCTGTCATTTTGGTTATATCCTGAGTTCTGTTATTCATGTTGAGATTTTTATCTTTTTTACATATGCTCTTTTACATTGTGTACCATTTTATTAATTTATTTTAGCTATTCTTCGATGGGTTCTGGCTATCCACCTTTGAATGGCTTCTCTAGCCCCTGCACACCTTGCAAATTCCTGCACTTATTCACTTTTGCAGAGATCAAACTCTTCTTAATTTTAATTGCTGCATACAAGTAGATCTCTTGTAATTTTTAGTAAATACCTTTTGGCTATATGGATTTCTTTTGTTTTTAGGTATATCTTACTCTCAGTTGCTTTCTTCCTCACAGATATTGATACTATCAGGCAGAATTTCTATCTTTTTCCCACTTGCTTACATTTTCCTTTTTTTCTATCCACTTACTGGGTATTCTTTTGTCTTGGGATGTAAGAGTGTTTGAAAGCTATAACAGAACTCCCATAAACTTCTTACTTGTTAGAATGTACACTACTGTGGATAAGCATTCATGGAGTTAGCACTACTAACACCATTCTTTATTGCAATACTTCATTTCTGAATTTGTGACAGATAATTTTAATGACATTTGTTTTTATCCTTTCTTCTATATATGAAACACACACACATACACACAAACACACATACACACACACTGTATAGCTAAGCTATTTGCTTTCTCAAAGAGTGCAAAACAAAACTATGTTCAAGTATTAAAAGAAATGCATTGCTATCATTAAAACATTGATGATTTTAAAATTTGAGAATAATTTTAAAATTTGAGAATAAAGGTAGCTTAAAATAAATAGTAGCTTCCTGAAATATCAGCAAATGAACAGAGACCCCAGAGGAGTGACAGGGAGTGATTTAGGGAAGGGGGGTGATGAAGTAGTAAAGAATGCAATAAAAGAAATAATGCTGTGAACATATAAAAACTGCCATTTCCAGTCTCAATGACTTGCAGGGTGAGGGGGTGGAACCCAGCAAGGAAGGAGACAAGAGTATAGGCATGTATTTTTCTAATATTTTGTACTCCAATATGATGTAAAATTACAATGTACAATATAAAATAATAAAATATTAAAAAATAAAAATTATGACATTTTCAGTAAAATGCATGAAATTATAGAATATTATGCTGAGATTAGCCAGTTTCAGTAAGTCAAGGGTCCTATGTCTTCTCTCATTTGTGGAAGCTAAAGAGAAAGTAGAAAGCATATGAGACTTTAGATGAAGAGATCAGAATAATGAGAGGGACTCTGGGAGGAAGCAGGAGAGAGGGAGAAGGAGGCTTGAGGAACGAAACAAAGTAATGGCATGTCCATGTATGAAGCTATCACTACCAATCTCACTGACATGTACAGGGAGGAAGGGCAGCAGAGAGGCACACTGAAGGAAAGACATCAAGAGCTGTGTGTGTCACTTTGAACCCCACTGTATGTATTATGACAATGCACCAATAAAGGTTTTATTTTTTATACAAATTTTTTATTGAAAATAAATGGTATACATTTACACTGTACTTGGTGCCCTCTCCCTCCCCCCCCCCCATTTTCCCTGCCCCTCTTCCCCCAATGGTTGTCCAGGGTAACCACGCCATATTCATACTTTTACACATATTCAGATGTAGACCCTCATTAATCAAGTTCAGCCTTTCTCCTCACCTATCTTTCCATTCAAACTTTGCTGAGATTTCCCCTCCATTATCTGGAGTACCTCTGGTATCCCCTATGTTCCCTAGTTTGGGCATATTAGAGGAAACATATGTCCCTTCTCCTTCTGTGCTTGGCTGATCTTACTTAAAATAATGTTCTCCAGGACTTTCCATCTTCTTGCAAATGACATGGTTTTGTTCTTCTTTATAGCTGAATAGAAGTCCATTGTGTGTATTTCCCATAATTTTGCAATCCATTCATCTGTTGTTGGGGACCTGGGTTGGTTCCATATTTTGGCTATTATGAATTGTGCTGCTATGAACATAGGTATGAAGAATTGTGATATGAGCCTTATGGGGCAATTAGGATGGAAGTTCTTTTTTTTCTCAGCCCCATAGATGTTAATAATATGCCCTACTCCTGTCTTAGAGAACAGAACATTTTGTTACCATGATATGCATGTGTGCTACCATTCTTTTGATACCAATCATTTAAAATTAAAAGATAAACTGAATACCTTGAGTGTAGATATGAGGTCTTTAAAAGCCAAAAATTATTTTTAACTTGAAATGAAAAACCATTGAAGCATCCATATATTTTAATTTCTATAGGAGTAAACATCAGCCTCCATAACCCACTGAAGCAAAAAAGTTTCTAGAGTCCTTCTTATTCTTCTTATCAAAGTGAATAAGTCTTGGAGGCTCAAAAATGAGACAGCCACAGTGGGATACACTCAGCCATAACCCACCCACCTGACCTCACTAAAAGCCATTGTCAGGGAGTTTCCAGTACCGGCTAGTTAAGGCCATCCTGCTGCTGAAGTTTTGTCCATTAATACTGGGAGCTCTTGGTAATGACCTGTTGGACTCCAAGACAGTGCTTTTGGTGGATTGGTGGCTTTAGATCTGATTTGTTGGTTTGGGCTTGTGTGTGCTTGTTTGTTTGAGTTTTGTTATGTTGCTATACTTTTGTTTGTTGGTTTGTTGCTGCTTTGTTTGTTGGTTTATTGTTAATTTGTTTACTGGTTTGTTGTTAGTTTGTTTTCCAGTTGTTGTTTTTTTTTAACCTAGCATCATTCATTACTATTGTGGCTTCCAATAGATAGTGCTGGGAGAGAGAGTTGAGAGGCCTGACGAGGCCTCATGTCCAGCTCTCCATGTGAATAAGTCCAGAAGGACATTGGCAAGGGCAATTTTGCCCAGGTCAAACTGTTCTGCCTTATCCTAACTGGGACTGAGGTAGCTGTAAAGGTTTTCCTTTGTTTAAGTATAACCATTTCATTCCATCCAAAAATGCTATCATGAGGGCAGTGGACCACTTGAATGTTGCCCAGCTGTTTGAGATCATAGACCAACTCTTTCTGCCAAATTTGTCTACCTGTTGATAGAGCACATGAGTGGAGGGCAGGGGAGTGCTATGCCTCTTCAGAAAGGAGGAGGCCCAGAGAGTGTTTGGGCAGATTGTTAATTGCAGTGTGCTACCTCCACAAAAGAGGCATCCTGCACAGGGACCTGGAGCTGAATAACATCCTCCTGGACTCAGAAGGTAGCATTAAAGTCATTGACTTTGGACTGAGCTGCCACTTCACAGCTGGGCACAAGCTGCCCACCATCTGTGACACTCGCTGATACTGTACCCCAGAGGTCTACCAAGGATATGGCTCTGAGGTAGACCTCTAGAGCCTGTGGGTCATCTCTACTTAATGTTTGTAGACTACATCCTGTTCATCAACATCACCTGGTAGCTGCTATAGGAGAAGGCTCTGCGTGGAAGGTATTGGGTGCCCCTCACATCACCATCCCGGGAAGGACTTGTCTCATTTTGTTATTGACTGTTAAATCCAGAAATCCTGGAGTATATGTGACAGAGACAGGGTAGAGAGTACTTATCTCCTCCTAGGGAGCTGCTTCCCAAACTCCAGAACCCAATCTTGAGAGGCATGCATTGCCTGGGTTACGACCCATACCAGACCTGGCTGACTGTGTCAAACAGGACTTTTGACAATGCAATGGCTACATACCTGCTGATCCAATGCCATGTGAGCCACAGGAAAGGGTGAACCTTCTAGGCTGGGCCTTAGGTATGGAGTACTGTGTCAACTCCATCACCAGAAGATCATTCTGCCTAAGCTCTGCCACCATGAGGAGAGCCAGCAATCAGGACCTTTGTGACATTCAGTTTCTGTCTTCTAAGTAGCATACACAGTTGGAGCAGAAAGCAGAAGAGGCAGTCTGCCTGCCATTTCCCTGAGCAGCTTGCTGAAGAGGACCCCCCCAATGGAGCCCCCCAGCATGACCCTGAGGCCCCTAGGCAAGTACCTGGCAACCCCATCATGAGCTTGCCTCTAGGACCCGGGATGACCCAGGATGACAGGGAGAACTGAGGTGGATCACCAGGAGGATTGTTACCCTCATCATTTGCACCTGTTGCTGCTGTGTGCTGGCCTTTGGAGCCAACTGAGTTGCTCTGGAGAGAGGGGGTCAGAGGTACCCCTGACTATTAAACAACAGACTTGCTCTAGCTCTAGAGAGTCCAGAGATATGAGATGGATGAAACCAACTCCCTGAATCCTGACTTTGGCCAGAGTGGACTCTGCTGCAAAAAGACATGCTCCAACTGTAAACCGCCCAGGGCTTCTTCACACAGATTCAAGTCAAGAAGCTCCCACTAGGAAGAAACCAGAGACTAGTTTTTCCAGGAAACTCACTCTCCTTTTCCCTAAGATGATTCTTATTATTATGATTATTAAATAAAAGTGAAATGCTTCTTAAATAAATATGTAGGTTTCTATGGAAAGTTTTGAATAGTATCATATTTTAAAATTACTGGTTTTTTATAAACATTAATATTCATGTGCACACAAAAAATTTAAGGTTCAAAGGAAATATTTCTTAAAAGTTCAGCTACTTAAGCAGAATGTTAGGGCTTGTCTAGTTTTTCTACCACCTCCTTAAAATTTCCTATATACTTATATAGCCAATTTTATGGAAAAGCTACTTCAGAGTCAGAAAAGCTACGAGGCAATGACAGAAAGAATTGCAGGGTTTCTGCTTCACTAATCTCAGAGATGAAAGTTAAATATTGTTTTTGTGTGCTAGTCATGTATAAACTTACTATCATAGAACATACTCTGCCCAAATGCTTTTCTGGTAATGGCATTGGTAATGTTCTCCCTTTAATAGTAAAATATTTCAAAGTCTTATTAAGAGAAAGGTTCAAAACCTCTAAGAACTATGTTAGAGAATAAAGAAACAACTTGAAATGTTTTTATTAATTGCAAAGTGTTAACAGGCTATATATTTTGACTTAAGTGCTTAATAAAATGTTTTATATGAGATTAACAACCTTGAAATCATAGACTCTTGCTTTGATCATAAATTTATAAAATCTTGACTAGCATATACTTTAGTTGTATATTAACAGTCAAGAAAATAATGATATTATTATTTTTTTTTTATATAACAATTTTTTTATTGAACATAAATAGTATACATTTACACTATATTTGGTGCCCTCCCCCCCCCGCCCACATTCCCCCCCCCCACACACCAATGGTTGTCCAGGTTAACCATGTCTTATTCATAATTTTACACATGTTCAAGTGTAGACCCTTATTAATCGAGACCGGCCTTCCTCCTCTCCTATCTTACCATCCAAACTTAGCTAGTATTTCCCCTTCAATATCTGGAGTCCCTCTGGTATTCTTTGTGTTTCCTAGTTTGGGCATATTAGAGGAAACATATGTATCTTCTTCTTCTGTGCTTGGCTGATCTCACTTAACATAATGTTCTCCAGGGCTTTCCATCTTCTTTCAAATGATATAATTTTGTTCTTCTTTATGGCTGAATAGAATTCCATTGTGTGTATTTCCCATAGTTTTGCTATCCATTCATCTGTTGATGGTGATCTGGGTTGGTTCCATATTTTGGCTATTACAAATTGTGCTGCTATGAACATAGGTATGCATATGTTGCTGTAGTTCTCTGAATTCAACTCCTTTGGAAAGATACCCAGGAGTGGTATAGCTGGGTCATATGGTGGATCTATTCCCACCTTTCTTAGGAATCTCCACACAGATCTCCATAGTGGTTGAACTAGTTTACATTCCCACCAACAGTGTAAAAGAGTTCCTCTTTCCCCACATCCTCGCCAGCATTTGTTGTTATTTGATTTCTTTATGCTTGCTACTCTGACTGGGGTTAGATGGAATCTCAGTGTAGTTTTGATTTGCATCTCCCTGATGGCCAGTGATGAAGAACATCTTTTCATGTATCTATTAGCCCTTTGTGTCTCTTCTTTTGTGAAGTGTCTATTTAGTTCATTTGCCCATTTCTTGATTGGGTTGTTTGTTTTGCTAGTGTAGAGTCTTTTGAGCTCTTTGTATACTCTGGATATTAGCCCCCTATCAGAATGGTGGCTGGTAAAGATCCTTTCCCATTCTGTAGGCTTCCTCTTTAGGTTATTGATAGTTTCCTTTGATGAGAAGAAACTTTTTAGTTTGATGTTATCCCACTTGTTTATTCTTGCTTTAATTTCCTGAGCTTTGGAGGTTTTGTTGAGAAAGTTACTGCCTGTGCCAATATGTTGTAGTGTTGAACCTATGCTTTCCTCTACTAGCTTCACAGTCTCAGGTCTAATTTCTAAGTCTTTGATCCATCTTGAGTTGATTCCTGTGTTTGGTGAGATATAGGGGTTTAGATTCATCTTTTTACAAATGGTTAGCCAGTTCTCCCAGCACCACTTGTTGAAAAGGCTGTCTTTTCTCCAGCGTATGTGTTTGGCCCCTTTGTCAAAGATTAATTGACTAAAGATGTGTGGGTTTGTTTCTGTATCTTCTATTCTAATCCACTGGTCAGTATATCTGTTTTTGTGCCAGTACCATGCTGTTTTTACTACTATTGCTCTATAGTATAGTTTGAAGTCTGGGATTGTAATGCCTCCTGCGTGTTTCTTGTTATTGAGAATTGCTTTGGCTATTCTAGGTCTTTTCTTTCTCCATATGAAATTCATGATTGATTTTTCTAGGTCTCTGAAGAATGTCACTGGTATTTTAATGGGAATTGCATTGAACCTATAGATCAGTTTTGGCAGAATGGCCATTTTGATGATATTTATTCTGCCTATCCATGAGCACGGGAGATCTTTCCATCTTCCAAGGTCTTCTTCAATTTCTTTCTTTAATGTTTTATAGTTTTTGTTGTAGAGGTCTTTTACATCTTGGGTTAGGTTTATTCCTAGGTATTTTATTGGTTTTGAGGTTATAGTGAATGGAATTGTTGTTTTTATTTCTTTCATTGTGGATTCGTTGTTGGCATAAAGAAAAGCCACTGATTTCTTTAGGTTGATTTTGTAACCTGCGACTTTGCTGAATTTGTCAATCAGGTCCAGAAGTCTTTTGGTTGAGTTCTTTGGGTCTTCCAGATAAAGGATCATGTCATCTGCGAATAAGGATAATTTTAATTCCTCTCTTCCTATGTGAATTCCTTTGATTTCCTTCTCTTGTCTGATTGCTGCAGCAAGAGTCTCAAGGACTATATTGAAAAGGAGTGGTGATAGTGGGCATCCTTGTCTTGTTCCTGACTGTAGCGGAAATTCTTGCAGTTTTTCCCCATTCAATATAATGTTGGCTTTGGGTTTGCAGTATATTGCCTTAATGATGTTGAAGTACTTTCCTTCTATCCCAATTTTTTGCAGTGTTTTTAACATAAATGGGTGTTGGATTTTGTCGAATGCTTTTTCAGCATCTATTGCTATGATGATGTGGTTTTTGTTCTTGGTTCTATTTATGTGGTGAATAACATGTATTGATTTGCGTATGTTGAACCAGCCTTGTTTTTCTGGGATGAAACCGACTTGGTCATGATGTATTATTTTCTTGATATAGTTTTGAATGCGTATAGCTAGTATTTTGTTTAGAATTTTTGCGTCTATGTTCATTAAGGATATTGGTCTGTAGTTTTCCTTTCTTGAGGTATCTTTATTTGGTTTGGGGATTAATGTGATACTGGCCTCATAGAAGGAATTTGGAAGAGTTCCATCTCTTTCAATTTCCCGGAACATGTTATGCAGTATTGGTATTAGTTGTTCACTGAAGGTTTTGTAGAATTCAGCTGGGAACCCATCTGGGCCTGGGCTTTTCTTTGGTGGAAGAATTTTTATTGCCATTTCTATTTCTTTGGTTGTTATTGGTTGGTTTAGGCTTGCTATGTCCTCTTGGCTAAGTGTAGGAAGGTTAACTGTGCTTAGAAATCTATCAATTTCTTCCAGGTTTTCAAGTCTATTGGAGTATAAATTTTTAAAGTAGTTTCTAATAATATTTTGAATTTCTTCACTATCTGTGGTGATATCTCCTTTTTCATTTCTAATTTTGATAATTTGAGTTGATTCTCTTTTTCTTTTGGTTAGGTTGGCCAGGGGTTTATCAATTCTATTAATCTTTTCAAAGAACCAACTTTTTGTTTTATTGATTCTCTGAATTGTTTTTTTGTTCTCTATTTCATTTATTTCTGCTCTAATTTTGATGATTTCTTGCCTTCTGCTGGCTTTGGGAATAGACTGTTGCAGAATTTCTAGATCCTTGAGCTGTGTCATTAGGATCTTTACTTGGTGGTTCTCCGTCCTTTTTATGTGGGCACTCAATGCAATAAACTTTCCTCTTAGTACTGCCTTCATGGTGTCCCATAGGTTTTGGTAGGTTGTGTCTCTGTTTTCGTTTGTTTCCATAAATTTCTTTATTTCTTCCCTAATTTCTGCTCTTACCCATTCGTCATTCAATAGTGTATCATTCATTCTCCATGAATTTGAATACTTTCTTTCGAGTTTCCTGTTGTTGATTTCTACTTTTATTCCGTTGTGGTCTGAAAAGATGCAAGGAATTATATTACATTTTTTGAATTTGCTGGTATTTTCTTTGTGTCCCAGGATGTGATCAATTTTGGAGAAGGTTCCATGGGCTGCTGAGAAGAAAGTGTATTCTGTAGTTCCTGGTTGAAATACTCTGAAAATGTCTATTAGGTCCATTTGGTTTATGGTTTCCCTTAGTTCTAAAACGTCTTTACTCATCTTTTGCCTTGAAGATCGATCCAGTGGTGTGAGAGGCGTATTAAAGTCTCCCAGAATTATTGTATTTGGGTCTACTTGGGATCTTATGTCCAGAAGGGTTTGTTTTACAAATGTGGTTGCACCCATATTTGGGGCATAAATATTTACTATCATTATATCTTCTTGGTATAGTGTTCCTTTTAGTAAAAGGAGGTGCCCTGATTTGTCTCTTTTGATGTGTTTTAGTTTAAAGTCTGTTTTGTCGGATATTAGGGTTGCTACCCCTGCTCTTTTTTGGTCACTGGTGGCATGGTATATCTTTTTCCATCCTTTCACCTTCAGCCTGTGAATGTCTTTGGCTGTGAGGTGTGTTTCTTGCAGACAGCATATATTTGGATTATGTTTCCTAATCCACATTGCCAATCTATGTCTTTTGATTGGTGAGTTAAGTCCTTTGACATTAAGAGATATTATTGATATCTGATTTTTGTTTTCTGCCATTTTGTGTTCTGTCTACTCTTGGGTGGTGTGATCATTCTTCTTAAGTGGCCCACTTATTAACTTCCTCTCTTCTCTGATTCTGAAGTCTGCTTCTTTTTTCTTCCTTATGGTTTATTTCTTTAAGAATTTTCTCTAGTGTTGGCTTTGAATTCATGAATTTTTTGAGATTCTGTTTATCGTGAAAGACTTTGGATTCACCATTGATCTTGAATAGTAGTTTTGCTGGGTAGATGAGCCTTGGTTGGAAGTTATTTTCTTCCAGGGTCTGAATCACATCATACCAGTCTCTCCTAGCATTCATGACCTGGGTTGTATAGTCTGGGGTGATTCTTATTGTTTTGCCTCTATATGTCACCCGTCCTTTTGTTCTCGCTGCTTTTAAGATTCCTTCCTTGGCCTCTATATTGGTCATTTTGGTTATTATGTGGCGTGGAGTGGTCTTTCTTTGGTCCTGTCTCAGTGGAGTTCTGTATGCCTCCTGGACTTGAAGATCGAAGTCTCTTTCCAAATTTGGAAAATTCTCTGAGATTATTTCCTTGAAGATATTACAGATGCCCTTGGTCTGTACCTCTATCCCTTCCTCAATGCCTATTATCCGTAGATTAGGGCGCTTCATATTATCCCATAATTGCTGGATGTTTAGGTTTTGTTGCTGTAAAGATTTCTGTATATCGCTGACTGTGTTTTCGGTTTGGGATGTACTGTCTTCTAATATTGATATTCTGTTTTCCATTTCATCTAATCTTCCAGAGTTTCTTTCAATTGCTGTCTTCATTTCACTTATTGCCTCTTTCATTTCATTCCAGACCTCTTTCTGATTCTTTTTTAGTGTTTCTAATTCACCTTTAACCTCCTCTATACTTGTTTTGAATCCTTTCATCATATTGAACAACAAGATTCTGAACTCCCCTTCTTGCATTTCTAGTAGGTCAGTATTCGTGATTTCTGCTGTCTCTTCGTAATTCCTGGTTCTCATATTTGTAGCGTTCTCTGTCCTGTTTTTCTGGTTTCTACCCATCGTTCGTGAGTATTATGCTTAGTCAAATCTTAATATTAGGAGTTGGGGTATCGGCTAGTCAGCAGAGCCTTTCCAGTGTTGAGGGTGGGTGATGTGGGAGGAGCTGGGGTGATTAGTGAAGGAGTCAGATTAGGTAGAGGATATGTTTAGGTTGAGAAAGACTTTGAGTATCGTAAGGTGAAATCTTGCTAGGAATGAGAGAGAGTTAACTACTAGGACTCTTGTCGTTCGTGGAGTAATTATGAATGTAAGAGATACTTAGAGTATTAGACCAGGAGGTATATTATGTGGAAAAGTTTTGGGGGGGAAAAGTATGTAGGGTTAGTGTGGGAAGGTTTGTAAATAGGGGTGATGGAAGGAGCAGACAGACACAAAAAAAGAATAGAAAAAAAATCCACACAAGATACCAAGACTATTATGTAATCCTAGAAAAAGGGAGGAAGACCAATCAAAGGAGGAGAATGAAAGTAAAGGAAGGAAAGAGGAAGAAAGAGGACAAAAGAACAAGAATAAAATAAAAGGAGCTAGCAGCTGTGTGAAATAAAAAAATAAGGCAAACTATCCAATATATATATATATAAAAAAACAACATGTGAAAGTAAGAGAAGTATGGGGTGAAAGAAAAAAAATAACACAGCAATAACCATACCAAAACAAAAGCACTGTAAAAGCAATATAAAACAAAACATCCACATTAAAAGTAAAATAAACAGTCCTCCTTATTTACGCATATGGGGTCAGGCCTATATAATATGTGCGTATGTGATTGCTTTAGTAACTTTCAGAATACCATCCAATGTCTCTTAGTTTTCTTTGTACTCTATTTTTTTATCTTCTTAGGTCACTCTGGGTGTTTGGACACCTTCTCTCCTTTAGCTGCTTTAGGTTTATGTGTCCGGATGTCTGGTTTCACTGTTATTTGATTCTATACAATTCACAGGTTCTGCGAAATTCTAACCTGTGGTCAGTACCTCTGCACTCACCACCCTAGACTCCAGCCTGTGCTTCCCTACGACACGGGTGGAGCATGACCAAGGTATAATTAGAACCTCCCCCTGAGGTCCTGTGCAGATATTGTGGCCCGATGGATTTTCCTGTGTCTCTGGAAATTCCAGCTGGGTTAGCCGGTGTGGTCCCAAGATGTACCCTGGGCAAATGGGTGCTGGTTCCTGGGTGCCCACGCTTGCTGCCAGAGCTCTGCCTATTCCAAGGGTGCAGGCTGGGTGTGCTGCTTTTACTGGAACCAGGAGTGAGTGGATGCAGCTGTCTGTTGCTGCTGGTATGCTCTTCCAAGGTGTATTGAGCTGAGTTCTCGTTCTCACTTAGAATTAAGCCTCTGGCTAGCAGGAGGGTGGGAACACCCAGCGGTGGGCCAGGAGTGCAGGATAGGTGCTCAAGGATCCAGTGCGTGGTGCCCAGTAAAGGCCTCTGCCTCCCGCGGGACGTAGAAACTGGGGGTGCCCCAAGGAGATTTCCAGTTTACACAGGGCTTTCGCAGCCTTGAAGGCAGTCTCTGGCAAGGTGGCGGGGGGGGGGGGGAGCTAGACACCCAGGTAGGCTCCAATTTAGTGGAGAGAGTTGGACAGGCAATGACTGCTAGCAGGGAACCGGGGCGCCGACAAGGTGCGCAGAGGGGAGTGCTTGGGTCTGAGGCTTGGGCGTGCTGGGGGGTTGGAGTGCAGCGCACGCTAGGGTCCGCACTTCCCGTTGCCCGCAGGTACCTGTCTTTCTTGGTCCAGGATTCGTGGGAGTCTCTATGCTGTTGTGATCCAGTCGCTGGTGGGCACACAAAATTCTGACGTGGGAGCTGCTCGCTGTTTTCAGTCCCGGATTCAATGATATTATTTTGATGCATCATAGAGACCACAATAGTGTCTCTTGTTCACAATACCAAAACAGAAAATATGAAGAATAGGAATTTGTTAGGAGCCAATATATGCTCCTTTATTTAATCTGATTTTGAAATAGTACTTCACGCACACCATTTGCCTGCCTGTTTTTCTTCCAATTATGAAATTATCACAAATAAATGTCTAATTTGATCCAAATAGATCATCTACTATTTTTTTTTTTTTTTGGTGGTACTGGGGTTCCTGGAAGCCCTTCTACTTCTGGGCTACACTCCCAGACCTATTTTTATACTTTTTTTTAAATTTGGAAACAGGGTCTCTTAAGCCAGCACAGCTGGCTTCGAACCTGCGCGATCCTCCTGTCTCTGCCTCCCAAGCGCGGGGATTACAAGCGTGCGCCACCACGCCCGGCTTAGATCATCTACTATTTGTAATAAGGCAAATTACTTAGTCATTGGAGTCAATTTCAATGGATGACAGAGATAAATAAATATCACTTGGAAGACATTGCAATGGAAATCAGAAAGGCAGTTTATTAATGACTTGTTTTCTTATGAAATAATTTAATTGATAATTATTAGCCTTAAGATGAAGTTAATACTTAGGGCTATATACGTACTATATGTATGAGAACATTTTATTTTGACACTTACTAATCTATACAAAGCAACATTTGAAATGTCAAATTTCTAAATTGCACTATCATAAAACACACTTGAAATGGCATAAAAGTAATTGCTTCACATCTTAAGTAAAGATGCATGATGACTAATTGCTTCAGAACGGATAAGAAGGCCAACATAGATAATGTAATTTGGTCTTTAATTAATTTGTTTTAAAATTGTCATATATAAATTACTATTATCATAGTTCCTCTGTATGTTAAAAATTTACAGTCATATAATTGGCTCCTACAAATTGAGAGATGAAGTAATTAACTTTTATGAAATACAGTTATCTATTTCCCCTAGAGATATGAATAAAAGCAAGTGACATTTTGGCCCCTTTTATATAAATCTGGATTATGTAGAATTTTAGTAAGCCTTCAAAGAATTAAAATAGACTATAGAATAGTGTTCATATTTGACTAGCAAATATTTTTTCATATACAGCTTATGAAAATATATTTAGTTCTGTTTCCAAATCTGATGGTTGAAACTAATATTCATAATCATCGATATGCATTGAAGTAAATTTGGTTGTGTGAAAAAGTGTAAAAAAGAACACCCTTAACAAGAGCTAAGAGAAAATTTTAGTGATCAGAAATTAGACTTCTAGGATTCCATACTACAGATTACCAGTTGACAGAAGGAAAGCATTGCTATTAGAATGTGTTAGTCATGAGCTGGGTACAGTGGCACACGTTTGTCATCATAGCATTTGGGAGTTTGAAACAGGAGGATCGCGGTTTGAAGACAGCCTCAGTTATTTAGTGAGGCCCTTTGCAACTCAGTGAGACCCTGTTTCAAAATAAAGAATAAAAATCTGGCTGGGGATGCAGCTTGGAGTTAAAATGCCCTAAGGTGCCATCCCCAGTAACAAAAAAAAAGTGTTAGTTATGGAACTCTTGACTGCTGAGCATTAGGATTTCAATTTGGCAAATCCATTTAAGTCCTTTTCACTTAATGCACAAAAGTATGCAGTATTTAATGGTGAAGTTAGCTTAGAGTTTAGTCTGGGACTTTTTTTAGGTCTCAAATTTATTTTTAGGTCTGAAATTTATTTCAGATTAGTTTCTGTTTAATTGGACAAAATTTGACAGAACAAAGTGCTTTGAACTATTATTTTGCTCTTGGACACTGAATGTGCATGACAACTTTAATATAATAAGAAATCTAAGATTCTGTAAATCATTATTTCATTTTGCAATATACTGGGACCTTTAAGTATTAGTTTTACATTTTCTAATTTATTTTGTAACAAAGATTTGGTTTTCTTGAATTTTTTGCATTCTACTTAATAATATATGTGGTACATGCTTCAAGAATCAGTTTTTTTAATTTAGTTAAATAAGAGCCAATAATAAGATGCATGTATTACAAATATACTGAAAAAATCTAAGTCTTATAAATTATCCTTACAGAGTTAGAAGTAACCTTTCTGATTAGCCTACCCCTTTAGTTTCTAAAAAGTGTATGGAAAAGGAGTGAAACTCTGATTTTCTCAACTACTCTCAGATGTGCTACTATTTAGGAATGTTTCAGGAGTGTAAAGCTGATGTCATGAATATTAGAGATCTATTAAAGGAAACGACATCTGTTTAAAAATCAGAATGTCAGTGAAATGTCTCTGAGTGCATAAACTACTTCATTTTCAGTCTACAAAACAGAGATAATATTTGCCACCTACATATCTCAGAGGAATGACACGAGGAAAGTGCTTTTGTACTTTTGTCATATTGAGCCTTCATTCTAATCATCTTATTAACCTACTTCTTAGTCATTTCAAAGACATCCCTGATGAAGTGACATGCCATTGTTAAAACATATTCCTTAAGCTGTCATGCGGTGTCTCTTTGCTCTCATGAGGGCTCTGTGCCTAAACACTGTGCTTGGAACTTGATTTAATGAACTTTTATTTAGGTTTCTGTTACCAAGCATTAGAACCATTTCACCTATTTTATTTGCACATACCCTGGAAGAGGGAACTCTGAATGAAACAGATATTTCTTTAAGAAATTATAATTACTTATAAAAGTAATTTCTATGATGCATGCATTCAAAACCTTTAAATTTAGCTAAAAGATAAACATTATTTAGAAAAAATAGTGCATAAATTATATATGCCAAATTTAGTATTTAGGTGCTACCTAAATAGAAATTTAAGTATATGTAGAACACTTATTATTTTTACCCTACTGTATCTCACATTCTAGTAGCAAATGAATATTTTACATTAAACTTAAGTGTATGTAGAAAAATGCTACTTCAGATATTGTACTAAAATAATTTTATTTTAATTGTGAATGATTTACTTATTGTTTGTTTGGCAGAAGATATTGTCCATTCTAAAAGATCCCATTTCTTTCATTCTGATATATACAAATTGGTAAAATTTCTCAGATTCCTGTACAGTTGGGTTTGGACATGTGACCAGTTTCTGATCAAAGAACTTTAAGTACCTTTAAGTAACTTTATGTGTGCCATTTTGGCACCTGTTTTTGACCACTGACTTGTATCAGATATCAAATCTCTAAAGGAACTAAACTGCTGATAGAAAAGGTCTGGCTATTTTTTTATTTTATTTTATTTTTTTTGTTTTGTTTTGTTTTGTTTTGTTTTTTGCACTGGGGATGAAACTTATAGGCATTCTACCTCTGAGCAATATGGCCAGCACTATTTTTTATTCTTTATTTTTTAACAGGGTCTCACTGAGTTGCAAAGGGCCTCACTAAGTAGCTAAGGCTGGCTTCGAACCTCTGCAATCCTCCTGTCTCAGCCTCCTGAATGCTGAAAATACAAGTGTGTGCCACCATGCCCAGATTAAGGTTTGACTATCTATCTATCTATATCTATCTATCTATCTATCTATCTATCTATTTATTGGTGGTACTGAGAATGGAACCCTTCTACTTCTGGGCTACACACCCAGACCCATTTTATATTTTTATTTGGAAACGGTCTCTTAATCTACCAAGGCTGGCTTTGAACCTACATGATCCTCCTGTCTCCACGTCCCAAGTTCAGGGATTACAAGCATGCGCCACCACACCTAGCTTAAGGTTTGGCTATTTAAACCACATGAAGAAGAGGCAAATATAAGCTAAAGAAACTCACTTATAAATTTCCAAAGTTTTTGTTCTGCACTGAAGGGAGAGTGCTGGACCCATGGATGGTAGCAGCTTTAGCTGCAATTGGGGGCCATTGAATAAGAATCAGGGGGTGGTGGAAGTACCCACTGGGACACTGAGTTTTTTTTTTCTTCTGAAAGCCAGTCAGGTTTTGAATTTATGTATGAAATAAACTTCTATTTTGTTTAAAATATCATACATATCAGAGTATAATGGTACTTCAGCCTAGTTTATATTACTAAAACAATGTAACATTTATTTCTTTAAAATTTAAGTAATAAATACAAATTTGGTATAAACATTCACTTATTAATATTTTTACTTCCATAAACACAAGACTTATTTTTATTGATTATTCTTATTGACAACCTAAAAACCGGAGTCACCATGACAGCCAGGACAGTGATTTTTAAATGAAATGATCTAGGATGTAAGCAGGGGAATATTTAAGATTTTCTTTATTTTGGAAACAGAATTTAAGGAGAAAGTATATGATTTCCTTAAGTCTTTAATGGAAGCAGAACATTATCCAATGTATTCAGAATAAGCACATGACTACTCACTTTATTCTCTGAAACTTTTCAAATGAAACATATTTCAAATGTTTTTATTTCCAATGACATTTTTCATAGACCTAGAAAAATCAGTCATAAATTTAAATGGAGAAAGAAAAACACAGAATAGCCAAAGCAATCCTCAGCAATAAGAACCATGCAGGAGACATCACAATCCCTGACTTCAAATTATACTACAGAGAAATAGTAGTAAGAACAGCATGGTATTGGCACAACAACAGGCATACGGAAAAATGGAACAGAATACAGAAACAAACCCACACACTTATAGTCAATTGATCTTTGGCAAAGGGGCCAAACATACGTTGAAGAAAATATAGCCTTTTCAACAAATGATCCTGGGAGAACTGGCTATCCATTTGTAGAAGAATGGAACTAAATCCTTAACTCACCGTGCACAGGAATCAACTCTAGATGGATCAAAACTTGGAAATTAGATCAGAGACTATGAAGATATTAAATAGGGCATAGGCTCAACACTCCAACATATAGGCACAGGCAGTAACTTTCTCAACAAAACCTCCAAAGTGCAGGAAATTAAAGCAAGAATTAACAAGAAAGATGGCATCAAACTAAAAAGTTTCTGCTCATCAAAACCTAAAGAGAAAGCCTACAGAATTGGAGACGATCTTTACCAGCCACTCATAGAAGGCTAATATTCAGAATATACAAAGAGCTCAAAAGAATCTACACTAGCAAAACAACCCAATTAAGAAATGGGCAACTGAATTGAATAGACACTTCACAAAAGAAGAGCTACAAATGGCCAAGAGATACATGAAAAGATGTTCAACCTCATTAGCCATCAGGGAGATGCAAATCAAAACTATCTTGAGATTCCATCTAACCTCAATCAGACTGGCAAGCATAAAGAAATCGAATAACAAAATTGCTGGTGAGGATGTGGGGAAAGAGAAACTCTTTAACACTGTTGGTGGGAGTACAAATTAGTTCAGCCACTATGGAGATCAGTGTGGAGATTTCTTAGAAAACTGGGAATGACCGAGCGTGGTGGCACACACTTGTAATCCCCGGGCTTGGGAGGAGGAGACAGGAAGATCGCGCAGGTTCGGAGCCAGCCATGCTGGTTTAAGAGATCCTGTTTCCAAATAAAAATACCTATAAAAATAGGTCTGGGAGTGTATCCTGGAGGTAGAAGGGCTTCCAGGAACCCCAATACCACCAAAAAAAAAAGAAAGAAAAGAAAAGAAAACTGGGAATGAATCCACCATATAATTTGGCTATACCACTCCTGGGTATCTTTCCAAATGGGTTGAAAATCAGAGAACTACAGTAACATATGCATACTCATATGTCAAAATATGGAACCAACCTAGGTCTCCATCAACAGATGAATTGATTGCAAAATTATGGGAAATACACACAATGGAATTCTACTCAGTAATAAAGAAGAACAAAATTATGTCATTTGCAAGAAGATGGAAAGACCTGGAGAACATTTAAGTGAGATCAGTCAAGCACAGAAAGAGAAGAGATATATGTTTTCTCTAATATGCCCAAATTAGGGAGTATTAGGAATACCAGAGAGACTACAGATAATGAAGGGGAAACTTGAGCAAAACTAGAAAGGAAGGGTAGGAGAGGAAGAAGGCTGAGGTTGATTAACTGGAGGAGCTATATTTGAGTATGTGTATAGCTGTGCATGTAGCATGGTCAACCTTGACACTCATTGTTGGGTGGGGAGGAAAGAGGAAGCAGCAGGGGGGAAGGCACCAAGCACTATGTGAATGTATGCCATTTTCAATATAATCCACATAGAAAGAATGATCCACATAAAAAGAATAATTTTTGTTTCAAGACTCTGGAACTTTGTTTTAATTAGATCACATTCCTTCTTTTAATTCATATGCAAACATGTACAGCACAATGATATATATTTTTACATATATTATCTTATCTGATTACAACTCAGATGCTACTCAAAATTACTGTTTTGAATAAATGTGTCATGGAAATCAAAGAATTATATATGTTTTTTTGAGTAACTGATCTAAGAAGCATCAGAAAAAGGACTGGCAGAGGTCTTTCTCTATGTTGATGATTCTGTCTATGATTTGTGCTGTAACTTGAAATTATACATGTTCTGGAAAAAAAGAAATGATCAAGCCAAGTGTGGAGGTGCACGTTTGTAATCTCGGTACTTAGGCTGGGACAGGAGGATCACACAGGATCGAAGCCAGTCCAGCTATTTAGTGAGGCTATCAGCAACATAGTGAGATTATGTTTTCAAATAAAATATAAAATGAGTCTAGGAGTATAGCCTGGATGTAGAAAGCCCCAGGGGTTCATCCTCAGAAACACACACACAAAAAAAGAAGGAAAGAAATGGTCTTTCTGACATACTGAATGTATCTCCTGAAGAAAACAATATAAAAGATAAAAATTATTTTTATTTTTTAAAAAATATTTGTTCCTGACTTTTGTTACTCAGTAATGGATCTACCCAGATTTCCCCCCAGTAATGCAAAAAATGAGTATCTTGGGATAGGAATAAGTGAGAAACAGAGTCATTATGTTTCTTGTGGAAATCCACCAAGACTTATAATCTTAAAATTCTATTTTGATGATTGTGAATTGTGGAGCATAATAAATTCTAGGGCCAGCCTGGAAAGTGAAAAGCAGACTTCCACATAAATCTGGAACCACCGAAGTACTACTCATTCTGAGAAAATGTTAACAAAAGGAAAGCTGAATTTCCCAACTTGGTACACAATAGAAAGGAAAAAGAATAAAAACCTCTACTGAGAATTTGTAAACTTAAGTATTTGTTCATAAAGTTGTGTGGCCTGAATTAACCCAAATTGTTTGGCAATCATGTCTGGAGCAGCTAGCCTTATTTAAATACATCTTGGGATTCTATTGCTTCCAGGCAACTGACAAAGAAAATGTGAGACATTTCTTGATAAATACAGCTTTTCCATAAAATAAGTGAACAATTAAAAATCTAAACGAATATGAACTCACAAAATAATGATAAAAAAGAAATAAATGAAATCAGTTCTAGTTACTTCTATTAGTTAGTTCTATAAAGTTGCTGTGGACATTGAATTTGCAAATACTGAACCACTGCTTCTAGTAAAAATATAAGGTTAGATTTCTGCAAGCCTCTGGTCACATTGTTTTAATTAACTGCTTAATGCATCATGCTTATTATGCATGTTTTCATTTAAAGGTACCTAATTTACTCCATGTTCCTAGTTGATTAACATGAATTCATGACCATCAGGACTATAATTTATGCTTTTCAAAGCTTATCTAAAATTACAAGGTTATCTAACACACATATATTTTCCCCATGAGGCACAATAACCTTACATTTATGAATATAAGAAAGCATCTCAACAACTATGCTTAGGGACCATCATAAAATGTGAAAACACTAGGAAAAAATAAAGCAGAAAAATGGACATGGAAGTTATATAGATTGCAAAAAGAACACTTGTTTGTAGCATGAGAGCTGAAACAAGAGGCAGAGCATCACCTGTTTGACTACAGCTGGGAAGGTGTGTGTCAGGTGACTCAATTTTTTTTTTGGTCAAACTGCACACTCATACATTACAGTGAAAGTGCCATGAGCATATATTTTAGAGTTACAAATAAATTTTATCAAAGATTTTTATTCACATTACAGAACCAATGAATAAGGCAACTCACCTACATTGCATATGGAAAGCAAATCCCATGAGCCTGAGCCAATAGGAAAACAAATAAGTACCAGGATCAACCATGCAAATACTTCTTATGTTAGAATTATGAAAAATTAAGTAAATATATTTAAAATTCCCAAAGAAAAAATAGCTCTTACATGATCATGACCTAAGAGGTGATATGTAGGATTTTGAATGTTTCCTAAGGAATCATTGTAGAAATAAATACAATGTAATGACTTAAAAAGTAGAGGAAATTTGGGAGTCTGAGACAGGAGGATCACAGATTTGAGGCCAGTATATGCAATTTAGTAAGATTTTTTTTCAAAATAAAAACTAAAAATAAAAAGGGATGTGGTGTAGCTCAGAAGTAGAATGCCCCTTAGCACTAGAAAATTATATGTATATATACACATTTGTATATATGTGTATGTATATACACACCTTACTTACTGTGTTGAAAAGCAACTTACAGACTTGAAGATGCAGCGACAGTTTAAATTTGTGCTCTTCCTTCTACTTATATTTTACTTTTTTCTCTTCACTAAGATAAACTCTACTCATCTTTGAGTTCCTGGTTTCCTCAGGAAAGTACTTTTGGGCCCTTGGGCTTGATTTGAAACTCAAGTTCTTGTTTTCATTACAGCATGAAATACACCAACTGCAATATTCATTGAGCTTGTGATTTTTTTTAATATTTTTCATTTGATCTTCAAATAGATCAAATGTTTGAAGCCTGGACAATATGAAACATGTTAATTATTCTTTCTCCAATCCTATCACAGTGATAGCTTTATCTTGTAGTAGTGTTATTAGTAACTACAGATACAAAAGAAGGAAGATAGAAAGGAACAGAGGAATATCTTTTATTGATTTGCATGCACTGGAACTCCAGACAATATACTTACATCATTATAAGACCTATGAGGAATCTAGCACATCACATTAGTAAGAGTTTTGCTGGAAATGAAGGTGCACAATGCTCCCAAAGGAGGTCAAAGGAGAAATAAAAAAATTATGCCTGCCATATAATGACAGAACTTATTCAAGAGAAATTTGAGATGCCTCTTAGAGACTCTCAAAATGATTGGATTAGAGGGGAACTCTTTGCAGGGGCTGCAGTCTCTGAAAAAAACACCAGGAAAGTATACTAAATAATAAAGATAAAGATAAGCGTTCTTATGGCCCCTGTGATACACATTTTTTTAATTTAAATCTGGCTATACTTACATATTCTTTTAAAAATATGTTATTAGTGCATTGTAATTGTACATGATACTGAGATTCATAGTGCTATATTCACATATGCACACATTATTTGGTGTGTTATTTTTAAACCCATGATAGGGTGGTCTAAGCATAGATTATAATATAGATGTATGATACTCAGTACATAAGCTATTTGACATCCAGGTTACTATAAATTTTATTATTAGCAAAAAGAGAAATGGCATCAGATATTTATAAAGTAACTTTGAAATTGGCTATGTCACTATTGGCTAGAAAGTAAGGCCACAAATAAGCAAAAAACAGTGCTAAATTTAATTCACATCACAGAAACTAGATGGGGAGAGACACATGTGCTCCAGAAGGGATTTTTTGATGAGCAACAGGAAAAAAAAGAAAAGAAAAAAGAATCCTTTACCCTGAAGACTTTTAAGCTTGGCAGAAAATAAACACAGCCATTACCCAAGTTCACAGCTGTAACCTTGGGGAGCTGAACTGGAACAAGCAGCAGTCGCCACCTGCGCAGCTGAAGAAAGACTAATAGCGGGAACTTAACATCAGATTGGTGATTTCTTGGCTGCAGAAAAGGTGGCATCTTTCATAAAGCAAGCTGTTTTCCTGCTTTTAGTAGCTCCAATTCTACTGAAGATTGTTGTTTTATAATGAAGAAAAACCCTTGCTGGCAACATTGCCTGTATACTGATCTGTCATAAAAGACTCTAACAGATGCTCTTGCTCAGTCTCTCCTGTGACAGAGCATTCATTGTGGGGAATGTTTACAGTGCATTCTGCACAGGAGAAGCTACCACTGGTGCATTTCTTCCAAACAGGCACTGAGTGCCCAACATTTAGCACATCTCTGAACATCATTAACCCTACCGCCTTTCAAAAAATAAATTTACTTTCAAAAGTTTACAGAGTAAGGAATAAAAATAGATGGGGAAAACAAATTATACACTCATTTACCTAGGCATGCAACCAAACTGCAGCATAGTAATTATAATTCTTTCTGATATTTAGTTTGTTTTTCTGGAGAAAACAGTTGATGGTTTTGTAGAAATTCCCACCTTTTGAACTTATAGTATTATTTCTTAATTACCAGATACTGATTATACATTTTCAGTAAAATAAAGAAAAACTACTTGGTGGACTTTTTATTGTATTATAATGTAATAATACAACAAAATATAATAATACAATAATGTAATAATACAATTTAAAAAGTTCTTTTGGTGGCACACATGTATAATCCTAGTACTTGGGAAACAGGGGTATCACAGAGCCTCAGCAACTTGGTGAGACCCTGTTTCAAAACATAATAAAATAAAATATAGTTAAGAAGTAGAATGACTCCGTATTCCATCCCTAAGACCAAAACAGAAGAGAGAGGGGGGAGAGGGAGGGAGGGAGGGAGGGAGGGAGGGAGGGAGGGAGGGAGGGAGAGAGAGAGAGAGAGAGAGAGAGAGAGAGAGAGAGAGAGAGAGAGAGAGAGAGAAGGATACCCCACTGGTGATGTCATATTTAATCAATTGGTTAACATGGGGATATACAGATCTGAAGATCTCTTCATTGTAAAGATGCATTTCTCCTTGTAATTAGTAAGTGAAAAAAAGATTCAATGAAAGAAACAATTTAAATAAATAGGTATAGAATGAGAGATTGAGGCAGAGAGGTATGTTAGAAAGCTATTAGAATAATCCATTCAAGAAACTACCAGTATGTGAAGCAGTATTAGCAAGATGGGGTGGAACAGAGACAAAGGATGCTAGAAATGCTAGAGCTGCAGAATCAACATGGCCTAGAGATTAGCTAGAAAAAAGGGGATGGGACAAGATTTAAAAAAATGTAAAAAGACAAAAAGGAGGTCTTATTGAGGAAGTTTCTACTTGTGCCTATGTATTGGAATATTGAACCTATGGCCTTCTCTATTAATTTCAGTCTCTGGTCTAATTTCTAGGTATTTGATCCATCTTGAGTTGACGCTTGTACAGGGTGAAAGGGAGGAATTGAATATCATTTTTCTACAAATGGATATCCAGTTTTATCAACACCATTTGTTGAAAAGGCTGTCTTTTCCCTAATGTATGTTTTTGGTAGCTTTATTGAATATCAATGTGCTATAAGTGTATGGATTTGTTTCTGAATCGTCTATTCTGTTACATTGGCCTATGTGTCTGTTCTTATGCCAAAACCATGATGTTTTTATTACTAAAGCTCTGTAGTATAACTTGAAGTCAGGAGTTGTGATGCCTCCTTCATGATTCTTATTGCTGAGAATTGCTTTGACTGATATGGGTCTTTTGTTTCTCCATATGAAATTTAGGACTGATTTTTCTAGGTCTGTGAAAAATGACATTGGTATTTTAATAGGGATTGCATTGATTCTGTAGATCAGTTTTGGTAGAATGACCATTTCATAATATTTATTCTGTCTATGCAAGAGTGTGGGAGATCTTCTCTCTCTCTCTCTCTCTCTCTCTCTCTCTCTCTCTCTCTCTCTCTCTCTTTCTCTCTCTCTCTCCTTCTTTCTTTGTACTAGATCTTTTCTTATTCTAAGATAGTCAATTTCTTTCCTTGGTGTTTTATAATTTTTGTTGTAGTGGTCTTTGACCTCTTTGGTTAGATTTATTCCTTGGTATTTTATTATTTTTGAGATTATTGTTAGTAGAATTCTATTCTGGATATTTTATTAGTGAGTTCATGGTTGGCATAAAGAAAAGCTACTGTTTTTTATACATATATTTTCTAATTTTGCTGATCATCTCTAAATGTGTTTTGGTTGAGATTTTTGGGTCTTTTACATATAGGATCATGTTATCTGCAAATAGAGATAATTTCAGTTCTTCCTTTTCTATTTGAATTATTTTGATATCCTTTTCTTTTTACAGCTCTTTCAAGAAACTCATACAATGTTGAAAAGGAATGGTGATAGTGAGCATCCTTTTCTTGCTCCTGATTTTAGACTAAATTCACACAGTTTTTCCCCATTCAGTATGATTTTGATTTTGTGTTTATTGTATTTGTCTTAATGAGTTGATGTAAGTTCATTCTATTCTGAAATTCTGCTGTATTTTTTAACATAAATAACAGTTCAATTTTTTCAAATGCTTTTCAGCATCTATTGAGATGATCATGTGATCTTTAGTCTTATTTCTATTTATGTGCTGAAGGCCATGTATTGATTTGCATTTGTTGAACTAACCTTGCATCCCTGGAATGAAACCAATTTGATCATGGTGAACAATTTTCTTGATATAATTTTGAGTGTATATAACTAGTATATTGTTTAAAATTTTTGCATCTATGTTCATTAAAAATAGTGGTCTGTAATTTTTTTTCTTTTTTCTTTTTGGTACTAGGGATGGAAGTCAGGAGCATTCTATCTCTGAGCTATACCCCCAGCCCTATTTTTTATTCTTTATTTTGAAACAGCATCTCACTGGGTTGCAAAAGACCTCACTAAGTAGCTGATGCTGTCCATGAATCTCAATCCTCTTGTCTCAGCCTCATGATTGCTGGGATTACAAGCATGCAAAACCACACTCAGCTTGTAATTTTCTTTTCTTGAAGGATCTTTATTCAGATTTGATATTAAGATGGTAGTAGCCTCCTAGAAGGAGTTTAGAAGAATTCTATTTCCTTCAATTTCATGGAATAACTTGTGAAGTATTTGGTCCAGTTCTTCTGTAAAGGTTTTGTAGAATTTAGCTGAGAATCCAACTCAATCTGGGCTTTTCATTGATGGAAGGCTTTTCATTGCTGTTTTTATTTCTTTGTTTGCTACTGGTCAATTTAGTTTTTCATTTCTCACATTATAATGTGAGACTATATTGCACCAATAAAAGTATATATAAAATGTAGAAAGGAGTATAAGCTGTATCTTTGGTTCTGGATTTAAGAATAAAGATAGTGGATTTCCTTTTGGACCTTCTGAGAATGATATTTCTGATAACAATTGAAATATAAACATTAAGTAAACATCTGGAATTAGAGATAGTATATTTTAAGAAGTGTTACTGTGCACAAAATATTTGCTTTACTTTATTGAACAATTTCTGATGAATCCCAGGTAGTGTTACTGGATAAGAATATTTAGAAAAATAATAAGTAATTTGTAAAAGTGATTTAATCCATGTTGGCAGCTTGTGTTTTTATATCACTTACAAAATTCATATTGAATAGCCATGAAAAGAGATCTCACTACTTTACTTTAATGGTCCACTGAATTGCCTCTAATTATTATAAAATTAGCATTATAATGAAAGTAGAGATTGAGTACCTTATGCTTTGAATGTTTGATAGTGTTTTTACTATTTGATTATCTTAGATAAATCTGTGCTATATGCATATATTGTGTCATATATGTGTATATGTATATATGTGTAATATATATATATATATTGACTTCACTGTTCATGTTGTAGTCTGTATTCCAAGAGTGAAAAAAACAAATGGTTTTTATGTCTATTGTTTCATGTCTATTTTTCTATAGATGTTTCACAGTTAATTCTAGCAAAATTACAAAACTTCCAAAGGATATGATTTATTTCATTCAAACAAAGCTTGAAAAATAAAATTGAGAAAAGACTTTTTTGTTTTATGATAACAGTGGCAGTTCAAACAAGGTGCTAATTATTGTAAACACTGGGACTTAAATTGAAAACGAATCCATGAGCTATTAAAACAAAGAACCTGGGTTCTTAGTAACTTGAAATTGAATGGGAGCCCTTATGTTTTATCTGTACTTTATTCACTCTAAGTATATAATCTCAGAGTCCAATGACTTAAAATTCATCTAAGTCTAGAAATAGATCTTCTGTGATGCTCAATGAATCTATAACCTAATTTAATGCCTGAATCAGGATTTTTAATATTTACAGAGACAATTATATAATACAATAAAGGTTGAATTATTTTAGATTTACAGATCACTTAACAATATCATATTGGATTATCTTTGTGACTTTTTAAATAGATAGTGTATTCTTATTTCAAAGATAAAGAAATTGAGGTTTAGGACATCTCACTTATCTATACAACTCCACACAACTAGTAAGTTAGAGAAAATCTAAACCTAGATCTACCTCATTCTGAAGTCTGGACATTTTGAATTCTACAAATTGTCTTCAGTAGGCCATGCTGTAAGAAATTTATGTAAAGGTGTAAAAACTTATGTAAAGTTGTAAAAATGGGGACCATGATTTGTGCTTGGAAACCTATTCAGTAGTAAACTCTTTTGACATAATTCTAATGCAGAGTAAAGCCTTTCTTAGCTATCCATAGTCATATTCTTTATCATAAATGTTCCTTTGAATTTTATGTTCCACATTAATGTGTGCATCAAAATACTACATAAGGTCTTTTAAAAATAGATACATATTTCTTATTCTCAGATCTCCTTCCTTCCTTCTATCCTCTTTTCAATCTTTTACTTTAATTGTACAAATTTATGAGGTAAAGTGTCATAATACATGTGTAGAGTGCATAATGATTAGTTCATAATATTTAACATGCCCTTTCAAACATTTTGAAACCTTTTTGATTAAAACAAAATGATTGTGATTATCTATGCAGTACAATACATGTATAGAATATGTACTAATTAAATGGAGGTAATTAGTGTTTTTATCTCATTTTCATAACTTTGAATTTGGAGCACTTGAGCTCCTCTCTTCCAGGAATCATGAAGTAGACAATAGGACATTGTGAACTACCCTGACTCCACAATGCTATAGAATTCTAGAACTTATTACTTCTTAGATATTCTATTTTAGGCCAGGCGTGGTGGCACATGCTTGTAATCCTAGCATTTGAGAGGCTGAGATGGGAGAATTGGAGATTGAGGTTCACAGACAGCCTCAGCTACTTACTGAGGCCCTTTGGAACTCAGTAGACCCTGTTTCAAAATAAATAACTAAAAGAGTAGGGCTAGTGGTGTAGCTTGGAGGTAGAATGCCCCTGGTTTCAATCCCCATTATTGCAAAAACAAAAACAAAGATAGTCTATATTAGTGTATTTTTCTTATGTTTAAATATATCATGCTTATTTAGTGTAAGAATAATGTCTCAGCAATAAAAATTATTTAATTTCCCAAATTTGAGCCATATTTTCCTAATTTGGGGTAATAATTTTGCTTTAGGAAGCCTTGGTAGGCTCATTACCTATATGATACTTTAATATTTGCAATTTTCATCTGTGAAATTTCCAGCCGCAGGGATGCTTCTTGCTTCTTGTAATCCCTAGTGTTTGGTCCTATGCTGAAGTCTATGAAGGTTCACTAGGTAGGTTAAGTTGTCAAAGGAAGACTAAGACTGAGTGACAAAGGTCTTAAACTAATCTACTTATGTATTTTAGCTTTTGTCTCCAAGTTCAGGGAGCTATTTTATAGCAGCTGGATAATGCTAAGAGCCTACAGATGTAATAAATAACATATTTAGCTTATTCATTATTGTTTATGTAACCCTACAAGAAGGGGAAAAGAATTAGAAGGAAAATAAGATCATAGCTTTTGCTAATTTCATGTTTATATGAACAGAAGTTGATCAAAACACTGCCATCTGGAGAGAAGAAAATAAGATTGTTTAGTAAATTGAGAGAATCACAGTGGCCTATTTAAGATGCTTATGAAGGTGTGATTTCTTTCAACAAGAACATGACTTATCAGTGTCAGTTTCATTCATCAGTATTATCAGGAACATAATTAATATTTTTAAATACTTATTCAAGTAACACACTATACCTTAGTTAAGTTAGCAAATAACTTCTTTCCCACATAATCCCAGAATAATTTCAGGTTATATAAATGAATACCTAGCAAGTTGTGCTTTTATCATAAAATAATAATATTTGAGAGATATGTGTGAAAAGAAAGAAGAAAGTAGCCAAGGTAGGAGTGTGTCTTATGTAAGTTCTCATAATTTTGGCTTGGAATATAAAAATAAATGCTCAAAAATTGGACAGCTCCCCTTACCTCTACTATTAGATGTTCCATTTTCCCAGGAGGTTGTTTTACTGTCTATAGATGCATATTGTATCAAACAAGAGACTTCTACTACAAGTATCAAAAGAGACAGAACCCCAGGTAGCCCATGTCTCTTGGCTAAATAAATCTTTCATTTTGATTGTTTCCAGAATGAGCCAAACAGACTAAACTGAATAATTGTTTGGGTTTGGGGGCAGAACCTAGAAGTCTATAAATCATTTGTTTCTTTATAAAAATCAATATAAGATATAGAAATAAACTATGGCCAGGGTCATAGAGAAAACTATTTTCACATTATACCCAGTAAGAGAGCCAAGCAGTTTATCTTTTACACTCCGCGACCTTTTATTTTTAAAATATTTTATTTGGAATCAGGGTCTCTTAAGCCACCTGAGGCTGGTTTCGAACCTGTGAGATCCTCCTGTCTCAGCCTCCCAAACACAGGGATTACAAGCGTGCGCCACCACGCCTGGCTATGAGGCCCTATCTTTTGCTTCACAGAGAGACATGATTTCAACTTTTGTTTTTGTTTTGTTTTTGAGGTACCAAGATGGAACCCAGGGGCATTGTACCTCCAAGCTACACTCCCAGCCCTTTTTTTCAAGTCTTTTTGTTTTTGAAATGGGCTCACTGAGTTGTGAAGGGCCTCGCTAAGTACCTGAGGTTGTCTGTGAACTGCCTCCCGAATGCTGGGATTATAGGTATGTGCCACCATGCCCGGCATCATCCGAACTTTTTGAAGCAGAAAAAATTAAAGTGGTAAGAGTTACTTGGGCTCTGCTTCCATTTTATCTGTTATTGAATCATTTAATTATAGAAAGTTTATTTTCTACTTAATCAGATTTTAGCTCTTAGATTATTGGGCTTTAAACTTTTAGGAGTTCTTATTTTTTTTTCCTCATTAAAATCCTTGGCAAGAAACCAGCACACTACATAAAAGAGGATATAGCAGAGCTCTCTCTGGAAAGTTTTATTTGAAGCAAGTACTAGGCATAATAAAATACTCCCACAAACCTGGAAAAGTTTAAACCATACACAGAACAAGTTTATTGTGAGCGTCCTTCCTAGACTCATGTTATAGCACCATCCAGATAAAAACATGCTCTTCACCTTTATAGCTTGCATAAATTTGGTGGAAAAAATATGTTTCAGTGACTATTGCTCAGTGATTGTACAAATAGTAAAACTGAGTGTTTCCTCTTCTCCATATTCTAATGTAGAATTACTTGGTGAATACCATCATATATACATTTAGAAAGTTTGAAGAATTAAAACAACAAAAAAAAGTTTGTTGACAGTGCCCTGTTTCTGCCACAGGTGGAATCTAACCAGTTGTATCTCTTAAAATTCTACTTACTACTGACAACCAGATTTCTAGTTCCTAGTATACTTAAGGAAGCTGCCCTTCCCATTGTGACAATAATGAAAAACTTGTGGCTTATGAGAGAGGGGCTGCCTAAGAAATGTAAGTCAATACAGTGTATTTTGGTTTGTTAGATGTGCTGCTTTGGTCTTTTGACAGTTGTTCTGGGAGTAAATAACATCTGCCATACAATTGGCTGGCAAAACTCATTTGTAGTATAATTAAACAGCCATCATTTTGTTGGACCATAAACACAAAGATAAATAGCCTATGAATTAGTGAATGCACCATCATTTGATGGCTCACAACTAGAGAGACACAATAGATTTCATGTATATGTAATGTGTTTTTACCCAGAAAGATAACAAAATGAAGAGAAAAACATTATACATAATTTTCAAATTAGAGGCAAGCATGTTCAGTGAGCTTTAGAAATCTTACTTATCTTAATTTTGCTATATTTGGGTTCTTTCCCTTATTTAGCATGGTAACAGGTCCAGATGACATTCTTTGCCTTTTATTTATATTTTTAAAGTTTTTAATGTTGGTTTGGCATTTTCTTTTCTGGGATTGTTGCTATTATTTCTCCTTTAATGGATTAGAGCTAAAACTGAAACCATAAGTCAACCCAAGTTAGCCATTATCCAGAGGTATTTATCTTCTTTCCAGGTATCTGGTGATGTGATTTAATTCATGTAAAGGTCATAAAAGAAGAAAAAAATTGTGGGCACTTATACTTTATTTTTGTGCTCTTTCCCCAAATGGCTGAGAGGATTGCCTCTGAATAGTAGGTCATTTTGATGCAGGTTTTCAATTTAAAATAAATTCTGTATTTTTAAAGATTACACAGGGAAATCATGCTGGCCTTTGTTTCTCTCCCTTCTTTTGTTGACCTCCTATTTCTTAGTCAGTTCACTAGACCTTAGGAATATTGCTTATAGAAGGGCAGAAGGGTAAAATGTAAAAACGATTTCAAAGTATGTTGAAGAGGGAGCACGGAAGCCAATAGTCAGTGTATTCTTTGTATCTATACTCTTCCCATACATAGCCTCTAAGTGACATTTAATTGAAGATATAAAAATATGTATTATCCGGTAGTGTTTCATAAGAGAGAAGAGCAACTATTTTGTTCATAGATGAAGATAAAGTCAGCTGTTGATAAATATATGTTTAATAATAGAATAAATGAGAAGCTATTTATTGCATTTTGCTTTCTTGGAGAAATTTCTATTATTACTCTATCAAAGATGATAGCTTCATACTTTATAATTATTAACAATCAAAACTTTTACTGGAATTGCTGTGCTCTTGATCTCATGCATTGCTACTACTTATTCTGTGGGCAAATCTACCCATGTGTTATAAAATAACTTCAATGACATATTCAGTAATCTATTATTTTAATTTCATTTGTTGCAGGAATATTATATGCCTAACTTCCATATGCCCTTCTGGAACCAGGTTTGAAAAGACAGTTGACATTGTTTAACTAAAATTGGAAGTCTGAACCCAGAAATTTTTATTTTAAGGAAATTTGACACACATCCAAAAGCATCACAGAAGAAAACATACATTTTCACAAAGTGGAATTTAGCAAGAGAGACAAGATCAGTTTAACATATGAAATTCATTAATATAGCCCACCAATGAATAGAATAACAGAATGTAAGCATGTACTAATAAATATGTCAAAAACATCCCATAAAGTGTGTGTGTGTGTGTGTGTGTGTGTGTGTGTGTGTGTGTGTGTTACTGGGGGTGGAACTCAGGGGCTTTTCTAACTCTGGGCTACCCTCCCAGACCATTTTTATACTTTATTTGGAAACAGGGTCTAAGTTGCTGAGAGCCTCACTAAGTAGCTGAGGCTGGCTTTGAACCTGTGTGATCCTCCTGTCTCAGCCTCCCAAGCACGGTAATTACAAGCGTGCACCACCATGCCCAGCTCATCCCATAAAATTTAACAATATTTTCATGACACAAACTTGAAGCAAACTTGACATAGAAGGCAACATTTTCAGCCAGATAAAGGACACCTACAAAAATTCATAGCTGACATTACACTTATTAATTAAATATTAAATGCTTTTAAACAAGAATTAAAAATAATAAATGTGCCTTTTTTATCATCTATAATTAATAATGTATTAAAAGTCACAACCAGCAGACGAAGGTAATATAAAAAGAAGTAAGAACATTTTTATTTGTAGACAGACTATGTGAAAAATCCCAGGATAATAAAAGAATTACTAATGCTAACCACATAAATTTAGTTAAGTAGCAAGAAATCTAAGTGAAAATATCAGCTTTTTACTCAGCTCTCAATTAATGTATATGGAGTAAAATAATAAAACTAATTTATAATTATTTGCTTTCTTAGAGAAAATTTTCTTACTACTTCGTCATATGTGAGATCTATGAACTTTAATAATTATTAATAATCAAAACTAGTTTATTTGCATTGTTATGATTTTGAGCTCATGTGCAAAATCAATGTATAAAATATGTTTTTATTTCTATATGCAAGCAGCAAACAATTACAACATGAAAATTTAAAAATATACTAGCAAGACATAAAATACTTAGGAATAAAGCTAATAAAATATATAAAAATTTATACAATGAAAACTATAAAAGAATGCTAAGTCCAAATAAAATGCTAATAGATGAATATATCAAATTCATGAATTGGAAGATTCAATTTTGTAAAAAAATTCTTATCTTCAAATTGACCTGTAGATCAGAGACAACTTGAGGCAAATCTTAACATAGTTTTAAAAGTTATTTCTAAAATTTATATGAAACTGCAAAGAACCCATAATAGGTCACAAAAACTTGAATAAAAGAATGAAGATTGCCTCAGTTTTAAGTGTAGAATAAAGCAATATTAATCAAGTTAGAATGGTGTAAACTATGATGATAAACCACATTATGATGTGATAATAATACAATGGACCAATAAAAGTACAAGCAAGCTAAAAAAAGTCAAAGATATAAATACATATAGATCAATAGAAAACAAAGGCAAGAAAGCAAGGTAATTAAATTGGTAAATAAGAAGAATTTCAGTAACTAGTGCTACAGTAATTGGGTGTCCAAATGAAAAAGCTAAAATACATAATAGAATACCTTCATGAACCTGGAGTAGGTAAAGACCACAGAAGTCCTAACCATAAATATTGATAAACTGGACTTAGTTTGAAACAAAATCTTCTCATCAAACACAATGTTAAGAAGGACATCCAGGAAGATGGTGACTGAGGGAAGCAGCACATACCAGTCCTGTTGATATCCAATCTCCACTGCCTCAAACATAGCATCTACAAAGACAGAAAATACTATCAGAGAAATAAAAATGATTAGACAGAGAAAAAGATTAGAAGACCAACCAGAGAGCAGAAAAGAAACTTGCCTGCCGCGTGGCAGTGGGAGCTGTGGTGGTATCAGTGGGAGCTGCAGCATTACCATCTTGCCTCATAGCACTGGTCTCCAGAGACAAAAAGAAAAACAAGAACCTGAAGTGAGCAGCTGCGTATCATCAGGGTTATAAGCCATTAGTTCTTTCTGCGCAAACACTGGCTACAACTTCCAGTGGCTGAGCTCACCATGCCCTCCAGGGATCCAAAGCAGAGTCAGAAAAAGAAAAAAAGAAAAAAAGAAAAAAACTTTATTCACTTGCCTTGAGCCAAGGGCACCATGGGTGGCATCATTTCTGCCAGCAGTGGCCAAGCTCACCATGCCCTCAGAGATTCAGATCAGCATTCACCAAAATGTTAAATGAAACTGTTGTCTTTACAGGAGAATTCCCAGCACTGCACCCCCAGGGACTCATGCAGCCATGATAAATTCCTTGCATCTGAGCTTTTGCAGTTCAACCCAACAAAGGAGTAGTGGTGGCTGATATTATCACACCCTCGAGATCCAGAGTGGCACTCAATAATATCATGAAGTCTTGGTTCCTATGGAAAATACTCAGCCTAGTGCCCCCAGGGACTCTCGCAATCCTAATAAACTCCCTGGGTCTGGGGTCTGCTGTTTGACATAGCAAGGCTCAGATAGACTCAGGCTCCAATCAGTGAAAAGTGTTGGGGGAGACGTACATTTAACACTAGACCCAACTAGGATCTCCAGGATCACCACAGACCTCCCAATCATAGTGAATGAGTAGAAGTCAGCCCAGCCCAGCAATAGCTTTGGAGAACAGAGACTCCTCCATTGAGTTTGGTATCAGAGGTATATGCCACCAAAGGAGGCAGGGAGAGACTGAGATTTCAAACTTGTGGAAAGCATGGAGGGTGACCTGGGCTAAAGATTAAATCCAAACCCATTGGTACCGACCATCTGCATAGACTGAGAAAGACTCAGAGAACCAGACTCATAGCAGAAAAGGTACTGGTGACACTTGCTATCTCCACAGAGTGACTGCAGAGGCCCTGTCTGCTGAATAGTTATTTATGGGCAGAGATGCACTAATTTGTTGTTGGGTTGTTTTGGTTTTTTGTTCTTTTTTTGTGTGTGAGTGTGTATGCCTTTTTTTACACACTTACCAAGCCCTCTCACAAGCTTCTTCCCTTGTACATACCTACTCTTTTCCCCCTATCCCTTTTCTATATTTTTAATTTTTTCTCTCTCCCTTGTTTTATATTAAATTCATTTTATATCACTATAACAGAAACTCTACATTGGTTACTATATTACTACTACATATTTACTATCTCTAATCTCTATTATATACTACCTTACCAAACTCATACTCTCATTCTATTCGATCCTATCTGAGGCTTCACACTATTCTTCCATTTAGGACTTTACTGCCCTCTTCACTCAAATTCACTACTGAATAAAATACAACTTGCCCTTGGATATACCAGCTGGTACCTAGAGACTGAGACAAATCTTTCAAAAGCAAAGATACAAACATATGAAATCATGAGAAGGAAGAATAACAAAGAAGCAATGAGCTCCCACAATGCCACAATAACAGAATCTGACAACACAGAATTTCAGTTATCTTCAGAAGGTCAAATCAGAAATGTAACTGTAGAAATTATGCAGGACTTTTGAAACAAATTTAGAGAGAGTCTGAAAGAAATAAAAGATGCAATCATCAAAGTAAAGGCATCAATTCAAACTATAAACATTTGATTAGACCACATGGAGAATAGAATCTCACTCCTAGAATATGATCACTCCAAAAACAAATGCATAGTGTATAACCTAGAAAAAACAATTTGAAAGAATGAATAGGACTTTGAAAAATATGGGACCATTTCAAAGAGCCAACTTAAAAATAATTGGCATAAAGAATGTAAATAAGGTGAAACCAAAGGGCTCAAAAATCTTTTCAAAGCATTAATATCGGAAAATCTTCCAAACATAGAGCAAGAGGTCGATAAACAGGTACAAGAAAGTTATACAACCCCATTTAGACAAGATCAGAGAAAAGCTTCACCATGTCACATAATAGTCAAATTGACCAATGTAGAAGCCAAGGCGAGACTCTTAAAGGCAACAGCAACAACAACAACAACAACAAAAAAGAAAACTAGTGACATTCAGAGACAAAGCAATTAGAATCGCTCCAAACTTCCCAAACCAAGTCATGAAAGCCAGAAGGGCCTGGAGTAGCATATTCCAAACTATGAAAGAAAACAATTACAGTCAAAAATTCCCAACCCAGCAAAACTATCACTCAGAATAGATGGGGAAATGAAAATCTTCCATTACACACAGAAGGTGAAGGAATTTATGTCTTCAAAACCAAAAACAGAAAATACTCAAAGAGATTAACACCAAAGAAGAAATAAGTAATACATGCCAAAACCAAAAAAATAAGAATTTCCATTCAGCAAAAATTAAGAAAAGAACATGAAACACATCTCAACATGTTAGAAATTAAACATCATCTCTCAATAATCACACTGAACAAAAAATGGCCTAAACTCTCCAATAAAAATACATAAAATGGCAAAATGAATAGAAAACCAGACTCCATCTAACTGCTGCCTGCAAGAAACACACCTTAAAAATAAAAATAGTAACAAACTCAAGGTAAAGGGCTGCAGCAACGTAATCTATGCCAATGGAATAAACTCCAAAATAAAGATAAGATGAACAAGGAAATATCACTACTGACAGTGTAGAAATCCAGAGGGTTATCAGAAACTACTTCAAAAAAACTATACTTCAACAAAATGAAAAATCTGGAAGAAATTGACAATATTCTAGATAAATGTAACCTGCCCAAACTGAGTCAGGAAAATATAGAAATTTTAAATCAACCAATAGCAATCAAAGAAATTGAAACAGCAATAAAGAGCTTATACTATCAAAGAAAAGCCCAGGACTAAATGGTCTCCCAAGTAAATTTTATAAAAACTTTATAGAAGAGATAATCTCAATACTCCTCAATCTATTTCATGAAATAGAAATAAATGGGACTCTCCCAAATATATTTTATGATGCCAAAAATTACATTAAGACCAAACCAAATAAAGACAGCTCAAGGAAGGAAATCTATAGGTCTGTTTCTTCGATGAACTTGGATGCAAATCTGCTAAACAAAAAACTAGCAACATGCATTCAAAACCACATCAAGAAAATCATACACCAAAAGTGATCTGCAGATTCAACACAATACCCATTAAATTACAAATATCATTCCTCACAGACAGAAAAATTAGTCCTTAACTTCATTTGGAACAACAAATAACCAAGAATAGCCAAAGTAGTTCTCACCAACAAAAACCATGCAGGAGGAATCACAATACCTGACTTTAAACTATAATACAAAGACATAGTAATAAAAATAGCATGATGCTGGCACAAAAACAGATACATACCCAATTAAGCAGAATAGAAGACTCAAAACCAAATCCACACACAGCCAATTGATTTTTGACAAAGGGGCCAAAAATATATAATGTAAAAAAGATAGCCTGTTCAACAAATGGTGCTGGCAAAACTGGTTCTCAAACTGCACAAGAGTCAATTCAAGATGGATTAAAGACTTGGAATTTAGACCAGAGACCTGGAGACTCCTTGAAGAGAGTCCAACACTGCAATACATAGGCACAGGTAAAAACTTTATCAACAAGACCCCAAAGGCACAAGAAACTAAAAGGCAAATCAATACATGGGACTGCATTAAACTGAATAGCTTATATACAGCAAAGGATACAATCAAGAACCTCAACCAAGAGCCAACAGAGTGGGAGAAGATTTTTGCCAAATATCCCTCTGATAGAGGACTGATATCTAGAATATACAGAGAACTCAAGAAACTCAGTACTAAGAAAACAAATCACCCAATCCAAAATGGGCAAGGGAACTAAATAAACACTTCACAGAAGAAGAAATTTAAATGACCAATAAATGTATGAAAAAAATGTTCAACATCATTAGAAATTAGAGGGATACCAAATCAAAACTACCCTGAGATTTCACCTAACTCCAACTAGAATGGCAATCATTCAAAACACAAACATCCTTGCTGCCAAGGATGTGAAGAATGGAAACTCTAATATATTGTTTGTGGGACTGTAAATTATTGCAACCACTTTGGAAAACTCTATGGAGTATCCTCAGAAGAATAGGAACAAACCTACCATATTATTCATATGTGTTGATGATGAAACATAACAAATGAAATTTTCATATATTGCTGGTAGTTGTATAAAATAAACCAACCACTTTTGACAACCATTTGTCATCTTCTCAAGATAAACATACATCTCGACTGTGAGGTAGCAAATTCACATTTTGGCATTTACCCAGGAGAAAATAATGCATATGTCCACAGAAAGACTTAAATAAAAATGTTTAAGACAAGTTTGAATAAAATAATCCAAACCATGAGTAATTAAAAGTTCATTAAGGAGATATTTACTCAGCAGTAAAAAATGAACTGTTGATATACAGAATGACATGGATGAGTTACAAAAAATTGTACTATATGAAATGAATGAAGCTAGACAGAATTGGGTACATGCTCTATGACTTTATTTATATGAAATCAAAAGCCCATAAACTAATTTTCAATGAATGAAACACAGCATAAGGAAGCTTTCATGATCCTATCCTTTGAATGAGGATTGGTTAGAGGAGTGGAAGATTTGTCAAAGCTAATTAAAGTGAACTTGAAGTCTGTATATTTTACTATATATTCTTCTTGTTCAATAAAGAGACAAATATAGTAAATGTGTATATAGGCAGTTTGTGTTGATTTGTATTATTTTTTTATTATTTTTTTAAGAAGTGTAATAGAACAAATGGCTTGCTGACATCCAGAAATTAAAACAGGAAGCAAACAAAAGTTCTAAAACTTCCCCAGGTGTTTTGTAAGATTAATGATAAGAAAAAAAAAACAGTATTTAAACAACAATAGCAACTACATGGCATTTAGAATAAAAGTTACATGACATCATTATACACTGGTGCACCTGTAAACATAGAACTATTTACCATGTCTAGAATCATTTGGGTACCCATTTTAGATATAGTTGGTGAGAGATGGAATGATTAAGAATTTAGAATGGATAAAAATAGCTATGGTTTTAAAAATATATAATTTCTCAAATGAAAAGAATTCTTTCCAAACAAATGTGATCATATTTTATTCTACTCATGATAAAAGCAATGAGGCATTTGTTTTGGGAAATGTCCAAAATATCTATGATTTAACATTTCCAGCCAAAACAATTCTGCTTTTCTGGCATGTATTAATCAATATGCAAATCATTTTGAGGTTTTAAATATTATTTCACATCACATTAATTTATCCTACTTCAGAAAGATTTGGAGTGCTAGTATTTCTAAAATAATCAAATTTTAAGTGAGTGAACATAAAGCATTTTTCCACTTAGGAACATAACAGTATATATATATATATATATATAGATATATATAGATATATATAGATATATATAGATATATATATGTATATGTACTATATATATACATACATATGTATATGAACTATCTATCTATATATTAGTTTGAGAAATGGGAAGAAACTATGTAAGTTAACTACCAAGCAAATAATCAAACAAAATAAAATGAGTATCAGGAAGTTCTGATCAGTATATAAGAAAATTAATATTTATATCTGCATATGCACTAGACGGGGTAATTATTGATAGAGAAATCATTAAGCATCTGCAAAGTGAAAACAACCATCAAATAACATTCTGAATTGTCTCTATGGGGATCAATACTCTTCATACATCATCGTTTGATTTAACACTTTAGGGTTATGGCCACATGTAACAGAGTCTACACATGTTTCGATCAGATAACTTTAAGTCTATAGCCACATTATTTATTATGCATCATCTTAAAATTTATATTTCCAAGTCTTGGTTTTCTTCTGTGGTATAACTAATGGAGTACATGCTAAATGTTGTGCTTGTATCTTCACATCTGTATTACAAATAGTTTCTTTGTATGTTGCACATCATATTAACGGTGATCTTTCTGAAACTGATGCTCAGAAAATATAAGTACTCAGGGTCACACAGGTGGGATTTGAATTCAGTTCTGTCTCACACTAAGTTGAATATACAGAAGTATCATTTGATGCAAAAGCAATAGGAAGCAGCCACATTTGTCTTCAAGCTGAAGTTCAAAGCAAAAATATCGATCACTCTCCATTATAGCAGAAAGTTAGTTAACGGTATACCTATACTGAACAGAAAATGTAGCCTTGCAAGCAGTACTAAAATAAAAGGGAAAAACACACCCATTACACAAATATTCCATTACTTAGTAGTCACAGGAACATTTATAAGATAAAAAATTTCATAAGAGAAGACAGGGACCTACCATTATAAAAAAATCATTCCCAGTCTAGAAGAAAACATAACTTAAGGAAAAGAAAAAGTTAATTCATGTGCATCAATAACGGCATTATTTTACATAAATGTCCTTCTGATAACACAGTAATGAATCAGGCCTGTTTTTCATGCTCTTATTGTACAGTGTTAATAGTCATTCCTTGGTTTTCATATTTCTCAGGCTTTCATGTATTCTGTCTTGCACAATTTGCGTCTTGGGAAAGTTATCTGCACATGTGAATTCCTCTCTAATCAGCATAAAAATCATCATGTATCTTTTCTAGCACTTGAACTGAGGAAAAAAAAAGCCCTGGTTTGAGTACAATAGACACAATAGAGAGGCTCAAAGGTTGAAGACAAAGGATTCTGCAGAAATTAAAGGAAAAGCTTCTAAAGGGCATGACAGCTCTTTTTGTTATTTTCTGGGCTGTAATTTATGAAATCAGTTTCCATTTTGAAAGTTCCTTAATTTTCTGCCACTTCAGTCTACAGGATAGCACGTGTGAATATTGCAGACAGATGGCCCTCAAACAATTCCATCAGGTGGTACTTGGGGAGAAGCTACAGGCTGTGACTTACTTGGATTTCTTAGTACCAGTCTTCATCATCTTTTATCTTTAGTTACAGAAAACTGTTTGTTGCTACAGTTCCTTAAGTTTGGTTCACTGAAATGGATGCAACAAATTGGTTTTGGAACTAGATATTCTCTCTGAATTGTAGTTAAAAATGTTTTGTTTATGGCAAATTATTAATTTTTTATGGCAAGATTCCCTGGAAACATATTGTTCTTGATAGACTCAGGTGTCCTTAGAAATAGAAAGAGGTCCTCATAATATCTCGTTGGAATTAAAACAGATACTTCTATATATTTTTTATTATGAAATGTGAGAAACACCATAACTGTTCATCCATGAATGAATGTATAAAAATGTATCTATAAACAATGGGATATTAATTCACACAAAAAATAAAAAGGAAACCGTGCCATTTTGAAAAACATGGATGAACCTAGAAGAAACTATAGTTAGTGAAATAACTATAAACTAAAAAAGAGCCAGATTTAGAAAGATAAAGGTTTTACTACTTTACTTATTAGTAGAAACTAAAAAAGATTAATTCATAGAAGCAGAGAGTAAAATGGCAGTTACCAGGCCCTGAGAGCTAAGGAAAATGGAGAGATTTTAGTCAAAAGGTACAAACTTTCAGTAGTAAAATTAGATAATGCCAGAGATCTAACATGTATTATGGTGAATCTAGCTAATCATAATGCCTCATAGTGTCATATTGATGTTTATAGAGTAGATCTTAAGTCTCCTTGCCATATACAAGGTAACTGTGAGGTGAGGGGCATGCTACTCAGTTTCATTTTGTAGTATCAAAGCATTGCATTGTATATCTTAAATGCACACAATCATTATTTCTCAACAATAGCTCAGTAATTCTGATTAAAGTAAAATAATTGTGATCTGTAGAAGCAATAAGGACTACAAAAGTAAACATGAGAGAGAGGGAAGAAATTAAAAGTGTGAGGACTTACAGATTTTCATCTCCCTGATGGCATTCTAGTTCTTGCTGTGGGTTTTAAATCTGGAAGAGGATTCTTACTCAAAAACAGAAAAAACTAGAGGAAATGTTGATGGTCCTATAATGAAGAGTAACAAAATTGGAGAATTGGGTTATCACTCACAGAGACAATTTCCTCTTTAATATTTTTGTTAAATTTTAAAGCTGTGATAGGTAGGATGGTAACTAAGCTAAACCTCGAATGGAGCCGGGTATGGTGGTGCACACTTGTGATCCCAGGACTTGGGAGGCTGAGACAGGAGGATGGCACAGATTCGAAGCCAGCTTCAGCTACTTAGTGAGGATCTCAGCAACTTAGTGAGACCCTAATTCCAAATAAAATAAAAATAGGTCTGGGAGAATAGCCTGGGGATAGAAAGCCCCTGGGTTCCATCCCTATTACCTCAAAATAAATAAATAAATACATAAACAAACAAGCAAACAAACCTTAAGCAGGGGGTTTAAATATTTTGTAGTCTCACAGCATTTAGAAACAAAAAGAGTCACCTAAGCAAATACAGATGGGAATGGGATTCCTCTAGAAATGTTAAAGGGACCCAATATTTATTTCTTATTTTCATTGGGGCAGCTGCTGATCTAGATACTAATGGGGTCATTGTCACTTAGGACCTCTAAAGGGGTTCGCAATTGGAGATAAGAAGTTAGAAGAATTTGCCAGGTGTGGTGGAGCACGCTTGGAATCCCCGCACTTGGGAGGCCGAGACAGGAGGATAGTGCAGGTTCCAAGCCAGCCTAAGCTGGCTTAAGAGACTCTGTTTCCAAATAAAAAATATACAATAGGTCTGGGAGTGTAGCCCAGAGGTAGAAGGCCCCTGGGTTCTATCCCCAGTAGCACCAAAAAAAAAAAAAAAAGCTAGAAGAATTTGAATTATATGCATGAGGTTAGAATAACAAAATACACCTTAATTATTTTCTCTTGCCTGTCAAATTAATACAAATGCAACAACAAAGTTTGCACACTTTTGAGAAAACTGAGTGTGTGTGTGTGTGTGTGTGTGTGTGTGTGTGTGTGTGTGTAACTGGGGATTGAACCAAGGAACATTCTACCTCTGAGCTACACCCCTAGCCCTTTTTTTTATTTTGAAACAATCTTACTAAGTTGATAAGGGCCTCACTAAACTGCTGTAGCTGGCCTCAAACTTGCAATCTTCCTATCTCAATTTCCAAGTACTAGGATTACAAGTATGTATTATTTTATATAAACTAGTGTTATAGAGATTTATTTATGCTACTGCTATATCAGTAGTCTGTTCTACTTATTAGTATTATTTTCAGTATTCATTATGTGAAAAACTAAAACTTGTTTATTCTCTTGCCATTGAACATATGAATTATTTCCACATGTTGGCTATTATGAATAAAGGTTTAATAGAATTATTGTGAATGTGCTTTGTGGATGTAGGCACAGATTTATGTGCATATGCACTGAGGAGAGAAATTGTTACATCACATAATCATCTATTTTCTTTCTTTTTTTGGTGGTACTGGGGTTCCTGGAAACCCTTCTACCTCCAGGCTACACTCCCAGACCTATTTTTATATTTTTATTTGGAAACAGGGTCTCTTAAGTCAGCGAGGCTGGCTTCCAACCTGCATGACCCTCCTGTCTCCGCCTCCCATGTGCTGGGATTACAAGCGTGCACCACCACGCGGGGCATATGTTTTATTTCAATAGATAATGTCAAAGAGTTGTCAAAAATCGTTGCATTAATTTTCCTTCCCCTAGCAATGTAAAAGCTTGTACTTTCTTCACTGACACTTAGTAGTCAGTATTTTTCATTTAAACATTCTGGTGAGTGTATAATTACAATGTCAATTTAGATTTAAGTTGCACTGTCCCATTGTGTACTGATAGTAATGATGTTTCTTTTTATATGTTTTTTTTCAATTGCATTCTTATTTTCACTCCTTTGTTTTTTGTGGTGCTGGGTATTGAACCTGGGGTCATTCTATCTCCAAGCAAAACCCCAGCCCATTTTTTTTATTCTTTATTTTAAAACAATGTCTTAATAATTTGCAAAAGGCCTCACTAAGTAGCTGAGACTGGCCGCAAATCCATGAACCACAATGCCCAGCTTATTTTTACAATTTTAAAATTTGAACCATTTTCTTTATTAGTTATTAGGGGTGTACTGTATGTTCTAGATGTTAAAAGTTTACCAGGTACTTGTATTATAAATATCTTTCCTTGTCTCTCTTGATTTTCTATTTAGTTTTTAATCATGGTTTTAAGAAATAAATTTTTTTATTTTTTCAGATTTTTTTATGCTATAGTTTCACATAATAATGTGGGTCATGTTGACAATGGCATACATTCACACAATACTGGTACATCGTAGTCATACATCTTAATAGGGTACAAGATGGTAGAGGCATACATGCACACATCACTCTTTTAGCCCTTTCCCAATTCCCACCCCATTTCTTCCCTTCCCCTTTCTCATGTTTGACTTAGTGACTGACTTTGATAAGTTTGTTATTGTACTTCATGTACATTAGGGAATTTAATAACATTCAGTTCATTAATTTTTAAATGTGTTACTGGAGTACAGAACCGCTAACGTTCTTAGTTACTTAATATTGCGTTAGCTTTTCTAGAATCTTTATGTTCATGTTAGTTGTATAATGAGACAACAAACAAAACAAAAAACTTGCTGATACGTCAATTGCCACCACATTGAATTTATAGATCAATTTTTGGTGATTTGGCATCTTAACAATATTGAGCCTTGGCTGAATTTTTCAGTAATTGAAATATTCTTTAGTTTCTCTAAATAATATTTCATAATTCTATAAAAAGTCTTAAATATCTTTTATTGGGTCATTTCTAAGTGTGGATACATTTACAGTACTATGAATTTTGTATTTTGATTATTTCATTTTCAATTGTTTGTTGCTTATAAATAAACATATCTGAATTTTCTATATTAACTTTGGGTCCAACCACCTTCCTTTATAAATATGATATTTACAGATTCTTTTGGATTTTTTTACATAAAAATAATTTCATTTTGAATAAAGAAAAGTTTACATTTTCACCTCATTAGTATAGTTACTTCAATAATGCTATATAGTTCACTTAAATCTCACTGATTTTATAGATAATTCAGATTATGAGTTTAAAAATCAGAGATTGAGGGTTTTTAAAATATACTTCTATTGATGCATTGTAATTGTCCATCACAATGAAGTTCAGAGTGATAGAAATATACTTGCACACTGCAGTTGACGTGTTTTCTTTCAAATACCCCCTCTCCCTCCTCCTCTCTATACATATTATTGAGATTAGTGTTGATTTCATATAGATACATAGCATTTGCTTGAACTGTTTTCTTCATTGTGTTTTTTTTTTTTTTTTCCAGTCTTCACTGAATTAGCTCTTGTGTGTGGAATTGGCGGGCACTTTGCTGAGGTAGGGCAGTTGCCATCTGGTTTCTCAGATCCATCCATCATGATAAACTGGGAACATCATCATGGTGAGAGTAGAGGTGCAATGAAAAACAAGTTCAATAGGGAAAGCACATTCAAAGCCTCTGCTTGGGTCTCGTCCCTTACTAGTAATAAACTACTGGCCAAAGTGCATCCCATAGCTAACCTGGTTAGATTGGCTAGACATGTTAATACTATGTTGATAGAAGGGTGTTAAAAGGATACAATGTCCTGTTTATGATCTTTTTGTAATGGAAGGATATGAAAGATATTTTTTGATGGGCATAGTATTGTAGATTGATAGATTTCTTTCAGCTCTTTAGACATGTTTCCCTACTATCTAATGAATAGATAGCATTTATCTCTGATCCTGTTTACATAAATATATTCTCTTTTTCAAAAGTAAACTTAAGCTGGGCGGGAATCCCTGCACTTGTGAGGCGGAGACAGGAGGATCACGCAGGTTCGAAGCCAGTTTCTCTGGCTTAAGAGACCCTGTTTCAAATAAAAAATTAAAATAGGTCTGGGAGTGTAGCCCAGAGGTGGAAGGGTTTCCAGGAACCCAGTACCACCAAAAAAAAAGGGTAAACTTAATTTTAGAGCAGTTTTTAAATGTACAGAAAAATTGGGAAAACAGTACATTGAATTCTTATTTCTTTTATATACCTAATTTCTCCTATTATAATATCTTTCACTAGTATTGTACTTTTGTTATGCTTAATTAAGAAAAATATATGCATTATTCATTAACTATGGGGAATTTATTCAGTTTTTTTGTTTTTAAATAATGTCCTTTTTTCAGGATTTCATCTAAATAACAAATCACATTTAGTCATCTTATCTTCTTAAGCTCATCTTAGCTATGACAGGCAACTCAAACTTTCTTGTTTCTGGGTCCTGTGTTTTAGTAATCTTGATATTTTTTTAAGAGTACAAGTGAGAGTTCTTCAAGAATGTGTCTTAACAAGAATGCATCTGATGATGCTTTCTCCTGGGGTTGTGGGTATGCCTGGAAGGAAAACACAGGAGTAAGGCATGAAAGAAAACCTATTCTATCACAACAGATCAGAGTTATTTTACATACATATTCTGATAGCTCCAACATCTGTTTCATAGCTGCATTTAGTTTGACTATTTCCTTTAACTTTATCCTCTATTCACGTTTGTCTTTTAGCATGTTTAAAGATGTGCATTATGTATCAGTTTGTACAAACTAAGGCACATAGGCTTTCAGTGTGAATGAAGATTTTTTTTTTTTTAAATCCGGCTCTGGCTTTTGTTCCGGTCAATATTGGCTAGGCCAAGTGTCTGGAGGTATCAGAGGTTTCAAGATCTTCTGATATCTTCTCTGACTTGAGTTTCCTTAAGTATTCCTCTTCAGAGACTCTGTCATTCACAGTTCTTTCATCTCTAATCCAGCCTTACTATGTTATAGTCGCATTGATATGGTGGCAAGGTATGGAGGAGAGGAAGCACTCTATATTAATATTAAATTTTATTCTTTTGTTGGCCTTGTGCTCCTGACTATGAACTTCAGGTTTTTTTTAGTTTTTGTCTCTTGGAGATCAAATATTTTTTAAAAATGTACCCTTATAAGCCAGGCATGGTGGTGCACACTTGTAATCCCAGCATTCGGGAGGCTGAGACCTGGAAGATTGCGGTTAGCAGACAGCCTCAGCTACTTAGTGAGGCCCTCCGCAACTCAGTGAGACCCAGTTTCAAAATAAAGAATAAAAAATAAGGCAGGGGGTGTAGCTTGGAGGTCAAATGCCCCTGGGTTCCATCCCTAGACCCGCAAAAAAAAAAAAAAATGTACCCTCATAAGAATTGTTGACTTACATAAAAATAAAGAAATGGATTCAATGTTACTTGCTCATATAAGATTGCATCTTAAAAGCTTTTTCTTCTTTGAGATAAAAATTGTGATTATAAAGAACGGTAAGTGAATGGAATTATTTTTGTTCAAAATATGGAATCTCAAATTCCACGTTATCTCCTCATTCTAGGTTATGTAAAATGAAGACTTTAAATCTCCTGCCTCACATCCTTAGTTGATATGTTCCATTCTATATGCTTATAGCATGAACATTTAAACAGATAGTTATAACTTAAGATATTTCAGAATAAGTTTTATATTTAAATGGAATCAAACTTCATATTATCATGATTTTGCCATTCCAAAATTTATTTTTATTTTTTATTTAACTTTTAATGAGCTCAACTTTAATGCCTCTAAGCTGTTGCTTTGTTTTATTTGTTTTAAGAAGGATATATACTATATTTGTTATTATATTATAATTTATGTTTTTTATACTTTCTTCCTCACCAACATCATAATAGTTGTTTTTTTTAACTGGTGCCATGTTGTACTACAAAGAAATAACTTGGAATTTGATAAATCTTACCTTGACATCTGGCATTGATGGATACTATGGTGAATCTGATACCAGTCAGATTAAGTCTTTTTAAAATCAGCTTTACTAAAACATTTTGATGTTGCATGTATAATTTTATATTTTCCTTGAATACTATACTTTCTTGATTAACACCTCTAGTTCTTTGCTTATTTAGGTAAGTGTTTTACAAGTACTCTAATGCATCTTCCATTGAATTTGATCGATTTTCTATTTCAAACAAATCTATTTTCTTAGGCTTATCTATACTTCATATTTATCAGGTTCTTTCTGAATACCTTTATTTGATTATTAATCGACATGTTTCAGATTTATTTCAGACTTTTTCTCTATGATTAGACTTCAATTTCAGTAAAGATGTGTTGTTCTTTGCTGATTTTATTTGTCAGATTGAGATTATTGATCTTTGGGAACTGTTTATTCAAGTTTGAAAATTTTTTTGCATTTCCCTCAATTTATATTTATTTATTTATTTTTATGTTTTTTTTATTGGTGCACTGTAGTCATGTATTTTAATGGTATACAAGATGATAAAGACATACATGCACACATCACCAAATTAGCCCTTACCCAATTCCTGCCCCATTCCCTCCCCCTTCCTCCTTCTCATGTTTGGCTTGGTGATTGACTTTGATGTGTTTCTTGAAGTACATCATGTGCATTAGAGAATTTTTCTCCTCGGCCCACCCATCCCCTCAGATCAACTTATTTGCTCATCTATAGAATCTCTTCTTCATTGAGAGTGCCTCCTATGACCCATTTCTCCCTAGCTTTCACAGATTAGGGACAGCGTCTGGTTTTTTATTTTTGATGACTGACTAGTCTCACTTAACATAGTGTCCTCCAATTCCATCAATTTTTCTATATATGATATAATTGTGTTTTTCTTTATGGTTGAGTAAAATTCCATTGTGTACATATCACATAGTTTTGTAATCCATTCATCTGTTGATAGACATCTTGACTGGTTCCATAGTTTGGCTATGGTGAATTATACAGCTATGAACATAGGTAGGCATGCGTTATTTTGGTAGTTTGGTTTCCTTTCTTTTGGGTGGATACCCAGAAGTGGTATTGCTGGATCATATGGTAGGTTCCTTTCCATTGTTCTGAAGATCCTCCATATTGTTTTCCAAAGTTGTTGCCTTAAATTGCAATCTCAGCAACAATGTTTTAGAGTTCCCTCTTTTCCATATCCTCACCAGCTTTTGTTGCTTGTGTTTTGAATGATTGCCATTCTAGTTGGAGTTAGGTGAAATCTCAGGGTAGTTTTTTTTTTTTTATGGTACTGGGGTTTCTGGAAGCCCTTCTACCTCCGGGCTACACTCCCAGACCTATTTTTATATTTTTATTTGGAAACAGGGTCTCTTAAGCCAGCTGAGGCTGGCTTCAAACCTGCATGATCCTCCTGCTTCCACCTCCCAAGCACGGGGATTACAAGCGTGCGCCACCACGCCCGGCTTCAGGGTAGTTTTGATTTGCATCTCTCTGATTGCTAAAGATGTTGAGCATTTTTTATGCATTTATTGGCCATTTGATTGTCTTCCTTTGTTACATGTTTAACTCACTTGTTCATTTATTGATTGGGCTATTTGTTTTCTTAGTGTTGAGTTTCTTGAGGTATACTCTAGATATTAGTTCTCTATCGGAGGATTGGTGGCAAAAATCTTCTCCCATTCTGTTGGCTTTTGGTTGAGGTTCTGATAGTTTTCTTTGCTGAACAGAAACTCTTCAGTTTCATAAAATCCTGCTTAATGATTCACCTTCTAGTTTCTTGTGCCTTTGGGGTCTTGTTGAGAAAGTTTTTACCTGTGCCTATATGTTGCAGTGTTGGACCTATGCCCTCTTACAGAAGCCTCAAGGTCTCTAGTCTAATATCAAAGTCTTTGATTCATCTTGAATTGACTCTTGTACAGGTTGAAAAAGTGGGATTAATTTTTATTTTTCTGTTTATGGTTAACCAGTTTTGCCAAAACCATTTGTTGAACAGGCTATTTTTTTTTCAGTGTATATTTTTGGCACGTTGGTAAAAAATCAATTGGCTATGAGTGTGTGGATTTGTTTCTGAGTTGTCATTTTGCTCTATTGGTATATGTATCTGTTTTTGTGCCAATACCATGCTGTTTTTATTAGTATCACTTTGTAATATAGTTTAAAGAAGGTATTGTTATTTTTCCTGCATGGTTTATGTTGCTGAGAACTACATTGACTATTCTGTGATTTTTATTGTTCCAAATGAATTACATGGATTAATTTTTATATGTTGAACCAGCCTTGCATTCTTGGGATGAACCCTACTTGGTCATGGTGTATGATTTTTTTGATGTGGTTTTGAATTTGTGTTGAGTATTTTGTTTAGCAGTTTTGCAGCCAAGTTCATCGAAGATATAAACTTGTAGTTTTCCTTCCTGGAGTTGTCTTTATTTGGTTTTGGTATTAATGTGATGTTGTTTCATAAAATGTATTTAGAATATTCCTGTTTTATTCTATTTTATGAAATAGAGAAATATTGGGATTAGCTCTTCTACAAAGGTTTTATAAAATTCACTTGGGAACCCATTTGTTCCTGGGCTTTTCTTTGATGGTAACCTATTTATTGCTTTTTTGATCTCTTTGATTACTATCTTTTTTCTATATCATCTTGACTCAGCATAGAAAGGTTGTATATATCTAGAAAGTTGTCAGTTTCCTCCAGATTTTCCATTTTGTTGGAGTATAGTTTTTCAAAGTAGTTTCTGATAATCCTATGGATTTCTACACTATCAGTAGTGATATCTCCTTTCTCATTTTTATTTTTATGTTTTCATTGAATCTGTTTTTATTAGTTATGCTGTCCAGTGGTTTATATATCTTGTTAATTTTTTTTTTGAGAAACCAGCTTTGATTTTGTTGATTTTCTGTATTTTTTTTATTTTCTACTTCAATGAGTTCTGTTTTCATTTTAATAATTTCCTGTCTTCTACTGGCTTGTGGTTAAATGTATCCTGTGTTTCAAGGGCTTTGAGGTATGTCATTATGTTATTTATATGATTATTTTCTGTTTTTCTTATGTGAACCCTCAATGCTATGAATTTTCCTCTTAATACTGCCTTCTGTTTGTTGTGGAAGATTTTCATTTCCCTGTCTATTTTGAGTGATAGTTTTGCTAGGTTGAAAATTTTTGGCTGCAAGGATTTTTTTTTTCTATTTTTTTAGTTTGGCATATGCTACTCCAGATTCTTCTGGCTTTCATGACTTGGTTTGGGAGTTCTGGAGTGATTTTAATTGGTTTTCTTCTGACCATCATTTGGTCTTTTGTTTTTGTTTCCTTTAAGATTCTTTCCTTGGCTTCTACATTGGTTAGTTTGATTATTATGTAGCATGGTGAACCTTTTCTCTGATCTTGTCTAAATTGGGTTCTATAAGTTTCCTTTATCTGTATATTGACTTCTTGCTATAGGTTTGGAAAATTTTATGCAATTACTTCTTTGAAAAGATTATTGATCCCTTTGGTTTCATATTCTTTATGTCCTCTATGCCAATTATTTTTAAGTTAGCTCTTTTAAACTGGGCCCATATTTCTTCAGTGTCCTATTCATACTGTCAACTTGTTTCTTCTAGGTTATACACTATGCATTTGCTTTTGAATTGATCATCCTTTTGTGTGAGATTCTGTTCTCCATGTGGTTTAATTGATTATTTATAGTTTGAATTGATCCTTTCACTTTGATGAATGTATTCTTTATTTTTTCAGACTCTGTAAATTATTTTGAAAAGTCCTGTATAATTTCTATAGTTATATTCCTGATTTGATCTTCTGGAGATCTCTGCAATTCTATGTTGTCAGGGTCTATTATAATGGTGTTGTGGGAGCTCATTGCTTTCTTATTATTCCTCCTTCTCATGATTTCAGAAGTTTGTATCTGTTGCTTTTGATAGATTTCTCTCAGTCTCTAGATTTCAGCTGGAATATCCAAGGGCAAGTTGTATTTTTTTAAATAGTAAACGATGAGTGAGGAGGAAAGTAAAGTTGTAAATTGAAGGATAGGGTAAAGCCTCATATAGGGTTGAATATAATGAGAGTATGAGTTTAGTAAGGTGGTATATACTAGAGATTAGAAATAGTGAAAATGTATTAGTATTCTAGTAACCAATGTAGAGTTTCTGGCATAGTGATATGAAGTAGATTTAATATATGGCAAGGAATAAAGAAGAAGAGAGAGAGAAAAAAGAAAAAAGATAGAAAATGGATAGAAGAAAGTAGGTATGTACAAGGAAAGAAGCTTAGGAGACAGTTTGGAAAGAGGGCTAAAAAAAAAAGAATACACACTCTTATATAAAATAAAGAACAAAAATTCAAAACAACCCCAACAACAAATTAATGCAACTCTACAAATAAATGACTATTCAGCAGACAGGGCCTCTGCAGTCTCTATCTGTGCAGATTTCAAGTACCACCGACACATTTCCTACTGTAAGCCTGTTTTGTTGAGTCTTTCTCAGTCAATGCAGATGGTCAGTATAGATGGAGCTGGATCTAATGTTAAGCACAAGTCACCCTCCACACTTTCTATAGATGTGGAGTCTCAGTCTCTCCCTGCCTCCATAGGTGGCATAAACTTCTGAGGCCAAATTCAATATAAGAGTCTCTATTCTCCATAGCTATGGCTGGGCTGGTCTGACTTCTTCCTATCCAACATGATTGGGTGGTTTATGATGATCCCAGAGATTCTACTATTTCAGTCTAATGTTAAGCATAGGTCTCCCCCACACTTTCCATTGATCAGAGCAGGAGTCTGTCTGAGCATCTATTATGTCCAACAGCAGACCCCACTCCCATCTTCTCTGGGTTGAACTGCAAAGTCTCAGATCCAGGGAGTTTATTGCGGCTGCTCAAGGAAACTGCAGCTTCACTTACAGTTTTGGTTTTGGTGCATACCAGTCTTAATCTTTGGAGGATATAATGAGCTTGGCCACCACTGCTGCAAGTTGTAGCTTATGTTTGGTCAGGAGGAACTGATGACTTACAATTCTGATGATCTGTAGCTTCTTACTTTAGGTCCTTGGATGTTTTTCTGATTGTTTCTGGAGTCAGATGCAGTAAGGCAAGATGATGCTACTGCGGGGCTCTGGGCTGCTAGGTGGGTAGGTTTCTTTTCTGGTGTTGATAACTGGATAACTGGAGGATGTGGTGAGCTTGGCCCCCCACTGCTAGAGGTTGCAGCTGGTGTTTGCACAAGTAGAACTGATGGCTTACAGCCCTGATGGTCTGTAGCTGCTCACTTCACATCCCTGGTTTTCCTTTTTGTCTCTGGACCTGGGTGCTGTGAGGCACAATGGTGCCACTGAGGTGCCTACTGCCACAAGGTGGGCGGGTTTCTTTTCTGCTCACTTATTGGTCTACTAATCTTCCTGTACCCTGCCTCTGGTATCTATCATTTTTATTTCTCTACTGATAGTATTTCTGGCTTTGTAGAATACTGTTTTTGAGGCAGTGGAGATCGGATGTTAGCAGGACTGGTATGTGCTTCTTCCCTCAGTTGCCATTTTCTCAGAAGTCCTGAAATCTTAAATAAATATCTATTTTAATGTCATGTTTGAAATCTAATTTTGTCAAGTTATTTAAATTTGTTCCAGATTTTGAAGTGATTAGGCTTAACTGTTTATTCATTAATATTTTCTTCAAAAATGGGCATGTTTTTCATACTATGCTCTTTCTCTTTTTCTTATGCCCTGCCTATGAAATAGAATTGTACATATTTTTCTTTACATTACTTATTTTGGGCAGAAGCTTTCTTATTCTCTTTTCTATCATGCACCATTGGTGAATTTTGCCTATCTTCTCATTGGATCTAAAACCATTTCCCTGGCCGGTGTGGTGGTGCACGCTTGTAATCCCTACACGTGGGAGGTGGATACAGGAGGATCGAGTAGGCTCAAAGCCAGCTGTGCTGACTTAAAAGATCCTGTAAGTAGGTCTGGGAGTGTAGCCTGGAGGTAGAAGGGCTTCCAGAAACCCCAGTACCACACACACACACACACACACACACAAAATTCCCTGAAATGAACACTATTATGTAAATGGTTCGTTTATATAATAACACTCTGTAGCCTAAGCAAGGTGGATGGTAGGGAAATATTACCAAATGAAATGCTAGTATTCATTTTTAGAATATCTTAAATTTGTTCTTTCTTTTAAGAGGTTGTTTTTTATATATTGTTATATAAAGTTCTGTAGCAGAGTTTAGTTGATTTGTGAGGAAAATATTTTTGTGAGAGGACTGTTTCAGACCCAAGTTTATTCTCACTGTGTTATATGTGGTTCTAAAATGTCAATTTCATCAGGAAACATAGCCCCATGGTTTACTCTGAACTACCTTACTTCTCTCCTTCCTTGGTAACCATTCTCATGTGCCATTATACTAAACATAAGAAGAGGCTGTAATTTGGGAAAATGGCACTTGGTAGTGAAAAAAGAAATCTTATTTGGACATCAGCTATGTGACCTGGAGCAAATTCCATCCTCATATACATATATGCTCAAGAAGTTGGTAAGAGTAACGTGATTTGAACAATATGACTTTTATAGTTAATTTTTTTGCTACAATAGTCTATAGTTATACATTTCTGAGCCTCTTGAAAGTGGCTAAACTTAAACATGTTCATTCTATATAATCTTATGTAGATATAAAATGCAAATAAATACATTCACTATATATATAATTATCTACAGGAAATACATACTTAGACATATCAAAGGCATTTGTGGTTCCTACATATCCTATATGCAGCTTACATATTGATGTTTTTATTCAAATTATAACTAAAATTAAGTAACAGTATGAGGAATTATCAGATAATATAATCTTTCTGACACTTCTACCTAAAATTTAGCTGAGTAGGCATCAAAGAATATTACTATATAACCAAACCATCTAAGTTTCCAGATGGTAGACAAAGTTTATGGCTACCAATAAGCAAATAACCAATTTGGTGTAGGAAAAAGAGCAAGACAAATGATTTTATATTAATATAATATTTGCCCTAATTGGCAAATATATTCTTTCTTAGTATTTTGCTCCAGAGTAAAAAATGATTTCCTCCTTTTAACTAGATGGCTTCTTCAGAGTGATGGACACTACAGTGCAAATCAACCCATTGTGTAGCTCCTTCTCAATTAGCTGGAAAAACTCCACGTTATTTACTTTTAAAAATAAGAAAGGAAGAATTCGAGGAGCTGTCATGTGGTAGTGGCATTGTGCAATATTCCCAGTTTGATCATGCATGAGTGACTTAAGTGAAAGATTTATTATGGGGGATATTTTCTTTACTTAAAACACTCCGTTCTCACAGTGAAAGAGCAAGATATGGTTCTATTTGTAAACAACTGAAGCATAATATCTGCAATACATCATGTAAAGGTATAATCACTGTCAAAGTGCCAAGGTACCATCACAGAAAGAGACTGCTGTAATTGACAGAGATGGTGATCAGGCTTCAGAACCATTTGCTGATTGCATATTCATGATTCCACTTTGTAATATGCTACAGTTCCTCTGTGAGTTATTCTAAATGGATGTTTAAACATCACTAGACTGACACTGTGTATTTTGAAATTTGCAAGTCTAATCTTTAACACCTCTCTTTCTGCTTTGTCTTGGAATGTCTAACTCATGAAATGGGAGCTTAGCTGTGGGCCTGGATAAGTGGTTTGCATGTTTATGCCATTGTCATGGAACAATCAGATGAATTCAGCCCTTTTGTGAGTTCAGTCTTTCAACTCTGCCTTTTTTCAGCTTTAAAGTAAACATTGGCAGTCAGTTAAAACTAACTTAGACTAACTTCCAAATGCAATAGTTCCTTTGTCAGCCCTATCCATGGCCAATATTTTAGTTTCCCATTGAGAGTCACTTGCATAGATATGGGTAATAGTCATCTTAAATGCTACTCACTCAATGGATTCATCTCTATTATTTTCAACCTATGTAACATGTGGTGTGTACTCCTCTGTCTTGACAAATCCATTTTGGGATATACTGAGAGAATCTATAAATTATCTTTCAATAATGTAGAAAGCTGATTTCCAAAACTTAAATATATCTGCCCTTCCATGGAAATTAAACACAAATAACAGAGAAAATAAAACATTTTTCAATACTTAGGGTTTAATTTATTTTTTTATTCACCAAGATGGAAAACTTGACTAGATAGAGAAAAAAAAAATAGACAATGCTATCACCATTTTACTAGGCTGAAGCAGAGGATAAGAAAAGATGCAGAACACCAACTAAGCATTTAATAAAATCCAATTGAAGGAAAACTGAATATTTAAAAATATTTAACACTTTAATACCTTAAAGAATATCTCAAATTTTATTTTATTGCTATTTTAATGTAATAAGACAGTCTATATTGATAAATAGATTTTAAATAAGTATGGTGGAAGTAGGAGAATTATTTAAGGAAATACTCCCATTTGCATTTTACACATATGTGAAATTATCAGCCAATCTCAATATCCTATATGGGGAAGGGGAAGGAGTGGGAAGGGACCTGGGGGAAGTTCACTAAGTGCTGTGTGCATTCATGGCCATATCATTCTGAAATACATTATGATATAAAACTACAATGCACCAATAAAAGTATAAAAATAAAGAGGCAAAATAAGGCAAAATTGATTAAACTCAAGTAAATAAAAATGAAAGGAATAAAAATTTGAACAGCATAATTTTATTAATTTCAAAATTTCAGTGATATTTCTCATCATTTAATTATCTAATTAAGAAGATACAAAATAATTTGTTAAATTTTAAAATAAATATTTTATTTAAAATATAGTACAAATATATAAAAGTCAGAAAGTAGAAAAGTATACTTACAAAAGAGTACAAATAAAAAGTTTTCAACTTAGTACATCTTTATAAAGTACACACAACCATAACACATTCATCTTCAAAATTATTATCTAAAATTTTCCCAATTTTCAAGAAACTATAAGAAAATATTACCAATAGCCTGTTTTTTCAAACTTCTTTCCCATAATATGAGAGTCAAGGAGTAATAAAAAAACACTGAAATCATCTCCAAGGTAAATTTAGAGTAAAAGGAAAGATGCTTCTCCAGGTCATTTATCTGTAAGAGAACTAACTGGACATAAACCAAACCAATAGGCTCTTCTGTCTGGAAGTTTGGCAAAGCCATGTTGTTAGAAGCAATTATAGGTGAGTCATGTTAATCTTAATGAAACTCGAGGGATGATCTTGGAATCCAAATTATAGCTTAATTTCTCTAATTACAATAAATCTCTCAAATTAGGTGGACACAGACATCTCTATGCATATATTTCTTCTTTCAAAGCCTTCTGCAGATGCTGCTTTCTAATCTTTGTGTGTGTGCATCTCAAGACCACCATTACTGTTTCAGAAGCACAGCATTCCATCCTGCATTTAAAGACTGTCTCCAAAGAGTTATTTGAATCAGAAGAAAACATTTGGTAAAGTCAGCTATAAGAACAACTAATAGCATTAGAAGGAAACTTCCTTTCCTCTTCTAGGAACTCTTTTTAGTTTTTACTCATGTATCCATCACAAAATACTTTTTTGTCAGTAGCACTGAAAACAAACAAACAAAAAAAGATGGCAGAGTGTGAGTTTACAGAGCTGCAGTCTCCATAAAGTTGCTAAGGGGCAGTAGATTGTAGAGGTCTCCCTTTATTCACTTACTCAGTAGAGTTATTGAGTTCCTGTTATGTGCTAGGCACTTCAAGTGAGACATTTAACAAAGTAGACAAAATTCTTACCTTTTAGAGCTTATTCTTTAACAAACTAAACTGATGATAAACAAAGTATATAAATAAGCACATAGGGTGCTAAGTTGTTTAAATTTTTAGCTTTAATTGGTTATTTTACTATATCCATTGGTGACTTTGCACCACTTTTGAATGTGGGCTAGCTTTTAGTTTTGTTTTGGAAAATAAAATGTGAAAATTGATCATAGTGTACCAATTCCAAATTTAGGCCTCAAGAAGCTTTGCACATTTTTTCTTCTTTTTCTGAATGCTACCACTTCATCATGGACCAAACATTTCCCATCCAACCTCACAATGGGCCCCAGGTATCATGAGTCTATCTAAGATCACTGGGTTTGGTCCTAATCCCCAGAGGATCTAGTCTACCCACAGGCTCATGAATTAACAATACACATTCATCATAACATGTCACCGAGGCTTGTAATTAATGGCAGGACTGACACTACCCCATTTAAAGACTTACCATAAAGCTTCAGTATTAACATAGCATCCTAATACCAAAATAATGGACAAACAGATGAGAGCAACAGACTAGGGAACTTAAAGGCAAACCCATATGTGGTAGACTGATCTCTGACAAAGAGCAAAGGTAATACAAGGAGAAAAGAGAGCCTTTTCAACAGATGATGTTCTAGCAACCAGACATCCACATACAAATAAGTGAATCCAAATACATACCTTATAGTCTTCATAAAAATCAATCAGAAATAGTTTATAGACCTAAAGTTAAAATGTGAAACTATAAATGTTCTAGAAGATAAAACCAGAGGAAACTAGATGACCTTAGGTCTGAGGCTTTCAGCAACCACTTGAGACTGTTTCCAAATAAGAAATAAAATTAGGCTGTGGGTATACCCTGGAGGTCAAATGCTTCTGGGTTTAATCCCCAGTACCAAAAAAAAAAAATCTAAAAAATGACTGTTAGCTAAAATACACAAAAAACTCTAAAACTGGATGTTGACAAAATAAAACATCAAAATCAACAACAGGACAAAGATTTTCCTAGCCATCTCACCAAAGAAGATGTGCAGATGATAAAAAAAACATAGAAAGTTACTTAATATATTTAATCAGTCAATTGCAAATTAAAACAAAAATGAAATACCACAAGATACTTATTGGAATGGTCAAAATCTCGAACACTGATAACACCAAATGTTGGTAAAGGTACAAGCAACAGCTTTGTGTCATTACTGATAGTGGGAATGCAAAATAGTAAGCAAATTTGGAAAATTTGGTAATTTTTTATAAAAATAAATATTCTTTTACTATATGATCTAACATTTACACTACTCAAATGAATTGAAAACTTAAGTCCAAGCAAATACCGACATTCAGATATTTATAGCAACCTTGTTCAGAATTTCCAATTTTCAAAATGCAATCAAAATGTGTTTCAGTGAACAAAAGATGAATTAACCATGGCACATCTAGACAATGGAATATTTTTCTGAGCAAAATAGAAATGAAGCTACGGAGACTTAAAAAGACATAAAGAAAACTTAAGTGTAGATTATGAAGTTAAAGATGCTAACCTGAGAAGGCTACACACTACATGGTTCAATCTATATCTCGTTGGCATTATGGAAAAGGCAAAAGTGCAGAGATATTAAAAATATAAGGATATAAAGAGTTTGGAAAAGGATGTAGACACCAGAATAGTTCAGAGATGTGTGTGTGTGTGTGTGTGTGTGTGTGTGTGTGTGTGTGATGCTGAGGATTAAACAATCTTTCTAGGGTTTAAAAATACAATGAGTAACACTATAATAACATATACATACTGTTATATATTTTTCAAAACCCATAGAATGCACACCACCTTTTAAAAGTTAACCCCAGTATATCCCTGCCCCTATTGTATTAGATTTGGCCATGTGTTTTATGTAAGTCAATGAAATATAAAAATGCATAGTATACACAATCTTGGAGATTTTATACCTGCTGAAATATTTAGCTCTTGTTCTTTTCCACTCTACCAGTGATATATTCTTTAAACCTTAATTGTAAAATAAAGAAGACATATGGACATAGTATAGCAAACCAAAGCTGTCGTGATCTAATTAAATACGAAAAAGAAAACTTCACTCTTATAAGCCATTTGTTTTACTACCATATAAAATAGTGTAACTAACTGATAAAGAAAAGTAACTATAATTAGAGTTCTGTTATAAGAAAAATCCTACAATGCATGAGAGAAAATGCAGACATTCAGTAAGCATTTATTTGAGCATATGGATAGCAAATCATGTTAACCATTGATAGGGTATTTAATAAAATTGTCATAAGGATGAATACATAGTTTAGGTAGTTACCATTTGCTATATTTGATAGGGCATATAGAAAAAGATAAACTAAGAAAAAATTGAAAAGAGGTAGTCATGATAAAAAAGAAAGAGAAACCTCAAATTTCAGGGCTCTACCTCATAGAAAGATACAACTCTTATAACCAGGAGGTAGAGAAAAAGGATGAAATTCTTTGAGCAACTAAGAGAAATTAAGACAGCCTTAAAATAAAGAAAGAATTAAGGGCAACAAATGTTCTTATTTTCTGATAACCTCTGAAAAATCAAGTTGACCCATGATAACTTTAAAAAAAAAAAAACCGATAGTGGGTTTTTTCACACTATCCTGATAGATTCAAGATATCAAGAATGAAACTTACAAAGTGTGTGTCAATAATTTTGATGTTGACTACTGGCATATAGATGATACTTGCTGTGTATTTGTTTGTGTGTTTGTGTGTTTGCGTGTTTGTTCTGCAGAACTTCCTGCCTACTAGGCAAATGTTCTACTATTGAACTACACCCTCAGATTGTAAAAAGATGAAGAATATAGATTCAAGATATCAAGAATGAAACTTACAAAGTGTGTGTCATTAATTTTGATGTTGACTACTGGCATGTAGATGATACTTGCTGTGTATTTGTTTGTGTGTTTGTGTGTTTGTGTGTTTGTTCTGCAGAACTTCCTGCCTACTAGGCAAATGTTCTACTATTGAACTACACCCTCAGATTGTAAAAAAATGAAGAATATTTTTCAGTGAGTTCCAGTACTAAATGATCCATTAGCTAAAAATAAAAAATGTTAAAATTTTTAACACTTTTATTGGTGCATTGTTATTATACATCATAGTGAAGTTCAATGTGATAACAACATATATGTACAAAATAGTGTGATTCCTTCTGGATCTCACCCACAGGCAGAAAGAATTCAAGAAATCTGTTCTTCCCTATAGAGGATAGATCCTCCTATTCAGATGTAGCCAAGATGAATAATAAACTTATGAAACAGAGAAGTAAGATTCAAGGAAAACTATGGATGAAAGTGTTCATTGTACAGCAAAGTAATTTTTTTCTTTGTAAGAGATTTATTTTTGTCTTTCACAATATCTTGCCTAGTTTCAACATTTTTTTCAACTAGTGATGACATCATGCTTCCTACTATTCCCTCCTCTCAGAGGAAGTTTTCATAAATATGTTAAAAAATATAAAATAGGTCTGGGAGTGTAGCCTGGAGGTTGAAGGGTTTCCAGGAACCCCAATACCACCAAAATGAATAAATAAATAAATAAATATGTTCTTTATTTTCCATTATATTAAGAGGAATAGAAAAATATATTTCATTTTAATCATGTATCTATGGGCTAAGAGAAGAAATATCCAAAATTTGTATAGAAACTACATTAAAATTATGGACAGTAAGTAGAAATTAAGACAAATGCTGATACTTTGGGAGTATCTTTTTAGGAGAGAATGAGGTAAATGACTTTTAATGCAAAAGGGATGAAACCATCTACCACAAAAAAAGATTCTAGCACATTATATTAGACTATGTATGAGATTAAGATGGTTCCCAACTTATCAATGTATGATTTTTTTTTTTACTTGTGGTGTTGAAAAGCAACATGTGATTATTCAAAACCATACTTCAAATTCTGAGTTTTGATTTCTGACCTTCTCCCAGACTAGCCATGTATGGTATATTTTCTCTCAATGACAAGCAGTGGCAGCAAGTCATAGCACTGGCTACCATATGATCCCGAGGGCAAAGAAAGGATACTATATGGTATACTGTATTCAGTAAGCTACAGGAAATACTTAACATTTGTTACAAAAAAATGTTAAAAAATGATACCCAACTCAAGGCTAATGCAAGTACTCTGAACATGTTTTGGGTAAGCCAGTTTAAGCTGTGACATTTGATAGGTTAGGTATATTAAATATATATTCTTCTTAAGATGTTTTAAACTTATGATGAGATTGTTGGGACACAACTTCATTATGCATGAAGGAGTATCTGTATGTCTCTCAGTATGTAACCACCCCACTCCTAAAATCATTTTGTTTCAAACACATCTTTCATAATACCACTTAATTAAATACTTGTTTTTTAGCCGGGGCCGGGTCGCGGGACCCTGGGCCCCGGGCCAAACTGCGCATAACACGCCAGACCCCTGGAGAAACCTGGCCCAGTAAGACGCTGGGTTCTGGCACGCCAGCCGGGGCGGGTTGCGGGACTCTGGGCCCCCGGGCCAAACTGCAAGTAGCACGCCAGACCCCTGGAGAAACCAGGCCCAGGACAGAAAAAGATAAAGAAAAATATCGGAGAGGAGATAAGAAAGCCGTTATGGATGCCAGGACACTGGAGATGCAGACAAAACTTATCTAAATACACTGGAACTTATGGAAAAATTCGCCGTTAAAGAGGACTGCTATTTCTCTATATTGTTAAGAATCTCAGACATCACCTGTAAGGAGAGAGTTTAGTGGAGACCAGGGAGAAATGCGGTGTTGAAAGAGTTCTCCGCGATGGTGGTGGAGACTTGTATTCAGGAGAAGCAGAAACCACATCCTACCAACTTTATTTTTTTGGAGAAATTACACCAAATGTCGAATGCTACCATCACGCATGCTTAGGAACACTGGACAACATTCAGAGTGGAAAAAGATCCTGGGAAGGATTTGAAATGGTGGAGGCAGTGGCAATGCCAGTGGCCAATACTCAGGGGAGGCAGAGATCTGATACATTACACCTGGAACCTTTGAAATAATAACCACAGAGACAGTGATCGGAACCTGCTGAGGGGTTAGGCGGGCGCCGGGGCCAGTGGCCGACATCGGAGCTTGCTGTGAGGCAAGGCCACTACTGAGGCCTCTGTGGCCGGGATTGGAACCTGCTGAGGGGTTAGACCGATGCTGGGGCCAGCGAGGCCGGCATTGGAGCCTGCCATGAGGCCGGGCTTGTGCTGGAGCCTCCGAGGTCGGGTCCGGAACCTGCTGAGGGGTTAGGCCGGTGCTGGGGCCAACAAGGCCGGCATCAGAGCCTGCCATGAGGCAAGGCCGGTACTGGGGCCTCTGAGGTCAGGATAAGAGCCTGCTGAGGGGTTAGGCCGGTGCTGGGGCCAGTGAGGCCGGCATTGGAGCCTGCCATGAGGCAAGGCTGGTACTGGGGCTTCTGAGGCCAGGATAAGAGCCTGCCAAGGGTTAGGCCGGTGCTGGGGCCAGAGAGGCCGGCATCGGAGCCTGCCGTGAGGCAAGGCCGGTGCTGGGGCCTCTGAGGCTGGGATAAGAGCCTGCCGAGGGGTTAGGCCGGTGCTGGTGCCAGCGTGGCCGGCATCGGAGCCTGCTGTGAGGCAAGGCTGGTGCTGGGGCCTCCGAGGCCGGTATTGGAGCCTGCCGTGAGGCAAGGCCGGTATTAGGGCCTCCTAGGCTGGGATCGGAGCCTGCCTTGAGGCAAGGCCGGCACTGGGGCCTCCGAGGCCAGGATAAGAGCCTGCTGAAGGGTTAGGCTGGTGCTGGGGCCAGCGAGGCTGGCATCGGAGCCTGCTGTGAGGCAAGGCTGGTGCTGGGGCCTCCGAGGCCAGGATAAGAGCCTGCCAAGGGGTTAGGCCGGTGTTGGGGCCAGGGAGGCCGGCATTGGAGCCTGCCATGAGGCATGACCAGTGCTGGGGCCTCCAAGGCCGGGATCGGAGCCTGCCGAGGGGTTAGGCCGGTGTTGGGGCCAGTGAGGCCTGCATCGGAGCCTGCCTTGAGACAAGGCCGGTACTGGGGCCTCCGAGGCCAGGATAAGAGCCTGCTGAGGGGTTAGGCCGGTGCTGGGGCCAGCGAGGCCAGCATCAGAGCCTGCTGTCAGGCAGGGCCAATACTGGAGCCTCCGCCGTCAGGATAAGAGCCTGCCGAGGAGTTAGGCCGGTGCTGGGGCCAGTGAGGCCGGCATCACAGCCTGCCGTGAGGCATGGCTGGTGCTGGGGCCTTCGAGGCTAGGATAAGAGCCTGCCAAGGGGTTAGGCCGGTGCTGGGGCCAGTGAGGCCGGCATCAGAGCCTGCTGTGAGGCAAGGCCGGTACTGGGGCCTCCGAGGCCAGGATAAAAACCTGCCGAAGGGCTAGACCGGTGCTGGGGCCAGCGAGGCCGGCATCGGAGCCTGCCGTGAGACATGGCCAGTGCTGGGGCCTCCTAGGCCGGGAACGGAACCTGCCGAGGGGTTAGGCCGGTACTGGGGCCAACGAGGCTGGCATTGGAGCCTGCTGTGAGGCTTGGCCGGTACTGGGGCCTCCAAGGCCAGGATTGGAATCCTGCCAAGGGGTTAGACCGGTGCAGGGGCCAATGGCCAGCATCGGAGCCTGGCATGAGGCAAGTTCACTCCTGCGGCCTCCTAGGCCGGGACCAAAGCCAGCTTAGGGGTTAGACCGGTGCAGGGGCCATCGAGACTAGAACTGGAGCCTCCCATGAGGCAAGGCTGCTGCTTGAGCCAGCGAGGTCTGGATCAGTCCACTGAGTAGCCAGGCCACTACTGGGACCATCAAGAGTGGGATCGGTACTTGCAACGCAGCATGCACAGAGAAATATCGCAGAAAATATAAATCAGACGTTTCTCTTAATCAGCAATAACTAGGAGGAAAAGGGCAACAGGAAGAGGTTGAGCTGTAGAAAGGGCCCTATAGTGAAGCAACTAATGTAACCAATCAGAGGGTATGTAATACAGGAGGATGGAGCCTCTTTAAAACGCAGGAGGTACCGCCGGGCGTGGTGGCGCAGGCTTGTAATCCCCGCGCTTGGGAGGCAGAGACAGGAGGATCGCGCAGGTTCGAAGCCAGCAGCGTGCACTGGCTTAGGAGACCCTGTTTCCATATAAAAATGTACAAATGGGTCTGGGAGTGTAGCCCGAACGTAGAAGGGCTTCCAGGAACCCCAGTACCACCAAACAAAACAAAACAAAACAAAACAAAACGCAGGAGGTACATAAACAAATGTATCAAAGTAAATCACCAAAGAAGTGTGGGATGGAGGGAGGGGGAGGGAATGGGATGGGGGCTGGAGGAGGGCTAATTGGATGATGTGTGCTTGTATAACCTCTCAAGTCTTGTACTCCAATGTGATCGATATATGACTACAATGCACCAATTTAAAAAATTAATTAATAAAAAAAAAACTTGTTTTATTTTTATTAATTTTTCTTAGATTTTATGACTTTCAAAGATGCAGCTCACTTACCTATTTATAATGGTTACTATTAATTGCTTGATGATTTTTACTAGAACAAAAGCCATAAGAAGTCATTGCCGGGTGTGGTGGCACGCTTGTAATCCCTGCGCTTGGGAGGCAGAGACAGGAGGATCGCTCAGGTTAGAAGCCAGCCACACTGGCTTAAGAGACCCTGTTTCAAAAAAAAATTTATATATATATATAATTATATATATATGTGTGTGTGTGTGTGTGTGTGTGTGTGTGTGTGTGTGTGTATGTATATATTGGTGTCTGGGAGTGTAGCCCAGAGGTAGAAGGGTTTCCAGGAACCCCAGCACCACCAAAAAAAAAAAAAAAAAGGTCATGGGTCCTTCTTTTTCCATTTGGTATAATAATGTATAATGTATCTCAAGCACAAAGAGTAAAATATACACAATAAATATTTGTAGAATGGGTGAATTATGATGACATAAACTTCTGGCAAATACACAGAAAAGCAAAAACTAAATATAGAATTACCAGAGCTCATCTTGAGAGATAAGTTATATGAAAAATAAAAAATATTATAGCATTATAGCTCAGTAATTAAAAACACTTAGTATTAATGGAGACATAGACACATACATAAAAAAATAGAATAAAGAATCACAAATGAGACCCATATAAGATGCCCAGTTAATTTTTGAAAAAGGGTCATAGGCAACTGAATAGGAAAAGAAGAACCTTATCAACAAATTATGCTGGAAAAATTGAATATCCATGGGCAAAATTAAAAAAAATATATTCATGACCTAATTCCCATAATTTATTAAAAAAATCCTCAGGTTCTAGGGCTAGGTTAACTGTGTTTAAGCTCTATACTAAAAGAATAAAAGAAAATATTGATAACATGAATCTCATCAAAATTTAAAACACTTACTCTGCCAAATACTCTGTTAAAAGGATGAAAAGAATAAGCAACAGATTGAGAACAATATTTGCAAACCAAATATTCAAAAACAGAACTGGTAACTAGAATATATAAAGAACTCTCAAAACTCAACTCATTAAAACAAACAAACACTCCAAAGAGAAAATAGCAAAACAATCATAAACAGACCTTTTATTAAAAGGATATATAGATGTCAAGTAAACATACAGTGATATTCAGCAAACAATTGCACTCTTGGGCACTCATCCTACAGAAATAAAACTATGCCCACACAAAGGCATTCATAGCAGCTTTATTCATAATAGCCCCAAACTGGAAAGAATCGAATGTTCTTTCATAGGTGAATGGGTAAACAAATGGGGGTATACTTAATCCTTTGAATACTAATTAGCAATAAAATAGAATAATGTACTGATATAAGCAATAACTTAAGGGAGATCTAGAGAGTAAAGAAGGCAATCTCAATAATTTATACACTATATGAATTTATTGCTACAATATTCTCAAGATTACAGAATCACTCAGATAGAGAACAGACTAGTATTAGGGGTTACCGGGGTCAGACAAGGTTGGGAATAGGAGATGGCTATAGTTATACAAGGGGAACAGAAAGGATCTTTATGACAATGAATCTGATTTGTATCATGACTTTGGTGGTAGATTCACAACCCTGTATGTGTGATTAAATTACAGAGAAGTAAATATATATACACATATGCACAAACAAATACATGAAAAAGTTAATGAAATATGAAATCTGAATAAAATTAATGGGTTGTGTCAATATAAATTTCCTGGCTATAATATTGTACTGTAATTTTACAGGATGTTACCATTTGGGCAAACTGGTTAAAAGGTAGACGGAATAGCTCTATGTTTTTTTTTTTTTTACACCTATGTGTGAATCTATAACTAATTTATATTTTATTTTATTTTATATTTGCTGGAGATTGAACCCAGAGGTATTCTACCTCTGAGCAACAGCCCCAGACCTATTTTATATTCTTTATTTTGAAACAGGGTCTCACTAAGTTGTGGAGGGCCTCACTAAGCAGCTAAGGCTGGCTGCAAACCTGCGATCCATCTCCTGTCTCAGCCTCCCAAGTACTGGGATTACAGGCATGCACCACCACACCGACTTAATTTAATTTAAAATGAATGATTTAATTAAGATAATTACATTCATAATTATAGCATGGCTAAACTCCACCAAACATATATACCCTCAGGGAAGGAAAATATATATAAAAAACCCTACAGAAATGTGTTAACAAATGTTTATAGCAGTAGTATTCACAATAGTGAAAATCTAGAAATAATCTAAATACTATCCATAAATAAATGAATAAACAGAGTGCTAAATATCCATATAATGGAATTCTACTTGTTATTTTAAAAAGAGTAAGCTACTGAGACTTAAAATAATATGAATGAATCTTAAAATCATGTTGAGTTAAAAAAAAGTAAAGGAGTAAGTACTAAATGAAGCCAGTAATATGAATTTATAGAAAAAGTAAAACTAATATCTATTAGCAGAAAGCAAATCAAAAATCCTGGTAAGAGGATGAGGCATTGAATGATAAAGGTTAAAGACTTTTATTTATTTATTTATATTTATTTATTTATTTATTTATTTTTACTTTTTTGGGGAGGGTGGTACTAGGGTTCCTGGAAACCCTTTTGCCTCCAGATTATATTCCAAGACCTATTTTTTTTTCTTTTTATTTGGAAACAGTGTCTCTTAAACCAGAGAGGCTGGCTGCAAACCACCGCAATCCTCCTGTTTCCGCCTCCCAAGCACGGGGATTGCAAGCATGCGCCACCACGCCCGGCAGAAAGAAACTTTTAGGAAAGCAATTAAAAATGTTCTCTATCTTGACTGGTGGTAGTGACATACATTAAGTTTTATGTAACTTTACACTAAAATTATTTTAGTTAATATAAATGATACCTCAGGAAAGGTAATTTAAAAGTGACTATCAGTGTGAAATAATATGGAATGATTTACTTATTTATGTAAAATGAAAGAAAATTTCTTAGATAAGATAACATTTAACAGGAGGCATGAAATAAATGAAAGGGTGAGAAAAATAAAAAGAAGTCATATGTAGCAAGAAAAGAAAATATATAGACCTTAATAAGAGATCCAGCTTGGTATATTTGAGGACAATGTGGTTGGGCCAAGGGAATCTTCTATGAGTGGGAAGAAACAACATTATATAAAGAAGTGTAAGATAGATTGGGGCAGAGTTCATTTACAGTTATTTAGGCTTTTACTCTGAATAAAATGGACAGGCACTATAAGGTTTAGGCGAAAGAATAATATGATATAACCTATTTTAATGGAATTACTTTACCTATTGTGTGGAAAATAATGTCAGATCACACTTATGGGACATTATTATTCTTTTCAGATCTTCAGATTCAGGTTTTATTTTTATAAATGGATATTTGTTCAAGTTCCAAGAATTAACTTTATACTCAAGATGCTCCTGTGAGCACATTTCATAGTATCTCCATTTACTAAAATAAAACATTCAGTCAACTTTTCTATTACCCTGACATTTCAGATATAGAAATTTATTTTCATGGACGTTCCAAAACTAATAAAATAAACAATGACAAAAAAAATCACCTGACATAAAAAGTCCACAATTTAAATAATTGCAGCATGGTTACAAGAGTACACAATCCCCCAAATGATTTTGAGATGATTATATATTACATATATTTGAGGGAATTTAGTTGATTCTTTTAAAGGTAATTTTTTCTTGTTTTGCACGTGAATAAAAATAGCACAGACCCCAAAACAGCCACATGGTGCCATCAGAGAACATAAGTCACAAAACACGTGATTAACAAACAGTATCAAGTCAATACAAATCAGTTAATTTCGCTAATGACTGTCATTCGTGGTAAAAATAGACAAACGAGCACCCTTCTGGCAGAATTAACAAGCACATACCTAATATGGAACTTAGAAATTATAGTAAATAGAAAATGGGAAAAGAACAAGAAGAGTGGGGAGGATGAGGTGGGAGAGAGAACTCCATAACAATTGCTCATATACAGACACCAGCTTTAGCCCATCAGTAACATGAAGATTGCAATATGGTGAAAGAAAAGACCGTAAAAATAAAACTCAACACATATGTCCCAGCAGGTTCCAAAATCAGGTCACAGCAATCCAAAACACCTTTCTGTGGGGAAAAAAGTCGTTCTAATGACAACTGTTCCAGGAAGCTGTTATCCAGGTAGTTATTAGGAAGTCTTTTTATTTCCAACGCTTCCCTTACAGTTCTAGTCTTCCTTCTTTTCTCTGACAAATAACTTAGATCGGTCCTTACAAAAATCAAATCAAATAAATTTGGTGTTATATTCAAGGAAAAAATACTTTTCTAAATAAGAATATTTTTTCTTTTTTGACTATTTGTTAATGGTTTATGTACATATATATGTCTCATCATACACACACACACATAATGTGTGTGTGTGTGTGTGTGTGTCCTTAAGGATTGAACGCAGGTGCATTATACCTCTGACCTACATCTTCAGCCTTTTTTTTTTAAACTTGCAGAGTGTTTCACTAAGTTGTTGAGGCTAGTCCTGAACCTGTGATCCTCCTGCCTCAGTTTACCGAGTACTGGGATTACATGTACAAATCCCTTCACCAGATTCTTTCCCGCTTTAAATGTATTGACTTTGATATAACTGTATTTGCCCTTTTTAGGGGGAAAGGGACCCTAATTATGTTAACCAGTTTAGCTCTTATTAGTAGCAGAAAATAAAACCTGTCCTTACCAATAATAAACAGTAATATTTAGGTTAAAAATTTAACATTTAGCAGTATCCTTCATTACTGCTACAAATAATGGTCAGACAAATACATTCCAATTTAAAAACATTTTCTCAAAGCCTTCATGGAATGGGGATGCAGGGACAGTTAAAACCATCCATTTTATAACCCACTGTTTGAGAAAGACATAATTATATAATCAAAATATCTACTGCAGTTTTTGACCGCAAGACACCTTTATATAACATGCAGATTAGGTGGTTCTTATTTAATGCCACTAGATCGCTTTGTGGGACTGAAGATCATTTACTTATACAATGAATTTTTAAGTGCCACTGAGTATACGCCAGGCATTACTGTAGTTATTTTTTGGGGGGTATACTTAAAAAAAGTCACTGCCTTTACTTAGCTCATCTTCTGTTGTTGGACAGATAAAACAAGCAGGTAACAAATTCAAGTAGTACTAGTTGTTAAGAGAAACAGCAGAAAGAAGAATAAAGAATAATGGGATGGAATCGCTATAGAGAGGTAGGTTACAAAAAGTGTGTTTTAGGAAGTGACATTTTTCTGAGATCTAAATAAAACTATGTTAGTTTTCTGTTGTTGCTATAAGCAATCACCACAAACATAGCAGATTCAAACAACACAGAGCTAACATCTGAGAGGTCTGTAGGTAACAAGTGTGACATGGCTCTCATTGGGTAAAACTGAGATGTGAGCAGAGCTGTCTTACTCTGCATCCTCAGTGGAGAATCTCTGGCTTTTTCCGTTTTAGCTCTAGAGACCAGGTCATTCTTTATGCAGTTCCCTTTATCCACCTTTAAAACCAGTACATCTTTTTGCACTGCATTTCCCTGACACTTCTTCCATCATATTTTATCTCATAATCACCCTTTCTCTAATGTTAATCACAGCTTGAAAGTCCTTTTTGCCATATAAGGTAATATATTCACAGGATGCAGAGATATTATGCCTACCACATAAGTAAAGATTGTGTGTGTGTGTGTGTGTGTGTATAAAACATTTCAAGACAGAAGAATTAGATAAGTGTGAATATGCTGAAGAAGATGTGAGTTTGATATTTTTGAGTCTGCCCCACTCATATGTCTAAAGTGGAGTGAATGAGATGAGAATAGTCAGTGCATTAAGCAAGTCTAGGTAAAGTACAGCTTTGAGCCGAAGAAATTTTACATTTCTTATTAGGAGTCATATGAAGATTTTGGAGAGGATGGTCCCATAAACTGCTCGCCAAGTCTCGTGTGTGAGGTCATCACTGAAATATTAACAAGTTGAAAATAGGGACTATGCCAGTCTCATTTACTACAATAATGTTCATATTGATTTAAATTGTGATCTAGAGTAATCCCACAATGAACAATATTGTTCAATAAAAGAATAAATGAGATGTGTTGTCCATAGAAGTAATAAATTTTTGCCTTCCTTCCTTCTGCCTGGCTTCCATGTTCTCTGCCTCTCTTCCCTTCCTCCTTCCTTCCTTCCTTTCTTCCTCTTTGTTGGAAGCAAGGGTGTCATGAACACTTACCATCAAATGTCTGGAGAATCAGTTAATACCAGGGATATCTATGGAATAGAACAGAGTCATTTGGAAACAAACGAAATTCACTTTATTTCCAAGAAATCAGATCTAGTGAAATGAGTACTCATAACACGTGTCTTTCTATTTTAAATTTGTGGTTTAGCCCAGTGCAATGGTACGCATCTGTAATCCTGTACCTGGGAGGCTGAGACAAGAAGAACTTGGGTTCAAGGCCAGTTGGTGGTCAGCTAGAGATTCTTTGTTTCAAAATAAAAATTAAACTGGCTGCAGTCATAGCTCAGAGGGAGAAGAGCTGTGAGTTCAAACCCTAGAACCACAAGTAACATGAAGCAAAATAATAAAAATAAAATAATAATATAGGTTATCATTTAACCAGAGGATATGCTATAGAAATGAGATACAGAAAATTATTTGCTATCCTTTTGATCTACTTTCATACAGTTTGCAAAATTCACATTTGAATTGGTTGGTTCCCTGAGAACTTCCAGTTTTATAGGCCTTGTCAGGCTTGTAAAGACCATACAGCAAATGTGAGGACAAGGTTCTACTTATCCCTTTTAATTTTCCATAAGCATGTCAAAATCCCCCTCCATATACAACTTTTATAGTCACTGAATGATCATTATATCCCAGTGAGTCTAGATGCTTTTTGCATATCATTTCATCTAATAATCCTATATGAAATATTAATAGGAGTTAAATTCTCATTTTACTAATTATAGAACATCAGATATTAAAATAGTAACAAGATATACAAGATATGTATAATAAGTTACTACTAAATAAATATACATTTGTGTGTTACTTATTTTAACAATAAAAAACAACAACAAAATTACTATGGAGGAAAAAACAGTTACATATAGAAGATAAAAAGTACTTGGGTTTGAAAAGAAACCATATGAATATTTTAAATAATTTTGTAACAATAATAAATATTATAAAAGCAATCCATAAAATTGAAAACATATGCAATAAACATTTTTTCAAGATGGTCATGATCACACAATAAAGTTATATCATGATTTTTTTGTGGTACTGGGGATGGAACCTTTCTACCTCCAGGCTATACTCTCAGACCTATTTTATATTTTATTTGGAAACAGGGTCTCTTAAGCCAGTGCGGCTAGCTTCGAACCTGCACGATCCTCCTGTCTCCACCTTCCAAGTGCAGGGATTACAAGTGTGCGCCACCACGCCTGGCTTTTCATATGATTTTAAAACATAGTAACTTAACTAGAAATTCTGAGAAATAATAGAATAAAAACTCAAGCTCTTTTCAATAATTATAGGTGCTAGTATTTGAATATTATTATGAAACTCTTATGTGTTTAAAGAAAATGAATGAATAATGATGTTGTGTTGCTAGGTTCTTGCACATCATGTCATGCTGCATTGCCCATGCATGAGAACAATGCTATAGCGATAGCATAAGTAGAAATAGTGCAAAAGCAATATAGAAACCAAAGAAAACAGTTATTTCAGATGAAGATGAGGTGCCATTTGATTTTTGCATGAAGATCTAGGAGAATATCAAGTGAGAAAAGGTAGATAATAAGGTCTAAGTACAGAAAATGTAAAGGACAGTTCAAAGATATATGGGATTAGTGTGACTAGACTTTAAAAATATGACCCAGCTCTAATATTTTTTGGTGTCTTTCCAAGGAAATTAACATTAGAGTACTACAGTGATACTTAAATGTTCATGTTTATACCAGCACAATTGACAATAGACAAATTAAGGAGCCAATGTAGGTGTCTGCCAATAGATGAAGAGATAAATAAAATTAGGTATATACATGCATGGGATTTTACTCAACCATAAAGTACAACAAAATTATGTCAGTTGTAGAAAGATGGATGGAACTTGAGAAACATTATGTTAAAGTAAGATCAGCCAGTTTCATAGTCAAGTGTCCTATGTTTTATTTCATATATGGAAGCTAGGAGAAAATAGGAAACAAAAAGGACCTCAGTGTTCTATAATTTTTATTGCAGAGGTATTTTACCTCCTTAGTTAGATTTATTTCTAAGTATTTTATTTAATTTTTAAGCTATTGTAAATGAAATTGTTTCTCAGCCTTCTTTTTTAATGGATTCATGGCTGGTGAGTAAAAAAGCTATTGATTTTTGTAAGTTGATTTTGTACCTGACTATTTTTATGAATTTGTGTGTCAGCTCTAAAAGCCTTCTGGTTGAGTCTTTTGGGGTCATGTCATCTACCAATGAAGATACAATTTTACTTTCTCTTTCCCTATTTGTATACCTCTAATATTTTTTTCTTGCTGACTTGCTATAAGATTTCAAGAACTATATAGAATAGTAGTGGTAATAGTGGGTACTATTTTGTCTTGATTTTAGAAGAAATACTTTTCTCATTCATTATGATGTTCACTTTGGGCTTGTTATATATTTCTTTTCTAATGTGAGAAAACATATTATTTGTTTGGGGTTTTTAACATAAATTGGTGTTGGATTTTGTCAAAAGTTTTTTTCATCTATTGAGATTATCATGTGATATTTGACCTTGGTTCTACTTACTTGGTGAATTACATTTCAGATAAAAGGAGAGACTAGTAGAATAGATGAAATAAATCTAGGAACAAGGGAAAAAGGTAGGAAAAAAAGGCCTGAGAAGAGAAACAAATCAAACAATTCGATGTCTGTTTATGAAGGTACAATTACCAATTTCACGAACATATACAGAAAAGGAAGGACCCAGGGATAAAACCCCGAGGGAAACATACCAAGTGATGTGTGTGCATGCATACATAAAGGAATCATTTGAATCTCCCTGTGTTGTCTAATTACAATGCATAATTAACATTATAAGAAAAAACCCTCAGCCTAGAATGGTGAATATGAAGAAAAAATAGATATTAGATCAGAAATATAAAATTGGGGGGCAATTCTAAGGAATCATATACAGTAGGGCTTCCAAAATTTTAATGAGCTTATGAGTGAGGGCTCTGATTAGAAAACTTTGGGAAAGAACATCATATTCTGCATTTCAGACTATATCATAGGCAATGATGCAGATCTCTGAGCATCACAATTATATGAGAAACCATGGATTTTATCAAGTATGATGTATGAAAGTTACTGATTTCTTATGGGCATATGAGAAATATGGTTAGATTTGTATTTCAAAATAAGTATTTTGCATCACTCTGTAGGATAATTTCCCAACTTTTTTTGCCAAATCATATAGGACCAAATAAAGTATTAAGTTTTGACATCTTCATTGCCAAAATACAATTCATTGTTCTTTGATATACAATCTCTTCAATGTTTGGCAAGAATAATGAGATCGAGACTCAATGCTTCTAACTGAAACTATAGATACTAAATTGATTCACATCTTTGTATTATTTTTAAAGTTGCCAATAAGCATGATTGGATGAATTTCTGCATTGATGGAGGTCTACTATTTGTTTGCCAAATGGGACAAATTTAGGCTTGTGAGGGAAAAGAAGACTGTTGTGCCTGCCAAATGGTTTAGACACAGCAAGCAGAGATTTAACCACTCAGCATGGTCTCTATCCAATAACTGTGCCTGCTGTGTGTGTATGTCCTGCACTTCAAAGGAGCCAAATTTGAACAAGAGCCCTCGAGATTCATAATCAGTAACTTCTCCAGTCTTTACAAAGATATGCACCATTTGATTCAAAAGCATAGCAGTAGCACAGTAGTAACAGGAGAGGCTATTTCTTTTCCCTGAAGGGTGGTAAGCCAAAGAAACATGTATTAATTATTGTCATCAAGCATATAAGACCTCTTATTAAGACCTATAATGATTTTGGAAGTACATTACTGCAGCTATTTACAAATTGGTCACTTGAAGCACACATAACAATATTTACTCCAATTCACATAATTTCATATGAAGGATTTGGGTATAAAAGACCATTTTTCACATTTCTGGGAATAGATTCTTTTAGGATAAAAATAATACTGTGATTTGTTTTGCAGTAGAGACTTTTATCTCCAAATGCTTAATGCATATTTCCACTTTGATATCTCTTTAGAAAACTCATGATTTCTTTAGAAAACGTGAGTTTCATGCCCTGAATTTAAGATATAAGACTTCTCATAACCCAGAACCTACCATGTTTCCTTTTATTCATATTCTTCTTCTGAATGCAACATAAATGCAACCAGGTGTCTAAAGACAAAGAATTCAAATTAGCCTCTGACTTGCTAGACAGTGAATCTTATGGTAATTGGCATACAAATTGGAGAACTGAGTTAATGTCTATATCTCTACCTGATTCTTGGGATGAATTCTGATGGCATATATTGAGGACTAATCTGAATAGGTGGGCAAACTTTGTAAATATTATACAGACTTTTTAACATAAATCACAGAATTAAATTGACATTGCAGCCTGGTTCTGGAAAAATATCAACATTATCTATAGGATTTAAATAGGACCCTAAGTCTCACAATGCAGTAGTCAGAATATCTAGGATTCATCTGAAAACTATTTAGCATATAATGAATCATGAAAACCTCAACTTGCATGTCAGTAAAGAAGGAATAAGATACCAATGACAAGATTTTATAGATGTTTGAATTCTCTAACAAAGGCTTCAAAGTGGTTTTTTGAAAAATACTAAGGGATCAATGATGTATACCCTTGGAACAAATTTAAAATAAAAAGTAAGGGCAAAAACATAGAGGACATAAAGGAAAGTTAAAATTTAAATCACCTTCAGCAACTAATTGACACTGTGTTTCAAATTAAGAAGAAAAAAGAGCTGAAGATGTAGTTGGAAGAAAGAATGCCCTGGATTCAATCTCCAGTAGAGAAAGAAAAGAAGAAAAGACTGTTAAAAATATTAAAACATCTATAATTTGTGTTACCAGCATCCAAGAAAAATGAAAAAAAATTAGATGCTAAAAACTTTTTTAAAAATAATGGTTTAAAACATGCAAAGTCCAGCAAATGCATAAACTTACAGGTTCCATAGTTTTAGATTTTTTAGGATACTCCCAAAGAATTTCATGTCTCAATACATCATAATCAAAATATTGAGAATAAAAAACACAAAACAAATATTGAAACCACCTAGAAAAATGACACATGCTAATATGGGGCACTGTACTATTAGGTTTTAAAATATACAAATTACATCAATACCATTAGACAACAACAGAAAAAAAATGAAGAAATTGGGAGTAAATACATCAGATGGATTTTAAATGGTCCTCACCTCAGAAAACAAGAACATAACTCCTTTCTGATAGTCATCAGGACATATAGATTGTTAAAATAACCAGAGAAGAAATAACTGCACAAAAGAGACTATCACATGGTGAGTAAGTACAGATTTTCTGAAGTCAGATTGCTATGGATAAAATATAGACTGTGCACCTGTTACTTCATATGACTTAAATTTTTTGAGTTTTTGTTTACTTTTCTGGAAAGTGAAGAGATACCATTAATTGTGCTCAGAATAAGATAAGATAATGCACACAAATCACTTAAAACAGTGTCTGGCTAAGATAAGCATGATAGAGTGCATGGTGGTAAGAGCAATGGCAGTCCTGATGTACTGGATATAAACATCAGAGTCAAATAGACTCAGATTTTTGCTTTATGTGTACTAGTGTGAGAGCCTCAGAACATTATGTAACCATTACAAAACTGTTCTTCTTTAAAATGACAATAATTGTGTGTTTTGATAATTCGGAATGATTAAATGAGAAAATATGTCATAAAGGCTTGGCACATATAAAATTATAACTACTATTACTATCATCAGCAACACCATTATTTATTATTATTATTATTATTATTATTATTATTATTATCAAGAACTTGATTTCTCAGCTGAAATGTATAATTTTCATCTAAAAGATTAGAGACAAAAGAATTATATCAGTAAGTTGCACTAAATCACTAAATAACTTAATGTACTTTTTTGAAAATAGAAACTGTGTTTCATACAGTATTTTTAATTTTCATGTTGAGAAACTCATTAAAATCAATTTTGCTATAGAACTTGAAGAGCAAAATATACATTACGTGACACATTGTCCTACAAAAATTTAAAACATATCTTAATTTTATGCAGAGAAAGCAGAACCTTAAAAGACTTGACCTTCTGTTAAAATTACTGTGCTGCAGATGATTTATGTTACTAATAGAATTTGACTTTAGTATCTGAATTTATCACTTATTCAAAAGAAATTTTATCAACAACATGACATAGTAAAAACAGTATTGTATTCAGTGAACCTAAGTTTTAGTGTTGGTTTCAGTTTGTACAGATATGGACATAGGCATCCATTCATTTAATTCAATCCTACTTATTCTACAATACATATAACATGGCCTATAGAAAGTAAAACTAAAAGAAGAATATTAAGTTTGGGGGAAAATAAAATGTAGATCAGAAAATAGAGTCAATCAGGTCTTAAGGTCTAGCATACATCCTAAACTGGAGTGAGATATTTGGCTGTTTCCTAAACACCAAAGAAAAAAAAGGGGGGTCATATTTATCTACATTAAGCTATATATTTATCTACATTTCTAATTAGTCATTCAAATAGAATGCATCATTTTAAGCGTTTATTTTTTTTCAGGGCTGCAAACTTTTATTGTTAAATTTTTTTATTGGTGCATTATAGCCATACATCTTAATGGGGTACAAGATGGTAGAGGCATACCTGTGCATATCACTCATTTAGTCCTTCCTCAATTTCCATTCCACTCCCTGTACCCTCCCACCTTTTTGTATTTGGCTTAGTGATTGATGTTTGTGAATGTATATTATGTGCATTAGGGAGTTTCCCTCTTCCTTTTCCCATAACTCTGTTACATCACCTTATTTGCTCATCTGTGATGTCTTCTTCTTCATATATAATTTTTCCTATGACCCATTTTCTCCCTAGCATCCACATATTAGGGAAAAAATATGACATTTTACCTTTTGTTACTGACTAATCTCAGTATAATGTTCTTTAGTTCCAACCATTTTCCTGCAAATGATAATTCTGTTCTTCTTTATGACTGTGTACGTATTCCATACTTTTGTAATCCACACATCTGTTGATGGACGTCTTGGCTAGTTCTATAGTTTAACAATTGTGAATTGTGCCTCTATGAATATAGATACACATGCATTAGTTTGGTAGTTTGTTTGCCATTCTTTTGGGTAGATTTCCAGAAGTGTTATTGCTGGATCATATGGTAGGTTTATTCCCATTCTTCTGAGAATCTTCCATCCTGGTTTTCAAAGTGGTTGCACTAATTTGCAATCCCACTTCCCATTTCTCCTCACCCTCACCAGCATTTGTTGTTCTTTGTGTTTTTAATGATTGTCATTCTAGTTGAAGTTAGGTGGAATCTCAGGATAGTTTTGATTTTCATATTTCTGATTGCTAAAAATGTTGAACACTTTTTCATACATTTATTGGCCATTTGTATTTTTTGTGAAGTGTCTATTTAGTTCACTTTCCCATGTTTTCTTAGAGGTGAGTATCTTTGGTTCTCTTATATTCTAAATATAAGTTCTCTATCAAGGTACGAGTAGTTGACAAAGTTTTCTCCCATTCTGTTGGTGCTCTGTTTAGGTTGATAATTTACTTTGTGGCAAAGAAGCTCTTCAGTTTAATGGAATTCTAGGTATTGAGCCTCCTTTTAATTTCTTTTGACTTTGGGGTCTTTTTGAGAAAGTTTTTACCTGTGCCTATATATTGAAGTGTTGGACCTATGCCCTTTCCAAGGAATCTCAAGGTCTCTGTTCTGATTTTCATGTCTTTGTTCCATCTTGAATTGACTGTTGTACAGAGTTAGAAAGTGGCTTTATTTCATTTTTCTGTATATGGCTAACAAGTTTGGCAGCACCGTTTATTAAAGAGGCTATCTTTTTTCCTGTGTATGTTTTTGGCCCCTTTGTGGCCAGCCTCAGCAACTTAGAGATGTGCTCAGCAACTTAATGAGACCATATTTCAAAATAAAAAGTTCTGGGGGAGTGGCTCCAAGGTAGAATGTCCCTGAGTTCAATCCTTAGTGTCAAAAACAAAACTGTCTAGAATGAAAGGTGACTTGCATATTAACAGAATTTTTTTCAATTATTACATATTCAGTGAGGCTTTCAGTAATAGTTGGACCACAGACACTTTACTACTAGAGGTAAAATCAATAGATACTATTAGCGAATAGCATTAACACATTCAATATAGGGAGCCGATTTATTGTGTTGAACAAATAACAGATGTTTTAGTGATTAAAGAATGTATAGAAGTTTAAAAAAATTTGACAAGATTTCCAATCTGATTAAATACATGCTTTAAAATAAGTGGCTGAAAATCAAGAAGGAATTTTACAAACAAAATAAGCGTCTACCTTTTTCATACCTAAAGTTGTCTTGTATTGGGAAACAAGACTATATAGAATGTGTTTTTACATTTCTATAAAATACAATTTATTTGACAGACTATTTGACAGACAGTTCTATTAGCAAAATAGAACACACACACACACATCTCTAAAACACCTTTGATATATACATGTGTTACTTTAATAAAAATTATTACTTTCAGCCAATGGATCTTTGTGACCTTGTTATGATCAAATACTGAGGAGTATGGCCATACCAGTAAAAAAAAAGACTTGTTCTTAAAAAATTAAAAAAAAGAAAAAGGAAATAGGGAAGCTAAGTTATACAACTTGGATAAGTCAATCATTTAAACCTTAATTTTTTATCAAAAAACTAAAACTTTGTAGTAAATTATATTATATTTAAGGTTTTTTCTGGGGTTCATCAATTAGGCTAAGGGCAAAGAGAAGAAATTAGATGAAGATATATTTGTAAGACAGTATAAATTGAAGACGAAGTGTTTAAAAGACTCACTAAAGATCCTAAAAGAAATACCAGCTTGGTATTTTTTTTAAAGGAATACTATATAAATTTAACCTTTAGATTGTTAGTAGAGATCAAAATCCTATTCAAGAACTATAATGCTCACAACCCAATTTACATTAACAATCAATTTAACATAGAAATCTAATGACTATTTCAATAGTTTTGAGGAAAGTGTTTGTGGAGGTTCATGGCTTTGGCTTTATTATAAACACAATCCGTCTATCAAGAAGTATACACTCCTTGCTTTAAGGCATTCACTGTAGAAGCCACAGCAGAATGAATAAAGTGTAAAGAAATCAAAGCAAGTCACTTCAAATTAAAAATTAGTCTCTGATTATCAATGCCACCACACTAGTGATGTACTGTCTGCACATAATGGGATATTAAGGAATCCTCAAGAAAACACTTAAAAGACTATATGATAGTTTGCAAGAAAGTGATTTTAGATAAAATATTTTGGCAAATTAGTCCCATTTTTAAATGTGTTCTCTTTGCAATATGATTTTGCTATTTTCCCTATAAAGCTGTAGAGTCATTCTTTCTATTGCTTCCTCTCCCTTAGTACCTCAGATCATTTGATCTGAATTTGATCAGTATCATTAGCAAACCTAACAAAAGAGGCTTCACACTTAGTTGTGCACTGAGCTTTGTTCTCTGTTGCTTTTTTGGGATCCCAGAGCCAGAGGAAGACTCAGACTGGGTCTAGTAAGTGCTATAGATGTGTGCCCTGTCCCTACATTGCCCTAGACCACCAAGATCATGTTCGGTGAAGCCCTTTAGAACAAGCAGTGCTCAACCCTGTAATAGAAAATCCAGGAATCAAGGTTAAGGACTTAATGCAGTTATAATCTATAAGTGGTTGATAATTTGAGAATTATTAAAAAAACCCACAATCATCCTTATGCAATTGTGGTGTTACTAAGGGCATATTCTTTATCAAACAAAGAGAAAGAGATATTACAGAGAATAAGTAATCTACTGATAAATCAGCAAATTATCTTAGCTTTCACTGTAATTTGGACCAGTTGGGCAAGTTACTTAATATGCTAAGCCTCATTTGCTAGCTGATCTCTCAGCCACAAGTCTTGACCTTGAATTCATAATCTACAAAGACTACCAGAGACCTGTGCTTAAAACCTCAATAAGAGTATGATAATCCTTTGTTTTAGAAGAAAATTTGGTTACTTATTGTTGAAATTATAAGTATGAATTTTTAGTTTTACCCTTCAGTTTTATTTATTTATTTATTATTTATTTATTTTATGTGGGTAATTTTGAAAATGGTATACATTCAGAATGTGCTTGGTGCCCTCAGAGTTTTAAAAACAAAATAATATATTTCAATATAAATGAGCACCAATAAGTAGAAACTGAGCTGTTCTATTTGAATAAGGAGTGGGACTAGAATCATTTCTCAGCCTTTTGGCTCAGATCAAGTGTAGGAATGGGACGAGAAAACAACATTATTTCATCAGCGTCTTTCGAGAGGTTATCACAAAGCATGACTTGAAACAAAATTTGGCAACACATTAAACTTCAAGATCATTCGGGTGGCTGGTGAATTTTAATCTTTTTTTGTAGCCTCATCTCTAGCAACTTTCTGTCTTATATTTTACATTTCAGCAAAGCTGAATTACTTGTATCTCCTGAAAGATAGTGTATCTTTGCAGAATTCTTTATCTTTGTTTTTTCTGAATTGATTCATTGGAGTAGTTTCATTTTGTCTTTTGAGATATACTTTGTGTGTATTCTCTTACAAATCTTTTCTAATTCTAAATGGCTTACACAGTTCCCTATAAATCTGAGCCATATCTACAGAACACTGTTTTCTGAATTATCTTTTCACGAATATGTCCCCAGAAACAGGATTTTTTGCTGGAGATTCCCACCACATGATATATTTTATATGATCTACAAGTGTTTGGGTATCCAAATTTGAGTTAGAGTAAGCTGAGTACTATAAGTAAATAGAATGATCTGAGAAGTTTGGAGAATGAAATCAACACAAAATATCTACTCTTGTTCTAACCAACTTGCCATTCTGAAGTACATTCTACTCAGAGATAATTATCTTGAAAGTCAAAGATTTATTGTTCTATAAGAGTCTATTATGCTACTACAAGGAGAAATGGTTTATTTCCTAATATTTTGGAATTAATCGATCAGAACTTTTTTATTTTTTATTTTATTGGTACACTGTATTCATATATCATAATGGGATAAAAAAAAACCACTTTTTGTAGACATACATGCACACATCAACCAGTTAGCCCCTACCCGATCCCCACCCTGTTCCTTCCCCATCCCTCCTTCCCATGCTTGGCTTAGTGGTTGACATCTAGTATTATAGCAATTTATCCAAAATTAACAATGATAATCTGACAGAACAGTTTCATTTGTCTGATACCAAGATTTTGATGACTTAAAGATAACATTTCAATATTTCTTTTTGCTTTCTTTCTTACCAGAGAATATTTTTTTCTTTCTTTTTTTTTTGGTGAAACTATCATACATTTATTTATTTATTTTTAAGAAAAAAAATCTATCCTAATGTGGAATATGGACTCTAGATACCCAAAATGATCTCAAAAAAGAACAAAGCTAGAAGATGTATATTTTCTGATTTCAAACCATATAAAGCTACAATAATTGAAACAGTGTAGTACTATTCTAAAGGCAGATATATAAACCATTGGAGTTAAATAAAAGCCTACAGATAAATCCTTCCATATATTGTCAAGTTATTTTTGACAAGGTTTCCACGAACATTTGGTGGAGGAAATAATAATCTTTTAAGTAAATATTGTTGAAAAATAATAATTACATGAAAAAGAATAAAATTGGACCCTTACCTAACACCATATACAAATATTAACTCAAAATAGATAAAAGACCTAAATATAAATCTTAAGACTATAAACTTTTAGAAGAAGATCTGGGTCATTAAACCTCACAATGTTGAAATTGGCAATAATTTCTTGGATATGATTTCAATGGCACAGGCAACAGAAGAGTAAACAAACTCCCTAAAAATTAAAAAAAAATATTGTATATCCAAAGACAATGTAAACAGTTAAAAGTTACTGATATAGAATGGAATAAAATATTTCCAAATGCTATATCTGAAAGTATATTAACATTCCAAATAGAAATCCTAAAAATTAGCAACAATAAAAGCAAACAATACAATTTAGAGATAGGTAAAAGACTAACATAAATAATGAATCTGCACAGATAACCAATCTTAGTTGTATGTTGGATTGAAAATCTTGTTTCTCTGGTTCTGGTGTGTGTTACCTAATTCTTCTTTGTAGTTAATCTCTTTGAGTATTTTCTCTAGCGCTGGTTTTGAAGACATAAATTCTTCAGTTTCTGTTTGTCATGGAAGCTTCTTATTTCCCCATCTAATTTGATAGAAAGTTTTGCCAGGTAGGAAATTTTTGGCTGGAAGTTGTTTTCTTTCAGAGTTTGGAATATGTTACTCCAAGCCCTTCTGGCTCTCATGACTTGGTTTGGGAAGTCTGGAGTGATTCTAATTGGTTTGCCTCTGAATGTCACTTGGCCCTTTGTTTTTGTTGCCTTTAAGATTCTCTGCTTGGCTTCCACATTGGTCATTTTGACAATTATGTGGCATGGGGATCCTCTTCTCCGATCCTGTCTAAAGGGGGTTCTATAAGTTTCCTAGACCTGTGTATCGACCTCTTGCTCTATGTTTGGAAAATTTTCTGCTATTACTTCCTTGAAGAGATTGTTGATCCCTTTGGTATCACCTTCTTTTCCCTCCTCTATTCCAATTATTCTTAGGTTTGCTCTCTTAAAATGGGCCCATATTTCTTCAATGTCAGATTCCTGCTGTCAGATTTTTTTTTTCTAATTTAGAAACTATGTGTTCATTTTTGGAGTGATCATCTTCTAAGAGTGAGATTCTATTCTCCATGTGGTCTAATCGGTTGTTTGTACTTTGAATTGAGGACTTTACTTCATTAATTGCATCCTTTATCTCTTTTTTGCTCTCTCTCTGAATTCTTTTCAAAACACCTTTATTATTTCTAAAGTTATTTTCCTGATTTGATCTTCTAGAAATCTCTGATTTTCTGTTTTATCGGTTTCTGATGTTGTGGGGTTGTAGGCATTCATTGCTCCATTGTTATTCCTCTTTCCCATGATTTCGGAAGTTTGTGCCTTCTCTGGGTTCTTACCTTGGGTCACTAAGACTTCACTTAAGGTGCTCTGGATCTTGAGTCTGTGGTATCTCAGTCCCCACTACTCATTTACTAGGTTGTATGGCAGATTCTCAGACCCAGGGAGTCAATCGAGGCTGCTTTAGATCATGGGGGCGGTGCCAGGTTGGGCGTTCTCCTATGGTGTGATATCTCTGCCAGCACCACTCCCCCCCTGCGTCAAATCCCTGGGGGTGCTGTACTGGGATTTCTTCTCTTGGGGCCGTAATTTGACTCACTGTTGTTGAGTGCACCAATGGAGCTGTAGTGGACTCGGTGAATTCACTGCTACTGCAGCCGGTGGCAATATGGCACCACTGCCATGCCCTCGGCCGTGAGGCTGATGTATTTCTTCTCTGGTTTTGTGCTCTTCTCTGAGTCCCTGCAGGGTGTGCTGAGCCCAGCCCCTGGGAGCTTTAGACACTCCCTGCGCTGAAAAATCTGCCGAATCCCGCCCGGCTGTTCTGCAGCGGCTCACCTCAGCTCGCTGTCCACGCTCCTCTCTGGAGCCTGGTGGGCTGTTGATTGCGTTGGTCTGGTGCAGTCCGGTGAACTTGCCGCTGCAGCTGGCAGTAAGGCGCTGCTGGTGTGTCCTCGGGCGTGAGGCCGGCGTATCTCCCCTGTGGCTCTGAGCTCCTTTCTGAGTTCTACTCCTCTCTGGGGTCTGGTGCAGCAAGGAAAAATGGCACCCGCCGCTACGCTCCGGGGCTCCAGCCGCAGCACTGCGATCTGGTTTCTTTCTGTGTCTCATTTTTCCAGCCCTCTTTTTCTCTGTCCCTTGTAATTACATTTTTTGTTTCTCTGCTGATGGTGTTTTCTGACTATGAAGGGCGCTGATTTTGTAGTAATAGAGACTGGTTGTTAGTGGGGCTCGTAAGCCCCACTTTTCTCCGTCGCCATCTTCCTGGAAGTCTCCTCGATCAGAACTTTTTGAAAACATCCAATACACCTGGAGTAACATATATAGGTGGAAAGGAGAACTGAAGAAAAGTATGAAAAATAGAAAAGTATGCAAGTAGAAAAGTATGCATTCCAACGACAAGTAAATTATTTGATATTAATATATAATCAGAGAAGAAAAGCTAGTGGTTAATTTCACTTATATCTGATAACCTTAATAAAATGGATAAACAGTGAGAACTTGTATATCAGATATCAGAGAGAGAGAGAGAGAGAGAGAGAGAGAGAGAGAGAGAGAGAGAAAGAAAGGGTTGTGGGCAATATGTACCCTTCAAGGGCACATATTCAATGACCAACTAGGCCCTACCTATTAAAGTTTCCACCACCTCCCAATAGCACCACAGGCTGGTATCCAAGACTTTAGCACATGATCAGTGGAGGATATCTTAGGTAAAAAAAAACATAACAAAAACTTATAGCATTATGTTTTAAATGGTCATATTTTTAATCCATGTTCTTTTAAAGTTACAGTGATGATTGATTACTTTCAATACATCAAACTTTTGGTCATAGAGCACCTTAAGTTTAATTAAGTATGTTTCTCCTCATTAAAATTTGTTATTAAGTGTTTTACTATTTATAGGGGAGCAAACATAGCTAAAGTCAGATTACAGTACAGAATAAAAACAATGTTTAACCAGCTTTTAATTGAAAAGCAAGAAAAGTAGGATATGGGAATGGAGAGCTGCTAAGAGAGGGTTTTAATATATGGAAGAACTTAAGTAATATAAAAATATAAAGAATCAGGACAATTCATAAGTAAAAAAATATACTCACCTAAATGCACAAACACATAGGACACTTTTATGCAGATTTAGGAGTAGCATAATAAAAGATTGAAAACAGCAGATTGAAATGTCAGACTCTCAAAGGACAGATATGATCCATACAAAACCCCACAAGACATTTCCTTCCTTGCTTAAAAATTTTCATTCTAACTGAGGCTCTAAAAGTGTCTATGTGTTAGAACATGTTTGATATTAATGTTTATTTAAAGTGAAAGACTTCCACAGGGTGGCAGTAAGTAGCTGTTACATTCAAGGGAAAGAACTGGCAAATGCTTTGTATCTCCATACAACGGAAATCTCTGCTATACCAAGATAAGTATGTGATAAGACTAACTGTGTTAGGGAATTCAAAATCACTGTGAAAAACTCATAGTTAGGTTGCCCTCTGAGACCCAAATACATGTCACAACTCTGATTTTATGGCAAGACCGAGGACATCTGGCATCCACAGTTAGGATAAGCAGCAGAACTCTTTCTGACTCTGCCTACCTTTCCACAAGGTATGCCAATTCTGTGAATAACACTTGTGCTACACAATATTTATAGTGTCTTGACTTACCTTTGTGATTTTTGTTAAGTTTCTTTCAGTAATGGAACATCACTGTTACCTTTTTTCTACTTTTCATTCAAGATGCTCACAGAGAATTCTATTCCTTTCAGTCTCAACTAGGTATTCTTCAGATAAAGCATGCCTGACCATTTACTTAACTCTACCCCATGTCCACTATTCTTTTCAGAATTTTTTATTTGTACATTATATTAATACATCATAATGGGATAAAAAAAAAACTTGTGTGGGCATACATGTACTCTTAACCCATTTAGTCCCTACCCAATTCCCACCCCATTCCTCCCCATCCCTCCTTCCCATGCTTGGCTTAGTGGTTGACTTCAATATGTTTAAGTACATTGTGTGCTTTAGAGAATTTCTTTCTTCCCCATTTCCATCCCCTCATTTAGGTTGTCTTGTTTGCTCCTCTATAGAATTTCCTTTTTCATCTTGAGTTCCTCCTATGACCCATTTCTTCTTAGCTTTCACATATTAGGGAAAGCATCCGATTTTTTTATTTTTTGTGACTGACTAATCTCGCTTAGCATAATATCCTCCAGTTCTATTTCCATGAAAATGATGTAATTGTGGTTTTTTATGACTAAGTAAAATTCCATTGTGTACATATGCCACAGTTTTGTAATCCATTCATCTGTTGATGGACATCTTGACTGGTACACTACCCTGTACTCCAATTATCCATTTCTGCATGATGCTAATGGCTAAACTAAGATCCTTTAGATGTGAGCTCTCTTAACACCCAGGACAGTTTTATTAAATAATTAAATTAACAAATGAAAGAATAAATGACGAAAAATTCACCAATCTTAATTAATATTTGTTTCCCCTATATATCTTAATGGCATCCAGGAACTGTTTTTCATGGTATTTCTAATAATTATAATTATATGGCTTTTTAAAAATTTTTTATTGGTGCATTATATTCAAACATCATATTGGGGTAAAAAACTTGTGTGTACAAACATGTACACATCGCTGATTTAACCCCTACCCAATTCCCACCCCATTCCCTCCCCGTCCCTCCCTCCCTTGCTTGGCTTAGTGATTGACTTCGATATGTTTAAGTACATTGTGTGTTTTAGAGATTTTCCTCTTTCCCCCTCCTTTCTCCTTCTTTAGGTTGTCTTGTTTGCTCCTCTATTGGATTTTTTATGGCTTTTTAATCACCATTTATTTACGCTTTTCTTCACCTAGAATCTAGTCTTTGTGAGGGTAAACACAGTATCTCATTTACTTACTATCCTATTGCCAACCCCTACTATAGAGGAAACAAAAGTTTATTATATTTCACACAGAAGAAACAAAAATTTATTACAGGTCAGACACTTACTTTTATTAAATAATTAAATGAATAAATGAAAGAATAAATGAAGGAAAATATGTGAATTAAGGAATGAAGATTCATTATAAAAGATAAAGTTGAGATGATTACCATCTGATAATTCAATAAAATAATTATAAACCACTTCAAATAATTGATGTTGTATTTCAGAATAAGATGGGTCATTCTCTTCTGCCTCTTACATTTTAATTATCCTTTATTAAGTACATTCATTACAACTCTCTTGGATCCCTAGAGAATTTGCAAATCCCTCAAGATCATGCATATTTTCAATGGAGTACAAGTGATCAACAGTTTGTTTAATTAGTTTTGAGTGGCCCTGATTCTAATCATATCTAAAATTCAGCTCATTGCTTTCAACAAAAGGTATCTTAGACATGAAAAATAGCTAAATTAACAGTCAATTTATGCAGATACCTGTATCCCCATGTTTACTTGTAAAAGCAGAATAAATATGTTGCATTTCTGATTCTTTGACTTGAATGTCTCTCTCTCATTTAAAATTCATGTTGAAACTTAATCTCCAGTGCAACAACATGAAGAAGGAGACTTAACAAAGTGATTAAGCTGTGAGGGTCTTTTTCCCATGGGTGGAATTAGCACCTATATACAAGAACTGAGGAAGCAGGTTCAGCCTCTTTTGCTATTCTCCCTTCTGCCATGTGAGGGTATATTATTAACCACTTCTACTATGCGAAAACACAGCGACAAAACATCATCATGAGCCGGGCGTGGTGGCGCACGATTACAATCCCCGCCCTTGGGAGGTGGAGACAAGAGGATCGCGCAGGTTCAAAGCCAGCCATCCTGTTTTAAGAGACCCTGTTTCCAAATAAAAATATAAAAATAGGTCTGGGAGTGTATCCCGGAGGTAGAAGGGCTTCCAGGAACCCCAGTACTACCAAAAAACAAAACAAAACCCAACAACAAAAAAAACATCATCATGAAGGTGGAGATCAGAGCATTACCAGATACCCAAGCCACCTGCACCTTGATTTTGGACTTCTAGACTATGAGAAATATATTTCCATTTTTGTATTAACTACCCAATCTTAGGTATTTTGTTTTGGCAGAAAAAACAGACTGAGACAGAAGCTGGTGTGGAGAAGTGAGATGTTGTTATAACAAATACTTAAATTTATGGAAGTGACTTTGGAACTGAGTAATGTGTAGAGGCTGTACCATAAAGAGCTATTATGGGGATAGCTTAGGAGAAGAGGAGAAATGTAGAGAAAGCCTGCATCTTGTTAGAAATCACTGTATTTTCATGTTTAGAATGTTCATAGAAATAAGGATAGAGAAGGTGACTCTGATGAGGTCTTACATGGAAATGAGAAGCAAAATACTAGACAGTGGAAGAAGAGGCAAAGGGCCTGACTGATAATGTATCTATGTCCAAATGCTTTGTAAAAGGAAGAAAATTTCAAGTGATGCATTTAGAATATTTAGTAGAAGAGTTATCTCACCAAAATGTGAAAGAAGCTGCATAGATTCTCTTGATTGTTTATAGTAAGAAGTAAAAATGAGAAACAATTTGATGATGAAATTTATCATAGAAAGGAAAGCATGACATAAGATTTGGAAAATTCTCAGCCTGGCCAGATTATAAGTAATGGCAAAGTGTTAGGGAGGAAACAATAAAGTTGTGGCAAGTAAACATTTGATAAACAAATTAGTATGGACCGAAAAAAGCCAGATAATGTGTATCAGGTAAATGGAGAAATTAGCCCAATAATATTTCAGAGATCTTTGAGGCTGCCGCCCCCACCATAGGTCCAGGGTACCAGTTTTGGTGGCAGAATTATTTCAAGGGTGCCTGTGAGGCCTCAGAGTTGATTGTCCAAGGCTGACCTTCCCTGTCTGGTCCACACATTCTGATGCTCCTCAGCTCTCTCAGGTGATCTCAGATGGGGCCTGGGTGACCAACTCAGAGGGCACAGTGGGTACATCTTGCTAGCACCCATGTGGTGCTATTTCTGCAGGTTAGTAGAATACACAAACTATCATAGAATGGCTGCCTGCAGCTAGATTTCAAAAGATGTCCTGAGGAACCTTGAGGCCCAGGGAAAGAAATGCCACAGAGGTAGGGCTGCTGCTAAAAGCACTTACTAAGGTATAGCAATGAAGCCGTGACCACTTCAAAGTGTCCCCAAGGGGACAAATTCTATTGGAACTATGGGGCTGGGTCACCCCTGAGACTTCATAATTCATATTGAAATTTAATCCTAGTGTATTCATATTGAAAGATAGCACTTCCTAGGGATTATTAGGCCATGAGGTCCTCTGCCTTCATGGATGAGATCAGTACCCTTATAAAAGGTTTTGTGGGAACGAGTTTAGCCCCTTTTGCCCTTCTGCCTTCTGCTATGTGTGGATACAGTGTTTACACCTTCTGCCATGTGAGAAGACAGCGACAAGGCACCATCTGGGAAACAGAAAATGAGCCTTCACCAGATACTGAATTTGCCAGTGACTTGATCTTGAACTTCTCAGACTCTAGAACTATGAAAACATACATTTTTATTCTTTACGAATTATCAGGTGCTTTGAAATAGCAACACCAACTGACTAAGCTACCTGAGTAGTAAAAACCTAATAATACAGTTTGCTGAAGTAAATGTTGCTGCGGTTGTTTTCTGAAACATGACAAACTACATAACTAATGCTACACCATCTACTTTAGTGAGTCTAGAGACACGGCTTTGTGTTCAAGGTTTCATATTTCTTTTATCTTAAGCATTATCATGGGTAGTTTAGGTTGGGTGGTTGGCTTATAGTCTGTAATGTACCACTACTTTCTCAAGATATCAGAGGAAAAGGAACTGAGTCAGGAGGAGGTGAGTTAGAGGATATCTTGCAGTACTATGGGTAATGGTGGCATACTTAGGACAGCATTCCTCCTCACCCCACCCCACTGTAAAGCACAACATTCAGAAATACAGGTCCAAGACAACTGTGAGACCCTAGCATTCCAGTTCCTAGGTAGGTCATCTGATTAGAGGAGGTGATTTGAAGAAACAAGTTGAGAAGTTCCGAATTAATGTGTTATAACATAGATGAACAGCCTAGAGATGGGAACTGGAAGAAACTAAATAGCAGAACACAAACTGAGTGTGGTGACTCATGCCTGTAATCCCAGTTCTCTGGAGGCTGAAACAGGAGAATGGAAGGTTTCGGCCTAGCCTCAGCAACTTTGCGAGACTTTTTTTCAAAATAAAAATAACATAGGTTTGTAGCTCAGAGGTAGAAGAACATCCCTGAGCTGAATCCTCAGTTCCAAGACAATAATATAATAATGATGATGAGTACAATAATAATAGAACACAGCCACTGGGCAAGAGTATGCATAAGGCTTCCACATACAGAAAAGGGCACAAAATTGATTTGAAAAAACTTCAAATCTTACTGTGTGTGTGTGTGTTTGTGTGTGAGTGTGTGCAATTTTGAAATAAAGTATTTATTTCTTTGGCATCAGTTTCCTCTTTCATAATCTATAGAAGACTTGGAATTTTTGTGAATATATTAGGAACATAGTTTGCCATTGATAAATATTCCATTTCCTTTCTCTCCCACATAAGGTAAAAACCATGGCTGCATCTAACTGAACTGAATCTACATACTACATTTAGGTTTTTCATAATTATCTGTGTTTGGCTTTCCTTGAGGAAGCATAATTAGTGGAGAGTTGGAGAGTATGTAGGTCTTTTTGAAGGATGGTGAGGACTGATACAATCCTGGTAATAGTAACCTGTGCCTGTTTACCTCAACTGCATATTGACAGTGTTTTTATAACAGGACTTTATTGCTGTAGCATCGAGCCTAGATCTTTTTACTCATAAGGTTAGGCTTTTCACTTTGGAAGTATGATGAGCACATCCATTATCTATTCTGGAAATAAAGGAAACTGTAACTCTGCATTTCTGATCACAAGTGTTGATATCCAGCTTCTTACATGAAGTGCTCTAGATAGGAGCCAGTGTAGGTTAGGAACGAGGGACACTCAATATAATCCGGAGAAAAGAAACCTTCGTAATAAAGGCAGAAGAGCTGATCTTAACAGTAAAGAGATGAAAACAATAATGAAGGGCAAAGTAAGGTGGCAGAATCCAATACACCATCTGCTCCAACAGAGAAGGTACCTAGCAAATTGCTTCCATGCCCATTACTTAATGTGATCTTTTTCCTCAATTTACAAAATATCTCTTCTATCTTATGTATTTTCCAACACATAATAATGACCTCAAAGTGAAAAACAATTTTAAAGAGGTAAATACAGCAGCATTTGAGGGATTAAAATAGCATCTAAGCCAATATTTACTTTTGTGGTGATAACCCTATTAAAATCATAAGAATTTGGTTGAGAATTAATAGCTAAAGATTTTATTTATTTATTTATTTATTGGTGGTTCTGGGGTTCGTGGAAGCCCTTCTACCTCCGGGATACACTCCCAGACCTATTTTTCCATTTTTATTTGGAAACAGGGTCTCCTAAGCCAGCGCACGCGGCTGGCTTCGAACCTGCGCGATCCTCCTGTCTCTGCCTCCCAAGCGCGGGGATTACAAGCTTGTGCCACCACGCCCGGCTATAGCTAAAGATTTTAAAGAGTAAGTCTCACTCTTGGTTATACATCCAATTTCTATAGTTGAATTCTTTTTTGCACAACTTAGTAACACAGGTGATTCTAATGGGATTTCAATCTTGGCAATCCTTGATTTAGCTCACTGATTAATTCCATCTGTCTTAGAATAGTTAAATCAATTAAGGGGAAGAAGTTGATGCCTTAGGTTACTGCTAAGGTTCTTGGAAGAAATCTTGAATACATGAGACTAGTTTGAGAAAATATAAGAAGCATAGCAAAAGAAAACTAGGCAATTAGAAGATAGAAATCCAAATTAAAACTTAGTTCTTTGTAGGATGTTGTTCACTATGTTTTATAAAATAAACAATACCCCCCCAAAAAAATAATAAAACTCAAGAGTTCAATCTATGAATATCCGTTATATGAACACTTGAGTTTTGGGTTTTGTGTTAAGTTCAGGCTTTCATGCATGCTAGGCAGGCACTCTACAACTGAGTTATGTCCCCGGCCTACTTAAAAGAAAACTTGAATGATTTCATGGTTATAGGTTCTGGGATTTCCACCTCCTTTGATTTGCCCAGGCCCCTGGCTAAAGCCTTAGATCAGGCCTGTAATGTGTTTTATAAGTGATTTTGCAAAATTCACATCAATCTTCATTGTTTCCATTCTCATGTATCTCTACTCCACTATCCACAGAAAATCTATAATGACTGTTCCCAACCTCGGATCTGCCTCCTCTAGATTCCTAAGCTTCCTGGATAACTCCATGCTCTCATGTCTGCTGATCTATGACTTTGCTTCTCATCATGACTGTGCATATACTCCACATGTACCAAACATGAGCAGTTCCCAGGACATGCCAATTAGACTGCTATTGACCTCAATGCCTCCAAGATCATTGTACTACTTTTCTTCAGGCTTTTATTTTTACTACACAGACTGTACATTTCCTCCTTTAAGAAATAGTCATTTTGATTGCTTTAGTCACTTTGATTACTTTAAGTAACTTTGATTACTTTACTTTTGATGTCATATTATATTTTAGTTTACCAGACTATAATTGAATTAGTATCTTTCTGTATTTGAATTTCTGATAGTCCATAGTATTTTTGCATCTTCACTACATAGCTTAAAATGATTCTATAAATGACAGAAGAATTTCTTTGTGAAAATAACTGAGCTGTTGTTTATTGTAGCTGGAGAGCTGGTATTGCACATACTTATTCCTTTATACTGAAAAAGCCAAAGAAAGCACTTTGTATCTTCCCTTCCTCTGTTCTAATTTATCTTTATTTTTATGAATGGAAGCAACTGTAAGATATCTAGAGGGTCTAAGAGTATCTTGTTGTAATAAAACTAGTCACTGAGTTCTATCTATTCAAGGAAAAGTGTACTTTGGAGATATTCTTTTTGAGTTGTTATAGTATCAAGTTGATATTGTTGCATGAATCAATGAAGAATAGTCTGATAATGGAAACACTCAATGGAGACATTTGCATAAATGTTTCATTTTGTTGTATTGATGTGAATAACTCTGATCCTCTTTCATTAAGGCTATTTTTGTACAGAGCATTGTAAATCATAAACACACTAAAAATTTATTTTCTCCCTATATTCAAATTTTACTGCATCTCACAGTATAGGATATTTAAGTGTGAAAAAATGCAAGAGAGAGCCTAATTAGTGATGATTGTCAAAATTATAAAATAATCAAAATATGTCATCATTACCAACCAACCTAATTTACCTCTGCAATCCCACCTTTGGATTAAAATAAAATATAAAAGTTTGGAATATGATGTCATAATAAAGGGTTAATCTTCCAGAAAAGTAGCATTTAAAGACTTGTTCAATATCTTATATCATAGAAACTTAATATTAAAGAAGTAAACTACTTATAGGATGAACCTCTAGTTTTGAAACCTGACTTCACATTAGAAGCTATGTGATATTTTAACAAGCCATTTAATCTCTCTGATCTTTACTTTCTGTATCTGCATGTAATAAAATTTACTTTATCAGGTTAACTGGAAATTTAATGAAAGAGCATATGGAAAACCATTTTGCAAACTATAAAATTGAAGCTATTGCATATTAACAATCAAATAATTAAATATTAATTAAAATTTATAATTTTACTTATAAAATAATTTTATTGTTTATAGGAGCAATTATCCTATTTTATATTATAGTTTTATATGTTCAATAATGAAAAATCTGTTGTAATAATATCAAAAATTATTATGGAATAAACCTTATAATATTATTGATAGAGAAAAAATGTAATGGTAGAAAGTAAAAGAAAGTATAATGGCAGAAATACTGTAATGGTAGAATTTAGTAATAAGTTTAAATAAGACAACCTAACTGAAGGGGATGGGTGGGGGAAAAGAAGGAAATTCCCTAAAGTGCATGATGTACATTCACAAATATATTCAATCAATTACTAAGCCAAACTTGAGAAGGAGGGAGGAGGCAATCGGGTGAAATGTGAGGAAGGGCTAAATGAGTGATGTGTGCATGTATGCCTCTAGCATCTTGTACCATTAAGATGTATGACTACAATTCTCCAAAAAATAAGTATAAAAATAACAAATCATACTAGTGAATTTAGTTTACATACATAATTTTTGGTAAATAATAAAGCAGTGTTTATATATAGATGTATAGATAAAGTTATATATATCTATGCTTGAAGGATCGAAAATATTTTTGAGCAATTAAATCTCAGTTGCTAGGGCACACATAATTTGAAAGTTAGAAAATGCAGAGACAGATAAATATCATATATGCATGAATAGTTTAAAAAATTTCTATCAGCCTAACTCTAATTTTTATCAACTTTTTAAATATCCTCCCATGCTTAATAATAAGGCTACCATTGTTTAGATACTATAGACCATTATTTTCTTGACTTATTTTTTAAATTTCTTACATATTAGTAAATATAGGTAATATTAAAACACTTAAAATTTCTTAAGACAACCACTTGTTTGATTTTGTTAGCAAAGTCCTGACAAAGTATTTGATAACATTCTTGAAGTAAAATAAGACGTGGTGAAAGATCAGTGATATGCTTACAAAATAAAATCTGACATAAATGCAGGTTGAATTTGCAACTAGATCTTCCTAATTCATGAGCAGAGCAGAAATTTTTGAAGAATTTACTACAAAACCCTCATCCCACTTCAAAATTACTCATAATAGCAGTGATATTTCTATGAAAATTTTAAAATAAAAAATGAAACTAATTCTTTATGCCAGCATTTATTTTCCTAAAGTTGGGAAAGGGACAGATGAGGTCAGTCCATAGCATCTCTATCTTCTCAAAAGTCATCCAATTTCAAAACCTCAATTGTTTCAACACATTATACTTTTTGTTTTCATCTACTTGGTCCCTAGGTGGATATTTATGGATGTTATTTCTAAAATAGAAGTCAAAGTCATCACATACTGAATTTGTAGGACACTTTGAGAACAACTGAATTCTTCACATTATCGAAGTTCCAATCCATGAAGATGATTTAGTCTTTCATTTATTTGAATTTTTTAAAATATCGTTCAAAGAAACTACACTAGCAAAACAAATAAACCAATCAAAAAATGGGCAACTGAACTAAATAGATGCTTCACAAAAGAAGAGATACAAATGGCCAATAGATACATGAAAAGATGTTCTACATCATTAGCCATCAGGGAGATGCAAATCAAAGCTGAGATTTTATCTAACTCCAGTCAGAGTGGCAAGCATAAAGAAATCAAATAACAACAAATGCTGGCAAAGATGTGGGGAAAAAGGAACTCTTTCACACTGTTGGTGAGAGAGCAAACTAGTTCACCCACTATGGAGATCAGTGTGGAGATTCCTTAGAAAGCTGGGAATGGATCCACCATATGATCCAGCTATACCAGTCCTGGGTATTTCTTCAAAGGGGTCGACATCAGAGAACTACAGTAACATATGCATACCCATGTTCATAACAGCACAATTCGTAATAGCCAAAATATGGAAACAACCTAGATCTCCATCAACATATGAATGGATTGCAAAATTATGGGAAATACACACAATGGAATTCTACTCAGCTATAAAGAAGAAGAATATCATTTGCAAGAAGATGGAAAAATCTGTAGAATATTATGTTAAATGAGATCAGCCAGGCACAGAAAGAGAAGGGACATATGTTATCTCTAATTGCCTGAACTAGGGAGTATTAGGAATACCAGAAGGACTCCAGATAATGGAGGGGAAACCTCAGCAAAGCTAGAATGGAAGGATAGGAGAGGAAGAAGGTTGAGGGTGATTAATGGAGGAGCTACATTAGAATATGTGTAAAAGTATGAATGTAGTATGGTTAACCTGGACACTCATTGTTGGGAAGGGGAGAAGGGGAAGGGGGGGCATAGAGGGCACCAGACACAGTCTGAATGCATGCAATTTTTAATATGTTCTACATAAAAATTAAAAATAAATTTAAAAAATCTTTCATAAAAATTTTAGTTTGCAGTTTGATATATTTGTTCCATAGTATTTGATCTTTTATGCCTTTATACATTTAATTTTTTATTTTAGATATATTTGTGCTAATACTATATAGGAAAATATTTTTGTGTATTGATTTAATTTACCAGTGGTGTTTTTCATGTCTTTTATCTCATTGTAGGTTACTTTTCTGTTTGTTCAATCAACTATAAAAGAATATGTGCTAAAGAATCACACTTTTACTGTGTAATTTTTACTTGTCATTTTAGTCTTGTCAATTTTTGTCTTATACATTTTGAAACTGCATCATTACCTGCATGCAGATATTAGATTGTTATTTTTTAGAAAAACAAAAAACATTATCTTGCATGAGTTTCTTCATATCTAAAATGCAGGTTGTTTGAAATTCTACTTTTATCTTGATCAAAAATACAGGGATACTTTTATATGGGATTTGCATTATACCTTTTCATTATTTTATTTTCAAATTTACTATGACTCTTTTTTAAAATTTAATGCTTTAAGAAGTATATTGTTTTTAAAGTTTGTAACCTTTGCTTTTTCTTAGTATATTTTGCTAATTTATATTTAATATGTACTCATATTAAAGTATGGCATCTTGCTATGTGCTTTTCTATATGATCCATTTATTAGATGTGATTTTTCTGTTGGGATTGATCAAGTTGTTTTACTCTACCATTTTTTCCTTTGTTAATATCTTTAGTGGATTTTTTCTTTCTTCTTTGTTATTATTCCAAAAATACATCCTTAAATTAGCCTATTCTTAAAAATAAGTTTGATTCTTCATTTTTTTCCTAACAATATTAGAATCTTAGAAAACTTTCCTTTATACCTTCTTCTACTTTTTAAGTTGTAAATTTTCTATGCTTTCTTTTTATTTTTGTAAAAGATTGTTACTGTTTTTCTAAGCAAGCATTTACACACAAATGTATAGAAATCATTTTGTTTCCAGGCGTTCTTTTACTTTTGGTTTTATATCTATGATCCTTTTCCTTCTTTCCAAAGAGCTCCAAGAGATTTCTTTGTGTACAGATATTCTAGCAAAAATTTCCAGTATTTACTAACTAAAATGTCTTATATCACTATTATTTTTATAATATTTAAAAATGACTTAACTCCATACTAGTTACTCTTAGAGATAAGGTTTTATCAGTATTAGAATCACCCATGGTTCTGAGATGTAGCCTTTTAAGGTATGCAACTGAAATTAAAATTACTCTTATTTTTTTGTAAGTAAGCAAAAAGAAAAAAACCACACTAAAATTTTATGGAGTTTTTGTACATTTTCCCCACTTAGGTAACAGAATAATAAACACAATTTGAATAGTTTAGAAAAAACTTAGCTCAAATTATTTACAATAGAATTACCACATTAAAATATATAAAGTTGTCTACATTTATTTAAAGTTAAAACAGACTATATAAAGAATGGAATCTCCTAAAGTGAAAATAATATGTCTAAATTTAACTATATAAAAGAACAAAATAAAAACATGTTAAATTAAGATGTTATGCCGGGCGTGGTGGTGCACGCTTGTAATCCCTGCGCTTGGGAGGCTGAGACAGGAGGATCACACAGGTTCAAAGCCAGCCTCAGCTACTTAGTGAGGCTCTCAGCAACTTAGTGAGACCCTGTTCCCAAATAAAGTATAAAATGGATCTGGGAGTATAGCCTGGAGGTAGAAAGCCTCTGGGTTCCACCCCCAGTACCACAAAAAAAAAAAAATTAAGATGTTATGTGTATATTATAATTAGTTTCATTTTACTCTGTTTTTATGATATCCTGTTGCCTTGTGGCAAGTTTTCTCAATTTTATGCCATATCATTAATTTATTAAAAATATTAATCAGTTTTGCTATCTGAGAGAAAGATAGAGATATATATATATATATATATATATATATATATAGAGAGAGAGAGAGAGAGAGAGAGAGAGAGAGAGAGAGAGAGAGAGAGAGGGAGAGAGATTACACTGGATCTTATTTCTCATTCATATTAAATAGAATTGTATATTGGTCAGGTCGCCTTCCATTTAATGATCTGGTTATCCCTTCTTATCCCATGATTCTGACTTCTACTAAGAGCTCCAAGTTTTTTACATCATAAAATTAGTAAAAATAAAACCGAAGGACTATTTAATCATAGATGGCCAGGAAATGGTACACATAAGCCGTATCCCCATCTCATTACCTGAGAACTCAGACATGGTTCCATCTAGTTATAGCAAGATGGAGGAAAATAGTCTGTGCACCCAGAAGGAGAAGCAAAAACAGTTTTGGTGAAATTAGGACATTTTCTGCCACATTAAGTAGAATAGCTATGTGTGTAGAATCCAAGGTTGACAGTTACTTCTTTTAAATGTTCTCCCATTGTTGTTTTTAGAAGTCAATTGACAATCGAAGTGCCCTTCTAAGTAGCTCTTAAATGTTCTTAAATAGTTTTAATCTCTTTGTCAGGTATGCTTGTAGAATTTTTAGTTTACTAATGTGTTATCTTTCTCCCTCCCTCCACATGCACGCACACACACACACTGTGTAATATAAAAATATTTTAAAGATGTTTAGAAAGATTAATACTAATTTGTATTAACTTTTATTAACAGCTTTTATTGAGCTTTGTCATATAACAAACATTTCACACAGGTAAAGTATATGATTTAGTATACTGAAATATTTATTTTTTCGGGTCTGGAGATGGAACCCAGGGGCATTCTACCTCTGAGCTACACCCTCTGCCCTAATTTTTTATTCTTTATTTTGAAACTGGTTCTCACTGAGTTGCAGAGGTTCTCACTAAGTAGCTGAGGCTGTCCGCGAACCGTGACCCTCCGGTCTCAGCCTCCCTAATGCTGGGATTACAAGCGTGCGCCACCACGCCAGGCTCTGAAAGATTTTTTAATGAAGGAAATACTGCCATTTATGACAATATGGATGAGACCGGAGAGACTTTATGCTAAGTGAAAGAAGCCAAATACACAAAGACAAATCCTCTATCATCTCACTTATATACAGAATCTTAAAAAGGAAGACAGGAAAATAGGGGCCAGTGGCTGGTGTGGGGATAAAAATGTGAAAATATTAGTCAAAGGGTATAACTTTCAGTTGTAAGATGAATAAGTTCTGGAGACCTAATATATAGCACAGTGACTATATTATAATAGCACAGTTAATATTATTGTTTGGTTTACTTAAAATTTGCCAAGTAGATCTAAAGCACTATCTCTTCATAAATGCATGTGTGTACACACACAAGTGGTGATTATGTGTAATGGAGGTTTATTTAATCACCTGGTAATCATTTCATAATGTATGCATATATCAATCATCATGCTCTTTACCTTGAATATGTGTAATTTTTATTTGTAATTATTTCTCAGTAAATCTGGAAAAATTATATGTTCTTTTTAATATCTATTTTGTTTCTCTTTTATCTTATATTTTTCTTAATACTTCCCTATTTCTCTTTAATAGAATTCAAACATATATGTATGTCTTTGTGAAATATACTTATTCTAAAATAGTTCAAAGCTGGACATGGTGGCACATGCTTGTAATCCCAGTACTTTTAAGACTGAGAAAGGAAGAGGGCAGGTTTGCTCCTTTGCAACTTAGTAAGGCCTGTTTCAAAATAAAGAATAAAAAATAGAATAATGTTTTTAGGAAACTAAGTTATTCACTGTTTTTTAATCTTTCCAGAACTATAAAGGCAGATGTGGGCTCATTCAGGGTGGGTGGTGCTTTAAACTAAGATATGAATGGTGGTTCAGTATGCTGCTTCTCTGTCTTCATCTCTGATTCTTAAAATGACCACCAGAGCTGGGTAAACTAAGATATGAATGGTGGTTCAGTATGCTGCTTCTCTGTCTTCATCTCTGATGCTTAAAATGACCACCAGAGCTGGGCGTGGTGGCACACACTTGTAATCCCAGTGCTTGGGAGGCTGAGACAGGAGTATCGCACAGGTTCGAAGCCAGCCTCAGCTACTTAGTGAGGCTCTCAGAAACTTAGTGAGACCCTGTTTCCAAGTAAAATACAAAAATAGGTCTGGGAGTATAACCTGGAAGTAGAAAGCTTTTAGGTTCCACCCTCAGTACCACCAAAAATAAATAAATAAAAATAAAATAAAATGACCACCAGATGTACAAGAAACTCTATTAAAACTGTACTATTTCTTGAGGAATTCTTTCTGTGAAATGGGATCTATACTGTAATGGTTTATGTAGAATTTGCTTTTTTGTCATTTTTACTGTTTTTATTTAAATGTAATCTATTGATTTCCTTTACAATGTGTTGACAGGCACTAAAAGACTTCTCATTTGCTGAAAATGATACCAGTTTTGTTTTACTTTGCCTTACGTTTTCATTGGTTGCTTTTCTTTCCTGTAGACTTTGAATGTATCAACTTACCCATCATTTGGTTTAGCTAATGCTTTTTGTCTTCTTTTTCCTTATGCTAATATTTTATATATTTTTTTCTGAAAGCCATGAGTTTTTATTACCCTGTACTTCCTGGGATAGAGAGATTTGAAGAGTGCCCTTTATTTTTATAATCTCTATGACTATAGTCTTTTGTCATTTTCACTGTTACAGCAAAATGGCTTTTTGCATTTCCTTGAGGTAAATAGGAATAGAATGAGATGAGATGAACTGATATTGGACAATCCAGCTCACACCGTGTAGTCATGGTTACCGCAAAATACTATGGAAAATGGGTGACCCATTCTACAAAGAATATATTTTTTAAGAAATATGGTTTGGCATTTTGCTAACATGTCCCTCAAAAATGCACATGATTGTCTGGAAAACATCATCTCGTTGACATCCATCAAGATTGATATGGTTCAGATAAAAATAAAATGCATAAAATCTAATAAGAAGACATAAAAAGGGAGTACTGAGAATTAACCAAGGTGCAGAACATTTTTCTTTCTATCATAAACACATCCTCAAACACCACCTTAATCACCACAATGTGCAAGAGATTTCTGTGAGAGAGGCTCACTAAATGTTGTTACCCATGTGCTTAGGCAATACTAAAACTTCTGGAGAAATTACCCTTTATCCTATTCAAAATTCTTAATCACTAAAGATTAAACATCTAAGTAATCAACAATGTAAAGATTTGACAGTGATGGATATAGTATATTCCACTGCAGACCAGCTATAATAATATTGCTGAATTTAATGTGTTTGATATTAAAGGAAAATAATCTTTTAATGTCAAAATAGTAGACATTTACATCAGTTAAACAGTATGTATATGCTATCTACTTAGGGAAAGAAAACCAGCCTATTCAAGTATACATTATATTTTATCTAGAAATTTAAAATTTTACATAATTTGTATATTGAGTATCAAAGCCTATTATACTTTAAAAGTATAGATTTCTCTTTATATGGGTAATTTACAATTTAGTAAATGTGGATTACTAAAGTTTTTAATACTTTTGTTGATGCTTTATAGGCCTATATCAGTGTCATTCATAGTGGTACTGACTTACATGCATGCAGTGCTGGTGAGCTCTTGTTTAAAAGGAATCATGTGTATATGATATTCGGGGTTGATAAGCAGTTCAAAGTTAGGAAGATTCCATGTTTAGTTAGAAGATTCCAGAGCTTTAGCCGGGAACAGTGATACATGCCTGCAATTCCAGTACTTGGAAGTCTGACAGAAAGGCCACAGGTATGAGGCCAGCCTCGGCAACTTAGTGAGACCCTCAGTGACTTAGACCCTGTTTCAAAATAAAAACAGAGAGAGTAGCTCAGAGGTAGAATGCCCTCACTTAAATACTAAATACCAAAAACAAAAAAAGCAAAACAAAAGAACCAAAGCTTATCTTTTCCCATAATGAGGTTCAATGCAAACAATGCACATTTGCAGGATTAGCCTTAAACAGAAGTAGAACTCTGAAGGAAATCTAAAAAGTCAGAAGAACAGTGCTAATGTGAACTTGGAAGTACTGAAAATATATTCCTGTTCCAAATTATAGGGATAATAGAGAAAATGAGCTTGGGGTAGGATTTAACTGATGAGTTTAATTAAGAAAGATTATTTTATGCTAGGCATAGTGGTGTATGCTTGTAATGCCAGCATTTGGGAGGCTGAGGCAGGAGGATCATGATTTGTCGACAGCCTCAGCTACTTAGTCCCTTTTGCAACTCAGTGTGACCCTGTTTCAAAATAAAGAATAAAAGAAGGATGGGGATATAGCTCTAAGACAGACTGTCCCTGGGTTCAATCCCCAGTACGGCAAAAAAAAAAAAGAAAGAAAAAGAAAAGAAAAGAAAGAGAGGGATCCCCAGTACGGCAAAAAAAAAAAAAAAAAGAAAAGAAAAGAAAGAAATAGAGGGATAAATGCACACCACTTCGATCTCTTTTTCCAATGCTGCTGTCCTGAGCACTGAGCCTGGGGACCCTGAGATCAACACCTTCGAATCAGTCTGTTTCGCCCTTCAAATGAGAATTGGGGAATGTTTATGTTTTCATTTTTTTTTTTTAGGAAGAGAAGAAATGGTTGAAACATCTCAGAAATAGATTATGTTTTAGCAATTGACTGAGCTTACTTTTTATGCAACATCTTAGATACTTTGGTTTATAGCCAGGCATTATGATGCTTGCCTGTAATCCTAGGACTTGGAAGCCTGAAATAGGAGGATCTCAGGTTCAAGGACAGCTTCAGCAATGTAATGAGACTCTCAGCAATCTAGTGAGGCCCTGTTTCAAAGCAAAATGTTAAAAATTCTGGGGGTATAGCTCAGAGGTAGAATGCCCCTGTGTTCAATCCTGAGTAACATGTACACATGCACACACACACACACACACACACACACACACACACAAATATATTGGTTTAGTCTTTTGCTCTCTACACCTTTTATTAATACAAATAAAATTTATATATTTCAGAAATAATTGATAATGACCCAAATTTATTTTTAAAGACAGTTGCAGTCAATAAAACACAAATATATTTAATTTAGCCAATATTTTCCTGTTAAATAAATAAAGTAAGCAATTATGATAGTGATCACAAGGTGGCTAACAGGCAATAGCTAAAACTGGCAGGAAAGTATCTACAGAACACCAACGTGGTTTAATCTTTCCAAATGAATGAGAAAATGAGCGCAGAAGCAAATATATTTAGGTAGGGAATGAGGAATGTACTTGGAAATCTACAAAGAGGAGAGGATAACAAAACTGGGCCTTCATGGCTGACGAAGGGTGGTGTTATGTGGACAAATGTAGGGAAGGTCATTTCAGAAGGAGATATAGCAATAACTAAAGAAATGAGAAAGGAAGAACCAATATCCAATTGCTCTTGGAACATTCAGAAAGAAAACCTGGAGTCAAAAGCCCTGATCCCATCAGTTTCAGATAAAACCAAAATATTTGCATTTTTCCTTCTTATGGCCAATAGGGACTTACTTATTCTCTACCTGCTGCATGGTCACAAGTATTTAAGAAATCTGATATGAGGAAGTGGAGAGGTGGATGAATTGAGCAATAAACTAGAGATACAGGAATCAGGGTGATGATACTCAAACTGTGAGTTAGTTTGAAAAGGCACGTGACCTGTGAGTGTGGACTGTGTGAGATATAGTTCCTGAAGTTTCAGAACTTGAGGGCAGAAACTATGTTTCTATTTTTTCACCAGTTTTTCAACATGAAATAAAACAATATGAAAAACATCTTAGGTTGGCCTGAAAGTTTCTTTATCCCACGTGTGTGTGTGTGTGTGTGTGTGTGTGTGTGTGTGAGAGAGAGAGAGAGAGAGAGAGAGAGAGAGAGAGAGAGAGAGAGAGAGAGAACATGGCCCCTGAGCCTAGTACTAGGGATTAAACCCATGAGCATTCTACTTTTGAGGATATCTTCAGCCCTGTTTTAGTTTTTATTTTGAAATAGGGTCTTGCTATGTTGCTGAGGCTGGCCTTGAACCTGCAGTCCTCCTGGTCTCAGCTTCCCAAGTAGTGAGATTACAGGCATGTATCACTATGCTTGGTCTCCCATGAAGCTTTATTGAGTGCTTAAAGTTTTTTATCTCCTAAAATGGCCATGGCACAGGATGCTACAGTTAAATGCACTTCTAAAAAGGTGCATTCTATATAATAAGAATTGTCCTTTCATGACAAGACATGTGTATTATAGCTGGAGGAGTGGTTTGGACTTTTTATCGGGATATGGGATGCAAGGATTGTCTAAAGCATTTTGAAATATTTTTACAGAAGTTCATGGAAAGAAATAGTGGCAATCTGTTTCCCCCTAGGAAGGTGTTGACGTAGGAATTTGCAGTCAGTACACAGCCAGTGGTTCTCAGTTATGGGATACAGGAGCAAACTCATTGACAGAACTCTGGTGCCCACTGGGAGGTTTCAAAAGGAGAAGCAGAAAGTTAATGAGAAGAACCCTTTGTGTTAGGAGCAATCCACTGGCGGTGGCCTCCATGCACAGAGCACTATTAACAGAGCCACTTGCAGCTTCACCTTTCCCCAGCAATTCAGGGAAGGAACTTTGATGTGTTTCTTGATTTGCCCCCTGTTGCTTCTTCTTCAAAAGCCTGAGGATGACTGAGCTTGTATCTCACAGTCCCATGTGAATCTCTGTATAGCAACATTTCAAATTTGGTACTCCCCTTTCAAGTGTAGTGGCTTGCGCATATTAAAATTCTTGCCACCAAAAGATTTTTTTCTTGCAGTCTTCTCTCTGTGGAGTGACCATTAGGCTCCAAAATTTAGAAAAATTAGGCTGAACCAGTAACCTTAAAAATGTCCCTGACTTTTCCTCATCTCTAGAGGCATAACTATTTACATCAGCCACTACCCACCCCCTGCCTGACATCTAAACATAAAACGTGTGCAGCATTTGTTGATTGATATGTCTTTTTGTTTACTGTATTGAGTCAGTTGTTCCTTTTAAATGTCACATGTGTCCATCTACCCTTTCTTGCCACCCTTAGAATAGTTGTGCTAGCTTATACTCAAAAGTGGAAAGACATGTTGAAGAAATCGAGAGATTAAGAAGTGAAGCCCATCTAATTTCTTAACTGGAGCCGGTAAACTCCACAGAATCTCTAGACCTTGTATTAACAGACACAGGTGCCTCTGCATCAATAGATAACACAAAATCCAATACTGATTCTGTTTATTTCATAGTGATCGTTTCATAGACTACTGTGCACCTGCTCACTGTTTCTTTGGCTAAGTGTAGCTGATAGGAAACAAAAAATATGCTGATAAAATAAGCAAGACAGTGTTTAAACTGAAATATGGAGGTTTTCATGCCAAATGACATTGTGGACAAGTCATCATAATATAAGCAGCTATTTTCCCCAAAATATATGTGAATAGAATAAATGTCAGCCAAAGCTTATAATTAGTTATGAATGTCAGTGACTTCAAAAATTTCTTTCTTCCTTCTTTCCTCCCTCCCAACCTCTTTCCTTCTTTCTATATTCCCTCTTTCTCTTATGCACAGGGTACAAAATGCAAAATGAGTAAAAGAACACACTGTGAAAGATGTCTCTAGTACATTCCAACTACTCTCCAACCCTGGAACCTTCCCACTAACAGCCAATCTCACCAACTTCTTGGTGTCCTTACAATGATATTTTATGTATATTCAGATGTATATGAATAAATTAAAATGTATTGATTTCTTGAGGGTCACTTTACAGAGTTGGGGAAAACAAGTATGTGAAAGAATTAAATGATAAGCTTCAAGGTTATGCAGAAAGTAAGCAATGGAGTTGGGGATGAGCCCAGATTTTCGACTTTTCTCTAGGCATTGTGCCATCTCACAAAATTTTATCTCCTAGATGCCAATATTTCTGCCTTTTGTATGGATGGGCATATATCCAATGATTTTAAATTTGGTTCTGGTTCAGGAGCTCATCCCAAGAATAAATGAAGTGCGTGAATCTCCTTTGTAATCAACATTTTAACCTAAAAATGTCTGTGTGTCAGTTAAGGGCTCTGTACTTTTGAGTATACTAAAGAACATCATACTTAGCTTGAGAGGCTTTTCTCCCTTCAGAGTCTTAGAATCTTGCTTGTAAGTAAAAAAAAAAAAAAAACAACAAAAAAAAAAAAAAACCTGAAAAGCTTATCCAAACAATGCAAAATTTTAAATGCTTTTAATTAATATTAAGGCATTTGGGGGGTCCATATTTCATTCATTTACTTTGAATAAATGTTCTGTTATGTCTTGGCTCTTCTTGAGAACTTGGCCCCTGCAGCATAATTGCACTAGAGGGCACAGGAGAGGGCTGCCCTAGGATGAAGAGAAATTGGCAGTATCTCTACTAGCATCTTTGATACAGATCTTTAGAGCAAGTTTAAATGTAAAAAAAAAAAATGAGTATCCAGTATTTATTCAGCAGCTAAAACATAGAAACTAAAATTATTTCATGCTATTGGTTCCAAATATTTAAAATATTCTTCTTCACCATAAGAAAAAAAATGACAAAGATATAAGTATTACTTCTATCATGGGTTCCCAACATATTTCCATATTATGCCCTCTGATAACAGGCACCAGTGTCTCCAAACATTTGGGACTGTGTCGGTTTTGTTCTTCATTCACATCCCTTTTGGCTACATTTCTTCCATCAAGAGACTGAGCCTATATCCCTTTTCTTTAAATCTATTCTTGAATCTTGTGACTTACTCTGAATAATACATGTAGTTGAACTGAAGTTGTGACAGTTCTGGGTATAGGCTTTAAGATTTATGAAAATCTCTGTTTTCATACTATTGGAAACCACTAGAATCCACATGGAGAAAGAAATGCAGAAGTCAAAAGATACCCTATAAAATGATCTAGAGAATGAAAAAACATAAGGAGGAGAGAGAATCTCGCATTTGTCCCAGCCCAGTTAGACAGCAAGACATGTCAGGCTGAGATCATCTTTAATCCTTCAACCTAAATTGTGACCACATGCCAGGGGTGGTGGCGCACGCTTGTAATCCCTGCGCTTGGGAGGCTGAGACAGGAGGATTGCACAGGTTCAAAGCCAGCCTCAGATACTTAGTGAGGCTCTCAGCAACTTAGTGAGACCCTGTTTCCAAATAAAATATAAAATAGGTCTGGGAGTATAGCCCGGAGGTAAAAAGCCTCTGGGTCCCACTCCTAGTACCACCAAAAAAAAAAAAAAAAAAAAATAATAATAATAATAAATAAAATAAAAATAAATAAATAAATAAATAAATTGTGACCACATGACTGAGCCTTACTGACCAAACAGGAAAAGGAATTCTGTTGCCGGGCGTGGTGGCACACGCTTGTAATCCCTGCGCTTGGGAGGCTGAGACAGGAGGATCACACGGGTTCGACGCCAGCCTCAGCTACTTAGTGAGGCTTTCAGCAACTTAGTGAGACCCTGTTTCCAAATAAAATATGAAAAAGGTCTGGGAGTATAGCCCGGAGGTAGAAAGCCTCTGGGTTCCACCCCCAGTACCACCCAAAAAAATAAATAAATAAATAAATAAATAAATAAATAAATAAAGGAATTCTGTTGTTCTAGCTGAGTTCTGCCCAGCCAACCAATGAATTAATCAGCAAATACAAGATTTGTTATTTTAAGCTTCATTTTGGGGTAATTAAATGTTAAAAGATAATTGACACTTTCATAAAAATATTATGTTCTGAAAATAAAATTTTTGTGTATATTTAATATTCACATTTCATATGATGTTGTCTTATTCCATTCAGGTTATTACAATAAAGTATCATAAATTGGGTGGCTAATAAACAATAGAAATCTATTTTTCACAGTTCTCAAAGCTGAGAATCCCAAGATCAAAGCACTGGCAGATTCTGTTTTTGGTGAGATTTTTCTTAGCATTTTCTGACTATATGCTCACATGTTGGAAAGGGTGCAAGGGTTTTCCTAAGCTTCTTTTTTAAAGCATTAATTCCATTTCAGGAGGCTCTGCCTAAATGCTCTAATCACCTCTGAAAAGTCTCACCTCCTAATGTCTCACCTTGAAGTTAAAGTTTTTAACATATAAATAGCGGTACTAAAACTCCTGTCCTCTTACAGGCAAAACTTATTAAGTCTCCAGGCTTGGTGACACATGCTTGTAATCCCCACACTTGGAAGGCAGAGACAGGAGGATAGTGCAGGTTCAAAGTTAGCCATACTGGCTTAAGAGACACTGTTTCAAAATAAAAATATAAAAATGGGTCTGGGAGTATAGCCCAGAGGTAGAAGGGTTTCCAGGAACCCCAGTACCACCACCTCCACCACCAACAACAACAACAATAAAAACATTAAGTCAAAACCTCTAGCCCCAAAGATTTTGTTTCAATATTAAATTAAAAGTCTAAAGCCCAAAGTTTCATCTAAATACTGTCTAACTTAGATATGGATAAGACACAAGGTGTAATTCATTCTGAGACAAATAGTTCTCCAGCGGCCATCCTATGAAATTAAATACGGTATTGAGGCAAGGCGTGGTGCCACATGCTTGTAATCCCCACACTTGGGAGGCTGAAACAGGAGGATTGAGCAGGTTCAAAGCCAGCCTTGCTGGCTTAAGAGACAGACCTTGTTTCCAAATAAAATATAAAATAGGTCTGGGAGAGTCGGGCGTGGTGGCGCATGCTTGTAATCCCAGCATTTGGGAGGCTGAGACCAGAGGATCGTGGTTCGCGGATAGCCTCAGCTACTTAGTGAGGCCCTCTGCAACTCAGTGAGACCTGGTTTCAAAATAAAGAAAACTAGGGCAGGGGGTATAGCTCAGAGGTCGAATGCCCCTGGGTTCCATCCCTAGACCTGCAAAACAAAACAAAACAAAACAAAACAAAACAAAACAAAAAACAAAACAAAACAAATAAACAACCAAAATAAGTCTGGGAGTGTAGCCCAGAGGTAGAAGGGTTCCATCCCCAGTACCACCAAAAATAAAATAAAATAATATAAAATAAAATAAAAAATATGGTATTGATGTAGGGCCCAGAACATATTGAAATGTTATCTTTAAATTATCAAAAGCTTGGTATCAGACGAATGAAACTGTCATGTGAGATTATCATTTTTAATTTTGGATAAATTGCTATAATAGTAGATGTCAACCACTAAGCCAAGCATGGGAAGGAGGGATGGGGAGGGAATGGGGTGGGGATCAGGTGGGGGCTGACTGGGCGATTTGTGCATGTATGTCTACAAAAGGTTTTTTGTATCCCACTATGATGTATGAATACAGTGCACCAATAAGAAATTAAAAAAAAAACAGGGAAGGTTAATAAGATAATAAATGTAATAATGACCAGGCAAGAAATATGAACTACAATCAAAACATAATTTTAGCCCTTTCTGTGGGCCATATTCTATGGAAAAACTGTGTAAACCAGGATGGGGGTAGGTGAGCAGAAAAAATGGTACCAGGAGATAATCAGAGTTCACCAGCCCATGAACTAACGATTCAAATTAAGAATTAAAACTGGGCAAGAAACATTCGGTCCCCAAGACCCGATTCTGAGCAATCATAAAAGGGCCATCATGGGGAACTGCAATAAGGTATAAAAGCTCACCTCCCAAGAACTTCAATTATTAGACTACTTTCTTTCAAAAACTTTACCTTTCTGTGTGTGTCACAGGGCGGCAAGTTTTCCTCAGTTCTTGTCTTCCCAAAAGAAAGATGTCACTTGGGTAACTCAGGGTGAGCATAATGGTTTTTATTGTTGAGTTCACCAGGAGTGTCACAGAACTGGCTAGTCTGAGAGCAGAAAAAGGAAAAGATTTGAATCTGCCATGTGGTGAGTTTTTATACTGCCTAGAAATCCTACCTCTCTACATGCATAATAATTTGGGTGATTGCAGCTTAGTGTGACTGCGCTAAATTTGCCATGTTGGAAATTTTTGCTGATGTCTAAATCTGCAATGTAATGGGCTAGAAGTCTCTGATCTTTCTGCTTTTGAGTTAGAATTTTCCTGTTTTTCAAGGGATTTGAGGTGTGTTAATAGGTTATTTATTTGTTGATTTTCTGTTCTTCTTATGTGAGCAGTGTTATGAATTTTCATTTTAATACTGCCTTCAAGGTATACCACAGGTTTGATTGTGCAATGTCTATTTTCATTTGCTTCTAGAAATTTCTAAACTTTTTCCTTAATTTTTTTAAAACTTATTTCCCATTCAGCAGTGTTGTGTTCAGTTTCTATGTGTTTATGTGCTTACTCTGGGTCTTCTTATACTTGATTTCTAGTTTCATTTCTTTATGGTCTGAAAAGATGCTCGGGATAGTGCTTACTTTGTAGTCCAGGATGTGGTTTATTTTGGAAATGCTTCTATTAGCAGCTGAAAAAAATGTGAATTCAGCTATAGTTGGTTGGAATATTCTGAATGAGTCTAATAAATCCATTTTATTAATGGTGATTTTAGGCTTGAGGTATCTTTACTGATATTTTGTCTAGAAGAACAGTCTAGCAATGTGAGAGGAGTATTACAGTCTCACAGTATTATTATGTTGGGATCTATGTGTGACTTAATGTCACAAAGAGTTTGTTTTATGAAGGTGCTGTACCTATGTTTGGGGTATAAATGTTGACCATCATTATTTTCTCTTGCTGCATTGTTCCTTTAACCAGCAAAAAATAAAATAATAATAATAATAATAACATGCTTTATCTCATCTAATACGCTTAGGTTTGAAGTCTAATTGATTTAATATCATAGTTGCTACTTCTGCTTGTCTTCAAGTTCTATTGGCATGGATTACCTTGCTCCAGCCTTTCATCTTTAGTTTGTGAGTATCTTTACTTGTAAGGTGTGTTTCTTGCAGGCACAAGAAGGATTCTTATTTTTATCTACTTTGCAACCATATGTCTTTTTATTGGGGAGTTGAGGCCATTTCTATTCAGTGTGATTATTGAGAGATGATTTTTAGTCCCTAACATTTTGATTTTAACTTCTATTTCAGGTAGTTTTTGTTTTTCTTTGCTTAGTTATTTTTTAATAAAAATTATTTCTCTGGTCCTAGTATTTATTTATTAATTCTCTTTTGTAGTTATTCTCTTTGAGTGTTTTCTCTTGTGCTGGTTTTGAAAACAATACTTTCAGCTTTTGTTTGTCATGAAAGATTTCTATTTCCCCATCAAATTTGGGAAATATTTTACTGAGTAGAATATTCTTGACTAAAAGTTGTTTTATTTCAGAGTTTGGAATATATTGCTTCTTTCCCTCATGGCTTTTATGACTTGGTTTTGGAAGTCTGGAGTGATTCTTACTGATTTGCCTCTGAATGTCACTTGGTCTTTTATTTTGTCACTTTTAAGATTCTCTAGTTGGACTTTGTGTCAGCCAGTTTGTTTATTATGTGGCATAGTGAACTTTTTCTCTGATATTTCTAATTGGGATTCATTATGTTTGTAGTACCTGTGTGTCAACCTCTTTCTGTATTTTAAAATTTACTTTTCTAAAATGATTATTGATTTCTTTGGTATTAGCTTCTATTTTCTCTTCTATCCCTATTATTCTTTGTTTAGCTTGTTTAAAATTGGCCCGATAGCTCTTACGTGTCCAATAAATACTCTTGAATGTTTTTTTCTAATTTTTATAGTATGGATTCATTTTTGGAGTGGTTATCTTCTAAGAGTTAGATTCTTTTTTTTTTTTTTTAATGTGGTCTATTCTACTGTTCATAGTTTGTATTGATGCCTTCACTTCAACTGTTGTAACCTTCACTACTTTCAAGGCTTCTTTTCTTTTCCTCTTCAGGGTGTCAGATTATTTGTTCCTTCATTTCTGTCAACCTTTCTCTGAATTATTTTCAGAAATCCTTTATTATTTATACTATTAAAGTTCCAAATTGTCCTTCTGGCAATCTTTGCAATTCTACATTGGTGGGTTCTCTTATTGTGGTGTTGTAGGAGCTCATTGTTTACTTGCTATACTTTTTTATCATGATTTTCAGTTTCTTAAGTTTATGTCTTTATTGATTTTGATAGCGTTCTCTCACTTTGTAGGTTTCCTATGTTTATTTTCTTTTTCTTGATAACATCTTATTGTCAAGGTAGATATTTACCACAAGGTATGCCTTACAATTTAATAGCCTCTACTATATGGGTCTTCTCTGTTCTCTGTTGTGTATTTATTACCCTTTGATGCTGACCTTGAAAACTGTATCCCTCATCACCCCACTGATACCTTAGATTATCAGTACTATGTTGTGGTCACTCTGGGGCTCCTTCTGACTGATGCAATGGTGGAATTTATGGGTTACAGGTGTTTAAATCCAGAGTCCTGTATGTCACCTTCATTGTAGGGTGTTGGCTCAGAGGTGTGAGCAGAATAGTTTGTGCCCGTGCATTCTTAAACATCAGGGTGTGGGCTGTTGGGTATTTCCTACTGTCAGCTTTAGTTAATTTGTCCTTAGTGTCTGAAAGTTCTTTCTGGTGGTTCACCTCTCTGGTCTCATCTCAGTAGTAGAGATTTAGAGTGTCATCTGGTATATACAAGGGCAAGTTGTTTTATATTTAATGGTAAAGTTTGAGTGAGGGGAAATAAGCCAGAGTAATGGTGCAGGAAGAGGGTAAAGTAGAGAATAGAATTGAGTAGAATAAGAGTTTGAGTGCAGTAAGGTAATATATGGTAGATATTAGAGATAGTAAATATATAGAAGAATTCTAGTAGCTATTATGCAGTATTTAGGTATAGTAATATGAAAAACAAAGAAAGGAAAAAAATTTTAAAAAGGTTTATATGTAAGAGAGTAGATAGGAACAAAGGAAGAAGCTTGTAAAAGAGATGGTGATGAGAATAAGACACATAAACACACAAAAATAAAGAACAAAATATCCAAAGGAAAAAAAATTCAGCAAATATATGAGAACTGAGCATATTTGATCTCTGCAGTTCTCCTGGGTCTGCATAGACACTTTCATCCATTTAATGTCTACTCACTATAGTAGGTCCTTGAGCATGTTCTAAGCATTTTTATTTGCTCAGTAACCTATACCAGTAATATCTGTTTGCAGCCCCACTTTTTGGTCTTCTGCCATGATTGGGACCTTGGCGTGGTGTCACTTTCCGCCAGTACAGGTGTTGAGTGTCTCTGGTGCCTCTTCTGATATACACATTCCTGGATCCCTAGATCTCACTGGACTGGACCTGTCTCTGTGTCTCTTTCTTTGTCTATGTAGGTGGGGTTCAAACACAGTGTAAGCACAAGGCTCCCCACTTTACACAGACCCTGAGTCAGTTTCTTTCTCTCTCTCTCTCTCTCTCTCTCTCTCTCTCTCTCTCTCTCTCTCTCTCCTTACACAGATAGTGGGTGTCCAGTATAATTTCATGTCTTTGCTCTCTTACAGATAGCATTGGGTTGGTTTGATTTTTTTTCCCCAGCTACCAGGACCAGGTGTCCTGTGGCAATCTCTAGAAGCTCTGCAAGGATACTGCATGCTGTAGGCTATAGGCCTCTCTCTTTCTTCTGCTGTGTCTGGAAATAGCCTCCAACCCAACTTCCACAGGGGTGAACCACAAAGTTTTAGACCTCATGAGTCTATTGCTTGCCACTCTAGTCCCTGTGGCCATGCTGGGTGGTCTCTCATTGGGAAAGGTAGTCTCATTGGGAAAGGTAGTTAACTTAAGATTGAGTGCCACTCTGGGTCTTCAGAAAGAGAGCTCTGCTTAGCTGCTGCTCCCATAGGTTGTGGCTGGGTGTCCAGCCACTGGATTTCTGTCAGGCATAGAGAAAGGTGCCAACTGCTTGCAATGCTGAAGAACTGCAACTATTTACTTCACATCAAGTTATTGGCTTCTTTGCTGGGGGTCTCTAGAGGCTGCAGTGCTAGCAGTCCTGGGTGACTTGTCCAAGATGGCATGGCCAACCACTGCTGGTACTGTTCTCCAGATGAGGCACATGCAGAGTACATTCTGGCTTTTGTTTCATTGCAGTTCAATTTTTGTTGCATTGTTCAATTTTTCATTGTTCTTTTTTTTTTCTCTTATCAAAAAGGTGCCTTCATGGTGATTGGATTTCAAGTTTCACAGTGACTGAGTTGTACTGCTTCCCTCAGTCACCATCTTGCCTCCTACTAGATTCATTTTTAAAACATCTACCTCTGTATTGACATTCTCTGTGTTTGTGGGGCACTTACTCATTTTCCATTAGTCTTTTAGCTCTTTGATTATTATCAAGCTAGTTGATTTAAAGTCTTTCTAGTAAACTCAATACGTAGCCTTGCTTAGTTAAACTTATTATTGATTTATTTTTGTCCTCTGTGAATGGGAATACTTTCTTGTTTCTTTGTATTTCTATTGAAACTAGATTGTTTGAATAGTATAAAGCGATGATTCTAGAAATTGGGTTGTTTGTTATTGTTTATTAGGAGTTTATTTTGTTTTTATTGTTTGTTTAGTATTCATTCTGCACTCTTTCACATTAAGGCTTATGGAAGAAGGTGACTTGGAGGTCAGAGGGTATTTTAGTTTTACTGTGATTCTTTCCATTGTTACCTAAGCAGATAATTCCTTTATCTTTTGACTTCTATCTTATAACAATCACTTCAGGTGTTACCACTTCTCTGAAGTATATTTTGAATCCTTTTCTTCTAAGGTGTCTGAGACCTATGTCACTGTTGTTGATATGTTGTAGAAGCTAGGATTTATTTTTTGCTTTATTTTTGATAAATATTTCATGGAACTGATATATTAAATTTTATTCAACCATTCATTCAGTAAAAGGACATCTGGGTTGTATTTAGTGTTTGGCTATCACAAAAATAGCTTTTATAAATATTATATTTCTATTTATTACTTTTAATTTACCTGGGATAAGTACCCACATGTACAATCACTGTCTCATACACAAATGTTTAATTGTGTAAAAAACTAGAAAACTAGCAATCTTTTTACAATTCCCCTAGCTGTGTATGAGCCATATAGTTTTTGCACATCTTTATCAATATTTTCTGTTATTTATTTTTTATCTTGCCCATTCTGATAGGGATAAAGTGATACTTCATTATGGTTTTAATTTGAAATTTTATAAAGTGCATTTATTAAACATTTTTATGTGCCTATTTGTATCTGTTTGTCATTTTCTGCATCATTCATGTCTTTACCAATTTACTAATAAATTTTTTCTTACTGCTGAGGTTTGAAAGTTCTTTATATAGTCGAAATATTGGTTACTTGTTGGATCTGTGGTTCACAATCATTTCCTTGCCTTGAAGCTTAATTTTTCATCCACATTACAAGCTTTTTAAAAGATAATTTGTTTTTAATTTTTGAAGTCAAAGGTGCCTTTTCCCCTCTTTATTATTGATCTTTGCTATTATTGTCAATTTGAGAAACTTTTTGGCTAGATTTAGATCCCACATATTTTTCTATGTTTTTTCTAAAAGTTTTATAGTTTTACCCTGAAGTCTATGATCAATTTTGAATTGTTTTCTGAAGTTCAGGTTAAGATTCCGTTTTTTTGTTATTTTTCTAATGACTCCATTTGTTATAATGACTAGTCTTTTTATAACAAATTGCTTAATAAATAAAGAGTAAATTGAGATTTCTAAAGACTTGTGTAATTCTAGTAGGACCAAATAAAAAGACAAATTATTAGATTTTTTCAGTAAATTTTGGCTTTGTTAAGTAAAAAGGAAATTGAAACTTTGGAGGGTTTATATGACAAATAGAGTTTGACCATAGAAATGGAATAAAAAAGAAAAAAAGAGTAGAAAGAAGAAAATAAAAAGAGAAAAAAAGGATTACTGTGCTTGTTCAAAGATGAGAATAATGACGAAATAATACGGAAATGGGGGCAATATAGAATTCTGAAATGTTATCTTTTTTCTGCTGTTCTTTATCATCCCCACTTTTTTCCCCTTGGTGATTAGTGATAGAGTCCTTACACTAAAAAAGACCTAATTTTAACAGTCTCAAGGAAGAAAATAGCTAGTTCCATAGAAGAAAGAAGTACATTTTAACTTCTGTAACCTGCAATTACAAAATAAAGAATGAATGAGAAGCCAGTCTGGGATCTAGAATGTAACCTGGGAGACTATTTAAATTTTAAGAGGTCCATGGAGGGTTCATAACCATTTATAGCCTGCTCATTTAGCTATTTTTATTGTTTTATATAATAGCATCATTGCAAATGTATCATTGAGATTGCAAATGTTAAAGATTATTTTAAGAATTGCCAATTTTTGTTGCAATGTACTATAAATAGAACAACAGCTAGTGGAAAACAATTATATAACAGATGTATGTATCGTCAATCTTACAGGAAGAAAAATATCACAGTAGAAGTTCATTAAAAAGATCAGAAAACTCCAAAATACTAATTTGGTATAAATATAAAGTCTAAAATGGGTAAATGAGTCTACATATTTAAAATGCTAACATGGAAAAATCTGATCTAATAGTCTCATTTGCATGCATGAGATTGTTTTCCAAAGCATTTTAAACAAAAAAGGAACAGGAGATAATTTAAAATATAAAAATATATGTTTGGATGAAATCTATGAATTCTAGTTATGTCCTTTTATCTTAGGTTGTGAAACAATCAGGAAATATAAATTTAAGATTGCTAGAAATAAGATGGCATATCACAGCAATGATATATTTGTAATGGACGTTCTATATGTGCAATAACTTCCCTTGGAAACTCAATACTTGGAGTCTTATAATAACAGGTAAAATTATTATATGTAAAGTTTATTAAAGATATAGCTGATAGTAAAATGATAAAATTTTAGTAGCATAAGCTAATATTCTAACAATTAAAAATGACTGAGGAAATTATACCTTTCAAATATGTCTATTTATGAGAAATATAATCACACATAAAATTTAAAAAACATAAAAAAATTTGATACGTATTGAATTTATACTACTATAAAATATATTGATGATAAAAATGCTTTCTAATATTTTAAAATGTACTTGGATAACTTCAGTTTTTACCAAGAGGGAGTGACCCTATTTTTTCTATTTTCTCCCTTTTGCAACTAAACCAATCTCAGACATACTGCAAATAACAGAGTAAGACTAGACTCTTAAAAGTGGAAAGAAAAAGAAGACTACTTATAGACTTCAAGATTTGACCAACATCATGGCAGTGAGTTCCATGTGTTTTTCTTTTATATTACCTATATATCCCAAAAAGGAAACTATAAGATGTTTCACCATAACCACCAATATACGTAGATAGAAAAAACTCCAACAAGAACCTTTTCCTCCTAAAGGATGGACCAGGAAAAGGGTAGAATAAGGGATGGCCTAATAGAAGAGAAAAACTTTGGCAATACCTAGCTTATTCTACCCAGGCTCAGATGAAAGAACTGCCCTACTCTGTTTCAGTGTAGAGAATGAAACACAGATAGCTACCTCAACTGCAGACTCCACTCAGTGGTACTCTGATTTCCCTGCTCAACTGGTGTCAACACAGCATGCTGGAATCATAGTTGTCCTCTGCCCAGCAGAAGCAGCCACTGCTGATTCCTCCACCAGGTTAGTGTCAAGAGGGCTTAAGCTGAACTGAGCCTGAGCTTTTACTCCTGCACAGAGGGAGATTTCCTGTGATAGTGTGAAATGTGGCTAACCTCTCATTGCTTCTCTTCACCTTCCTCACAAGTGTTAGTGGGACCCAACAGAGAGCCCACTCAACTCTTCCAGATTGATTTTTATAATAAACAAAAAACAATTCAGTAGAAAAATAGCTATTTAACAAATAAAGCAATAAACAATTCATACACATTTTTTCAATGAAACTTAAACTAAATCCCATGCTTTAACTGGGTAATAGTGGCATATACCAGTAAACGCAGTACCTGGAAAGTTAAAACAGAAGAATCAGAGGTTTAAGGCCATCCTTGGCAACTTGCTGAGACCCTGTTTTAAAAATAAAAGGGAAGCTGGGCGTGGTGGTATACACTTGTAATCCAAGAATTTGGGAAGCTGAGACAAGAGGATCAAGATTCAAGGATAGCCTCAGCTACTTAGTGAGGCCCTTTGCAACTAACTCAGTGACCCTGTTTAAAAGTAAAGAATAAAAAAATAGGGCTAAGGGTACAGTTCGGAGGTAGTGTGCCCCTAAGTTCCATCCCTAGTATTTCTAAATAAATAAATAAATAAATAAATGATAGGAATATGAGTTTAACTTAGAAGTAGAATACCCATGAGCTTGATCCTCAATATAAATAAATTAATTAATAATAAATAAATAAATAAGCTTTAATTCAAACTTTATTGTAAACTTAAATGTAAGACTATACACATTTTAGAAAAATAGGAAAATATTTAGGATCCAAATATAGACAAATTCTTACACAATGTTTTGCTTTGAAAAACACTGTGTGAAGGGACTGAACAGACAAACTATGGAAGAAAATCCATTTGGATGAAAAGGACACATGTTGAATAACAGTAATCTCTGCTGTTCATTTCATTAATGTAATTCACAGCAATGGGCAGCTCCTGATACATTTGTTCCAGAACTACGTATAAAAGAGATAAATAGACGTGAAGAAACCAGTAGAAGTTAGAATGTGAGGATGGCAAGGAGAATGGAGAGCAGCAGCTATATTGAGGATCCTTTAGAAAGTAGGGTAGAAGATCTGAGGTTGACTAGGGAAAAGATTTAAAAAAGCCAAGAAACTAGTATGCTTATATGTGGCACAATAAGGTGCATAGAGGCACAGCAGAGTGGCAGGAGAAGATACATGTTTTGAGTGTACTTGTTTGAGATTACCGTGGGATATCAGGATAAATGTTTGCATGGATGGCTGTATGAAAAGAATGTGAACAAATGCCATCATGGTGGTACATGTCTGTAATCCCAGTACTTAGGGGGCTGAAACAGGAGGATCATAGGTTCAAAGCCAACCTCAGCAATTTAGGAAAGCTCTCAGCAACTTAGTAAGATTCTGTTTCCAAATAAAAATAAAATAGTGCTGGGAGTATAGCTCGGAGATAAAATGCCCCTGGGTTCAATCTCCAGCAACAACAACAACAACAACAACAACAACACACACACACACACACACACACACACACACACACTGTGAACTACAGAAATTGAGTTTGGAAAGTAGTGGTGATTCATACACTTGAGTATAAATTGTCTTAGCAAGAAAGTTATAACAAAAAGGGTAGAGAACAAAGTCTCAAGACGCTTACCTGTGTAATGAACAGAAGCCTAGAGGAATGGTTGTGAAAGATAGGAGGAATGGGATGTCAGAAACATCAGGTGATTCAGATATTTCTGGAAGAGGGTGATCAGATATTTTTTTCCTCTTTTCATTTCATGTGTTTGTGGGAGCACTGGGGATTGAACATCCTACCTCTGAGCTACATTCCTCCAACTCTTTTTTAACTTTTTTTGTTTTGAATCCGGAGTTTACTAGGTTGCTAAGAGTCTTGCTAAGTTCCTGAGGCTCCTCAAATCTGTCATCCTCCTGTTTTTACTTCTCAAATACTTGGATTACAGGCATGTTCCACCATGCCTGGCCATGATCGGAATTCTTGAAGTCAAAACTTGCTAGCCCTCCTTCTCAAAGATGTCTGTCAGATGACTGCATCAAATCAAGGGATGTGTGGCAAAACCTCTAGAAGAAACCCAGGCTTCTTGCACTGTTGTGTACAATGACCATGTCATATTTGCTAAATCTGGATTTGAAAAAGAAAAAAACCAGCTAGTATTATGATTCTCCGACTTTGCATGGACCCTTGCATTTGAGCAATATTGAAGTAGTCTGTAAATATGTGTTAAATTGAGTCTTTTTTTGCTTGCCTCTTTGAAATAAAGTATCATTCTTACAAGTAAATTATATTCCCTCATAAGATAATAAAAGTATGAAATATGTGATTTTAATCTGATAATAAAAGCTAAACACCTCCATTGTTCAAAATTTGACAAAAAAGATAAGAAGAAATGCTTATAGTCTGAAATCCAATGAAAACCATGATTAATATTTTATATGTACATATATAATCATTACACATATGCAGCTGATATAGCAATACATGTGTATACATATAATTAATACCAAAATGTAGGCTATATTTTATGACCTGTATTTGGAAGTCTTTTCAATATCTAAAGGCTTTATTAAAGAAGAGTGAAACAAAATGTTTAACATTCACAATATGAAGATGGGGATCACAATATTCTCCTCTAAATCAACCATTTTAGTGCATAACAAGTTTTCAATGAATATGACTAATTGGTTGACTACCACCTGAAAATAATAAAAGCAAATTACTTTTCACTGATAGAAGAAGGCTTGATGAGATTGCAGTATTCATGTTTCTCAGCACTCTTTTGGTTCCCAACATTAAGTATTTTGTGATGAAAAAGCACATACAAAATAATTGGGTCCTCTGGTATCAACTTAATCTTATATAAAAGTTGGTTTACTATCATCCATCTTTATCGTTTTTAGTAAACTGATTTTCATTTTGTATTGTGTCTACTTTCTATACCTTGTCTAAATTCAATAGAGAGATTTTTTATTATTTTACTCTGGAATGAATTTACTATAATCATTTAAAATTCCATATACATAAATTAATTTTTAATTAAAAACTGAAGAGGAAATAAATATATGTGGATATAAGAAAAATGTGGGTTACTTCTATTTTTTATTACATTTTTGTTCTGGAGCAAAACTATTCATTTCAAATAGACAGTGCAACTGTAAATAAAGCACAAATAGTATCCAGGCAGAGCAGCGATCCAGGAGATTGCATCTCAGCACAGAGCTTCATCAATGTTAAAGTGCTGATTCTTACAGTAGGGGAGTGCGGTGCTTGTTCGCCATATTAAATGTGAAGACTACATATTCTTGCCCTTGTAAAATTAGGTCAGGCCTCAAAAGAGACATTTTTATGCTTTAAGTTACAAAACAATTCTCATGGGCATTGTTTTGCTTACTTAGCTTTAGCTGCATTTACGACACATGAAATTTGAAAGATTTAGGGACTAGCTAGAGGCGGAAGCCATCATGGCTAATGCAACGCTGAGTAAAAGCCATTTCTCAATTGAGCATGAGGTTAAGGTAAAACAAACTGAAAAATGTAGCATATAAGATATGAGTGCTGTGGGACTTAAGCCAAACCAAAGTTCTTTTATGCTATATTTTGCTGAAAAGATTCCTCTAAACATCACTTATCCATTTACTAACTCTATAAATGATGACAGTGGTTTCAAAAATTCCTTCTCTATCCACCAAATGGTGAAATTAATAGACAATGTTTGATTTACTACTGACATTTATGATTTTACCATTGAAATGCAAAGTCTCCTCTGTGTCCGAAGAAGTTTAGGACATACTAAGCAGTCAGGACATATGTTATATAAAAAATAATTGCCATTCAGAACATTTTTATATCTTGCCTATGCAGTCAAATACAAACACATATGGGAAATCAGTTTGTGAAGCAATAAACCTGTTTATTGGACTGTAGCAAAGAACTGTGTGTATGTGTGTGTATGTGCTTAAAAGGAAGGACATAGTAGAGAATGTTTGCATTTTCAGGAATTTCTTTCTAGGTTCTTTCTTTATTATATCCAATCTGCTTTCTGTGTTCTGATATGCCTATAAGCCACAACCTTTACCTTTTTAAGGTTTTTATATTGTTTTAATGAATATATAATTTTTCTTTAGCCCCTATCTTTTAAAATTTCCTATGGGGCAAGCTCTATAATTAGTGCAAGTGTATAAACATCTGTCCAATTCGTTTTCAAGAACTTAAAGCTTCTAACAGTCCTAACAGATTTTTCAAAGGCTTTGAGATAAAATGGTCAAATCAAATATTACAGGTAGAGCATAATGTGCAGGGAAATGCTAACTCTGAATGGACTTGGAGTCTACTTCAGCCTTTGAACAGAGTGTCCATAGATTGTTTTTTCCATCTCAAAAGGGAAGTCAGTCCATTTGGCCCCTGAATTCTCTTCTTAGGTATAAAAATATTCTGAAATTATTTATATAAATCGCAATTTAAAAACTTTTTATCTGGGTACCTTTGAAAATAGCATGTCACAGTGTGACCCTTTTGGAAAAAAGGAAAGTTAAGATATTTGACTCCTAGAGCTCCTTTTAGACTAAAATCCTTGTTATTATGATTGCATGAGATGGACACAGATGTTCACTTCAAGTTCTACAAGACAAACATTCATATTTGAAAGCAATTACAATTACAACTTTATTTATTTTTTTTATATTTAATTTTTTTCTTTATTGAACATAAGTGGTATACATTTAAATTATACTTGGTGCCCTCTCCTCCCACCCCTGTTTTCTCTTCCTCCCCTCCCACCAATGATTGTCCAGGGTAACCATGCCATGTTCATAATTTTACACATATTTGGATGTAGACCCTCATTAATCAAGTTCAGTCTTCCTCCTCCCCTATCTTTTCATTCAAGCTTTGCTGGTATTCCCCCCCCCATTACCTGGAGTACCACTGGTATCCTCTATGTTCCCTAGTTTGGGCATATTAGAGGGAACATATGTACCTTTTCCTTCTGGGTTTGGCTGATCTCACTTAACATAATGCTCTCCAGGACTTTACATCTTCTTGCAAATGATATGATTTTGTTATTTTTTATGGCTGAGTAGAATTCCATTGTGTGTATTTCCCAGAGTTTTGCAATCCATTCATCTGTTGATGTAGACCTGGGTTGGTTCCATATTTTGGCTATTACAAATTGTGCTGCTATGAACATAGATATGCATATGTTGCTATAGTTCTCTGAATTCAACTCTTTGGAAAAAAACCCAGGAGTGGTAAGGCTGGATCGTATAGTGGATCTATTCCTAGCTTTCTTAGGAATCTCCACACAGATCTCCATAGTGGTTGAACTAGTTTTCATTCCCACTAACAGTGTAAAAGAGTTCTCTTTCCCCACATCCTCGCCAGCATTTGTTATTGTTTGATTTCTTTATGCTTGCCACTCTGACTGGGGTTAGATGGAATCTCAGGGTAGTTTTGATTTGCATCTCCATGATGGCCAGTGATGTAGAACATTTTTTCATGTATCTATTGGCCCTTTGTATCTCTTCTTTTGTGAAGTGTCTATTTAGTTCATTTGCCCATTTCTTTATTGGGTTGTTTGTTTTGCTAGTGTAGAGTCTTTTGAGCTCTTCTATATTCTGGATATTAGCCCCCTATCAGAGTGGTGGCTGAGAAAGATCTTTTCCCATTCGTAGGCTTCCTCTTTAGGTTATTGATAGTTTCCTTTGATGAGAAGAAACTTTTTAGTGTGATGCTATCCCACTTGTTAATTCTTGCTTTAATTTCCTGAGCTTTGGAGGTTTTGTTGAGAAAGTTACTGCCTGTGCCAATATGTTGTAGCATTGAACCTATGCGCTCCTCTACTAACTTCACAGTCTCCGGTCTAATTTCTAAGTCTTTGATCCATCTTGAGTTGATTCCTGTGTTTGGTGAGATATAGGGGTTTAAATTCATCTTTTTACAAATCGTTAGCCAGTTCTCCCAGCACCATTTGTTGAAAAGGCTGTCTTTTCTTCAGCGTATGAGTTTGGCCCCTTTGTCAAAGATTAATTGACTAAAGATGTGTGGGTTTGTTTCTGCATCTTCTATTCTAATCCACTGGTCAGTATATCTGTTATTGTGCCAGTACCATGCTGTTTTTATTACTATTGCTCTATAGTATAATTTGAAGTCTGGGATTGTGATGCCTCCTGCATGTTTCTTATTGCTAAGAATTGCTTTGGCTATTCTGGGTATTTTCTTTCTCCATATAAAGTTCATGATTGATTTTTCTAGGTCTCTGAAGAATGTTGCTGGTATTTTAATGAGAATTGCATTGAATCTATAGATCAGTTTTGGCAGAATGGCCATTTTGATGATATTTATTCTGCCTATCCATGAGCACGGAAGATCTTTCCATCTTCCAAGTTCTTCTTAAATTTCTTTCTTTAATGTTTTATAGTTTTTGTTGTAGAGATCTTTTACATCTTGGGTTAGGTTAATTCCTAGGTATTTTATTGGTTTTGAGGTTATAGTGAATAGAATTGTTTTCTTTGTTTCTTTCATTGTGGATTCATTGTTGGCGTAAAGAAAAGCCACTGATTTCTTTAGGTTGATTTTGTATCCTGCAACTTGCTGAATTTGTCAATCAGCTCCAGAAGTCTTTTGGTTGAGTTCTTTGGGTCTTCCAGATAAAGGATCATGTCATCTGCATATAAGGATAATTTTAGTTCCTCTCTTCCTATGTGAATTCCTTTGATTTCCTTGTCCTGTCTTATTGCTGCAGCAAGAGTTTCAAGAACTATGTTGAAAAGGAGTGATAGTGGGCATCCTTGTCTTGTTCCTGATTTTAGAGAAAATTCTTGCAGTTTTTCCCCATTCAGTATAATGTTGGCTTTGGGTTTACAGTATATTGCCTTAATGATGTTGAAGTACGTTCCGTCTATCCCAATTTTCTGCAGTGTTTTTAACATAAATGGGTGTTGGATTTTGTCGAATGCTTTTTCAGCATCTATTGCTATGATGATGTGGTTTTTGTTCTTGGTTCTATTTATGTGGTAAATAACATGTATTGATTTGCATATGTTGAACCAGCCTTGTTTTTCTGGTCATGATGTATTATTCTCTTGATATAGTTTTGAAAGCGTATAGCTAGTATTTTGTTTAGAATTTTTGCATCTATGTTCATTAAGGATATTGGTCTGTAGTTTTCCTTTCTTGAGGTATCTTTATTTGGTTTGGGGATTAATGTGATACTGGCCTCATAGAAAGAATTTGGGAGAGTTCCATCTCTTTCAATTTCCTGGAACAAGTTATGAAGTATTGGTATTAGTTGTTCACTAAAGGTTTTGTAGAATTCAGCTGGAAACCCATCTGGGCCTGGGCTTTTCTTTGGTGGAAGAATTTGTATTGCCATATCTATTTCTTTGGTTGCTATTGGTTGGTTTAGGCTTGCTATATCCCCTTGGCTGAGTGTAGGTAGGTAAACTGTGCTTAGAAATCTGTCAATTTCCATGTTTTCAAGTCTATTGGAGTATAAATTTTTAAAGTAGTTTCTGATAATTTGTTGAATTTCTTCATTATCTGTTGTGATATCTCCTTTTTCATTTCTAATTTTGATAATTTGAGTTGATTCTTTTTTTTCTTTTGGTTAGGTTTGCCAGGGGTTTATCAATTCTATTAATCTTTTCAAAGAACCAACTTTTTGTTTTCTTGATTCTTTGAATTGTTTTTTTTTTGTTGTTGTTCTCTATTTCATTTATTTCTGCTCTAATTTGAATGATTTCTCGCCTTCTGCTTGCTTTGGGAATAGACTGTTGCAGAGTTTCTAGGTCCTTGAGTTGTGTCATTATGTTCTTTACTTGGTGGTTCTCTGTCCTTCTTATGTGGTCACTCAATGCAATAAATTTTCCTCTTAATACTGCCTTCATAGTGTCCCATAGATTTTTGTAGGTTGTGTCTCTGTTTTCATTCATTTCCATAAATTTCTTTATTTCTTCCCTAATTTATGCTCTTACCCATTCATCATTCAGTAGGGTATCATACAATCTCCATGTATTTGAATAATTTCATTTGAGTTTCCTGTTGTTGTTTTCTACCTTTATTCCATTGTGGTCTGAAAAGATGCAAGGAATGATATTACATCTTTTGAATTTGCTGGTGCTTTCTTTGTGTCCCAGGATATGGTCTATTTTAGAGAAGGTTCCATGGGCTGCTAAGAAGAATGTGTAGTCTTTAGTTCCTGGTTGAAATATTCTGAAAATGTATGTTAGGTCCATTTGGTTTGGTTTATGGTTTCCTTTAGTTCTAAAGAGTCTTTACTCATCTTTTTTGCCTTGAAGATCGATCCAGTGGTGTGAGAGGCATATTAAAGTCTCCTAGAATTATTGTATTTGGGTCTATTTGGGATCTGATGTCCAGAAGGATTTGTTTTACAAATGTGGTTGCACCCACGTTTGGGGCATAAATATTTGCTATCATTATGTCTTCTTGGTGTATTGTTCCTTTCAATAAAAGGAAGTGCCCTGTTTAGTCTCTTTTGATGTGTTTTACTTTAAAGTCTGTTTTGTTGGATATCAAGACTCCTATCCCTGTTCTTTTTTGGTCACCAATAGCATGGTATACCTTTTTCCATCCTTTCACTTTCAGTCTGTGAATGTCTTTGGCTGTAAGGTGAGTTTCTTGCAGATAGCATATATTTGGATTATGTTTCTTAATCCACATTGCCAGTCTATGTCTTTTGATTGGTGAGTTAAGTCCTTTGACATTAAGAGATATTATTGAAATATGATTTTTGTTTTCTGCCATTTTGTGTTCTGTCTACTCTTGGGTGGTGTGATCTTTCTTCTTTACTTAAATGGCCCACTTATTAACTTCCTCTCTTCTCTGATTCTGAAGTCTGCTTCTCTTTTTCTTCCTTATGTTTTATTTCTTTAAGAATTTTCTCTAGTATAGGCTTTGAATTCATGAATTTTTTAAGATTCTGTTTGTCCTAAAACACTATTGTTTCCTCATTGATTTTGAATAGTAATTTTTCTGGATAGATTAATTTTGGTTGGAAGTTATTTTCTCCCAGTGTCTGAATCATGTCGTACCAGTCTCTCCTAGCATTCATGACCTGGGTTGTATAGTCTTGGGTGATTCTTGTTATGCCTCTATATGTCACTCGTCCTTTTGTTCTCACTGCTTTTAATATTCCTTCCTTGGCCTCTATGTTGGTCATTTTGGTTATTATGTGGCGTGGGTGGTCTGTCTTTGGTCCTGTCTCAATGGAGTTCTGTATGCCTCCTGAACATAGAGATCCAAGTCTCTTTCCATGTTTGGAAAATTCTCTGAGATTATTTCTTTTAAGAGATTATGATTCCCTTGGTCTGTACCTCTATCCCTTCTTCAATGCCTATTATTTGTAAGTTAGGACACTTCATATTATCTCATATTTGCTGGATGTTTAGGTTTTGTTGCTGTAAAGATTTCTGTATATCACTGACCGTGTTTTCAGTTTTGGATGTACTGTCTTCTAACAGTGATATTCTGTTTTCCATTTCATCTAATCTTCCATAATTTCTTTCTATTGCTGTCTTCATTTCACTTATTGATTCTTTCATTTCATTCCAGACCTCTTTATGATTCTTTCTTAGCATTTCTATCTCATCTTTTATCTCCTCTAGACTTGTTTTAAATCCTTTCATCATATTGTAAATCAAGATTCTGAACTCCCCTTCTTGCATTTCTTGTAGGTCAGTGTTCGTGATTTCTGTTGTCTCTTGATTATTTCTGGTTCTCATATTTATAGTGTTCTCTGTCCTGTTTTTCTGATTTCTACCCATTGTTTGTGAGTATTGTGTTTAGACCAATCTTAGTATTAGGAGTTTAGAGTTCTCGGCCAGTCAGCAGAGCTTTTCCAATGTTGAGGGTGGGTGATGGTGGAGGAGCTGGGGTGATGGGTAAAGGCATCAGATTAGGTAGAGGATATGTTTAGGTTGAGAAAGACTTTAAGTATGATAAGGTAATATCTTGCTGAGAATGAGAGAGAGTTAATTAGTAGGACTCTTGTAGTTAGTGCAGTAAGTATGGATATATGAAATACTTTGAGTATTAAACATGGAGGTATATTATGGGGAAAAGTTTTGGGGGAAAAGAGTAGATAGGTTGGTGTGGGGAAGTTTGTAAGAGGGGTGAGGGAAGGATCAAACAAACATAAAAAAAATCAACACAAGATACCAAGACTAACTATTATGTAATAAAAGAAAAAGAAAAAGGAAAAACAAACCAAAAGTGGAAAAAGAAAAAAGAAAAGAAAGAGGAAGAAAGAGGAAAAAAGGACAAGAATAAAATAAAAGGAACTAGTGGCTGTGTGAAACCAGAAAACAAAGCAAACTATCAAATATATGTAAAGAAACAACAAGTAGAAGTAACAGAAGGATGGGGGAAAAATAAAACCACAACCATAACAAAACAAAACCAATATAAAAACAAAACAAAACAAAACATCAGGAGTAAAAGAAAAAAAATAGTCTTACTTATTTACGAATATGGGGTCAGGTCCATATAATATTTGAGTGTTTGATTGCTTTGGTAGCTTTCAGAATATAATCCAATGTCTCTTAAATTTCTTAGTACTCTATTTTCATCTTCTTAAGTCACACTCTCTGGGTGTTTGGACACCTTTCTTTCCTTTAACTGCTTTAGGTTTAGGTGTCAGGATGTCTGGTGTCACTGTTAAAAGATTCTGTACAATCCCCAGGTTCTGTGTAATTCCAACCTGTAGTCAGCACCTCTGCACTCACTACCCTAGATTCAGTCCTGTGCTTCCCTACAGCAGGGGTGGAGGGTGTCCAAAGTAGATTTGGGACATCCCCCTGAGGTCCTGTGCAGATATTGCATCTCGATGAATTTTCCTGTGTCTCTAGAAATTCTAACTGGGCTAGTTGGTGTGGTCCCAAGATATACCCTGGGCAAAGGGTTGCTGGTCCCTGGACAAACACTTACTGCCAGAGCACTGCCAGTTTTGAGAGTGCAGGTTGGGTGTACTGCTATTACTTGGCCCCAGTGTGAGTGGGTGCAGATGCCTAGTGCCTGCTGCTAGGCTCCACCAGGGTGCACTGGGCTGTGCTCTAAACTAGAGCTGAGTCTCAGGCTGCCGGGTGGTTAGAAACTCCCGGCGGTAGGCCAGGGATGCGTCATAGGGGCACACAGGTCCGGGGGGCACAGGAGCTGTGCAGTGTCCCGCAATGGTCTCTACTTCCAGTGGGGCGTACAAGCTGGGGGTCCAAGATCACATGGGTACACAGAGCTTTTGCCGCCTGGGAAGCCGGTGCAGGGACTAGGCACACAAGGTGAGCGCTGAGTTTAGGGGTGGGGGTGATGCAGGTACAGGCAACTAGCGGGAGTCCTGGGGCGCAGACAGGGTGCACAAGGACAGTGCTGGGTTCTGTGGCATGGGACAGAAGCCCAGGGCTAGTGCTGGGCCTGGGGTGCACGCTAGAACCCGCAGCTTCCCTGGATGCACTCAGGTACCTGGATTCCTTGCTCCCTGCATCCGTGGTAGTCCCTGTGTCCCTGTGGTCCAGTCTTTGTTGGGTGCACAGGATTCTGTTGTGGGCACCGCTCACTGCTTAAGATGAGGCTCTATGACCGTTTTTAGTCTCTGGCTATTTCGCCACGGTGGTATCAGTCAGAGCTAGGGGATGCAGTTTGGGCAGGCAGCAGATACAATATTCATAATGCACTTTAAATACTTTGCCATTTTGAGATTTCATCTGCTAGTTTAATCAGTTCATCCTCTTTATATTTGGCACCACATGAAGGTAAATGACATGGCCCAAATGCTAATTATTTCTTTATCAGAATCTAATACATATGGCCTCTATTTCATTTCCTCTTTGCCCTCTAAAGTTATCTAAGCAGTCTCTATTATCTACTTTGTTCTTCCAGTCTCAACATGTGTTTTATACTATGACCTACTGTTTTAGAGGTATATTTATTTTCAAGATCCGTTTTCTTTTAGTATCATATTTGTATTATACTTATTTCTTACCAAGTTCTGGTAAATGACTCCAGAAATGATTTAGTGTCCTTATAAGGACACTTATAAGGTTCGTAATAAACTCTTTAGAGACCAAAAAAGACAAAGTTTTTAAAATTCTGAGAGGGTTTGCAAATCACCAAGTGCAATACCAGAAACAAGACAAAAGTTTTTTTTTAATTGTCTTGTATGCTATGGAAAGGTCTCAAAATCCAACTCATTCTTGAAGTAAAATTTAGAGACTTCATTATACAGTCAGCACCCAAAAAGCTATCAGAATTGTGGGGGTATTTGGATATTACTTTTTAAAGTATAGGGGAAACTCTATTTTAGTGCACAATCCCCTTGGAGAAATACTTGTCAATTATGCTGAATGCTGGTGTGGTTTTCAATGTGCAGAAAACAGACAGGGACTGACCTTAGACTCCTTAAAGCAATGAGCTCAGCTGGTTGTAAACCCAGTTCCTTAGGGCATCAAGACACTGCTTTCCCCTCTGCATTAACTAGCCTCTGCATGCTTACTCTACTGAAGTCTCATATTGTGCTTTCTCAGAGAGAGCCCATCAGTCTCAGGTTATTAGAACTTTAGAAAATGCCATTGCAATTTAAGAAACAGTGATCAAAAGTAACTATCTCATATCACCAGGAGCCAGTTCTAGTTTTTACACTAACCCCAAATAAGTAAAGAACATCATGTTCAAAGAAACTATTTTGTATAAGATTTGACTTTTAAGTCTGATGAATTTTTAGGTAAAAAAAATCCTTTTGATCTGAGTTCAGTAGTTGTTAGTCATATCTGAAAAGAGTTAGTGAAATAGATAATGAATTAGATTGGAATAAAAAACTGAGAAGGTACAAGTTAGTAATTTCTCTAAAAGTCTAGTCTCAGCAAAAGTCACATTCAAAAGTCATCCAGGTTTCAATTGACCAGAACTAGGATGAGGAAGAAAAAGAAGTAGAAATTTCATATTTATAGAAATCCTGCCTTTTGAAAATCATAACTGTTTCTTTAGTCATTAGGAGATCTACAAAGACATCTCAGACTGAACTTTCAACTGTTAATTCTTATCTTTTCCTGAGTGTTTTTTTATAAGTCTATACAGCGCTTTCCCTTCTAGAAAAGCCCTGTAGAGATGTCAAGCGAATGGGCATCTAGGCCACTTTGATGGTGTGCTGCTGACAGAAGTCTGAATATTTGGTTTCTGGGGCTAAAGGTAGATTATGCAATTATCAACTTTCTTTGAGGTCATTATCAAAATGCATTCAGACTAGAAATGCTGTTCAAACAAGTTCAATTTTGATCAAGAACTGAAAAATAATACACACATATGTAGAGAAAGAGAAAGAGAGAGAGAGAAATACATCTAAAATATACATATACACACATAAACAGGCTGATATCAGTTTATGTGACAAAAAGAGTGCAATAATCCTGGGGATTACACAAAGTGATTGCACAGATGCATATATCTTTTATGTTTGATTGATTAAAAATAAAGATGATTTGATAATGTATTTTAGAAATATATTCTTATAACTTAATAATAAATTGAATACAAATCAATGTGCTTATCTAAAGATTAAAGGCAAGAACTTCAAATGGTTAGAAAAGTAAGACTTTGTACTTATCCCATAGTTTTGTAATCCATGGAATTTTACTCTGCCATAAAGAAAAACATAATTATATCATTTACAGGGAAATGGATAGAACTGGAGAATATTATGCCAAGTGAGGTTAGTCAGTCACAAAAAATAAAAAATTGGATGCATTCCCTAATATGAAAAATCTAGGGAGACTTAGGGTCATAGGAGGAACTCCAAAGGAAGGACATAATATAGATGAGCAAATAAGGCAACCTGAGGGGATGGAAGGGGGAAGAGGGAAATTCTCTAATGTTCATGATGTACATTAACAAAGATATCAGTGTCAATCATTAAGTTAAGCATGAAAAGGAGGGAGGGGAAGGGAATGGGGTGAGAAATTGATAAGGACTAATTGGGTAATGTGTGCATGTATGCCTCCACCATCTTGTACTCCTTTATGATATATGACTACAATGCACCTGAGCTGCTGCAACTGTGTAAGGTATGACAAGCCAAGTCCCAGTGCCCTTATGCAGATCATGCTGAACTGGACATGTGCCATATATGCACTCACACATCCATGCCAAGGACATACCAATCACCAACACATCCATGCTGACATGGACATGTGCCATTTTTCCCAGAAATCTATAAAAGGGCCAGACCCAGAATAAAGTTGCTGTTTGTTTTCTGGATGGCAGTTCTGCATATGTTCTTCTTTCTGGGGATCTCACTACCAAAACCTCTCTTGCAACCATAGCTGGCCCACAGTAGTTTCAGCAATGAATAGGCAGTCTCTAAATACATAATATAAGTGCATTTGTCTTACCCTTTTATTTTTACACACACACACACATTTGTTAATTAATTAATTTATTTAATTTTGTGGCACTGGGAATGAAACTCAATGGGATTCTATTACTCGCTATGCCCCAAACCTATTTTATTCTATTTTATTTTGAAACAGAGTCTCACTAAGTTGCTGAAGCTATCCATGAATCTGCAATCCTCCTGTCTCAGACTCCCAGGATTACAAATGTGTGCCATTATGCCCAACTGTCCCTTTTAAACAAGTGGGTACACTGACATATCACAACCCATTCAAATTAAAATAAATTCTGTATATTCCTCAGCAGTCAAAACAATACCTACATGTAGAGGGAGCTGAGGTATATAGGTCTAGTTGACTAGGGATGTTGCTGCCCTAGTTCATTAACTGCGAAAGAAGGGGAGAAGTTATTTGATTTTAACTACTAGTGGCTTCCACTGTGTAGCCTTTTAAACTAATGACTAAGACTTTCTCTCTAGCATGTTTTATACCCTCAAGAATACTCACACAAATAATTACCCTTTAGATTTGCCTCACTGGCCCATGACATATTCTCCCAAAATATGGTTTACATTCTATCCAGTTCTCTCCTGCAAGAAGGTGATAAAACTTAAAAAACTTGAGTATAGCAAAGGATGAGTCAGGGGACTATGTTTGCTCAAGCCTCCTCCCTTTGGCATCCGACTTTCAATTTCTTCATCTACATGAGGGTGACACACTGGATAATCTCTTATCCTCTTCCTTTGTCTAAATTTCTAGGATTATTGATGGGAGACCGGAAGAGAATTTATTTTGAAATGGATCAAACTCAGCAAGCTCTTCATCTTATAAGTTGGGGAGGACCCACACAATATGTAATATTATAATAGGATTTTTTTAAACTTTGTAAAAGTAAAAGAAACCTTAATTGTTATCAGCAAAGTAGCCATCTCTGTCATATTTTTTTCTTGTTTTGGGAGCACTGAAGAAATGGATATTTTATATTAGCAATTTTTCTTTCCTTTTTAAGAGATGCCAACTTTGGTAAGCTTCAGGCTTCACAAAAAGCAAATTCACTCCTATTTACAATGTATATATTTTTCTTCTTTGGATATCTTAAACACTGGAAGATATTAAAGTAGTTTGACCTGTTATAACTGTGGTCGTAGAAATTGGAATGAATGACCTCTGTAAACCCTGAGTCTAAAGATTATTCTTACCTTAATACAGTAAAAATGCTAGTTGTTTCAGCAGCAGATAATATTTATATCCACATGGCAATTATAACCCTAAATAGAATTGTAGGAATTGAGAATTTTCTTCCCTTGGTTAGTGGTCTGGGTGACTGTATCTAGGAAAATAGAGTATCCATGGCAACTCGCTGTTCAACTGGTAACTTCTGAACATTTTGCTTTTCTATTTACATTGTTATGATTTATAATCACACTAATGACCTCCCAGTTAGGCATTTTCTGGCCATTAACAGTAAGCTTCATTAAAGGCCCATGGTTTCACCTGAGACCACCACTGCTTTCAAATTGGTCATTAATGCCAAGAACATATCTAATCTGAAGGTCATTACTGCTTAAATAATGCCTTGGAAAGTTATGCAAGGCTAGCAATTAAGTTGCCTTTTAGAGGATTTTAGAAAGTGTTCCCAAAAACCACTATCAGACAAAACAACAATAATAATGAAAACCCAGACTCCTGATGAAACTGAAGAAAAGGTAAAAATTTGTCTCTAGGCTGTTGGCCTTTTAAAAATAACTTTGAGACTTTAATGATGTGAGAGCTATATACAGTCTAGAATTACTAACTTGCTTACTCCTCCTAAGTCTCCCATTAAGATTCCACCCACTCCTCTTGGAACTGTCTGCCCTAGAATGCATTTCCTGCTGTGTTAATTACCTTGCAAAGTCAAGAGTATCACTGGCCTCTTTACGTTAATTGCCATTGGTGGTTACAAGTGAGGAGAGGAGAACCAAAAATTAATGTGGAAAGCTCTTGAGATCTACTATGTATGATCAATAGAACTCAGTTTTTAAAATTTAAAAATCATTCATAAAGTTTTATTTCTCCTGTAAAAATAAAACAACAACAACAACAACAACAACAACAACAAAACATACAAGGGACCATTTAGACCCCCGCTATTCCTTCTTGCTTTCATTGCACCTGTTCATTGAAATCTCCAATCTGACTCTCCTCACCTTCTTCTTCCTGAAACACAAATTGTTTGTGAGTCATGCCATTTTTTAAAAATAGTAAATTTAAACTGGGCAAAGTGGCACATGCCTGTAATCCCAGTGTTTGGGAGGTTGATACAGGAGGATCACAAGCCCTCTGCAACTTAGGCACTACTAACAAATAAAAAAATAAGAGGTCGGAGAGTGTAGCTCAGAGAGAGAACACCTCTGGGTTTTAATCCTTAGCACCACCAAAAATAATAAAAAAATAACCTTAGAAATATAGACAATTTTCTATCTTCTTAGCAAGTCCTTATTCTCATACCTTCAAAAGAGCAAATTTATTAGAACCATAGGCTATAGTCACCATATTCATGCCCTGTCCTTCATTCCTCAGCTCACTACAATTTGTCAACCACCCTCACCATTTTCAACATCTCTTCAACTAATGCTGCCAGATATTGTGAGTGCTAAATTGGATTGAAGCACTTTACCTCATATATCTCATATAAAACATATCTTGGATATGTTTTCAATAACTCCATATGTCAATATTTTTATCACACATTTTTTTTTTTGGTGGTACTGGGATTCTTGGAAACCCTTCTACCTCCAGGCTACACTCCCAGACCTATTTTATACTTTTTTATTTGGAAACAGGGTCTCTTATGCCAGCAAAGCTGGTTTTGAACCTGCGCAATCTTCCTGTCTCTGCCTTCCAAGCATGGGGATTACAAGCATGCACCACCAAGCCCGGCTTTATCAAACATTTATGTTATCATTCTCCTGTAATTACAAAATTCTCTCATATACTATTGTTATTATCCTTTAATCTCTATGAATCTGCCCTTTTTTTCTAATTCTCTATAATTTTCCTGGGGGAATTTACTCTAATTTCATGGGTTAAAATACACCCATATTCTAACATCACACAATCTGAACTCCAATTTCTCTCTTGTGACCCAAAACTATATAGCCTTAAATTTTCTACTCATTATATTTCATTAACAATTTATTAACCATTATCTTAAAATTGCTTTTTATAAGTATATTCCATCTCACTGAATGGTACTAACAAGTCTACTCATTCAAATTAGATATATGAAAACTATCCTCCATTTCTCTTTCACATCACTCATATCGAATTTCCAAATTCTAGCCTCAGAACCAATCCACTAACACTGCCTCAATTCTACTTACTAAATGCAAAGTTTCACCTGTATACACTAAAGCAATTCTCAAATATAGTGACCTTTTCAAAATATAAATTTCATTATGTTTCTCTTTGATATAGAACTATTCAGTGACTCTTAAATTGCCCATATGATAAAGTTCGCATTTTTATCATGGTTTAAATAAGTCAAATGTTAGGATATAAGCTCCTGGTGAGAAAATCCCAGGTCTTTTTACTTAGCATCAATATTAGTCAGCGTTCTCACAGCTATAGTCTAAAGAACGGACCACATAACTTAGAGGAAGATTCATTTGTTCATAGGTTCAGGGTTCATTTCACATGAGGGACCATTTATCTCAGGGCATAATAAAGGCAGGAAGCAAAGAGGGAGGAGAACAGAAGGCTTTGCTTCCCATGTCATGGATGCTGGAAGCAAGAGAGACAGAAAAGGGAAGAAAGAACCAAACATTATCCCCAAGGCCACACCCCAGGGACCCACATTTTCCAACCACACTCTACTGGCTAGGGCCACTACCCAGATATATCCATTACAGTGTATGTATCCATTGTGAGATTATATCCAAATACCACTTCCAACATTGTCATCCCATTTCTGTGATGACTGGCACACACTCTAAATCCAAACAATTACATCACTTTATTATCAATCTATATCTCACTGGATCTTGGAGAAAGTAGAGGACAAATGGATGGAAAGCCTTCAAATAGGCCCACTAACTATTCATTTTGTGTAGCTCATCTATCTACCTTTGTTCTTGACATGTTTCATATTCTACCCTCCTGTTAGCCATTTTGAACTCATAGTTCTGAAGTTTTCAGGAATCACTTTCGGTCATATTTCTGGGGTTTGCCTCCTTTGCTTCGACTATTCTACTTACTGGTTCTGAGTGAAAAAGTTCCTTGCCTTTTAATGAAGGATACATCTCCTATGGGGTTTCATGAAGTTAATGAAGTGACAACTCAAGTACAATCTTTCCATTCTATCTAGGACCTTTAGTACTTGATTAAGTCCTATACTATTATCACTGTTTTACTTCTAAAAGTCATAGATATTTTATACACTGAATTGCTTGTCTGCTTGTCTGCTCTTCTGCTTTATCAATAACAGGACATTAATGTATTTTTTGTATGTGTGGTACTGAGGATGGAACCCAGGGGCATTCTACCTCCGAGCTAAGCCCCCAGCCCTAGTGTTTAGTCTTTTTGTTTTGAAACAAGGTCTCACTGAGTTGCAAAGGGTCTTGCTAAGTAGCTGAGGCTGTCCATGAACTGTGATCCTCCAATCTCTGCCTCCTGAATGCTAGGATTACAAGTGTGTGCCACCATACCCAGCAACATTAGTGTATTGTGATTAACACACTATATCTTTTACATGAAAAGGAAAGAATAGCAAACACTAGCTTAATTTAAAGTTAAGAATCTTATGAAATTTTGTTTCACACACATATGTATGCAAAGAGTATATGTAAATGACACTGAAAATAAAGTGTATTTTATACAATGGTCATGTTCAAAAAGGTTTTAAGCCAGGCATGGTGGAGCACGCTTGTAATCCCCGTGCTTGGGAGGTGGAGACAGGAGGATTGTGCAGGTTCGAATCAAGCTGGCTTAAGAGAACCTGTTTCCAAATAAAAAGTATAAAATAGGTCTGGGAGTGTAGCACGGAGGTAGAAGGGCTTCCAGGAACCCCAGTACCACCAAAAACAAAAACAAAAAGGTTTAAAAAAGTCTTGCTACAATGAAATTTCTTTAAAATAGAAACTGAGCTGCAAGTGGTGGTACATGCTTCTAATTCCAGTACTTGGGAAGCTGAGACAAAAGCGTCAAAGGTTTAAGAAAAGCCTCAGCAATTTAATGAGTCTCTTATCAACATAGAGAAACCTTATATAAAATTAACTTACAAAATAGATGAGAGATGTAGTTCAGAAATAGAATACCCCTGGGTTTAATCCCCAGTTGCCCCCCCACACACACACACAAGAAAAATAGGAACTAAATCTGTATGACTTTTAATCTCTAGCATAAAGTACTTTACTGGGCAGATATTAGTTAAAATATTTATTATTGAAATTACCATGCCTCAAAATTTATGACCTCCAGAGCCTCTAGGTTGTATAGGATCTAGATAAGTTCTCCTCCATGGCAGACAGAAAAATGACCTCTAAAGATGTCTCCACTCTAATCTCTGGAATCTGTGAACATATTGTCTTAAAAGATAGAGGGACTTTGCACAAGTGATTCAATTAAAATCTTGATATAGGAAGATGATTTTCCTGAATTATTCAGGTAGACTGATATCATCATAAGGATTTTTTTAAGAGGAAGGCAAAAGCGTCAGTGAGATAGAAACCATAGTGACAACAGAAATGGGAGCGATGTGCTTGGAGATCAAAAATGGACCTTGATCTAAGGGATGCAGGGAGCTTCTGAAATCTGGAAAAGCAATGAAGTGGATTCTGCTCAAGTGTCCCTTTCAGCACCCTGACTATAGCTTATAAGACTTGATTTGAACTTCCAAAGTTATAATATTCATTGTTTCTAATTTGTGTTGTTTCTAATCCACTAAATTGTGGTACTTTTTACAGCAACCATGGGACACTGGCAATATACCATCTCACCCTGAGCAAAGCTCCTCACTTTAAGCCCTGTGAATTCTCTCTTTGTTTGCTAAGGTAAGCATTCTGAGTCCCTAGAACCCAAGTCCTCAAACAATACTTCCTGAACAGGATCTTTTTCTTGGGGACCTAGCAAGAGGACTCTGGCCGCTGCCTCTGTTTGCCCTAGACCATACATATTTTTAACATCTATGTCTTGTTTTCTAAAGAACATGTAGATCCTCAAGAAAAAGAGAAGAACCTCACACTAATGTTTATATCACCTAGCACTTTATCTTTAACATCAAAACCACCAATCAGTGATTAGTGATCAATTTTTCTTAAGTGACTGCCTCAGAACACACTTATACCCTTCTGAACAGTATCCATAGCCTATCTGTAACAATAGATCTTAGACTTTCAAATTTGGAATCTGGTATTTTTATATTGAACATGTTTATATTAATGTATATAAAAATCACCATGCTTTTTAATTTATGCATGCATAATGCTTGCTTTTTATTTTAGTATTTGAATTCTGATTTAATCTAAGGTCATTCTATTTTTGTAATGGCAAGAAACTCTCTGTCCTGACCTGTATGAAGAATATGACTGTAAACAAAAAGTATATTCATGACTTATACACCAGTCATGAAAAATACCAATTGGCTTTTTTCCAAACACATTATGCATGCTAATATTATTTGAGTAAAATCAAAAGTCATAGGCTTTCTCTTTATGACAAGCATTATTAACATATGTGTCCGTGAATCCTAAATATAATTTTTAATTTTTCTTTATTATCTAATTGTTTTTATTTATGCATTCCCCCCCACCCAGTGTCCAAGAGCCCATAGATTAGTCTGCAGTATCTGTAATCTATCTTGTTACTATTCCATGGCTGGATTCTTATCTTAGATTTGAAAAGCAATGGGAATCTAACTATATCCTTTAACCTTGAGAAGAAGTTTTTGTTTTGTTTTGTTTTGCTTTCCTTCTTGTTGGTCCATAATCTATCCTAATGCAGTCTTTTCAATGAGCAGATCTGAAAATTTGCCATTTTGAATGTTACACTTGGGGTTATAGTAATTTGCAGTTTTTACTTATGTGTTGTTTGGTAGAATAAGTCTATACACTTAATGTGTTCATGTGATGCCTGATAACCTAAACAAAATCCATTTGCTGGGATTTAAGAATGGTACTTGGAATGTCTGATTACTCTCTTTAGTAATGAAGATTTGAATTCTAGCTCTAAAAAGAATATAAGGCATAAAATAACATTCTCTGAAATGAAAGCTTGGTTGACCTTTTTGACTTCACTTTAAAACTGTGTGAGCCCTCTAATTGCTCTGCTAGCATTTCTGGAATGGCTTATATCAATACACTATACCAATATTGTTTGTTGCACTATGCTGTCTACATCTACCACTATGTTATTTTTGACATTAATGTACCACACAGAAAATAAGTAGGAAAGAACAGGTCATTTTTGCAAATGCACTGTAATTTGTTTGCTTCTCTGAATTATGTATCAGTCTGGTTGTTGTTTTATTGGGATTTGTGGATACAGAGAACAAATTTCTCATTAATTTAAAGAAATGTCTTTCAGTCTTTATTCTTTAGAATAAGTTTTTAATATATAGAGTGAGAATAATGTGAGACCAGACTATTTTATTTATTTTATTTTACTTATTTATTTATTTTGTGGTACTGGGGTTCCTGGAAACCCTTCTACCTCTGGGCTGCACTCCCAGACCTATGTTATGTATTTTTTTTTAATTTGGAAACAGGGTCTCTTAAGCCAGTATGGCTGGCTTCGAACCTTTGTGTCTGCATTTATCAAATATTAAAAAAATATGTATAAAATAGATCTGGTAGTGTAGCCCAGAGGTAAAAGGGTTTCCAGGAACCCCAGTACCACACACACACACACACAAACACACACACAAAAAAATAGATAATACTTTTGGAAAGAGGAGTGATAAACACCAGGGTCTCATGCATACTAGGCAAGCATTCTACCTCTGGCATACATCCCCAGCAGATAATCTGTAAGTGATACACTACAAAAGACACAGGCTTTAAAGACAGATTTGTGTTTATATCTTTTTCTGACATGTATTAGTGGCATAATCTTGTATGAGGTTCCCCCTATTCTGAGCATCAATTTCCTCATATATAAATGTAAATCAAAATTAAATAATATTCTGTATCAGATGGATTTTCATTATTTTCCATCAGAGTTCCTTGTGTTATTATTATATTATTATTATTATTATTATTATTATTATTATTATTTTCAGCTTATACAAATATAAGGATATAATAGCCAACACATCAAGCAAGCATCATGTGCCAAGTCCTAAGCTGAGCTGTTCACATATACCACTTAGTGCTCATAGTAAGTGGTTGAAGCAGTAACTATAATTATGCCCATTTGGCAAATGAGAGAACTAGGAGTGCCAATGCTAGAGTTAATTATTCAAGTTTACTTGACTGCTAAGTGCCAGAGCTGGGTTTTATATATTCGTAATCTGGATCAAAAGCTCATGTTCTTAGTTATATGATGCTGATGGTCATAAAACAGTGCCATCTACCATATACTATCATAAACATTGTCTCTAATTTGTAATTATGTGCTGCATATTAGGACCAAGGTTTGAGGATTTGTTTATGCTGTGCAACCACTCTGACCCTTTCTTTCCATTTGTAAATCCTATTTGTCCCCTCAACCCCAAAATTCTACTTAAAGTAAATAAGAAGGATGAAAATAATTGTGTGGGTTATAAAACAATATCAAAATAAGGAATTTATATTTGCAATGGAGATATCCAAATCACACAACCCAAGTAAGAATTCAGTTTTTACTAATATAAGCCCTTATTTTCTCCTTAATTGTGAGAAATTTAGCAAGAACACTTCTACAAACAAGTTGATTACATAAGTATGAAGACTATGAACATTTATTTAGCATCTAGATGTTATGAAACTGTATTTGTCTCATCGAGTACTAAAAATAATCTTACCAAGTCTGTTTTTCACCTCCAGTGAAACTCACTTTCCACAGTTCATAAAATGGAAAGTGTAAGACTCAAGACTTGAACTCAGATACCTGCTCTTTAATGAACTAACCACAGCCTCTTGGGAGAAAAATAGAAGACTATGCTATTGAACTTAATGTTAAAGACTTTTTAAGAACAAACTAGAATAAAAAAAATTGGCCATTAAAATTAGAATAACTTTTTTCGGGTGTGGTGGTACAATCACTGCGCTTGGGAGGCTGAGACAGGAGGATTGCACAGGTTCAAAGCCAGCCTCAGCTACTTAGTGAGGGTCTTAGCAACTTAGTGAGATTCTGTTTCCCAATAAAATATAAAATAGGTCTGGGAATATAGCCCGGAGGTAGAAAAGGCTCTGGGTTCCACCTCCAGTACGAAAAAAAAAAAATCTTTTTTCTTAAGATTAATTTTAGGAGAATTAAGTGTTTTTATTCATTTTATAACAGAAGCAAAAATAAAACAAAATTCAGAGAAGAAGATACGTTTTAACATGTTCCACAGATTGTCAGCATTATTTTAAATCTGAAATTACTCTCTCAAGGTTTTGCAACATTTATCACATTTTGGTTGACACTTATCTTTAATACAAAAGGGAGCAAGAATTAGGGGACAAGTCCAGCAAAAAGAGAAATAGGAGGAGTAGGGTCAGAATAGAAGGGGAAAAAGAGAGAATAAAAATAAAATATAAAGTATAAAAGAGAAAGAATTTGTAAGTGCTTAAATCAAATGCAGCTAGGGCAAAAAACAAATATCTCACCCAGGAGTTTAAAATGCTTTTAAATTAAAACTAGACATTGAAGCTATAAGAATAGGGACAAATTATAGGAGGAGGGACATTGTGTACTTAAAATTCATTTGCCCTTTCTACCCTCATTGTTAAGAAGTTTTGATAACTTTCTGAAAATTACCCAATTAAAGTAGTAAACTTCTTTCCCAGGGGTTGTATTTCAAAGCTTGTGCTGGCATGAGAACTGTATTCTGAAATGAAAATGTGATGTATAGGATCAACTGAGTCTTTAAATGTGTTAAATATACAGTTCTTGTGTCAATCTAGTTACTACTTCTTCTTTGACTTATCATAGAAATTTCAAATTAGTGAAAGAGATCAAACTATGTCATGCATCTAGTTTGTAGTGCAAAATACTGCCATGAAAATTGGTCACTTACTCACTGTGTGTGTGTGTGTGTGTGTGTGTGTGTGTGTGTGTGTGTGTTTTCTTTGGAATTGAACCCCAGAGCATTCTACTTCTAAGCCACACCCCCAACCATATGTCCATTCTTATTCCTGAAATAGGGTTTTGCTAAGTTGCTGGGTTCTCACAAAGTTTCTGAGGCTAGCTTCAAGCCTATGATCCTCCTGTCTGAGCCTCCCAAGTACGGTAATTATAAGCATGCTCCACAACACCGAGTGGTCACCCACTTTTTAAAAATGTTCTTTAGTAAGAGAGAGAAAAATCATGTTCTGGAACACCTTTGGATCAATAGCAAATGCCTGATATCTGTTATAGTATAATTTATAATATAGCTAGCACATTCAAGAAAGGAACTAAAAGAAATATATTTGTAAAAACTGAAATAAAAAAGCACAGGAGACATGGAACCTGGAAGAGTAAAAACTGGGTTGGTAGACCCACCTCTGCAGAGTCCATCCCAGAAACACAAGGTTCTAGATCCTTGATATATAGGCCAACTCAAGAGTGTATTCATATGTGGTAATAGTGTTTGGGAGGACCTTAAAAAGTACTATGTTTTGTCTAATATGCTAAAGCTAGGGAGAATTAGGGATACCAGAGGGACTCCAGATAAAGGAGGGGAAACCCCAGCAAAGCCAGAGAAAAGAGATAGGAGAAGAAGAAAGCTGAGGTTAATTAACAGAAAAACTACATTTGAATATGTGTATAACATTGTTAACCTGGATACTCAGTATTGAGAGGGAGAGAAAAGGGGAAGTGATGTGAGATTATAGTACACCAATAAAATTTTTTAAAAGTACTTGTTTGAACTATTTGGTATTACTATTTGATAATTTTTGACCTAAAAATGTAGCTACTTCTGAGTACTGGATAGACTTAAAGCTGCCTACAGAAAGTATCTTTGAGCTAGGCATGGTGGTATATATCTAAAACCCCAGTAATTGGGAAGTTGAGGCAAGAGGATCACAGATTTTTGGCCAGCCTCAAAAACTTCTAGTGAGGTCCTGAGCCACTTAGTGAGATTCTGTTTCAAGATTTAAAAAGAAGAAGAAGAAAAAATTAGGTCTGGGGGTGTAGCTCAAAGGTAGAATGCCCCTGAGTGTTTCCATCTCCAGTTAAAAAAATAAAAATACCTTTGATTCTAAATTGGAATAAGTGGTAAGCCAAACATACCCCTTCCAAGCTAGAATAAACCTACATCAACTAAAAATTGAAACATACTCTTTATGTATATTAAAAAAGATGTTGTTTACTAAAAAGAAAAACAAAAAAGTGATGAGCCACTACTTTCTCCTATTGTATAAAACAAGAATCAACTCAATTTTTATATTCTTTGTATAGCAATAGATTTAACAACTAAGAGACTCAAAAGACCCTTGCTGATGTTTCTGAGTCTGTGCCAACTGCAGTGTGTTCTAAAGAAGGAATTATTAGTAGCCATGGTCTGTATAAATCAATTCTATCTCCTTTAAAAAAAATGTGCACATCAGACTTAATTTTAAACAGCTGCTCTGTAGGAGCCAGTAAAAAATAATGTAACTGTTTGGTAGTAGCACTCAGTGACCGGAAGTAGCCATCTGCAAAAATATACTTTTGCTAAAGGAAATGTGCCTTGGGGAGATACCATACCATATCCAATCCGATTGCAGAACTTTGGAAGAAGGGTTTGCTTTCTTTCAGAGTCTTGTCCTACTTAAAAAAAATGTAATTGAAGAGAGTAGCTCCCAAGTTGCAAAGCCCTATTGGAGAGTTATACTACTTAACCAAAATATTTGTTAGCACTAGGAATGACTTCTAGTTTTAATCCCCCAAAAGGATTCTAAAACATCGTTTATGGAAAGCATGAGAAATGTAATACAAGGCAAAGCATACTACTTTGACTATCTCAGACATAATAAATTGGCTAATTTGTACTTTGAAAGCTTCCTGCTGAACATTCTGTGAATTCAGGCCATCTTTGCATATCAGCTTTGGAAGCTCTCAGGGCTGTGGTCATTTGTTCAGATTAGGCCTGTCTTCAGTAGATAAGTTCCTTGGGCAATTTGGAGTGGAAGGGGAAAATGTAGTGCTTTTGATGGTCTAAAAGTAGAAAACATCTCTTGCCCAATTAATTAATATCATTCTTTAAAATTTTCTATTTAAGATTATCTAATTTTACTCATACTTGTGAATGTTTTTCTCACTTGTTGTTTTTTTTTATTTTCCCCCTCTGGTAGTGGGGATTGAACCCAGGCATTCTACTCCCAAGCCCTGTTCTCATCCCTTTTTAATTTTTTGTTTTGAGACAGGGTCTTGCTAGGCTGCTGAGAGTCTTATTATATTGCTGAAGCTGTTCTTGAACCTGAGATCTTCCTGTCTTACTCTCCCAAGTACTTGATTACAGGCATGCACCATCATGTCCTGCTTCCCAATTGCTTGTCAGGAATCCTGCCCGACAGCTGACGGGGCTTGGCGAGATGATGAGTACCGACGATTCGAACACAAACCCACGAGCCGGGAGTCAAGTCAAGCGAGATCTCCTTTATTTCTCTCCAAGCCATCCTTTATATAGTATCAAGCCACGAGGGGAATTTCTATGAGAAATAGCCTAGCCTATCCGGGATAAAGATCACTAGCACGTAGTTTACAGCCAATCCCTGGCCAGTACATGAGCCATTCATGTGTGCGGAAAGCTCCTTTAAAGGTAAAAAGGGAAAAACCGCTCAGTCTCCCCACCCATAATGAATGGGGAAACCACGCCTTCCTAGCTTCCTCCAGGCGCCATCTTTGCCCCTTTTTTGCTGAATCACTTTATTTAAAGTTTTGCCTTAGGCCGTAGGCCACTCAGGCCGAATCTCCTTTGGCAATTCTCCTTAGGCGCTGTATAGACACACCCCATCAATTGCTCTTCTGAGAAGAATGCTCTTCCTTTTGCTGAGAATTAGGTAACCATTATGTCAGGGATAAAAGTATATTGGTCAAGACCCTAATTCTGTATTTCAGTTCCTAATTCTATTTGCTAATTTTATAAACTCTCTACACCAGAATTCACTTCTGTGAGGGATTACTAGTAGTAACAAATTAATATAATGTTTATAAAGAATAAATTACATTATGCACATCAAATAATTAAGACAGTTTGTGTTCCATAGATATTTGTGGTGTTATCATTGTCATTATTTAGGTTTATTGGAACTGTTTTTATTTCTACAAGGACATAGGAAGATGTACTGGGGAGGAGGAAGGTCAAACATAACTTTAGTTATTGGGAATTTATGTTAAATATACTCTGAAAACTGAAATGAGTATGCAGCTCACACAGTGATGTGGCTTTAGGTATTTGGAAAACTTAAGTTTTCCTCAATGTCCCATAAAGTAGAGGAAAGAAGAGATATTATAGTGTATTAAAGAGTTTTATTAACACATTTAACTTGTCATGTTAAAGCAGAAATCCCCTCTTTTCACATAAAAGAAATATTGTTTCATTTATTCAGAAAACATTTACCAGGCCAAGTGTGGTAGTGCAGGGTTGTAATCCCAGTACTTGGGAGGCTGACACAGGAGTCTAGGTTTTCAGCCAGCCTCAGCTACATAGCAAGGTCCTTTGCAACTTAATGGGACCCTGTTTCAAAAATAAAGAATACAATAGAGCTGGAGGTGTATAATTCCCTTGTGTTCAATCCCCAGGTATAAAAAAAAGAAAACATTTATTGGTATTTTCACATTTTTACTGGACATTTCTTTGTGTAATGAAAAGTAGACTCAAATGTGATCTCAGAGTTCACATTCTGCTTACATAATCAGATAATCACACATACCCCTACTCAAATTACAGAATGAATAGAAAAAAGGATAAAACTTTATTTTTTACATATTTTTATTGAAAATAAATGGTATACATTTAAACTGTACTTGGTGCCCTCTCCCCCTGACCCCTGTTTTCCCTCCCCCCTCCCACCAATAATTGTCCAGGGTAACCATGCTATATTCATACTTTTACACATATTTGGATGTAGAACCTTTTTAATCAATTTCAGCCTTCTTCCTCTCCTATCTTTCCATTCAAACTTTGCTGAGATTCCCTTCCATTATCTGGAGTCCCTCTGGTATCCCCTATGCTCCCTAGTTTGGGCATATTAGAGGAAAGATATGTCCCTTCTCTTTCTGTGCTTGGCAGACCTCATGTAACATAATGCTCTCCAGGACTTTCCATCTTCTTGCAAATTACATGATTTTGTTCTTCTTCATAGCTGAATATAATTCCATTGTGTGTATTTCCCATAATTTTGCAATCCATTCATCTGTTGATGGAGACCTGTGTTGGTTCCATATTTTGTCTCTTTGTTAGGAATTATGCTGCTATGAACATGGGTATGCATATGTTGCTGTAGTTCTCTGATTTCATCACCTTTGGAAAAATACTCAGGAGTGGTAGAGCTGAATCATATGGTGGTTCTATTCCCAGTTTTGTAAGGAATATCCACACAGATCTCCATAGTGGCTGAACTAGTTTGCATTCCCACCAACAATGTAAAAGAGTTCCTCTTTCCCCACATCCTCGCCAGCATTTGTTGTTATTTGATTTCTTTATGCTTGACACTCTGACTGGGGTTAGATGGAATCTCAGTGTAGTTTTGATTTGCATCTCCCTGATGGCTAATGTTGTAGAACATCTTTTTATGTATCTATTGGCCATTTGTATCTCTTCTTTTGTAAAGTGTCTATTCAGTTTAATTTGCCCATTTCTTGATTGGGTTGTTTGCATTACTGGTATAGAGTCTTCTGAGCTCTTTGTATATTCTGGATATTAGCCCCCTATCAGAGTAGTGGCTGGTAAAGATCTCCTATTCTGTAGGCTTTTTCTTTAGGTTATTGATGGTTTCCTTTGATCATAAGAAACCTTTTAGTTTGATGGCATTCCACTTGTTATTTTTTCCTTTAATTTCCTGAGCTTTGGAGGTTTTGTTGAGAAAGTAATTACCTGTGCCTATATGTTGTAGTGTTGAGCATATGCCCTCCTCTAATAACTTCATAGTCTCTGGTATAATTTCTAAGTCTTTGATCCATCTTGAGTTGATTCCTATGCATGGTGAGAGGTAAGGATTTAGTTCCATCTTTCTACAAATGGATAGCCAGTTCTCCCAGAAAAGTCTGTCTTTTCTCCAGCATATGAGTTTGGCCCCTTTGTCAAAGATTAATTGACTGTAGGTATGTGGATTTGTTTCCATATCTTCTATTCTGTTCCACTGATCAGTATACCTGTTATTGTGCCAGTACCATGCTGTTCTAACCACTATTTCTGTATAGTATAATTTGAAGTCTGGGATTGTGATGCCTCCTGTATGATTCTTATTGCTGAGAATTGCTTTGGCTATTCTGGGTCTTTTCTTTCTCCAAATAAAGTTCATGATTGATTTTTCTAGGTCTATGAAGAATGTCACTGGTATTATTATTATTTTCTTTTGGTGGTACTGGGGTTCCTGGAAGCCCTTCTACCTCCGGGCTACACTCCCAGACCTATTTTTATACTTTTTTTTAAATTTGGAAACAGGGTCTCTTAAGCCAGCACAGCTGGCTTCAAACCTGCGCGATCCTCCTGTCTCTGCCTCCCAAGCGTGGGGATTACAAGCATGCACCACCACTCCCAGCCTAATCGCTGGTATTTTAATGGGGATTGCATTGAATCTATAGATCACTTTTGGCAGAATGGTCATTTTTGATTTATTATTTGATTTATTCTGCCTATCCATGAGCAAGGGAGATCCTTCCATCTTCCAAGTTCTTTATCAATTTCTTTCTTTAATGTTTTATAGTTTTTGTTGTAGAGGCCTTTTACATCTTTGGCTAGGTTGATTTCTAGGTATTTTATTGGTTTTGAGGTTACAGTGAATGGAATTCTCTTTCTCTCATTGTGGATTCATTGCTGGCATAAAGAAAAGCCACTGATTTCTTTAGGTTGATTTTGTATCCTGCAACTTTGCTGAATTTGTTGGATGTTTAGGTTTTGTTGCTGTAATGACTTCTGTATACTGTTGACTGTGTTTTCAGTTTTAGATTAACTGTCTTCTAACAGTGATATTCTACTTTCTATTTCATCTAATCTTCCAGAATTTCTTTCTATTGCTGTCTTCATTTCATTTATTGATCCTTTCATTTCATTCCAGACCTCTTTCTGATTCTTTCTTAGTGTTTCTAATTTGTCTTTCATCTCCTTTGTTCTTGTTTTAAATCCTTTCATCATATTGTAGATCAAGATTTGGAACTCCCCTTCTTGCATTTCTTGTAGGTCACTATTTGTGACTTCTCTCATTTCTCCACTATTCCTGGTTCTCATATTTTCAAAGTTCTCAGTCCTGTTTTCTTGATGTCTTCCCATTATTTTTGGGTATTATGTTTAGTCCAGTCTTAGTAGTAGGAATTTAGAAGAGTCAACAGGTAAGCAGTACTTTTTTGAGTGGTGAGGGTTGGGTGATAGTGGAGTATCTAGGGTGATGTGTGCAGGAGTAACGTAAGGTAGAGGATATAATTAGGTTGTGGAAGAATTTAAGTATAATAAGGTTGAATCAGGTTGAGAATGGGAGAAGGTTAGATAGTAATACTCTTGTATTTACTAGACTATTTAAGTATGGATATGTGAGAAACATTTTGTTTAAACAAATTGATAGAGTTAGTGCACAAAGAGAAAGTTTTTTTTTTTGTTGTTTTGTTTTGTTTTGGTGGTACTGGGATTCCTGGAAGCCCTTCTACCTCCGGGCTGCACTCCCAGACCTATTTTTACATTTTTATTTGGAAACAGGGTCTCCTAAGCCAGCGCGCGCGGCTGGCTTCAAACCTGCGCAATCCTCCTGTCTCTGCCTCCCAAGCACGGGGATTAAAAACGTGTGCCACCATGCCCGGCCAAAGAGAAATTTTTGATGGAAAATAGTAGATAGTCTAAATTGTAGACTTTTGTAGAGAGAGTGGGGGAAGGAGTAAACACAAATGGATAAAGTAATAAAATAAGGTAGGAAGACTATTATACATCAAATATAAACAACAACATTGACAAAACAAAAATGGACTGCCAAGAGAGAACAAAAAGGGTTAAGAGAATTAACAGGATAAACATAATAAAATAAAATGAACTAACAACCATGAGATATGAAGTGAACGATCCAAACAAATAGGAAACCCAAATAAAAGTAAAAAAAGAAGAAAATAATAATCTAGAGGAGATGAAAGACGAATTAGAAACACTAAGGAAGAATCAGAAAGAGGTCTGGAATGAAATGAGTCAATAAATAAAATTAAGACAGCAATAGTAAGAAATCCTGGGAGATTAGATGAAATGGAAAGTAAAATATCACTGTTAGAAGACAGTTAATCCAAACCGAAAACACAGTCAACAGTATATAGAAGTCATTGCAGCATGAAAACCTAAACATCCAACAAAACTGGCACAACATGAAGCATCCTAACTTATGGATAAAAGACATTGAAGAAAGGTTAGAAGTACAGACCAAGAGCATCTGTAATCTCTTCAGAGAAATAATTTCAGAGAAACCCAAATAACAGTAAAAAAAAGAAGAAAATAATAATTCCCCCAAAAAACTGAAAACCAAAAATACCCTCAAAAACAAAAAAACAAAATAAAACAAAACAAATCAACAAAAAAATAAAAAAGAAACAGTCCCATTATTTTATTAACATACAGTGTATATGCCAATGTCTTGTATTTACTTGAAGTGATCCCTTATGGTCCTGTGCAGGTATCATGCCTTAAGCACCCTTGCTGTGTCAATGGAGTTGAAGGTCCCACCCTGGATTCACACTGGAGCCCTCAGTTATTGCGGTGTCTGGTGGCACTCACTTTGTACCTGCTGGCTCCCATGGCTCCTCTGAGCTCACGCTGTTACCTGGCAGCCCAGTCTGGGGCTCTGAAGGGCTGGCAGCTCTTCCATATCATGCTGATTCCCCGGGGACATGGCAAGTCTGGGTCTGGGTCCCTGAAGATCTCCCAGTGCCTTTGTGGGTGCCTCCTCTGGTGTGCAAATGGTGCTGCTCAGGTGCTCAGGTAAACTCAAAGCTTAAGATGTTAGAGCTCTATGGCCACTTTCAGACTCTTGGACAGTTTTCAGACTGCCATGGATTGCAGCACCCAAAAATCCTTTTTGGGCTGGTGGCTTAATATGGCGCTGGTGGCCACCACACCTGCAGAGCTCTTGTGCTTCTTTTGTGTGTGTTGTGGTGAATCTCGCAGGTCAGAGTTACTGGATTTCTTCCACTATAGTCCCTGAGTCTGTTTTGGGTCATAAGCTGGGCTGGGCCATGTTCTTTCCTGGCCAGGCTTCGGGCCACCCGGGTGGAACTGCGCGGGCTCTGGCTTGGGCTCAGAGGATATAACTTTAATAACAAAAGAGACACGAACATTAAAAACCAATGGGAAACAAATTATTAAAAGGCTAAAGTGTTTATGGAAAAGTGTGTGTGTGTGTGTGTGTGTGTGTGTGTGTGTGTGTGTATAGAAGTTAACATATGTTAGCTACATAGTTTGGGTACCAAATGCAAAGTAAAAACTTTAAATTCATTCTTCAAAAATTATTTAGACGGGCTGGAATGTTGCCTAGTATAGCATGCACAAGGGCGCAAGGCCTTGGATTCAATCCTCAGCATCACACAAAAAAGCCAATTATATAGAATTTCAAGATAGCCTTAGAAGCGTAGTAAAACAAGCATGGGATCTTCTGAGAACAAGATCTTATGCAACTTCATGTCTCACACACATGAAGCAAGTCCAGTATGGAGAAGACCTGATTAGTTAGAGAGAAGATGAAATGGGATATTTCAGGTAAATAAGTGTGTGGATTTGATTTTTCTGAAAAGAAGACATCCATCAAGACACGGTTAGATGTAAGCGTGGCAGAAAGAGAATATGCTGGTAAAAGACAACATAAAAGGGAACAGAACTGGTTAGGAAGACCCTTCAGATTATGGAAAAGAGCTCACCCTGTGGAAGAAATGAGGAAGGAAAAATTTGAGATGGAGGACATCAGATTGTAATTTAGATCTGACAAAGTCTCAGATGAACCAACAAAGATGTCCAAGGAAGCTGGCCTATTAGAGCATCCTAAATTGTCTACAAATGGGCACACCTTAGTAGATCTTCCATGCTTCATTGTTGGTCAGAGGCTTCCTGGAAGAACTCAGAATTGACTCCACTGCTGGAGGGATGTCAAATGCTGAAGGGATGCTGAATACTGGAGGGCTGCCGAATGTGCTTTAGTTAAAAGCTATCTACTCACTGAATTCCTTGCAACTGAGAAACACATTCTATCATGAAAGGAAGTCTGAGTAGAGTACCTCTAGAGCAGTTACAGGGAGCAGCATCAGGACTTTTTTGAGTAGAAGACATTCAGAAAGAAATTCAAGCTTTTAACATTGTTTGGGCTTTAACAAAAACCCTTATATTTATCCATTCCTTTATGATTTTCAAATACTTCCACATTCATGCTTTTAACTTCAGAAAAGTACTTGTTGCGAATGTGTTTCATAGAAAGTGCATCCATCTCAGGCTGTTTTTGGACTATTATTCATTTTCCAACAAGAATGGTGATGATGGTATATTGCTTCGCCATTTCCCTTACCAAATTGTGATATCCTTTTATGTGAATTGAATTCAGGTACCAATTTCAGCAGGAAGGTGAATTAGAAATTTCCGGAGCTCAGCCTGGCATAGTGGTCTACATCTGTAATCCCAGTATTTGGGCAGCTGAGGCAGGAGGACTGCAGGTTCAAGGTTAGCCTCAGCAACTTAGAAGTTTCTTAGCAACTTCATGAACCTCTTTCAGTATACAGTAGGACTGGGGATGTGGCTCAGATTTAGAATGAGCATGGGTTTAATCCCCAGTAAAATAAAGAGAGAAATAAATTGCCTAAGCTCTGTTCTTTGTAAATGGTTATTTTTCCCTCTCTTTGACCTTATGATCAAAGAATCAATCTTGTCATTGAAACTAATTTTATAGGTCATCAAAAGCATTAATTTATGTGATCATTAAATCATACAGTTTTCAGGGATTGTTATTGCTTCACGTACCCAGCTAGATACTAGAAATAAAAAGACAAGAAGCCTCTGACTTGTAGTGCAGTGATTTTTACAATTTATTATTCACTTTGTATAATAATTATTACAAAATCTGTTAAGATGAAGGTTCCTGGGCCTCACTAACAGAAATTTTATTAGATAAATTTGAGTTTTCACTCATGAGTCAATAATTATCAATATCATCCAAAGAACTCTGGATGAATGTAACTCTCATAGGATCATTTGAATACTCTTTACTGTTGATTGAAGGAAAAAAATTAAAATTTCTATTCAGCTACTATCATGTGAGGTAACCTGAATAATTATTCCCAAAGATGTTATGTTCTTATCATGTCCTTTTACACGACAAAGGGAACTTTTCAGATGTGATTAAGTTAATGATCTTGAGCTGGAAAAATTTACTCTGGATTATATAGGTGAGCCTAATGTAATCATCAGGGTCCTTATAAGTGAGAGACAATCATGTCATACATAACTGGAAGCTGTAATCACAGAAGCAGAAGGTCAGAGTCAGAGATGAAAAGCTTCTGCAATGCTGGCTTTGCAGGTAGAGGAGTCAGAAGTCAAAAATGTGAGTGGCCTCTGAAAGCTAGAAAAGATAAGGAACTAGATTGCCAACTCCTCATGTCCTCAAGAAGATTATTGCCCTGACAACACATTGATTTTGGTACAATAAAACTCATTTCATACTTCTGACTCTCAGAACTGTAATAATAAATTAGAGATGTTTTAAGGCACTGAGTTTAATGTAATTTTTAGAGCAGCAATAGGAAACCAATACATTATGGCAAATATATATATATATATATATATATATATATATATATATATATATGTAATAATGGAATATGGAACCAGGAATACTTAACTGATTTTAAAAATACTCAGAAAGCTTAAATTTTGCACATATGCGATACATGAAATTGAGGGATTTTGAAATCAAGAAACTGAGTAAATTACAGGGGTCCAAAATAACATAAATGCATTCTCTGCAGAGGAAACATTTACAAAGAATAGAAGTGAGAACCAGTAGATACTTTGGGGAGATTGTGGTTTGATCAATAGTGGCAGAGTGTGGCAACAGTCAAAATAGGATGTGTGTTAGGATTCTTTGCATCTTTCTGGTGAAGACCACTATTGTATGAAAAACAGCTCCTCAACAGAGAGCCAACAGAATGAGAGAAAAATTTTGCCAACTATTCTTCTGATAGAAAACAGATACATAGAATATATAGAGAAATCAAGAAACCCAGCACTAAGAAAACAACCCAATCAAAAAAATGGGCAAGTGAACTAAATAGACATTTCACAAAAAAAGAAATTCAAATGGCCAATAAATGTATGATAAATTTATCATACAATAAATGTATGATACATGTTCAACATCATCAGCATGCAAACCAAAACTACCCTGAGATTTCACCTAACTCCAATTAGAAAGGCAATTATTCAAAACATAAACAAAAAGTGCTGTTGAGAATGTAGAGAAATGGAAACTAATACATTGTTGGTGGTATTGCAAATTAGTGCAACCACTTTGGAAAACAGTATAAAGGATTCTCAGAATAATGGGAATGAACCTACCTTATGATACAGCAATACCACTTCTGGGTATCTACCCAAAAGAATGGAATCCAAACTACCAAACTATTGCATGCATATATATGTTCAAAGCCACACAATTCACAGTTGCCAAACTATGGAACCAAGATGTCCATCAACAGATGAATGGATTATAAGACTATGGAATATGTACACAATGGAATTTTAATCAGCCATAAAGATGAACAAAATTATGTCATTTATAGAAAAATGGATGGAACTAGAGAACATTATGCTAAGTGAGATTAGTCAGTCACAAAAATTAAGAAATCATATGCTCTCTCTAATATGTGAAAGATAGGGAGAAAATGGGTCATAGGAGGAACTCTCAATACAGAAGGAGAAATTATAGATGAGCAAATATGGTGACCTAACTGATGGGGATGGGAAGGGAGAGAGGGAAATTTCTAATATACATGATGTACAGTCACAAACATATCAAATGTAATCACTAAGCCAAACATGAGAAGGAGGGAGAGGGGAAAGAATAGGGCAGGAAGTGGGGAAGGGCTAAACAAGTGATGTGTGCATGTTAAGCCTCTACTAGCTTGTACCTCATTAAGATGCTTGACTATAATGCACCAATATAAAAAATAAACACTGAAACTTTAAAAAATGGCTAAACGTGTTCTGAGGACAGCAATATGCCTTTTGTACCTCTGTGCCTTGGCTAATTGTAACTTTTGTTCTTCTTTAGTATATAAAATGGAGTGAGACAGTCCAGTGTGTAGAAGTGTGCAGATTAATGCAGATGTCCTATGTGGGAGTCTCCATAAGGAGCTCACGTGTGCCCAGCTTGCTGCCCTTGGGCACTGGAGACCTAGGCCTTCTACTTCAGCTTGCCAAATCTGGAATAAAATCATGTCTGCCCCCACCCACTCCTTCATGCCTCTCTTCTTTTCTAGACAGACCAGATTAAACCTGCAACTTCTCTGCCTTGGTTGTTGTACAATACATAGTATGGAAGTATATAAGGCAGAAAAGTAGACAGGGACCAAATTCAGAAAGATGTGAGTAATGTACTATATATTTTGTTTTTATTCTATCCTGAAGCAGATAAATTTGAAAGATTTTAAAGAACTGCACAACAGAATCAAGTTGTGCTGTAATTATGGACGCTGGAAGCTATCTGGACAATACCTGAAATAGATTAAATTCTTCTGGGGCTTTCCAGGGTGAAATATGTAGAGGAAGAAAGAATTGAAAGAAGCAATTTTAGTTTACACTTTCAGAGACCCTCAGAGACTTAAGAGATCATGATGTGCTACCTCTACATGTGAGAAACAAAGTAACCCATTCTCAAAACCAAAGCATAAAATTTATCCATGTGCTGAATTTGAAGTTTCTTTCTAGATTTTCCAATTGCAAAGTATGAGTACCTTGATCAGTCATGAACTTAGTATGCAAGTGTGTGTGCACCTGAATGTGTGTGTGTACATGTGTGGTCAAGAATGCAAGCCGGGCATGGTGGCGCATGCTTGTAATCTGAGACAGAAAGATTGTGGTTCATGGACAGCCTCAGCTACTTAGTGAGGCCCTTTGCAACTCAATGAGGGTGTATCTCAGAGGTAGAATGCCCCTGGGTTCCATCCTTAGTACTGCAAAAAAAAAAAAAAAAAAAAAGAATGCTCTGACATGCTTGGGTATGCACATAAATCTGCTTTTGATCATTGTTTGAAGAGAGTTTGTTTAAAAGAGAAAGTAAGATATAGGATAGAGACATTGGTGTTTCCTGTTGTTTTGAAGAAATATACCAGCTAGGCATGGTGGCATACTCCTGTAATTTTAAAACTAGGGAGGCTGACACAGAGGGGCACAAGTTTGCGGCCAACTTCAATAATTTAATCATGCACTTACCATCTTAGAATAAATAGGGCTAGTGGTGTAGCATACAGGTACAATATCCTCAGGTTTAACATTTTGTAAAAATAAAAAATAAAAAGGGAAATAAAAAAGAAGAAGAAAAAAACGGAGGAAATCCAGGTCAAATGAAAGCCAGAGAGCCAAGGGTGGTGGTGCATGCTTGTAATCCCAGCATTTGGGAGGCTGAGACAGAATCACATGAGCCTGAGGATCACGGTTCACAAACAGCCTCAGCTACTTAGGCCCTTTGCACTCACTGAGACAGTGTTTCCAAATAAAGAATAAAAAATAGGGCTGAGGGTCTGGGCCTCTGGCCCCGACCTTGGGCGAGTGGGCAGACACTGGCAGGGCACCCTTCGGCGACCCCCTCTCCACCCAGAAGGACCCTGTGGTCTGGGCCTCTGGCCCTGACCCTGGGCGGGTGGACAGGTGCTGGTGGGACACCCTTCGGCAACCACCCTCCAACCGGAAGGACCTGGTGGTCCAGAGGCCCCGACCCAGGGCGGGTGGGCAGGTGCTGGTGGGGCACCCTTCAGCTACCCCCTATCCACCCAGAAGGACTCTGTGGTTCGGGTCTCTGGCCCCGACCCTGGCCGGGTGGGCAGGTGCTGGTGGGACACCCTTCGGCGACCCCCTCCCCACCCAGAAGGACCCTGTGGTCCGGGCCTCTGGCCCAGACCCTGGGCGGGTGAGCAGGCACTGGCGAGGCACCCCTAGGCGACCCCCACTTCACCTGGAAGGACCCTGTGGCCCGGGCCTCTGGCCCTGACACTGGGCGGGTGGGCAGGCGCTGGCAGGGCACCCCTAGGCGACCCCCTTTCCACCTAGAAGGACCCTTTAAAAAAGGAAAAGAAAAAGAAAAAAAGAAAATACCAGACAGGGGTCAAGGAGGCCATGGCAGATGCCAGGATACTGGAGATGCAGACAAAACTTATCCAAATGAACTGGAATTATTGGAAAAATTCCCCGCTAAGGAGGACTGCTTCTTCTCTACATTGTTAAGAATCTTGCACATCACCTGTAAGGAGAGAGACTTTAGCGGAGACCAAGGAGAAAGGCGGTGCTGAAAGCAGTCTCCGCGTTGGCGGTGGAGACTTGTATTCAGGAGAAGCAGAAATCGGATCCTACCAACCTTTTTTTTTTTTTGGAGAAATTACACCAAAGGTCGAATGCTATCATCGTGCATGCTTAGGAACACTGGACAACATTCAGAGTGTAAAAAGAGCTTGGGAAAGATTTGAAATGGTGGAGGCAGTAGCAATGGCAGTGGCCAGTACTCAGGGGAGGCAGAGATCTGATGCATTACACCTGGAACCTTTGAAGTAATGACCCCAGAGGCAGAATGCTACCACCACACACCCTTGAGAATGTGGGGCAAATGGTTGAGCGAAGAGGGTGCTCGGATTAGAGCCTGCCGAGGGGTGAGGCTGGTAACAGACACAGCAAAGCTGGGATTGGAGCCTGTCGTGAGGCAAGGCCGGTGCTGGAGCCTCCGAGGCCGGGATCTGAGCCTGCCAAGAAGTTAGGCCGGTGCTGGGGCCAGCGAGGCCGGGATCAGAGCCTGCCATGAGGCAAGGCTGGTGCTGGGGCCTCTGAGGCCGGGATCGGAGCCTGTCGAGGGGTCAGGCTGGTGCCAGGGCCTGCATGGCCGGGATCAGAGCCTGCTGTGAGGCAAGGCTGGTGTAGAGGCCTCCGAGGCCAGGATTAGAGCCTGCTGAGGGGTTCAGCCGGTGCCGGGGCCAGTGGCCAGCATCGGAGCCTTCCTTGAGGCAAGGCCGCTATTGAGGCCTCTGAGGCCGGGATCGGAGCGGCTGAGGGGTTAGGCCGGTGCTGGAACTAGCGGGGCCAACATTGGAGCCTGCCATGAGACAAGGCCCATGCTGGGTCCTCCGAGGCTGGGATCGGAGCCAGCTGAGGGCTTAGGCCAGTTTCGGGGCCAGCGAGACCAGAATCGTGGCCTCCCATGAGGCAAGGCTGATGCTTGAGCCAGCAAGGTCTGGATCAGTCCACCGGGTAGCCAGGCCACAACTGGGGCCGTCAAGAGTGGGATAGGTATTTGCAACATGGCATGCAGAGAAATATCGCAGAAAATTAAAACCATATGCTTCCCCTAATCAGCAATAACTAGGAGGAAAGGGGCAACAGGAAGTGGTCGAGCTATAGAAAGGGTCCTATAGTGAAGCAATTAAGGTGACCAATCAGAGGGTATGGAATAGGGGAGGATAGAGCCTCTTTAAAAAGCAGGAGGTACATAAACATATGTATCAAAGTTAATCACCAAACAAGCATGGGATCGAGGGAGGGGGAGGGAATGGGATGGGGACTGGATGAGGGCTAATTGGATGATGTGTGCTTGTATATCCTCTCAAGTCTTGTATTCCAATGTGATGTATGATTACAATGCACCAATAAAAATAAATTTAAAAAATAAATAAAAGATAAAAACATCTGGAAAAAAAATAGGGCTGAGGATGTAGCTTGGAGGCAGAATGCCTCTGGGTTCCATTCCCAGTACTGCAAATACATAAATAAATACAAGCTAGAATAAAGATGGCTCACTTGATTTGAAATCTAGTATTATAATTTGATGAAAATATATTCTTAGGGTAAAAAAAGTCAGCTTATGTTGAACTGAGGGAAAAACTGAGGAGACTCGCAGATGGGGTGACCATGGGATGTGATTGTTAGTTTAATATATCAGTTTAACTGGGTCAGAAGATGCCTGTTTGTCTTACTGGACATGCTTCTGAATGTGTCTGTGAGAAAATGTCTGGAAGAGATTAGTATTTGAGTTGGTAGACTAAGTAAAGTGTTCTGTGCTCCCAGATTTGGGAGTTATTGTCCTATCAGTTGAAGGTGTGAGTGGTACAAAAAGGTGGAGAACAGGAGGATTCATGGGCTTTCTGCCTGACTGCTTGAGCTAGGACCTGAATCTTCTCTGTCAACGTTCCTGGTTCTCAGCTCTTCAGATGGGAACTGGCATCTGTACCATCAGCCCTCTGGCTCACAGGCCTTCAAACTACAACACTGTCTGGCTTGCGTCTCTTCTCAGTAAGTGGCAGATCATGAGAATTCTCACTCATCTTAATCCTGTTAGATGATACCTTATAATGAAGTCCTTCTGGTTCATTAGTTCTGTTTCTCTAGAGATCCCTGATTAATACAGGCCTCTTATTCAGGGCTCTCCCTGCCTATAGCACTGCCAGACAGTAAATTTACTTCTTTCTGGTGACAAAGAACACTTTGAATGGGTACTGGTTTCATTTCTAAGTAGCTGTAATTCTATGGTGTTCTTTGTGATAAACATTTACCCAGATGATTTCCGCTATTTGCTATAGCTTTACTAAATGAACGAATCCCACATACATGTGTGTGACTTTCTGTTAAAACTAGGAAAATGTTAAAAGAGGTCTAATATTCATAACATGAATGGAGACTTGCATCCTCTTTGTTTTCATAATAGTAGCCTTATCTCTACGGCTGTACCTTCTCAAGCTTCTGAACCCTCTGAAGTTTCCAGCTGTCTTTTATTCATCTCTGAATTTCAAGCTCCAAACACTTCCTAGTTTACATAGCAGATGTTTGGTAAATATTTGTAAAATAGGTCCCCATATTACCCAGTCAATTTTCCAGAGGCCACAGCCCATCTTCTGTGTAAGTGGTTGAAGATACCTAGTTTCTCTTAAGAGTCTTGTTGGGTTTGGTTTTTTTTTATTTTTTCTGTTGCATTGTAATCATACACCATGATGAGGTTCAGAGTGATAGAGGCACATGTGCACAATAAATAGTCTTGTAATTTTTTAATCTTTAACTCAGAACTACTTATAAACAAACCAAAAGTGGCCATTCCATTTGTTTCTTCTAACAACGTTCACCCCTTTATAAGAGAAATGGCTCCAGACTGCAATGAAAAAAAGATACTCTTTTTGAAAAAGGTAAATTTAGATAAATACTAGTATTTATATAGTTACAAAATATGATTGTCTCACTAAATAAATCTTAGAATGTTCTGATTTTACTAGTTGTAATTGGGTTTTCATATAGGATACCCATTTTTAACTTTTTTATATTATTTCATTAGCAATAATTCAAATACTTTATGACAAAGTTTCTGTGGTACTTAACTAACATTAAATATGTAATAGATTTTTATCATGTCATAATTCTGTTGTATTTTTTCTAATGAATGCACCATTCATATGAGTTTCTCTGAAAATCTAACAAATTGAAATTCAAGAGTCACTAAATATTTTTTTCAAGGAATCATAGGAAGTAACTAATATTTGTTCCATTTACTTTAATTATATTTCTAATTGAGAAATAAATTTATAATAATTCTTATTGATTCCAAAATTGTTCCTTGAATTTATTAATTCTCTGTACTCAAAACTGAACTATTCTATAATTTTATAACACCTACTGCTATTTTAACATGACTTTATAGTATATATTGTATATTTAAGTACATGCATACATCCTTTGTCCTTATTAAATAAAAATAGTTATGATGAAATCATATATTACTATGAGAATTTTTGTTTTGATAAGAAAGAAATGAAAACATGAAATGAAACATTATTAGCAGACCTGTGATAGTGATTCTTATTCAGCATTGTAATTCCAATATAAAAGCCAAATAAATCTATGAGTGAGTCTGAAAATATATATGTAACCAAATAACAAACAAACAAATAAAAAAGTTTCAGTTTGCTAGATGTTTAATTCAGTCATGTTCCATAATTCTAGTGTTTCATATTCAGGAGGAAATGTAGCCATATCCATTATTCTACAGAAAACCTCTTAGTTAGTAAAATTAATTGAAAATGCATTCAGATTACCTATAGTTATGGATTTTACTGCCTCCTTTTACAATGTTACATGGACAGCTATTCTATTAATAAAGCCATATTTACTTCACCAGAATCATTTCTAAAGCAAAGAATAACACCATCTTACACAGAGTACTTTTATTGAAGTTGTCAGATGCCAGGTCAAGGGCCAGCTGGTTTCAGGCTGTGAGATGCCAGGATGAAGAACACATGCAGAGCAACCATCTGGAAGAGAACAAACAGCGACTTTATTCTTGAATTGTCCCTTATATATGGTTCCGGGAAAAATGCCACGTGTCAGTGTCTGCATGAACGTTGGCATGTATGGTACATTCTTGGCATGGACACCTGCATGCTTATATGGCCCACCTTCAGATTAGCATGACATGAACACATGCATTGTGTTTTGTCTCATCATACCTTACACAATTATGGCTGTGCAGGATGTGTGATCATCTGGGGCTGCTTGGGATGAGCACACATCTGTAGCTTCATGGGCCAAGTAAGGTTGTGTCTTCTCCATGGGATTGTAATTTCTCTGGGTACTCACATTCTACCCCCTACATGGTGGCAGTGCATGACTTGACCAGAGAGCATTGAGCCCAAAGAATACAATAGCAATAAAAGGTGAAATGTAATTATTATTCCTTAGCCATATAGGTGAGGATAGTCAAGACCCATTGCCTGGAGGAGCCTAGTGAATTCTACCATGTTTAAGTGGGTTCTCCTACAAGGTCTGAATAGTCTTTACCTCTGCATCCTCTCCAGATAAGCTTGCCGTACCTGCTGCTACTGGTGGCATGGAATATAACACAACATTCTACTTGAAGAAAAGCACACATTCCACTCTTGAATCTTGAAGGTAGAATACCTCTGGGTTTAATTCCCAGTACCACACACAAAAAAGACCCCATTGGAACATATTTAAAGCTTCTGCAATATGTTGAGATAAGGCTTCTACCTGTAGTTCTATATCTATAGTACTACCTCTTGGGATAAACAAAGCTAACATAGCTCTTGGGGCAACCACTCAACAGTTTCTTTGGTCACAAACTTGTTGACTTGTTCTATACAAAAAGGTTCTATGCTTAAAAGCTCTGCATGTTCTCCTATTAATCAGTCACATGCATTTTCTAAAGTATATCCTAATAAGGGGGGGGCATTATTACAGACATGATGCCACAAGTCCTCCATTATGTGGCATCCTTAATCTTTTTCTGGGTTGCTTTGGTTTCAGGTTTGTAAGGTAGTCTAGTTGTCTGCAGTAGCAAGGGCAATTCACCATGGGTGACCTTTGGCTATCTCCACTAGTGGCTTGGTGCAAACTTAGCAATGGAAGATGCGGTACCATCTTGAAAAGATGTGTGCCCAAGAAAGGAGGCATTATCCCGCTGTTAACCTAGATGATAGGACAGGGCACTAAGGCTATTATAGGTAAATCGTTCCTTTCAGGGAGAATGCAGACAACCTGCTCATCTTGAGAGAAAGCAGCGGCTAGAATAGTGGCTGCTTCAATGGTAACACACCAAAGGACCCTGGGCAGGAAGTAAGAGGTTAGGAACATCTGCCACATTATACAATAAAATAAGCCATAGTCTTATGACCTGTGTGCCTTTCAAAATTATGCCTTCAGTCCAGTAAGGAAGCATGACCTGTACTGGCCTGAGCCAGGTAGCTATTCAAGGGTTCAACTACAATTGGGCCTTCCATCCCAGGCCCCATGACTTCAGAAGTGCAACCCATGGCTTCTGCAGATGCCAAGCCTACTCCCAGGGCCAAGGGTTTAGTTGCAGGGAGAAAGAGGGTTTTTCTCCTCACCTCTGATTACACATTGGAGTCTTCTGATAGCCCATTCACCTTCAAAGTGGGAACAGTGCATTCCTTCTCTGACCTTGGGGGTCTTAAAAGCTCCCTGTCACCTTCAAAGTACAGGGCATTCTTGCTATTAACTTATCAAAGGGGGCCTACCCAATGTGGCTGGTGAGATTGCTTATTTAAATACTTTTCCACTGTGGGGGGTGAGGGGAGGCCAAGGCCTTCAGCTTCTTCATCACAGCTGGGCATGGTGGTGCACACTTGTTATCCCAACATTTGGGAAGCTGAGACAGGAGGATCAAGTTCCATGGATAGTCTCAGCTACTTAGTGAGGCTCTTTGCAATTCAGTGAGACCCTGTTTAAAAATAAAGAATAAAGCCATACATGGTGGCACAAGCTTGTAATCCTCGAGCTTGGAAGGCTGAGACAGGAGGATCGCACAGATTGGAAGCTAGCTTCAGCTACTTAGTGAGGCTCTCAGCAACTTAGTAAGACCTGTTTCCAAATAAAATATAAAATAGGTCTGAGAGTATGGCCCAGAGATAGAAAGCCTCTGGGTTCCAACCCCAGTATGACAAAAAAAAAAAAAAAAACACAAAATGCTAGGCCTGGGAGGTATAGGTATTTTATTGGCAGTACTGAAAAACAAAAACAAAACAAAACAACAAAACAAAAAACAACTTTTCCAATGGGGGTCAAGGCCTTCAGCTTCTCCTTCAGCTGTCCATTAAAATGTTTAATTTTTCCTGCTTCTTGAAGCTGGACTTACACTAGAAAGTTGGCAGCATTATCACTGGGGGTCTGTAAAGGCCTATGCCCTGAAACATGATGTTTACTACTTTCTTCTTGAATGTGCCATTTCCACAGTTCCTCTCTCATATCCAATCAATTAGTCTTGTGCTGCCCATTGAGGCAGGCAGTCACAAGATTAGCCCACAGTAGACTCCCCATCTGTATGTGCAAACATGCAAAAGCCTAATCTCCTTCATGAGAACTAAACAGACTACCCAGAGATCAGCCAATTGGCTGAAGCATCCAGCTCTGGTTTCATTCCAAAGTAATGTTTTTGTGGCAGGCTATAAGGCCACAGCCACCCACCATGGTCAGTTGCCCATCAGTATACCATGCTTCTGCAAGTAAGCGGTTTCTTTTTTCCTCAGAGGGACTTGGGGCATCTGGTGATATATTTCAGTACCAAAAAATAAAATAAATTATTTCAGAAAATAGATATACCACTGAAGATAACTAAATAGGGAGAGAACATAAACATTTAGATATATTCTTTGCCTTATAAAGATATAATTTACAGATTGGTTTTGTTTTTATATTTCTTAGAGATCTGAGGTCTGTCTAAATGCTTTTTTCTTCTATATTTAGATCCCAATTGACACTAATATTAGTTTTCTTCATAAGTTCTTTTTAGGGAAATTATTTAACTTAATTTTATGGATGTCCTTATGGATATGTCAAATTGGAATGAAGCACACAGATTTTCTAAATGCCTTTTAACTTTTTGTGCTCACTTATTTGAAAAACATAGATCATAACAGCCCCCTTGGTCTTTCTCAGCAATTTTCCCAGGTATAAAAACCTGATCTTCCATCAAAACTTTTGGAAAATACTGAATAATGACTGCGTAAATAACCTATACTTTTATTTATTACAGCTTACATTATTTCATGTATAAAAGCAGTCTGGAAAAATCTACATTATGCTAATATGTGGGCAGTGTGCTAATATGTGGGCAGTGGATGAAATTTAATTTTGTAAGACATAATATTTTATCCTGTAAGCAAAAGCAGATTTAATCAAACAATATTTATTCTAGACAGGAAACCAATTCCATCAAGCATATTTTAGAAACAGCATTGTGGTTCCTCAAACCCAGAATTTAATATTATGTATAGTCTGTTAAAAATATTTTATTAAGTGAAAGTTCACTGATTTTGATCACTTAGTTAAAAAAATATTCCTATATATTACAACCTCAACTAAAAACATTATTACTCTTAACATGAATTCATACCTAAAATGTATTTTTCAAGCTGACCATTATCTCTGATATCTTTAAATCATACAGCAGGTTATTTGCAAGTAAATCAGAGTTGTTTGTATAACAAAAAGAATACACTTGACATGTAAATATGTATGTAGAGTGACTGTTGTGATTTTCCCCATAGATTATTCTGCAATTAAAAGAAACACATGAGCAATGTGTGCATGTATGCCTTTACTATTTTGTACTTCATTAAGATGTATGACTATAAAACACCAGTAAAAAAAACACAAGTTCTGCTTTCAACCCCTAAATAATATTATAGATTTCCAATTCTACTTTCAATTTGTTAGATCTTTCAGGCTGACTTTAAACAGAACTTTCCAATCCAAAATGTATTCCATGTCACATCAGGAAGACTTCAAAAGATTAAACTGTGTAAAGTTGTTCTCATTTATTAACCTAGGAATGATATGAAATTAATATCATTTTTGCAGTTTTTTCTTTTTTTGCCTTTCTAGAATATGTTGACTAGATATAAAGTAAAATACTCTAAATACATGAATATACAGTGAAATAACATGAAATCAGATGATTTCATTCAATCTAATTTTAACTTACCTTTGAAATTTTTGTTTTGTTAATAAGGGACCATCTTCTATGGAACTGGAGGACATTATGCTAAATGAGATTAGTCGGTCACAAAAAATAAGAAATCAGATGCTTTCCCTAATATGTGAGAGCTAGGGAGAAATGGGTCATAGGAGGAACTCTAGATGAAAAAGGAAATCCTATGGAGGAGCAAACAAGACAACCTAAAGGAGGAGAAAGGAAGGGGGAACAGGAAAATCTCTAAAACACACAATATATTTAAACATATCAAAGTCAACCACTAAGCCAAGCACAGGAGGGAGGGTACGGGGAGGAAATGGGGTGGGAATTGGGTAGGGGTTAAATCAGTGATGTGTACATGTCTGTACACACAAGTTTTTTACCCCAATATGATGTATGAATATAATGTACCAATAAAAATTAATAAAAAATATAAGGGACCATCTTAATTTAAAAATCTGGGTAAATTGGAGCATTTTTTATCTTTGAACTTGGAATGAAAGTGGTGTATAACTTAAGGTTTTATGGTCAGAAGGAGTTGTGGAAGGAGATGAACTTTAATCTGAAATTTGAGTGAAATGAATAAGCAACCCAAAAAAGGCCTGAGGTGAAGACAATTCTAAGCTGAGGGAATTGCAATACAAAGGATCAGAGGAAAGAATGAGTTTGTTATATATAATTTTAACTTAGGAGACAATCAACATAGATGAATATTATTTTAGCAGCCAGAAAGATTCTACCTCTGAGTTACACACTCTTTTTACTTCCTGTTTTGAAATCGGGTCTCATTAAGGTTGCTGAGAGTCTTGGTACATAGCCAAGGCTGTCTTTGAACCTACTAACCTCCTGTCTCAGCTTCCCAAGTACTGGGATTACAGTAGTGCGCCACCAAGCCTGACAGGATATTATTTTAAGACTTAAATTTCAACCTTCCTATTTTATGAAACAGAAAACATTGGCTTGAGATTTCTTACCTTTTCATATTTTTTGGCAGTTTTACAGTTATTTTAATGTTTTCACGTATACTTTTATTGATGCGTTGCAATTATATATCATAGTGAAGTTCAAAGTATACACAGATTTTGAGATATTTTCCTCCAGATACTATCCTACTCCCCTCACATGTTAGTGACATTAGTAATGATACCTTCATCTATTGACATCATTATTTGAAGAGTTTCCTTCAAGCCTCCTTTTTCATCTCCCCAATTCCTTTTCCTAGTTCCCTCCTACTGTTCTATTGGTATTTTTTCTCATTTATCTGAAGTCCCCTTTCCTTCCTATGTTCCCTCTAGCTTCCACATATGGGAGAAAGTATATGACCTTTGACATTCTGAAACTGGCTGACCTCACTTAGAATAATCTAGTTTTTCTTACATTTTTCTGGAATTATGTAATCCTGTTCTTTATCACTGAGTAAAGTGTGAATGTGTACCACATTTTCTTTACCTACTTCTTGTTATCTCATACTAAATCAATCCTGTCTGTAGTTTTACCGGAGTCCTAAGGACCTACACATGAAGGAAATATCCTTCAGCAAACTTGGCATCAACATTTATGGAAATTCAATTGTTGCAGGTTCTGGAAATCCATCATCTATCCAGAGGTTCTCTTCAACCAGACATTTTCCTGCATTCTTTGGGGTAGGGGGAAGATAAGAAAAAGAAAGGAAGGAGGGAGAGAGAAAATAAAGACCACCTAAAAGACAGCATGCAAAATCTACTTATTTTGAGTTTGTTGTTGTCAGAGTCATCTGCCATCACTTGTGTTTGTCCAAAATGACAAAATGGAAAAAATTTACAGTTGAGTATAAAATAAAAATAAGCCTTTAAGTATGTCCTGTTTACAGGCTACTAACATGAAAAATCTGCAAGCAGAGCAATTAGAATTGGGTATCCTATGTGACTGGCTTGACTGGTTAAGGAAAGCATATTTGGTTATTCTAGTTGGATTATTATTCTATATTGGAAGCAAGGACAAAATGTAAGGAAGCTGTCAGGTACTGATCAGTTTCTGGACCTTTGAGGCCAGTTGCCTCAGAGGTTGTTGCTTGGCTTCTTGGACTGGTTGCTTCAGATGATGAAATAGAGTTCTACTTTTACATATGGTTGGGCTTTCGTTTCTTTCTTCATTCATTCATTCATTCATTCATTCATTCATGTTTTCTGGTATTGAAGATTGGAAACCAGGTGTGTCCTATCTGTGAGCCAGATGCCCAGGCCAATTTTTTAAAGTTATTTTGAAAGGGTCTCTCTAAATTCCTGAGGCTGGCCTCAAACCTGAATTCCTCCTGTCTGACCTTCCCAAATCCTGGGATTAAAGGCATGTATGACAGCACCTGACTTGTTGTCTTTATATTTATATAGAAGGAATGAAAGGAGGGAGAGTGGGAAGGAAGGGTGGGGATAAAGAAAGTTATTTAATGGTTCCTAAGAATTATTCAAAATCTCCTTTGAATTGCTCAATATCTTGCATTTTCACATATATTTACTGCCAAATCAGTAACACAAAAAAAATGCTTAAAGCGTTATTTGGGGACATGTATTACAACTTTCAGTAGAGGAACCCTAGTTACTTTGAATTATTCCAGTTTAATAGAAAATTAACCGTCTTTTGTCTTTGAATTTCTCTTCTTAGGATATCTCTAGACTCAGAACTTAATCTTTCTCCTTCTAGCACATACATATTGTATAATTTCTTTCTTCTTTTATTTTTTCTTCACACGCATTTGTGGAGCACCTGCTGTGTCTCAGATATTGCTTTAGTACCAGAAATGCCAAAATGAATAACACAGGATCCTGGCTTTGAAAAGCTTACGCTCTATGAGAAAACACGTGTGTGAAACAAATAGTTACCAATAAAATAAAATAGGATAAAAACCCAATAAGGCACAGGAACAAGGCTGTGAAGTCACAGAAGGAGAGATTAACTCTACCAGGAAAGGCAGAAGAAAGCTTCAGAGAAAAGAATACATTTGAGCTGAATTTTCTTTTTCTTTTCTTTTCTTTTCTTTTTCTTTTTATTTTTTATTGATGCGCTGTATTCATACATCATAATGGGATAAAAAATAGCTTTTGTATAATACATGCACACATCAACCAGTTAGCCCCTACCCGATCCCCACCCCATTCCCTCCCCATCCCTCCTTCCATGCTAGGCTTAGTGGTTGACATCTAGTATTATAGCAATTTATCCAAAATTAACAATGATAATCTCACATAGCAGTTTCATTTGTCTGATACCAAGCATTTGATGAATTAAAGATAACATTTCAATACTTCTTTTTGCTTTCTTTCTTACCAGAGAATATTTTTCTTTTTTTTAGGTAAAACTATCATACCTTTATTTATTTATTTTTCAGAAAAAATCTATCCTAATATGGAATATGGACTCTAGATACCCAAAACAATCTCAAAAAAGAACAAAGCTAGAAGATGTATATGTTCTGATTTCAAACCTTATAAAGCTACAATAATTGAAACAGTGTAGTACTATTATAAAGGCAGATATCTAAACCATTGGAATTAAATAAAAGCCTAGAAATAAATTATTCCATATGTTGTCAAGTTATTTTTGACAAGGTTTCCATGAACATTTGGTGGAGGAAATAATAATCTTTTAAATAAATATTGTTGAAACAATAATTACATGAAAAAGAATAAAATTGGACCCTTACCTAATACCATATACAAATATTAACTCAAAATAGATAAAAGACCAAAATATAAATCTTAAGACTATAAACTTTCAGAAGAAAATCTGGGTCATAAAATCTCACTACATTGAAATTGGCATTGATTTCTTGGATATGATTTCAATAGCACAGGCATCAGAAGGGTAAACAAACTCCCTAAAAATTAAAAAATATTATATATCCAAAGACAATGTAAACAGAGCTAAAAGTTACTGATAGAATGGAATAAAATATTTCCAAATGCTATATCTGAAGGTATATTAATATTCCAACTAGAAATCCTAAAAATTAGCAACAATAAAAGCAAACAATACAATTTAGAAATAGGTAAAAGAATAACATAAATAATGAGTCTCCAAAGATAACCAATCTTAGTTGTCTGTTGGATGGAAAATCTTGTTTCTCTGGTTCTGGTGTGTGTTACCTATTTCTTCTTTGTAGTTAATCTCTTTGAGTATTTTCTCTAGCGCTGGTTTTGAAGACATAAATTCCTTCAGTTTCTGTTTGTTGTAGAAGCTTCTTATTTTCCCATCTAATTTGATAGAAAGTTTTTCTGGGTGGGAAATTTTTGGCTAGAAGTTGTTTTCTTTCAGAGTTTGGAATATGTTACTCCAAGCCCTTCTGGCTCTCATGACTTGGTTTGGGAAGTCTGGAGTGATTCTAATTGGTTTGCCTCTGAATGTCACTTGGCCCTTTGTTTTTGTTGCCTTTAAGATTCTCTGCTTGGCTTCCACATTGGTCATTTTGACAATTATGTGGCGTGGGGATCCTCTTCTCCGATCCTGTCTAAAGGGAGTTCTATAAGTTTCCTGGACCTGTGTATCGACCTCTTGCTCTATGTTTGGAAAATTTTCTGCTATCACTTCCTTGAAGAGATTGTTGATCCCTTTGGTTTCACCTTCTTTTCCCTCCTCTATTCCAATTATTCTTAGGTTAGCTCTCTTAAAATGGGCCCATATTTCTTCAATGTCAGATTCCTGCTGTCAGATTTTTTTTTCTAAATTAGAAACTATACGTTCATTTTTGGAGTAATCATCTTCTAAGAGTGAGATTCTATTCTCAATGTGATCTAATCAGTTCTTTGTTCTTTGAATTGAGGCCTTTACTTCATTAATTGCATCCTTTATCTCTTTTTTGCTCTCTCTGAATTCTTTTCAAAACACCTTTATTATTTCAACAATTATTTTCCTGATTTGATCTTCTAGAAATCTCTGAATTTCTGTTTTATAAGGTTCTGAAGTTGTGAGGTTGTGGGCATTCATTGCTCCATTGTTATTCCTCTTTCCCATGATTTCGGAAATTTGTGCCTTCTCTGGGTTCTTCTCTGGATCACTACGACTTCATTTAAGGTGCTCTGTATCTCGAGTCTGTGGTATATCAGTCACCACTACTCCTTTACTGGCTTGTATCACAAAATCTCAGACCCAGGGAGTCAATCGAGGCTTCTTTAGACCATGGGGAGTACCAGGTTTGGCATTCTCCTGCGGGGAGTTGTGACTATGGTGTGATATCTCTGCCACTGCCACTCCCCCACTGGGTCAAGTCGCTGGGAGTGCAGTACTGGGATTTATCCTCTAGGGGCCGCAATTTGACTCACGGTTGTTGAGTGCGCTGATAGAGCTGTAGTGGACTCGGTGAATCCGCTGCTGCTTCCGCTGGTGGCAATATGGCACCACTGCCATGCCCTCAGCCGTGAGGCTGGTGTATTTCTTCTCTGGTTTTGAGCTCCGCTCTGATTCCCTGCAGGGTGTGCTGAGCCCAGCCCTGGGGAGCTTTAGACGCTCCCTGCGCTGAAAAATCTTCCGAATTCCGCCCAGCTGACCCGCAGCAGCTCACCTTGGCTCGCTGTCCGCCCCTCCTCTCTGGAGCCTGGTGGGCTGTTGAGTGCGTTGGTTTGGTGCCGTCCAGTGAACTCGCTGCTGCTGCCGGCAGTAAAAAGTAAGGTGCTACTGCCACATCCTCGGGTGTGAGGCCGGCCTATCTCCTCTGTGTCTCTGAGCTCCGTTCTGAGTCCCCCTCCTCTCTGGAGCCTGGTGCTGCAAGGGAAGATGGCGCCTGTGCCGCTCTGCATCGCGGCTCCAGCCACAGCACTGAGGTCTGGTTTCTTTCTGGTGTCTCGTTTTTCCAGCCCTCTTTTTCTCTGTCCATTTTATTTACATTTTTTGTTTCTCTGCTGATGGTATTTTCTGGCTATGAAAGGTGCTGATTTGTGGTAATAGAGATTGGTTGTTAATGGGACTCGTAAGCCCCACTTTTCACCATTGCCATCTTCCCAGAAGTCTTGAGCTGAATTTTCAAGGAAAAAAATAAATTAGAAATTTAAGGAAGGTCATGAGGTACTTTTTAAATAAAGAATTATATATGCATAGATAAAATCAAATAGGAGACACATTACCTGAAGAGAGCTATAATTGTGAAAGAGGTAGAGATGCTGTGATATTCACCATAGAAAGAGTGAGGGAGAGGAAAAGGGAAAGAGAAAAAAACTGAAAGAGACTGGGGGAGGAGGAAGGAATTGGATTCTTGTGTCCACCTGTCTTCCAGTCGTCTCCCAAGGCCTCTTACTGACCAAACTTATTTAGAAAATGAGAACACAGGAAGAAATATAAGATGTACCAGTTCTTGCAGATCAGAGGAAGGATGGGGAATGCTAACAAGTGTGATAATGATGTGCACAAATGTATATGATGGATACACTCTGTAAACAGGAGGCATCCTGTATTTTTTGTGTATGGTATTTGGGATGGAACCCAGGGGATTTCTATCCCAGGCCACACTCCCAGACCTATATTTTTTTAATTTTTACTTTGGAAACAGGGTCTCACTAAGTTTCTGAGAGCCTCACTAAGTAACTGAAGCTGGCTTCAAAACTGCCTGATCCTCCTGTCTCAGCCTCCCAAGTACTGGGATTACAAGCATGTACTGCCACCCCCAATACCACCAAAAAACAACAACAAAACAAAACAAAACAAAACAAAAACAAAAAATGTAAAATAAAAAGACTGCAGGTCTAGCTTGAAGATAAAATGCTCTGGGTTCAGTTCCCAGTGTGTGTGTATGTGTCTGTCTCTGTCTCTGTCTCTGTCTCTCTCTGTCTGTCTCTCTCTCACACACACACAGAAAAGAGAGATTTTCAAAACTCTTAAATATTTTCTATAAAAGATAGATTCCTGATATATTAAGTATCTCTCTCCTAGCTCCTTATCCATACCTCTCCAACTTCCAACTTCTCATAACATTTTTGGGCCCAGATTCACTTCCAATGTTAAATTCAGAATTTTTTTTTTTTTTGTGGTACTAGGATTCCTGGAAGCCCTTCTACCTCCAGGATACACTCCCAGATCTATTTTATATTTTATTTTGAAACAGGGTCTCTTCTCTTAAGCCAGAGCAGCTGGCTTTGAACCTGTGCGATTCTCCTGTCTCCGCCTCCCAAGCGTGTGGATTACAAGCGTGCGCCACCATGCCTGGCCAGATTTGTTTGTAAAATATTCTTTTGTTTGGTGTTAATATAAATATGTAGATAGTCATTTATAATTTAAAATTGAAATATAGTTTTATAAAATCTACAAGATTGTTACTTGTCTTCTTTCACCTAAAGGTAGTATAACTAAAGTAACTTTATTATATGTATGTATATGAAAAATCACAGCATATATAGGCTTTGATACTTGTGGCATTTTTAGATATATACAAAGGGCTTGAAGTGTAACTGCAGGATGGAAGGGGGAATACTGTAACTGTAGTTACAATAGAATTATTGTGAGGATAAAATGGTAACTTATAAAACCAGTGTTTAGTTATAATATATACCTGTTAGTGTTTTATTATTCTAATGGCTCTGTAATCTGTATTTCCAAATTGCTGGTGGGGTATGTCCTGGCATATAAGAAGGAATCAAGATATTCTGACAGCCAAGCATGGTGGCTATAATCCAACTTTAATCCCAGTAGTTTGGGGGGCTGAGACAGGAGAATCACAGGAGGTTCAAAGCCAGCCTCAGCAATTTAGAGAGATCCTAAGCAACTTGGTTAGACCCGTTTTCAAAAAAATAAATAAATAAAAAGGCCTGGGGGGGGTAGCTCAGATATAGAATGCCTTTGGGTTCAATCTCTAGTTCATGTGCACACACACATACATATACCCAAATATCTACACACACAAATATACACAAAAGACACTCAGACAATGAAAATCAAAAAAGAGATGAGTCTGAACTGAAGGTGTGAGTTCTTAGACTAAAGAGAGGATTCTACTTTGTACCACATCAACCTCCTCTGGAATATTGTCTACTTCTCAAATTAATGAAAAACATTCATTATTGCTTTTTAAATATAAAATGGCATGCCATTACAGATAGCACATATAGTAAGAGGTTAACAACAGTAACTAATAGTAAAACAACAATTAGGGTAACATTGGTGAATATTGCATCAGTCATAATGTCTCACTGGGTCATTCTCACCTTTCTTTTTGTGAGGATGTGAGAGATGCCTACGTGAGAGATGAAGGGAACTGATGGTGTAGGCACTGTTATATAGCAGCAGGCTACTATCAACCTGAGGATGCACCAAGAGGGTATAGCAAATCTTCTTTGGGGGTTTCTGCATATAATTTTTTTTTATTTTCTTATTAAGTAGAAAACAACCTTTTTACTTCAAGAAAGCACTTTATGTCTCCTCTTTTGGCACATCTGAATTGCCACCATCACTACTCTTACACTTTGGAGCCATTGTAAAATAAAATAATGATTACTTAAACACAAACACTACAGTACTTCAGCAGTCAATCTAACATCCAAGGTGGCATCAAGGGAGTAATGGTGACACACAGAGAGCAGAGAGAAAATGTGCAAGACAGAGGGATGGCTCATGGCCCAAATGGGGCAAGACGAGATGATGAGATTTTGTCACAATACTCAGAATGGTGGGGGATTTACAAATTATGAGTTTTTTCTTTCTGGAATTTGCCATTTAAATTTTCACTTCACAATTGACTTTGGTTAACTGAAACTGTGGATGAATGGGTGGATGCTTATCATAATCCTTTTCAGACAAAAAACCTTACAGAAAAAAAAAGATAAGTTAAGGAATTGGCCCAAAGCCAGAAAATGAATAATTAGCAGAAATCTGGTTCCAAATGTGTGCTGCATTCTACTACCCACAATGTCAATTTACATGAATCATGATAGAGACAAGGCTCTAGCCAAAATGTTGAACACTATTCATGACAAATCAATATAGCTATACATTGGTTTCAAAGTCAGTTAAAGGAGTCACCATCAAAATGAAAAACGCAGTTGCCTTCTCCTGGCTTCTTAGAAACATGACCAGGCATGTGTGTAAATCATGTGCATTCCAGAGTAGTCTTCCTGCATTCAACTCAAAGAGAAGCAGAAAGCCAATGGCAGCTCTTGCCACAAGGTTCTACCCTAACCAATGGAGGCATCCATGGAAAACTGTAATCCACCAGTGTGCTGTTCTGGTTCCTTCCTCCCATGACATCTAATTATCTATTTCCATCTCATTACTTCCCTCTCGCCTACATCAATTTACTTTTGCTCCAAGTTTATTGTATCTGATAAAAAAAAATGAAGATAGTCTTCATAAACACATAACACAATATCACTGTAGTACTTTAAAACATTCGAGGTTTTTTTTTTTTTTTTGAGGTACTGGGGATTGAACCCAGGGGCATTCTACCTCCAAGCTACACCCTAGCCCTATTTTTATTGTTTATTTTGAAATAGGGTTTCCATGAATTGCAAAGGGCCTAAGTAGCTGAGGCTGTCTGCGAACTTCGATCCTTCTGTCTCAGCTCCCTAAATGCTGAGATTACAAGCATGTGCCACCACACCCAGATCAAGTTGTTTTTCTTTTCTTCTTTAATTATTACTTTTTTGCTTTGGGTACTGGGAATAGAATTCAGGGGCATATGCCTTCGAGTTACACCTATAGCTGTTTTTAGTTTTTGTTTCAAAATAGGGACTCTCTAGGTTACAGAGTCTCATTAAGTTATTCAGCTTGGTCTTGAGCCTGCAATCCTCCTGTCTCAGCCTCCCAAATGCCACCATGCCTGGCTCAAGTTGTTTTAAAAACATTAATTTAGCCAGGCATGGTCACACACGCTTGTAATCCCCGCGCTTGGGAGGCGGAGACAGGAGGTTCGAAGCCAGCCACATGCCCTGGCTTAAGAGACCCTGTTTCCAAATTAAAAAAGTATATATATATATATATTAGGTCTCGGAGTGTAGCCTGGAGGTAGAAGGGTTTCCAGGAACCCCAGTACCACCAAAAACAAAACAAAACATTAATTTAAATTTTAAATTTTAAATTTAAAACAAAACATTAATTTATTGTGAAAATACCTTTATTCTCTGCAATTAATGCCTGAAGTGGATTGTATGATTCATCTTCTAAAGGCTTGGGAACTTACTTTGACTTACTTTGCATGAATAAAATTCTGAAACACACAGAAACATAGTATAATGTTGCCTTCAGTTATATTTAGTCCTCTTTGGTTTTCTGTCATTATAATTAGATTTTTAGGAGCAATTTGTTGAGGTTTAACTGTTGTTTGTCTGTAGCCCTCTGTTTTTTATTCACAGTAACATGTTTCGCACCTGTCAGGAAGGACAGTGGCTCACTTCTGAAGTATCTGGATAACTTTAACCTGGCACAATTCATTCTTTACAATCACTAAACTCAATCTCTTTGCTGCTGTCTGCAAGTTACTGTCGGCTCTAAAAATGATGAAATCTAGCAAAGTCCGAGGAGAAAATATCGTATTGTGCACACACTAGGGGCCTGGTATTCTCTAACCCTATCTGAAATTATGAAAGCTTTTTCTTTGTAAAACACTGAATGACATAGGGATTAAGATAAGAACATGACCCAAAAGCCCAAGATAGCCAGAGTTGTCAAGTATATGTCAAGATAGTCCAGATCGGAACAAACTGGCATGGAAAACGAGTTCATTTCCTTTCTTTTCCTACCTGAGAACAGACTGAGAGTGTTGGTCTGATTACAAAGTAGGGAAGATGTTTTGCCATTCAGTGTTTTCACAGGTTTTAAGGGGTTTTGTCATCTACACTTTTTAATTTGAATGGAAAAGCTCCCTCCCCTCTGTGTGTGTGTGTGTGTGTGTGTGTGTGTGTGTGTGTGTATGATTCTCCCTCCTGCCCTTTGTGCTTAGCTGCAGTCATTTGAATGTGTTTGGCCATCTGGCTGTCAGGTTTTATAAGGTTGTAGTGAGGAAGCTGAATCCCAGTTGTTTTCACCCCTAGTACGTCAAAAGTAAAGAGTTGTATGTCTGGTGAGGCACAGCCCCTCCGGTGATATGAGTACCACCACAGACATGGAGTGTACTGCAGAGCCAAGGTTAAGAAAAAGAAGAAGGTACAAATCAGGTTTATTATCAAAAACAGCTTTTATGATCCAGAGGGGACCAAGCAGACTGTATAAACATGAAGCCGCCCTGCTGTGACATCCCTTCTGTATGAAGGGAAGTGCCTAATTAAGGCGATAGGACCACTCAGGCTACAGAGAAGTCTTTAAGCAGAGAAAATGTGTGTAGTTGCCATGTGAGTCCTTGTCCTCACTGTAAGTGTTCAAAGACAAAGTACTGAAGCTCACTCTTTCCTGATTCCTGCACGTGTGTCTTCATCCTGCTTTTTGAGCCCCGGGACCACACAGGGCTGCTAGTTAGCCAAAGGCTCTTGCTGATATTGAGAAGGCGACCCACTGCTGCCCGAGGTCCTCAATGCCTTCATAATTAGGTTGATGCCCCAAATGATTTGAGGACAGTGTCTCTTCAAATGATGCTAGGAGAATTCTAATCCTTCCCTCTTATTATATTTCTTACTTTTGCCTCTCAATGGGCACAAGCCCAGGATTCCTCCTAATAAATAAAAGGCTGCCCAGGCCAGCAATTACTATAGAGGGTGACATGAAAGGAAAGAGAAAGGTTGGTTTGATTAGGAGCTGGGATGTTCAATGCAAAGTTAGGAAATCATGAGGGCTTTGAAGGAGAACCTAGAGCAGGTAAAAGGAAAAATTGTACTGTTAGGAAGCCAGCTAGACTTTAGCAGATGGGACCAGCTGGGATGTCTGCAAAGATTCTCTTTGACCCTCTCTTCCATGGAAAGGGGGTGGAGAAAGAGCACGGGGTCACTAAAGTGAGACATGAAAAGGGCAGTCCAGCACCGAAATGTAATACGTTTAAATAAGGCATCAACATATGGAACAATCCATGCTGCTTCCGTTTCCCAGAAACAGACCCCTACAGACCTCCGCTGTGAAGTGCAGCCCCATGGCCGCAGGTGCCCTTCCAGTCCCAAGAATGACCCATTCCAAATGCCTTCTCCCCTGGAGCAAGATCCTCTCCCCCCTCTTCATGGCCTTTCTCCCATGGTGCCTTCACTTCTCAAAACAAAACTCCTGTGTCCCCCTCGTGTGCTTTTGGCTTGAATGCTTTCCAAGCAGATGAGCAAGGACTGAGGTTGTGTGAAGTAATTTTAAAATTTCCCACCCAGCAAAAATAGGACTGATCCCTAGTCTGTCCAGATAGGTTCCGCCTGATGAAACAGTGTGCAGTGCATACACATGCATGCCCACAAGTACATACACAGGCACATACACACACACACACACACACACACACACACACACACACACAATCAACACACAGACACTTGCAAATTACTACCCCCAAAAAACCCCTGTGCTTTATTTTTTTGGGAGTAGGGACGATCCCTTGAAGATTGAAACTTTGAGTTATACCAGCTCTTTTTATTTTTTATCTCAAACCAGGGTTTTGCTAAATTCCTGAGGGTCTTGTTATGTTACACAAACTGGACTGGAACTTGTGATCCTCCTGTCTAAGCCTCCCAAGTACTGGGATTATGGACATATGGCATCATCCCCAGCTGTGTCTTATTTTTCAATAATCAGAGGAAAGTTATAAAATAAAGATAAGTTACTTATGTTTTATACCTCTGAATCCAATTTAGATGTAAGGTTCAAATACTATAATGCAATCTTCTGTGTTTATCATTTTCAGGAGAGCATAAGAGGTTTATTTAGGGAAGCGGAGGTTTGGTTTAAGAGAAGGCTGTAATAATGGGGTTATAGTCCAGAGAAAGGGTCCAGAGAGGCCACTTTCCAAGGATAAAAAAACTACATAGAACAAAAGGGTTAATTCCAGAGAAAGGGTCTGAAATGGGCTGCCTTTTGGAGTGTAAAAAACAGCCTCATATTTATCTTTCCATCTTCTCCTATAGAATTTTCCAAATATTGTTTTCCTGAACTAAGATTGAACCCAGGGGCATTCTACCTCTGAGCTATACCCAAACCATATTTTTTATTCTTTATTTTGAAACAAAGTATCACTAAATAGCTGAGGTTGGCTAGGAACCTGCAATCCTCCTACCTCAGCCTCCCAAGTTCTGAGGTTACAAGTGAGAGCCACTAAGTCCGGCTACTTGTATTCTTTTCAAGATGATGAGTTAAAGGATATATATAATTTTAGTTTTGACTGCCTTATAAAATGCAGATTCCTCAGCATTTAAAAAGGATATCTTTCATGAGAAAATATGAGTCCAAATGGCCTTGAAGGTGAGCTAAGTCTTTGTACCAGAAAGTTGCTTTTACATATGTGAGTGTATTTGGCTGTATTCTCCCGGGTCAATGATCCAAACTCCCAGCTTGCCATTCTTGTTGGCTTTCTAATATTATGACACAGGCTATTAGGTATTACCTCAGTGTTCACTATTTATAACCGCCTAGCACTTGCCTCTTAACCTCGACCTTGCCTCAAGCCTTCAGTGAACAGCCTCTTTTAAAAAAAACAAGTCACTTAAGTCTTGCCAGCTGCTTCAGTCCTTGACATCTCTGCTAAAGTGTCAGTGATAGTGACAGCCACTGCCTGTTTTCGTCATAGGCACTCCAGAAACATTTCAATTCGCCATTGACAATAAACATATATCACTGATTTTTTCTGAAGTCTAGGGTGATGTTCAGCTGAGATTTTTCCGAAAAGGGCTCTTCTTTACATTTGTTTCTCATTCTTACTTCTTTCCTACCATACCATTACAAATGGTAATAACAGCAATGGTACCATTTTACTGAGCACTCATCAGACACCAAGCACCATTTAGACATATTTTCTTAATTTACCTACTCATTCCAATAATATTATGATCAGCATGGGATATCATTTTGATAACCTATGTCATTTATTTATTTATTTATTTATTTGCAGGTCTGGGGATGGAACCCAGGGGCATTTGACCTCTGAGATACACCTCTTGCTCTATTTTTTATTATGTCTTCTGAAACAGGGTTTCTCTAAGTTGCAGAGGGCCTCACTAAGTAGCTGAGGCTGTCCGGGAACCGCGATCCTCCGGTCTCAGCCTTCTAAATGCTGGGATTACAAGCGTGCGCCACTATGCCCGGCTAACCTATGTCTTTCATAAGGTAGCAGTGGTCTTTGCACATTTACTGTGAACCATTATATAAACTTATTATTCATTATTTTATATTTTAAAATTTATCTCCTTGCATCTTTATTTTCTCCTTCACCAGTTGCTTGGGTTGATTAACTTTTATATATATTCTCTTGTACTTTTCTGCTGATTTGAAGGCTAATGATTTATGTTTTTCTTGCTTTCAGAGATACACATTTGACTCTAATTTTGAAATAATAATTTATAGTTGTCTCTATTTCTAACCTCCTCCTGACCTTATCATAGAAATTCTTGAAATTTGTATATTCATCATTGTTTGAAATACCACAATCTTGCTATAATAATTTCATTCTGTGTGTGTGTGTGTGTGTGTGTGTGTGTGTGTGTGTTCATGGGTGTGTGTGTGTGGGTGAGAGAGAGCAAGGGAGACTAGGTAATGAACCCAAGGGCATTCTACCCTTGAGCTTACCCTCAGCTTGATTTTTATTTTGGAACAGGATTTCACTAAGTTGCTGAGGGTGGCCCTGTACCTGCACTCCTTCAGTCTCAGCTTATCACGTACTAGAATTACAGGCATGGGCCACCATGCCTGGCTTCATTTTTTTGATAATGTATAAATTTTATTAGTGGTCTTTTAGTGAATACATATTGGTCAGCTTTCTGCCATTTCTAGTGACCAAAACCTTAGAGATAATCAACCCTAAAAGAAGGAAGACTGATTTGGGCTTAGGATTTCAGAGGTTTTAGCCAGGGTAGCTTGCTCCCATTACTTTGGGCCTGGTGAGGCAGCACATGTTGAGAAACACATGGCGGGACAGTTGCTACTCCCTGTTGACAGGAACCCCGGGGTTGCAGGCTCCCAATACCCACTTCAAGGGCACAGCCCCAATGACCAAGCTTCTTCCATCTGTCCCCATCTCTTAAAAGTTCCCCCACCTCCCAATAGTGCCACAGCCTTTAGCATATGGGCCTTTGTAGAACATTTAATATCCACATCACAGGAAAGGTTTCATTTGTTTTCCTATCTACTATTTTAACCTTTTCCCCATACTTTCATTTCTTCTTTCTGAAATGCATCTACCAATATCCCTGTGAGTTTTGGTGGGCAATAAGATTTGTGATGCTTTGTACATCTGAAAATGACTCTATGTGGCCTTCACTTCTCAAAGTTTATTTGTCTGTACATAAATTTAGGGAAAACAGATATTTTTACTTAGTATTTTGAAAATATTATTTACTGTCAATTGGCCTCAAGAGTGGGGGGTTAAGAGGCAGACTATCATCCCATGTGTTCCTCCTGCAATTAGTCCTTTTGCAGTAGTAGCTTTTGCAATATTTCATCTGATCTTGAAGCTTTTTTATTACATTATGCTCAATCTACATAGAGGCATATTTTCATTTATCTGGTTTAGCGCTCACAGTGGGCTTTTAATCTGAAGACTCACCTGTTTCTTAAATTGTAGAAAAATTTCAACCATCTTTTATTCACGTGTTGCTTGTTTCCAATTTATTTTACTCCCATCTTTTACTAATAGCTACTAGATCAGCAGCCAGTAAGTTTTTCTCTAAAGGACAAAACAGCAACATTTAATATTGCAGACACTGCAGGCCATATGGTCTCTGTGCCATAACTACTCAACTATACGCAATTGTTTCATGAAACTAGTTATGTGCTTTATAAAAATGAATAGACATAGCTGCCTTCAACTAAAAAATTACTTACAAAAACAAGCTGTAAGCTGGATGGGGTTCACAAGTAGTCGGTGAACACCTGCATATATGAAAGCGAAAGCATTTTACATGTCTCTGAAGTACTTGTTCATCCTACTTCAATCTCCTGGTGTTTTCTGTGTATCCTCAGGAAATCTCCTCTCTATCCTCAACCCCATTCATCTCCACTCTGTCCAAGTTTTATTCAGTCTATTGTTATGTCTGATTTTTATAACATTTTTTTATTTCAAAGTTTTCCCATTTCAAGGTTCTTTGGCATATCCATACTCTCTTCTTTAATGTCTTCATCTTGGTTTATTTTACAGTTCATCTTCCTTCTTAGATATTCACTCTGTGACTTTCCTCAAATACTATTCCAGTTCTTGATTTTGTAAGTTCTCTTCCTGGAGTTAATTTTCTTCTCATGAAAACACATGGCATGTGTTTTGTATGCAGGAACATTTCTTGTTTCTTTAGCTTTGAATGAACATAATCTTGTAGCATAGTTAATTACTGCCTCCCAAACCCTAGTTTTTTGGAGTTACTGACTAGGAGGATTTTATTGTTATAGGCTATCTTGTCATAGAAACAGGACATAACTTGAATCCTTTTCTGAAGGCCCATAATACAGAAGCAGAAAGCATGCCTCTAACCCCCATCTCTCACACAGTAATTTCAGTTAGTATTGATAATTGAACTTCTGTTGGCTACTGCTTGCTCTAAGAGTACAACCAGCAACTCTAATGCTAACTCATTTCTCTTCTGCTTTTTTTAACTCTGTATTTTTTTTTACCTTTTATCTTATTCTTCAGCTCAGCTTTATCATTTTTTAAAATTTAATTATTTTTATTTTTTGATACAGGGAATTGAACTCAGAGGTGGTCTACCTCAGATCTACAACCCCAACTCTATTTTATTTTTTTATTTTAAGACAGGGTTTGATTAAGTTGCTGAGAGCCTCACGAATTTTCTGAGGCTGGCCTCCAACCTGTGATCCTTCTGTCTCAGCCTCCCAAGTACTGTGATTACAGGCCTGTACCATCATGCCTGGTTTTATATTGAAAGGGTAAAGAAAAGAAGTTTTTTAGAGCCTTATCTCATTGTCCAACATTGAACCTAACTTGGTTATTACTGATAACATGAATAAAGAGAACTCAAGAGATATTTTATCAATTGGTCTTTTCCTTGACTGAGCAATATATAAATTATAGTATTTAGTTTATAGTGTTCCACCTTGCTATGTTAGTTATAGAGATAATCAAGTTCTTTGTCTACTTCTTTATTAATTGGCAATGAATTCACTTTTCATTGTCCACTTGGTTCCCAAGAAAATACTATAGCCAATAAAGAAATATATACACTATATTTCCTTATTACAGAATAAAATCTATCCCACTGCCGGGCGTGGTGGTGCATGCTTGTAATCCCCGCGCTTGGGAGGCTGAGACAGGAGGATCGCGCAGGTTCGAAGCCAGCCTCAGCTACTTATTGAGGCTCTCAGCAACTTAGTGAGACCCTGTTTCCAAATAAAATATAAAATGGGTCTGGGAGTATAGCCTGGAGGTAGAAAGCCTCTGGGTTCCACCCCCAGTACCACAAAAATAAAATAAAATAAAATAAAATCTATTCCACCTGGTAATCTGTTAAAGGCATCTAAGGCATCCTGTCTTTCAGATAGCAATGACTTGTAATGTGAAGCTGGAGGCAAAAGACCTTGCATCATCTCAAAGATTTCAGAAGAGAAAGCAAAGACTGGCTGCCTTGTTCCTGGGCTGATAATTTGTGGTCATAAGTACATAAGGCCATAGTGTCAACAAGGCACCTTTATAAAATATTCCTTAGACATCATTTTGGGAAGATGTAGCAAGGCTAATCATTTCCTGCTTTACAAGTGAACATAACTTCAGGAGTCAGGGTTTATTTATAATTTACTACAAAATATGTTAATTTTATGAAATGAGGCTTTTGTAACTCTAAGGAACTCTAACAATTTATGAAATCCAGCCATTTCCCATGTCGATAAGTTGAATCTTAGGCAGTCTAAGAAATTTAACTGAAGTTATACTGATATTTATATGTTTAATAATTTCAGAACACGCATAATATTGGAGGTAAAAAATTAATTGTATTTTGGTAAAGAAAAGATAAGGTGAACCCAGGCAAATATATCATTATCTGATATTTTTCTTAGACCCCATCCTCATAAAATGTGGTCAAGTTAGGAAGAATGAATTTATTTAGGCTTTTTTTTTTTTTACATAAAAAAGGCTCTACTTTAAAGTAAGAATCATTCTTCAAACCTCAAAACCTTGGCTTTAAGTTGGTTCGTTGGAACCATTTATCTCTTTCAAACAATTCCTCAAGGGTCATGTAACTTAAAAATTTATTTAAAAAGTAATGTCAGGAAACTAAGAATGACTGAACTGTTAAACTATGAGGTTTATCAAACCTTAAACGGAAACATAAATGTGTACCTCAAACCATAAGTAATTTAAAATGTGATTCTAGTATTGGTTATAATCATCTTCCTCCAAATAACTCAAAGCTTTCATCTATGTGTTATTAGTAAAATTAACTGTTTCCATCCTATTGAGGTTCAGTGATTCTGTTATTCTGTTTTGTCCTGAATTTGCTGTTTTAGTGCCCAGTTTATAGTATCTCTGACTTTATTCTGAAAAGCATGGGTCACCACCACACCTGGATAAAATTTAGTTTTTAAAAGTCTTCAGGAGTTTTAGATATTCTACCTTTTAAATTTTTAGAGTAAAATATTATTCATCAAAAATTTCCCCAAAAGGAAAGTTTTGAAGCAAAATGCTCTATTTTTCCCCAAAAGGAAATTACTAGTGTTTTTTATTTCTAGAAAATAACAATAAACTAGATATTTTTCATGAATTGCTTTTTAACCAGAGTATTTTGAGCATGTAATATATTTGAATATTAGATAGTATATTGGCTTGTAATACCTTTCCTAACATTGCTAAAATTTTTTGTTACTTGAAGAGTTGATTTTCAAGCTCAATAAATGTGTTTTCTTTTGCAAGGCATGTTGCCTACATTAATAGATGTTTTTATCAAATGAAGAGGGAAATATTAGTATTGTTTAAAGCTTAATCATGAAGGTCTCATCTTCTCTGGGTATTAATAAAACATGAAAGAATAACATTCCTCCCCTGTGTTTTGATATTTAACTATTGTTATAAAATAATTAGGTACCAACCCTCTATTCTGCATTTGTTTTATAAACAATGTCAAAATACATGGAAACTTTCAGATGTGACTATCAAACCAGTAACATCAGCACTACTGGAACTAGTTAAAAATATAAAATTTCCCACCAAAGTACTAATCAGGCCCAGGACCCTACTAAGCTTCTAAGATCAGATGAGAAAAAGGTTGTCACTTTCAAGGAGTATGTGGCTAAGGTGGTAATTTCAGTACTTGTGAGACTGAGAGAAGAAGATAGCAGATTGTAGGCCAGTCTCAGCAATTTAGCAAGGCCCTCAGCAACTGAGACTCTGTCCCCCCTCCCTCACCCCCTAAAGACTGGTGGTATAGATCAGAGAAAGAAAGGTCCTGGGTTCAATACCCAGTACCCCCCCCCCAAAAAAAAAGGCAGAGAAAAGAAAAGAAAAGAAAAAAAGAGAAGAAATACAAATTTTCATACCTCAACCTGGACCTACTCAATCAGAAGTTAAATGGACTTAGTAGTCCATGATTTAAGGGGTATTGACACAATTTATGCTGAAATTTAAAAATTAAAGAATGGGAAGAAACAATGTAAATTAAACAGACAACTAAACTAGACAACTAAACTAATACAAACAACATTATCCTTTAAACTCAACTGTTAGTGAAAACAACTTAATAAATGTTGACCTCTCCTTATACTATCAAAACTTCCTGCTTTTTTATTTTATTCATTTATTTTTGTACTAGGGATCAAATCCAAGGCCATTTTACTTCTGAGGTATACCCCAGCCCTATTTCATTTTTATTTTTTGAAACAGGATCTCACTAGGTTGAGAACCATTTGTGGTACTAAAATGTCCCATTTTTTTATATTTGGCTAAACCTTTCCCTACTTAAGTTTTGAGTGTGACGAAGCTTTTACTGATGATCAAACCTCCCCCATCCCATACCCTCTGATTGGTCACCTTAATTGTTTCACTATAAGGCCCTTTCTATAACTCGACCTCCTCCTGTTACCCCTTTCCTCCTAGTTATTGCTAATTAGGGGAAGCATCTGGTTTTTATTTTCTGTGATATTTCTCTGTGCATGCTGCATTGCAAGTTCTGATCCCACTCTTGATGGCTCCAGTTGTGGCCTGACCACCCAGAGGACTCCAATCCTGACCTCGCTGGCTCCAGCACTGGCCTTGCCTCATGGGAGGCCCTGATTCTGGCTTTGCTGGCCCCCGCATCAGCCTAACCCCTTGGCTGGCTCCGATCCCAGCCTTGGAGGCCTCAGCACCGGCCTTGCCTCAAAGCAGGTTCTGATCCCAGCCTCGCTGACCCTGGCACCAGCCTAACCCCTCAGTAGGCTCCGATCCTAGCCTCGGAGGCTCCAGCACTGGCCTTGCCTCAGGGCAGGATCCGATCCCAGACTTGTTGGCCCCACACCGGCCTAATCCCTCGGCAAGCTCTGATCCCAACCTTGGAGGTCCCAGCACCGATCTTGCCTTATGGCAGGCTCTGATGTCATGGAAAAATATGACAATTCTGTTAGGTACTTGGCTTCAGAGGCAGAAAGAATATCAACGTGTGCCAGTCAGAGATAAAGGCAGAGGCTTTAATTCAGGTAAAGATACATGTTGGAGGAGAGTATAGTCTAGTTCAAGAGCAAGAAAGGTCCCAGGGGTCTTTAGGATGCTTCCTTTATAGGGATTTAGAGCAGAGATGTGACTAGGGACTGGATTGGGGGTCTGAACTGTCACCTGCTAGAGTTGATGAGTGATAGCTGGTTGGTATCTGACCTTGTACCTCCTAATGGATCTTGTGTTTACTGTTCCACTCAGGATAACAGGTTTGGAAAAGGGCCATTGAGATTAAGGGTGTGGAATCATTCAGGTTCAGGCTTCACCCTTTCCAAAGTTCAAGATTATGACCTTTCCAGATTTTAAAACTATATTTTCCTTTCTCAATTCATCTTTTCTCTATCTAATATTTTATTTTTTTCTATCTTACCTCAGTGAGAAAAGAGACATGTGCAAAAAGGGATGGGCAAGGTGATTTCACTTTTCACAAAAGGGGTGCTGCCACCAGGGAAGCAAAGCATGGGGGCATACAGAACTGGAAGCCTGCCAAGGTTTTACATTCTAACATAAATTTCTGTACCATGCTTTTTTTTGTGGGAGTATGGTCTCACAGTCTTCTTTCTTCTTTAAATTTTTTTTAACTTTTTCTTGGTGCATTGTAGTCATATATCTTAATGGAGTACAAGATGGTGGATGGTCTCACAGTCTTAAAGTGATTGGTTGAGCTAATTCATCTAGAATGAAAAGCAGGCAGAAGCATTGCCATTTGAAATTTTTTAAGAAATGCTGACTACAAAATAGTGGTTTCTTAAATTAAGATAATCTTTTGATACAAAAGATTTAATTGTATTCTCACATATGTAATCTTCATGTATTTAAAATTATCTTGGAAAATCAATTTATCATTTGTTTCTTTACATAAAATAAACTTAAATACTTTTTTCTTTTGAGAATTCTAGAAATATTTCCTAAAATTAAAAAAAAAAAAAGAAAATGAGTTGGGTGTGGCTATGCATGCCTGAAATCCCAATACTTGAAAGGCTTAGATGGGAGGATTGCAGGTTCAAGATGAGCCTCAGCAATTTAAAGTGGACTGAGATTCTCTATCAGATCTTAACATTGCTGAAGGAACAGGGAAGGGGAAGAGCATTATATAAGGTAAGCAAAAGAAAGCTGATTTTATTTCTATACTATTTTCAGCAGTAGAATAAATTTGGATATTCAGCTACCTACTTTGGCCCTACTTCCACACAAAGGCTGCAGAGGTTTTACGAGCTGAGGTGGGGCCATCTTAATTTGCTAATTGGCTTTATAAAGAGAAAAATGAATGTTTGTGTCTATCAGGAGGAAAGTTTACAATTTGGAGCAAGCGACAAGCAAAGTTAGGTGTGTATTCTTCCACAGAAACTCTGAGATAGAAGTTTTAATTTCCCAGATGATTACATTTCAAAAGGTTCTCCAGACCTTGGAAAGTTTTTTTTTTTTAATTTACATCTCAAAGAGGAAGCCACAAAGAAACGATTTATAAATGCTTGTTTTCTAAAGAAAGTACTTTTAAAAAAGAAAGTTCAGGGAGCCAAAGTGACCAAGAAGTCTGTCTAAAATGTACTCAGACTGAGCTTAACTTTCAGCTGTCTTTGACAACATTTACCCCTTTGTGGGGATATATATATATATATATATATATATATATATATATAATTTTATGATTTTCTGCATTAGCTCATTACAAAAGAAAGGGATTTTCAGAATTCTTTTTTCAAAGAGTTTTGTTGTAATTGTGTAAATTTTAACTATCAAATAATATAAACTAAATATTTTCCTAAGAGAAATGAAAGCTGATTTTTAGCCAAGTTTAAGTTTTGAAAAATCCTTGTCAGTGGAGATCCTATAAAATATCATCTGGGGCTTGTGTCTACTCCCTTTCTATCTGTCTTCCAATAAAGCCCAGGTGGTGTAGCACAGACTGAGTCAATTATGATTCAACACAAGCCTCTTTGTCTCCATAGAGCTTTCAACCATTATTTTTGTTTTAAGTCCTCTCTACGTGGAAATTCTGGGGCATTTAAAATTCTTTCATCAGCACCAAGGAATACCCTGTGTTACCCCCTTAATTATCACATTCACTCTTTCTCAATTCTAACCCTCAGCCACCAATCAATGATCTAATTTTGTCATTTTGAGAATGCTTTATAAATGTTATATACACTATGTAGAACATGATGCCCTTGAGATCCAACAATGTCATGAGATTTATTCAACACTCAAAGGATATAGCACACAGAAATTTATCATGAAATTCTTTTTCTTTCTTCATATTATTTTTCCACTCCCAATGTTTATACAGTTTAAGAGTGATACTTCTTTTCATTACAAACTTGTTTATTGTAATGTTAGCCTGATGAAACAAGCTTATTCTTTTGGCCAGTTCCACCTAATGCCAGCAATGAGAGAGATGTGCATGCTTGCTTTGCCAAGTGCTGTGACTGCCTAAGTAACCAGCCACATGGTGAACAAGGAATTTACCAAACAACATTAAGTGTGCTAAACTGAAAGACACTTGAAAGCCCCACCCATCTTCACAACATTTAGAACAAGTAGGCAGTTCTCTCACAAAAAAGAGTGCTAGGGATGCAGCTGGTGACAGAGCATAACATTAAGCTAAATTCTGATGCCGAATGGCTGCTTTGTCAAAACCCAATTAGTTATGAATGAGTATCAAACAATAAACTTCACAATAACAACTCTAAAAATTTAGGTCAAACAAGTATATTAGACAATATATAAGTACCACAACTTAGAACACATCACAAGCTTAACAAATAACCAGTTACAAACAAGCAGAGAAAGGGGATAAGGAAATGAATCCAAGAATAGAAGACAAGTTTCTGAAGTAGGTCTGGGTGTTGAGACAGCGGAAGAGTCACATTGATCCTTGTTCAACAAAGAGCAGGGCTGAAGTGAAGTTCGTAAGTTGGAGTCATACCCACAGTAGACTTGTCTTGGTGTAAGCAATAGTGCTATGGGTCAAAAGAGCTGCTCTTTTATGGGGTTCCTACAGATTTCTGTAGGTGTTGTCAATTGGCTTTAGCAGGCTTATTCTCACTTGGCAAATGTATTGGCACGCACTCGTCATTTTCACAAATGTATTGATGACATAAGTCCACCAGATGCAGGAAGAGATTTATGATCCAAGGGTCCATTATCAGTTGCAGCTCAAGCATGTTGGTTTGGTCTGAGTCATATGCTGACATATCAAAGCAAGCTTCTTGATGAGTTCCTGAGGTTATGGGCCAGGCTCTATACAATTGACATTTCCAAATAAGTTGTTTATGAGCTTCTGAAGTTGTTTCATACCCTATACAAAATTTGTCAATTGTCCTGCTAATGTTTTTTTTAGAACAGTAATTCAGTCTGAACAGGACCAATAATGCCTAGGGCACAGTTCAAAATGATTGTGTGCTTGCTGAAATATTGTTAAGTATTGGAAAAAAATCAGAACATTAAAAAAGTAACAGAGCCCTTTCAAGTGCAAAGCCTTGGGCCAGTACACAGTCCCCAAACCCAACAATCCAGTTCTTAGGGTCGTGTACTGCATTTATATGCTCTGTATCTTTAATCTTCTGTCACCTACTTCTTCTGCTTTGACTTTTCTTTCATGCCCTTGACACTTTAGAAGACTTTAAACCAGTTATTTAGAAAATGTCTTTCAATTTGGGCTTATCTGATTCTTCCTCTGATTGAATGGCTTTGGCAGGAATATCAAGGAAGTAACACACTTTGATTGCATCTTATCAGATTATAAATAATTTGATTTGTTCCACTTTGATGATGTTAATTTTGAACATTTGATCAAGGTGGCATCTTCTGGTTGTCACCACAGTGAAGTTACATTTTCCCACCTTATCATCAGTAAGTATACTATGAGAAAATTTTTTGAGTTTAGGTATAATATTTTTGTATTTTTTAGTTTTAATGTTGTAATCCCAGTACTTGGGAAGCTGAGACAGGAGAATCGTGGGTTCACAGCCAACCTCAATAACCTAATGAGACTCTCTGCAACTTAATGAAACCCTATTTCAAAAATAAAAAATAGGGCTAAAACCATCAAATTTTTACCATTTATTAATGTTTTATTGATGAATTAAATTTATTATAATGAATGCTAATGTAGGTGATATTTTAAAATTCCATCATTCCTTTTATTACATTATTAACAATAATACATGTATATGTATTATATATATGCATATATGTATATATAATTATCTTATGGACAAATTGATTTTTATTTTAAATAGTAGGTTAAAGTCTGCTATCATACTTATTTAGCTGCAGAAATTACTTTTGTCTAGCTAGTGACAGTTCAAACTAGCTCTCTGTGTGTGTGTGTGTGTGTGTGTGTGTGTGTGTGTGTGTGTGTGCACAAAAGAATATGTTTGGTTACTTCTGCATTTCCTTATTTTTTTGTACAATACAATATTAGTGGTTCATTCCACATCTTCCATTCCTTAGGTCTAAAATTATTAATTCCAGCAACTGTTTACTTTAGTAAAGAATTACATTTAGAAAACAAACTGTGAGGCTATATATGGTAATTTTTACACAGATATATAAAATTAATTTTATCTTTTTACATATGCTTGTTGGAAAGCCGCTTTTGTTGGTGCATAATAGTGAGGTTCAGTGTGATAGGAACATAATTGCACACAGCACTTGATGTGTTTACCTTCAGATACCACTCTGCTTCCTTTTCTTCCCCATACACATTATTGATATTGGTATTGATTAATTTGTATAAGCAGCATTATTGGAACTATTTCCTGCATCAAGACTCTATATGGTTATTGGTGCTCCAAAGCCCTCTCAGAAAAGGGAACTAGGGAATAATAGAGTATGTGTGCATGCCATCAATTTGCATTAAAACTTTTTTTTTTTTTGTAATACTAGGGATGGAACCCAGGGGCATTCAAACTCCAAGCTACACAACCAGCCCTATTTTTTTTTAATTTTTGAAATAGGGTTTTAATAAGTTGAAGAGAGTCTCACTAAGTAGTTGAGGCTGGCTGTGAACCCATGATCCTCCTGTCTCAGTTTCCCAAGTACTGGGATTACAACATTAAAACTTTTAAGTTCACACAAATATATCCAATTCCATCCCAATAACAATGCTAGAAGTTTCATTCTACTTTTTCTCTTTTTTATATTAACTTCTTTATCCAACCATGGGAACTCTGGCTTTTAGGGAAAAAGTATTTAGAGAAAATATTCTGAATATATTTATTTATTTGGTGACTCTGCTGCATGTGATCAATTTTCTTTCCCCTCTACCTCACCATGTGGATGCTCTTCTCATCTCAGCATTCCTGGCTTCAACATTCTATCCTTGTTCACTGATAACTTTTTGCCTTTGTCCCACTTATCCCTCTTGTTCTCTAAAATTCTCTTCCAGGACTGGAGTAGATATATCCTTACAAATCTCAACACATAGCACCTGAACTGGATTGTGTGTGGATGCCTTCCTCACCATGAACACACTCTGAACCCTGCACTGTGGAGCTCCCACCTACTAAGAATATTTCCTCACTCTTTGGGACTTTGATACTTTGCCAAGTCATAGATATTATTACTGTGCCCCCCTCCGCATCACCACCATGTGGATGCCATCTGTGCTATCCGTGTACTGTAACAAAGTAAGATAGGGCCAGACCATTTACTCATTTGAGTTTCTCGCACCTCATACTACGTTGCTTGCACTATTTCACATTCATGGATGTCTCCTTCACACCTCTTGAGTAGAATTACTTAAAGGTTGGACACAGAAATAACTTCCTCATCTTTGTAGGCATTTACACCCTTTACCAGGCCATGTATGACCTCCTCATGTCACCTTCAATCCAACATCCCATGATAGGTCGTTGCAACCACCCCTGCATCCCCTTCCGTCATCCATCAAACACACACAAATATTCTCTGTAACCCATTACATCAGGTTGCTGAACCTATTTCTCATTAAGCATCCATTCCTGTCTAACATATATTCCACCTAATATCTTTTAGGTTAATATTCATGAACGAAGGAGAAAAATACTCATGAAGGAAGGAAAAAGGAAAAATATTTAATTTATTTTAAATTTTCATAACCAAGCTATTTATAACTAGTATCCAGTTTTCCAGAATATGGAAAATATTCTTCCATAAAAATAAATACAAAAAAAACAAGATTTAAGATTACATCAGAATATTGGGTGTTTATTTAGATACATATGAGCCAGTGAGTGTGCTAGGTAGAGTAATGCTTCCTTCTCTAGAGATTTTCACTTCCTTTTGCCTAAAATCTTGACATATATTATGTCATGTGGCAAAAATATCTTTGGATAAATAATCAAGATTAAGAATGCCAAGACAGAAGATCATTCTGTATCATCTGGGTGGGCTGAGTCTAATCAATAAATTCTTAAAAGTAGAAAACATTTCTTGGCTGTGGTCAGAAAAAATATATGAGCATGAAACATCAGAGAGGTGAAATGTTTTTGGCTTTGAAGGAAGAGAAAGGGAACTCCAAAGCTAGGAAATTTGGGTCTTCTAGAATCTGGAAATCTCAAGGAAACTGATTTGTGCCTATAAACTTCAGAAAAGAACTGAGGTAGGATAGAAAAATAAAGAGAATATGTAGAAAGGATACATAAAGGATAAATAAGAAAATAAACTTTTAATTCAAAAGTTCCACATGTTTTTCCATGTCTGTCATCCTCTAAGCCTGTCTCTCTCCCAGGCTTACCATTCCAGTTTTCTGAAAAATCTGAACATCTTAAAGTTAGCCAAAAACTTGCTCACCTGTGATAATTACCTTGTACACTGTTAATTAATCACCTAAATGAATAAGCATGAGAAATAAAATATTAAGGAAACTTAGAAATAAGGGAATATCTATCCTTATCTATTGATCAGATGAAGACAGACCAAGAATCCTGAAGATAATCAGACCACCATAAACCATTTAGTGATCATTGGACAATGTCATCCTCATATTCCTTCCTACACCTGCCCTTTACCCATCATCAAGCTTCTTTGAAAATAAAATCCATGAACTCATCAAGTACCTTCCTCTTTCATTCTCAAGATGGCCCCCATTCTCCCTTTAAATGCAGATTCCTTACTTTCCTTATTAATTTCTGTGCCTCTGCTAACACTGATGAAATTCTTTCTATCTCACATGTTAAAGACCCCACTGGTCTTGAGAATAGTTTCCTCTTTCTCTGGGCACTCGTTGTACCCTCTTTTGGAGATATCTCTTCTATGACAGGAGAAAACTTTGCCATCATTTTGGTTGTAGCCCACTGAAACCTGAATTGCACTTTAAAAATTTTTATTTGGTTTTATTTTTAGCTTTGACACTCAAGAGCATATGAATGCCCTTTTATAATGGGCATTCATATACATGTTCTTTTACTTTTATTTATAAGTGGAATATATTGAAAATAGTATACATTTAGACTGTGCTTGGTACCATCCCCCATTCCTCTTCCCCCCTTTCAACACTGAATGTTCAGATTAACTATGCTATATCCATACTTTTACACATTGGATGCAGCTCCTCCATTAATCACCCTCAGCTTTCTTCCTCTCCTATCCTTCCATTCTAGCTTTGCTGAGATTTCCCCTCGATTTTCTGGAGTCCCTCTGGTATTCCCAATGCTCCCTAGTTTGGGCATATTAGAGCAAATATTTGTCCCTTCTCTTTCTGTGCTTGGCTGGTCTCACTTAACATAATATTTCCAAATCTTTCCATCTTCTTGCAAATGGCATACTTTTGTTCTCTTTATAGTTGAATAGAATTCCATTGTGTGTATTTCCCATAATTTTGAAATCCATTCATCTGTTGATGGAGACCTAGATTGGTTCCATGTTTTGGCTATTACCAATTGTGCTGCTATCATCATAGGTATGCATATGCTACTGTAGTTCTCTGATTTCAACCCCCTTGGGAAAATATCCAGGAGTGGTATAGCTGGATCATATGGTGGATCCATTCCCAGTTTTCTAAGAAATCTCCACAGCAGCTGAACTAGTTTGCACTCCCACCAACAGTGTAAATAATCTACATAATTATCAAAAAATAAGTTTTGTTGTTGTTATAGTTACATATAAGATGTCCCCTACAGAATTTATTTGGAGCTGATATAATTGAGTCATGATGGTTGTAATTGCAATGGATTTATTTTAAACAACAACAATGGTATATTTGGCCTGGGCTGGTAGGATGTGGCTGGAGGGGATGGATTCCTGGGGGTGTAGCCTTGGGTTTATATATGGCTCCTCCTCCCCCTGCTCTCTCTTTCTTGCTTCCAGCCTCCATGATTTGAGAAGCAAAGCTCATGTGCTCTCCCTCTCCACATCCTGCTTCTAGATCCTGAGATCTTCAGTCACTGACCACACATCAAATGAAACCGAAACTGTAAGAAAATAGGTCTTCTTTACTCTAAGTAGCATGGTCAGTCTTTTAGATTATAGGTAGCTGTAAAAATTATGACCAGAACAGGTGTCTTAAAACACAGTTGATATGTAGGAAACAAAATACATATGTTGAAAGGACACAGTATGTAACACAAAATATTTAAATACTATTAGCTATAAAATTTCTATTATGAACTTTTTCCAGGACAACTTTTTTTTCTCCTTAAGTCTTCATCTTAAGTTTCTAAGATATAAAAAAGCCCTCAAGTTTTATGTACCTTTTTTGTTTTAAATATTATAACATTAAAAGAAAATTTTGAAAATTAAAACAACCATAATTTCCTACCATTTCTATAAAATTTTCCTAGCTATTTCTATAAAATATTTGCTCCAATCATTTCATCATTTAGCTGCATATATATTTAACATAATTGCAATCATATAGCATTGGAAATTATGTGTTGGCTTTTTACATTTAAATTTTATAATAATTCTTTTATATGTGTCTATAACATCTTTATTATTATCACTTAATGGCCATATGACCATCTCTTTGAGCTAGTATAAAGTTATACTTTTTACTTTATTTTTTGTGTGTGTGGGTTTGGGGATGGAACCCAGGGACATTTGACCTCTGAGCTGCACCCTCTGCTCTATTTTTTATTCTTTATTTTTAAAACAGGGTTTCACTAAGTTATGGAGGGCCTCACTAAGTAGCTGAGGCTGTCTGTGAACTGTGATCCTCCAGTCTCAGCCTCCCAAATGCTAAAGTTATACTTTTTGACATTTAGTTTACAAATTCCACTACTAAAGATAATTTCTCTTTTTCTTTCTTTCTTTCTTTCTTTCTTTTTTTTTTTTTTTGTGGGTCTGGGGATGGAACCCAGAGGCATTCAATCTCCGCACTACACCCCCTAACCTATTTTTTATTCTTTATTTTGAAACCAGTTCTCACTGAGTTGCAGAGGGCCTCACTAAGTAGCTGAGGCTGTCCTCAAACCATAATCCTCTGGTCTCAACCTCCCGAATGCTGGGATTAAAACGTGCGCCACCACGCCTGGCTAGAGATAATTTTTCAATGGACATCTGCTCTTTTTTTTTTTTTCTGGTATGGGTGATTGGGCCCAGAGGCATTCTACTTCTGAACTACAACCCCAGACCTATTTTACTTTTATTTGGAAACAGGATCTCATGAAATTGCTAAGGCTGACCTTGAACCTGCAATCTTTTTTGTCTCCAACTTTCAGGTGTTGGGATTAGAGGCATGTGTCACCATTACTGTCTTCAATGAATATCTTTAAAGTATAGCTTTTTTTTCTCTTGTTTTATATTTTCATTTTCATCCTGAAGAGAATTTATAGGGAAGGACTAAAACAACTTTCTAAAATATTTCTAGAAACTTTCTTGTCATTTCTAGAAGGCACTTCTGTTTTCCTGAAGTTATTGTGGTAACACTGGTTACTTTTCACATGAATTCAACACTATTTTCTGGTATCCAGTGCTCTATATAGAGCTTCATGTATGGTCTTCTATAACTGATACAAAAAAAAAGAGTATCTAAAATTTTCAAATTCACATCATATATATATATATTATATATATATATATATATATATATATATATATATATATATAATCATATATATATATATATATTCATAATATCTGACAAGAGAAAAAATAAAGCCAGATTTCTGACCTGAAGAAACTCACAGAACATTGGGGGAGATAAACAGCTGTGATTGGTGGAGGGAGAGCAGTATAGCTCAGGGCAGGAGAAACCCTCCTAAGAAAGTCCCTGAGAGATGATTTCCAATGTTATCAGTAACCTTAGAGTTAGAACAAAAGAAAGACTGCAGAGATCAAAACAATATGCCTCTCCAATCTCTTGAAACCATTAGGCCTTTTCTTTGTTGCACAACACACTTAACCAAAGCCTGCTGTTTCCTTAACTGACTCTCCTGTTTGTCTCACATGTGGCACCAAACACAGACCAGCTCCTATTCCCTTGTCTTCCTCTCATCAGCACTTTTGCTTGATTTAATGTAATCTATTCTTCACCACCAAACCTCTTATTCATTATCCTGTTGAAGCATTTCAAATGACCTGGTTTTGTGTTCTCCTGACAACACAATACACAAAATACTGCTTTTAGCATCTTAAACTCAAAAGCAATAACAGAAGACAATTGGTCTTGATAGTTATTTCATACCAGAAAGAAGGTTTTATTTTTATGAATTGTAATAACAAAAATGTTGTGAATCATTAATTTAGCACATATTTACGTATTACTTTATACCAACCATGAAGAACATGGAAAAAGTCCTGGCCCTCTAAACAAGAACGTGTGCTTCAGTGATGACACAAAGCATGAAGACATCAATTTTAACTGAAAGAAAGATTCATATTGAACAACTTAGTAAAAATTCTTTGTGAGGGTAAATTTAAACAGAGAACCTGAGTGGATGAATAGATCATAAAAAAATTCATAGAGGAGGCACAATGGCACTTGTCTGCAATCTCAGTACTAGAAAGTTTGAAACAAGAGGATCAAAGGTTCAAGACCACACTCAGCAGGTTCAAAACCGTACTCAGCAATTCTTTTTTTTTTTCTTCGTTTTTCTTTTTCTAGTACTGGGATAGAACCCAGAGGCATTCTACCTCTGAGCTATACCACCAGACCTATTTTTTATTCTTTGTTTTGAAACAGGAAACAGAGTCTCACTGAGTTGCAAAAGGCCTCACTAAGTACCTGAGGCTGTCCACGAATCTTAATCCTCCTACCTCAGCCTCCCAAATGCTGGGATTAAAAGCATGAGCCACCATGCCTGGCTTAGCAATTCTTATATTTAAGATATAAAATGTATTCTAAAGAGCTCCCGTATTGTTTGGAGTTGTAATATCAACACTAATATTACTGAATTATATTAACATTATTATTAAAATAATTGTATCATTAGTCAATATTATTTGAGTCATAAGGGCTGTAATCCCTAAAGTGGATAAATCCATGGCTTACCTGGGTGATACCTAGTAGGCCGGTGGGATGTGGCTGGAGGTAGGTTTCTGGGGTTGGGGCCTTGGGGATTTTATAGTGGGTCCCTCCTTCTCTCTCTTCTGGCCTCAGTGATGTAAGGACACAGCCTATGTGCTCTCCCTCTGCCTTTCACCACCATGGCCTGAAAACCATGGTTCCCAGACTCATATAACTGAGCCCTAAATATATCTTCTTTGCTCTAACTTATATGGTCAAATATTTAGATTATCGCTGCAAGAATTATGGCAGATATAGCAATTTAACAAGACCTTCAGTAACCCAGTAAGACATATATACATATATAAATATATATATACTTTTTATATATATGAAAAAGCCTACATCATATATATAATATACAATATATGATATAAAATTAACATGCATATACATATATTTCTTCCTCTATGAATATATGTATATATTTATATTTTGTATATAATTATATACTATATATATATTTATAATATATAAAATAAAACTGGGGGTGTGGCTCAGAGGTAGAGTGCTTCTGGGTTCAATCTCCAATATCATACCCAAAAACGAAAAAAGAAGTCTTAGATACATAAACATGAAATATCATGATCAATTTCAAGTAATGTAATAAAATCATTTGGTTTTTAATAGAATGATGATTATGATAAGATCTAAAATTGGTAGTATTACCATCATATGTAGAATTTTTCCCTAAACTTGATACTGCCTCCTATCATCTTAATTCTGAGTCCTGTATACTTGCTAAAATTAATAATATTAACCTTAACTAAGTCTTTTACTTACTTTCTGTATGACCATTTTCATTTTATTTCCACTTTTTTTTTCTTAATTTATACTGCTGCCATGGGAAACATTGCACAAGCATCTTAAATGACCTGATTCTTCACCCAGTAAGGTGGCACTACCCTGTAGTCCCAGTACTTGAGAAACTGAGACAAGAGGATTACAGATTCTTAGGCTAGCACACAGTAACTGCTATAACTTAATGAGATCACAACTTAAAAAAATTAAAAAGGGTTTTGGGTGTAGCTTGGTGGTTTAATTTTCATACACACACACACACACACACACACACACACACACAACAAAAGAAAAAAAGAGAATGACCTGACCTGATTCTTGTGATTTTTGTTCCAAAATTTGCATGCACAAGAAAAGTCACTTAGGAAATTACAGAAACTTGTTTAAGAAATTCTTGAGAACACTTTTACATATAAAAGTTGATTGACTTCACTTTTTTCTTTGCACTGTGGGGGAGGTGCACTTTTTTTTAATACCAGTTCTAGGTGCCAACAGAAATAACATATAGGGAGAATTTATAGCATTTTATTTTAATTTTCTGTGAAATTTGTATTGTGGACTCTTTTATTTTATTAAAACTACATATTCTAAATTATAAATAGCATCAACAAAAGGTTAGCAGCTTTCATTTCTTTAAGGTCTTGATTAACATCTCTTATTATTCATCACAATTTCTGTAGCAAAGAAAAGGGGCATATAAAGAAAAGAACTTTGTCAGGGTTATTTGCAGTATATAGGTAGGAGTATAATTAACAAATAGAAATACTAATAATGATATATATTGCTACAGCAATCTAAGTACTATGTATTGTTCCAATGCGTTTACAAAAATCACTGTTTTCATTTTATTAAATGGCAGTATTCTGTGCAAATTCTACTGAATAATATGAAAAATGAGCAAATATAAGTAAATTGAATATAAGTTGCATTCTGATATAAAAAGAGAGCTAGAAACATCAACTTTCTTCACTCCACTGCTTTACATTAATGAAACAATATGACTATTTGGAGAGGGACGATAAATACACCAAAACTGAGAAGGGGTGAAACAAATTCAGAATGTTTACAAAACAGGAATTAAGTGTAACAGTACTAGATAGAATTAGAGTAATGAAAAGCACAAAAATAAACATCAACAATTCAATAAAAAATAAACATGGTAGCACTTTTCTACTATTTTCTTTTATCTTAATACGATTGAATTTTCTGATAACTAAAATACTAAGGGAAAAGTGCTTTCACATAGAAACAAAACATTTAGAAATATTGAAAAAAAATCAGTAGGTGGTCACCAACTGTTTTGTGGTGATTTTTCATTATTTTCTCCTATGCCCGAGGGTTGGAAGTAAAAAGTTAATTAAATAGGACCAATTCAGCCTCCAATAGCTGTTTTCATAAAAGATGCTTGGAAAAAAATGTCTTTGTTACTAAGGGTAACGTTTGAGATAGAGCAGAACATGTGTGCTTCTGTGATAGTGACCAATCCATTGTTATATGTCCCTGAAGTGTTTTAGTAATTGGGCCCTAGCCCTTTGTGCATACAGAATCTTAGCCAGGCAAGAAACTCCTTCTCTCTTCCCTAAAGTTTTTTAAACAACTAAAACAAAATGAAATAAGAGTTGTCTGACACAGGTAACCTTCAGCAGGGGCTATATCCATTCTGAAGAAGGTGGTTATCTGTCCTGTGGAGGTCTAATGCCTCCAGCCAGCACAGCTAATGAGAGAGGAAGGATGCTATTACATAAGACATCTTAATTTTATTTTTTAAATATCAGTTTAATGAAGCTACTTTCTTTTCCCTGCCTCTATATATTTATGCAAAGAAAATTTTATACTCCAGTAGGCTCACCTTGGCCTTTTAGACAAATGAAGGTTCTGTACATTTTGCCTAAGTGATAAATCAAGGAGTAACTAACAATGTCATACTAGAAACTGCTGTAACAAAAATTCTAGCTCACAGAGAGCTACATTTTGGCTGAGCTAGGTACACAAAAAAGTGCTATCTTAAGACTGGTGATTTCTTTTCATCTGTCTCTCCAAAATCACAGATATTGGATGAGGAGGCTTTCTTTGCCTGAAGGATATGTATGAGAGGAGGAACAGGGAGGAGGATGGAGTTGGGGAAAGGAATATTCTGGAAATCCAGAAATTAAGCCATGTTATTTTTTTTCTCTACCCCTACAAACCACAAACCAGACTTCTATAATGTTGTAATGTGAATTTATTAGTGCTCTTCATAGATTCTTGATTCTCATCCACTCTGGGAATATAAGTTACTGAACTTTCTTGTTTCCTAATTTTATTCAATGAGTTAAGTAGAATGATATGTGTAAAACTGTCCAGAGCTTGCTTCATTGCTAGCACAGCCAGCAATGTTCAAGATGGTGGCTGCTTCCTTAGACTAGTTTCTCAGGTGACTATCATGAGAAGATTGCCCCTGAAATAAAATATAACTCAGAAATCAGTCTGCGGTTTTCAGTGGCAAGACCTGAGGGCTGTTTAAGTATCATAACATAGCAGTTATTCTGACTAATACAATAGATCACTTCCAATCTGAGTTATACTTTTAAATGTTTATTATATTATTATATTCTGTGGCCCCTGATAAACATTCAATCACTGTTGTAATATACTGGTGAATGTGATAGGAGATAAAAAAATGGTTCTTGGAGAAAAGAGAGTACTAATCTTCCATGTATAGCTTTTATAATATATATAAAATAATTTATTATTTTATATATATGCCATATAACAAGAAACTTTTGCAATTAGTTTTATAGTGTAATGGATTATATACATTCAAAAATATTCACTGAATGATTAGAATCACTGAAGAAATTAATAACACAATATGCCTGAGAAAAACTAGAGGAAATATAAATAGTAATATTTAATAAGACAGCACACAATAAATTTAAGATCAGAGAAAAAAATGGAAAAACTAAATATAAAGCTCACAAAAAAGCAAATACAAATTTTTATTATCATTGGAAACCAAAATAATTTGTTTTTGACTGAAAATTTTTCCATTTCAGTGTTTAAAAAAAACTACTAGTAGTAGACACTACTTAAAAATTGTAGCATCTGAGTATTGAATAAAAACATTATCATGTAGTATCATATATAATATGTTATAATTATAAGATAGTATAAGATATGTTATAATAAGGTAATAAGCATGACATACCTGTGGATTTAACACTTCCTGTAACAGAAACTCACCATCTCACAGAGTTAATTTTATTTACATCTATCTCTGTTTCTTCCATGTTATCACAAATGGCAAGATTCCTTCTCATTATGCTAAGTGAAATAAGTCAGTAACAGAAGGACAAAAGCTGTATCATCCCATGTACATGAGGTTTCTGAAACAGTCAGACTCATTGAAGCAAGGAGTAAAATTGTGGGTCCCCAGGACTGGGGTGAGGAGAACCAGAGTTCAACAGGTATGACATTTTAGTTATACAAGACAAGTAAATTCCAGACATGCATTGTACAACATTGTATCTATAATTAACAGTACTGTTTTTTTACTGAAAAACTTAAGAGTGTAGCTCTCAAGTTAAGTTCTCACCATCAAAGAATAGGTGGAATACAAGTAGAAACGTCTGGAAGTGAAAAACATACTTATTTCCTTGATGTGACGGTGGTTTTACATGCACACTAGAGTTAATTTTTTTGTTGGAACAATTAGGAAATTAGGAAAGCAATTAGGAAAAAAGTCTTAAAAAGCTATCACTATGAATTACATCATGACATGAAACTATAATGAACCAATAAAATGTATAAAAGAGGGGGCATTGAAAAAAGGCTCCTAGAGGAGGGAGGAAAATAAAGTGTGCAGAGTGCTGTTTACAGACATCTAAAGGACAATAATGGAACATTATGAACAACTTTATGGGAATAAATTCAATAACCTGAGTAAAATACACAAATCCCTTTAAAAGCCCAAACTATCAAAGTTCACTCAAGACATATAAATAAGAATAGCTCTCTATTAAATATATTGTATTTTTAGGTGAAAACTTTTCTATTAGTAAAACTTCCATCCCAAATGACTTTATAGGTAAATTATACCAAATATTAAGAAAAAATTATACCAACTCTACAGAAATATTTTAGAAAACCAATGATATTGGGACATATCTCATTTACAATTAATAAAGTAATTACAAGGAAAAAAACCTATAGAACAGTATTCTTCATGGACACCACCAACAAAATCCTCATCAAAACATCAGCAAATCAAGACCAGATATATATAAAAAGATAATTATCTCATGACAAAATGAGGTTTATTCCAACAATAAAAGGCTGACCTGACACTCAAAAGTTAATCTACATAATTTACCATATTAAGAGACTAAAAAATAAAAATATGTATTATCATTTTTTTAATTTTTTATTTAGTATATCATAATTATACATCATATTGGGGTATAGAGTGATAGAAAGGTACATACACACAACTCTTAGAGCACTTTTCTCCAGCTCCCACTCCTTGCTTCCCCCTCCACATACATTTCTTTGAGATTAGGATTTGGAATTAGTAACTCTGTATACATACGTAGCATTAATTCAAGTATTATACTCTATGTCTATTATCATGTTGATAGACATTGAAAGTCATCTAACAAAATTAAGTAGTCATTCCTAATTAAATTTTTTTAAAAAGCCACTTTGTTAATGAAAAAGAAACAGGTATTTCTTCAATCCGAAGAAGACAGTGTCTTAAAAAAACCTATTTTGACTCACAGATTTCATGATCTTCAGACATGGTGGCACACATTTGCAATCTCAGTACTCGGGAGGCTGAGATAGGAAAGATCAAAGGTTTGAGGAGAGCCTCAGCAAGTAGTGATACTCGCATCAACCTGGTGTGAGACTCTGTTTAAAAATAAAAGTAAAAATAAAAATGGGCAAGGGGTAGCTCTGAGGTAGAATGCCACTAGCTTCAATCCTCAGTACTGAAAAAAAAGAAAAAAGAAAAAGAAAACCCATTAGAATGTATAAAAATGCTGCTACAATTCATAAATGAATTCAGCAAGATTTGCTGAATGCAAGATCACTATGCACAGGCAATTGTATTTGTATATATTTGTGATTCACAGTATGAGATTAAACAGAGAATACCGCTTAAATTGGTATAAAAATACTTAAGGATAAATCTTATAAAATATGGGGGTGACTTGAACACTGAGAACTGCAAAATGTTGCTAAGAAATAGTTTTAAAGCCTGAATGAAAGGAGATGCATTCCTTGTTCAGGAGCCAGAAGTTTCCCATTATTAGAATATCAGTCCTCCACACACAATTTATTCAGTGTAATGCTCCTAAGAAAAAATAACATTATTTTATAGAACTTGACAAGGTGAATCAAAATTCACATAGAACTGAAAAGTATTTAAAGAGCAACAACAAAAAAGACATATTGAAAAAGAAAAAGAACAGTTTAAAAATCTACAATTTCTTAGTTTGGATTGCTACAACAATGTACCACAGAATAAGTGACTTATAAACAGCAGACACTTATTTCTCATGGTTCTGGAGGCTGGAAGGCTGCCAGCACGGTGTCAGCTTGCTCAGATTCTGTTGAGGGCCTCTTCCATGTTGCAGACTGCAGACTAATTGTTATGTTCTCTTCCTGGAGAGAGAGAGTGCAACCAGCTCTCAGGCCTCTTCTTATAAGAGCACTAATGCCATTTGTGAAGACTCAATCTTTGTGACTTCATCACCCAACTTATTTTTTTCATTTATTTTCATTGGTGCCCTGTAGTCTTAATGAATTAATACATCTTAATGAAGTACAGATGTTAGAGGCATACATGCACGCATCACTCAGTTAGCCTTTCCTCAATTCCCACCCCATTCCCTCTCCTCTCCCTCCTTCTCATGTTTGGCTTAGTGACTGACATAGATATGTCTGCGAAAGTCCCTCATATACATTAGGAAGTTTTCAACTTATTAATACTATTGTGTTGGAATTGAGTTTCAACAAATTAATTGGAATGGGGAGGGGCATTTAGTCCATAATCAGAACAGTGTGTTACTGATGGAAAGATAGGTGTATAGATCAATGGGACATAACAGAGTATGAAGGTAGATCAGAATATATATGAATAACTGATTTTTGGTAAAAATACAATCATCATTTACTGAGGGGCTCTGTGTGTTTGAGGCATACCCTCCACACTCAGCAGGTATTTATCAATTTACTTTTGCCTTTATTTTCTGACAGTGCAGAGCCACAAGCTTAGCCAGATAGGAGAGTGTGGGCCTTCTTTTGTCTTTTTCAAGAAGGCAAGAATCCTGCTTGTGATATGAGCTTTCTGCATGTTTGTGCCTTCTAAGTTCCCAGTAACATTGCAGAGTGTCCCCAAGCCATTTGGACATCTAATTTTCAGCTTTTCTTCTTATGTTTTTTTTTTTTTACAAAATTTTTTATTGGACATATTTGGTTTACATTTAAACTATACTTGGTGCCCTCTCCCCCTTCTTATGATTTTTTGTTACTATTGCTTACAAGAACTGTTTCCACTGCCTCAAACATCTCAGGAGATCACAATGTTAAAGCAATCATGTAGTCTTTTTTTATGACAAGTATTCCCCTCTTTACCCCAGGGGAAGAAAAGACCGCTCATTTGAGGTGAACACTCATGTGTCTTTATAGCTTTGCAACTGGAATCTTCCAGGAAGTCAAGGGAATGGTCAGATACTGGCCGGTCTTTGGGAACAACAACAAAGGAACTCCTGCCCTTTCCTGCTTTCTTCAGTGACTCCTTCATTGCCACATATGATTGCAGAGGTGGTCTGTGGTTTTTCAAGACGACACTGAAGCTTTAGAGCATGGAGGAAAATCAAGAAGAAAAAATGACACAAAAGCCAGCAAAATACTACAAGTCAGCTACTTGAATAAACACCATTTAGGGTGACTACAGACCTTTATATAGTTCTGGAATAATTGGATTCTGGAAGGGTTTATGGCCAACTTGATCACTTCTTTTATGGAAGAATTTTCAGAGCTCTCATTTTGGCTCCACATGTGGCTCTAGCATTTCACTGTTGTCCTCCTCTTCTCTACCACCCTTCCCATTTCACTCTCTGTACATCTTTCTTCCACCCTAGAATAACGTTTTGTCAGTTCATCCAATATTATATTCAATAACAAATATTTACATTTCTCCATGTGTCTGTCTTTTCTATTTCCCCATTTCTGATCACCACTTTGGACAATTTAAACCTAGATTTTAGTGTTAACCATATAGAAGTCATTGTAGACTACAATCATGTTCCTGTAAAAATTAAAAATATGTTTCTTTGATTGCATTCTTCTCCAATCACTTTAGCTTTAATGTTTTATTCACTTGTTCTCATCTGTTAAATATGTAAAGCCACTATGTTGTACATGTGAGAACATTCTTCTATTTTCTATTTACATTTGAGAAAATAGAAAATATCAAGATTACTACTATGCTTCATTACACTTGAAGCAAGAATCTATCTTAATCTACACACAATCCATGTGCCTCTTTTCATATACAAACTGTAACTTGTTATTTTATCAATCTAAAGCCAATTCCTTTTTCTGTACTCTAAATCTCAGGGTCTATTACAAAAAGAAAGTAAAAGAGGGATCCAAAATGTGAGTGCACTCAATTAATTAGGAGCTAATCAATGTTCTTTCTAGAGAATGATTCTGATTGGTCTCCAAATCTGTAAATATTTGGCTAAATAGGATAATATGGCAAAGAGAATCCATCAGCAGCTAAGCCAACAATCCATTTTTGTTGTTGTTGAGGGGGTGAGATAGAGAAGGTAATATGTAAAATAATTTTCTGCTACTCTTCTACCCTCTCTCAATCATCTCTTTTCTTTCCCTAAACTATCTAATGACACTTGATGCCTTTAAATCCATTTCAAGCTTTTATTTTGGTGCATAATTCTGTGCTATTTCCTTCGTATGCTCCTTTTGGTGCACAATTCTGTGCTATTTCCTTCTTATGTTTCCCCATTCACAAATCTCTTCTTATTTTATTTTGCTTTTTTATTTTTTGAAACAGAATTTCTTAGTTAACTTGACTATGCTTACATTAGCCTTCTCCATCTATAAGAGAATAAGTCCTTAATAGTATCAATCTTGAATGTGTAATAGGTAAGGTTTGAAGACTTCTGAATTAAGACAAGTGTTTATCTACAAAACCACCTGCAGCCTGAAAGAGTGATAAGAGAATCACTGAGGAAATCAAAACATGAAGGTTGACTCATAAAACCTCATTTTATTTTGATGATTCTCTATTGTAGGTATCTACTGCAGCACATCAATGAAAAGACAATTTTGTGTAGTAAAATAAAGAAGCTCATTATAAGGATATAAAACCCAATGACTTTAAAGCAGCATTAATACTCAGCAGACTAAAACAAAATAATCCAGTATAATGAAATAGGCTGGAGTCTTAATAGATTATAATTGTTAGGAGCATAAATCATATTTAAAATACATCCCCATCTATGAGGTAAACACTGAAAGCAGTTTTAAAATGGAGAGACCTTCACACTAAAAATGGAAAATATGTCCTTTCTTATTAGAGTATTATGTAAGAACAAATAAAATAAATATTACCAAACCACTTTTCTTTTTTATATTTCAAGTGTTTTGCCATCACAAAAAACTGAAAGAAAAATTGATGCCTTTTCCTTTGGTGAATGAGCCAGAGATAAACTTACACTGTAAACATTGTCTTGTTCATTACCTAAGAATAGATTGTTCTATAAAATAGATAAGATGGGCAAAATAACAAAAATAAATTATTTATTTGAATATTAGCAAGTGATAAGTAGGCCAGTCAAAAATAAATGAATACATCCTGCCAAATAGCATACACTGGAGGAAATTGTGTAGCTAAGGGCATGAACTGGGCTGAGGGCAAAGGAGAGTTTAAGAAACAAATATCTGCTGCTCAAAGACTTAGTCATTATCTGAAAAAATACAAATCTAGTCTCTTATGCCTATTCAGAAAAGCAACCTCACCACCATAGATAAGCAGTACAGCTGGATTCTGATTCCTCTGTTTCTATTAATATATCTATAGTTATGTAGCATTAAGAATATGCAAGCAGAGCCGGGCGTGGTGGCGCACGCTTGTAATCCCAGCATTCCGGAGGCTGAGACCTGAAGGATCACGGTTCCCGGACAGCCTCAGCTACTTAGTGAGGCCCTCTGCAACTCAGTGAGACCTGGTTTCAAAATAAAGAATAAAAAATAGGGCAGGGGCTGTAGCTCAGAGGTCAATGCCCCTGGGTTCCATTCCCAGACCCGCAAAAAAAAAAAAAAAAAAAAGAATATGCAAGCGGCCAGGTGTGTTGGTAGATGCTTGTAATCCCAGCAACTGGGAGGCTGAGACAGAAAGATCACATAGGTTCGAAGCCAGCTATTTAGTGAGGCTCTCAGCAACTTAGTGAGTTCCTGTTTCCAAATAAATTATAAAGTAGGTCAGGGAGTATAGCCCGGAGGTGGAAAAGCCCCTGGGTTCCACACCCAGTACCACAAAAAAAAAAAAAAAAATATATATATATATATATATATATATATATATATATATATATGTAAGCATAATCAGTAGAAGAAAGACTTAATAGTCCAAAGCATACTGTGGGAACAGTAAAACCTGGCCACAAACACCAACATTGTCAGATACTAATGGTATCACCCTGGGCGATACCATTAACTTTTCTCTTCTGCATTCAATCAATTGAAAATAATAATACTTCTTACCTCAAAGGATTATTTTGAGGATTGAAATGAGAGAATGCATGAAAAGCATTTATTTCACAGTGACTCACTTTCATATAAATATCATTTGAAAATGTGTTATATATAAGCATAGAAGAAAATTATATATTTTGATGTGCTATCCAAATACACTATTTCTAAACTGAGTTTTCTTCAGGATGTTTGATAAGATTTCTGATTTTCTTATTTTGCTTTGTTTATTTTATGTTATGGGGGTTGAACCCAGTAGCATTCTAACTCTGAGATACACCCCCTGGCCCTTTTTACTTATTTATTTTTATATTTTAATTTTTATTGGCACATTATAGCCTCACATCAAAATGTAGTTTATAGTGATGGTGAGATACCTGCACACAGCACTTAGTAAGGGTTTTCTCATCTCCTTCCTCACTCTCTTTCTTCCCCACAAGAGGATATTGAGATTGACATTGATATTCTCACATATGTACTTAATGGAAGTTATTTCTTCATAGATCCTCCCTCTCCATCCCCCCTTCCCCTTGACCACCTCCCTGGCTCCACTGAAGTTTCTTTTCCATTATCTGAATTTCTTCTGGTACCCTGATATCTCCCTAGCATATGAGAGAAAACACATGACCCTTTACTTTCTGTGACTGGCTAAACTCACTTAACATAATGTTCTCTAGGTCCATCCATTTTCTTGCAAATGATATAATTTTGTCCTTTATTGCTTAGTACAATTCCACTGAGTAAATAAATATCCCATAATTTTGTAATCCACTCATCTGTTGATGGGCATCTAATTTGGTTCCCTAATTTGTCAATTATGGTGCTATAAACATGAATATACATTTATTACAATGAATTCTGATTTCAGTCCCTTTGGAAAGATACCCAGGAGTGGTATAGCTGGATCATATGCTGGATCTATTCTGAGTTTTCTAAGGAATAGTCGCACTGATCTCCAAAGAGGCTACAACTCTGAATGCGGCCAATCTCATCTCATCTCGTAAGACCTATTTTTATTTTTTTATTTTGAAACAGGGTGTCACTAAGTGGTTCAGAGCCTCTCTAAATTGTTGAGGCCGACTCAAACCTGCAATCTCCCTGTCTCAGCCTTCTAAATACTGGGATTACAGATGTACACCACCATGCTGACCTCTGTTTCCTTCAAGCCTCCACTTTGAACCCTGCTTTGCTGTTTGTTGATGTTTCATGGGCAGGAGAAAAAACAGGTTTGGCATTGTGGTCTGAATGATTTTTGTTGTTGTTGTTGTTTTGTTGGTACTTGACAGTGAACCCAGAGGCATTCTAACTCCAAGCTACACCTCCAGCCATATATGTGTGTGTGTGTGTGTGTGTGTGTGTGTGTGTGTGTGTGTGTGTGTGTGTATATATATATATATATATATATATTTTAAAGCAGGCTTTTGCTAAGATGAGGAGGGTCTCACTAAATTTCTGAGGCTGTCCTCTAACAATTTCCCAGTCTTAGCCTCCAAAGTACTGAGATTACAGGCAAACATTGCTGCACTTGGCATTATGGCTGCTTGTAGTTCAGTTCCTCTAGCTTTCAGCCTACTTCCAACGAATAGATCTATTACCAGGCCTTCAATGCCATTTTTTCTCTAATTGTCTGTGTATAGGATAACCTGGTTGTAATACAATTTTAAAGGCTTTTAGTAACCAAGTATTTGATTCTTTCTTTTGAACAGTGGAGAAACTTTAGCACAGGAATGAAATAGAGCATTAGAAAACTTGAATAAGTTTAATGAACTACAGCAAGACTACCATTTGAAAGCTGTTTAATCCAGACATGGTGGTGTGTACCTGTCATCCCAGTATTTGAGAGGCTGAGACAGAAGGACCACAGGTTTAAGGACAGCCTTCATAATTTCGTGAGACCCTCAGTTTAACAAGACTCTGTTTCAATGTAAAAAATGGAAAAGGGTGTAGTTAAAAGGTAGAATGCCTCTAGGTTCAATTTCTGGTACCACATGTATACACACACACACACACACACACACACACACACACACACACACACCTGAGTTTAAATAATCTAAAACATAAATTTAAAAAGACAACAATTAGAATTGGAGAGGCTTGGGAGGGACGTGTTGCACAAAGGTAACAGATCTTACTCCAGAAATTGAAAGGTTTGGATATCAAAGGGATTTTGAAATATCTTTGATGGAGTAATAATTTTTAGGAAAAACCCTTCTAGCATCACTCTATTTAATAGTAAATGTATAGCATAATAAAATGTAATAAAATAAATTACATCAAAGTAAGAAATGTAGTAGTTCTTTTTAAAAGCCTAACTTACTACTTTCTTAATTTCATTAAATGAGACAATTAGGGTTTTGCAAAGCAAAATATTAGAATTTCTATATCAACTCTCATGGAATGCTTTAAATTTTTCTCTAATAGCATACATTTTTATATTTTTATTTGTAACATTTTTAGACTACATGGGAAAAAAGGAAGCCTGCAGGTAAGTCCCAGAAGTTCTCATTATAACCAATTGAGGCAAAATACTAGAGTATCAAACTAAACAGAGAAGCAAATATATTTTATAAATGTATACCTCCTATTTTCTCAAGCAAAAAAGTTTACAAATATATCTGAAAGAAGCAGGGTTGTATAAATATACTTAAGTTTTAAAAATATCTATATAATTTAGACGGCTATGTTTTATACATTTGAAATTAAAAAAATATTTTTCATCTGAGAAAGTCCAGTTTTCAGTGTAGATGTTATGCCAATAGGTGACCTGAGTACAGTACATCTACTTGAATTTAGAAACTGGTTCTGTTAAAAGTTTTCAAATTATATTGTCAGTTCCTTTAGACAAACTTGTTTGGGATTGAGGATAATTAGACAAAACTGGTTTCAAACTATACTGGTTTCTGGGAGATATGGGTTGAATTCAACCTGCTCAAGTGTTGACACACACCTTAACACACCTTCTGCAGTTCTGTGGAGCCACTTTTCTGCCCCTTCATCAGCCTGATCATGGTTCAGGATGAACATGCATCCATCCTCTCCCTGACTCTCTTTTTCATTGTGGTTGCTTAGTACTGTTTTAATGACACAGAATGTGATAAAATGAAATACAACAGCACAAAGAAATATATTTAAATTGGGTCTACCTCTCACTTTATACATCTTGTTCTATTTCCCCAAGGTAGTAACTATCAACTTTAAAAAAATTGTGTTCTCATACATGAAAGCAAATTACATATACTGGATTTCTTTTTAGTGTGACACTGAGGATTGAACTCAGGGACATTCTACTTCTGAGTTATAACTTTGGCCCTTTTAATTTTATTTTAGTTTCATTTTTTCACCAGGGTCTTTCTAGGCTGTTGAGAATCTCACTAATTTGCTGAGGCTGCCCTTGAACCTGTGATCCTTCTGTCTCAGCCTCCCAACTACTGAGATTACAGGCATGTGCCTGTAAAGCCAAGCTTATATGCCAAGCTTATATGCTAGATTTTAAAATTAATCCTCTTGTTTCACTTCTGTCACTTTTCATACCAAAATTATGGATCTGCTTTGTTCTTCATAAATAGTGTTTGATACACTATTTCTTGATGCTCAGTAATTTGTTCTTTAGTCCTAAAAACATTTTTGTTATATATGTTTTATTATTAGTACTGATGATACTATAATTCCCATATATTTAATTTAAAAATATGGGCATATCATTTGGATTACATCTTTGATCTGTAATTACTCAAAAGTACAGCATCAGACATCACTTGCTAAAGAAATTTTATTTCTTCCCATACATTCTAAAATTGTGTGCCATCAACTTGTTATTATTTTCACTGTGATAAATAAAAGCATGATGTGCCTATTCCCAAGAACTTTGAGACTTGTTAAGAAGACTGATGACAAATAAATAATTACTGCAGTCTCAAGCAGTAATAGTGCTGTGGAAACAACACACAGAAGGAAATGCAGAGCTTTGAGAGTTCTATTGTAGGTATCCTCGTTAGACAGGTGCCTAAAGAGGAAGGGACAGGTTTCTCTTAATGAGAAGCTAAGATGTATAAAGATACATGGTTTGCCAATATCTGAAAGATGCACATTCTAGTAGGAAACTATACCAATTCCAAGGCTGTGAGATGAGAAGGTATTATTGGAATGTTTAAGGACAGCAAGGAATAGTAAGATGAGAGGAGCAGTGAAGGACAAGTTTGTTAAAAACTGTTGGCAGATAAGCTCTGATTCAGATTGTGAAAGGCCTTTCTTTTCAGAATATGAGCCATATGTCTGCAAAATGCACTGCAAATAATTTTCCTGCTTTGACTTTTGCCTTTGTTTTTGGAAATTTACTTCATATATAAACATTACATTATCAGTCTTATTGTTTCTTCATGACTTCAAATATATCATTTCAAGAAAATCAAAGCTTTTTCCTTTTTCTTTTAAAATGTTCATGACTGTACCATTTTATATTTAAATTTCATCAACATATAGGGTATTTTTTGGCTTACAGAGTAAGGTAAAGTTCAATTTATGTTATCTCATGTGGTTAACCAGCAGCTCTAAGAATATGAACATTATATATGTGTCTAGTAAACTGATTTTTCACCACTAATTGAAACAATAAATTTATTATGCATAACATTTCTTTTTCTTTTTAAATTTTATTTTTATAATATTGATCATATTGACAATGGCATACATTCACAGAGTGCTTGGTATCTTTACCACCCCGCTTTCTTTCCCCTCCACCTCCTAACACTGAGTGTCTAGGTTAATTATGCTACATTCACACTTATACACATATTTGAATGTATCTCTTCCATTAATCAACCTCAGCCGTCTTCCTCTACTACTCTTCCTTTCTAGCTTTGCTGAGGTTTCCCCTCCATTATCTGAGTCCATCTGGTATCCCAAATAATCCCTAGTTTGGACATATTAGAGAAAATATATGTTCTCTTTCTGTGCTTGGCTAATCTCACTTAACATGATATTCTGTAGGTCTTTCCATCTTTTTGCCAATGACATGATTTTGTTTTTGTTTAATCCTGAGTAGAATTCTATTGTGTGTATTTCCCATAATTTTGCAATCCATTCATCTGTTGATGAAGACCTATGTTGGTTCCAGAGTTTGGCTATTACAAGTTATGCTGCTATTAACATGGGTATGCATATGTTACTGTAGATCTCTGATTTCAACCCCTTTGGAAAGATACCCAAGAGTGGTATAGCTGGATCATATGGTGAATCCATTCACAGTTTTCTAAGGAATCTCCACATTTTTCTTCATAGCAGTTAGAATAGTTTACACTACCACCAACAGTGTAAAAGAGTTCCCTTTTTCCTACATCTTCACCAGCATTTGTTGTTATTTGACTTCTTTATATTTGCAACTCTGGAGTTAGATGGAATCTCAGTGTAGTGTTGATTTGCATCTCCCTGGTGGTTAATGATGTTGAATATTTTTTCATGTATCTATTGGCCATTTGTATCTCTTCTTTTGTGAAGTGTCTATTCAATTCAGTTGCCCATTTCTTATATTGGGTCATTTGTTTTGCTAGTGTAGAGTCTTTTAAGCTCTTTGTATATTCTGGATATTAGCCCTCTATCAGAGTGGTGGCTGGTAAATATCTTCTCTCATTTTGTAGGCTTTCTCTTTAGGATTTGATGGGTTTTTTTGATGAGCAGAAATTTTTAGTTTGATGCCATCTCACTTGGTAATTCTTGCTTCAATTTCCTGCACTTTGGAGGTCTTATTGAGAAAGTTACTTCCTGTGCCTCTATGTTGGAGTGTTGACTCTGTGCCCTCCTCTAATAGCTTCATGGTCTCTGGTCTGATTTCAAGTCTTTGATCCATCTCATGCTGACTCCTATGCATGGTTAGAGGTAAGAATTTAGTTCCATCTTTCTACAAATGGATATAGGCAGTTCTCCAAGCTCCATTTGTTGAAAAGGCTGTCTTTTCTCCATCATATGAGTTTGGCCTCTTTGTCAAAGATCAATTGACTATAACTGTGGGGATTTGTTTCTGTACCTTCTGTTCTGTTCCATTGGTCTGTGTGCCTGTTGTTGTGCCAATACCATGCTGTCATAACCACTATTTCTGTATAGTATAATTTGAAGTCAGGGACTGTGATGCTTCCTGCATGGCTCATATTGTTGGGAATTGCTTTTGCTATTCTGGGTCTTTTCTTTCTCCATATAAGATTAATGACTGATTTTCTAGGTCTATGAAGAATATCATTGGTATTTCAGTTGGAATTGCATTGAATTTGTAGGTCACTTTTGGCAGAATGGCCATTTTGATTATATTTATTCTGCCTATTCATAAGCAAAGGAGATATTTTCATCTTCCAAGGTCTTTTTCAATTTCTTTCTTTAATGCTTTATAGTTTTCATTGTAGAGGTCTTTTATGTCTTTGCTTGAGTTTATTCCTAGGTATTTTATTGATTTTGAGGTTTTTGTGAGTGAAATTGTTTCCTTATTTCTTTCATTGTGGATTTATTGTTGGCGTATAGAAAAGCAATGGATTTCTTTAGGTTGATTTTTTATCCTACAACTTTACTGAATTGGTTAATCAGCTCCAGTAGTCTTTTGGTTGAGTTCTTTGGGTCTTCTAGATAATCATGTTGTCTGCAAACAAGGGTAATTTGAATTTTTCTTTTCTATTGGAATTCCTTTTATATCTTTATCTTATTGCTGTGGAAAGAGTCTCAAGGACTATATTGAAAAGGAATGGTGATAGTGGGCATTCTTTTCTTGTTCTGAATTTTAGAGGAAATTCTTAGTTTTTCCCCATTAAATATGGCATTGGCTTTGAGTTTGTTGCATATTGTCTTAATTATGTGAAATATGTTCCTTCTATTCCAGTTTTCTGCAGTGTTCTTAACATGAATGAATGTTGGATTTTATCAAATGTTTTTTTGGTATCTATTGATATGATCATGTGGTTTTTGTACTTAGTTCTATTTATGTGGTGAATAACATGTATTGATTTCATTATGTTGAACCATCCTTGATTTTCTGGGATGAAACCAACTTTTTGTAGTGTACAGTTCTCTTGATATGGTTTTGAATGAGAAGAGCTATTTTTTTTTTGTTTAGAATCTTTGCATCTATGTTCATCAAAGATATTGGTCTGTAGTTTTCTTTTCTTGAGGTTTCTTTATTTGGTCTTGGTATTAATGTGATATGGGCCTAATAGAAGGAGTTTGGGAAACTTCCATCTTTTTTAATTTTCTGGAACAAGTTGTGAAGTATTGGGATTAGTTTTTCTCTGAATGTTTTGTAGAATTCACCTGGAAACTCATCTGTGCCTGGGCTTTTCTTTGATGGTAGAATTCTTATTGCTGTTTCTATTTCTTTGTTTGCTATTGGTTGAACATGTGTAGCTTGCTATGTCCTCTTGGTTCAATTTAGGTAGGCTATCTATATGTGCTTAGAAATCTATCAATTTATTCCATGTTTTCCAGTCTATTGAAGTATAAATTTTCAAAATAGTTTCTGATACACCTTTGAATTTCCACACTATTAGTAGTGATGTCTCCTTTTTCATTTATGATTTTAATAATTTGAGTTCATTCTCATTTTCTTTTGGTTAGGTTTGCCAGGGTTTTGTCAATTTTATTAATGTTTTCAAAGAACCAGATTTCTCTTTGTTGATCTTTTTTACTATTTCTTTATTTTCTATTTCATTTATTTCTGCTCTGATTTAATTATTTCCTACCTTCTTCTGGCTGGCTTTGGGAATAGACTGTTGTTTTTTCTAGGTCCTTGAGTGTGTCATTAGATTGTTTACTTGACAACTCTCTGTTCTTCTTATGTGGCCACTCAATGCTATAAACTTTGCTTTTCACACCTCCTTTAAAATGTCCCATAGATTTTTTTATGTTGTGTCTCTATTTTTATTTAATTCCAGGCATTTCTTTATTTCTCCCCTAATTTCTGATTCTAGCCACTCTTCATTCAATAGCATATCATTTAATTTCCATCTATTTAAATAGTTTCTTTTAGTCTTTTTGTTGTTGAGTTCAGATTTCATTCAATTGTGATATAAAAAGGTGCAGGGAATTATATCTTTTGAATTTGCTGGTGCTTGCTTTATGTCACAGGATATGATCTATTTTGAATAAGGTACCATGGGCAGCTGAGAAGAATGTATACTCTGCTGTTCCTGGTTGAAATATTCTATTTATGTCTATCAGTTCAATTTGTTTTATAGTTTTCTTTAGTTCTGAAGAGTATTTACTCATCTTTTGACTTGAAGATTGATCTAGTAGTGTTAGTGGTATGTCAAAGTCTCCCAAAATTATTGTGTTTGTTTGAGATCTGAAGTCCTGAATTCCACATTTAGGCTATGAATGTCTTTGTCTGTAAGGTGAGTTTCTTGCAAGCAGCATATATTTGGGTGATGTTTCATAATCCACATTACCAATCTATTTCTTTTAATTGGTAGGTGAAGTCCTTTGACATTCACATTATTATTGAATTATAATTTTTGTTTCCTGACATTTTGGGTTTTATCTTCTGTTTGATATAATATTATTTCTTCTTTGCTTAGTTGACCCACTGATCACATCCATCTTTTTTCTGGTTCTAAAATTTCTTCTTTTTCTTTTTTATGGTTTATTTTTAAAGTATTTTTTGTAGTGCTGGCTTAGTATTCATAATTTTTTGAGATTCTCCTTATCTTGAAACACTTTTGTATCTCTGTCAGTTTTGAATAATAACCTTGCTGGATATAGCAATTTTGATTGGAACTTGTTTTCTTCCTGGGTTTGGATTACATCATAACAATCTCTTCTGGAATTCATGACTTCGGTTGTAAAGTCTGGAGTTATTTTTAGTGTTTTTCTCTGTATGTTACCCATTCTTTTGTTCTCACTGATTTTGAGATCCTTTCATTAGCCACTATGTTGATCATTTTGATTATTCCATGGCATGGGGAGGTCCTTCTTTGATCTTAACACTGTTCTGTATGTCTCTTGTACATGAATGTCCAAATCTCTTTCCAGTTTTGCAAAATCCTCTGAAATTATTTCTCTGAAGAGATTATGAATACCCTTGGTTTGTGCCTCTATCCCTTTTTCAATGCCTTTTATCACTAAGTTAGGACATTTCATATTGTCTCATAGTTGTTGGATTTTTAGGTTCTGTTGTAATGTCTTCTGTGTGCTGTTGACTGTGCTTTCTACTATGAATGAACTGTTTTCTAACAGTGATATTCTGTTTTTCATTGAATCTAATCTTTCAGAATTTCTTTCTACTGCTGTGTTCATTTCATTTATTGATTCTTTCATTTCATTCCAGGCCTCTTTCTGATTTCTTTCCTTTTTTTTTTTTTAACAGTACTGGGGATATGACCCAGGGGTATTTCTTTGTCTTTTTATTTTTTGAAACAAGATCTCACTGAGTTGTGAAGGGCCTCATTAAGTAGCTGAGGCTGTCCATGAACTGTGATCCTCAGGTCTCTGCCTCCTAAATGCTGAGATTACAAGCATGCACTACAGTGCCCAGCCTAATTCTTTTTTAACGTCTCCATTTTCTCTTTCATTTCCTGTACACTTGCTGTGAGGACTTTTATCATATTGAATATCAAGATTCAGAATTCTCCTAGTATTCACGATTTCCCTTATTTCCTTACTATTCCTCATTTTCGTATTTTCTGAGTTCTCAGTTTTGTTTTTCTGTTGTCTTGGTGTCTTCTTACTTTTTTGTGTGAGTCTGGATGATCTGATCTAATCTTAGCAGTTGAAATTTTGAGATGTCAGCAGGTTTTTGTAAGCAGTATTTTTTTTTCAATTGTGAATATTGGGTAAGGGGGAAGGAGTTGGCGTGATGGGTACAGGAGTTGGGTAAAGTAAAGTAGAGGATATAATTAAGTTGAGTAAGAATTTAAGAATAGTAAAGTAATATCTGGTTGAGAATGAGAGAAGGCAAGATAGTAGGATTCTTATAGTTAGTATAGAGTCTTTATTTATGGAGATATGAAATCACTTGAATATAAAGCAAAGTTATACAGTAAGGGAAACAAGTTTTGAGAGAGGAGAGAAGATATGCTAGTGGAAGAAAGCTTATAAAAGGAACAGGGGAGGGAGCAAACATGTATAAAGTAACAAAACAAGTAACAAAAATTAACAATTATAAATCAAAGACAATAAACCAAACAAAAGAAAATACAAAGAACTAGTGACTATGAGAAAGGAAGAAAAAAAATATAGTCCTGCTAATTTACATATGTAGGGCTATAGGGCCTGGGCCTCTATAATGTCTGTATGTCTGCTTACTGTAGTATATTCTAGAATATATTCCAATGTCTCTCAGTTGCTTCATAACAGACTGTCAGCTTTTGGACCCACTTCATGAGTGTTTGTGCCCCTTTCTACCCTCTGATAGCTCTGTGCTCAGATGTCAGGACATCAGGTGCCACTATAAATGAGTTCTGTGTAGGCACCAGGATCCCTGTTTTTCCACCCTGGGCTCTGCACTTTCTGGCCCTGGTCTCACCACTTTCTCTGGCCCTGGGATCCTTGCCCTCTGGCCTTGGATCCACATTCTCCCATTCTCTGGCCTTTTGCTTTGTGATTTCGGGCACTCAGCTCTGCTCTTCTGGCATAGGATCTTCTCTTTCCAGGCCTGGGCTCTGTGCTTTCCCAGGCTGGGCTCTGCACCTTCTTATCCTGGCCCTGAGCCTCCCTACTGCACTGGCGGAGGGTGTCCTGTGTAATTTCAGAGGGACTCCCTGTGACCCTGTGCCAATACTGCACCATGGGCACCATGTCCTTTCCTATGTCTCTGGAGGTTCTAACTGGACTACCTCAGGAATAGGCCACCAAATCTTAGCTGGCCAGGGCTGTTCTGGGCAGTTATATTCTGAGTAATGCACGGCAGTTACCTTGCCATCTTGTGGACTTTGTCATTGTCTTCTGTATTCAGTTTAACAAAAATACTTTTATTTTTATTTTTTTCTTCTTTCTTTTTTTTTTTTTTTGTGATACTGGGGTTGGAACCCAGAGGCTTTTTATCTCCAGGCTATACTCCCAGACCTATTTTATATTTTATTTGGAAACAGGATCTCATTAAGTTGTTGAGAGCCTTACTAAGTAGCTGAGGCTGGCTTCCAATCTGTGTGATCCTCCTGTCTCACCCTCCCAAGCACAGGGATTACAAGCATGCACAACCACGCCTGGCTAACAAAAATACTTTTAATGCAACAAGAACACCTATTTAAACTATTGCTACATTTTATTACTTGTTATTATGTGACTGAAATAATCAATTCTCATCCTTTCTTTTCACAATTTTTCTTCCTGTTTTTACATGTTTTATTTCTAAATGACATTTGGAATCACCATTTCAAGTTTAAAACTGGTCAGTATGTTGCAGTGTTTTAGACATTTAAATTTTATCTTTATGTCAATAATGATTTGGGTTTAGTTATTAATTATGCTGTGTATTTCATTCAAATTTGTGAGTTTAATTCATTTATTTTCCATTTCTTAAAATTTGCAAAAAATATTTGTTATATTTTATACATCTTTGAGTTTAATATATGATAATTTATACTTTTTTGTTAACATTCAGGCTATGAAAAAAATGAAAGCACATTGAAAGTAGTTTTTCTAAATATGCTCATCTGAACCATTCTATAAACATATCCTTGATCTAATATTCAGTGGATCATGGTGCTCTACACTAGGTTTTTATTTTGGTAAAAAAAAAAAAAATTCCCATTAATGCTTCATGAGTTTCTATACATACAGAATTTATCTCATTGTTTTGGGGATGATTAAAATCATTTTCATTCATAAGTTTATTCAAAGCAAACCATTATTACCTCTTTTGAAATTGTTGAAAAGAACATGACTTGAACTAATTTAATTATCAATATGACCAATTTATATTTATATCTTCTTGTTCTTCAATTAATTTCAAAAGATTTGGTTTCATTCTATGGGGAAATTGCAAGTAAAAATCTTTTTTATAACTAAATATAAGATAGTATTTATTTATTTTTATGGTATTATTTAACATTTAATTTCTCACTGTTGAATTTGTCTTTATAATATACATTCCAGGACCCTTTCAAAGCTCTGCTTACAATAGTTGTAATCCACTAAAATCTTGAGTAATTGAGTAACACATGTTTTGTGTACTTTTTTTAAAATTTATTTTATTGAAAGTAAATGTTATATATTTAATCTGTATTTGGTGCCCTCTACCCCCACCCTCGTTTCCCTTCCCCCCTCCTGATACTTAATACCCAGGCTAACCTTGCTATATTCATACTTTTACACCTATTTGGAAATAGCCACTCATCAGTCAAGTTCAGCCTCCTTCCTCTCTTAGTTTTCCATTCAAACTTTGCTGAGATTTCCCTTCCATTATCTGGAGTCCCTCTGGTATCTCCAATGCTCACTCGTTTGGGCATATTAGAGGAAATATGTCCCTTCTCTTTCTGTGTTTTGTTGATCTCACTTAACATAATGCTTTCCAGCCCTTACATCTTCTTACAAATGACGTGATTTTGTTCTTCTTTATAGCTGAATAGAATTTCATTGTGTGTATTTCCCATAACTTTGCAAACCATTCATCTGTTGATGGGGGCCTAGGTTGTTTCCAAATTTTGGCTATTACAAATTGTGCTGCTATAAACCTAGGTATGCATATGTTGCTGTAGTTCTTTGTTTTCAAGCACTTTGGAAAAATACCCAGGAGTGGTAAAGCTGGATCGTATGGTGGATCTATTCCCAATTTTCTAAGGAATCTCCACACAGATCTCCATAGTGGCTGAACTAGTTTGCACTCCCACCAACAATGTAAAAGAGTTCCTCTTTCCACATATCCTAGCCAGCATTTATTATTGTTTGATTTCTTTATGCTTGCCAATCTGACTGGGGTTAGATGGAATCTCAGTGTAGTTTTGATTTGCATCTCCCTGATGGCTAATGATGAAGAACATCTTTTCATGAATCTATTGGCCATTTATATCTCCTCTTTTGCAAAGTGTCTATTCATTTCAGTTACCCATTTCTTGATTGGGTTGTTTGCTTTGCTAGTGCAGAGTCTTTTGAGCTCTTTGTATATTCTGGATATTAGCACCCTATCGGAGTGGTGACTGGTATAGATCTTCTCCCATTCTGTAGGCTTCCTCTCTAGGTTCTTGATGGTTTCCTTTGATGAGAAGAAGCTTTTAGTTTGATGCTATCCCACTTGTTGATTCTTGCTTTAATTTCCTGAGCCAGTGGTTACTTCCTCAGATCGTTTCCAAAAAAACTTCTAAGAACAAATAAAACATAATTATATTGATAAATATCTATTTTGGCTATTCTGCTGTTGTTGTTGTTGTTGTTGTTGTTGTTGTTGTTGTTGTTACGAGTAAATTTAAGGACTGACTTTTCTATGTCTGAGGAGTAACCTTGGTAATTTAATGACTATTATGCTGAATCTGTAGATCACTTTTTTTTTTCACTATATTTTTTATTGGTGCACTGTATTCATACATCATAGTAGGATACATACTTTTGTATACATACATGCACACTTTTCCCAGTCAGCCCCCACCCAATCCCCACCCCATTCTCTCCCTATCCCTCCCTCCCATGCTTGGCTTAGTAGTTGACATCTAGTATTATGGTAATTTATCTAAAATTAAAAATGATAATCTCACATAACAGTTTCATTTGTCTGATACCAAGCTTTTGATGACTTAAAGATAACATTTCAATATTTCTTTTTGCTTTCTTTCTTACCAGAGAATATTTTTTTCTATTTTTTAGGTGAAACTATCATATATTTATATATTTATTTTTCAGAAAAAAATCTATCCTAATATGGAATATGGAGTCTAGGTACCCAAAACGATCTTGAAAAAGAACAAAGCTAGAATATATATATTTTCTGATTTCAAACCATATAAAGCTACAATAATTGAAACAGTGTAGTACTATTCCAAAGGCAGATATATAAACCATTGGAGTTAAATAAAAGCCTAGAGCTAAATTCTTCCCTATATTGTCAAGTTATTTTTGACAAGGTTTCCACGAACATTTGGTTGTGGAAATGATAATCTTTTAACTAAATATTGTTAAAAAATAATAATTACATGGAAAAGAATAAAATTGGACCCTTACCTAATCCCATATACAAATATTAACTCAAAATAGATAATAGACCTAAATATAAATCTTAAGACTATAAACTTTTAGGAGAAAATCTGGGTCATAAAACCTCACAACATTGAAATTGGCAGTGATTTCTTGGTTATGATTTCAATGGCACAGGCAACAGAGGAGTATACAGACTCCCTAAAAAATAAAAAAAAATTGTATATCCAAAGACAATGTAAACAGAGTTAACAGTTACTAATAGAATGGGATAAAATATTTCCAATTGCTATATCTGAAGGTATATTAATATTCCAACTAGAAATCCTAAAAATTAACAACAATAAAGGCAAACAATACCATTTAGAGATAGGTAAAAGACTAACATAAATAATGAATCTCCACAGATAACCAATCTTAATTGTCTGTTGGATGGAAACTCTTGTTTCTCTGGTTCTGGTGTGTGTTACCTATTTCTTCTTTGTAGTTAATCTCTTTGAGTATTTTCTCTAGCGCTGGTTTTGAAGACATAAATTCCTTCAGTTTCTGTTTGTCATGGAAGCTTCTTATTTTTCCATCTAATTTGATAGAAAGTTTTGCTGGGTAGGAAATTTTTGGCTGGAAGTTGTTTTCTTTCAGAGTTTGGAATATGTTACTCCAAGCCCTTCTGGCTCTCATGACTTGGTTTGGGAAGTCTGGAGTGATTCTAATTGGTTTGCCTCTGAATGTCACTTGGCCCTTTGTTTTTGTTGCCTTTAAGATTCTCTGCTTGGCTTCCACATTGGTCATTTTGACAATTATGTGGCGTGGGGATCCTCTTCTCCGATCCTGTCTAAAGGGAGTTCTATAAGTTTCCTGGACCTTTGTATCAACCTCTTGCTCTATGTTTGGAAAATTTTCTACTATCACTTCTTTGAAGAGATTGTTGATCCCTTTGGTTTCACTTTCTTTTCCCTCCTCTATTCCAATTATTCTTAGGTTAGCTCTCTTAAAATGGGCCCATATTTCTTCAATATCAGATTCCTGTTGTCGGATATTTTTTTCTAGATTAGAAACTATGAGTTCATTTTTGGATTGCTCATCTTCTAAGAGCGAGATTCTGTTCTCCATGTGTTCTAATCGGTTGTTTGTGCTTTGAATTGAGGCCTTTACTTCATTAATTGCATCCTTTATCTCTTTTTGTCTCTCTCTGAGTTCTTTTCGAAGCACCTCTATTATTCTACAGTTATTTTCCTGATTTGATCTTCTAGAAATCTCTGATTTTCTGTTTTATCGGGTTCTGATGTTGTGGGGTTGTGGGCATTAATTGCTCCAGTATTATTCCTCTTTCCCATGATTTCGGATGTTTGTGCCTTCTCTGGGTTCTTCCCTTGGGTCACTATGACTTCCCTTAAGGTGTTCTGGATCTCGAGTCAGTAGTATCTCAGACCCCACTACTCCTTTACTGGGTTTTATCACAGAGTCTCCGACCCAGAGAGTCGATAGAGGCTGCTTTAGACTGTGGGGGGTGCCAGGTTGCACGTTCTCCTATGGTGTGATATCTCTGCCACCGCCACTCCCCCACTGGGTCAAGTCCCAGGGAGTACAGTACTGGGATTTCTCCTCTGTGGCCCACAATTTGACTCACTGTTCTTGAGTACGCAGATGTAGCTGTACTGGCCTCGCTGAATTCGCTGCTGCTGCAGCCGGTGGCAATATGGCGCCGCTGCTACGCCCTCGGCTATGGGGCTGGCGTTTTTCTTCTTGATTTTGATTTCTACTCTGAATCCCTGCAGCGTGTGCTGAGCTCGGCCACTGGGAGCTTTAGATGCTCTCTGCGCGGAGAAATCCCACCTGGCTGTTCCACAGTGGCTCACCTCCGCTTGCTGTGGCCGGTGCCGCCGGCAGTATGGCGCTGCTGCCGCGTCTGCTGCGTCCTCCGGCGCAAGGCCGGTTATCTCCTCTGTGGCTCTGTTCTCAGTCCGCTTTCTCTCTGGAGCCTGGTGATTTTTTGTTTCACTGGTGATGGTGTTTTCTGGCTATGAAAGGCGCTGATTTTGTGGTAATGGAGATTTGTTGTTAGCGGGGCTTTTCTCGGTCGCCATCTTCCCAGAAGTCTCTGTAGATCACTTTTAAAAGGATGTCTGTTTTGATAATATTTATTCTGCCTATTCAAGAATATGGAAGATCTTACAATCTTCTAAGGTCTTCTTCAATTTTTTTTCAATGTTTTATAATTTTCTTTGTGGAGGTCTTTTATCTTCTTGGTTCGGTTTATTTCTAAGTTTATTTATTTATTTTTTTTGTAGAATATCATGAATGGAAGTATTTTCTGGATTTTTTCCAGTGGATTTATGGTTAGCATATAGGGAAGCTTCTAATTTTTTAAGATTGATTTTGTATCCAGACACTTTGCTGAATTTGCTGATCAGTTTTATAAGCTTTATGCTTGAGTTTGTTGAGTCTTCTAAGTGTAGTATATCATCTGCAAATAGGGATGTTTTAGTTCTTTCTTTCATATTTATACTCCTTTGATTTTTTCTCTTGCCTTATTTGTCTGGCTAGAGTCTCAAGAGTCTATTGAAAAGAAGTGGTGATAATGGACGTCCTTGTCTTGTTCCGGAAAATTATTGAAGTTTTTCATTTAATAAATATTGGCTTTGCACCTATTGTATATCGCTTTTATGATGTTGATGTATGTTACTTCTATTTTTTATTTTCTGCAATGCTGTTAGAATAAATGGATGTTGGATTTTGTGGAATGTTTTTTCAGAGTCTATTGAAATAATCATATGATTTTTGTCTTTGGTTTTGTTTATGTGATGAATTACATGAAGTTTGAGATGTGTCATTAGGTTATTTATTTGATGAATTTTTTGTTGTTCTTCTTATGTGGACACATAGTGCTCTGAAATTTTCTCTTAATTCTGCTTTCAATGTGTCCCAGAGATTTTGATATGCTGTGGCCCCACTTTTATTTGTTTCTAGGAATTTCTTAATTTCACCCCTTATTTTCACTATGACACATTCCTCATTTAGCAGTATGTTTTTTAGTCTCCATGTGTTTATGTGCTTACTCTGGGTCTTCTTATAGTTGATTTCTATTTTTATTTCATTGTGTTCTGAAAATATACAGGAAAGTATATCACATTTTTTAATTTGCTAGTGCTTTGTAGGTTACTTTGTGACTCAGGATTTGGTATGTTTTAGAGAAGGTTTTATGAGCAGCTGAGAAAAATGTGAACTCTGCTGTAGTTTGGTAGGATATTTTGTCTGTGTCTAATAGGTCCACTTGGTCTTTGGTGTTCTTTAGGTCTGAGGCATCTTTACTGACCTTTTGTTTAGAAGAAAAGGAATGTTGCCGGGCATGGTGGTGCACACTTGTAATCCCCACGCTTGGGAGGCAGAGACAGGAGGATGGTGCTGGTTCAAAGCCAGTCTTGCTGGCTTAAGGGACCCTGTTTCTAAACAAAAGAATTAAAAAAATAGGTCTGAGAGTGTAACCCAGAGGTAGAAATGTTTCCGGGAACCCCAGTACCACAAGAAGAAGAAGAAGAAGAAGAAGAAGAAGAAGAAGAAGAAGAAGGAGAAGGAGAAGGAGAAGGAGAAGGAGAAGGAGAAGGAGAAGGAGAAGGAGAAGGAGAAGGAGAAGGAGAAGAAGAAGAAATGGAATGTTAACATTTCCTAGTATTTGGATCTATGTGTGATTTAATGTCACAACGAGTTTTTTGGGTTTTTTTTTTAAAGTGGTTGTACCTATATTTGGGGCACAAATGTTGATGAGCATTATTTCTTCTTGCTAGATTATTCCTTTAACCTGTAAAAAGTTAACTGTTTTTAATTTTTGATAAAGACTTGGGCTTGAAGTGTAATTTGTGTCTTATAATATTTATATCATATTTGCTATTTCTGCTTGTCTTTGAGTTCTATTGACATAGATTATCAGCATTGGCATGGATTAGTAGCCCTTCCACTTTAGTTTTTGAGTGTCCTTATTTTTAGGTTGTGTTTCTTGTAGGCAGCATATAGATTCTGTTTTTTATTTCAATTTTTTACCTTATTTGTTTTTATTGGGAAGTTGAGGCTATTTGAATTCAGCATGATTATTGAGAAATGATTGTTAATTTCTAACATTTTAAGTTTTAACTTCTGTTTCAGGTAGTTTGTCTTCTTTGCTTAGTTGTTTGATGGAAATTATTGTTTCTCTGGTCCTGGCATTTATCATTTTTTCTTCTTTGCAATTTATCTCTGAGTATTTTCTGTAGTTCTGGTTTGGGAGACATGAAGTTTTTCAGCTTCTATTTGTTGTGGAAAACTTTTATTTCCCTTTCAAATTTGAGAGATATTTTTGTTGGGTAGAAAACTGGGGGCTGCAATTTGTTTTCTTTCAGAGTTTGAAATATGTTGCTCCAGGCCATTCTAGCTTTCATAATTTGGTTTGGGAATTCTAGACTGATTCCAATTTGTTTGCCTCTGAATGATACTTGGTGTTTTACTTTTGTTGCCTTTAAGTTTTTCTCCTTGGCCTTTATGTTAGTCAGTCTGACTATTATGTGGCATGGTGAACCTTTTCTCTGATCTTGTCTGAAGGAGTTTCTACAAGTTTCCTATAACTATGTATCAACTTCTCTTTCTGTGTTTGGAAAATTTTCTGATATAACTTATTCGAAAAAATTGTTTATCCATTTGGTTTCACCTTTTTTTTTTATCTCTTCTCTGCCTATTATTCTTAAGTCGGCTCTTTTAAAATCAGTCTATATCTCTTCAATGTCCAATTCATGGTGTCAAAATGTTTTTTCTAAATTATATATTGTGTATTCATTTTTGGAGTGGTCATCTTCTAAGTGCAAGAATCTATTTTTCATATAGTCTAACCTATTGTTCATATCTTATATTGATACCTTCACTTCAGTGATTGCATTGCACTTCACTTTTTTCAGAGCTCTTTCTTATTCTTGTTTGAGGTATCAAATTCTTTATTTGTTCTTCTATTTATTTCAGGCTCTCTCTAAATTCTTTTTGGAAATTCTGTATTATTTCTACTGTTAAATTTCTTAATTTTTCTTTTTGTGATCTCTGCAATTCTGTGTTGTAGGGTACTGTTATTTGGAGTTGTGGGAGCTTATTGCTTCCTTTTTATTCCTTCTCCTGATTTCAGGTTTCTTAAGTTTGTATCTTTGCTTTTGATAGCTTGCTCTTATGCTGTTCGTGTCAGGAGGTACATACAAGGGCAAGTTGTATTGTATTGAATGGTGAAGGTTGAGTGAGGAGAAAAGTGATGAAGTAGTAAATGCAAGAATAGGATAAAGAGATAAGAGAATAGATATGTATGAGAAAACAATTTTATAAAAGGGATGGGGAAGAGAGCATAATAAACAAGCACAAATACACAAAACAAAAACAAAACAAAAACACAATTAAAAAGAATCCTACAAATATATGAATACTGAGCAGACTTGACCTCTGCTGTCCTCTTGGGTCTACATGGATTCTTTTAGCTGCTTAAAGTTTACATTCTATAATACATTTTCAAGCACGTTCTAAGCACTCTCATTTTCTCTCTTACCTATAATAATTATGTCAGTTTACAACCCTGATTTTTGGTCTTCAAAGATTGGGAGCCTGACCTGGTTTATCTCTATGCCTGTGCAGGCACCAAATGCCACTGACACTTTTTCCACTGTAAGCCTGGGTCTCTGAGTTCTCAAAAAATTTCTGTATGAGACTCTCTCAGTCTCTGCAGGAGGCCAGTATCATTGCGGCTGGGTCTAATGTTTAGCACAAATCTCCACACTTTCCACAGACTTGAGTCTGTGTTTCTCTCAGGCTGCAGAGGTGGCATGTGCCACTGGGACCTGCCCCAGTGTATATTTATGAGTCTTGTTTTCAACACCTACTGCTGGGTTGGTCTAATTTCTTCCTAGTCATCATAATTGAGTGGTCTCTAGCAATTTCTGGAGGCCTTACTAGGTCTCTCAGCCTTGGGGTCTAGAGATCTTTTTAACTAATTTGCTTTGGGGGCTCTCTGTTAATCTATGCCTCTGGTGTTTCAGACAGCAGATTCCACCCCTACCTTCACCAGGGTGAACTATAAAGTCTCAGGCCCTGGAGTTTATCACTTCCAGTGTGAGTCCCTATGTTGCTGGGCAGTCTCCTGTGGGCACAGCTGGTTCAGTGCTGTTGAGTGTTGTTATGGATCTCTGGAGGGTGTGGTGAGCCTGGCTGCTGCTGCTGTAGGTTGTAACCAGGGTCCATGCATGAGGAGCTGACCACTTACAATTCCAATGAGCTGCAGCCACTTAGCTTCAAGTCATTGGCTCCCTTTGCTGGGGGTCTCTGGAGGCCATAGTGCCAGCACTCCCAGTGTGATGAGGCAAGATGGTGATACCAGGGCTGCTGCAGCCACAGCCTGTTGGAGGGAGACAGGTTACTTTTCTGTTCTTTCTTCTGCTTTCTAACATGGTGAATGTCTGCAGAAGTGTGCTGCTTTCCATGGTTGCCATCTTCCTGGAAGTTTTCCAAATATGTACTATTATTTTTAACTTTTCAGTTAAAAATAAGAGTACAGAAAAATAGGTAATGTGCAGTTGCAAAAATTGCACAGAAAAGTTTCATGAACTTTTCACCTAGTTTACTCACACTGGTTATACCTTGGTGTTAACCTAGATTTTGTTGCTATAACAAAATACCTGAGGCAGGGAAATTTATAAAGAGAGGATATTTATTATTTATTTATTTGGTGGTACTGGGGATGGAACTCAGGGCCATTATACATCCAAGCTACAACCCCTGCCCTATTTTTTATTTTTTATTTTGAAACAAGATCTCACTAAGCTGTGGAGGGCCTCAATAAGTAGGTGAGGGTGACTGTAAACCATAAGCCTCCTGTTTCAGTCTCCCAAGTACTAGGGTTACAAACATGTGCCACTATGCCTGGATAGTAAAGGATATTTATTTACCTCATGGTTTGGAAGATAAAAGTCTAACATAAGGTGGCCCTATCCTCTTGGCCTATGGTGAGAGATCCCCCTGGCTGCATTAGGATAAATGGGTGCATATAGAAGGATACAATCTCATGGTGAGGCAGGAAGCCAGAAAGATTCAGAGTTCAGTCTTGGTATTTTATAACAACTCACTCTCATAAGAACTAACTTACTTCATAAGAAAACATTAATGCATCCTGAAAACAGAGTCCCCAGTGACCTAACTACCTTATAGTAGGCTCCACCACTTAAAGGTTTCACCACCTTTCAGTATCACCATACTGAGTACCAGGTCTCCCACATATATAAAATCCTTTATAAACAAACAAATACAAATCACCTCCATTTTACAAATAAAAATATTCTATCTACACTAGAAAAAATTTAGTAATTAACAGTAATAAATTTTATTTTTCTCATATTCTTTTCTTTGTGTATCTTAAATGGTTTTATGCCATTAGTGTTGTTTGAGTTAAAATAGTAAAACTAATAGAGTTAATTTTTATAGCTATTTTTATTGTTATTTTATTTTTCTTTACTTCACTCCATTTACATATCCTACAAATATAAAATAGGTCTTTCTCTGTATAATGTAATGTTTTTAGACACATAATTTAACTTAATTTTAATACATAACCTAATATTTTAGGGGGCAAATTATGTCCTACCTCTCTTTTTCTCCAAGTTTATATAACTAAAGGGATATTTTAACAAATAGCAAACAATTATGCACCGAGTCTTGAATTGTAGAAAAGGATAATATAGCAGTGCAATTTAAAACTTGATCTTGGCTGCAGTTGGCTGAGCATAAAAGAAAATATATGACCTGCTAAAGAGGCATAGTAAGCCTGTAGCACATAGTACATCACTGCTGAAGCAGGAAAAGGTATTAGAAAATGTTTTTGCTATGAATGTAGTTTGCTATCTGCTACTACAATCCCAGTCAGACTTTCTCTTAACCATGACAACACTAAAGCATAATCAATGATCCTCTAATAACAGTCACTCAGGCACTGTACATGGTATGTGCTTGATGCTAACTTATAAGAGGTAATGTTTACCTTGTCTGAAAAACCATTCTGCCAAATAGTCATCAAACAATAACTTGTCTCCGGGAATGCCACAGATTGTAAATACCAAAGCTACTTAAGAGTCTGTACACATTAAAAACATCAACATAACCCAATTGTAAATACTATCTGCTAGTTATTATGCAACCATTTATATAATTGTGATTTTGAAAAAAATTATCTATGATGTGATTAGCCAATAGAGGCATTAAGACTCTACCCAAAAAACCTTTTTGTGGTCCAAAAAGTTATTTTGAAGCAAAAATAATAACTTTTATGATTTAGAAAGAGAATCTTTTGACTAAGTATGCCATGATCTGAGTTTAACTTGAGCAGAATATCTGTATACATATTTGTGACTAAGGTATGCATGACATCATGAAATAGAACTAGAAGAAGAAATTCAAAAGGGTTATCTGATCCAGTTGTGTACAAGTTGGGTGACTGATAAGCTCACAAGTGGAAAAACATATAGTGTTGATGCTCATTTACCCACTCAACAAACCTAAATTATACACATCTTTTACTTATGAGGGGACTCATTAGGTGCCAGAGCTATATAGGAGGACTCTTATCTAGTCCTAAAAGAGTTGAAAATCTAGGAAGGAATGAAGAGTCTAAGAGTAATCAGAGTCAATTATTTCTGTACTCTGGAATGATTTTTTTTATAAGGTGCTCATCTAAGTAATTGGTTGTTTTTGTTTTCATAAAAAAGATATGCTACCAAAAATTTACTACTATTGTAGTAAATAGTAAAAAAGAGTAGAGGTCAGAAAATGGTAATTTTTAACTTGGAGGCAACTGGTAAAAGGCAAAGCCATAACAAAAGACTATTTATGTCCAATAGGAAAATCTCAAAGTAGGTAGTCAAAATCTTAGAGACACATTTGGTGAAAAAAGTTTGAGTGAACTTTGCCAAATTGCCACCAAATATGAGACTTCACAAAAATCAATTAAACTGCTCTTATATCCATATCCAGAGACAGCTGTTCTAGCATAGATTGAGCTGTGTTTGTATGGTTTATTATGGGCCACAGAGTCTAACAGGAGAGAATATAACTAGGTAAAGAACACAAGATAAAGGTCTCAGTGGGGCCAAGGGGTTTCTCTTTGGTTAAGGCTTTACCAGTGTATTAACTGAGAGGTACTACTAGCATATTTTATAAAGATTTCCTACTACTGTAGTAGTTTTCACTTATTAACAAGGGATATTTTCCAAAACCTTTAAAAGATGCTTGAAACTACTATTGCAGGCACTTTGAGGTCTGACTTCAAGGTCTGTTGAGGGAGGATGGAGAGCAAAGAGGGCCCAAAAACTATGGAAAGAAAGAGGAATTCCCCTGTTCATAACACTGTCCCAAGATGATCCACCAATGAGCAGCATACACCTGTACCCCCTCTTTCCTTGCCTCACAAAAAGCCCCTAGTCTAAGGAAAGTGGCTCCTAACTCTTGTGGACTCTCTTTCAGTCCCTCTCAGGTTTTACTCCAATTCAAAAGCCTGTTCTGGTTTGTCAAGTTGTGTTTTCTTTATCTTTGTATTTCTTAACATTAATGGTGCTGAAACCCAGAAACTGAAATGGCAGCTAAGTCTCTTTTGCCTGAAAATATTTTGTCTAGTCACCCTTCAGAGGAAAAATGCCCCTCCCCTCCTTTCATTCCTTCACAGGGCTCCAGATCAGAAGGCCATTTTAATGGTTTCAGATGTAATTGTCTAACACCCACCAGATTTGTTTTTGGTAAGTTTTTCCTCTGTCTGTCTTTTGTAGGAACTGAAAAGCCTCCAAAGTCCATATATTTCCCCTGTCCCTGAAACTTCCTTATACCTATCCTGAATCACTCGCCCTCAGATACCCAGTTCTCACTGGGCTTTGGGCTCTGGCACATCTTCCTGAACCATGCAGATTTCTGTTCCTGGCCCTTCCCATCTGCCTGGTGGATGGCCCATGCAGACACTGTAGCTTTAAAAATGCCATGTCTGTTTTCCTGTACCTTGATTATAAACCTATGGGTTCCAAAACCTCAAAGGTACACCTCGAGTCCCAGTTGACATGCCTTTTAAAACATCTTTCCATCTTGGGATTAAAAAGGAAGCTTAAACCAAAATGCTTTAATTTTTACTGTAATACAGCCTGGCTTTAACATAGATTTTCAAATGTGACCTAATGGCCTGAAAATAGGACATTCAAACACAGAATCCTATAAGATTTTTGTCGGGGTCCAGCCCTAGCAAGAGTTGAGGTTTGTAGATATGGGCAAGGTAGAATGCGAGGTCCCCCACAGCAGTGCAGCATAATGGTGAATTAATTGATCAGGAATCCACAAAGGTGCTTGAGCATCCTGTGGAAAAACAAAGGCATGCCCTTGGCCAAAGGTTAATAAAATATCAGGTTTTGTTTCAGAAGAGAGCAGAGGTGCTTGCTCTCAGGTAGCCACTCTAGTGGCCAGACAGACTGCCTCATGAGTTGGATCTAAGACATCTTTAAAAAGATTCCATAGAGAAAAAGCTTTTACAGGGATACTTTCTAGTCCATGATTAGTATAATATAGTTTCATTTCTTTTCCTAACTTGTTCCATGTTTCTAAGTTTAAAATTACTTCTTCAGGAAAACAAAGAGAACATTCTTGTAGAAAGGAAAGAAAGTGCCTAAGTTGCTTAGTAGAAACTGAGATACCGCTTTTCTTTAACACATGCTTAGCAATATCAATGGAGAGACTTCTTTCTTTTGAATCAGTATGTCCCATCTTTAACATAATTGCCCTTCTTTACCTGCTTTATGAAGACAGGGGGTCTGCAGCACCCTTGAGCAATCTACCTGACTCCCTGAAATTGAGGGGTGATTACTCACCAATCGTTCCCCACGTTGGGCACCACTATGTTGGGGTCCAGCCCTAGCAAGAGTCGAGGTTCGTGTGTTGGTGAGAGAAGCTTAAAGCTGGTCTCGTGTGAGAGTGTCTTCTCTCATTCGACTTCGACTCTCCTCTCACCAACACACAAACCTTGACTCTTGCTAGGGCTGGACCCCAACAGATTTTGTTAACTTTATTATCCAGAGCATCAAGAGGAAGAAGTTGTTCTATCTCTGATTTCTTTCTATTCTGCTTGTCTTTGAGCATGCTCTCTGACAGTACTTTCCCTGCCAGGTCCTCCTCCTCAATGCTAAGCTTCCAAAACTAATATTGAATTCTTACAGCCCAGAAGAGTCCCTACCTCCATGCCATCTACCTGGGGACTCCATACCTTCTAATTCTTCCTCAAGCTCCTCCCCTGGCTCCCTCAACCTCTTTTTACCCATCCCCATCCTGCCAACTTCAGTCCTGCCCACTTTCCAGTTTGCTTGAGCCTGCTGTCAATTCTGTTTCTGGTAACTTCTGTTGAGCCATGTTTTGCCACTTTTCACATGTCTGGTGCTTTGAAGTAATCCATGAAGTTTACATTTTACATGCCAACAAAGCTAGGTCACAAAATAGAGAAGGGAAATAAAGACACTGATTGCAGCCAGTATCGCTGTGTACAATCTCTAAGAGCAAGGCATGAGGTTCTTGTTCCTTTATGGCTTTAAAATGTGACATGGAGAGTCACTGTGATCTTAGGGCTTTAATTGCTTATATATAATTTTAGGACTAAACACATTAATTGCTTCTAAATCCATACTATGAGTTAACATCAAGGTAAAAGAGAGGGATTGAGGAGTTCTGAAGTTTAACAGGCAAAGTTATATTTTTTCCCTGGGTGCCATTGTAGCATTTGGGGTCTGACTACCTTTTACACTTTTATTGGAAATCAATACCAGTGCAATATTTCTTTTTTAACTTTTTATTTTATTTATTGTATTATTTTTATTGGTGCATTGTAGTTATACATCTTAATATGATACAAGATGGTGGAGACATACATGCATACATCACCCAATTATCCCTTACCCAATTCCCACGCCACTCCCACACCCTCCCTCCTTCTCATGTTTGACTTAGTAACTTACATTGATATGTTTGTTAAAGTATGTCATGTGCATTAGAGAATTTCCCTCTTTCTCCCTCCCATCCCCTCAGTTAGGTCACCTATTTGCTCATCTATAGCATCTCCTTCTTTATCTAAAGTAGTCATATATCTTAATGGAGTATAAGATGGTAAAGGCATACATGCACACATCACCCATTTAGCCCTTACCCAATTCCCACCCCATTCCCTCTCCCTCCCTTCTTTTTATTTTTGGCTTAGTGATTGACTTTGATATTTTTGTTAATGTATATCATGAACATTAGAGAATTTCCCTCTTCCTCCACATCCCCTCAGGTTGCCTTATTTGCTCATCTATAGTATCCCCTTCTTTGTGTAGAGTTCCTCTTATGACTCATTTTCTCCCTAGCTTTCAGATATTAGGGAGAACATCCAATTTCTTATTTTTTGTGACTGACTAATCTCACTTAGCATAATGTTCTCCAGTTTCATCCATTTCCCTGTAAATGATTTAATTGTGGTTTTTTATGGCTGAGTAAAATTCTATTGTTTATATATCCCATAGTTTTGTAATCCATTAATTCTTGATAGACATCTTGGCTGGTTCCATAGTTTGACAATTTTGAATTTTGCAGCTAAGAACATAGATACACATGCATTAGTTTGGTAGTTTGACTTCCATTCTTTTGGGTAGATACACAGAAGTGGTATTGCTGGGTCATATGGTAAGTTCATTCCCATTCTTTTAAGGATACTCCATACAGTCTTCCAAGCAGCTTTCTTACCAAAGGCAATGGCAGTTATCCATTGCAAGGGACATCAAAAAGATAAAGCATATATCTCCTTGAGTAATCAAGAGGTAAAAACACTAGCAAGATTGGCTGCCAAGGGTGAATATATTCCCCACTACTTATTTCCAATGATCCTAACCCTACCTTTTGTGCCAACTGCGTATTTCTTGAGGAAGAAAGCCAATTTAAGGCTCCAGGAGCCCATTCCCAACATCCCTATTGGTATACAGAGATTGGTAATTCTTCCAGAGCAGTCCCAAGATCACCTTCTCATCATTTTACATAACATTTTAATGCTTGCTCTTGCCCTATCCAAATATTATTAGAACCTCATCTCTGCCTCACACCCAAAATAAAACAGCAGATAAAAGAAATTATAAAAAACTATAATATCTTCTATCAATCATCAACCTCCTGTAATACAAGACTACTAACCTTTCTAACTCATCAAGCCTGGGATAAACCTCTTGGGGGGCACTTGCAAGTAGACTTCACCCACATGATCCCAGTACAAAAAATAAAATACCTTTTAATCTTAGTAGATACATTTTTGGAGTAGATTGAGTCATTTCTAACTACCAACAAAAGAGCTTCAAATATTATTCTTCCCTTTACCTCTAAAATAATTTTCTTATTTTCAACTTATTTTGATAATGGACCTATGATCATTTCAGAAATCACCCAAAGTTTGATTAAAACTCTGGGGATAACCTGGCATTTTTACATTCCTTATATACCCCAATTATCAGTAAAGGTTGAAAAATGAACAAAATCTTAAAAACATTTTCACCAGACTCTCAAACAAACATTAACTGGATCAAAATTCTTCTCTTAGCCCTTCTACAACTAAGAATACTTCCCTGAAAACCTCTTGGTAAGCACTTTCAAAATAATGTATGGAATACCTGTTGTTCCCTTTACATTTCAACTCAAATAGGTTTCTCCTTCTATACCCCCCCTTGCTCAGTCCCCTTTTTCACTACCTTCATTCTGTGTTATTAAAACATGTAGATTCCAATTTTCCCCAATATTCACTCACTCTTTCTTAGAACCAAAGGTCTGGGTATATCTCCAAACTTCACCTAAGCCACTTTGACCAAATAGGAAAGGGCCCCACCAAATTACCTTGCCTACCCCAATAACAGTATGAAAAGGACCCCCTTCTTGGTATCATTTATCCACTTTCAAGCAGGCATGACCACCAGATCCATTAGAACTTAATTCCTGAAAACCTGGTACCATATATATAAATGCTTCTTCTTCCTTTCTCTTTACTTAACTTCATTCTCCTCACCGTCTTCCTCCTCTCCAAGGTCCTTGCAGATAAAAGTTATAAAACATCCAGAAAAAGAATACCATCTCACTCCCATGCCAGAAAAAAAAATGAGTCTGAACAAAATGACTTGACTTAATACATCCTTTTCTCGACAAGAATTTCACAACTGTCTCCTAGACTTTGTTTAAGACGTTACCTTATTTCCTCATGGTCTCCTCAACACATCTGAACTAATCCTACATGCACTCCAGATGGCGTTTCTATAGGGCATGCTCCAAAATTATTATTCCACCTAAATTTACTTCTTTTTACTTTGCTGTGCCATTCACATTTAACTGTTTTTCTTATAATTCTCTTAGTCCTGGGTTACATACTTTTAATCCTATTTGTTTTTATGAGCCAAAGCTGCCTTTTTACATCTTCCTGGAACCAAACATATACAGGTGGACTAACCATCCCTACAAGGTGATTTAATTGATTATTCCAAGGACCAAATTTTCTCTGAGTAAAAATTCAAGTTTACTTCTCATGATAAATTGGGAAGCTCTAAGGCATACCCTATTCTGGATTCTTCTTGTCCTCAGTATCGTTCTCATTATACTAGATCAGCTGATGTGGAATAGTCTTTTGCCTTCTGGTTGGAATTACACTGATTGCTGCTAGGGCCTTTATGCTGGAACTAGAAGACTCTAGAAAATGTAAAGAAGAGACCCTCAGCTATTATAACTCTGAACCTACAAAAATTTTTTAAAACTTTTTTTAAAATATCCTATACGGGGGCATCATATAGGTAATGGGCTTGTCCTTATTAATTCTTCTTTTCTCAACAGCTAAGAGTTATCTCTAGCAGTGTCTAGCTATGTTAACATTATAGTAACTGTGGATACTCCCTTAATACTCCACTTCTGGACTAACTGTAGCTTGCCTGAAGGTGCTGTCATATTGACAAGGAGGTCTACCAGAGGGGACCAAAGAGCCAGGTTTAAAAACCCAATAGATCAAACCAGAGAAAACAACCAAAATTTTCCTATCATCATGCCACAAGCTACTCTAAGAGACACCTATAAGTATGTAAAACAGCAGTGGAAAAAAAAAAAAAAAACTGAATCTACCTGACCAGGAGGAACTTCTTGGTCTACTACTATTTCTATATACAAAAATCAGCTCCTAGTTTTGTCAAAGTTTTTCTGAACCCTACTTCTGCCCTTCATAGTACTAATTTATGGGCCCTCCTGGCAGAAAATGCACTAAATACTTCTTTCTTCTTTATCTTTGAGTTCAATTTGGCCAAACAGGTCCTGACCACACATATAATTTGTCTAAGTCTAAAAGAATGAGGAATCCAAAAGCAGAAAAATCTTAACCTAACCACCCTCTTGGGTGCCACATTTGTTGCAGGATTGCAAGCTACTTTATTTATTTATTTATTTATTTATTTATTTATTTATTTATTTATTTTTGGTGGTACTGGGGGTGGAACCCAGAGGATTTCTACTTCCAGGCTATACTCCCAGACAATTTTATACTTTATTTGGAAACAGGGTCTCACTAAGTTGCTGAGAGCCTCACTCAGTAGCTGAGGCTGGCTTCGAACCTGTGCGATCCTCCTGTCTCAGCCTCCCAAGCACGGGGATTACAAGCATGCACCACCATGCCTGGCTGCAAGCTACTTTATTGGCCATCCCTGGATTATTGGTAAGTTCTTATATTCAAATAAGTCAACTGGCTAGCTTAATCACCAAAACTGTAAATGACACAGTCTTAGCTTTGGTAGCCATCAAAAGAGTTAACAAGTTTAATATCTGATATTTACAAGTAATAAGACAATATTCACCAATTAAAAGAAATCTTTGGATATGGATATCATGGCTTCTACCCTTTCTAACTCCTTTACTCATTTTTCTCCTCATTCTACTATTTGGTTATGCATTATCAACCTGTTTCTGTTGCAAATTCCAAAAATCACTAACTACTCTGTTCACAAGGTTCTTCTCTTGGAGAACAAAGGCCAATGCACCCTCTTCCCCAAAGCACAGAATTTTATTTAAAGATCCGCACAATGCCTGCTACACAGCTTCTAGCCCTAGGTCTACCTTCATCCCTTTGTCATGCAGGAAGTAGCTGGAGCAAAATCAGTGGCCCATTTCACAATATAAACATTATGAAACCTTTGGAATGTATACACTCTAAAATCTGACTGTGAGATCTAGCCAGGGACCACCAAAAACAAAGGGCACCCAAAAATAACACTAAAAAGAGGAATGCCCTGTTACTATTAACTTGCCCCAAGATGACCAAGTGACTAGCCCACCAATCAGCTGCATGAAGGACTACTCCTATACCTTGCCATTCATTATTCTATAAAAAGCTCCTTGTCTCTAAGGAAGGGAGCTCCTGACTCTTGTGGACTTGTTTTCCTGGTCATTTTCTTCTCTCAGACTTTACTTCAATTAAAAAGCCTGTTATAGTTTGTTGAGCTATGTTTTATTTATCCCAATATCTCGTGACAACCATGAATATACCAAACCCATATATTCTATGCTTTTTATATGCACATATATATGATATAGTTTATTTATAACCTAGGCATGGTAAAATATTAATAATAATAACTGATAATAAAATAGAGTAATTATAACAATATTCTATAATGAAAGTTATTTAAAACTTGTGAAATATATATTTCTGTAACATCTTACAATTGAGGCTGACTGTGGATAGCTGGAGTCATGCGACATGAAACCATGAATAATGGTGAATACTGTGATCACTAAAGCATTATGTCTTCAGGCAAAGCTTGAAGATCAGGGATCTTCAAGTTAGGAAGAACTCAGGCAGCCTCAAGTTTCACCCTGTCTTCACAGGAAGGCTTCCAATAACCAAGTCACATTGGGCAGTAGATATCTAGTAGTAAAATCCATTTTTTATGAGATAATGGAGAATAAGACAAGAAATAGTTCAATTATTGATATGGTGGAAGTCCCTTCCACAATAATTTTCTAGGTTTTATTTTTATTTTTATACCTTAATTTATATGTGTGGCATACTACAAATGCATAAACTATCTTTGTATAAATTAAGGTGTTACAGCTGTTTTAGAAAGCAGAAGATGCTTTGCCTGGCACATGCAAAGGCAGGAAATGAAACAGTATTCAGAGCTCAAAAGGGAAAGGAACCTTTAGGGAGTTACTTCAAAAGTAGGCTACAAGAGAGAACACTGGAAATAATTTTCTAGGTTGAGCAATTCTAAAGGCTAGGAGATTGTCAAGGCTTTCCTTTCTCCCAAAAGTTTTCTTCTTCATAGAACTAGGTACAGAAAAAGATTGGAATAGAAAGCAAAAATGCTAGGGCTGTTTAGTATTTATAGCATGACTAAATTCTTTAATAATGAAATATTGAAAGCTACATTTTTATTGAAGAGTTCTAAACGGAAATAGAAATGATGGAATCCCCTAATAAGTAATATACATAGTAAATAAGGTACTAAATCATACCAAAATATCAAGCTCAGTTAGATTATGTGTTAAACCATTAAAAATATTTTATTTTCATCTTAAAGTTACCTTCAAAGTGTCTCATAGATTTTAGCATCTTGTGCCTCTATTTTTATTTTTTTCTAGGAATTTCTTTTATTTCTTCTATGATCCAGTCCTAATTGAAGTTGTATCATTCAGTCTCAATGTAGTAATGTGATTTCTTTTTGTCTTCCTGTTGCTGATTTATACTCTCATCTCATTATGATCTAAAAAGATTCAAGGAATAATATTACATTTTTTGAATTTGTGGGCCTTTGCTTTGTGGCCCAGAAAGTGGTCTCTTATAGAGAAGGTTCCATGAGCAGCTGAAAATAATGTCTGCTCAGCTGTTATTGGTTGGAATATTCTTTATATATCTGTTAGGTCATATGTTATGTACATATGTGAGAATATTGATGTCAATCTCAATACCAAGTATGGGGAAGGGGAGGGAGTGGAAAGGGAGTTGGGGGGAAGCTCACCATGGGCTGTGCCATGTATGTCACTAACACTATGAACTACATAAAATATGAGACTATAATGCACTAATAAAAGTATATAAAAGTAAAAAGTATTTTATAATGCTTTTACATAATTATTTAAATATACCTGAAGTTAAGTAGATATTACATCTATCTTCTTTGTACCTCAATGGCTAGGTAGACCTACCCATATGTTCTTGCCTTTATAGCTACTTATTCTTCATTGTTATTACAATATCTACAGTTCTAAAGAAATTTAGTATTACTATCTGGCTTAAATAAAATATATATTTCACTATGATCTTAGTATTTTTATAGTCTACCTATTCTACATTATCTCCCAACTAATACTTAATTCAACTTGATATGCATCCTTGTCTTGGTTACACTTTCTTTTATGGTTTTGTCACTTTCTATAACAATATTCAAAAAATGATCCAAGTCACCATTCCAACTTGATTCTTAATGATTTTTATTTTATGTATTTTTATTTACTTATTTTATACTATAGTGATACATGCATACCCATATTTATAGCAGCACAATTTAAATACCTAAATATGGAATCAAATTAGATGTTTCTTAATATATTAATGGATAAAGAAAATATGATATATGTATACAATATGGTTTTTCATCCATGAAAATGAATAAAATCATGTTATTTACAGAGAAATGTATGAAACTAGAGGATATTATGCTAAATGAGACTGAATAGTCTCAGAAAGTCAAGAGGCCTATATTTTTTCTCATTAGTAGAAGATAGAATAAAATAGAAAACAAAATAAACTTCAGTAAAATGAGGAAACAGACAGTATAAAATTTGAAGGAGATTAAAAGAGGGAATTATGAATGAGAGAAACAAAACTTGGGGAAGGAAATAGTTTAAATAAGGTTATGTTCATACATGTAGGTATCATTGAGAATTTCACTAATATTTGTGGGAAGGGAGGAATGAGGTGGGGAGGGATCTGGAGGTAAATACACCAAGTGCTGTGTACATGTATATTTGTATTACTTTGAATGTCACTATGAAGTATAATTATAATGCAACCATAAAAGTCTTAAAAATTTTCTATATGATCATTCTGCTCCTGATTGTTTTACTTACCATTCCCAAAATGGTTCATATTATCCCCAACTGCATGTTTTTTTGTGTTTTCACCTATCTTCCAATCTTCCAAGACTTCTATATCTGGAATAACAACAAAAAATAAGTATAAAATAGTATAACCTTAGCTCAACTCTATAGACATATAATTATATTAGTTGATTTATTCAAACTTATGAAAGTTATTATTTAGATACACATTATCAAAAAATTTTAAAAAATCTTTACATTTTCTTGATGGTACACATTTCAAACCAAAATAAAACAAAGCTTTTTTTCATGCTTCTGTTTTTGCTTCAGCTGCTCTTCTTGTTAAGAGATAAGGGTACAGTGATTTCTAACTAAACATGCTTCTAGAAATTTGGAGACCTGGACTTTAACCAAATCATCATACTAGTGTGATTGCATTGAAAAAGGAAAAACATGTTAGTATAGTATATTTTTATTTATTTTTAAAATATACTATATTTTTAAACATAGAAATAGCCACACTTTATTTATCTACTCAAAATTGTACATTGATATTTATTCTATACCAAATTTGGAGTTAAATACAGTAAAAGCAAGAATATAATACACTCTTTCTCAAACTTCCCCCAGGTTAGAAGGGAAGATGGCATATCACCAGATGAATAAATTATGGCGAATGTGTTCTCTTTGAGTTAGACTACTGTGCAACACCAAGAAGGAACATTGCCTGCTGGAGGGTATTATGCTTATGTTTATATATCTTGATATTACCCACAGCATGGTGAACTTACAAGATTTGCAAATAGTAATTACAGATTTATTAATTATGCTTGAAAACAACAACAAAAAATCCTAAAGTTATTTCCTCTCAGTAGACTCTGCCTATAGGGAGTCTAGATTACATGGTATTTTAAAACACTATAATACTTCTAGGATTCATTATATTGAACACAAAGGAGAGTAAGTAAAGCTTTATAAAATACATGGTATTCACATGGACTTATTTTCTTTTGGCTCCCTCTAGTTTTTTTCCAGCTGAAAAAGAAAGAAATTTAGAATATTAATAAGGAAAGACTCATTCACTGAATTTTAAATTCTGGTTGAAATTCTCAGTGTTCAGAGCATTTCCAGAAATGAACCATTGTATTTCCACCTAAAACTATTCTATACATAATACTTTATTTGGTGTTAACATTATTAATGCATATAATTGATAATTTATTAAAATTAGGCTATATCACTAAAGGTATACATAAGCATATATTTTAAAAAGTTAATTTAATATCAATACTTGGGAGATTCACAGTTTGATGAAAGCCTCAGCAACTTAGTGAGGCTCTCATCAATTTAGCTAGATTCTGATTAAAACTGATAACAGAAGTAATAATAATAATAATAATAATTATTATTATTATTAATAAGTTGGCTGTGATATAATTCAGAGATAGAGTGCCCTTGGGTTTATTCCTTACAATAATGTTCTATAAGGTCAACAAGGCAAGCCAAATTTTATGAAGACATTTGAAACATGAAGTTTAGGAATTTATTGAACCAGGCAAGTTAGGCTGACAAGATCAAAAGTAATATTATTTAGGTTGTGGTGTAAATTGTGGAGGTGATGTCAGTATTAAAACTAAAATTATGATTGAAGGTGAGAATGGCATATTTTGCTAACGGATTGGATAATGGAGGTAATAGAAGTCCTAGAATTGCTTCCAAATCATTTGATTAATTACCTCTGTGCAAGGTGATACTGGTTACTAAAACACTGACACTAGTGCAGGACAATCTTGAAGCAGTAGACAATGTGGAAGAAATCAAGAGTCCAGTCTTGAACATGCGCTGATACTTAATAATGTGTTTTAATATCTACTAAATCAAGGATAATTTATTTGTTCTTTGCAGAATGTCCTTGATCATTTTGTATAGCAACGATGGCATGCAAATTTTAGAATTTAATTTTTTTAATTTTTTTATTGGTGCATTGTATTTATACATCATAATGAAGCAAAAAAACTTGTGTAGACATAAATGCACACATCACCCAGCCAGCCCCCTCCCAGGTCCTACCCCATTCCCTCCTCATCCTTCTCTCTCATGCCTGGCTTAGTGGTTGACTATGATATGAATAAGTACATTGTGCGTTTTAAATAGTTTCTCCCCCTACCCCTCCAATCCCCACAGTTAGGTTACCTTATTTGCTCCTCTATAGGATCTCCTTTTTCACCTGGAGTTCCTCCTATGACCCCTTTCACCTTAGCTTTCACATATTAGGGAAAGCATCTGATTCCTTACTGTTTTTGACTGACTAATCTCGCTTAGCAAAATGTCCTCAAGATCCATCCATTTCCCTGTAAATGCTACAATTGTGTGTTTTTTTTAACAGTTATGGATAATATTGTTAACTTTTTTATGGTCATGAGGTAGATTAATTTTGGAATACTAACACTTTAAAAACTTAATTGCTTTCCTACATGAATTATCAATTGATATTACCAACTGATTTATCTCATATGCTGAAAAACAGTATTTCTGTTAGTATTTACATCTGACATCCTGTTTTACTGGCTTTAACCATTTGTTAAACATTTGTTAAACATATGTTAAAGGTTATACTTTGTTATATTGATGCTCTTGCTGCCTAATCTTGGAAGTTGAGTTTTGTGGTAAATTGGGGAAATAATAGGCATTGTCATTATATTCCAAATATATTTGGAACTCTTTTGATACATCCAATGTGTTTGTTTTATATTTTTAGTGATAATCATTATATCATTGTCAGGTTTAGAAAGATTCCTCCTATGCCCATATAGCTAAGGCCTTTTTAAGAGTAGTTACTTCTTATCAAAACCTTTACAAGGTTTAATGTATTTGCCAAAATTCTTAGATTTTTTCAATTAATTTGATGGCATAAGAGAAGATTATGATTCCTAGTCCAATGGGTTATGATTTTTTATCAGTGTATCAAAATCTAAACATTATAATCAATTTTTGTGATGATGGTTGTCTGCTATCCAAAATTGATTCTTCTTTGTTACAGCATTATTTTCAAGCAAGAATCTTCAATGCATTCTAAAATTAATGGGTAAAATTGTAATGAGAAAAGAGATATTTGCATAACTTTAAGATTTATTCACAAATATTTATTAATTCCTTGGGGAAATAGAAATCTTTCAGGTAAGAAATATGGCACACATCAAAGTGCTAACATAAATCATTTATCAAAGTTAAACCCACAAGGAAAAAGAAAATAGACATATCATGGCTCTGATATGGAACATAGAATACCACTTCTGTTGTATAATTGCTAAAAATAAACGACCTCAACAAAATCATGAGGAAACACCATGCAAATGTAAATTTAAATAAAACTTTGGCATAAAAACTCTCCTCTACTTCCCAAACATATTAAAGCCATAGAAACCAATAAGACAGGGACTGTCCTAGATAAGAGGTGACTAAGGTAAGTGACAGCTGACTGCATTATGTAAATCTGAAGTGGATCCTGACCCAGACAAAGGGAATTAGATATAATGGGAATGAGGGCTCTAATTCATTAATAAAATCATTTCATGTTAATTTTTTTATCACTGTACCCTGATCTAGTAATATGGTAACACTTGGGACAATGTTTGGAGCCTAAACAATAATATATATCCTGTACCATTTTGAAAATATGATGTAAATTTGAAACTATTTAATTTTGAGATGTTAAAAAAAGAGATTTTGGTGTTAGATTATTGTTTTGGTGTTAGATTATAATTGTATATAATATAAGCATTGTAGAAAATTAAGTGAAGGGTTTGTATGTATATTTGTGTGTGTGTGTGTGTGTGTGTGTGTGTGTAAAACCATTCTGTATCATTTTTGCAATTTAATGTAACTCTATAAGTATTTCAATTAAGAAAACTAAAATACTATTTTCAAGAAGGCCAAAAAGAGAAAACTTCCCTGAACCAACATTTAGATTGACATCTTCTCAGCAGAAAATATGAAGCCAGAAGATAAGGGAATGATATCTTCAAAGAGATAAAAATAATAACCATTGTATTTTATTCTCTGTAAAATATATTTCAATAATGAAAGCAAAATAATATACAGACAAATAAAAATAAGGGAATTTTATTAGTTACCATTCAGAGTAATACATTAAGGAAAGGTATCTGCAAAAAATTTAGAGATACAAAAATTATTGAAATTAAATTTTTTAAAAAATTTATATTTTCTGATGCATTCATCAGAAAATATAAATAACAAATATAGGATAAAAATTATTTGAGGTTTAAAATTTTTCTATAATCAAAATGTATGGCAGGCCAGGTGTGGTGGCGCACACTTGTAATCCCTGCGCTTGGGAGACTGAGAAAGGAGGATTGTGCAGGCTCAAAACCAGCCTGACTGGCTTAAGAGACCCTGTTTCCAAATAAAATATAAAATAGGTCTGGTAGTGTAGCCTGAAGGTAGAAGGGTTCCATCCCCAGTACCACACACACACACACACACACACACACACACACACACACACAAATAGTATGACAATAATAGATTAGATTTAAGAGGAGTTAAAGTAAATAATATGACCCTGACTGACCTCTAATACAATTTCTAAGGACCTTAAGTTGTCTGGAAATGTAGTATAGAACAAAGTCAGGAATGTATGCTACAAGAAATCAGATATCAGCTGGACATGATGGTGCATGCTTGTAATCCTAGTAGTTGGGAGGCTGAGACAGGAGAATTGCAGTTTTGTGGATAGCCTTAGCAACTTAGTGAGGCCCTCTGCAACTTAGTGATACCTTATTTTAAAATAAAGAATAAAACAAGGCTTGGGTGTAGCTTGGCGGTAGAATGCCCCTTAGTTTCATCCCCACTATTTTAAAAAATGTCCACTAAAAGTTTCAATTTTCAGTTTAATGGAGTCATTGTATTTCCCCTGATGGCAATCTTATTTTTTTTAAGTAAGATTGTCTAAATGCACAGAAATAAAAGGACAGAATTTTCTAGTATGTCTGCAGGGATAACTACAGGATCCATTTAATTTCTATTCCTTGCTTCCCAGAGTCATAAATATTATGAGGGAAAATAGCAGCATACATTGCAATCTGATTCAAAGCATATACTATCTCCTGCCAACATTGCCCAAGTCCAGCAAGCTTTTACAACCTAGTTGTCACTAGGTCTGAGTATTCAAACACAATTCCACTCTTCTATTCTGCAAGTTATTTCTTAGAGACAGGAGACATGGTGAGATCAATGCGATCCATGAAGCACAGCTCTGTGGCCACAATTTATTGTTGTGAAGTGAGATTCTTAGTAAGAAATGAGGCTTCTGGGCAAAACCATGATGGTGTAGGATACTTTGTAACTCCATGAATGTCATAAGCATTGGGAGAGCAAATCTATATCTGGAATATATGTGTCTAATCCAGTAAAATTAAAGATGTACCTTTTCCATGATGGAAGTACTCCAACTTATCAACCTGTTGTTGAGTAATTGTCTTATAGCCCTAGAGAATGGTACAATTCTAGGGTGTGAGTGGCCACTTTTTTTCATGAGCCAATTAGTGAAAGATAACAGTGTCTGGGGAAAGAGGCTAATTGTCCCCCACAGAATGGATTATCTTGATTATTATAATCTCCTCTAGAGAATTGTCCTTGGTCAAATTTATATATATATAATATACTCACACTGTGCATTTTGTGAAAAGCTGAGAGCCCAAATACCTAGTAGCAATGAATTTTGTCTCCCCTCCGAAGGCAGAGATCCACAGATTCACTACAGAGAGCAGGCTCTGCTCCTCCAAGTGTATCCTGGCCTCCAGCATTTCACAGAGAAGCACAGTGGCCATGAGTATCAATGTCTCCTAAAACCCACAGCATGGCAGCACAACCCAGCTATGCAGGGCTACCTCTGATATGCCCCGAACACTTTTACCACTTAGCATGTTGCACAGAATTCCCGAGCATGTGGGGCAAGAGCAGTCTACTTTCAGGGAGATTTCCTCAAACGTTCAAGATGGATTAGACTGGATCTGTCTGCCTCTCCAAACACTGGTCATCACAGCTGCCACAACCACTGCTGTGACCATTTAGGTTCTCTCCCAAACACTTTTCTCACACAGCATGTTTTCCAGAATTCCTGAGCATGCCTGGCAGTAGCAGTCTACATTTGGGGAGATTTCTTAAAATGTTCAAGGTGGACTGGATTGGATCTCTGCCTCTCCCAAATAATGGCTGTCACTGCCATCCCCATTCTTCTCTGTGCACCTTCCTTACATATTATGCTGTGCAGAATTCCTAAGCATGTGCAGTGTACCAGTATTGAGAATGGACTAGGAAGATTTGAGAAAGCTCTGATTATTAGTAGATATATTTCAGAAATAATGTGTCAAAATGGCAGACTTGAAGAGAGAAAAGCTTGGCTTTGGTCAGGAAGCAAACAGCTATTGAAACTTTGATTGACTTAGCTAAAAGTAATTAGAAGTCAATAGGAGAGGAGAGCTAGGCCTTCCTTTTTCTAAAGACAGATCTATATGATAATCTAGGGAGAATGGAACAGGGGGTTGACCTTGCCTTTCATGAAAGGAGATGCCTTGCTGGGGAGGTACCTTACAGGGTAAGGGGAGGTATCTTACAGGGACGTTTACTATGTCAAAATTACGTAAACAAGATAGAGGTCATGGGTATAAAAAGTCCGGTCCATGTGCTGTATCTTGGGGTGGCGAATTGGCTCAGACCACCCTCCCCATGCCATTCTGGTATGGGGCTGTAACTATCTTCTGTATTTCTATCTTTTTAATAATAAACTTCTATAAATCTTCAGCAAGTGTCAGAGCTATGTATACTTATCCTTAGCTCAGGACAAAAAACCGCGATTTTTCGATTTTTCTGGGGTTTTTTTTTTGTTTCTTTGGGGAGTTTTTGGGAAATTATTCTCAGGGGTCTAACAAAGATCCCTGGGGACATTTTCCCAAGCCATAACATGTGGCAGGAGTCCACCTCTGGGGAGACTTCTTCAAAAATTCAAGGTGGATTGGGTAGGATTTGTCTGCATCTCCTGAATACTGGCTGCCGCCGCTGCTGCCATCTTGGCCCTTCTTCGATATTTTTTAATGAAGGAAAACAGTCCATGTCTTTTGCAGTGGTTGTGAGCTCAAGCACTCAGCAGCAATAGATTTTATCTCCTCTCCAAGAGCGAAGGCCCACAGCCTCACTGCATAGAGCAGGATCTGCAGTTCTGAGGGTTATGTGCTCATCTATGCCACGCTAGGAGGTACAGAAGAGCACAGTGGCCAGGCGCACTGAGTAACCCCAGGATGCATGGCTCTCCACATATCTTTCTAAGTGTGTTCTTCTCAAGTTTCTGGCCATTCAGAAGAACCATTAGCCACATCTCACAAATTAGTACAGGTTTATGCCTCTGGTTATCTATCTCTCTTTCTAGGCAAAATGATCCTCTAGATGCATTGTTTACAGGCCTCAGGGAGAAGTTCACTTTTCCTTTGTCCTCAAGGCTGTCCCAACATAGGCTATATATAGCACGACAGGCATCCACTTTCAGGTAATATCAGCATATTATGCATATTAATAGAACAATTAAGGTGAAGTTTTATTTCTTGATCAACTAGTAATAGGAAACTTCCCAGTTGCATAAAGTTTTCCGCATACTTGCTATTTTCTAAAAATTATTTTTAAAAGGTTAATAACAGTTACCACTGATTAGAGGATTATAAGAGATTACCACTTTCTAATTTTTATTATAAAACAACATTTTCTGTAATAAAATAGCAAAGATTATTTACATTATGGTGTGAGACTATAATGCACCAAGAAAAGCACAAAAACAGCAAAGATAATAATATAATGTATATTTTTTAAACCTGAAGGCATAAAAAATGTGGGTTAGTCTGGATTTTTTCCATCCATATATGTCAATCCATATAAAAACAAACCTAATACACATTCCAACTTTTATCTGTTTGGTTTTAGGTATTCTTTGGGCTTTCAGGTCCTTTGCATAAGGACCTGAAATGCATAAGTGAAAAAGTGTCCAAATGCATAAGATTACTGAATTGAAATGTATGGTAAGTTAAAATAAATAATACAGTGGTGCAGCTCTTACCTTCTGAGGTTTCCCCATCATACTGTCAATATTACCCAAAGAACATTAGTGTCCCATAACTATGCAACAGTGGAACATGACACATCAAATCCCAAATCACACACCTTTGACTAAGCAACCATCTAATAGCTCAGGGTCATCAGTGGGGGCTATTTATTCTGTTTCTTCCATCTGTCAGAATTCTATATGAATTATATAGTTTCTTGAGAGCATATTTGTTCCTCCAATGCAGGAGCTGGCTAGAATTCTTAAAACTCTCACAAATATCCCTTCCTTAGAATCCTGTAACTTGCTTTCATTTGCCTTGTTGTTCTCTCCTCCTTGAGGTTAATAATGGGATGTGCATTATTTTTTAAAGTCAGGGAGTCATTTTTCCCCAGTGGATTATAATTAGGGTTGCATATGAAGGCTACAGAGTTAGGGGTAAAACTAATGTCTCCCTGAAAACGTCATCACTGACTATATTTTTATCTCTACTTCACCTACCTTCCAATAATTTTAAATTCTATTTTAAACAAGTAAACATCCTCTTTGATTAGACTATTGCCTTTTTTGAGAGAGGGAATCCTTGCAAAATACTAAGTTGCTAGCAGAAAACTCCTCAGATTTGTATGCCATAGGAAATATTGGATTAAAATCCAAGTCTAAAGTAATCAACTTGAAATTTAAATTGCTTCTTGCCAGAAAAGTTGTTGCATAAATATCAATTCTGTTCTATATGGTCATCTTAAATTTAAGGGCAGTTATCAATGTAAAGGTAAAAATATAAAAAATCAAGTCATCTAAGTTTTAAGAGTCATAATATTTTTATGTATTTTCTAGAAGAATTACTGGTAGAACAAGGATACTTTTAAACTTGCTTTCATTCTAGGTTTTAGAAGTACTGGGAAAGTTCTCCAACATTTCTCTCCCTATGCTCAAATTTTTAAAAGGTTCATTTATTTATTATCATTCTTTTTAACATTTTTCTTTTCTCTTTTATCTTTTTTGTACTGGTGTACTGGTGATTAAACCCAGGGGAATTTTATCTCTGAGCAGCAAAACCCCTGGACCTTCATATTTTTATTTTTTTTTAAACAGGCTTTTGTTAAATCACTCAGGGTCTTGCTAAATTGCTGAGACTGGCCCTGAAGTTGTGATCCTTCTGTCTTAGCCTCCCAAGTGCTGTGATTTCAGGCATGCACCACCATGCCTGGCTTTTGTTTTTATTCAAAGTGTTTCCCATGATCTCTAACCACAAAATTCAGGTATCTTAGTAGATTTTGATTAAGTTAGAAAAACAAACTATTGCATTTAGAGTAAAACTTATTTTACATTTAGATGATTGAAATAATTCTGTACAAAACCTAAAAACTATTAACTGATAGTTCTTGGTATCCCCTGTACTCCATGAAAAGTCTGCTAAGAATATAAGAAGTAAGTGGCATAAACTACACTGAGCTTAGAGAGCTGATATATAATTGAAATTAAGAAAGTTTTACATTGTGAATTTATTCATACACTTTTGCACTAAAGCTCATGTTCAGAAACAATTTTAAGCTGGGCGTGGTAGATCACACTTATAATCCCAGCATTCGGGAGGCTGAGACCTGAGGATCATGGTTCACAGACACCCTCAGCTACTTAGTGAGGCCCCCTGCATCTCAGTGAGACCCGGTTTCAAAATAAAAAAAAATAAAAATATAGGGCAGGGGGTGTAGCTTGGAGGTCCAATGCCCCTGGGTTCTATCTCCAGACCCACAAAAAAAAGAGAGAGAGAGAGAGAAACAATTTTAAGAAAGGTAAATCAATAGCAAAGCAGCTAGTATGAGGTTCCTGATGATTCTGAAACAAATATTTTAGACACTAGAAACCAGGATAAATAGGCAAATTGAGAGAGATTACATTAGTATAGTGATTACAAAAGCAAGTTTTACTTCTTTCATATAATTAAAATTATTTGATAGAATTTATGAAATGCACAGTGTTTATAATTATGACAGTGACTACAATTAACTGATATTCTGAATGGCTTTTGTTGAGTCTTTCTCTACAGATTACTGAGGAAATCTGAAAACTCTGGAGCTCTCTAGAAAAGCATATAAATATTGTGGACAAGAAAGTACAGAATATTTGTAAATGACCAAAGGTGAGTAGCTTTGAAAGCTTTCACCAAGTCTTACAAAACATGTGTATCTGAGTTAGAGCTTTTTAAATTATTTAGTAAGATTGTGTGGATAGAAGTAAAATGCTTAGAAAAAAGGCAATCATCTTGGATATATTGTATATATTTGGGAGAAGCGAAATTTGGTACGTTTTACAAGCTCTGTGTTGATTATTGTGTTTCAGAAACATCTGAAGATAATGACAAAAAATTAAGAGTATTTTTTTCTTCAAGAGTCTCAGAGTTCATATAGGTAAACTCAATAGTAAGCATTGTCTTAAAAGAACATATGGGGAGTTATTCAAACTCAGACAAATAGGATTCTATCTTGCTTAAAGGAAGGTCATCAGAGAATGCTTCCTGGAAAAAAAAATCGCATGAGTTTATTCCTGACATATGAGTAGGAAATAGTAAGTGAAGAAGTGGGATATAGGGATAAAGTATTTCAAGCGGAACTTTCAGAGTGAGCACAGATAGAATTGAAATGGCAGAACGCATACAGTTTTTCATTGTTGCAGCTAAACTCAAAGCAGAAAGTACCCCTGAAAAAAGGACAGAGATACAGGCAAGAGTTGGTTTATGTACAATATTGTTAGCTAAACAAAAAAATCTTGGATTTTCTCTTGCAGACCATGAGGCTCCACTGATGCCATTTAGCAAAGAAGCCCCATGTCAGAGTTTCTTGTTTGAATGATTACTTTGCCAATAAAGCAAGGCAAAGAGTGGAAAGTTTGGTTTGATTGATAAATAAGGGACTGACCGAGGCCACAAAGAGTGCTGGTAGAAGGTATATAGATTCAAGAAACATTTAGACATTAGTCATTAGGTATTGATTTGGATCTGAGAAATGAGACAGTAAAAATAAGAAGTCCAAGATGTTTGCCAGGTGGAGAAATACACATTTGGAGGTGAGGAGGAGGTTTATCATTCTGCCGATTAGCCTTGGAGAAGGATTACTGGAAAAGTTTGTCAAACTACCTTGGTAAGCTAACTCAGCTCTTGAGAAAGGAAAAGTAAGAAAGAATGGCTGCTTTTGAAGACTATATTATATTGCTGATAGAAGGTTTTCTATATATTTGGCTTTCAGAGCCTAATAAAACAATTTCATACACTGCAAATAAGTAATTGACTTTAGAAATCATCATTCTATCTTATTTTTGACACTTAGATATACTTCAAGACCTGATAAACTTCCAATAGCAAAGAACATTCAATGGTTTGAAAAAAATTATGTAAGATATCAAGGCATTTTATCCAGCTTTAATAATAGTACCTTTGCCCTAGTATGATCCCCAGTTCCATGAAAAGTTACTATATCCCATCAGTTCGTGATGAGAAAAAATCACATGAATAGGAGTATATTTCTAAAATAAGAGGTCTTTGAGGGAATAAAATATGTTATATGCATCCTTTATCTTCTGTATCTAACATTTCACACATAATAGGAACAAAAATTGAGAAGTCAAGATTTAATTTAATAACATTGAAATTAATTGTTTTGCCAACTAATTTATAGATTAAGCTCCACAAAATGCATTACGAAGCATTTTAGTGCAAGTGTCTTAGTTAAAATCATTGCTAAATTGTTCATAACTTGATTAAGCAGGAAAGCTTTATCAAATTGAACCACATCATAAATACAAATGGATAAACTAATCTAAACATTTGGTAGATACTAGTCTAAAAGAACCATAGGCCCTAACTATCAAAGAAACAATTTATCTTCTCATGTGTCTCTCACATGTCCTAGGGATTGATGCTGCTAAATTCTCTCATGATCAACCCTAGTTGGCTTTATCTTTAATTCTGTCCCTGATTCTTTTTTCTCTCTTGTTGCATCTATATGTTTCTGCCCATCATGTTGGATCATGTTTTGCTACAAAATTATTTTTTATAATTTTGCATATGTAAATGCAAACATATCTAAAATAGATAAAAAGAGGAAAAGTTAACATTTATTGTATAACAAATTTGTAGCACAGATTAGGCCAAATATTTTACTTAAATTTAGTTAAAAGTCACAAAATTCTATAGAATAAGTTTTTATATTATTACTCATTTTGTACCTGTGAAAACCAATGTTTGTATAAGTTAAATAACTTCCTAAGGTCCCACAGATACACAGGGACAGATAAGCTATCAACATGTACCTTCAGGACTCAAAAGCCATTAGTTATCTACGGAGTCATGTAATCTATCAAATACACATTTGAGGAACTCCAAATGAATCACTCCAGTTTAATTACTATGATTTTAGCTTTAATTTCATAAAACAACAATCTTTGCCAGGTTAGTACTTTACTCTTTATTGAACTTTCTCATATCCCTAAATACTGATATCACTGTCCATTGTATCATTACATCCTTCCATCTTTTCTCCACCCTAATTCACTTTGAAGTCTCTCTTGGATTTGGTGTCCACTATCATCCTAGCCCCTTCGCCATCTGGCATATGATCCTGTTAAACCATCCTCATGGTCCTTGTGTCTTTCTTTTCCATATTTTATCCTCACTTGTAGTTATTCCTCACACTCAGCCAATCTAAACTAAATAATGAGATTTTTATTTCCTTTTGCCGCATCTCTTGATGCTTTACCTCTGCCTCTGTTCTGCATGCCAGCTATTTCAAAATGCATGCAATTTCACAAATAAGCTCCAGTTATTTAATCACATCTTGCCTTTGTTCTTCCTACCATCTTTTTTTTATTTTTAGTTTACTAGTTTACCATTCTCACTTTATGGACAATACTTGTTCATCATTTAACATTCATCCCAAGTGAAAAGTTCTTTAAAAGATATCATGACCCTTTGAGGAAAACATTATATTAAAGTCACTGATTATAGGGCATATAAAGGCTTTCTCCTTAAGATTATTCAGAGATTAGTGTTTATGTTCTGTGTTCAGACTGCTGACAATTTTAAATAAATTAGGGAAGATTAATTTTAGTGTGTCTCTTCTGTGCTTTGTATCTTCTAGCACTTCTTTCCATTTTCCTTAGTAAAGCATCATCTTGTAAAATAAAATGTATAAGAATTATACTTCTCTAATTTCTTCCTGCTAAAAGAAAAGTATAATGAAAATATCAAGAATGCCATGCCTTGTCTATCCATAAAACTGTGAGTCTGAAGGCTCAAGATGCCATGCTGGCAGTGACAGTGAGCTTTATCCAGGGACACAGCTTCCTTTGAAGATCAAGTACACAGCTGATATACTCAGCATCATTTTAGACGTGGCTGGGGGTCCTCTCTGGTTTTAAAATTTTGTTAAAAAAAATCCTAGCCAAAGGTGATAAACTGAATCCAATTTAACTGCTTCTTTAAACAGAACCGAAGCACAGAAATGAAGCCAGCCACACCTTTGAAGTGTTGTTGAACATGAGAACAGAGTTGGGGGTGGGAAGAAGCAGGGAGAGAGGAGGTGAGAAGTGAGCTGAGTTTAAAAAGAACCACAGGATTCAGGTTGCATTTACTCAGCCTCTGGGTTGTTCAGGTAAGGAAAAAATATCATTAAAGATAGTGGGGAACCAACAACGCAGCTTAAACAACGTGTACCCTGGGATTTTCCATTGCCAGGCCAGACACTTTAGATTCAGTTCAGGTTCTACATTAGAAATAGGAAGGTCCAGTATCTGTCTCGATGACTTATAAGCATTTAATATTTTTAAAAAATGAGCTTATTGCCATCAACTCAGTTGACTTCTGGTTTATATTTTGAAGTAACTTCCTAGCAACTAGATCTATCAGAATTCTAAGTAGCTTTATGGTGTTGCTTAAAAGCCTCAAATACATTCTCCAGAAATACTTTCCCACCCATGTGAAATGTCTAATGTTGGAAATTGTTTCCGGAAATTGAGATGGCATGTTCGTGATTGCTTTTAAAATGTGTGTATCTCTGAGAGGTCTAAAGGTAATCCTTTACCACTTTGAAATGGCTCTATGCAAGATAAGAAAGCAATGAGTCTACAAAAGTCCCAGAAGAACCAGGACAGGGAGCTGATCAGTCAGTTCTGATTGGAGAAGTGAAGGAAAGAATATAAGGTAAAGGATGGAACAGTGCCATAGAGTTTCACAGGTGGGATAGAAGAAACAGGAATATTCCAGATAAGCCTTAATGTGTGAATTTTATAAAGGTTTATGTGGGGACAAGTACTAGAAATGTCATTTTTAGATGTGCCTAAATGTCTCTCTCTGCCTTTCTTTGGTCTTCTTTCTGTTTATTTTTGAGGGAAATATTTATGAAAATTTTAAACTAACCAGTAAAGGACACTTGTTCTAAAACTAGTAACAACTTTTCCCAATGATATAGTTATTAAGTAGAGCACATATAAAACATATGAGTACTCCTTATTTTTATCTTAATTGGGTAATTTCTCTGTTTCAGACATTTAAAAGTAGTGACTTCCATCTCAGTTTGTCTCCTGTCTCATAGCAAAAAGACTCACCAACAGGGAGCAAATATTAAGAGCACATAAAGAACTTCTTATTGCATTCTTTTATCTTTCTGTGCCCTGAATTAAAAAAAGGTCTACTAAAAAGAATTTATTTGTTTTCTATGGTATATAACAAAAAAAAAAGTCACATCTATTATCTCAGTTTCTGTATTGAGGAGTCTAGGTGTAGTGTGGTTCACTTCTCTGACTCTGAGTCTGGCCAAGCTACAGTCTAGGTGTTGACTGGGGTTGCAGTGTCATCAAACGGAACATATCTGTTTCCATACTCTTCGTTTGTTGGCATGATTCATCTTGTAGTTTTAAGAGGAGAGGATTCAGTATTGTTTTGTTGTTGTTTGCTTTGTTTTGTGTTGTTGTTTCAGATGTTGGGAAGTCTAATCTCAGTTCCCAGAGGCTGTCTACATCTTCCTGTCACATAGTGCCCTCTACAGGTCCTCTCTTAATATGGTACCTCACTTCCCCAAACCCAGCAATGCACTGACCTCAGTAAGATCCCAGTTCTAATATGAGGACTTTCAACCAATGAATTCATTCTTACCTCCAAGAATCTCCCTTTGATTAATTCAGAATCAACTGACTCAGGATGTTAACTATACCTCCAAACTCCTTTTGCCTTCACCATATATATAGGCTAGGAGAAAGTCACAGCTCCTACCCAGAGTCAGTGAAGGAGATCAGATACAGGTGTAGATACCAGGAACTGAGAAATTAGGGTTTGCTGGGGATCACATAGGGTTTGTATGTCATAAAAGCTATTTATTCTCTATTTGTATACTAGAATAGTGCTCACTATTGTTCCATGTCAAACAACTTTGATATTTGGTATGCGAATATACTTGTAATTGTCTTATAAAAGACTAAAGCTTGTGCATGTTTGGGTAGAGATAATGCTGATGAGTTTTGCCTTCTATCCAAGATCATATGGCTTCAGAAATAACTGAAGCATGACACTGAATTAATTGACATCCTTTATATAGCATTTTATCTTTTGTCATTTATTGATGTTTCATTTTGCATAGAATTTTATTGTTCAATATTTATTTTGAATATGGTCATATAATTTTCATTGATAGCTTGTCAAGGGCTAGAGAAGCAATAATATGCATAATTACTGACAAATTTAAATATATATATGTATATTATATATATTATATACGTAAATGCATGTGTATATGTGCATGTGTGTGTCTACAAAATCATATTTATGATCAATATTCTGTGAGTGACTAGGTAGTTTTATGTATGTGTCAGGCACAATGTTAAGCATTTCATATACTGGCATATCAAATTCATACAATCATTTCAGCTATATAATGCTATAAATAATTTTGAAAGCAAGGAAACTTATACTTAGGTGAATTATGTAATTGTCCATGGTCATACTGAACTATATGTAGAATATGAATACAAATGCAGAAATATCAAACTCTAGTTAGCACCTGACTTGTTATTCTACTATAGTAACTTGTGAGGCACATATTATTTTCTCTCTTTCATGAATAAGGAAATTAACCTGCTGCCCATGGTTAAAGCACTTCCCACTTGCTTACAGAGGACTTCAAGGCAAGAAAGGACTTTATTTTGGTTATATTAATATCCTTGTCCTAGCATATAATAGTTAATATATAGAATGAAGTTAACCTAGGTTAAGACATCAGTCCAGCTCTCTTGCTTTCAACATCTATTTTCCCCCTTAAATTCAGTGCCTTTTCAAGCCCAGCCCTTAATGTGATAAAATGTCACCTTGAATAATATGTAATTTATCCAGTGGATCAGTACTCAGATCTTTTTAATATACTTGCTTTGCAAGCATGTTAAAAAAATTAATGAGTTTGGGGGGAGAGATTTTTCTGGTTGAAAAAACTATTTTGTGAGCACTTTAGTAAGCACATTAACTCCTTGAGCCTGTGTGAATAGTACTTCAGTTGAGCAAATGGTACCCTAGTGGCCTCCGATTTAATGAATTTCCTAAAGATGATTGACTCACCTCATGGCAAGATCATTTGGTGAAATGATTTGAGCCACTCACAGGGAGAATTGATAAAAATGCTAAGTGACTGAAATGCAAGAAAAACACTCTAAAGTAAAAGAAGTGACCTTCCATGAAGTTCAAATTTTTCTCTGAGAAAATTCCACTGATAATCTAAGATTATTCTATGCATGACTAAGAAAAACAAGGAACTGAACTTTGGCTTAATGCATGAAAAATCATTATCTTTGAAACAAAGAATGGCCATTTTGATTACTAAGGATTTTTTTGTTTTGTTTTTGTTTTTTATTAGTATTTTGTTTCACAGCTAAGATAGTTATTCATTCTCAAGCATAGAATTCAGGGTTTCAATTTACTAACAATAGTCTTCTAATCTGTGATTTTATTTACCCATGTTCAATCATGGCCAAAATATTAACTGGAAAATAACAAAAATAAATGATTTATAAGTTTTAAATTTTGATTAGTATGGTAAAATCTCAAGCCATCTCATTTCATCCTTCCTGAGCTGTCAATGATCCCTTTGTCAAAACTATCCACACAGTATATGCTACCTGCTCGTTAGTCACTTAGCTGTGTGGGTTACTAGCTGACTGTTGGGGTAACAGTACTTGTGGTACCTCATGCTTGTGTTCCAGTAACCCTTACTTTACTTAATAATGGCTTTAAAGTGCAGTAGTAGTAATGCCAGAAATTTTACTTCAATATATTATTATAATTTATTAGCAATTATTGTTAATCTTTATTACTGTGCCTAATTTATAGGCAAAACTTTATCATAGATATGTATATATAGAAAAAACATGGTATATAAAGGATTTGGGAGTATACTAATGTTTCAAGCATCCACTGAGAGCCTGGGAACAGAATCCTTGAATATAAGTGGGGGCTACTACTGTCCAAAGCAGCATTCAAACATCATATATATAATAGATAATTTTGTATTAGCTCCATATTACAGTAGGAGGATCCTGAAACTGTTTTTTTTTAAAAAAAACTTTCTACAAATTAAAAATATCTTTTACTTTTCAAGGTTCTGAAAGCAGTACATACTTGTCTTTTGAAATTATAGCCACACATATCTCCTGCCCCAATCTTTAACTTCTTTTCCCTCTCCAATGGATAGTAAAATTAAAACTATTTCAAACTATTTTGTTCATCTCCATTGAACATTTTTTTTTACTTTCATTGTGAAGTATTACTGAAATTAGCCAGTACCTTTTTTCTTATATACATGAATTTTTGAAGCATATAAGCTTCTTGCAAATTATTATTTAGCTACAAATGTGACTACTTTTATCTCTTCTTTAGGATATTTTTCATTGGTTACTTAAATAATACACAGTGTGTTATCAGTGCTAGAGAATACACAGGTTGTGAGAATGACATGAGTCAGCATAATTCTGGGACACTTGGTTGATGAGTCAGCCAAGGCAAAGGAAGAGAACCCATAGCTGTCCCGAGGTCAAGCACGTCAGCTAAAGGACAACTCGAAAACTCAGAGCCCATGAATCACCACCCAATTGCTTAATGTGCTGAGTCAACCTGCTTCTCTTTAAAGTCTGAAATCAGTTTTCCACATTCTAGAAATGCAACAGTAGCTGAGTTAGAACATTCTGTGAGGGCATTCACAGGACAAATTTGACATGGTAATGATGCCAGATACATTGATAAAATATTCCCATTAAAAAGCCCTTTGTAGCAACCATCAAAACCTACATACACCAGTAGTTTTCTAATTCTCAGAAGTCATGGGTTTTCCAGGAGTCAGATCAAGAGTGAGGAGAGTATGAAGAAGGGAAGAAGCAAAAGAAGAGATAAGACCCAAAGATGAGGGAGCACTATCTTCTCCATCTGCCTTTTTAAAGGGAGAAGCTTTTAAAGCTTTGCAAATGAGTTTCCCATGGATGATTTTCTGATAAATAGATCCTCTATTTTTGAATGTTTAAATACTATGAATGCATACTGAGGAACATTATCTTTTGCATTTTATGCTAACATCTCAAAACTCATATAATTTGTATAGATCTAGAGACCATGGGAATCAAAGAATTCAATCTGCAGATTATAATGAAAAAGAAAGATTTTGAAAGGGAGGTCTCTTATGAAAATACACAAAGCTCTTTTTAAATTTACATTAACAGATTTATTGATGAACCATACACGTTTTAAGTTGGAGCAGCCAATAGAATGTAACCCCAGAGCCCTGGGCACATTATCATCCAACTGACTGCGGTTAACGAATCAATATTATTAAAAGGAAACGGCAGCTATAACTATAGATTAAAGGTGTTGTGCTGAATTTTAAGCCAGAGAGAGAATATTGCAGCCATTCATTTAATCAATTCATCAACCTCTAAGGAATACTTCTAGAGCACTTATTGTGGAACAAGGTGTCATTTATACTTTAAAGATAAGGCATAAAATACATATGTGACTGCTAACTTCACAGTTTAGGTTGTGTGGGAGAGGGGGTAGAGAATTGGAAAATGGGTAAGACAGATATGAAACAAGCAGGTGCTATGATAATTAGATATGTTATCAATATCAGCCTCATGCACAAGGAGTATAAATATCAAATAGCCCTCAATTATCTTATAATATCTTACAAAGATGCACTATGTTAGTGATACAGGCCAGCACTTCAGAGACAAAATGGATATGGCTTTTCTCCCCAAATTTTCACAGTAATCTCACCTTTACAGTTATATTCCCTATCCTTCCACCATCCTAAACCATTTGTCTAATTCCTTGTATGCAATATATCATTAATGAACTTTTGTTAAATACAAATATGAAATAGCACAAAAAATTCCAAGGTTTACATTCAGTCCTGAGAAGTGGACATTTTCCCATGAAGCACCAGGAAGCTTACAATGGCACTTTGGTTCAACAGCTGCAATTTGTCTAGTAATATTTTCTTTCAGGTTTTTTATTTTTTTCACTTCATTACTTCTTGATTTTTTTTTGTCCAACATTATTTGATTCAACCTTATTCTTTCTTCATTTTCTTAGGTAAGTTGAATCACATCATTCTTGAAAGTAGCCAGATCCAAATAAATATTTAGGAAATATAGAAAGTACAAAATAAAAGTTAGTGTACAGTGTTTAATTTCTAAGCATATTTTTGCATGAAATATGAATTTTAGTTTTGCCATAAGGGGAGAGGAAAAATATATAAATAATTTACATACATAAAAACTTTTTTCTTATGATTATTAAACATCATTGTTATGGAAAGTAGATCAAGCAAGAAAGAAAATTAATATAATCGCGAATATTTCTGGTATATTTTCTTCTTATTATGTATAGAAAAAGAAGAAAGATGTGTATTAATCCTATGTTGTTAATAGTGGTCTATAACCAGATTACTTTTCACTGAAATATATTATAATCCATTTCAAAAGTCTGAAGTTTCTTTAAACATTACTCTGATTGCTGAATCCTCATTCTAGCTTATTGAACACTCTCCTACAGTCATCCAATTCTATTGTTTTAAATATGGAAAGTCATTAACCCTGTGTATAATGACTTATTTGAATATTTTCTGAGATGGGATATCTTTTTTTTATATCTCTTATTGTCCTATCTTTTTAAGCCTTGAAAATGATTTCTTTTTGTCAAGGTATAAAGTCTGCTGCTCACAGGCACTATTGAACTAATTAGGAGAGACATGGGCTATGATTATCATTATTATTATTATTATTATTATTATTTTCAATCCTGTGCTTTTTTGTAATATATCATTTGTCTATTTTATTTATTTTTTAATTTAATTATTTTTATTTGTGCATTGTATTTATACATCTTAATGGGGTATAAAACTTGTGTAGGCATAAATGCACATATAACCCAACCAGCCCCCACCCAGTCCCCACCTTACTCCCTCCCCATCCCTCCCTCCCATGCTTGGTTTAGTGGTTGACTTTGATATGAATTAGTACATCATGCGCTTGAAAGCGTTTCCCTCTCCCCGATCCTGTGCTTTTATTAGTAAATCCCCAGATTGAGCTAACATTAGTTCTTATAACAACATATTGATAGACCATATTTAGCCACAAGTAAGTCTCTCACAATATGTGTAGAGGACCTTTCCTGTGTGTCACACTGTGTTAGTACCATTTATTGAATACCTTCTTTGTTCAGAGAGTTAAAGAAACTGGGAGTTGTTCAGGGATGGGTGATTTTAGAATTTTCAGGTTTTTGCTGTCGCACAATTTCTATGACTTACCTAAGAAGTCCCAAGGTGTTACCAACATATAGTCATTCATTCATTCTTTTTTTTTTGGCCATTTAATAAATATTTATTTACCTTTTAACATGTGCTAGTAATTTCCTTTGTACTGAGAATACATCTGTGGAGAAAATTATAATAACAACAGCAACCAATTAAACTTAAGTATAGCCAGGCATGGTGGTGCACATTTGTAATCCCAGCATTCAGAAGGCTGAGACAAGAGGATCCCAGTTTGCAGCCAGCCTCAACTACTTAGTGAGGCCCTTTGCAACTCAGTGAAATCCTGTTTCAAAATAAAGAATAAAAAATAGGGCTGGGAGTATAGCTCAGTAGAATGCCCTTGGGCTCCAGCCTCAGTAATGCAAAAAGAAAAATTAAGTATAGAAAATAAATGCTATCTTTTGGAGACTATAAAAATAGAGTAAAATAATAGGAAAATAATAAAATTAGTGATGACATACTATATTTCCTTGTAGCTAACAAACCCAGCAACAATTCTATTTTGAAACAAACAACAACACAAAAGATTTCTCAGTCTATAAGGTCTATCAGAAACCACACAGGATCAAAATTAGAGGAATAATGACATAGTTGGCAGCACCATGTCTCAGACTCACAGACTGTTGTTCATAACTAGACAATGCCATGTTTAAAACACCCATAATTAGAATGGGAAACACAATGTGAAACCTTTGTCACAGTGCTTTACAGAATATAATTGCTGCTCTAATTTTCTTGATGGGGAGCACCTGTTTTGAACAACAAACTTTCCCATACACATCACATTCTAGCTATTTCTAAATGTATTCTATTTAATCTAGGAAGTTAGATCAGGAGGTAGGATGATAAAAGTCTTCCATGATAGACATGAGGATGTGCTGCCCAGCTCTTATCTCAAGGAAGAACTTGCTTCCCAACTACAAGGAGAGTAATCAGGAGGCATGCTCCACTTCTCTGCTTCTTCATGTCTCATGTCTAACTCAGATGCTAAGACCACTTTGCTGAGGTCAAGCCCTCCCCAAAGCAACCTCCCTTTATTGACTGAGAGAGAAGAGGGTATACAGCTATTTTGTCCCATGAAGAGACGTTCTTCAGAGCTCTCCATTAGATTGGCTGAAGCTTGATTAGGCCTGCATTGCAGGTAGGCTACCCCTTCCTCCCCAATCTGGTTTCTGCCTAGGTCCTTTCAAAAGTGTCAATCCTTTTATAAATACTTTGCATCCAAAACTCCATTCCAGCTATCCTTTTTGAAAACTTAGCATAGGACAATGACAGACCAAAGTTTTAGTTAAACTCCTTCATGTGACAAAACAGATCATGTCTAAGATGGATGTCAAATCCCCTACTACAGGGGACAATTCCTGAAATATCTGAAGGGCCTTGATATATTAGAATTGCATGTCTAAGAAAAAGTCTCATCACAAAGACATTAAAGAAAGCATATCAGGAATCAATCAAATACAGCTTTCTGAATTTTATACAAGCTTACAGAGTGAGATGAAATACATAATTCCTAATTCCACTAAAACATTATATATAAAACACTTGCTTGAATTCCTGAACATGGAAGGTTATTTCGATCTCTCAGTAAATAGTTTCCAGGTAACAGTCTCTGCCTGCAGTCAATACTGAGGATGTAAAGATAAATGTCAGGCTCTGCCAGGAAGAAAATAATACATAGACTCATCTATAACAGGACTAAAAATCTTATGTGTGCCCCATATGTGTTAGTTAGGAGTGAATGGTAGAGAAATGTAAAGGAGGAATTCATGTCCCCTGAGGTTTCAATTTTCTTTTGCTCAAGAATACAGTTAGAGAGAACTACCCAGCAGAAGTCAAAAAAGGATAGTGAGAACAATATACAGTACCATCACTGCAGATTACTAGGAACGGAATCCACAATTTCTTCAATTTGCACAATTCTTTTTCCCACAGAACTTGCTATCCTCAAACAGTAGCACATTATAAACTAATCATTTAAATAAGTTGCTCTGGAGTCTTGCTGACACAGGAGAGGATTTGTGTACATTTTCAAACTGTTCTTTTTTATTTCTGAGAGGGACAAGATAATGGGCCAGTATTGTGTCTTAACAAAGAAGTCTAAATCCATTCAAAGGCATACAAAAATTTGTATGCCAGATCCAGATGAGACATGAGAGTCTTTGAGGAAATCTGTAGATGGACAAAGATTTTGAATATAGAGTCTACTATCCAGGACTGACTGCATAAATTGTGAAGCAAAATACAAAATGGAAATAGAGGAGTATCTTTGTTTAAAAGTGGTTTTAAGATGGCAACAACAGAGAATTAACCCAAGTGCAGAATCCTTCTAGGTGTGGGGTCCTGTGTAAGGACACAGAGAGCAGGCTTTAAAGTAACATCATTATTATCCTTCCCACTCAGTGGAGGAGAAACTATGTCTATTTTGTCTATGTACACCATGACTGACACAGAGTAGGTGCCCATCAAACATTTGCTATATAAATGAATAAATATACCAACATACTGACTATAATTTATATTTTGCCTATGGTACCTGACTTCCTAGAGTAAGGGGGTTTCTTTAAATGGTTTCCTAAGCACAATAATGCCTAAAAGTTTCAGCTTTCAAGTTCTTCTAGTTCCAGTCTATTCTGAGCTTGCTTTTTTTCCCTTTGCCATCATTGTATTGTAGCCATTTCATTATGTAACACAAACTTTTAGATAGTGCATATAATTTACAGAAATATTCCCAGAGAGTTTGACTTAGAAGATAGCTAAACTATGAAACCAACCAAGATGTCCATCAACATATGAATGGATTACAAAACTATAGGATATATACACAATAGAATTTTACTCATTCATAAAGAAGAACAAAATTACACCATTTACCAGGAAATGGATGGAACTGGAAAACATTATGCTAAGTGAGATTAGTTAGTCAGTCACAAAAATTAGAAATTGTATGCTCTCCCTAATATGTGGAAGCTATGGAAAAAAATGGGTCCTAGGAGGAACTCTAGAGGAAGAAGGAGAAACTATAGATGAGCAAATAAGGTGACCTAACTAAGGGGATGGCAGAAGGCAAGAAGGAAATTTCCTAAAGTACATGATGTACATTCACAAACATATCAAAGTCAATCAGCAAGCCAAACATGAGAAGGTGAGAGAGGGGAGGGAATGGGGTGGGAATTGGAGAAGGGCTAAATAAGTGATGTGTGCATGTATGTCTTTACCATCTTGTACTCCATTTAGATGTATGACTATAATGCACTACTAAGAAATTTTAAAAAAGAATTTAAGTAACTCATCCAAAAACAATACATATACTACCATAAAATAAAAACATTAACAATTTTAGAATTAGTATAATACAGATAGAAAGATGAGATAAGACCAGAGAAAATTTTATATGTAGGAGTGTAATCCTTAAGATCCTATATATCAAATAAACTTATACAAATACTTTGTTTTGAGAAATCCCAAAAATCATAAATAAGAGAGGTATATGTCTAGCTAAAAATTTCATTGTTTATACAAACAAAGTTGTAATAAATATATTGAACAAGCAGGACTTGTAGGTTCTTTTATAAGTGACATGTGTCATTTTGTGTTTCTGTAGGGCCAATACTTTTACATTCCCCCTGAACAGAATTTGGGATGAATTTCATTAATTTTGTAGCACTACCAAGTGGTAAAAGATCCTCCAGTCAGTAATGTAAATGTCTAACCTAGTAATTTAAATGCCTAAAGGAATCAATACATCAAACTTTCATGAATTTATAGGTATATCCCTCATGAATATGTATACGCCATAGTCCAGGCCTGTGCAGTGGGAAAGAGGTTCTAGTTGGTTTCTGCTGTCTGTCTCTAAATTGTGTGTTTATTTTATTGCTGTTTTTCTCTTTTCAATCATGTTAATAATGCTCACTGATTCTTTCAGATCATGTTACCCTTAGGCTGAAGTAGGAAGGGTTGTACTCTTGACCATGTGACATAGAGAATCTAGGTCATCTGCTTTCTAGGCTCAGTCGGTCATATGGGAAAGAGAAATCATTCAGATCACAGTGAAACACTTTGTCAAAACAAGCAGTCAGGCTGTCCTCAGCCCACTTTGGTGGGATTATCTAGGACTGTGCCATTCTTTGGTGAAAGATGTCAGTGTTAATTGTGTGGTCTCAGCAGTGCTCTGGCATAGATAGGTAGATTTGAAGAAAGGATACCCTGTGGTGAGAACACCGTGTGGTTTATGGGGTGGCCAAGGTCTTCATAGCAGTGTCTATAAAACTTGAGCATTTGGTCTAAGGTGTTTGTGCGTATATCTAAGATTTCTTATGGTGCTAAAATAAGCTGAGGTCGATAGAAAAGGGATAGAGACTACAGGTTCCCCACATAGACAAAAGGCCAATAATGGACCCTCAACAGCTGCTAATATCCAGAACTGGCCTAAAAGAACCTCAGGAATTTGAAATTTAACTGTAGCCTTTCAGATAATTGGGAATTCACTGGATAAGAAAATATTACACAGTTTAAGAGTGTTGCTTTAATTCATAGCTAACTCTTTAGACTTACATTGCATGAATTTCTCAAATATTAAAGATGAGTTTGGTTCTAGGATGAGTTGAGGTAGGGATGTTAGAGAAGGGAAAAGGACAAAAACTGTCTTACTTGACTAAAACTGAAATTTCATGTCAAGTTCTTTGAGTCTTGCTGGGATTTTGAATTAGTACATTTTTGTGGTACATTTTGTGGTTTCTCAGAAGCTTTATATCACTGGGGAAAGAACAGATACATTAAGGGCAGTATATTTATTTTTCCCATTGAGAAATATTCGGGTCACTTTATTCCTCTACGTGATTTTGTTGGTCAGTTTCTCTCTTGTATGTGGTCAGTATTTATATATTCTTTTCTCTGATGACATTTGACCTAACATGGGCATCCCTCTGCTGTTCCATGTCAGAAGAGTTAGCCTTTCAGGATCTTCTCCTTCAGGTTTTCTCAGCTAACTAAAACTTAATTGACTTTTGTCTATTTTGGGGGGAAAACATTAATTTCTCCCAGGGGTCTCCTTAAATTTTTCCTTTTTCAAATCAGAATAAAAGAGGAGTAGCCCACCTATGAAATGGGGTCCACACAACCAACTCTTTCCAAAAAATCACTCTTTAATACCTAACTTCCTGTCTTCTTTATATGTTTGATGTGTTTATAGGGTTAAGAGATGTACATCATGTTTTCTACAAACTTATCTTGTAAGTAATTCATAGTGGTCTTGTACTCTAATTTATTAAATGACATATATTGCCTTGGGGACTCATTTGAAACTGAGAATAAAATAACTACACTTTGATATTTTTCTACAAATGCATGCACTTTATATTTCAGAAGAAATGATTCTTTTTAATGATACTTAGATCTAATTTTATAACAGATCTTCATACAAGGTATCATATAGTAAATAACAATAATAATGGTAATAATAGCAGAAACATTAAACCAAGTACAAATTTCAAAAGAACAAGTCTAAAGAAATTTTAAGAAGAGAAAAAATGTAGCTTAGTGTGTAAAAAAGAATGTTGTCTTTTTCAGGGATATTTCTGAGGAGTCATGGAAACCATGATAATTCTTTGCAACTATTGTATCTAATTGTTTATGTGTATTTTTCTGAAGGAAAGGCCCCTTGGTTATTGTTATTTTCATAAAGGTGTCCACACCAAAATAGCCGACAACACTGACTAACATTGAAAGTGACAAGATCAGCATTCTTTATACAAACCATGGAACCTCACCATAATGCTCACCGGGTGAAATATTCATTAATAAAAATGGTTAAAGGATCAATGTGTATCAGAATTTATTGGAGGGTAAATATCTGATTTTTCTAAAGTGAGTCTATACTTTTAGTTCACTTATGAAAATTATTACAACCTTGAATGCTAGGATGCTAGACAGAATTCCAAGGTAAAGTTTTGTTGTATAATTTTCCTCCTCCTCCTCCTCCTCCTCCTCCTCCTCCTCCTCCTCCTCCTCCTCCTCCTCCTCCTTCTTCTTCTTCTTCCTCTCTCTCTCTCTCTCTCTCTCTCTCTCTCTCTCTCTCTCTCTCTCTCTCCCTCCTTCCCTCCCTCCCTCCCTCCCTCCCTCTCTCTCTTTCTCTCTCTCCCTCCCTCCCTCCCTCCCTCTCTCATTAATTCCTTTTGAGAACCATTTTTTTCAAAGGCCTGCTCCTCAAATATGCAGACTGGATAAATAAAGAGCAAAACAATTCATGAAAATCTTCATCAAACTATATATTGTGGTTTCCTTCTCCCCATGCAACATGAAAATGTTGGTCTAACGAGATTTATTTAGAAATAATAATAACCCAATTTAGAGAGTATAAGAACATAAGCCAGGACAATAAAAATTGGAAATGAATTACATAAATTTATGATTTTATCCAAAATGTCATTAATCATAGACATTAACATCTCCTGATACATAATATTCTAGTATATGAGGATATGACCAGTATATGACCCTAATACCATATTAATTTGTTCTGTGTAGAATATTTACTTTCATTTTTGATTTTTGTGGTACTGGGAATGGAACCTAGGGGCAATCTACTTCTGAGCTACACCCCTAGCCCTATTTTTTATTATTTATTTTGAAACAGGGTCTCACTGAATTGCAAAGAGCCTCACTAAATAGCTGAGGTTGGCCACAAATCGCAATCTTTCTGTCTCAGCCTCCCATATACTGGGATTACAAGCATGTACCACTATGCCCAGCCTAGAATATTTTCTGTTACATCTCTTATGTTTGTGAATCAAAATGATAGTTTTGAAAGGTTAAAATTTTTCGAAAATTGTGAACTCCATTTTTTTTCCAGTACTGAGGATGAAACCCAGGGGCATTCTACCTCTGAGCTATACTCCCAGCCCTATTTTTTATTCATTATTTTTGAAACAGGGTCTCATTGAGCTGCAAAGGGCTTCACTAAGTGGCTGAGGCTATCTGTGAACCTCAACTCTTCTGTCTCAGCCTCTCAAATGCTGGGATTAAAAGTGTATGCCACCACGCCCAGCTTGAACTCCATTTTGAAATGCCTACTTGAACATATATTTTGCCTGTTAATTTCTACCATTACATAGTAACTACACAAATCTTTTTATTTTATACATTTATGAATTATATTTCAATATGTCTAGATACTTTACCTATTTTTTTAAAAAAATTATTCTTCTTATACATTCAGATATTCACTCATATGAAGATTTAGGATAGTTTTCCTGCTGTCAGTGTTTCTACTCAGAGATAATAATAGCGATAATATAATTAGCTTGAGTGTATTTAAAATCTAAAATGGTGCAGTTAGAATAATTTTGAAAATCCCTCCTCCCTTGACTTTAGTAACATTTTTATTCATTCCTCCCATCTATGTAAAATTGAAGCTTTTTTCTTAAAATAGCATTAATTCTACCAGTCATTGGAAGCCTATTCATGGTCTGCAAAGTGTACAGAATTTCCCTTGAAATTGATACTTCAGGATTTTACTCCACATATTATGGATATCTGTATATTTTCAAACCAAGCAGAAAGCAGATCTTCACTATGTATGAAATTTGGATTCACACCGACATGCAATCATAAACAAGAATATGGGAGCATGGTGTTTACTTTCTTGTTTTATCACCTTGGAAAATGTACTTGAAATGGCTGATTAGAAGGATTATACCAATTCTTAGGAGAGCAGTTTAGTTGGCATCAGAAATAGAGGGCTAGGCCTATGAAAATGCATGCACACTGGAGGAAAATTCTAACGGTTTATTAGATGGGCATTTAAGTACATAAGAACATGTCATTATGAGATAAATCCTGAAGTTTTATCAGAATTTTGAGTTCTTTTTAGTAGTTCCTCATGCTCACTTTCTACACATTTGATTTTGCTTTATTTGAGCTGGTTGGGTGAAGGGACAAATTGCATGTTCTAATATGTTTTTTCTTGCCTCTGATTCCTAAAACTCATGCATATCCAGAAGTTGCAGAGGAACATAATTGTGGTCCTTGGGTTCTTCTATTTGCCCTATGGAAGTCGTTGACTTCACATAGAGAACAAGTTGTTCAAAACTTCCCCAAATGATAAAAGTGGAATCAAAGAATGGAAGTAGACTGAACCAAGAAAACTTGGCTCTCTCTACTTAAATATTTCATGCCTGATCTGTCGTAATTCATTCTATGGGAAGAAAAAAATATTTATTTCTATATCGAGCGTCCCTTATTTCTTGAGAAAGAATTTCAGGTATTTGCTCCTCAGCTTGTGATATTTGAATTCTGAATTTGTGGCTTATCAATAAAAACACATTGACTTTCACAGAGGTTGTCTGGTGAATTCTAGTACAGGAGTAGAAACATTTACTTACATTGTGTTCACAGCTGATAAACTGCAGTTGCTAACAGTTTGTTAATTAAATCTTAGTTAAGCTTTGTCCTTCCTGCTTCGAAACAGGAACTCTTAACATTTGAGGCTGCAATTTGCATGCATCAGTCAACACAAATGCTGAACAAAGTGCTTGTTTAGGTAATAAGATAAGGAGGTGCCCTCTCCACATTTCAGCTCTAACCGCCTCAGAGGCAACATTTCCCAAGATTCCCAGCTGCTGCTTGTTCAGGCAGCTCTGTGGTTTGCGCTGCATATTAATTTCTGTCCAACACGGGAATTCAATTTGTACTGTACATTTCATTTCTTCACAGATTTAGATTTATTTCATGTTCTCTGCTTTTAATTAACTCTCTGGCACAGCTGCTGGACAGGATAGAAAAACTCATTGCTCTCCCAGTGTTATGAGTACACCACCAATCATTTGCCACTTAGATGGTGGTGCAGGAGCTATCAGTTTCTATGGCAACCAGAGCCGTGGTGATTGATTCCTTGCCAGTATGGCATCACCACGGGGAGTGCAGCTTGTGATTTTTGTATGCTCGCAACATCCATCTAATTAAAACAGGATTATGGAATCATCCCAGTATATGTTCGACAACTACACCGCAATCCATTTATGTAAATGTCAACACTATTAAGTACATACAATGGTCAGAGCATTTGTGAAGAACGACTTGGTTTAGTCTGGGGAAAGTGAATGCTTACCCACCTGGTTTTGGCCACTATAGTCTCTTAAACAGTAGCCTTCAACCCAACACAGTCATTTTGTACTTGAAAATCATATGAAGCAAAGCCAGGAGATTAAAGTTCCATCGATCCAATGGTGGCTAACTCTAGAACCCTATAAGCCTGACTTGGAAATTGGTTAATTAATTTAGTGTGTATGAATTATTTATTCATCAAAGCTCTTAATTCCCATGATTGATTTCTCTTTCACTAGCCTCCCCTGAGAGCAGAACATCCTTTCTCTCTCATGGAGCATTCCTCAAGTCCTCCAGCAATTGCCTGGGATTTAGAGAAGCCTTACCTATCAGGTGAGATGAAAGATGTCGTATTCACCAGTGGGTGTGGAGGCGCCAGATGAGTGACACAGCTCCAGGATTTTCTGAAGGGCTAAATGGGAAGGCGAGCCTTTCAGAGAATTGTGAGATGTATATGCAAAGTAAAAAGGAAGGACAGAGGGTGACAGATCTGTTAGCAATGTTGTTTTATACAACGGAGTTTTTGCTGGATGAGGCTGACAAAATATTCTGTTAACATGAAAAATGACAGTCTGCACTACCTAATGGCTTCATGTCCCTGTGCATTTCATTTTCCAATTCGATTCTATGCTATAGAAGCTGCCACTGTGACATATATAAGTATGTGCTGGATAGTATGTGTATTTGCTGTCAAAGCTCTATTCATTTTACAGCATTTTTCCCCTTGCCTGCACATATGTTATATGAAGAAATTGCACATTCAAATGAGACTGTCAAAGGTACTTCTGGTTAAATTTTAATTATGAGTACTATACTTTCCAAAAGTTTCATGACATTTCAAAGTTCTTATGAAATGACAGTAAAATTACTCCCAAAGCAGGAAATTCATAAAATGACAAAAATACATAAAACATTTTGACTAGGTAGAGGAAACGGATTCTTATATCAGACAGGTTTTGGTGATTGGCTGAGATTAAACTGATGAAAGTAGGAGCACTTCAGGGAAGGTAACTTTTAGAATATCTTTTGTTGCTGCTGATGGTGTCATTAAGTATATATAAACTGTATAGTGGGTGTGGTTCCTAGTGTTTCCTTTGTCTTGTGCACACAGTTTATATTATATGTATATATCTACTCCAGACATTAGCACAGTGACACCTAGATATACACTGTGTGCCATTTATTGTTAATGGATTAGATAGCGAAACAGACAAGTATGCATCCTAACCACCACAGTGGCAAGTTTGTAATCCCACTATATGTTTTGGGGTGTTTATTACTATTACCAGTACTTGCTTTGAGCCAAAATATTTCATTAATGCATAAATCAGAAAAGATGTTTTTGAAGGGTTCTTTTATTTTCTTTTTTCTTTTTCTTTTTTGGTGGTACTGGGGTTCCTGGAAACCTTTCTACCTCTGGCTACACTCCCAGACCTATTTTTATACTTTTAAATTTGGAAACAGGGTCTCTTAAGCCAGCCCGCTGGCTTCGAACCTGCACGATCCTCCTGTCTCTGCCTCCCATGTGCGGGGATTACAAGTGTGCGCCATCATGCCTGGCTGGAAGGTTTCTTTTTGATAGAGAATTGTATGTTACAAAATGCAAAATATTTTGAAGGTTCTCTTTTTTTCAATATAACCAATAAATTAACCTCATGCTCAGCTGTTTTTATTTTTTATTTTTATTTTTTTTAGCATGATATATGGCCACCAATTTTCCAGATTCTCTTACAATTAGATTTGGCTGATAAGTGATGTATGAAATATTCGGACTATTGCCTTTATTTTTTATATATTTTTTTTGTGGTACTGGGGATGGAACTCTTCTCCGGCCTACACTCCCAGACCTATTTTATATTTTCATGTGGAAATAGGGTCTCTTAAACCAGAGAGGCTGGCTTTGAACCTGTGTGATCCTCCTGTCTCCCCCTCCAAAGCTCAGGGATTACGAGCGTGCACCACCATGCCTGGCCTCAGCTATTTTTAATCTCTAAACAACCCTCATGCCTTCCTTAAATTTTCATGTTAATTAATAATTAACTTATTTATTTAGCAGTACTTGGGATTAAACCCAGGGACATTTTGACCCTGAGCTTCATACACAACTTGCCCTTCCTTTTCCTCCCTCTTTCTTTTTTGCTTTCTTTCTTTCTCTCAATTTTGGGACAGTGTCTTGCTAAATTACACAAATTGTTGGCCTCAAACTTTTTTTTTTTTTTGGAAACGAGGTCTCCCTAATTTTCTAAGAGCCTCTTTAAGTTGCTGAGACTGGCTTTGAGCCTATGAGCCTCCTGTTTTAGCCTCCCAAGAATTTATATTACAAGTATGTACACCAAGCCCAAGTGGCCTCAAACTTTTGTTTTTTTTTTCCTTTGTGTGCTTTTCTTTTTCTTATTGTTCCCATATTTATTTATTTATTTATTTACCTATTTATTTATGTTTGCAGTGGCAGAGATTGAACCCAGGAGCATTCTAAATCTGAGCTACACCCCTACCCTATTTTTTTATTCTTTATTTTGAAACAGGGTTTCAGTAAGTTGCAGAAGGCCTCATAAAGTAGCTGAGTCTGGCTCTGAACCTGTGATCCTCCTCTCTCTGCCTCCTAGGTACTGAGATTACAAGCATGCACCACCACTCTTGCCTTTCTTTTCTTTATTGGTGCATTATAGTCATACATCTTAATTAGGAATAAGAAGATAGAGGCATACATGCACATATTACTCATTTAGCCTTTCTCAGTTCCCACCCCATCTTCTTCCCCTCTCTTCTTCTCATGTTTGGCTTAGTGATTGACTTTAATATGTTTGTGAACTTTTGATCCTCTTGCCTCAGCCACCTAAGTCACTGTGATTATGGGTGTGTAACAGGATCCTAGCTAATTGTTTTTAATGATGTGGCATGCTCTGTACTAGACCATAAAAAGAGTATTTCACAGATTGCTATTATTTAATTTGCAAATAAATACTGGATATTCTAACTCAATAATTGATTGATAAAAGTAAAAGTATGCAAGCTAAAACAGAAGAACTTTAGGTATAGTGTTTTATATATCCCTACAAACATCACATGTTTACAAAAATCATTTATTGCCATGTTATATCTGCATTATTTATAGGCAGAACTTAGTTTTTTGAGTAAAAGTTACCACAACATTATCAAAACTACAGTTAGGCATGTTACATGATTTTAAAAAATTATAGAAGATAATGAAAATATATTTCACAGTGTAGAATGCATACAAAATATTTAATCTTCTTCAAAAACATATTGTTTATATACACATTATTTTATATATGCTTTATGAACTCTGACATCTGTGATTGCATCCTACAGTTTTGCAAAAATGAGAATATATACTATAACTTAAAAAAAAACACCTGTTTTGAGAGTTTATTGATTATGTTCCTTACAGCAAAAGTAGAGAAAGTCAAACAGCATCAAGTATTTGGCCCTGTAGAATTCCAGATGGCTGGAGGCATATTTGACAATGCAGGTGTCATGTTAACTATCCACATGCAGAAACAGTTGGCCAACCAAAGATCTACAACTTAGGACTGCACAGACTTTACTCAAGCTTTGGTGGTCTGGAAAAAACAAGGTATAGTTTTCTCTTCCTTTTTATCCCAAATGTAACAATGGCATTAAAAGCAATGGATATTCCTTGCAGTTGAAGTGACTGTTATCAAAACAAACTTCACTGCAAATACAGTTCAATTGAATCAAGACAAATAAAACATTTTCAAACAAAATGTTTCCATGTGTTCCCTGGTATCTTTTCTATATTTCTATAGAAGTTAGCTTTATCCTTGATGGGCCATGGTGATTTAAATCTAAGAACCACCAGTTTCACCTCTTAGGAAACTGTAAAGGGTAGAATATGATATGTATAGATTAAAAGTATCCTTATTAATCACATGGTAGATTGATGGGTAGATGTATAAAATGTAGGTAGATAAAAAAGTGAGACAGAGAAAGACAGTTACAGAGACATTTTAAACATGTACTCTACCACTGAGCCATGCTCCTAGCTTCATATCAGTTGTCTACCTTTCCCAGTAGAACCCTTAGTATTTCAACCAAAGATTTAAAAAAGTTTGTAGTGTGATAATTCCCTCATTCTTGCCATAGGTGAATGTTGTTCCGAATCTTAGTTTGTCTCTTTAAAATGTGCTTTTTTTGTGTGATTCATTCCTTCCTTCCTTCCTTCCTTCCTTCCTTCCCTCCCTCCCTCCCTCCTTCTTTCTGTTCCTTTTCTAAAGAGGGTCTCACTATATGCCTAGGCTAGTCATGAACTTTTAAACTCAAGGGTACTTCTGGCTCAAATTCCCCAGTGTTGGGACTACAGGCATAGTCCAGCATGCCCAGCTGTGGCTTCTGTCTTTTAATATACCTTGTAATATTTATTGAACCTTGGACATGATGGAGCAGATATGTTTATTTGATTAGGAGCTGGACTGCTTACTATTTGCTGTAGCTAAGTGTCAGGCTGAAATGGACTCTGATATCCTTCTTCCTGTTTTTTCTGTGGCTTTTCCTAAAAATTCTTAGGAGATGTTTGAGATTTTCAATTCTTTCAGTTGTATTCCCTGGTTACTGTTAAGAAGTCTCACACATGTGGTGGTAACATGTCTGGGGAGGGGAATGGTTCTACAGTCCTGTGATCAGGTCTCCTTTATGCTCTTGCACTGTGATCTTCACAAGTGCCTCTCAATTTGATCTCTTTAATTTTTTTTTCCTTAAGTGAGACAAGAAACAGTTGGAGTTAGTATTTACCTTTTCCCACCTGGAAGATTGAAGTGGGATGGAGTTGTTTATTCCCCTTCACATAAATTGGTTAGGTTCTGGTAAAGTAGCTACTTTTATATCAGTTTTAAGAACAGAATATTCTGGAACTAATTTTTAAATGGCTACTTTCCCTTTTCCCTGCTAAAAGTAAGAGAGGATTGTTCACTAATCTTCACCTTGAGAAGGGGCCAGGGCTCTGGAAGAACACCTCAGGAAACTGTGAGGGCGCTCTAGGACAGAGCCCGGGAGCTTTACTCTCAAGCTTGTCCATCCTGAGCCTCCAAAGACCCGCCAATGATAGTTCACTTCTACTGCTTCCACTGATGGTTCCTGCTCCTGCACCTATACTTCACCCTAGGCTGTGATTCCCTGACCTGCCTGTCTGCCCCCAGCTTGAAGGGCAAGCATTCTCTCTGTGATTTCAATTCTCTACAGAATCTAAGAAGAGTTGTTGGTTTTCACTTCTTTCAGCTTTTGTTGATGTTACCATGAAGATGCAGGCAAGGTTTTGTGAGCTCCTTACCCCCTGGCCCAGAAATGGAATGCTGCTCTACTTTTTAAGAACATTCTTTTTTGTTTTGTTTTGTTTTGTTTTGTTGGTGGTACTGGTGTTCCTGGAAGCCCTTCTACCTCCGGGCTACACTCCCAGACCTATTTTTATACTTTTATTTATTTTTTTTTTTTTGAAAACAGAGTCTCTTAAGCCAGCACGGCTGGCTTCGAACCTGCGAGATCCTCCTGTTTCCACCTCCCAAGCACGGGAATTACAAGCGTGCGCCACCACGCCCGGCTTTAAGAACATTTTATATGGAGAAAATAGAAGATTCACATATTGTTGTAATAAATAATGCAGAGATAATCCCATGTAGGGTTTCCTTGGTTTCCTTCAATAATAATATCATGCAAAACTATAATATATAATAAAACTATATATATAATGTATAGGATTCACCACCAGCTCATTGACATTGATACAACCCACGGACTTTATCTGTATACCCTCAGTTTTATTTGCACTATTTGTATATGTGTATGCATGTATAATTCTATACAATTTCATCACATATGTAGGTTGGTATATACACCACCTTAGTCAAGATCACAATACTTCCAAGAACATAAGAATCCTTCTCGGTGTCTCTTTATAGCCACACAACTTCCTTCTCACCTTATTCCACTCTTATCCCCTGAAAACCATAAAATCAGCTCCATTTCTATAGCCACTGTACTTCCCATACTTTATAATACATTACATTCATGTTTTCTGTCAAAATCATACAAGATTAGGATGTTGGTAAACAAGTTCTCCTTTTATAACATGATTTTACAGACAGCAACATGAAATTTCATTATACATGTATTTTCTGTGTTCTATGTGAAAAGGGACACCTGCTTTAAACTGAGTGGTGGTCTTACTGCACAGATCTTCTGAAATACAATTCCAGAGATGATAGTCAGCTGATGCCATTTATAGTTATGGGATTCCTCCTCCTGTCACTGTACATAGAATTATAATGGACAGAGAAGATAGCAGGTAATATCAAAATGGCTTCTCCCTATGTGGTTAACAGCAAATTCTCTATTATGTGTCTGCCACAAACAGGAGGCCACTTTCTCTCTTTCAGAATGAGTCACAATGAGAGTATTTTGAGATGAATCTGAAGGATTCAGAGAGCACCCGATTAGAAATAGGGTGGGTGTAGCTGGAGGCTAGGAGACACTGCTGTTTTCTTTATTGAAATTTTAATTTATTGGTGAACCTAAAATTTAATATATGTAAAATTATTACTTTTTAATTTCAAATAATACTGTGTTTGTTTTCCTAATTTTCCCAATATGTTATACATTTGTATTTCCTCATATGTTATCAAAAGGTTACCTTAACTGGTGACCCTAAGGTAGTTTTCTGTGGTGTTTTGCTGAGAAAATCCTTAGTGATCTCATGTATGGATTTAGGGCTGAATTGATCTTTGCATTGATTACCCATCTTACTTAAATTATACAAAGTTCCAATTAGAACATAGCAATAAAATGTGAAAACAGAGAAGAATTGGATGTTTCAAAATGTGCAGATAAAATGAATAAACTTTAAGATTTCTTCATTTTGCATCTTTATTTTGAATATATCCAGTTTATATTCCTAGAATAGATACAGATATTAGGGAAAACCTGTCTTTAAAATGTACTTAGTAATTAGTCACTAATAATTTCCTCTGAGAACTAAGGCTGCTAAATATGATAGAGTATATTCTCTTGCAATCATTGAATTAATGCGAGAAGAAGACTCCAAAGATATCATAATCTAAACACCCAAGGGTCCTGGAAGAGGAGATGATTTAATCAATATCTGGAAGACAAAAGTTTTAGCAAAAGGAAAGGCACTTGAACATTGCAAAGTCAACATGAAAGATTTAAATTTTACAATTAAATTTATTCTAAAATATAACTTTATCTACTTATCTGTGATATTTCTATAATGTATATATTAGAAGAAGAAGAAATTCCATACATGTAACCCTAACATAGATCAAATATAGTAAAAAGCAGTGTTAGGAATAGTTTCTTGTTCGTAGGGCCTTTTGTCCTCAGAAAAATAGCACCTTCAAAACAAGAAATGGCAAACCATTACTACATATACAACTGTCCTTAATCCTCATTGACTTAGAGGAAATGCAATGATATATGTGTGTATCAATGGTATATGTGTATATTTGCTTTGTAGAAGAGGTTGGGTAACTGGCGAATATATTTTTCTTATCAGATACTTCTCATCTCAATTTCTTTTTCTGAAATTCCTTTTAGGGACTCAGGTGGCACTACCTGGACCAGCCCACACAGGCATTTAAAACTGAGAAATGGATTCTGTGTTAAGGGTATGCATGTGATGAATCTCATATCTTATGCCCTTATGTTGGTGATAGAAATAATTACTTCTAGACCTATCATTGCACTGGGCACAGTTGGCACATGGGAGTCGGCCAGGTGTTGGATGTGATAGGAAACATGCCGCCTGATTAAAAGGACCAGAATCCAAGGGCAACAACATTCTCTCTTAAATGAGATGAGGGGTGGGAATTTAAAGATGCCTTTTAATGTTTCATCTGTGGCCAGCACATGCCAGTGTTTCAAGATGATTTTGTTAATCACACAGGACTATTCAGTGCATGTGGTAATGAAAAGATGGAAAATGTTTTTCACAACAAGGCAAATCCTGTCCAACTCGCCACTGTAATCAGTTCAGATGAATGTTTTTTTGTTCTCTTGGTTTAGTTCCTTTATGAAGGCATAAACATATTTTCTTTTGTTTTGTTTCCATTTGAAATCTTTTTTTTCCAGGCAGACTAAGAATTTTAGCCTCTTGTGTCTTTTTCCTTTTGGTTTTTTGATCCTACTCTGAACTGTATGGATGCTCTTGAACATTTTATTACCTTCAAATTCTCTGGAACTCAAAGTTCTTAGCCAAGAACTGAAAGCCTTTTCCCAAAATTTATATCACATACATGAGATTGTATAATTTACATTGTTATTCAATTTTCCACCATTACTGATTTTTTTATTCTTGATACATATTAAGGACTCATAAATAATAATATCTGCCATTTACTGAAAATTCACAAGCACTTCACAAGGTCAAGCACTTTGTCAAAATTTTTATATGTATTATCTGATCACTTAAATATTGTGCCAAACATGGTGGCACATGCCTGTAATCTCAGTACTTGGGAAGCTAAGACAGGAGCATTGCAGGTTTGAAGCCAACCTCAGCAATCTAGTGAGACTTTGATTAAAATAAAAAAATAGGACTGGGGATATACTGTAGAGATAGAATACACCTGAGTTAAATCTCCAGTACCTCAAGAAATAAATGTCATAATAACTTTTAAAAATTGGCATCATTACCACTAACAAAACTCTTTTAGAGGGAGGGAAAGAATCACAGAGAGAGGTCAAGCTATGTTAGGTCATGGAGCATGTAAGTGAGGTTCTTGAACTTTCTCTGAAACTGAAAACTGGTCTCAATAACTATAACAGATGCAACTGTTTATGTCTTATTTCCTATAGGATGGTTCTCAAGGTTCTTTCAGGTAGTTCATGAGGTAGAATATATTTTATAATAATATTGACATTACTTCAATAAGAGCATCTCATCATCATTAAGAGCATCTCATCATTGTTAAGAGCACACAGCTGACACTATTTCAGACTTCATATTACCATCACCTTAAAGAAACTATTAACAGTGGGTTTTAATGTGACATTGAACAGAAATAGCCTCACTTACATGCAAAGGATTTTAAAGAATCGTCCCTTTCCTAATTTTTAACATATTTGTTGAGACCAGATTTTCTTAATATACTTCAATTAAAATAATATTAAAATAATATATCAAAGGCCAAAGGTAGAGCTATAGGCATGCTAATCCAGCTGTGTTTTATTACAATAGACATTTTATAGATCTCAAGAAAATATAAAACAATTTGCTCTTTTTTGCTTGGGAAAATACAATTTAATTTTGTAAAAAAATGGTATTTATGCTACCAAGAGATGTGCTTATTATTGTTGTTTTCTTGTTATTCTTTTGGTACTGGGGATTTAACCCAGGGGAATTCTACCTCTGAACTACACCCCATCCCTATTTTACTTTTTATTTTGAATCAGGCTTTTGCTAAGTTGGGGAAGGTCTAGCCAAGTTTCTGAGGCTGGCCATGAACCTGCGATCCTCCTGAGTATTGGCATCGCAAGGTGTGTGCCACCATATCTATTGTTGTATTTAACTAAATTAATAACTAGATATTTTAAATATGCTACATTTAAACAGATGTTTTAAGTATATAAATTAGTTAAATAATGTTAATTTATAGTTTTAAGTTAGTTAAACATTGTTAGATTATAATTCTTAATATAGTTAGATGTAACCAACATAAAAAAAGCTCTTCATAACTGTTAAATAAAGCAATTCTAAATAATAATTTTTTAGAGACGCCTTGCTGGCAGATTCCTCCAATGAAATTTTACTTCTGCACTAGTTCCTAGGTATAATTTAGTGAGTAAATCTGTAATTTTTCTACCTTTTATTCATATAGCTAAACACTAACCTTCCCAAACAGGTGATGTTATGATGCTGGTAGCATGTGATTTTCAAGTAGGTGAATTTTCTTTACCAGCCTAAGAATTTTGAACCACATCTTGCAGGAAATTAAGAAACCTTGATGCTTTCTAGATTAGGGAACAAAATAAGTAGAGTTAATAATTAAGGAAGTTATTTTTAAATTGGGTTGTCTGGAAAAACTGTCAAGGAGACCAACTTGGATATTAAGTTAGTAAGGGTCAGAAACAGCAAGAATGGAAAAGAGAAGAATAAAAGGCATAAACATTGACTGGTAAAAAAAATTGAAGCTCTGCAGCTAAATATAAGATAAAGAAACATTTTAGTGTTAAATTGACATAAAGTATAAGCATTTTTATCAAATTGATAATAGGACAGGGGAAAAAAAGATATAAACGATTACACTGGAATTTAAGACATCTCCCTGTACTTTGTACTGTCATAATTATTATGAAAACTGTAATGCTGAAAATTTAAGATGCTTTGCAAGTGAAAATAAAAAATATTATTTTTGTAAATATGGCTTTGAGTTTAACAGCAATTTTTAATTTTTCATTTTTTGAGAGGTATTGAACCCAGTGGCAATCTACCTCTGAGATACATCCTCAGCCCTACTTTATTTGTATTTTTAAACAGTGTCTCACTAGGTTGATGAGTCTCACGACTTGCTGAGGCTGCCCTCAAATTTTCAATTCTCTTTTCTCAGCCTCCCACATACTGGAATTACAAGAAGATTGAGACACCACACCCAGATAACACAAATATTTAAAAGATGAATATCCTTGCTAACTACAAAAGAGTAAGTAGAACATGTCTTTCCAATTTTATTTATTTGTATTTTTTGTGGTACTAGGGATTGAACCAAGGAGCATTCTACCTCTGAGTATACTCCTATCCTTATTTTTTATTCTTTATTTGAAACAGGTTCCCACTAAGTTGCAGAGATCCTCACTAAGTAGCTGAAGCTCGCCATGAACCTGCAATTCTCTTGTCTCAGCCTCCCGAGTACTGGGATTACAAGCTTACACCACCATGCCTTTTCCAAGTTTTTTCTTATAACTAATATTCCACTAGAATGAGTGTCTCTTTTATTCAATTTTGTGTCCTCTAGGCTCTAGCTGAGTACTTGGCATAGAGTAGATGACTCAATAGATAATTAACAGGTTTCTTGCAGCAAATAAGAGTGCATTTAAGCAAGAAGGAAATTTAGAGATCTGGTAATCCAAATGGACTTTTCTTTGAGAGATTAGATTCTGAAATCCTAAGCAGATCACTCAGTATCTGAATGTTTGAGATTAACAGAGCAAAGAATACAAGACACCTAACCAATACAATACATTACAAGACATACTAACCAGGAATAAAAAATTTCTGGTACTTAATGACTAGAAGTTAGGTAGAGCTATAAACTGAATCACCTGAAGAAAAAAATAAGCATAATTTAAATGACAGATGCAGCATATATAGTCAAATTATTTCACTTCTTATTGTGTTTTAACTAAATTAGAAAATGATTAAAGTATTTATTCCTAGGTTAGGGAATGTTTATTTGGCTGCTATATTATCTGTATTCCATGTGACTTTTTTGTTGCCTGGGAAAATCAGATGTCTTAAGTGACTGCTCCCCACATTACTCTGTTTCTTCTCTTAGTTACATTAGAAACCCACGGCCAAAGACTTCTGGAGACAGGATATCACATGTTTCAGTGTGTTCTACATCAATATAAACTGACAGAACAGTTTTTCAACATGGGTGATAGCATTATGTTTGATCACACACATTTTTAAAAAATCTAAAACAAAATATGTAAATTTGGTAAATCTTATACATGATTTTCCCATTGATTTTTAGTTGTTATTGAAATGAATTAGTTTTCAGTGAATATTGGCTTAGAAAAGTTTATATAATGTGACTTTAATGATTTTATACAGTAGGAAGCAGAAAATTCAGACCACAAAGGGAAATATGATTACCAATATTTCTCACTTATCATAATTCAATAGCCTTTACTTTTAATCTTAATATCATTAAGCTATTAAAATGTATATATGAACACAAATCAGATCAGCAGTGAGTGAACTATTTTCTAATAAATGCAATAATATATCCCTTATGCTCTAGAATAACCAATTTCAATAGCTAAATGAATATGCTTCAATGTAATACTGTATTAATTTGTCTCTTTAGTAAGTATCTATAAAGGGTTAAATCATGTTGAGCATCTCTTAACCCTTAATTGCTGAACATTACTGTTCTTTCCTCATAAGAAGACCTTTTCTCTTCATTTTCTTTGAGATCTGATAACATTAAGATCTGGTGATTTTATCCTAGATATTTTGGCTGTATGGAAAATACCTTGAATAATTTTCTTTTAAATTGATGTCACCTCTACTGTTTTAAAATCTTTGACCTACTCACTTTCAGTGAGATTAATCACCATCATTTTGTTTTCCTTTCTAGATGATATAAACCAGGATAAAATGAGCCAGTCATTGACCCAGCAACTCTGGAACAAAGTATACTCCTTTTCATCCACTCCCTTGGGTAATTAATTTTGAGATTCTGATTTTCTATATTAGGAAATTCATTTAGGTCTTCAAAATACAAAGTATTGAGAGTAAGACTTCTGTTATTCATGATGTTTCAATTCAGAACCATTTATAAACATTGCTCATTGCTACACAAAGTCTCACAAATGATCATAAGTAAATCTCCTTTATCCAGTGACTACATATTTTCCTTTAAAAATAAGACATTTTTTCATATTCCATGAAGATAATCCCTGCACCTTAGGTGGAAACATCTTGGCCATTCTTTACAGTTCAGAACCATTGAATAAAATTGGAAAGCTACCACTTTTCAGCTATTATTCGATAATAACCAGAGTTCTATTTCACTGTTCAAATAGAAGTCAAAATATCTCATTTTATTATACTTATTCAAAGGGACAAAAGAAATATAGCTAATTTCAAGGGCTAAATTACCCATTTTGTTTATGATATTCATAAATATTTGCTTATATTTCCCTGATATAATACCTAATGTGATCATCATCTTCAAACCTATAGAAAAGAAAAGATGGAGTAGAGAAGAGAAAAGAGGATAGGATTCCTTTGGGATTAATTTTACCCTAACCTCCATAAGTTTAGAAAGGAAAAATGTGCCAGGCATGGTGGTATATGCTTATACTCTCAGCATTTGGAAGGCTGAGACCAGAGGATTGCAGTTCGCTGCCAGCCTCAGCTACTTATTGAGGCCCTTCCAAACTCAGTAAGACAATGTTTCAAAATAAAGAATAAAAAATAGGGCTGGGGTGTTGCTTGGAGGTACAATGCCCCTGTGTTCCATCCCCAGTACGGCAAAAAAAAAAATTTAATACTAGCATTTAATATAGCTTGTCTATATTTAATATAAATATTTAATATAGCTTGCCTATAATAGCCCAATCACAAAAACATTGTAAAAAATTAACCTATGTTTTAAGTGTACAAATCAGTAAAATAAATTATTCAGAATTCTAGAAAAATAATGTAATATCTTATTCCAATTAAAAGAGATCTCAAATATAACTACTAAAAAAAAGAGCAGAACTCAGGGTTTTGCAAGCCAACAGGCTTACAAGACTAAAAGAGGATTACCAAATTGGTAGATTAGCAGAAAGACATTGTTGGGTCAGTCATTAATTTTAGAATACAATCAAGAATTCCTTTCAGAAAATACTTGGAGGATAGGAGAGGAAGAAAGCTGAGGTTGTTAAATGGAGGAGCTACATTCGAATATACGTAATAGTATAAATATAACATGGTTAACCTGGACACTCTTTATTGGGAGGGGGGAAGGGGAATGGGGGAAGGGCACGAAGTACAATCTAAATGTACACCATTTTCAATATGTTCCACATATAAATAAAATATGGATAAATAAATAAATAATAAAATAATAAAATGGAAAAAGAAAGAAAATACCTGGAATAAAAAGTATCATTATAATGAAACTTTTTTTTTCAGATCTAGGGATGGAAGCCAGGGGCATTTCTACCTCCAAGCTACACCCCCTGCCCTATTTTTTATTCTTTATTTTGAAACCAGGTCTCACTGAGTTGCGGAGAGCCTCACTAAGTAGCTGAGGCTGTCCGTGAACCATGATCCTCCGGTCTCAGCCTCCCACATGCTGGGATTACAAGCGTGCACCACCATGCCCGGCTTTATGATGAGATTTTAATGAATTTTTTTTCAAAATACTTTGAATATTCACTCACAGGAAGCAATCTTCTATATTATTTGTTATATTTTCCACCGCAAGAGCTTGATGACTTTTGATCCCAGTAGTTCTGTGTGAGTGTACATGTGTATGTATATGTGTGCGTGTGTGCGTGTGTGCGTGTGTGTGTGTGTGTGTGTGTGTTACTGGGGACTGAACCCAGAGATAATTTATCTCTGAGTTATACCCCCAGCCCTTTTCTTTTTTTCTTAACTTTTTTTTTTTCTTTAAACAGGGTCTCACTAGATTGCTGAGAGTCTCTGATGAATTCCTAAGGCTGGTCTTGAACTTGTGATCCTCCTGTCTCAGCCTCCCAAGTACTGGGATTTCAGGTATGTATCACAGTGCCCAGTTTTCAGTAGTTCTTGTACTCAAGATGTAACATATTCCTTGGATTTGCTTATTAGAAGAACTCAAAAGGAATTAAGGGATGTTGATTTGAAAGATATCAATGTGAGAAAAATGATAATTTTCTTATACAGGGGTGGGGAGGCAGAATGAGAAAATGAGCTCAAGCTTTTAAAAGCCACAGTGGTGGAGACTGCACTGAAAATTGTGCTTATTTGGGTTCTGGTGCTGGGTGTTCACTGTGATTAGCATCAATGCCCATACGCAATGGCAGAGCCACTGTACATGAATGTATGGGACAAGGTCCTCTGCCAGGTAGCCTTGAGTGGCATTTCTTTTGTGCAGTGTTCCTATAGAATCTATGGAATGTCTCAATCCTATAATAAACAATGCTTATGCTTATACAAGTAAGAGCAGTCTTTTGGTCTGCACCCACAATCACTGGCTGAGATAAGGATTATACCTTATTTACCAAAAACCATGTAGAATATTTCCTGATTATAAGGGTAATAACTTTTATATTAATTTACAAATGATCTTATTTTTGTGGGCTTTCTATCTTCAGGCTATATGATGAGACCAATTTTTTATAATTTATTTGAAAACATGGTCTCAATAAGTAGCTAAAGTTGGCTTCAAACCTGTGCAACTCTCCTGGCTCAGTCTCCCAAGTACTGGGATTAAAAGTGTCACCACACCCATCTAACAACTGATCTTTCCTCTCCCCACTTTTTTTTTTTAATAGACTGTGGCTTAATCTTTTTTTTTTCCTTTCACATTCCTTTTTTCTCCTTCATATTTCTGCTGCCCATGTTACAGAAGCATCACAGTTTATGAATCTGGGATATTTGGGGCACAATTTTTATTGAAAAATTATTCTCTAAATTTAGAGGAATAAGAGAGGAAGGTCAATACTTGTTCAAGTCCTTAAAAACAAAAACGCAAGACAGGTGTTTTGTTTAGGAGTAAATACATTAATGATTACAATCATCTCTCAATATCCATGGAGATTGGTTCCAGGAACCCTGTGGACACCAAAATCTTTTAATGCTTAGATCCCTGACATAAAATAATATGGCATTTCCACATAACTTGCATACCCCATACTTTAAATGATGTCTAGATTACTTATAATACCTAACCTAACATATATCATCTGTAAATGGTAATTATACAGTATTTTAGAGGTATAATCATAAGAAAAATGTCTATGCCTATTTAGTACAGACTCAATTGATCTTAAAGTTTTTGATGCACATTTGATTAAATCTGTAGATGTAAAACCCATGGACATGAAGGGTGAATTGCATATTGAACAAGCAGCACGTATAGAATATAATAAGCAAGAAGCAATACATATATATACGCACAGTGCTATGGTTTGTACGTGGTTTGTCTTGCAAGAGTTTATGTGTTGGAGGATCAGATCTCAGTGTGGCAATGTGGGAAATGATGTCACATGGGAAAAGGAGGTCCTAGTGGGTGGTATCCTTAAACCATTGGGATGCACTGCCCTCAGATAGGAACGCAGAGCTCTGGGAGTCAGTTTTGGAGAGAAATTGTTGTCATAAAAACCTGAGACTCACCCCTAAATTGCTCTCTGAATTCCTGTTTAAGGTCATGACCCCTTGTTCTTTTATGCCCTCCTGCCTTCTGTCCTGGTCTTCACCAGATCTGTGTTGACTCAATGCTGGTGGCATGTTTTTTAATCTTTACAACTGACCTAAATAGACCTCTTTTCTTTAAATAGTTTCCTACCTAAGTATCTTGTTATAGTAAAAGCAAATGAGCTAACACATGAACATATATATTTTTTCTTCCCCATCTCCTCTACTAACTACTTATTAAAATCCATATAGTTGCTCTTTACTTTTTTTTTTAGTCAATTTTTTTTTCTGGATAAATTCTGAAACAAATCTTACAAGTTCACCAGTATAATATTTTAAAAATTTTTATTTATGCATTATAGTCATTCATCATAATGGAATACAAAATGGTGAAGGCATACATGACCCAATTAGCCCTTACCCAATTCTTGCTACATTCCCTCCCTCTTCCTCCCTCTCATGTTTAGCTTATTGATTGACTTTGATATGTTTGTGAATGTACATCATTAACATTAGAGAATTTCCTTTACCCACCTCCTGTACCCTTGGTTAGATCTCTGTATTTGCTTACGTATAGTATCTCCTTCTTCATCTAGAGTTCCTCCTTTTTTCTCCCTAGCTTTTGCATATTAAGAAGAGCATCATATTTCTTATTTTTTGTGACTGACTAATTTCACTTTGCATAATGTTCTTCAGTTCCATCCATTTCCCTGTGACATAATTGTGTTTTTCTTTATAGCTGAGTAAAATTCCATTATGTACATATCCAATAATTTTGTAATCCATTCATCTATTGATGGTATCTTGACTGGTTCCATAGTTTGGTGATTATGAATTGTGCAGCTATGAACATAGATACACAAGCATTAGTTTGGTAATTTGGTTTCCATTTTGGGGGGTAGATATCAGAAATAGTATTGCTAGATCATATGGTAGTTTGTTTCCATTCTTCTGAGGATCCTTCATACACTTTTCCAAAGTGGTTGCATTAATTTGCAGTCCCACCAACAATGTATTAGAGTTCTTACTTTTCCATATCCTCACCAGCATTTGTTGTTGTTTGTGTTTTGCCATTCAAGCTGGAGTTAGGTGAAATCTCAGGGTAGTTTTGATTTGCATCTCTTGATTCCTAATGATGTTGAGCATTTTTTTATTTTTTGTGGGTCTACGGGTGGAACATAGAGACATCTGACCTTCAAGCTACACCTTCTGCCCTATTTTTTGTTCTTTATCTTGAAACAGAGTCTCTCAAAGTTGCGGAGGGCCTCTCTAAGTAGCTGAAGCTGTCCACGAACTGCAATCCTCCTGTCTCAGGCTCCCAAATGCTGGGATTACAAGCATGTACCACCATGCTCAGCTTGATGTTGAGCATTTTTTCATACATTTATTGGCCATTTGAATTTCTTCCTTCATGAAGTGTCTATTTAGTTGCTTTGCCAATTTTTGATTGGGTTATTTGTTTTATCATTGCTGAGTTTCTTGAGTTCTCTGTATAATTTAGATATTAGTCCTCTATTGAAGGAGTAGGTGGCAAAAATCTTCTCTCATTCTGTTGCTCTCTGTTGAGGTCATTGATAGTTTCCTTGGCTGTGCAGAAGCTCTTCACTTTAATGCAATCCCATGTATTGATTTGCCGTTTAGTTTCTTTGACTTTGGAGTCTTGTTGAGAAAGTTTTTACTTGTGCCTGTGTGTTGCAGTGTTGGACCTATGCTCTCCTCAAGGAGCCTCAAGGGTTTTGGTCTAATTTCCACATCTTTGATTCATCTTGAATTGACTCTTGTGCAGTGTGAGAAAGGGGGGGGGTTATTTCTATTTTTCTGCATATGGTTATCCAGTTTTTCCAACACCATTTGTGGAAAAGGCTATCTTTTTCTAGTGTATGTTTTTGGCCCCTTTGTCAAAAATCAATTGGCTTTAGGTGTGCAGATTTGTTTCTGAGCCTTCTATTCTGCTCCATTGGTCTATGTATCTGTTTTTGAGCCAGTACTATGCTATTTTATTACTATGGCTTTGTATATTGAGATTCCTCCTGCATGATTTTTGTTGTTGAGAACTACTTGGGCTATTCTGGGGTTTTTGTTCCTCTAAATGAATTTCAGGACTTATTTTTCTGTCTGTAAGAATGATCTTAGTAATTTAATGGGAATTGTGTTAAATCTGTATATCACTTTTGGAAGTATGGCCATTTTGATGATATTTATTTTGCCTATCAATGAACATGGAATATCTTTCCATCTTCTAAGGTCTTCTTCGATTTCTTTTTTCAATGTTTAAAAAAATTTTTTTTGTAGAGGTCTTTTACCTCCTCGGTTAAGTTTAATCCTAAGTATTTTATTGTTTTTGTGGGATATTCTTAGTGGAAGTGTTTTCTGGATTTCATTTTTAGTGTATTTATGGTTGGTATACAGAAAAGCTTCTGATTTTTTAAGATTTATTTTGTATTAAGACTGGATTTGTTAATCATTTCTATTAGCCTTTTGGTTTGTTGAGTCTTCTAAATATAGTATCATGTCATATGCAAATAGTAAAAGTTTTAGTTCTTTTCCTATTTTTTTTTATTTCCTTTTCTTTCCTTATTGCTCTGACTAGAGTCTCAAGTAATATATTGAAAAGAAGTGGTGATAATGGTCATCCTTGTCTTATTCCTGTTTTTAGGGGGAATTCTTATAGTTTTTATCCATTTAATACAATGTTGGCTGTGGGCCTATTGTACATTGTCTTTATGATATTGAGATATATTTCTTCTATTCTGATACTTTGCAGTTCTTTTAGCATAAATAGATGTTGGATTTTTTTCATGAAATGATTATGTAATTTTTGTCTTTGGTTCTATTTATGTAATGAATTAGAGACAGAGTTTTGTATGTTGAGCCAGCCTTGCATCCCTGGAATGAACCCTACTTGGCCATGGTGTATGATGTTATTAATGTGGTTTTGTTTTGTTTGGTTTTATTTTAATTTTTTTTTTTGCAGGTCTGGAGGTAGAACCCAGGGGCATTTGACCTCCAAGCTACACCCCCTGCCCTATTTTTTTATTCTTTATTTTGGAACTGGGTCCTACTGAGTTGCAGAGGGCCTCACTAAGTAGCTGAAGCTGTCCACGAACCGCGATCCTCCGGTCTCAGCCTCCCGAATGCTGGAAATACAAGCATGTGCCACCACGCCCAGCTTTGATGTGGTTTTAAATGCTTGTTGCTAGTATTTTGTTTCCCAGTTTTACATTCAAGTTTATCAGTGATACAGGCCTGTAGTTTTCCTTGCGTGAGCTGTCTTTATTTGGTTTTGGTATTAATATGATGCTGGCTTCATAGAATGTATTTGGGAGAGTCACATTTCTTTCTATTTCATGAAATATATTGAGAAGTATCAGGATTAGCTCTTCTATAAAGGTTTTATAAAATTCACTTGCAAAATCATCTGGTCCTGTGTTTTCCTTTGATGGTAGGCTCTTTATTGCTGCTTCAATCTCTTTTATTGCTATTGGGTTGATTTAAATGTTTATATCCTCTTGACTTAGTTTAGGAAGGTTATATTTATCTAGAAAGTTGTCAATTTCATCCAGATTTTCCATTTTGTTGGAATATAGTTTTTCATATTAGTTTCTAATAATCCTTTATATTTCTACACTGTCACTGGTAATATTTCCTTTTTTATCTCTTCATAATTTGGGTTTATTCTCTATTTTGGTTAAGTTGGCTAGGGGTTTATCTATCTTGTTAATTATTTTGTTAGCTTTTGGTTTTGTTGATTTTCTGTATTTTTTATTCTTTACTTTGTTAATTTCTGCTCTAATTTTAATAATTCCTGTCTTCTACTGGCTTTGGCATTAGACTATTCCTATTTTTCAAGGATTTTGAGGTGTGTCATTAGGTTAATTATTTTGTAATTTTCTGTTCTATTGTGGGCACTCAGTGCTATGGATTTTCCTCTTAATGCTGCCTTCAGAGTGTCCCAGAGGGTTTGATATGTTGTATCTCTATTTTGTTTGTTTCTAAAAATTTCTTGATTTCACTCATTTTTCTTTTATGACTCATTCTTCAGCAGTGTGGTGTTTAGTTTCTAGATGTTTATATGATTTCTCTGGATCTTCTTATATTTAATTTCTAATTGCATTCCATTATGGTCTTAGAAGACGCAAGAAGTATTTTTGAATTTTCTAGTTCTTACTTTGTGGCTCAGGATGTGACTTATTTTGTAGGTTTCATGAGCAGCTGAGAAAAAATGTTAACTCTGCTACAGTTGGGTGAAATATTGTGTATGTGTCTAATAGGTCCATTTGGTTGATGGTGTTCTTTAGGTCTGGGGCATCTTTACTGACCTTTTCTCTAGAAGATCTGTCTAATGGTATGAGAAGGGTGTTGAATTCTCCCAGTATTATTGTATTGGAACTAATATGTTACATAATGTCACAATTTATTTTTTTATGAAAGTAGCAGCACCTATGTTTGGGGAATAAATGTTAACTATTGTTATTTCCTCTTGTCTGATTGTTCCTTTTACCATTTAAAAAATGACCTGCTTTTTCTCTTCTAAAAATCTTGGGCTTGAAGTCTAACTTGTCTAATATCATAGTTGCTACTCCTGATTGCCTTTGATTCCACTGGCATGGATTACCTTGCTCCGACCTTTACCTTTAGTTTATGACTATCTTTACTTGTAAAGTGTGCTTCTTAAAGGCAGCAGATAGATGGATTCTGGGTTTTAATTCATTTTGCCACATTCTGTATTTTTATTGGGAAGTTGTGGCCATTTAAGTTTGGTGTGGTTATTGAAAGATGGTTTTTAATTCCTAACATATTGAGATTTAACTTCTCTTTGAGATAGTGTTTGTTTTTCTTTGTTTAGTTGTTTGCTGGGTGGAAATTTTTGTTTCTCTGGTTTTGATGTGTATTACTAAATTATTCTTTGCAGTTGGTCTATTTGAGTATATTCTCTAGTGCTGGCTTGGAATACATAAATTCTTTCAGCTTCTGTTTGTTATGGAAAATTTTTATCTTTTCTAATTTGGAAAATAGTTTTGCTGGTTAGAAAAAAATTTGGCTGTAAGTTGTTTTCTTTCAGTTTGTAATATGTTACTCCAGGCCCTTCTGGTTTTCATGACTTGGTTTGTAAAGTCTGCAGTGATTCTAATTGGTTTGCTGCTGAATGTCACTTGGTCTTTTGTTTTTGTTGCCTTTAAGATTCTCTTCTTGGCTTTTACATTGGTCTATTTGACTATTATGTGGCATTGTGAGTTTTTTTCTGAGTTTTTCAAAGGGGGTTCTATAACTTTACTGTACCTGTTTACAGACCTCTTGTTCTATGTCTAGAAAATTTTCTGATATTACTTCTTTGAAAAGTTTGTTGATTCCTTTAGTTTCACTTTCTATTCCCTCTTCTATACCAATTATTCTGAGGCTAGTTCTTTTAAAATGGGCCCATATTTCTTCAATATCCAATTCAGGCTGTCAAATTTTTTTCCTATTTTATATAATATGTGTTTGTTTTAAGAGTGATCATCTTCTAGGAACAAGATTATTTACTTTTTTTTTTTTGGTACTTGGAATAGAACTCAGTGGCATTCTACCTCTAAGATAAATCTCCAGACCTGTTTTATAGTCTTTATTTTGAAACAGGGTCTCACTGAGTTGCAAAGGACCAAAATAAGTAGCTGAGGCTGTCTGCAAACTGCAATCTTCCTGTTACAGCCTCCCAAGGACTGGAATTATAAGTGTGCACTACCATACCCATCTTAGGAAAGAGATTGTATTCTCCATGTAGTCTAATCAATTGTGTTTAGTTTGAATTGATGCCTTCACTTCAATAATAGCATCATTCTTTATTTCTTTCAGATTCTTTCCAGTTTTTCTTAAAGTCCTGTATTATTTCTGCAGTTACCTTCCTGACTTATATTTTTACTTGGATTTGGTGGTACTGGTGTTCCTGGAAGCCTTCTACCTCTGGGCTACACTCTCAGACCTATTTTTTAATGTTTTTATTTGGAAGCAGGGTCTCTTAAGCCAGAGAGGCTTGGCTTCGAACCAGCATGATCCTCCTGTCTCCACCTCCCAAGCGCAGGTATTACAAGCATGAGCCACCACACCCGGCTACAATCCTGATTTAATCTTCTGGAAGTCTTTGCAATTCTGTGTTGTCTGGTTCTGTTATTGTGATGCTCTGGAAGCTCATTGCTTCCTTCTTATTCCTCCTTCTAATGAATTCACAAGTGTGTATCTGTTTTTATTTTATAAATTTCTCTCAGTCTCTAGGTGTCAGCTGGTATATACAAAGGCAAGTTGTGTTGTATTCAACAGTGAAGGTTGAGGGAAAAGGGAAATGAAGTCATAAATGCAAGCATAAGTAAAGCCACAGATAGGATTGAATAGAATGAGAGTATGAGTTTGGTAATGTAGTATATAATAGAGATTATAAAGAGTGAATATGTAGTAGTATTCTAATAACCAATATAGAGTTTTTACTATAGTGATATGAAGTGGATTTAATACAAAACAAGAAAGAGAAAAGTAAAGAGGAAAAAAACAAAAAGAGACAGAGAGAAGAGAGTAGGTATGTGCAAGGGAACAATCTTGGGAGAGGGGTTGGGAATTAAACAAACAATCATACACACTCACACACAAAAAGAACACAACAACAAATTGATGCAACCCTAAAAAATATGAATATTCAGCAGTCTAGGCCTCTCTGTAGTCGTTCTGTATGCAGACACCAACTCCCACTGACATTTTTCCTGCTGCAAGCCTGGTTCTCTGAGTCTTTCTCAGTTTAGATAGATGGCCAGTATCAATGGGGCTGGATCTAGTGTTAAGCACAGGTCACCATCCACACTTTCCACAGATGTGGAGTCTCCATCTCTCCCTGCCTCTGTAGGTGTCACATGCCTTAAGACCAGACTCAATATAAGAGTCTCTTCTGCACAGCTAGGGCTGGGCTACTCTGACTTCCCATTCACCATGAATGGGAATGCTAGTGTTCAGCATAGTTTTCCCTTCATACTTTTTACTGATGCCGAGCCTGAGAATGTCTGAGCCTCTGCTATATCCACCATCAGATTCTACCCCCACCTTTGCCAGGTTGAGCTGCAAAGTCTCAGACTCAGGGGATTTATCATGGCTGCACGAGTTTCTGATGGTGCTGCACTGGGCATTCTCCTACTGGAATGACAGCTTCACTTATGGTGTTGCTGAGTGCTGGTCTGGATCTCTGGAGAATGTTGTGAGCTCAACCACCATGGCTGCAAGGGGTAGCTGGCATTTGTACAGAAGAAACTGATGGCTTACAGTTACAGTGATCTGTAGCTGCTTACTTCAAGTCCTTGGTTGATTTTTTTGTTTGTCTCTGTAGTTGGTTGCAGTGAGACAAGATGGCACCACTGTGGTGTTTATTACCACAAGGTGGGTAGGTTTCTTTTCTGCTCTCTGATTACTTTTCTTCTGCCTTTTACTTATCATTCTCTTTTTATAGTTATGTTATTTTCTGACTTTTGTAAAAATTTTCTTTTTAAGGCAATGAAAATTGGATGTCAGCAGTATTGGTATGTACTGCATTCCTCAGTTGTCATCTTCCCAGAAGTTCTGTACAATTTATTTTTATTTTTATTGGGGGGTTATTTTTAATAAAGTTTTATGGGTGCATTGTAGTTATACATCTCAATGGGATTAAAAATTGTGGAGATATACATGCACACATCACACAATCAGCACCTACCCAATCTCTAACTCCTTCCCTCCCTCTCCCTCCTACTCATGCTTGCCTTCCTGACTGACTTTGATATGTTTAAGTACATCATTACTTATTAGAGTTTCCCTTATCCTCCCTCTTATCTCCTTAGATATGTCACCTTAATTGCTCCTCTATAGGGTCCCTTCTTCATCTAGAGTTTCTCCTGTTACCTATTTATTCATGATATTTTACACTAAGAAAAGCATCTGATTTATTATTTTTGTGACATTTCACTGTAAATGTCATAATTCTGTTCTCCCTTATGTTTGGGCAAAATTCCATTGTGCTCATATCCCATAGTTTTGAAATCCATTCATTCGTTGTAGGACATCTTGGCTGGTTCCTCACTTTGGCATTGAACTGTGCAGCTATGAACATGGTTGTTCATACATTAGTTTGGTATTTTGGTTTTCATTCTTTTTGGTAGATACCTGGAGGTAGTATTGCTGGATCATATGGTAAGTTCATTTTCCTTCTTCTGAGAATCTTTTATACTGTTCTCCAAAGTCGTTGCACCAACTTGCAATCCCAACAATGTATTAGAGCTTCTGTTTCTCCACACTTATTCCCACTTACTGAAAACCTGAAAGCCAGAAGGTAAGTAACTTTGACAGGATGATCTACTCACAACCAATATTTTTTTAAAATAGAGGTAACATGGATCTGGAGATTAGGTGAGGCAGCTTCTAGGGCTTCCTGGCCACACAGTTGAAGAAACCTGCTGGACCTTTGCTATGGGGCAGGCTCCAGTTCCAGGCCTGTCACACAATAGGCTCTGGGCCCAGCTTTGCTGGCACCAGACCTGGCCTCACCTCTTGCCAGGCTCCGGGCCTGGCCTCACTGGCTCCAGACCCAGCCTCGCTGTGCTGCAGACTCCGGGCCTGCCCTTGCTGGCTCCAGACCTGGCCTCGCCCCGCAGCAGGCTCCGGGACTGTCTAGCTATTTCCAGACCCGGTCTCTCTCTCTCTCTCTCTCTCTCTCTCTCTCTCTCTCTATATATATATATATATATATATATATATATATATATATAATTTTTTTTGGTGGTACTGGGGTTTGGGGTTCCTGGAAACACTTCTACCTCCATGCTACACTCCCAGACCCATTTTTTTATATTTTTATTTGGAAACAGGGTCTCTTAAGCCAGTGAAGGCTTGATTCAAACCTGTGTGATCCTCCTATCTCTGCCTCCCAAGCACGAGGATTACAAGTGTGCACCACCACGCCTGGCTATATTTCTTTTTTAGCAGGAGTAACAGCATGTTTCATTTGCAGAGGTTAAGAGCCCAATTCTCTATCAGCAATGGATTTTATCTCCCCATTAAAAGTGGAGGCTCACAGCCTCACCATGGAGAGTGGGATCCGCTGCTCCAAGCACACCCTGGCCCCTAGCACAGCACAGAGGTTCACAGTGGCTATGAGCTGAGGTCTCCAGGACTCCTGGCACAAGGAATCAGCCCAGCAATATGGGCGATGATTCTTTTGACTTGCCCTGGACATTTTTCTTAAATAGTATGTTGTCCATAATTCCTGCATATGTATGGAAAGAGCATTCTACTTTTGGGGAGATATTTTCAAAAATTCAAGGTGAATTGGATTGGATCTGTCTGCTTCTCCTGAATACTGGCCACCACCACTACCACCCTCTTGGTCCATCTCCACAAACCTTTTTCTTACATAGTATGTTGTTGAGAGTTCCTTAGCATATTGTGCAGGAATAGTCTACTTTTGGAGAGATTTCTTCAAAAATTCAAGATGAATTTGGTTGGATCTGTCTGCCTCTCCTGAATACTGACCACCGCTACCACCTTCTTGCTTTCTCCTAGAGTATGTTGTTGTTAAGTATTCCTGTGCATGTGTGGCAGGAGCACATGTGTGCTTTCTGATCTCTTCTGGGATATCCCTCCAAAAATCACTTTTCATTCAGTGGTGGGCACCGTGCTGCTGTCTTGCCTCTAATTCTGCCATTTTCCATTCTCTCTCCTATATTTCAGATAGGAAGTCATGACTAAAAATGTTTCTGTTTGTTGTCCCAATCAGCTATTAAATCAAAATCTGTTGTTCAGGGTTTCTCAGAAGGTTGCATGTCCTATTCAGCCACTACATAAATTGAACCAAGAGAATATAGAAAACCTAAACTGACCAATAGCAACAAAGAAATAGAAACAGTATTAAAAATTCTGCCATCAAAGGAAAGCCTAGGTCGAGATGGTTTTCCAGCTGAATTATATAAAACTTTTATAGAAGAATGAAACTCAATATTCCACGAGCTGTTCCATGAAATCTATGGAAATAGAATTTCCCTAAACTCCTTCTATAATTCCAGTTTCACATCAATACCAAAACTGAATAAAGATTTCTCAAGAAAATTACAGACCAATATCATTGAACATAGATGAAAATTTCTAAACAAAATACAAGCTATGTGCATTGAAAGCCATATCAAGAAAATTGTATAGCATGACAAAGTTTGCTTCATCCTAGGAAAGCAAGGCTGGTTCAATATATGCGAATATATCAATGCATGTTATTCATGACATAAATAGAACTGAAAACAAAATCTCATGGTAATATGAATAGATGCTGAAAATATATTTGACAAAATCGAACACCCATTTATGTTAAAAACACTAAAGCACTGAAATAGAAGGAATGTATCTCAACATTATTAAGGCAATATACAATAAACCCAAGGCCAACATCATATTGAATAGGGAAAAAGTGCAGGAATTCCCTCTAAAATCAGGAGCAGGTCAAGGATGCCCACTATCACCACTCCTTTTCAATATAGTCTATGAGATTATTTCTAGGAAGATTAAAAGATCTCCCTTGCTCTTAGATAGGCAGAATAAATATCATAAAAATGGCCATTCTACCAAAAGTGATCTACAGAATAAATACAATTTCAATTAAAATACTAATATCATTATTCATAAACCCGGTAAAATCAGTCATAAATTTAATAGGAAGGAAGAAAAAGTTCAGAATAGCCAGAGCAACTCTCAGTAATAAGAAAGATGCAGGTGGCATCATAATTACTAATGTCAAATTATACTACAGAGCTATATTAATTAAAACAGTATTGGCATAAAACAGAAACAGGTACACAGACCAGTGGAACAGAATAGAAGATACATAAACAAATCAGCACACTTGAGAGGACAAATGCATATTCTAGAGAAAAGACAGGCTTTTTTAAAAATGGTGCTGGGAAAACTGGCTATCCATTTGTAGGAAAATAGAGCTAAATCCTTACCCCTCAACCTTCACAGGAATCAACTTGAGATGGATCAAAGACCTGGAAGTTAGACCAGACACTATGAAGCTATTAGAGGAGCGTATAGGTTCAATACTCAAACAGGCATAGATAGTAACTTCCATAACAAAACCTCCAAAGCTCAGGAAGTTAAAACAAGAATTAATAAGTGGGATAACATCAAACTAAAAAGTTTCTTCTCATCAAAGGAAATCATCAAGAGTCTAAAAAAAAAGTCTACAAATTGGGAGAAGTTTTTTTTTTTTTTTTTCTTTTCTGGTACTGGGGTTTCTGTCAGCCCTTCCACCTCTGGGCTACACTCCCAGACCAATTTTTATATTTTTATTTGGAAACAGGGTCTCTTAAGCCAGTGCAGCTGGCTTTAAACCTGTGCAATCCTCCTGTCTCTGCCTCCCAAGTGCAGGGACTAAAAGTGTGTGCCACCGTGCCCGGCAAGAGAAGATTTTTATCAGCTATTTCTCTGATATAAAGCTAATATCCAGAATATACAAAGAACCTAAAAGTCCTTACACTAGAAAAACAATGCAATCAAGAAATAGACAACTGAATTGAATAGACACTTTACAAAAGAAGAAATAACAAATGGCCAATAGATACATGAAAAAATGTTCAGCATCATTAGCCAACAGGGTCATGCAAATCAAAACTACACTGAGATTCTATTCAACCCCAATCAGAACAGCACTCATAAGTCAATAACAATAAATGCTGATGAGGATGAGGAGAAATAGAAACTCTTCTACATTGGTGGTGGGACTGCAAACTAATTCATCCACTGTAAAGATCAGTGTGGAGATTCCTTAGCACACTGTGAATATATTCTCCATATGATCTGGCTCTACTACTCCTGGGTTTCTTTCTAAAGGAGTTGAAACCAAAGAACTATAGTAATACATGCATACCCATGTTCATTCCAGCACAATTCACAATAATCAAACTATGGAACCAACCTAGGTGTCCAACAAAAATGAATAAATTACAAAATTATGGGAAATACACACAATTAAATTCTACTCAGCAGTAAAGAAGAAAAAATTAGGTCATTTGCAAGAAAATGGAAGGACCTGGAGCACACTATGTTAAGTGATATTAGCCAAGCACAGAAAGTGAAGGGTCATATAGTTTCTCTAATATGCGCAAGCTATGGAGTATTTAGGATACCAGAGGGACTCCAGGTAATGGAGAAAAACCTCAGGGGAGCCAGGGAGGAAGGGTAGGTGATAAGGAAGACTGAGATCCATTAATGAAAATATTACCATTAACTATGGGTAAAGATGTAAATATACTATCACCATTCTGGGTACTTGGTATTGGGAGGGAGGGATATGAAAAGGTGAGAGGGCACCAAGTACTGTGTGCATGTATGTTATTGTCAACATGATTAGCGTTATGATGTGAAACTATAATGCACCAATAAAAGCAAAAATAAATAAATAAAAATAAAAAGGGCTGAAGGTATAGCTCATAGGTGGAATGCCCCTAGGTTCAATCCCTAGTACCCACCCCCAAAAAGTTTTATGACCTTGAAAATTTAGCATAGTCCTTAAAATTTCAGCTGATTTGCTTTTTAAAATGTTGCTATGTTTTCTGGGTTTTTTTATGCTTTGCACTGATGAATTGAAGGCAATTTTTTCAGATTGTTTTGAAGATATTTCCACAAATAATAAATAATATGCCATAAAAAGAATAAGAAAAAATAAAAAATTCTCTATTCATAGAATACATGGTGCTTTGTATTGAAAATCCCAAGAAATCTAAAAAAAACCCTACTAAATAGACAAAATAAGTGAATAAGCCAGACTGGGATATAACATTAGCAAAGCAAATAGATCTATCTATAACATAAAATAACCAAGAGAAACAATACAATACAAAATGGGAAAAGACAGAAAGAGGCAATTCCCAAAGTAATAGATGTATTGACAGAAAATAAGCATATAAAGTATGTTTAGCCTTATTCAGGAAGTATGAATAATTATTATGACAGACACATTAGCAAGAAGGTCATAATTAATAGACTGATAACACCAAATGTATAAAAGTATCTGGATTATCCATAACTCTTATATATTGTCTCTAGGAATGTAAAATAGTACAATTGCTTTGGGAAAAGTTCTGGAAGTTTAATTTAAATCAAATCTTATAATTATTCTATGACCCAGAAATTATTCTTAGGATTTATCTTAGAAAAATGAAATTATATGCCCATAAAAAGACTTGTAAAAATACCCATAGCAACTTTATTCATAATAGTTCTTTACTCAAAATAACTCTGGTGTCCATCAAAAGTAGAAAAGATACATTATATTAATTCACAAAATGGGGTATGATACACAATAAGGAAATGGAATATTAATACACACAAATTTTAAAAAATCATAAACATGTTTAGTGAAAAGTGACTTACACAAAAGAATGCAGCATATAATTCCTTGTATATGATATTCTAGAACAGAAAGAAAAAAATCAATCTACTTTTGGAAAAATTAGAACCACAATTGCTTCTGGTGGTAGGGTAGCAACAGAGATGAACTGGGAAAGGGTGTGAGGAATGATTCTGGGTGATGATAATGTTTTATATGTTGGTGATGGTATGGCTTATACAGGTATATGCATTGGTGAAACTTATCAAAACTACATTTTTAATTTATGGATTTCTTTATTATTTACCTGAAAAGAAAAAATTAAAATAAGAAAATATTGAATTTTAGTTAAAAATGTAAGCTGAAGTGTTTAAGGGTAAAATGTATAGATGTACATCTTACTCTGACCTAGAGACACAGATATGGATGAATAAATAGAGATCAGTATAATAAAATAAGTGTTACAAATATTAAATGTATAGTATAAATGGTGGGCATGTGAATATTATATAACCCTTTCACTGATTGTTTGAAACTATTAATAGTATATTTTGAGGAAAATGTTACAAAAATAATGAAGAAAACAGTTATATAAAATAAATATATAATATAATATAAACCAAGCATAACAAGAAAATCTTTACTTAATTTAGTTTTACAACTTAAGATTAATCTGTAAATAAACAAATAGAATCATTAAAGTGCTTAAAAGCATTTAAGTGAATAATTTAAATGAGAAAGTAAAATAAATTTATTTACTTTTATTCTAATATTCAGACAGATAAATTAGAGATAGATACAGGAATACAACAAGACTGCATACTACCATTAAAATCTCTTTCCAGGGCTTTGGAGTAGAGTTCAGTGGTAGAGCACTTGCCTAGTGTGGGCAAATTTCTGGGTTAGATCCCAGATTTGCAGTGAGGGGGAAAGAGAAGATTTCTGTCCCAGTTAGCCTCTGTACTTATTTTTCTTAACATTAAAGTGAAAGTTAAAGATTGAATACATTGATTTTTTTCACAGAATTGAGCATACTGCATAATATTAGTTAAACTGGCATTCATTTCCACCAGAAGTTCTTGGTGCAAGGATTAAAATTTGGCTTTTAACTGACTGTTGTTTAAATAGTTGAGTCTTTATGCAATAAACTGGGTAACGTACTAGTCCCTGTCTTATACAGACAAAGAGTGAGAAAATTTAGTCATCAGCATAGCCTAGATTTTTTTTGGAGGGTTACATTTTTTTTGTGGTAGTGGGATTGGAATTTAGGGCCTATTACCTCCAGGCTGTACTCCCATCCCAATTTTATTTCTTACTTGGAAACAGGATCTTGCCAGGTGATGAGAGTCTACTACTTGCTGAGGCTGTCCTCAAACCTGTGATCAGCCCATCTCAGCCTGGGATTATCAACATGGGCCACACCACCTGGCCTTACTTTCTCTACTTTAAAAATAACAATAATAAAAGCCAGGTATGTGTTTGTAATCCCAGCATTTGGGAGGCTGAGACAGGAGGACAATGGTTCGCAGAGAGCCTCAGCTACTTAGTGAGGCCCTTTGCAACTCAGTGAGACCCTGTTTCAAAATAAAAAATAGCGATGAGGGTGTTGTTCAGTGGTAGAATGTCCCTGGATTCCATCCCCAGTACCACAAAAGAAAAGAGAAAGAAAGAAAGAAAGAAAGAAAGAAAGAAAGAAAGAAAGAAAGAAAGAAAGAAAGAAAGAAAGGACTTAGTCCACAGGAAAGACTTTAACAGCAAACAGAGCAAGTCAGTTGACCAAAGTAAGGGCCAGGGGAAAGGTCTGGCTTTGAAATATACTGAGAATCTCAAAATATTAGTATTAGGTTGTGTTGGATTCAGGAAGCAGATTTGGTTTCTTTTCTGGTCTCTGGTTGTTCTTCTAGCCTTCTTTATCTCTGTTCCTTGTATTTACAGTTTTTAATTCTCTGCTGATGGTGTTTCCTGGCTATGAAAAGCTCTGATTTTGTGGCAATAAAGATCAATTGTTAGCAGGACACATAAACGCTGCTTTTCTCAGTCACCATCTTCCCAGAAGTCCCATAATTTTCTAACATTACATCCTGGTACAGGTCCTTCTGAGCAGTGTCCAGGAGCTGCCACTCCTCACAGGTAAATTCCCAGTCACATCATCCAATGTTATCAATTCCTGAGGTGCAATCATTTTCTTCTGTACTCAGGAAATAGTGGTAACACTGATTCTATGTTTTATATCTCTTCCACATCTGCAGTGGAATTCTTATAATCAGAAATCTTGGTATCCAGTTAAAAGTTACTCTCAGAAATGATAATATTTAATACTACAAACTTCCCCCTTCTTCATTCTTTTCTTTGATCTTTCTTGCTGCTGAGGGCCTGCCCAGCTTCCACCTCTGCGCACGCAGTTGGCCGTGCCCATGGAGACAGTGACCTCCAAGGAAGCAGATTTGAAAATAAAACAAATAACAAACTTCATTCACTTGACAGAAATACTTACTAGATAAATAATAAATGTCAAATATCTTCAAATCTATAAGCAAAATAATTCCCTAGGCAGCCCTAGAAGACATTTTGAAGACTCAGAAAGGCCTAAAGGGACCTTGAAGTTCCCCTGAGTGACTAAGCAGCAGGGATTTATTTAAATGATCCAAGAGGAATCCACACTTGGGAATCCTCTCATGCCCAGGAGGCAGTGACTCTCTCAGGATTATATCCTCTTGGCTCCAGGAAAATCCTTGGGGTGCTACCTGTTGTGTGTATAAAATGAAGCTACTGTTGATGTGAATAGAGAGAATGTGAACCTGGAAGCAGGGGACTAACCAGCCCAAGCAGACATTTACCTGTCTTAGCAATGTAGTCCTTATCCAGTAAACTCTTCTGAGGAAGCCTATGTTTAAGACAGTTAAAGAAGCTGAGTGTGGTGGGCACACTTGTAATCCCAGTACTTCGGAGGCTGAGACAGGAGGATCACAGGTTCAAGGAAAGCCTCAGCAAGTAGTAAGACCTGTTTCAAAATAAAGATAAATAGGGCTGTGGGTATCTAGGAAGTAGAATGTCACTTGGTTCAATCCTGAGTAACACACACACACACACACACACACACTTAAAGGAGAACTTAAGCAGACTGGGAGGAGCTCAGAGATCCCCATACTTACCCATCGCCAGTCCATCACTTGTTACTTCCCTGAGGTCCCCAAGCATCTTGCCCCCACACCTGCCCAGCTGTCTAAAAATAACGGTTCTGATGATTGTTGCTACAGTGATTGAACTTTAGTCCTAAGCTTCCTATAAATCAAACAAGATAAAGAAAAATGTTATTAATTACATTTTAAGGGTATGTGAGCTATATTTTAAGGTCATTTTCTCAGTATATTTTTGATAAAAATATATCAAAATTAAAGTAATGAGTCCAGTTGTTCATCTCAGAAAGTTACAATTTACTATTTCCCTGTGTTTCTAGACTTTATGGACCCTCTGTAGTTGTAGTAATACAATATTGGAGATGAAAAAAATAGTTCAATTTAAATTTCCTCACTTTTATAATACCTTCCAAAACTTTTTTTTTTCTCTTTTTGGTGCTGAGGATGGAAACTCAGGCATCACCCATGCTAAGTATGAGTTCTATCACTGACACACCCAGCTCTGCCCAATTTTAATACAAGCTTGTTTTCATACCATTTGTATGTGTGTATGTGTGTGTGTGTGGTGCTGGGGATTGAACCCAGGGTCATTCTACCTCTGAGCTACAACCCAGCCTGAATTTTCTGTTTTTTAATTTTTATGCTTTATTTATTTGTTTGTTTGTTTGTTTGTTTATTGGTGGTACTGGGGTTCCTGGAAAACTTTCTACCTCCAGGCTACACTCCCGGACCTATTTTCTTATATTTTTACTTGGAAACAGGGTCTCTTAAGCCAAGCAAGGCTGGCTTCGAACCTGCGTGATCCTCCTGTCTCTGCCTTCCAAGCACGGGGATTACAATCATGCGCCACCATGCCCGGCTAATTTTAATTTATTTTAATTAATTAATTTATTTATTATTTATTTATTTATTTATTTATTTATATGCGGCACTGGGGATGGAACCCAGGGACATTCTACCTTTGAGCTACACCCCCAGCCCTATTTTCTTATTCTTTATTTTGAAACAGGGCCTCACTGAGTTGCAGAGGCCTCATTAAGTAGCTGAGGCTGGCCAAGAACCATGCTCCTCCTGTCTCAGCCTCCCAAGTACTGGGATTACAAGCAATGTGCCACTATGCTCAGCTTCTGATTTTTATTCTTTATTTGAAACAGGTTCTCATTAAGTTGTGGAGGCCCTCACTGAGTAAATGAGGTTGGCTGCGAACCCAGATCTTCTTGTCTCAGCCTCCTAAGTACTGGGATTAAAAGCGTGCACCACCACTTATCTTACCACCAATACTTTATTTCTTTGCAGTTGTTACAGTCTTTTCTAATTCTCTATTTCATAACCCCCAGTCATCATCTTGGTAAAGCTCATTCCCCACCATTTCCAACGCTCCCTTTGCAGGGTGCATTTGATTCCAAGCTCCAGCCCTAAAGGTAAGACTGATTCTCCTCTATCAGCTCCACATCCCCTTTCCAGTAAGAAAACAGGAAAAAACTAGTGATTTTATCAGAAAGCAAAACTGTCCTCAGAAATTCCAAGCAGACTTCTGTTTACATCTCCCTGAGTAGAATCATGTTACACAATCAGCTCTAACTGTAAGCTCTTAAGCCTTCTTAGTTAAAGAGGAGAGTTCTGGAGATGAGTATTGAAAAAGTATCTGCACATGCCAGGTGGCACACACCTGTAATCCCAGTACTAGGGAGGCTGAGACAGGAGGATCACTGGTTAAAGGACAGCCTCAGCAATTTAGCGAGACTCTCAGCAATCTGGCAAGACCCCTTTTCAAAACAAAAAAAGTCTACAGGAGAGTGGGATGTAGATCAGAAAAAGAATGCACTTGGGTTCAGTACCCACTGCCACAAAAAATAAATAGACAAATAAAACTAGAAAAAGAATATATAATACATAGCCAGGTGTGGTGGCATACACCTGAAATCCCAGTACTTGGGAGGCTGAGACAGGAGGATTGCAGGTTCAAATACAGCCTCAACAAGTAGTAATTCTCTCATCAATCTAGCAAGACCCTGTTTCCAAATAAGAAATAAAATAGGATTCAGAGGGTGTAGCTTGGAAGGAGAATACCCTTGAGTTCAATCCCTGGTAAAATACCTTGCCGGGCATGGTGGCGCACACTTGTAATCCCCGTGCTTGGGAGGCGGAGACAGGAGGATCACCCAGGTTCGAAGCCAGCCGCGCTGGCTTAAGAAACCCTGTTTCCAAATAATAAAGTATAAAAAATAGGTCTGGGAGTGTAGCCCAGAAGTAGAAGCGTTTCCAAGAACCCCAGTACCACCAAAACACACACACATACACACACACACACACACACACACACACACACACACGTGCGTGCACACACACACACACACACACACACACACACACACACTTCCCAATTAAGTAGAAATCATCTTTCTTTCCTTTTTTTTCTTTGTTTGGTACTGGAAATTAAACCCAGGGGCATTATGTCTCTAAGATACATCCCCCCAAGTCCTGTTTTTTTCTTATTTAGAAACAAGGCAGGGTCTCACTAAATTTCTGAGAGTCTAACTCACTAAGTTGCTGAAGCTGGCCTCGAAAATAAGATCCTCCTGTTTCAGCATCCTAAGTGTTAGGATTACAGGCATATTCTACTATGCTTGGGATTTTTAAAATTTTTTTTTAGTCACTAAAATAGAAATAGTTCAAGTCACACTAGATGGTCTCTAGTCAAATTGCATTAAGATTTCATAATGCAGTTGACATGGTCAATCATAGACATGGTCACAGGAAGTGAAAATGAAAGCAAGTATCTGATATCCCTGCACACTTGGAATGCCAATACTTGGGAGGCGTAGGAAGGAGGATCCAAGGTTGGAAGACAGCCTCAGCAAGAAGTAAGACTCTGTTTCAAAATAAAAATAAAATAGGGCTGAGGGTTTAGAGATAGAATGCCCCTGGGTTCAATCCCCAGTACCTCAATAAATAAATGATAAAGCAAGTGTTACAGTTGTTAACAGTGCTGAGAGCTTTTATCTTTCTTTAAAATAGTTAAGTTTAATTGAGAAATTAAAATTAATAGCTCAGTTGCAGCTTCAACAAATATTACAAACTGAGTAGAAAATAGAAATGGAAGAGAAGAGGAACATGGCAGACAGGCTGGAGAGCCCAGAAATGAAACTCTGCCCCCTCTCTGACCCAGCCCTTAAATGCAGTTTTCTTATTGGTATATTCTTATCAATGTTACCAAGACAACAGGCTAGTAACTTAATTATTATGCAGGTGAAGCCTCCTTGTCTCCCAGCAGTGGGCTTACTAAGTGTAGGTGTTAATGATCTATCTTTTTCTGCCTCTGTTGTATTGGGCTGTATCGGCTGCCTATCAATTACAGGTGCTTTGAAGTAACCTATGGAGTTTACATTTCCCATACTGAGACCAGATCACAAAGAATAGGAGGGAAACAGGCACTGATTGCCTCCTCTACATATTTTTAAGGGTAAAGGCTTTAATTGCCTCTACATTCTTGCTATTGATTAACATTAGGACAAAGGTCAGGGGAGGTGAGGAGTTCTGGACTCTCACAGGCCAAGCTGTGTTTCTCCCTGCCTGGGTGCCTGCATGGTCTCCGGACTCTGGCTGCTTTTTATATTCTTATTAGAAGTTAATACCAGTGCAGTTTTGTCAATAGTGGCACAAGAGAGTACCTGGAGAATGTGTGTGTGCTCCACACTGCTCTGCCGGCCCCTCTGCCTCTTCTATCTTTGGTGGCTCTCTAAAAACCCCTTGGGCTAGAACACCTGGGCTGAGGCTGTGTGACCATGCCTGTCTCCCAACCCCTTTGTGAGCAGAAGCAGCTCAAAGTGACCTTTCTGAGTCCATCCCAACTAACCCTAAATTAGGCCTTCACTGTTTCCATCAGCCCAGAGCTCAGCCAGGCCATGGTCAGAAAACACACACACTTAGGGGAGATGGGGCCTTTTTATGACATCTAAAGAGCACTGTGGGCCTTTTGAAGCTCCTCCAAGGACCCCGGTTAGGAATCTCTGGGTACCAGAGGAGGGTTAAAGAAAACTCTTAAAAACTGAATTCTTCAAGTGATTTGGGGTGTGACTTTTGTTCCTCTGGGATTTGCCCACTAAAAGCCTCTGCAGCTGCAAGGCCAAGGCAAGGCCAAAGGGGCTGACTTAAAGCACAAGACCCACCTGCAGGGTCATGGGACTGATTTCAATCACAAAGACCTGTGATGTCACAGGCCTTACTTTTATCTTGTTCAGGGTTGGTGATTTACATGTATATTTCACTATTGTTTTTTGGGTGTTTGCACTTTTCTACTAGGGAATCACGGGGAAATAGGGAAATATCAAAAATTTTGTGTCTAGAATAAAGTGGTCAATTGCACAACAGGCATTTGTCTGTGTCAATTAATTCAGATTTTTTCCTGGAGAGGAATCTCCACTTTTAGCACCGTGAACAGGAACTTAAAGGAGTTTATTTCATAAAAGGGAAAAATTCACTGCAGAACTACAACTGAAACCTTTGCCCACCTTTCTGAGAAACTCGGTCCTGAATGGACTCAGTGCCATATTCAGTGCCCAGTTGAGCTAGTCTGTCACGTCAAGGCAGGCCTCAAACCTCTGCTACTGCAGTCTCAGCCTCCCAAGTACTGGTGTGGTGTAATTCCAAGTACTGGGATTACAGGTGTGTGCCACATAACCTGGCTATGCCCTTTCTCCTTAAAACTGAATGATATTCTATTATATGCATTGTTTATCCATGCAACTGTTGTTGGATGGTAGGTTGCTTTTACCCTTCATAACCATTATGATACCTAATACCAGAATATTCTCATGACCCAAAATGAAACCCATGCTCCTTAGCTGTCATTCTTATGTAGCTCTCCTGCCCCCAACTCCTGAACCACCAGCCTACCAGATGACTGTGTTCATTTTCTTTAATCAATAGCTCTCTCTTTCTCTCTCTCTTTCCCTCCCTCACTCCCCTTTGCCTTTATACTTCCAATAAGTTGGTAGTTAGATCTGGATTCTGTATAAGAGTCGAGCTTGATTTTGGGGCATTTCCGTATCAGAGGTCCTATGACCTTTTAAAAGAATGCAATGTTCCGTAGGATGGGCAGCACACATCTAAAATTTTAGTACTGGGATGGCAGATAGATGGGAGGACAATGGCAGGTTCAAGGCTACCCACAGGAACTTAGTGAGATTGTGTTTCAAAATAAAAAATGAAAAGGGCTGGGAGTGAGTTTAGAGACAGAGTGTACCTGGGTTCAGTTCCCAGTACCAAAAAAGTCTATAATGTCAGATGATCTGTTAACAGTGCTCATCATACTCACCATTTTGCCCAGATTGGTCCATTCTTCAGGGATTAGAAAACGGTGATGGTTGGATTCTACCATCTCTTCTTCATACATTATTTGGCTGGCATTCTCTATAAAGAGATGCTTCCCCCTGCTGCTATGAGGGTGCCCTGAGGACAGTACATTTAATAAAGACCTACATGTTTGATTTTTTGCCTTATTTATACTTATAAAAATAATGAGTTAATTTCCAAGTGTTCTCCATATCTGTTAAGAGTTTTTTGGGGGAGTGATACCAGATTTTTATAAACCACCCTCTGTAAATCCTGTCCTAAATGTGGGAAAAGTCCAATGGGTCCGATTCTGGATAACCTAAGACCTATGGAAGGGACAATTCATGGCATTAGGGAGCATTATTAACTTCTTTTTTTAATATATTTTTATTGGTGCATTGTAGTCAAACATCACAGTGGAATACAAGAATTGTTAGGATATCCAAGTACACATCATCCAATCAACTTTTATCCAATCCCCATCCCACTCCCTACCCCTCCCTCAATCCCATGCTTGATTTAGTGTTTAACATTAATATATTTATTTATGTACATCATGTGCTTTAAAGAGATTCCATCTCCCCCCATCCCATCTCCTCTAATAGGTCACCTTAATTGCTCCTCCATAAGGCCCCTTCTTCCATTAGATTCCCTCCTATTACCCATTTCTTCCTAGTTTTTCATATTAGGGAGAGCATCCGATTTTTTCAATTTTCTGTGATATTTCTTTGTGTATGCTGCTTTGCAAGTTCCAATCCCACTCTTGAAGGTCCCGGCACTGGCCTGGCCACCTGGTAGACTCTGCTCCCGGCCTTGCTGGCTCCAGTACTGGCCTTGTCCCCTAACAGGCTCTGATTCCAGCCTTGGGGGCCCCAGCACCAGCCTTTTCTTTAGGCTAGCTACTATCTCGGCTTTGCTGGCTTCAGCTATGGCCTCACCAAATGGCAGGCACCGATCCTGGCCTTGCTGACCCCAGTACTAGCCTCACCACATGGCAGGCTCTGATCCTGGCCTCTGAGGCCCCAGCACAGGCCTCACCCCTCAGCAGGCTCTAACCCAGCCTCTGAGGCCCCAGCACCAGACTTCTCTCATGGCAGACTCCGATCCCTGCCTCCCTGGCCCCAGCACCAACCTCACCCCTCGGCAGGCTCTGATCCCGGCCTCAGAGGCCCAACACAGGCCTTGCATCATGGCAGCCTCACTGTCCACAGCACTGGTCTAGCCGCCCAACAGGCTCCTATCCTGGCCTCCAAGGCACCACCTCTGGCCTTGCTGTCTTTCTGTGCATCGGGCTCTGTTCTCTGCCACAATGAGCAGGTCTTCTACATATGTTCCCCTTTTTTATTCCCCCTTTTTTTTTGGTGGTACTGGGATTTCTGGAAACACTTCCACCTCAGGGCTTTACTCCCAGGGACCCACCTTATTTTTAAATATGAGGAAGTAGTACATGTCTTTTGTGAAAGTTGGGACCCCAGATATCCAGTGACAATAAAATTTTGTCCTCCCTCCAAAGGCAGAGGTTCACAGCTTCACTCCGGAGAGCAGGCTCTGCTGCTCCACATGTATCCTGGACTCCCACTCTGCACAGAGAAGTGTGGTAGCCATGAGGGCTGATGACTCCCAGAACCTGTTGTGTGGCGGCCCACCCCAACCATGCAGGGCTCCCTCCAAAACACCCCAAACACTTTTACCACTTAGCATGTAGTCCAGAAATCCTGATCATGTGTGGGAGGAGCAGTCTACTTTGGGGGAGATTTCCTCAGAAGTTCATGGTGGACTGGAGTGAATCTGACTGCCCATCCAAACTCTGGTCACCACCACCACCGCTGCTGCCACTGCCATCTCGGTTCTCTCCCAAACATCCTTCCCACACAGTTTGTTTTCCAGAATTCTCGAGCATGTGGGGCATTAGCGGTATACCTTTGAGGATATTTCTTTCAAGTTATGATGTGGATTGGATTGAATCTCTGCCTCTACCAAATGCTAACCACCACTGCCGCTGTCACAGCCATCTCTGTTCTCTTCCAAGCACCCTTTTCACACAGCATGTTGTCCCAAGTTCCTCAGCATGCGTGGTGGTAACGTTCTGCCTCTGGGGTTATTTCTTCAAAAGATCCAGGTGTGTTACATCAGATCTCTGCCTCTCCTGAATATTGACCACTGCCATGGCCACTGCCTCCACCATCTCAATTCTTTCCTAAACTCCTTTCCACACTGCATGTTGTCCTGTATTTCTGAAAATGCGTAATGGTAGCATTCCACCTTTGGGGAAATTTATTCAGAAGATCAGGGTGGGTTGGATCAGATCTCTGCCTCTCCCAAATACTAGCCTCCACTGCCACAGCAGCCGCTGCTGCTGCCGCCATCGCCTTCCTCCTAGTTCTCTGCTGAGCTCCCTCCTTAAAGATGATGTCCAGAATGCTTAAGCATGTGAGGAAGAAGAAGTCCTCCTTCCCAGGGATTTTTCCAAAAGTTCCAGGTCAGTTTGATATGCTTTGTCTGCATCTCCAGAGTCCTGGCTACCACCGCGGCCATCTTGACCCCCTCTCTAATATTTTTTTTTCCTTTTTTTCTTTTCTTTTCTTTTTAAATAAGCAAAGACAGTATGTGTGGTTTGAAGTGGTTGTGGGATCGGGCACTCAGCAGCAATTAATTTTTTTCTCCCTTCTAAGAGCGGATTCCCACAGCCTCACCATGCAGAGCAGGATCTGCTGTTTTAAGCGCACCACAGCACATCACAGCACAGGGGTGCTGAGTTCCTCTGGACACGCGGCTAGGCTTCCTGCTAGGTACCAGGCTTCCCGGGACACAGGCTCAGCCTCCAGCCTGGCACCCGGCCTTCCGAGGTGCATGCAAGCTGGGCCACCTGCCTCCTGCCCGGCACCGGTCCTTCTTGGGCGCGGGCAGAACTGCGCGTTGCCCACCTGGCACCAGGCCTTCCTGGGCACGGGCTGGGCCACCCGCAGCCCCACGATATTAACTTCTAACTGTGGCTTTACCTGCTGAACATGGTGTTGAAAGATCAGAAACAGCAGCCTGCAGACAGCTGAGGGCGAGTAGTCCAACCAGGCCTGGGGGATAACCAGCAAGGAAGAGGAAGGCGAGGTGTGGGAAAGCTGCTGGGAGAGAGTGATGGGAGTGAGGACAGAAGAGAAACTTTGAGAACAGTTTCAGGTTTCCGAGCCCCCATTCCCCGCCTGGCACCTGCCCTCTCTCCCCTCAGCGAGGCAGTTTCAGAATGCAACCTCCTCTCTCCACAGGCCTTGGTGGCTGGCCTCCCATGTCCTCTGTCCTGCAACAGCTGATGGTGGTGGTGCCTCGAGTGGGCGGTGGTAAGACAAGGGGTGGAGGCGGCCACCTTGTATGTGAGTGATAAGTAAAATAAAAAATTAATGCGAGTAAAATAAAAATAATGTGCATACGGCGGAGTGTGAAAAACACGAGAGAGGTCCGGTACACATGGCATGTAAAGTTTTAATGGCACGGCTCTCCCGGGGATCAGGGCGAGGCACCGTGGGGCCCGCGCGCCTGTCCAAAGCTTGAGGACGCGGGCTCTCCTTTTCAAGGTATGCATCTCGCGAGAGGAGGGTTTACTCGCGGGAACGCCCAATTCTCGCGGGGGTTTCAGCCCCTCCCTTGCCCTGCAGAGGTCATGTGACACAAAGTCACACGAGTGCAGGACCCAACTTATCATCCCGGCCTTTTGATGGTAGGGATAATGGATGACAATTGGACCCTCTAGCTTCTTCCTGCTGTGAAGGGGTGTCGTCAGGGGCCCCAGGCCGGGAGGAGTCGGGAGTCCAGTCCCCCAGAAGGGGGTGCAGGTGGGTGCATAGCTGCAGTGCAAATTGGAGGTTACCCTGGACAGCTTAGTGATGTGCGCTTGAGGAGGCTTGAACAGGCAAGGGCTTTTAAAGAAAAAAACAAATCATGAGATTGAGCAGGAGACCCAAAAGGAGACTGGCTTACTCAGTACCTGGAGAGCTACCCTGAGCTGGCAAAGAGGATGGAGGTTGAGGGATCCAGGAGCAATCAGTCTTCAGCCAGGCTCAGTAGGGCCAGTGGCGGGGCCTGGTCTGGAAAGGTGCTCCCCCTGTGTTGAGGCACCTGGGGCTCATCCTTTTCCAAGGGCACTGTTCCAGTGGCCCTCCTGGCCGCACGCCGGGCACAGTCTGATTGGTGGGTGTGGCTTCGCCCCACTTCAGGCAGGCTCCTGGAGGTAGTCATCGTTGCAGTCCTCCACATCTAGGTGGCGCTCCAGAGGGCTGAGCCGCCACCGCCAGCCAAAGGGCAGCTACCAGGGATCTGCTTTTGGGCAAGGTCGGAGTGTACACTCCATTTCCGCCTGTTTCTCTCTGGAATTAAAACTTAGATGCCATGTTAAGGTTCTGTCAGCTGTGACGGACCTATACTCACAAAGAGCACGTCCCGGGGCTGGTGTCCGGCAAGAATGGCAACGCAGACTCCCCATGGGCCGAGGGTGTCGCCCCAGCCCTGGCCCGGCGTTTTCCACAGCACCTAGGGCGCGCTCACGCAGGCCGCCCAGCAAAATTGCAGTCTGGCGCGGGCCAAGATGACGACTGTGACATCACCAGACAGCGACTATGCGCCATCACAAAATGGCAGCTGGCGGGAAAATAAATGGCAGCTGATAGGGGAGAGCATTTGGAGGGATACCAGACTGCTTATAAAAGTTCATAACTATTCCTGGGTCACCACAACCCATTTCCCAACTTGTATCAAGGCAGACAGGCTCTCAGGGCATCTGCTAGTATAAAGGTTCAACTTCCCATAATTGGTTCACGGGCGGAAACGAAGAACAGGAAATGGGCGTCCCCGATTTCCCTGCTCAATCGTTCGGAAACGGAGGTTAAGAGATAGGGAAGAACGTCTTCATTCCTTCTCAAAACCGGAGGATGACCTGGTCATCCGCAGGGTGGTCCCAGTGGACCAGGGAACAATGGGTCACCAAGCACTTGGATTTTGGGGTCCCAGTGGACCGGAAGACCCAAGTCCAGAACCCGCTAACCAAGGGAAGGAGGCAGTTTACCGGAGTGAAGTGTTGCCAGCCAGTGCTGGCTGCAACAAAACCGCTGAGAAGCTGCTGGGGGCGCGGTGGAGCTGGGGCACGCAGATGCTGGTGGCTGGTGTGGATGGCACTGACGGCTGGCGCAGGCAAGATCAAATGGTGGCACGCAGGTGGCATGGCTTGCCCAGTTTGCGGCGTGGAGACAAAATGGCTTCCAGGCATGCGGCAGTCGCTGAGGCTGGGCCCCGAGGAGCACCGCCAGTGAGCCTGGCTTGGGCGGGCGAAACGGAGCAGCAGCAGCGAGTAGAGCTACGCCTGGCATGGGTGACTGTGGCGGACACCGAAGCCGGCTATGCGCCGCCCAATGAGCCTGGCTCGGGGCGGGCAGGGCAAATCGGCCAGAGGTCCCGGTGGTGACTGGAGCGCCGAGCTGGAACGGCGGTTTTAGGAGGTCCAAACAGCAGGCAGAGGTCCTGGCCCATGCAGGAGGTCGGCAAGCAGAGCAGGTGCCAACATTACCCAAGGAGCCTGGCTCCAGGCGGGTGGAACTGGCAGCCTGGCGGCCGGCGGAGCCTGCACGCCCCAGCAGTGGTGGCTGCGGCCGCGGTGGCAGTGGAAAATGGCCGTTGGCGCTCCAGAAGAGAGCACGTGGGTAGGAAAAGATGGCGACTGGCTCTCAGCAGAGTGCAGGGCTGGAATGATGGCCGCAGACTCTCAGCAGAGGGCGGGATCAGAAAGATGGCCACCGGCTCTCAGCAGAGCGTGGGGCCGAAAAGATGGCCGCGAGCTCTCAGCAGAGCTCGGAGCTGGAAAGATGGCCACTGGCTCTCAGCAGAGCGTGGGGCCGAAAAGATGGCCGCGAGCTCTCAGCAGAGCTCAGAGCTGGAAAGATGGCCACCGGCTCTCAGCAGAGCGCAAGGCCGGAAAGATGGCCGCGAGCTCTCAGCAGAGCTCAGGGCTGGAAAGATGGCCGCGGACTCTCAGCAGAGTCCGGGGCGGGAAAAAGGCCGCCTGCTCTCCTGGGGAGCGCGGGGCTAGGGAAGAAACTTACGGTCCGGGTAGGCACGGGGCGGCAGCGGCGGCAGTGGTGGGAGCAACGCCTGTAAGCGGAGCACTGGTGTGGGACCTCACAGTATAGCTGCTGGAGGGTCGGAGAGTCCGGGGCTCAAAAAGAGAGTAAAAATAAAAAGAGAAAACAGGAAAAAAAAAAAAGGAAAAAAATGGGGAGGGACCCAAGAGTTCTCCCAGTTCGGCACCAAATGATAAGTAAAATAAAAAATTAATGCGAGTAAAATAAAAATAATGTGCATACGGCGGAGTGTGAAAAACACGAGAGAGGTCCGGTACACATGGCATGTAAAGTTTTAATGGCACGGCTCTCCCGGGGATCAGGGTGAGGCACCGTGGGGCCCACGTGCCTGTCCAAAGCTTGAGGATGCGGGCTCTCCTTTTCAAGGTATGCATCTCGCGAGAGGAGGGTTTACATGCGGGAACGCCCAATTCTTGCGGGGGTTTCAGCCCCTCCCTTGCCCTGCAGAGGTCATGTGACACAAAGTCACATGAGTGCAGGACCCAACTTATCAGTGAGGCTCCCTTGGCCTCACTCCACTGGACTGCTCTGGTCCAGGCCTCAGGGATCAGCCACAGCAAAGTCCATCTGCCATAAACAGTGTAGGATCCTGGTGTCCTGGTTTCTGGGACAGAGAAGAAACATACTGTAGAGGTGGGGGTGATGGGAAAAGGGGACCACGGTTGGCCCACAAAAGAGATCCCAATGATCCAGCCAGTGGATGGGACTGCAGAAGCCCAGATTTCAAAGCCAACCTCAGAAACTTAGCAAAATTGTGTTTCAAAATAAAAATATAAAAATTAGTGTAGGGAGTGTGGTTCAGAGGTAAAGCATCCCTAGTTCAATCCGCAATAATACCACCACCACCACCCAAAAAATGTGCCAAATGGATCCTGAGGGATGATCCTGAAATTCATTCTGGAGCCTAAAGAAGAATCACAATCTGAAGGTTAAGATTAAAGGCCAACCTAGGGCCTTTGCTTTATTCTTTGAAGGTATGGTTATTAAATCATTATAGATATGGACAAAGAAGGAAGGAAGATATCAATCAGGGTCAGGAAGATGAAATGAAAAAAACATTAAAAAAAAAAGTAAAATCTGGGCATGGTGGTGTACATTTGTAATCCCAGTACTTTGGAGGCTGAGACAGGAGGATCACACAGGTTCAAAGCCAGCCTCAGCTACTTAGTGAGACTCTCAGCAACTTAGTGAGACCCTGTTTCCAAATAAAGTATAAAATAAGTATGGGAGTATAGCCCGGAGGTAGAAGGCCTATGGGTTCCATCCCTATTTCCACAAGAAGAAAGAAAGGATGAAGGAAAGAAGGAAAGAAAGAAAGAAAGAAAGATAGAAAAGAAAGGGAGAATCTAGGTGTTGTGGCACATACTTGTAGTCCCAGTACTTGGGAAGCTGAAACAGCAGGATCACAGGTTCATGGCCAGTCTCAGCAACTTAGTCAGAACCTGTTTAAAAATGAAAAATAAAATAGGGATGGGGGTACAGCTCAACGGTAGAATGTCCCTGGGTTCTATCCCCAGTACCACACAAAAAATAAAATTAAAACACTAGCCCGGTGTGGTGTTGCATGCCTATAATCCCAGTACTTGGGAGGCTGAGATAGGAGGATGACAGGTTCCAGGTCAGCCTCAGCAATTTAATGAGATCTTGTTGTGGGTTTTTTTGTTGTTGTTTTTTTGGGTTTTTTTTTTTTTTTTTGGTGGTGGTACTGGGGATGGCACCCTTCTACTTCCAGACTAAACTCCAAGACCTATTTTTTTATTTTTATTTGGAAACAGGGTCTCTTAAGCCAGCAAGGCTGGCTTTGAACCTGCCAGATCCTCCTAACTCCACCTCCCAAGTGCGGGGATTACAAGCATGTGCCACAACACCCAGAGAGACCTTGTTTTTGGGGTTTTTGTTGTTGTTGTTTTTGTTGTTGTTGTTTTGGTTTTGGTTTTTTTTGTGGCACTAGGGTTCCTGGAAGCCCTTCTACCTCTGAGCTACACTCCCAGACCTATTTTGTATTTTTTTTTTTTTTTTGGAAACCTTAGTAAACTCTCAGAAGCTTAGTGAGAACCTGTTTCCAAATAAAATTAAGAAATAGGTCTGAGAGTGTAGCCTAGAGGTAGAAATCCTCTGGGTTTCATCCCCCCAGTACCATAAATAAATAAATATTTAAAAAATTTTTTTAAAGGTTGGAGGGAAAGCTCAGTGGTAGAATGCTCTCAAGTACTGGTATTATAGGCATGATGATAGTCATAAATCATCACCTCCACCCCTTCCCTTGTCCCACCCACTCGAGGCACTACCACTACCACCACCAGCTGTTGCAGGACAGAGGACAGAGGACACAGGCGGACCTATAAAAGTTATTTTTAATAGCTTTTCTATAACTAAACTAACAATCCACTGAAAAAAAAAATCCAAAAAGCAATTCCATCCATAAAAGACTCAAAAAGTGCCTAGTCATAAATCTAACAACTTCTACAGTGAAAACTGCAGACAATGAAAAAAGAAATTTTATACACACACACACACACACACACACACACACACACACACACGCATGACATATGGAAGTAAGGGGCATTCTACCTCTGAGTTACACCCGCAGGTCTATTTTATTCTTCTTATTTTGAAACAGCATCTCACTAAGTAGTGGATATGTGGATAGCTAAGTTGTTGAGGCTGGCCTTCCTTTCTCAGCCTCCCAAATACTGGGATTACAGACATGAGCCATGCCAGGTAAGATATTTTGACCAGAAATGAAAAAAAAATTAAAGCATCTTACAAACATTAATGTTAATGTGTGTGTGTGTGTGTGTGTGTGTGTGTGTGTGTGTGCGCGCGCGCGCGCATGTTACTGGGGATTGAACCCAGGGGCATTTTTCCTCTAAGCTGCATCCCTAGCTGGATTTTTAATTTTTTTTTTGTGTGTGTGTGGTGGTACTGGGGTTCCTGTAGCCCTTCTACCTCGGGCTACACTCCCAGCCCTATTTTATATTTTTGAAACAGTCTCTTAAGCCAGTGTGGCTGGCCTCGAACCTGCATGACCCTCCTGTCTCCACCTCCCAAGCATGGGATTACAAGCGTGTGCCACCACACCCGGCTGATTTTTAAATTTTTATTTTAAAACAGGATTTCACTGGGTTGATGAGTTTCACTACTTGCTGAGGCTGTCCTTGAACCTGTGATCCTCCTGTTTCAGCCTCCCAAGAACTGGAATTATAGGCTTCAGCCACACTCCTAGCTCAAATTTTACTTTCTAAACAAGTAAACATCATCCTCCACAACACATTGAAACTAAAAGCTTCTAGAGTCCTTATTCTCCTTATTAAAGTGGAAAAGTCCTGGAAGCCCAAAAGTGAGCCAGCCACAGTGGACCATGCCAAGCCCCTGCTGGGCTTTGTCCATTAGTACAGGAAGCTCATGGTGATGACCTGTCGGACTCCCAGATAGATAGTGATTTGGCGGTTGGTGGCTTTGGATTGATGTATTGGTTTCAGCTTTTGGCATTGTTGCTTTTTTTGTGTTTTTGTTTGTTTGGGTTTGTTATTTTGCTGGTTTTTTTTTTTGTTTGTTTGTTTATATAGCATCGATGGTTGCTGTTGCAGCTTTCGATGGAGTGTGATATGAGAGAGTGTAGAGAGGCCAAGTCAGGCCTCAGGGCCCCCACTTCCCGCGAGGATGGCCTCAAAGACCACTATGTGGTTCTGAGGGACCTCGGCAAGGGCAGTTTTGCCCAGGTCATATTGGCCCACTATATCCTCACGGGGACGGAGATGGCAGTGAAGGTCATGTCTACCACTGATGACAACCAGTTCCTTTGAGATGAGATCGCTATTATGAAGACAGTGGAGCATCCCAAAGTGGCCCAGCTGTTTGAGGTCATCGAAACTGCTGAAAACATATTCCTGGTAATGGAACACATGAGCAGGGGGCTGCTGCAGCACATCTTGAATGGCATGGAGAAGGATGAGGTCTGGAGGGTGTTCCAGCAGGTCGTGAGCATGGTGCTCTACTGCCACGAAAACGGCATAGTGCGCCATGACCTGAAGCCCCAGAACATCCTCCTGGACCCAGAGGGGAATGCCAAGGTCATTGACTTTGGGCTGAGTGGCCACTTCACCCCTGGGAAGAAGCTGAACTTGTTCTGCAGCACTCCCCAAGATCCTGCAGGGCCGAGAGTATGGCACCAAGGTGGACATGTGGAGCTTTGGGATGGTTCTCTATTTAATACTTGCAGTCCGCCTTCCATTCAATGCCTCTGTTACGGTTTGGGAATGTTATGGTTTTGGGGAAACTGTCCCCGGGGACCCCTGTTAGGGTCCCGGACACAATTTCTGTCAAACCACAACATATGCAAAAAACAGAAAAAAAAAATAAAACAGAAAAAAAAGCGCAGGTTCTTGTCCTGAGCTAAGGATAAATACACATTAGCCCGGACTCTTGCTGAAGATTTAAAGAAGTTTATTAAAAAGATAGAAATACAGAAGATAGTTACATAAATGCCCCACCAAAGATACAACATGTGGACCGGACATTTTATACCCAAGACCTCCATCTTGTTTATGTAATTCTGACGTAGTAAACGTCCCTGTAAGGTATGTCCCCCAGCAAGGTGTGGTAAGGTATCTCCTTTCAGGAAGGTCCACCCCTCATCCCATTCTAGCTAGATTATCCAATTATTATGTAAACCTGTCTTTAGAATGAGGAAGTCCTAGTTCCCCTCCTATATAGACTTGCTAATTGCCTTTAGCTAGGTTAATTTACATTGGAATAATTGCCTGCTTCTAGGTAGAAACCAAGTCCTTTCACATATGTGCTCCTTACCCAATTTTTGGAATATATTAATAATCATAGCTTTCTCAAATCTTCCTAGGCCATTCCCAATACTGGTACACCTCCACCATGGAGGAGACGCTGGAGCAGATCCTAGAGCAGAGCTACTGGGTGCCCCCTCATGTCTCTGCCCCTGCTGGAAGGCTCATCCGTGGACTACTGACTGTGAATCCAACCCTGAGGCCCAGCGCTGCCCAAGTCCTGGAGAAATGGTGGATGAAGAAGGGTAGGAGACCTTCACCTCCTACCCCGTGAAACCCCTGACACCCAAACCCGGCACTCCTACGCATCATGCTGCACTTGGGCTACGACCAACGGCAGACCCGCTATCAGTGGTCAACAGGATCTTCAACCACGCCATGGCGACCTACCTGATGATAGAGCACCAGGTGAGCCACGGGGAAGGGCCCGAGCCTTGGGGTGTGGCACATCCCCCCTCCCCAGCAGACCCCTCCATATGACCTCCACCGCTGGTTAGTGCCCTCGGAGGACCCGCCAGCCCAGGAGGACATGCTGTGCTGGCAGGAGGGCGGCAGACGAGCCAGCCTGCCCACCATCACCCTGAGCTGCCTGGTGAAGAGGACCCCTCCTCCCAACGCAGCCCCCCAGCATGGCCCCAAGCCCCCCCCCCCCCCCGCCCTGAGCCAGCCCCAGCAAGAGCAGCAGCGCCCAGCCACCTCATCTGGATCCCACCTGGAGCACCCCGGAAGACAGGAAAAGTTGGAGACAGGTTACCGGAAGCTCTTCACCAGCATCCTCCACAAATGATGCTGCTGCGTGCTGGTCTCTGGAGCCAACAGAGTGGCTCCAGAGAGAGAGGGGCAGAGGTGGCCCACGTTCAACAACAAAGTCATGCCCAGAGTCTGACTCAGCTGCAGGACAACAAGGTGTTCCAACTGTTGAAGGCTTCTCCACACAGATTCCAGTTGAGAGGCCCGTGCCAGGGGAAAGCTCGAAGTTTTCCCAGGAAATTCCCCTTTTCCCTGAGATGATGTTTAATAAATTGCTTAATTTTCTTATAATAAAAGCATGATGTTTTTCATTAATCTTATAAAAGTGGTACTTCTCCTGAAAGATGATCAGTAAAAAACTTATGGAGTGGGAGCAGAGGCAGGTAATTTTTTCTCAGTGTTTAGTTTTCATAGTAATTGGCAGGTTTTGTTGTTGTTGTTGTTTTGGGTTTTTTTTTTTTTTTTTGGTGGTACTGGGGTTCCTGGAAGCCCGTCTACTTCTGGGCTACACTCCCAGACCTATTTTTACATTTTTATTTGGAAACAGGGTCTCCTAAGCCAGCACGCTCAGCTGGCTTCGAACCTGCATGATCCTCCTGTCTCTGCCTCCCAAGCGCGGGGATTACAAGCATGCGCCACCATGCCCAGCTATAATTGGCAGTTTTTGATGTTCCGCAAGCACTGCCAATTACTATCAAAATGGGTAAAGGGCCGGGCATGATGGCACACTCTTGGAATCCCAGCATTCAGGAAGTAGAGACCAGAGGAACAAGGTTTGCAGACAGACTCAGCTACTTAGGAACTTTGCAACTCAGAAAGACTAAAAAATAGGGCTGGGGGTGTAGCTTGGAGGCACAATGCCCCTGGGTTCCATCCCAGGCACACCAAAAAAGGGGGTAGGGGACAGTCACTGCATAACATAGAGAGCTGGCTGCAGTAGTGTACACCCGTAATCCTGAGGAAGGAGAAACTAATCAAAAATAAAGCCTCTTCCCCCCAACCTCTTCCCATAGCTTAGGCTTTCTGGGAAGCCATAAGGATGTACAGGCTAATTGATATTTTGCTTTTGTATCCTGCTTATGCTAGACAAAAAGCTTTCCACTCACCATTCACAAAAGACATGTACTTCTATCTCATATTAAAAAAAAAAACAAAAAAAAACAAAGAATGCTGGGTATGGTGGTGCACTCTTGTAATCCCTGAGCTTGGGAAACAGACAGGAGGATCATGCAGGTTCAAGGCATACTTTGCTGGCTTAAGAGACCTTGTTTCCAAATAAAAATATTAAAAAAAATAGATCTCTGGGACTAGAGCCCAGAGGTAGAAGGGTTTCCAAGAACCCCAGTACCACAAAAAAAGGAAGAAAAAAGGGAACATCTGTAGATGACCTGCTCATAGTAGCAGAGAATGGAGCCCTAAGCACAGCAAGACAGCAAGGCCAGTGCCAGGACCACTGAGGCCAGGATAGGAGCCTGCTGGGTGGCTAGGCCAGTGCCTTGGCCAGTAAGGCTGGGATCAGAGCCTGCCATGAGGCAAGACTGGTGCTGGTGCCCCTGAGGCCAGGATCAGAGTCTTCCAAGGAATGAGGCAGGTGTCAGGGCTAGTGAGGCCAGGATCAGAGCCTGCCCTGAGGCAAGGCCGGTGCCGGGGCTAGTGAGGCAGTGATTGGAGTCTGCCTTCAGGCAAGGCTGGTCCTGGGCCCTTGGAGGCTGGGATCGGAGCCTCCTGAGGGGTGAAGCTGGTGCCAGGGCCAGTGAGGCCGGGATCAGAGCCTGCCGTGAGGCAAGACCATGGCTGGGATTTCCGAGGCCAGGATCGGAGCCTGCAGAGGGGTGAGGTCAATGCCAGGGCCAGTGAGGAAAGGATTGAAGCCTAATATGTGGCAAGGCCGGAACTGGGGCCTTCGAGGTCGGGATTAGAGCCTGCTGTCAAGCAAAGCCATTGCTGGGGACTCGGAGGCTGTGATCAGAGCATGCTGAGGTGGGAGGCCGGTGCTGGGGCCAGCAAGGCTGGGATCAGGGCCTGCTGTGAGGCAAGGCTGGTGCTGGGGTCTCAAAACTGTTATCTGAGCATGCCAAGGGGTGAGGCCAGTTTCAGGACTAGTGAGGCCAGGATTGGAGCCTGCCATGAGGCAAGGCTGGTGCTGGGGCCTCTGAGGCCAGGATCTGAACCTGCCTATGGGTGAGGCAGGTGCTGGGGCCAGTGAGTCTGGGATCATAGCCAGCAGTGAGGCAAGGCCAGTCCTGGGGGCTCAGAGGGCTGGATCGGAGCCTCCTGAGGGGTGAGGCCAATGCTGGAGATAGCGAGGCTGGGATTGGAGACTGTGGTGAGGCAAGGCCAGTGCTGTGGCCTCGGTGACCAGGATTGGAGCATGCAGATGGGTTAGGCTAGTGCCAGGGCCAGGGAGTGACAGGTCCAGCCCATCTGCAGTGGGGATGAAAAGGAAGATGAGTACCAACAGCCCCGAACAGCAATAATACATGGATCCAGGAGTCATGTCAAGCAGGATCTCATTTATTTTTCTCAGGCAACCCAATTTAAAGCAAATAACCACAAGGGGAATTTCTAACAGAAAACTATTCTAACCTATCATGCTAAATATCACTCTTGCATGCGCAAAGCACATAACTTGTAGCCAATCATTATACAATGCACGAGGGGTTCACGAGCACGGAAGTATTATATGAGGCAATAAGGCTCATTATCAAATTGAGCTAGCGGGGGCAAGGGGAATAGTTATGCCCTCCATATCCACTTGGCGCTACATGTTGCAGATTCATCAGAAGTTCTCATGGTTTTGTCAGGCAGTTGTGCAGATTCCAACATGCTCGGTGCTACATGTAACTGATTCATCGAAAGTTTTGTCAGGTGGTTGTGCAGACCCCAACATGCTTGGCACTACATGTAGCTGATTCATAGGAAGTTTTGTCAGGCATTTGAGTAGACCCCAACATCTCCCCCTTCTTTTTTATATATGAGGGTGAAATGCATGGTCCCTCTCTTAGGTTGTCCTCTTTTGAGGATCTTACCCATCATTGGGTACTCATGCTTGATAGCCACTCATAAGCCACCCCAGCCTCTGTCTTAGGTTGTCCTCCTCTGAGGATCTTACCCGTCATTGTGTACAAGGGGAGCAGAGGAGGGATGTCCATAGTCAGAACGCCAGTCATACTGATTGGGCTCTCTTTCAGTAAGCTTTTGATATTTGATCTCTACTTGATATATTTTAACTGCCTACAAACTGAACTAATCTATTGAGGATACAGGGGCCCAGGGTTGCAAACAATCAGAAGAGACACAAGGGGGCCCAATAAGGGGAAAAAAAATAAGGCAAACGCCCATCGAAGCTTGTCCATAATAGTTGTCTTGTAGATCTTGCAGGCATTTTTCTAGGTCTTCTTGGAGTTGCTTTATCTTATCCTGGACTAAGCCTGATTTATTGGCATAAAAAATTCATTTTTCCTGTAAAAACAAGCATATGTCTCCCTTTTCAGCTGTTAACAAGTCTAGTCCTTTCCGGTTTTGTAACACTAAATCTGCAAGGGAGTCTAAAGGTGGCTTGTAAAATGGATTACTCTGGATAGCCTGTCCATCTACTGGGAGTACTGGGAAGTTACCACCTCCATAATCACAGGGCCGCCCCGTCCTTTTATTAAGGATCTCTCTTGCCTCACCTGGGTCTCCAAATCCTTGTATGCTATACCTTATTTGTGCTAATAGGATCAGACCGATGAGGATTTTTGTCTCCATTTTGTATCTCTCTTTTTGCAATTAAGAAGAGAGAGCTAATCTCAGAGATCTCTTCTTCCCTGGAATCACAATTATTAGTGCATGGTGGAAGATATGTAATGTCCCTTGCTGGAACCTACAGGGGTCTTTTTTCATCTGGAGGGAAGACGCATCCAAATCCCCTTCCAGCCGTAATCAATGGGTCTGGCCCTCTCCATATGCCTGGGTCTTTCCATTTCACCAAGACAGATATATATGTGATTGAGGATGAACAATGTTTCTGGAATGGTGAAAGTTCTGGGCTGTATTTCAAAAAATTTAATATATTTAGAGTAAGTAATTCTTTTCTAAGCTGATCATGTGGGAATAATGAGTCCCCCCTTTGTTTTTGTAATTCAACCTTTATAGTATGATTAAGTCTTTCTATAATGGCCTGTCCTTTAGGATTATACAGAATGCCTGTAGTATGGGAGACATTGCAGGTTTGGAGGAAAACAGCAAAGGCCTTGCCCATAAAACATGGTCTGTTATCCGTTTTATCTGGTCGGGCAACCCGAGGGTGGCAAAACGTAGCATATGACTAATAACATATTTGGTTTTCTCTCCTGCATGGGCTGAGGCCCAGCATGCTCTGGAGTAGGTATTGACTGATACAAAAAATGTATTTTAATTTACCAAAAGGGGAATAATGAGTTACATCAATTTGCCAGAGATTGTTGGGGCACAATCCTTGAGGGTTGCTGTCTGTGATTTGCAGGGGGGGTATTTGAAGGAAGGGTTGGCAGGATTGACAGGTTCACATGATTTTTTTTCAGATCTGTTATTGGTATGTGTAGATACTTGTGTTTTAATCCCCTCTAGTTTGTATGAGTAAGCTGATGAAAATGAGTGGCTTCCATTAGGGTAAAGATAGAGGAAGCAAATTTATCAGCAACCTGATTTCCTTTGGAAAGGAGGCCAGGTAAATTTTTATGGCCACGGAGGTGTTGAACAAAGATTGGGTTACTCCTTTGTTTAAGTAAACATTGTGTTTGTATCATTAGGGGGGTAATGGGATTGGCATCTGATTTAATGTAAGCTTCCATCAAAAGAGACAACAGGTTGACCACATAAAGGCTATCTGAAAATAAATTTATAGGTTCTTATATTGTTTATAAAGCCAAAGTCATGGCAAAAAGCTCTTTAAACTGGGGCGAGCCCTCTATTGGATGAGATATTGTATGTACAGATTGAGGATTATCACCACTAATGAAGGGGGGGTAGACAATTACTGAGGCCCCCACATGACCCCCATCAGTGAAAATGGAATAGAAACTCGGATTAGGAGTTAAAAGAAATATTTTGTGGGGTCTCCGTTCTAATCGTATGTAGGAGCTCATCCACCTAAAAGGACCATAGTGGCAATACAGGTTGCTGAGGAACCCCTCTAGAGCAATCATTATCCTTGCATTATTTCTTTGTAGTCAAGTGAAATCTGATAACCAGTATGGAATTATTATTTCATGAGGGTCTATTTCAAACAGATGATTTGTAATGTCCCTTCCTTTAATTATGCAATTAGCAATTTGGTCAATTATTGCGTAGATCTGGGGTGCCCCTCTTATAGCAAGATGAATTCAATGAATGGGCTCTCCCATCTGGACCAAAAGAGCCAAGCATAGGGTAAGTCCCATGAAAACACATAAAATTAAAGGCAGCGTGGGATTAAATCGCCTTAAGGATGTCTCATTAATTGACTTTTCTATTTTTGCTTTTTGGGTTATCCCAGCGATAGGGACTTCAGTAGGCCCTTCATCTAATTTCCTCCATGCTGTCAAAGCAGCTTTCCATACCTGGTCTTGGTAGGGGGTGGCTAAGGCCACCTGTTGGAGGTCAGTGGTGAACTGATCACCTGTATCAGAGAGCATGCCATAACTTAGAGGTATAACAGGCTGAGCAGCTGGATTTTGTTCACCCTGGATTCTACACTCCTCCTGAAAATATGCTGTTTACTTAAGAAAAAGAGCCTCAGAAAGCACAGCCTTAATGAGGTCTCTCCAGTCGTGCGGGACAAGCGCCTGGTGGGCTAATGCTTCTGTAAGGGTGTCTGCCCAAGATGAGTTAGGCCCATCCTCTGCCACAGCCTTTTTAAGTTCTTTTCAGTCTTGTGGTTACCAGGGGTATCAGGCTGCAGGACGGTTTTCTCCTGGGTTGATATTGACCAGAAAGAGGCCCACAGTTCCTCCGGCTCCCCCTTTGTCTGCATATGGTGGCGGGTCTGAGGGTATGGAGAAGGAATTGGCCGGGGAAACGGCTGTGGGAGCCTTACCGGGCCATGGAACGTCCCCAAAGGGATCAAGGAAGGGATAAGCAGGGTTCTTAGGTGCTTTGGGACCAGGGGAGGGTGTATGCTCAGCGGCCCCTTTTTTTGCTGGCTTGGGGCCACGGTCAGCGAGTTTCTTCAGGGGTTGTGGGGAAAAACAACTTTTAAGCGTGGAGTTGGTGGGGAGAACCCCCAGGAGGGGTATCTTCCCTTGTTCTGTCTGGGCTCGCCTAACCAGTCCCTCAACTCAATCCCAGGTATCCCAATCAAAAAGATTACTTTCAGAGAGCCATGGGGCAGATTTTAAAAGGGACCCCCAGGCCTGGATGGCTTGGTTATCAGTGTGATTAAGTCTTCAGCTCTTGAGCAAGAGTCAAAGGAATTCTAGGGCAGGGTCAGGTTTAGAATTGGACTTCTCCATATCTTATGAGGGGACACTCACCTGCAGACCAATTAGCAGGTCAGCATTTTGCCGAGAAAGAGTTCCTCACATGGGGAACCAGACTGACGGGTCCAGCCCGTAAGCGGTGGGCCTGAGAAGGAAGGTGAGTGCTGACGGCCCCGAACAGCAACAACACATAGAGCCGGGAGTCATGTCAAGCAGAATTTCATTTATTTTTTTCTCAGACAACCCAATTTAGAGCAAATAACCACAAGGGGGATTTCCAACAGGAAACTATTCTAACCTATCATGCTAAAGGTCACTCTTGCATGCGCAAAGTACATAACTTGTAGTCAATCATTAAACATTGCATAAGGGGTTCACAAGCATGGAAGCATTATATGAGCCAATAAGGCTCAACATTACCAAATTGGGATAGCGGGGGCACGGGGAGTAGCTACGGCCTCCATATCCGCTTGGCGCTACATGTTGCAGATTCATTGGAAGTTCTTGTAGTTTTGTCAAGCGGTTGTACAGACCCCAACATGCTCAGCACTACATGTAGCTGATTCATCAGAAGTTTCGTCAGGTGGTTGTGCAGACCCCAAGACGCTTGGTGCTACATGTAGCTGATTCATCGGAAGTTTTTTCAGGTGTTTGAACAGACCCCAACAAGGGAGGCCAGGATCAGAGCCTGCCATGAAGCAAGGCTGGTGCACGGGCTTCCAAGGCCATTATTGGAGCCTGCTGAGAGGTGAGGCTGGTATCAGAGCCAGCGAGCCTGGAATTGGAGTCTGGTGTGAGGCAAGGCCAGTGTTGAGGCCTTTGAGTCCAGGATCGGAGCCTGCCATGAGGCAAGGCCAGTGCCGGGGCCAGCAAGGCAGGGATTGAAGCCTACTGTTAGGCAATGCCAGTGCTGGGGCCTCGGAGGCTGGGATCAAAACCTGCCTAGGGGTGAGGCAGGTACTGGGGCCAGTGAGGCTGGGATCAGAGCCTTCCCTGAGGCAAGGCTGGTGCTGGGGCCAGTGAGGCAGGGATTGGAGCCTGCCTTGAGGCAAGGCCGGTCCTGAGCCTTCGGAAGCCCGGATCGGAGCCTGCCGAGGAGTGAATCTGGTGCCAGGGCCAGCGAGGCTGGGATCAGAGCCTGCCATGAGGCAAGTCCATGGCTGGGACTTCCAAGGCTGGAATTGGAGTCTGCAGAGGGGTGAGGCTGGTGCGGAGGCTAGCGAGGCTGGGATCAGAGCCTGCTATGAGGCAAGGCCAGTGCTGGGGCCTCCAAGGCCAGAATCAGGGCCTGCTGAGGGGTAAGGCCTGTGTCAGGGCTAGTGAGGCTGGGATCAGAGCCTGCCATGAGGCAAGGCCAGTGCTGGGACCTCGGAGGCTGGGATCAGAGCCCGCCGAGGGTTGAAGCTGGTGCCAGGGCCAGGGAGGCTGGGATCAGAGCCTGCCATGAGGCAAGGCCACTACTGGGACCTCCGAGGCCAGATTCAGAGCCTGCCAAGGGGTGAGGCTGGTGCCAGGGCCAGCAAGGCTGGGATTGGAGCCCTCCATTTGGCAAGGCTGGTGTTGGGGCCTCCGAGGCCAGGATCATAGCCTGCCGGGGGATGAGGCCAGTTTCAGGGCTGGTGAGGCTGGGATCAGAGCCTGCCATGAGGCAAGGCAGGTGCTTGGGCCTTTGAGGCTGGGATTAGAGCATGCTACAGCATGAGGCCCATGCCAGGGACAGCGAGGCCAGGATTGGAGCCTGCAGAGGGGTGAGGCCAGTGCCAGGGACAGTGAGGATGGTATCAGAGCCTGCTGTGAGGCATGGCCAGTGCTGGGGCCTCTGAGGCTGGAATCAGAACCTGGTGAGGGGTGAGGCAGGTGCTGGGGCCAGCAAGGCCAGGATCAGAGCCTTCCAAAGGGTGAGGCCAGTGCCAGGGATAGCCAGGCCAGGATCGGAGCATGTAATGTGGCAAGACCACTGCAGAGGCCTCGGAGGCCGAGATTGGAGCATGCTGAGGGGTGAGGTCAGTGCAAGGGACAGTGAGGGTGGGATTGGAGCCTGCCATGAGGCAAGGCCAGTGATGGGGGCTCTGAAGCTGGGATCGGAGCCTACAAAGGGGTGAGGCCAGTGTTGGGTCCAGCAAGGCTGGGATTGGATCCTGCCCTGAGGCAATGCAGGTGCTCAGGCCAAAGAGGCAGGGATTGGGGCCTGCTGTGAGCCAAGGCAGGTGCTGGGGCCTCAGAAGCTGGGATCAAGAACCTGCCAAGGGGTGAGGCTGGTGCCAGAGCCAGCGAGGCCAGATCGGAGCCTGCCTTGAGGCAAGGCAGGTCCTGGGGACTTGGAGACTGGGATCGGAGCCTGCAGAAGGGTGAGTCTGGTGTCAGGGCCAGTGAGGTTGGGATCAGAGCCTGCTGTGGGGCAAGGCCATTTCTTGGAACTCCGAGGCTACTGAGGGGTAAGGTTAGTGCCAGGGCCAGAGAGGACAGGATTGGAGCCTGCCATGAGTAAAGGTGGTGCTGGGCCTCTAAGGCTGGGATCACAACCTGCCGAGGGGTGAGGCTGGTGCCAGGGCCAGTGAGGCCAGGATTGGAGCTTGCTGAGGCAAGGCCAGTCCTGGGGCCTCGGAGGCCAGGATCAGAGCCTGCTGATGGGTGAGGCTTGTGCTGTGTCCAATGAGGCTGAGACCAGAGCCCACTGTGAGGCAAGGCAGGTGTTGGGGCCAGCAAGGCAGGGACTGGGGCCTGTTGTGAGATAGACAGGTCCTGGGGCCTCCGAGGCCAGAATCAGAGCCTGCCAGGGGTAACACTGGTGTAAGGGCCAGTGAGGCTAGGATCAGAGCCTGCTGTGAAGCAAGGCCAGTGCCAGGGCCAGCAAGCCTGGGATCAGAGCCTGCTGTGAGGCAAGGCCAGTGCTGTGGCCTCTGAGTACGGGATTGGAGCCTGCTGTGAGGCAAGGCCAGTGCTGAGGCCTCCAAGTCCGGGATCGGAGCCAGCTGTGAGGCAAGGCCAGTGCTGTGGCTTCGGTGACCAGAATTGGAGCCTGCTGAGGGGTGAGCCCAGTGCTGGGTCCACTGAGGCTGGGATCAGAGCCTGCTGTAAGTCAAGGCAGGTGCTGGAGCAAGTGGGGCAGGGATTGGAGCCTGCCATGAGACAAGGCAGGTGCTGGGGCCTCCAAGACCAGGATCTGAGCCTGCTGAGGGGTGAGGCAGGTGTCAGGGCCAGCGAGGCTGGGATCAGAGCCTGTCCTGAGGCAAGGCCAGTGCCAGGGCCAGTGAGGCAGGGATTGGAGCCTGCTGTGAGGCAAAGGCAGGGCTGAGGCCTCTGAGGTTGGGATTGGAGCCTGCTGTCAGGCAAGGCCATTGCTGGGGCCTTGGAGGCTGGGATTGGAGACTGCTGAGGTGGGAGTCCAGTGCTGGGGCTAGTGAGGCTGGGATAGTAGCTTGCTCTGAGGCAAGGCTGTGGCTGGAACCTCGGAGACTGGGATCAGAGCCTGATGAGGTGGGAGGCCAGTGCCAGGGCCAGCAAGGCTGGGATCAGAGCCTGCCATGAGGCAAGGCCATTGCTGGGGCCTCCAAGGCCAGGATTGGAACCTGGCTAGGAGTGAGGCTGGTGCTGGGGCTAAGGAGGCTGGGATCTGAGCCTGCTGTGAAGCAATGCAGATGCTGGGGCCTCAGAGTCTGAGATAGGAGCATGCCAAACGGCGAGGCCAATGCTGGGGCCAGCGAAGACAGAATCGGAGCCTACTGTGAGGCAAGGCCAGTGCTGGGACCTCTAAGGCTGGAATCAGAACCTGCTCAGGGGTGAGGCTGGTACAGGGGCCAGCGATGCCAGATCTGAGCCTGCCCTGAGGAAAGGCTGGTACTGGGGCCTCCTAGGCTGAGATTGGAGCCTGCTGACAGGTGAGGCCAGTGCTGGGGCCAGAGAGGATGGGATCGGAGCCTGCTCAGAGGCAAGGGCAGAGCTGGGGCCTCCAAGGCCATGATGGGAGCCTGCAGAGGGGTGAGGCTGGTGTTGGGGCCCGAAAGGCCTGGATAGGATCCTGCCATGAGGCAAGGTCGGTGCGGGGCCTCCGAGGCAGGGATTGAAACCTGCTGAGAGGTAAGGCCGGTGCCAGGGCCAGCGAGGCCGGGATTGGAGCCTGCTGAGGGGTGAGGCTGGTGCTGGGTACAGTGAGGCTGGAATTGGATCCTGCTGTGAGCCAAGGCTTTTGCTGGGACCTTGGAGGCTGGGATTGTAGCCTGCTGAGTGGGGAGGCCATTGCCAGGGCCAAGTAATTAGGGATCGGAGCCTGCCATGTGGCAAGGCTGGTGCTGGGGTCAGCAAGGCCGGGATCAGTGCCAACATGTGGTGAGGCTGTAGCTGGAGTCAGCAAGGCCAGGATAGGAGCTTACCTAAAGGCAAGGCTGGTGCTGGGGCCTCCAAGGTTGGAATTGGAGCCTCCATGAGGCAAGCCTGGTGCTGGAGCCAGCAAGGCTGGGATCAGAGTCAACCGGGTGGCCAGGCTGGTGCTGGGGCCTTCAATAGTGGGATTGGAACTTGCAATGTGGCATACACAAAGAAATATAAAAAAAAATAAAATAAAAAATCAGATGCTTTCCCTAATATGCAAAAACTAGGAAGAAATGATTAATAGAAGGAAATCTAGTGGAAGAAAGGGCCTCTATGGAGGAGCAATTAAGGTAACCAATCAGAGGGGATGGGATGGGGGAAGATGGAATATCTTTAAAACATATGATGTATGTAAACAAATATATCAAAGCTAATCACTAAATCAAGCATGGGATTGAGGGAGGGGGAGGGAGCGGGATGGGGATTGAATAAAGGCTAATTGGATGACATGTACTTGGATATCCTCACAAGTCTTGTATTCCATTGTGATGTTTGACTACAATGCACCAATAAAAATATATTAAAAAATAAAAAATTTTAAAAATAAAAGTCCTAAATAGGGCTGGGAGTATAGCTTGGAGTTAGAATGCCTTAGAGATTCAAAACAAAATAAAAAATGAAATTGAAATTGGACATGGTGGCTTTTGTAATCCAAACGTTGGGGAGGTGAGACTAGAGGATTGTAGTTCACCAACAGCCTCAGCTATTTAGTGAGGCCCTTCGCAACCAAGTGAGACCCTGTTTCAAAAAAAAAGATTTAAAAAGAGGGCTGGGGTGTAGCTCAGAGGTAGAATACCCCGGGTTCCATTCCCCAGTACTTCAAAAAAAAAAAAAAAAAAAAAAGAAGAAGAAGAAGAAGAAGAAGAAGAAGAAGAAGAAGAAGAAGCAGAAGCAGCTGAGCCAGGTACAGTGGTGTACACCTGTAATACCAATACAGAAGGGACAAAACCGGGAGGCTGAGCCTGTGCTGTGGTACATCTGTGATCTCAGGTCCTGGGAGGCTGATGCAGGAGGGTCATAGGTGTAAGGCCAGCTTCAGCAACTTAGTGAGACCCTGTTTTATAATAAATGGGCCAGGGATGTAACTCAGTGGGAAGACATCCCCAGCACTCCCAAAATAAAATAAAAATAAAAATAAAAAAAATAAAAAAATAAAGGGGACAGGGATGTAACTCAGTGGGAGGACACCCACCCCTGGGTTCAATCCCCAGTGCCAAATAAACAAATCAGGGAGACTGGTTGAAAAAGAAAAGGATAAAGTTTGGGGTTCTATTAAGATGTCTGCCAGGAAATATGTGCTCTCACATGCGGCTGGTAGCCAGAGACAAGGGAGTGGAGGAATCTGTCAGAAACAGATGAGTGTGATTACTCAAATGGTTGTGGGAGGGACAGGAAAGATTAGCTCAGGAGACCAGAGTCTGGCAGGAGTCCCAGGGACAGGTGCTAATAACTATGCTATACTTAGGTCTATCAAGTCCCCTGAAGAGATCATGCACCAATGTTCAGTTGATATAATTAAGTTATGAGGATTGTGATCTCATCAGTGTGTAAATCCATTGTGATGGGTTTACTGGGAGGCAACCTAGGTACATGGTAAGCTCCTGGGAATGTGGTCTTAGGGACCACGCTTTGTCTTTAAATCCCTTTGCTTGTTTGCTCTCTTGCTTCTGGGCCCCATGATGTGAGAGTAGAGCCCTTGTCTTTCCCTCTTTCTGCTCCCCACTGACAAGCCCATGTGTGCAAATAATCTTTCCTGTAAGTTATGTGGTCAGTCATCTTGGATTACATTAGTTAGAATATTGGTTGAGAGGAACTACAATTGGGTTGTGGAGGACAAGGACTAGGCTGTTGGATTTGTCAAGAGAGAGGTGTAATTTGGACCAATTTACAGGGGCCTATCTACTGCCTATGTCTAGGAGTATGAGGTACACATTTCTGTCTCCTTCTGTCTCTCCTCAGTGTCCATGACATTGGACAGCTGGAAGTGCATTTCACACACCCCTGTGCCAGCTGGGTTTCAGGGACAGTTTGGGTTTTGCTGAGGTGAGTCTGAACAAGATCTAGAAGGCTCTGGGAGGTGAAAACTTTCCTCTTTGCAATGGTGGCAGCCTATGGCAGCTTGAGCAGCTGTGATGTCAGCAGCAATGTCTTGACCTCTCATGCTCATGGTACTGTGACCACAGCTATAGTTGTAAACCTGGATGTCGGTAGTCCCTGCGCTACTCTGTGATGTTAGTATCCAGTCCCTCAGCCATATTTTCTTCTGTCTGAAATACTAGAGTGGTCTCTGACCAATAGCCATAGATTAGAGGCTAGGCAGTGAATCAGAGGAAAGAAAAGGGCCAGGGTGTTGGGATTCTAGCTCTCAAGAATGTCTGACTGATGCATATTTGCAGGTGCTGTGAGCTAGTGGGGATGCATAAGTGTTGGGGGTAAAGTGTGGGAAACACACGTGCTGGGGACCAGCTTATTGTACAATGCAATGGAAACCAACTGCATTCATACTTTCCAGCAAGAAATAGGCTTAAGTTTTTTGTTGTTTTGCTTTGCTTTTTGGCAGTACTGGGGATCACACCCAGGGACATTTTATCTCCGAGCTACACTACTGGCCCAGCCCTATTTTATTCTTTATTTTGAAATAGGGCCTCACTAAGTTGCAGAGGGCCTCACAAGTTGCTGAGGCTGGTTGCAAACTAGAATCCTCCTGTTTCAGCCTCCCAAGTTACTGGGTTTAAAAGTGTGTGCCACCATGTCCAGCCCTGAGATGGTATTATTATTATTATTATTATTATTATTATTATTATTATTTTATTATAAAAACAATATGACCTGGTGTGGTGATGCAAACCTATAATCCTAGTACAAGGAAGACTGAGACAGAATTGCAGGTTTGAAGACATCCTCAGCAAATAGAATCTCATCAATTTAGTGAAAACATGTTTCAAATTAAAAATAAAATAGGATTTAGGAGGTAGCTCAGAGGTAGAATGCCCCTGGGTTTAAAAAACCTCAGTACAAAAACAAAAAAATCATGAACTGCTCCCCTAAAATCTGGGTGCTGTGGCTCATGCCTATAATCCCAGTTATTCAGAAGGCTAAAACAAGATTTAAGTTTGAGGCCAGACTGGGCAACTTACCTATATCTTGTTTCAAGATTAAAAAATAAATAAATAAAAGGGCTGAGGTATAATTTAGTGTTAGAGTATGCCTGGGTTCAATCCCCAGTAAGACACACATATACACTCTCACAGCAGTGATATTATCTTTCTGCCTGTCTGTCTTTGCATGTTCTTGAACAGCTACTAAAGAGCAGTGAGGCTTTTGTAGGAGACTGCTCCACACATCGCAGAGACTAAAGGAAAACTCTGGAGGCCAAAAGTAGAATTGGCAGGTCTTATTTTTTTTTTTTTTGAGGTATTGGGGATGGAACCCAGGATCATTCGACCTCTGAGCTACACCCCTTGCCCTATTTTTATTCTTTATTTTGAAATAGCATCTCACTAAGTTGCAGAGGCCCTAAGAAGCTGAGGATATCTGAGAACCACCATCCTCCAGTCTCAGCCTCCTGAATGCTGAAATTACAAGCGTGTGCCACCATCCCCAGCTAGGTCCTTCTTTTAATCAGCAGCTATTGGCCCAGGCCAGCTATTTCCCCACTCACTGGGCCCCGAACAAAGACAGCTCAACCTTTTTATATAGTTGGCCACTTAGCTTTGAATGGAAGGGAAGGGAAGGCATGACATTTACCATACCTAGCATGAGGGGAATCCAGGAAGCAGAAAGAGCTTGCTAACTCATGGCCTTCTCTCGCTTATCTGGTAGATGTACCCGGGCTGGGCTGGTGCCCTGGCTGGCCTGGTTTATGTTTAGAGATGCCCCCTGCCCATGTCATGTCTCCTGGTTTGCAAAAGGGAGGGACTGACCCCATTGATTTGCAAGTGCTTTCCATTTTCCTTCTCTGCTGATTGTCAGTTCATTAGCAGATAGGGGAAGGAGCAGGAATATTCTAATTTTCCCTATCATAGACTAAATTCTTAACTATTATCATTTCCATGGCTCTAACTTTTTTTCTCATATCAAGGCCACAGTGCTGGCAAGAGGAGGCCACATATTCCTCTTGATTTTCTCACAGTCGGGGGGCTGACTTTCTCATAGGAACATGATTTTGTCCAAGCACGGAGAATAAAGCAATAGCCACACCAAGACCAATATATGTGTCAGAATGCCAGTGGTTCCATCTACAGCAAATGCTGAAGTACTCAGTGGGCAAGAATGATTGCATTAGCAAATCAACACTAAAGTTTTCCTGGTAACTGGATTAGTCTCCTGGGGTTGCTATAACAGCACCACAAACTGTGAGCATCACAAAGAGAAACTGATTCTCTTACAGTTCTCAAAGTTCAGAGGCCAGAGGTCCAGGATAAAGATGCTGGGGGAGCCATCCTCTCTGTAGGGGAGAGGATCTTCCCTGCCTCTCCTAGCTCCAGGGGTTTGTGGTGATCCTTGGTGGTGTTCCTGGCATATAGCCACATCACTCCAGTCTCCACCTCTTCTGTCACAAGGTCTTCCCCCTGTGTGTTTTCTAAGATATTCTCTCCATTGTCCCTTCTCTGCTTCTGAGGCACCAATCATATGGATTATGGGCCCACCCTAACCCATTTAGGATCTCTTCTTACATCTATAAAGGACCTGTTCCCAAATAAGATCACACATGTGGATGCTGGGGTTTAAGATGTCAACCACCTTCAACTCAATACAGGGACAGGTGTTGCTGAATGACATATATGGGGGGGGGTAGGGGGTGGAGATCCCAGATGTCATTGCCAGGCAATCCCTCCTGCTCAGGTTTTGGACCTGCCCACTCTGACTCTGTCCACTCTGACTCTGTAGGCTGCTGGGCCTGGCTCTAGATTAGAGAAGTCTGCTGTACTCTGACTCCCTGCAATGGAAGATAAAAACATAAGGCTTTACTTACTTTATTCCAACACAGTCCGGTCCTGTCCTATGCTGAGGCCCTGATTTTCTCACCACATTATGGAATAGTTTTCTTGGTTAATTCTTTTGGTGCTGGGGAATATACCCGGGTGCCTTGGAGCTATACTTCCAGCCCTATTTTATTTTGTTTTGAAAAAGGATCTCATAAAAGGCCAGGCATGGTGATACATACCTGTAACCCTAATACTTGGGAGGCTGAGCCAAAAAAATTATAGGTTTGAGTATAGCCACAGCAAATAGTGAGACTCTCAGCAACTTAGTGAGTTTTTTTGTTTCAATAAATAAATAAACAAACAAACAAACAAGGCCAGGCATAGTGGCACACACTTGTAATCCGAGCATTTAGGAGGCTGAGACAGGAGGATTCCCAGTTCATAGATAGCCTCAACTACTACTTAGTGAAGCCCTTTGCAACTCAGTGAGACCCTGTTTCAAAATAAAGAATAAATAAAAAATAGTGCTGGGGGTATAGCTCGGAGGTAGAATGCCGTTGGGTTCCATCCCCTGTACCACCAAAATAATAATAATAATAATAATAATAATAATAATAATAATAATAATTTTTATTTGCTGGACTGTTTTTCAATAATATCTAGCTGAATCCTGAAACATGTATTATACTGAATATATACACAACTAAGATAAAACTTTTCCCGTTCAATCTTTTCAATAAAACTATAATTGTTAATTAAAATAATGATTCTCTGAAATTAAAAATCATCTAAATGGGATATTATGCTGTTACTAGTCCCCTTGAACATTTAATATACACATTTTTGTTGTCATTGAATGTATACTTTCAGTAGTATTAAAACAAGTTCTTTTGTCTCCAGTGACACTAATAGGTAGCATAGTATAGAAATACATACCTACTTTTCAAAATGCAGAAAACATTTATAATAGAATTACATATTCCTATATTATTAAGGAAAGATACTTTTTAAAATGTCTTAAGACACAATGTAATTAAACTTTGCATTAAAAAGCACCTATTGAAGAAGCTCTGAATATTGTGATAGGCTAGTTGTTTTTAAACTAAAGGTTTTAATTGCTTTTTATTGTCTAGATGATGAATGAATGTGGTACAAATGTTAACAACTCTTAGTAGTCTGCTTTCCATTTTCTCTTGTCTACTTGACTCCCGGGAAAATGAAAATAAAAGAAATAAAATAAGTGAATTCCTGTGAGTGAGATCAGTGAGTCTGGCTTATTTCTAAGTGAGTATAACTGACAGATAAGCGGACCCTTCTTTTGGTATTGACCACCATATTCTCATATTTCACATTTTACCAAAAAAAATTTCTGGTGAGATTTTCTGGAAAACAGAAGAATGAGTATAATTTCTGCATTGTTTTATTGACTTCATAAAACTTTGGAGAAATGTATATCCTGAATAAAAATAATTGCATGTATTTCATGTTCTTACATTTGTATTTCCTTAGATTTTAGTCTGCAAAAGAATCCCTTGAGGGTAAGTTTAAAAGTTTCCCAGCTCAAGTCCCCAAAATTTTAATTCAGTAGAAATATCTCCTCAAATGATCCCGAGGCCAGAGTTTGAGGACTACAATTTAAGAAGCATTGCTTTAAGAATCCCTACCATGCTTAGAATTGATAGTACAGCATCAACCAGTATCTGCACAGTTTGTGTGACTTCAACAAGAATGAGTTCAAAAGAGCTTCTGCTTTAGACTTAAATCTAGAGGAACACTCTGTTGAAAATTAAATATCTTCACCTCTTAACACAGTTAATGGCTCTTTCACTGCTGGATAACTGCAAGCAATTTCACATAAATGCAACCTTTACTTACTCTAGGATATTAGCCAAACATTCCCCTTTTATCTTTTCAAAGTGATCTAATTTGGATACAGCATATATTTGGTTATAACTAATTTTTTGTAAATTGTTATTATAAAATATGTTTCTCATAATCTCTTTTACTAAAAATATTTTGTCTCACAATATACATTTAATACTTAAAGTGTTCTTTGTTCTCAAATATTAATATCATAATCAACAATCACTGATTAAGTTTTTGCTTGACAGATAAGAAAACTACTGATATCAGCATTTCCTTTTATTAAATATGTTTAGTCTCAACAAAGAAAAAAGTATTTGAGTTTCGGGTCATTAGTTGGAAGGTAGATCCTTGTGATAATGCTTCTACCTTCAATTTTCACTATTAATTACAGAATCGACTGTACTTTCAAAAATATTACCAGTTGGCCTATTGCTTTTACCAACTATTACCACCAAGGGCTTATTCTGTCATGAATTATGATCATCAACAGGATTATAGAGGGTGAGTTCCCAAGGAAGCTTAGGGGAGCAGAAGAAACAAAATCTAGAACTAATGACAAACAAGTTCAGTAATATGAAAATGCAAAGACAGCAGAAAAGTTTAGTAATGAAAAGAAAGATTTTAAAAATACTTTGCATTCTTGCTGGGCGTGGTGGTGCACGCTTGTAATCCCCGCACTTGGGAGGCAGAGACAGGAGGATCGCGCAGGTTCGAAGCCAGCCACGCACGCTGGCTTAGGAGACCCTATTTCCAAATAAAAATGTAAAAATAGGTCTGGGAGTGTAGCCCAGAGGTAGAAGGGCTTTCAGGAACCCCAGTATCACACACAAAAAAATACTTTGCATTCATTACATGGAAAGCAAAACCACTAAGTGGTGCTGAGAAAACTGGATACTCGTTAATGTAATGCAGAAAAGTAGAATTAAACCTGTTTCTTATCCTGCATGGGAATTTAATTGAGATAAATCAAAGACTTATAAATTAGACCAGAAATGCTGCATTTACTACAATAAAACATAAAAAACTCACCAAGATATAGGCACTGGTAGAGAATTTCTCAATAAGAACCCTGAAGCTCAGGAAATAAAAATTGAGAATCAATAAGTCAGATAGCATCAAATTAAAAAGATTCTGCACAGCAAATAAAACACTCAGGAGTCTGAAGAGAGGGCCTACAGAATGGGAAAAAAAATCTTTGCAGCTGCTCCTCTAATAAAGGACTAGTATTTAGAATATACAAAGAGTTTAAAAACTTAAAACTATAAAATGAATAACCCAATATAAAAAGAGCAGTTGAACTGAATAAACACTTGACAAAAAAGAAATAGAAGTGGCCAATAGATATATGAAAAATGTTCAATATCACTAGCAATCAGGGAAATGAAAATCATTGTAACTGGAGCTGGAGATTCCATCTAGCTCCAGTTACAATAGCAATCATCAAGAATATAAACAATAATAAGTTTTGATGAGCATGTGGGGAAATAAAAACTTTTATGCACTATTAATGGGAGTGTAAGTTAGTACAACCACTATGGGGATGAGAATGGACATTCTTCAAAGACTAAGATAGAATCATATCACCCAACCATACCACACTTGATAACTTCCCAAAAGAATAAAGTCAGGATTCTATATTGATACATGGTTATTCATGCTTACAGAAACATGAGTCATCATAGCCAGTTTGGAAGCAACCTAGCTATTGTAAGACCCCCGCCGAGGGGAGACCCTCAATCAACCTCGGGATAAGCGACGTCAAGTACCACGAGAGACTTTATTTTCCTTGATGCAAAAGCAAAAGGTAAAGATTTATTAAGGAGCCAGTGCACTGGGGCCGACTCGTATAGGAGTTCGGGCCCCGAGCGACTGAAATTGAGGGTATTTATAGGGAAAAGACCACCAGTTAAGGGGGGGTTTGGGCCGAGTTACATGTGTTTACAAAATATTACAGAATCATTTGAAAAAGTACATTCTGTAGTCAAGTGTTAGATAAGATACTAGGTGTAGTCAACAGGTTCGAAGCACAGGGCGCACTGACCTGGTCAGTATAGATAAGATGCTAGGTACGTTCCTGGAACAGGGTGGGCTTATTGCATATTTCTCATTCTTAAGCCTATTCTTCTTAAGCTGCAAGCTTCAGTAAAATATACTTGTATTTTTAACTATTAGCTGGCTGTTTTGACTATTAGCTGGCTGCTAGGGGCTTATGATTTTTCTTCTAAATGGAGCCTTTCACTATCTGTTAGCATGTGAATGGATACTATGTCATTTTCAGGAAAATGGACAGAACTAGAAAATACAATGTTAAGTGAAATAATCCAATCTTAGAAAATCAAGAGTCATATATTTTCTCTCATATATGAAAACTAGAAAGAAAATAGGAAACAAAAGGGGCTTCAGACACATGAAGAGAGAGATTGGTAGCATAGCAGAAAGAAGTTGAGGGAGGGACATACAAAAGGTGAAAAGAAGGCTTGAAGGAAACAGTTCAAATAATGCTGTGTCCATAAAAGAAGATCTCACTACCAATTTCACTAACATGCATGGGGGGGTTATCCAGAGGGAAATCACACAAGTGCCATGTAGATTTGTATATGTATCACATTAGACATCACTATGATGTATAATTATAATGCACCAATAAAAGTATATTTATAAAAACCATGACTATGACATAAAAACATAAAAAACTTTTATTTATTAATTAAGTATAATCATCATTGGACAGTAAAACAAACCTGAGGAAATCTAGGTCAGTAAAACAGAAAATAGATTCAAGGGGTATACATGTGTGCAAAACACACACACACACACACACACACACACACACACACTGATGAAGGAAGGTTGAGGAGATGATAAAATACAGACTTTGAATCTGGAACCCAGTTTATGAGTTCAGTTAGACCCTGATTTAAGTTGTAACTCTGCCACGTAATAACAATGTAGCCTCAGGCAAGTTATTTAATATCTTTAAGCCTTAAAATTTACATCTTAGTGCCGGGCGTGGTGGCCCACGCTTGTAATCCCCGCGCTTGGGAGGTGGAGACAGGAGGATCGTGCAGGTTCGAAGCCAGCCGCGCTCGCTGGCTTAGGAGACCCTGTTTCCAAAAATGAAAATGTAAAAATAGGTCTGGGAGTGTAGCCCGGAGGTAGAAGGGCTTCCAGGAACCCCAGTACCACCAAAAAAAAAAAAAATTACTTCTTAGTAAAATAAAAATTATAAATCTATTTAACAAGATCTTTGAAAAATTACATATAAAACTTATGCCAAATGCCTCGTATCTGGCATGTATAAAACTCAATAAATGATAGAAAAATACAAACACTAAAGAGAGAACATTAAAATTCATTTAGAGTAAATTACCAAAAGAGAAGCTAAAGAAACAGAAACAACTATAATAATAAAAAGTGATATTGGTTAAATTACCACTCCAAGTTCTTTACATGTATTTCTTTATTTAAGTCTTACCACAAACCTGTAAGTGCATTTTCATTTTACAGATGAAAATACTGAGTTACAGAAGTGAGCAGAACTTACAGAAAGAAGCACACCTGGATAATTTGGAAAGGGATTACAGCATTCTGGGAAAATTAATAATGTATAAATTTTAAGAAGAAATCTGGTAAAACTCTACAATTTAAGAAAATAATGACTTTGGTTATGTCTAAATAGGAGAGAAGAAATATCACCAACACTAAATTAACAAACAAAAAAACAAAACCATTGTTTTCACAGCGGTTAACAAGAGTGGTTTTGGAAAGCTACATGGCCAAATATTGTTGCAACTAATCAAGAAAGAATTCTGTTGCAAAATTAAAGAAGAAACATGCATACACAACCCCTACACTTGAAAATATTGCCCTAGCTGGGCGTGGTGGCGCACACTTGTAATCCCAGCATTTGGGAGGCTGAGACCAGAGGATCGCAGTTCGCGGACAGCCTCAGCTACCTAGTGAGGCCCTCTGCAACTCAGTGAGACCCGGTTTCAAAATAAAGAATAAGAATTAGGGTAGAGGGTGTAGCTCGAAGGTTGAATGCCCCTGGGTTCCACCCCTAGACCTGCAAAAAAAAAAAAAAATGCCCTTCTGCAGAGATCATTGGAGTAACCACCTGTGGGAAATTATCTGTAGAAATAATTTGTCATATCAAGCTCTTACTATAGAAATAAATTTGAAATGTTAACAAAAATATAAAGTTTTTTTTATAAACAACTGACAATATATACAGTCATTTTATAGTTCCAGAAGAGGTGGGACTTAGGGACATAAGCAACACTTTCCTAGTATATTAAAAATTATTCCATTCATTCCTGCCTTGGTAATGAAAGCCCCAGGATGGCAATAAAGCATACTTACTTCTACTTTTTCTTGGGAAAGTCTAGCAGTGTTTTTTTCTTGAAAATATGTACTTACCCTGCAGATTCTTGTGTAAACTAAACATCCATTTGAATGGATGGTAATACATTTCCCACTCAAGTTTTATATACTTTGTGCAGTGAATGACCAGTTATTAATGGTTTGGTTTAAAGACTGTGACCAGCCTCAACCCTTTACTAAGCTAATTATGCTTCCATGATATCTGTGGGCCAGTCCTGAAGATTTTGTAATGGCCTGGCTTATTTTTCAATGAAAATGTACCATCTCATCTTATTTTGACATCCTTTGCAAGTACACAATTATCTCCTTTTCCACAAGGTTAAATTCAATTCAGGTAGATGATGATGTTTTCCCAATTTAAATTTGCAAATCAGGTAGCACAGGAAGATTTATTATGCAGGACCCTTGGTATTTAGGGGTTCACATTCAAAGCAATGTGCAGAAAGACCATGAGCTGGTGCAAAGATTAACTCCGACATAATAACTGTTTTTAGATCCGCTGGGTAACAGTTTTCATTTTATTTATGAGCCTCATATTTTAAATTGACGTTTATGCTGGGCAATGTGTGAAATTATTTGACTGTGACCAGACTTATTTATAAATTCAATGTGAGGACTGACACATTTCATATGCTATTTGTATTTTAAATATATTGGAAATGGTACAATTAAAATATCTGAGCTTAAAAGAGTGAGGGGAAGAGATACAGATCCAGTTAAGAAATAATGTTTGAGTGCACACGTAATTTAAAAAGTTATAAAAGGAGAAGAAGCAATATGAACTACTTATCTCAGTGCCTGAAAATATGCAGGAAGCAAAAATAAGACCTGCTAAGGCTGGCATATGAAAAGGACTTCATGAAATGTTAACTTAACACATTTGAAATCATATTATAATTAGTATCGGGTGAGCCATAAAATGTTCCTAAAAACACCTACAAGTTAATATGTTTTTTTCCTCCCTCTCTCTTTCTCACTCTCATGCTTTTGCTGTTATCTTCATATCATCAAGGATAAAGTTATTAAATGAAGATGGTGCTCCTAGATAGGATGTACCTTGTCAAATGGCAAAATGTTAGCACCTCAGAGGAAGTTCTCCTCAGTGATTGTAGCTCTGAGTGGACTCAGAGCTTGAGCAGAAATTGAAAGGTCTGGGGTCAGGTTTTGTGCATGACTGCCTGCCACTTACCCTAATCTCTTTCAATTGTCCTGGTTCCCATAAGTATGAGGCTACCACCAAGGAAATAACTATATATCTAAAGGGTTCTTACAAGTTTATCTTATAAATCTATTCTGAGACATCTAGGAAAAGGAATGATACTATAATTATCAGCAGGAAAAAATTCTAACAAGGTACACACAATTTGTTCCTTTTTTGACTCAAATTTTCTGACTCACATTTAGCATATTTCATTTCCTTTTAGTGAAAGTGTCAGTATCATTCTTTTCAAAATATTCCTTCTTCAGAATTCCCCTCTGCATTCAGAAATGACATACAATAGCAATAATAGCAATAATTATAGTAATAACAATACCATGTATTTAGTGATTCAGAATAGAATGATTGACACCAAAGACAATTATTGCTAGCATGTAGTAAAGAAAAACTGGTTTGTTGAGAGGTAGAAGCATAAGATACTTGGCAACTAGTGAAATGATGAAATCTGTTTCCAGACACAACTTGGAACTGGGCAGTCTGTCAGGCAGGGGCTGGCAGCAGAATACTGTGGAATTTTCATCATCATTTATTTCACTACTGGTCGACAAAAGGCACCTGATGTACTATATTTTATTAGTAGTGATGTTAGAATAAATTTTTAAAAATCTTTGAGGAGTTAAGAAATATTTAACTCCTAAAGAAATGCTTTTAGTCAGAAGCAGGCAGAGTAACAGAATCAAGGTGGAGTTAAAGTAGCAGATGAGTTGGGCGTGGTGGTGTTGTAATCCCTGCACTTGGAACGCTGAGACAGGAGGATTGCACAGGTTCAAAGCCAGCCTCAGCTACTTAGTGAGGTTCTCAGCAACTTAGTGAGACCCTGTTTCCAAATAAAATATAAAAAATAGGTCTGGGAGTATAGCCTCGAGGTAGAAAAGCCCCTGGGTTCCATCCCCAATACCACCAAAACAAAACAAAACAAAACAAAACAAAAAATAAGTAGCAGATCCAAAAGTCTTTTTGACAAAATCAGAAGAATAGAATACATATATAAAGAAACAAAGTCAATTCATTCAGGAAGGAGCTAACCATTTACAGATGTAGAAAAAAACATCAAGAAAGAAATATGAAATGCTAGTACTGAAGAATCATGCTGAATGGCCAAGAGTGACTCTAGTCCAGTATTTAGATGTACTTCTTTGTTGGTGGACAGTGACAAACACAGAGCTGGGTGGAGATATATATTAATAATCATATGCCGGGCTTGGTGGCGCACACTTGTAATCCCCGTGCTTGGGAGGCAGAGACAGGAGGATCGCACTGGTTCGAAGCCAGCCTCGCTGGCTTAAGTAACCCTGTTTCCAAATGAAAAGGTTAAAAAATAGGTCTGGGAGTGTAGCTCATGGGAGTGTATCCCAGAGGTAGAAGGGCTTCCAGGAAACCCAGTACCACCAAAAAGAAAAAAAAAATCATAGATGAGAATGGTAACAATATAACACTACTACTACTACTACTACTACTACTACTACTACTACTACTATTACTACTTCTACATTAGTAATAATGATAATAGTAATAATAATAGTGATTATGGTTATTACTCAGGGAATAAAATAATTAAAAGCTGACAATTATCAAGTTTCAATAGAAAGAGAATCAATAGATGCCAAATCCAACATGATACTGATGATCAAATTTTTAGAAAAGGACTTTAAAGCAACTTTGAATCTTGGAATACATTTGGCAGTTTCTTAAAATGCTAAATATAGATTTTTTTATACAGCCTATTAATTCTACTACTAGTATCTATCCAGAAGAAATAGAAAACCATGACTATATAAAATTTATAGACAAATGCTCATGGAAGCTTCATCTTTCATAGTCAAATGAAGAACAACTCAGTGTCCATCAACTCATAGGTATGTAATAAATGACCTGTGATATGTTCATACCACATAGTACAATTCAGCAAGAAAAAGGGATGAAGTATTGAATCATACTGGATTAATCTTTAAACAGTATGCTAAGTGAAAGAAGTGAAATTTAGCAATATTTTCTTTTTTGACTGGCTTACTTCATTTACGATGACATCCAAAAGATACAATTATATTGTAGCATATGACAAGATTTTATCCATCTTTAATACTGAGTGATATTTCCCCCATCCCATCCCCTCTGATTGGGCACCTTAATTGCTCCTCCATAGGGCCCTTTCTTCAACTAGATTCCCTCCTATTACCCATTTCTTCTTAATTTTTGCCTATTAGGGAAAGCATCTGATTTTTTATTTTCTGTAATATTTCTTTGTGTATTCCACATTGCAAGTTCTGATCCCACTCTTGAAGGCCCCAACACTGGTCTGGCAAACCGGCACTCTGATCCTGGCCTGGCTGTCTCTAGCACCAGCCTTGCCTCATGGCAGGCTCTAATACCAGCTTCTGAGGCCCCAGCACTGGCTTTGCCTTAAGGCAAGCTCCTATTCCAGCTTCACTGGCTCCAGCTATGGCCTCACTGCATGGCAGGCACTGATCTAGGCCTTGCTGACCCCCGCACCAGCCTCGCCACATGACAGGCTCCGATACCAGCCATGGAGGCCCCAGCACTGGCCTTGCCTCATGGCAGGTTCTGATCCCGGCCTCAATGGCCCTGGCACTGGCCTAACCCCTTGCCTTAAGGCAGGCTCCTATTCCAACCTCGCTGGCCTCAGCACAGGCCTCACCACATGGCAGGCTCCTAGCCTGGCCTCAGAGGCCCTGGCACTGGCCTTGCTGTGCATTGGGCTCTGGTTGCTGTCACTATGAGCAGGTCATCTAAAGATGTTTTCTTTTATCTTCCTTTTTTTTTTTTTTTTGGTTGTACTGGGGTTCCTGGTAACCCTTCTACCTCCAAACTACACTCCTGGAGACCTATTTTTTTTATATTTTTATTTGGAAACAGGGTCTCTTAAGCCAGAAAAGCATGCCTCGAATCTGCATGATCCTCCTGTCTCTGCCTTCCAAAGGCAGGGATTACAAGCATGTGCCACCACGCTTAGTGTTCTTCAATTTTTTTTTAAATATGAAACAGAAGTACATGTCTTTTTATGAAAGCTGGGACCCCAAATACCTAGTGGCAAGGAATTCTGTCTGCCCTCCAAAGGGGTCCACATCTTCATTTTGGAGAGCAGGCTCTGCTGCTCCACATGCACCCTGACCTCCCTCTCTGTGCAGAGGAGTGCAGTAGCCATGAGGGCTGTTGACTCCCCGCCCCCAGAATACACAGTGTGGTGGCCAATCCTTGCAATGAGGGGCTCCCTCTGAAACCCCCCAAACACTTTTACCACTTAGCATGTTGTCCAGAAGTCCGGATCATGTGTGGCAGGAGCAATCTACTTTTGGGGAGATTTCCTCAAAAGTTCACAGTGGACTGGACTGGATCTGTCTGCCCCTCCAAAATCTGGTCTCCACCACCGCCGCTGCTGCCACTGCCATCTCGGTTCTTTCCTTAACTCCTTTCCCACACAGTTTATTTTCCAGAATTCCTAAGCATGTGCAGCAGTAGCAGTATACCTTTGAGGACATTTCCTTAAAATTATGAGGTGGATTGCATTGAATCTCTGCCTCTACCAAATACTGACCACCGTTGCTGCTGCCACAGCCATTTCAGTTCTCTTCATACCACCTTATTCACACAGCATGTTGTTCCAAATTCCCAAGCATGTGCAGTGGTAGCATTCTACATTTGGGGTGATTTTTCCAAAAGATCAAGGTGGACTGAATCAGATCTCTGCTTCTCCTGAATACTGGCCACTGCCATTGTTGCTGCCTCCACCCTCTCAATTCTCCCCCAAAGACTTTTCCCACACTGCATATTGTCCAGAATTCCTGAGCATGCATGGCAGTAGCATTCTACCTTTGGGGCAATTTCTTCAGAAGATCAGGGTAGGTTGGATCAGATCTCTGCCTCTCCCAAATACTAGCCTCCACCACCACTGCCACTGCTGCTGCTGCCACCGCCTTCCTCCTGGTTCTCCACTGAGCTTCTTTCTTAAATGATATGAAGTCCAGAATTCTTAATCATGTGTGGCAGAAGCAGACCCCCTTTGCAGGTATTTTTTTCCAAAAGTTCCAGATGAATTCGATAGGATTGGTCTGCATCTCCTGAATCCTGGCTGCCGCCACAGCCATCTTAATCATATATATATATGATAAGACAGTATGTGTGTTTTGAAGAGGTTGAGATCAAGCACTCAGCAGCAATAAATTTTATCTCCCCTCCAAAAGCAGAGGCCCACAGCCTCACCACATAGAGAAGGATCTGCTGTTCTGAGGGCAACATGAACCCCAGTGCAGCATAGAAGAGCACGGTGGCCAGGTGCACTGAGTTCCTCGGGACACGAGGCTCGGCTTCCTGCCCGGCGCTGCTGGGCTCCCACTACCACGTGCGGATCATTTTTCTTACAATGTATGTTGTTAAGAGTCCCCAGCATGAGCAGCTGAAGTCATCTTTTCTCTAATCTCTTCTGTGATGTTCTTCCAAATATCATTTTTCTTGTGTGGCAGGTGCCTCCTTGTCACCTCACTTCTAATTCTGCTGTTATTCACTCTCTCTCTCATGTATTCTAGATAGGAAGTCACAGCTGGAAATGTCTCCTTAAGTTGTCCCAATCAGATATTAAACCAAAATATGGTGCCCAGGGCTTCTTCAAGGAATGCATGTCCTTTTTGGTGGCCACAGTCACCACTGCGACCACGGCCGAGACCATCTTCCCTGATCTCCCCAGTGTCTAGGTTTCAATACTTTTGGATATGGACCTTGAAGGGTAAATTGATGTAATAATATAATTACATTATTAACTTTTTGAGGCAGTTACATAATATTTCTCACATCATCTCCAACATTTTACACTCCCATCAACTATGCACAAGTGTTTCAACTTCTACACATAGTTGCTAACATTGATTATTATCTGCATACTAGTTTATTTTTATTATTAGCCATACTAATGGATATGAGATTATACTATTATTTTGAGTTACAATTTTCTAGCAATTAGTGATTATTTTTATATACCTGTGGACCATTTTTATGGTTTCCTCAGAAAAATATCTATTCAAATTTTTGCCCATTTTAATTGGATTATTTTCTGCTGTTGACTTGGAGGAATTCTTTGTATATTCTGGATATTAACCTCTTATAGAATGAATAATTTGAAAATATTTTCTTTCCCTCTTTAGACTGTTTTTTCACTCAATTGGTTGATTCTTTTGTTTTGCATAAGTTGTTTTATAGTTGTTGTTGTTGTTGTTGTTGTTGTTGTTGTTGTTGCTGTTTTCCAGTTACCAGTTCAAACTTTGCTGTAAAGAAGCCCTTAATGACTCCTTTCTTTTATTTTTAATGCTTTTATTGGTCAATATAATCATATAACATAGTGAAATTCAAAGTGACACCTATAGTCAAGTGATCTTTGATAAAGGGGCCAAACTCATATGCTGGAGAAAAGACAGCCTTTTCAATTGTGCTGTGAGAACTGGCGATCCATTTGTAGAAAGATAGAACTAAATCTGTACCTCTCACCATGCACAGGAATCAACTTGAGATGGATAAAATACTTAGAAATTAGACCAGAGAATGTAAAGTTATTAGAGGGAGGCATAGGCTCAACACTCCAACATATAGGCACAGGTAGTAACTTTCTCAACAAGACATTCAAAATGCAGGAAATTAAAGCAAACATTAACAAGTGTGATGGCATCAAACTAAAAAGTTTCTTCTCATCAAAGCAAAAAACCAAGAACCTAAAGAGGAAGCCTACAGAATGAGAGAAGATCTTTATCAGCCACCACTCTGATAGAGGGCTAATTTCCAGAATATACAAAGAGCTCAAAAGACTACACTAGCAAAACAAATAAACCAATCAAGAAATGAGCAACTGAATTGAATAGACACTTTACAAAAGAAGTGATATAAATAGATACATGAAAAAATTTTCAACATCATTAGCCATCAGGGAAATGCAAATCAAAACTACACTGAGATTTTATCCAACCTCAATTGGAGTGCCAAGCATAAAGAAATCAGATAACAACAAATTCTGGTGAGGATGTGGGGAAAGAGGAACTCTTTTACACTGTGGTGGAGGTGCAAACTAGTTTAGATATTATGGCGATCAGCATGTTGATTTCTTAGAAAACTGTAAATGGAGCCACCATATGATCTAGCGATACCACTCCTGGGTATCTTTCCAAAGGGGTTGAAATCAGAGAACTACAGTAACATATGCATACCCATGTTCATAGCAGCACAATTTGTAATAGCCAAATTATGGAGCCAACCTAGGCCTCCATCAACAGATGGATGGATTGCAAAATTATGGGAAATACTCACAATGGAATTCTACTTAGCTATAAAGAAAAACAAAACCATTTCATTTTCAAGAAGATAGAAAGACCTGGAGAACATTATGTTAAGTGAGATCAGCCAAGCACTGAAATAGAAGGGACATATATTTTCTCTAATATGCCCAAACTAGGAAGTATTGGGGATACCAGTGGGACTCCAGATAATGGATGGGAAACCTCAGCAAAACTAGAATGGAAGGGTAGGAGAGGAAGAAGGCTGAGATTGATTAATGGAGGAGCTATATTTGAACATGTGTAAAAGTATGAATGTAGCATGGTCAACCTGGACACTCATTGTTGGGAGGGGGGAAACAGGAATTGGAGGTGGGAGGGCACCAAGCACTGTCTGAATGTATAGCACTTTCAGTATGAATCACATAAAAATAAAAAGATAAAAAGGTGATATGAATGGATATGGACACATCACTTGGTATATTTCCTTCCATATAATTTCCACCCTGTTTCTTCTTCCTCCTTCTCCCTTATATGTTGATAAGATTGGTACTGAATCCTTCTTGTATGGCTGTAACCTAACTTGAACTGTCCCCTTTCTCAATAATCCTTTTCCCTTCTTCAAGTTCCTTCCTCAATCCCCTTCCACTATTCTTCTGGGCTCTCTCCTTTGTCTAAAATCCCTTTTGCTGCCTATTTTAATTCTAGCTTCCACATATGAAAGAAAGTATATGACCCTTGACTTTTTAAGACTGACTGATTTCACTCAGAATGATATTCTCTAGTTCCATTTATTTTCTGCAAATGACATAACTTTGTTCTTTATAATTGAAAAAAAATCTATTGTTTATAAATACCACATTTTACTTATTTATGTTTATGGACACCTAAATGAAGTCCATCATTTGTCTATCATGAATTGTACTGCCATAAACATGGGTATGAATGTATCACTATAGTATCCTGACTATCTTTTGAATAGATACTAAAGAATGGTGTCATTTGGTCATATGGTGGTTCCATTCTTAATCTTTTGAGTAACCTCCATACTTATCTCCATACTGGCTGCACTTAATGCAATCTCACCAACAGTGTAAAAATGTTCCTATCATCCCATGCCCTCACCAGTATTCATTATTGTTTGTATTCTAGATGATTGTCATTCTAATTGAATTTGATGAAATCTCAGGGTAATTTTGATTTGCATTTTTCTGATTGATACTGATATTGAACATGTTTTCATATATTTATTGGACATGTGTATTTCTTATTTTGAGAAGTGTCTATTCATTTAAGTAGCTCATTTTTAATTGGGTTTCTTTTTTTACTGATAAATTTTTTTGAGGTTTTTTTTTTTTTTTTTTTTTTTTTGCGGAACTGGGGATTGAACCTAGAAGCCTTAGCTACACAGCTACACACCCCCAACACTAATTTTTGTTTTTATTTTGAGACATCATCTCACTAAATTCTGGAGGGCCTCACTAAGTAGCTGAGGCTGGCTGCAGACCTGCAATTCTCCTAATTCAGCCTCCCAAGTACTGAGATTACAAACATGTGTCACCACACCTGGCTTGGTGCTAACATTTTTAAGCTCTTTAGATATTTTAGAATTAGTTGACTTTGTTGTAGTTCGATATGTGAAGTTTTTGTTCTATTGCCTGTACATTTGGTGTCATATCCAAAAATCATCACTGTATCCAGTATCATGAAACACTTTCTCCATGTTTTCTTATAGGTGTTTTATAGTTCAGATCTTAAAATTAGTTCCCTAATCCAGTTTGAGTTATTTTTGGTATATCCTATAAAGATAAAATAGAATCTTTTGCATATGAATAGCCAATTTCCCCAATAAAATTTGCTGAAAAGACTACACTTTAGCCCTTGATTAGCCTGGTCACCACTGTCAAAAGTTATTACCATATATAAAAGAATTTATATCTGGACTCTATTCTCTCCCATTCAGTTATATATCTTTCTTTGTTTTGTTGATGGTACTTTCTTGATTATTGTGGCTTTGTATGTTTTAAAATCAGAAACTATGATGCCTTCAGTTTTCATTTTATTTCTCAAAGTTGTCTTGGCTATTTGAGATACTCAGAAGTTTTATATGAATTTTAGGGTCATTTTAATAGGAATTTTAGCATACATGATTTAATATATATATACTATATATTATATATTTAATATTTATATATTATATAAATTTACTGAATATATATATTAAGAGTAGTGAACATTTTAACTATAGTATTTTTCATTTCATAAACACAGGATGACATTCTATTTATATATGTCTAATTTCTCAATGAGGCTATATGGTTTTCAGTTTATAGTCTTTTGCTTTCTTGGTTAACTTTATTCTAAATATGTTATTCTTTTTGGTGTTGTTGTAAAAGGATTATTTCTTAACTTTCCTTTTTCTATTGTTCATTGTTAGTACATATAAATGTAACTAACTGTTGATTTTATTTATTTATTTATTTATTCATTTACTGTGGTACTGGGTGTGGAACCCAGGGCCTTTTATACCTCTGGGCTATATTCCCAGACCTATTTTATACTTTATTTGGAAACCGGGTCTCCCTAAGTTGCTGAGAGCCTCACTCAGTAGCTGAGGCTGGCTTCAAACCTGTTCGATCCTCCTGTCTCAGCCTCCCAAACACCGGGTAACTGTTGATTTTAGATTATACAACCTTGTTGAATTCACTTATTAGCAATAAGAGGGCTTTTTATTTTAGAATCTTATGAGATGTTTTTATACATAAGATACTGCCACTTATGAACAGAGTTTTACTCCCTCCTTTCTAATTTGGAAGCCATTTATATATTTTTCTTGCCTATTTATTCTTTCTAGGGCTTCCAAAACAATGTCAAATAGAAGTATAAAGAAAGGATATCTCGACCTTTTTCTGATGTTAGAGAAAAGCTGGTAGTCTTTCATTGTTGAGCATGGTATATTTTGTGAGATATTCATATAATATCATGATTATGTTGGTGTTTATTTAGAATCTTATGTAAAACATGGAAGAGGAACTGGGCATGGTGGCTCAAGCTTGTAATCCCAGCATTCCGGAGGCTGAGACCTGAGGATCGCAGTTACGGTCAGCCTCAGCTATTTAGTGAGGCCTCTGCAACTCAGTGAAACCCGTTTTCAAGATAAAAAATAGGGTAGGGTGTGTAGTCTAGAGGCCAAATACCCCTGGGTTCCATCCCCAGACCCGCAAAAAAAAAAAAAAAGAAAAAGTAATGAAAAAATAAAAACTTAATTTGTACAAATAAAACAGAATCTCCATTAATATGAAAGGAAAGAACAGACTTCATCTGCAATATTTGTGCATACCAGTCTCTTCTATTCTAAAATTAAAAAAATATATATGCATATTACCTCTTTGGGTTTGGGTTGAGAAAAAACATTTTACTCTAGATTGTCTAACTTAAAAGCCTAGTTTTTCCTTTAGCTTGTACTATGCCTAATAAAAGGAAAATGAAGAATAACACTGCCCTAAATATGAACCTCAATTCTTCCTTTTGGAATTGACCATGCACATTGACCATGTACATGTTATTATTCTAAGACTTGCTGTGAAGGTGGAAAAATATTTTCAGGGCTTACTGTGCATATGTTATGAATATCAGCTAATATTATCAGCAGGAAAGGACAATTGGCAAATTCATGACCTATCCTTCTGCTCCAGTCTTTATACGAAGAGCTAAATGCTAGTTTATCAGCCTTTATGCCTTGATTACAGGTGTTAGCATATGAGAGTAGTAAATAGTCTTGACTCCCTGACATAAAATGCAACTGGTAAAATTCAAGAACTGTTTCATAAATTAATGATCACTAATGTCCTATACATGCACAACCTGTTATTTAAACAAAGAATGTGTCTATGGTTGAAAATATAAGTAGAACATTTTATGAATTTGCTACTCTTCTTACTGTATATACTGTGCATGTATGTGTGTGTTTGTGTGTGTGTGTTTGTGAGAGAGAGAGAGAGAGAGAGAGAGAGAGAGAGAGAGAGAGAAAGAAATGTTAATAGTCAATTTTCTAGGACACTACCAAAAAGGTTAGGGGTACCTATAGCCCAGGGAAACTTAATGCCTAGCAAGCCAATGATATAATTAGTGTCATGAGTTAGTATTGAATTTGTACTTTAAGTCGTATTTTTTTTTATTCACACACAATTTGTTTGATGATATTTAGCATCTGTTTTGCAAATCATAACCAGATATAGCAGTCAGGAAAGTCTGAAATGTAATTAAATTTGGAGTTGTTTCCTTTTTGATCATTAATATTCTATGCCCTATTGAAAGAATGAGTTTACTACATTGCAAGATAATTACCTTAAGAGGGTTTTATAAAGAAGCAATATTCTCTGGCAAGAAGTTAGTAAGTCCTTTGATTAGTACAATAATTAGGAACAATGTGTCAAGGGCAAAATTCTGTGGTATGAGTAACTCTTGTTATTTGGAATCATGATATAATTCTAGCTAAAGAAATACTTTTATGTCTAGTTTTTTTTATTAATTTTCTTTGATATATTTCAAACATTCTTCCCAACTAGTGAGTAGGAAAAGATAATTTAACTTAAAATTTTCAGGCAATACAAACTCTCTTCTTTCACTGTTTGGAAAGTTCTGATTGGAATGATAACTGCAAAACTCTCTGTAGGTTCTTTATCTACAAGTTGATATATAGGGACCAACAGCATCCACATATCTTATAAACTTATTAGAAATGCAGAATCCCAAGTTTGACCTCAGACATGAGGCAAAATCTATATTTTAACATGATCCAATTTATTCAATAACAAGTATCAATTATACATGCATATGTAAATATATATAATTCTCCATATATACAAATACATATGGAAAGAGAGAGAAATTTATGGACATAAATTTGTACACATACCCATCCCTAATTCTCACTTCCAAAGGGAAGTTTTAATACACACTGTCATGGTTTAGATATAGAATGTCCCTAAAAAACTCATTAATGTTCAGAGTTGAAATAATTTAGTCATGAGGGTTGTAATAAAATCAGAGGATAAATCCACTGTAGAGGGTCTACTGGGTGGTAACCTAAGCAGGGGATGTATAGCAGAAGGAGATGGGTATGGCCTCGAGACTGTGTCCTTCAATCCCCTTGCTCAGTCTCTTTTGCTTCTAGCCTCTGTGATATGAGAGTAGAGCACTTGCTCTCTCCCTTTCTCTGCTCACTGTACCATGTCCTGAGCTCTGCAGATGTAACTCTACTGACATGGACTGAACCCCTGAAATCTAGAGAACTGTGAACTCATAAACTTTTCTTCTTCTAAGTAGTGTGGTCAAGTATTTTGGATTGTAACAATGACTATGCTGAGAGAAACACCTTTATCTAAAAACATGGAGAAAAGATGCCATAACAAAAAGAAGGAAAAGAGAACGGAAAAGTACAGTTTCTGTTGCCTTTTGGATCCAAAGGTCTTGATCTGAAGGTCTTGAGCTGAAGCTGTACCCACACAGTAGCCTGCCATTTGACTCATGTTTCCCTGAATAGCCACCTCCTCTATGACAATGTTCCTGGGGATTGTGAGAGACTCCCAGTCTGGGAGTCTATCATTATGAAAGTGTAAGAGGTGGCCACATGATATTTTAAAATGAGAGTGATGAGGCCTGGGGTTAATTCTCTTGACTTTAAGATCTCCAAGTCTCCACAAATTGGGGTCTCATCTTTCATATGTCAGTGAAATAATAAAACTCAAGTGATTCTTAATTATTTTATTTATTTATTTACTTATTTATTTTTGTGTGTGTGGTACTGGGCATAGAACCCAGGGGCTTTCTATCTCTGGGCTACACTCCCAGACCTATTTTATATTTTATTTGGAAACAGGGTCTCATTAAGTTGCTGAGCCTGGCTTCAAACCTGTGGGATCCTCCTGTCTCCACCTCCCAAGTACTGGGATTACAAGTGTGCACCACCACATTCGGCCTTAATTATTTAAAATAGTAATTGAAGAAAATAATTATTTTCACAAATGCTTGTTTGATTTATCTACATTGAAAGTGGATTACATAGCTCAATACCCATTGAATACCTAAACAGATATAATAAAGTACTTGGAGGTCCTGAGTATATATGAAAACAACAGCTATTATCATGAGGGTATCTATTGAATATCTATGAAAAGTATAAAATTTATTATTACTTGAAGTCTTATATATACTTTACTAAATTTTTTAAAATAATCTTTGACTCAAACACTAAAATTTCTAGTTCATAAATATTAATTTATTTGTTTCATTTACTATTTTTCTTACCTTTTTTTTTTTTTTTTGGTGGTACTGGAGTTTCTGGAAAACCTTCTACCTCTGGGATACACTCCCAGACCTATTTTTGTTTACATTTTTATTTGGAAACAGGGTCTCTTAAGCCAGCAAGGTAGGCTTCGAACCTGCGCAATCCTCCTGTTTCCGCCTCCCAAGTGTGGGGATTACAAGCGTGTGTCACCACACCCAGCTTCTTTTTCTTACTTTTAAAGCCACTCATGTGTCAACTTTTTTTTTAACTTGATAAAAGTAAATATTTTCTAGGTTCTTAAATTTCAAAGTAATTAAGTCATTGAGGCCAGCTTTCTCTGACCTACAAACAAAACAAAACCAACAACAACAAAAACCTAGCTCTAACCCTAACCTTATCAAGTGATTTACTTTAGTAGGTTCCAAATAAAATTATTTTTGTGTCTTAAAATTCACTGAAAGCAGATTTGCATAGATTATTACATAGAAAATTCACTGAAAGAAGATAGATTTCAGTGAATTTTTAAATATAACTACTAGTTTATAGAAATGAGTGATGAGCCAACTGATTTAAAAAGTAGCACTAAAGTAAATTTTGAAAAACATAAATAAATATAAATATGAATTTGTATAAATATAAACATATATAAATATATCCTGCTTATGTATTGGGAGAATAAATGTTAAGGAGCCAATCCTATGTTTCAGGTTACAGAATAATCAATAGCATATCAAATATTTATATCCAAATTCATAAAGCAATCACAACAAAAACCACATTACATATTGCAAATATATATTTCACTGAAGTAAAAGTGAAAGCATGTATTGTATTACATATATTACAACCTTAAGATAGAGTGTGGAAGAGGCAGATGAGCTGTTAGGCAGACGTCTGGCATAAATCTTTCTGTGTAGTCTTTAAAAAATGTATCTGAAGCAAATATTGATAATGGCAAGATTTGGTATCTCACTAACGAAGAATTGCTTGCAGTGTATGTAAGTCTATGTAACATTTTATTTATGTATTTACTTATTCATTTATTTATTTTGTGATACTAGGGATTGAACATAGGGGCATTCTACTTCCAAGCTATATCCCAGGATGCATATATATTATTGAAACAGGGTCTCATTAAGTTGTTTAGGATTTTGCTAATTTGTTCATCTGACCTTGAACCTGTGGGACCTCTGGTCTTAGCTTTTCCAGTACTAGGAATACAGGAATGAACCTCCATGTCTAGATTCTATTGTACTTTTGTTGTTCATTTATGATTGTTTTTCTTTGTGTTAGTGATTTCAACCTATTTTGCAAGTTTCATTTATGTTGCTTTGATTATTTTATCTCCTTTCTCAATTAAATTATCTATTAAATGCATATCATTATAATTTCATGTATAGTGGGCTTTTATTTTGTCATTTATACATGGTTGATTCAATATTTAATTCAGTTACAGTCCCACTGCTCATTTTACCTACTTCTTCTACCATCATTTTGACATTCTGTTTGTTATTTTCAAGTAGGAAAAATATTTTGAAACAGTAGTAGCAATGGGGGTTGTTCATACCCAGAGGGATACTAGATGTATTTTCTTTGCAAATAGACCTGCACAGACAACCTCCTACTGCTAAATTCTGCATTATCTGAAAAAATGAATTATCTTATTTTAAATGTGCTATGATGATTAATTTAGAAAATGCAGAAATAAAACCCACCTCCATAATCCCACTTCTTATACAATATACTGAGTCATTGGATTGGTATTCTTTACATAAAATGTCTCAATAGCTCTGTGAAAAAAATAGATAATCTTAATCATTTATTTCGTGTTTTCTTCTCATAAATCCTGGAGAATAGCTAACACATGGACACACTGTAATATACAAGAGAAGAGAGCATATGAGGTTATCATTTAGAATGGATTGGGACTTGAGAAATTCTCTCCACTGGAAAGTTCTCCACCAAAACTCAATTAAATCCCATTGGGTAAGACCCATGTCTACATGAATTTTGTTTTTATTCAGCTGGGCACAATGACTAACACCAAACAAGAATTCAAGAAATGACTGATTCAAAAAGTTGTCATTCAGTTCACCAGAACTCGACATATAATACATCAGTGGTGGAAAAGAGTCAAAATCATACAATTATAAATTGATAAAAGGGAAAGTCTTGGGTTTGTATATTCCCTGGTTATAAATGTTAGTCAATATAACCCTTTTTGGTAATGAGTGGCTAAACATGAAAGGAATTAAGCTTTTCATACAAAATATAACTGAAATTTATAATAAAATTTCTCCACATAATCATTACATAAAGTTATTATAATTTTAGTCATGCTTTCAAATAGAGTAGAATAATTCCACATGTGAATGAAAATAAGACTGATAATCAAAATGCATATTGTTGTTGTGGTCATCTTTAGTTTTCTTTTAATATAAGTGTTCATAAAATCCTGGAGTTGAAAATGTCATTACAAGTTGTCTCATTCAACATTCTCACAGCTGACCAAAAATATCTGACCATAAAATTTAGAGTAAGATAGACCTATCTGATCACAGATTTTGGAGATTTTAGGGTCAGTCTGGGTCAGGCCAGGTCTGCTGAGCTCAAGGTATGGTGGCAAGAAGCAGTGAAAGGGAGCAAATGCTTTCCTCTCACACGTGGAGTCCAAAAGCAAAAGAGCCAGCAAGCAAGAGGATTCAAAGACAAAGGCTTAGTCCCTGAGGCCACACCAAAAAGACTCACCTTCTCCAGCTACATCCCCTTACCTATATTACTACCCAGGAAATTCAATACAATGAATTTATTCACTAATGAGGTTACAATCCTCATAACTTAATTACATTGAGCTGAATATTAATATATGAGCTCTTCAGGGGACATTCTTTTTTTTTGATGGCTTATAATTTTTTTAATTGGTGCACTGTATTCATACATCATAGTGGGATACATACTTTTGTAGATATACATGCACACATTGCCCAGTCAGCCCCCACCCGATCCCCACCCAATTCTCTCCCTATCCCTCCCTCCCATGCTTAGCTTAGTGATTGACATCTAGTATTATAGCAATTTATCAAAAATTAAAAATGATAATCTCACATAACAGTTTCATTTGTCTGATACCAAGCTTTTGATGACTTAAAGATACTACTGACTCGAGATCCAGAGCACCTTAAGTGAAGTCATAGTGACCCAAGGGAAGAACCCAGAGAAGGCACAAACTTCCGAAATCATGGGAAAGAGGAATAATTCTGGAGCAATGAATGCTCACAACCCCACAACATCAGAACCCGATAAAACAGAAAATCAGAGATTTCTAGAAGATCAAATCAGGAAAATAACTGTAGAAATAATAGAGGTGCTTCAAAAAGAACTCAGAGAGAGCCAAAAAGAGATAAAGGATGCAATTAATGAAGTAAAGGCCTCAATTAAAAGTACAAACAACCAATTAGAACACATGGAGAACAGAAACTCGCTCTTAGAAGATGATCATTCCATAAATGAACGCATAGTTTCTAATCTAGAAAAAAATATCCGACAGCAGGAGTCTGATATTGAAGAAATATGGGCCCATTTTAAGAGAGCTAACCTAAGAATAATTGGAATAGAGGAGGGAAAAGAAAGTGAAACCAAAGGGATCAACAATCTCTTCAAGGAAGTAATAGAAGAAAAATTTCCAGACATAGAGCAAGAGGTCGATACGCAGGTCCAGGAAACTTATAGAATTCCCTTTAGACAGGATCGGAGAAGAGGATCCCCACGCCACATAATTGTCAAAATGACCAATGTGGAAGCCAAGCAGAGAATCTTAAAGGCAACAAAAGCAAAGGGCCAAGTGACATTCAGAGGCAAACCAATTAGAATCACTCCAGACTTCCCAAACCAAGTTATGAGAGCCAGAAGGGCTTGAAGTAACATATTCCCAATTTTGAAAGAAAACAACTTCCAGCCAAAAATTTCCTACCCAGCAAAACTTTCTATCAAATTAGATGGAGAAATAAGAAGCTTCCATGACAAACAGAAACTGAAGGAATTTATGTATTCAAAACCAGCGCTTGAGAAAATACTCAAAGAGATTAACTACAAAGAAGAAATAGGTAACACACACCAGAACTAGAGAAACAAGATTTTCCATCCAACAGACAACTAAGATTGGTTATCTTTGAAGATTCATTATTTATGTTAGTCTTTTACCTATCTCTAAAGGGTATTGTTTGCCTTTATTGTTGTTAATTTTCAGGGGACATTCTATGTCTAACCAAACACAAGAATGCCCTTGTCTGCTTTAACTCTGTAGGAGTCAATAACCCTAACTTTAGTTTCTTTCTTTCTTTCTTCCTTTCTTTCTTTCTTTCTTCCTTTCTTTCTTTCTTTCTTCCTTTCTTTCTTTCTTTCTTTTATTTTGTGGTACTGGGGTTCCTGGAAAGCCTTCTATCTCAGGGGCTATACTGTCAGACCTATTTTTATACTTTTTTTTTTTAATTTGGAAACACGGTCTCTTAAGCCAGCATGGCTGGCTTCAAACCTGCGTGATCCTCCTGTCTCCACTTCCCAAGCATTGGGATTACAAGCATGTGCCACCACACCCGGCTTTCTTTTCTTTTCTTATGGATGGAACCCAGGGTCATTCTACCTCTGGGCTGCACACACAGTCCTATTTTATTTTTTTATTTGGAAACAGAGTCTCACTAAATTTTGGAGGGCCTTGCAAATTTTCTGAGGCTGGCATTTAACCTGGTATCCTCCTGACTCAGTTTCCCAAGTACTGAGATTAAAGGCATGTGCCACCACACACTTCTTTAGTTTTTAAACTTCCAATTCCTTTATCATGGGCAACTCTTGTGGCCTAAACACATAAGATTTTTGTTAATTCTTGAAAAGAATCTAGAAATTTTTCTAGCCCCTATTTATAAGTGCTATAGCTCTTTGGAGTTTTAAGTTTGTGTAGAGATTCCCTCTCAAGGCTCTGGTCTTCTAGAGATCCTGGGCAAAGTTTAAACCTCAGGCATTAATGTCTATGTCTACATACCAAATCCCTGAGGGCCATCAGCATTACCAGTTTCCACTTTTCCTGAGCTAATTTTGATTTTTCTCTTTTATTTTTATTAGTACTTGAAGTTCTACTTTCTATTAATGGAGTTACTTTTTTGAAAATTATTATATCCTGTACAGAATTTCTGTTTGTCTCAGTTATGCTACTTTGCTGTATCAGCTCAAGTTGCCTTAGAAACAAAAATCAAGCATAGGCATGTTTCAAATGGAGATGTCACCACACATGCCATTTATTAAAGTACAAGTTATCTACTTCCAGTTCAAGAAGGATTAGGCAGATGGGTTAATCCCACCCCATAACACACGTCTCACAAACAAGATAAAGAAAAACATATTATTTGAAAGACATAACCCTCAATTAAAAGGGTCCACCAAGTCCAATGCAGGATAAATGACAAAGAACAACACTCCTAGACAAATCGTGCCAAAACTTTAGACCTTTGGAGTGAAAGAAAAAAATTGTAAAACATTCCAAATAAAAAGCATCAGTCTGATTTAATAACAAAAAGAAGATTGACCCGGCTTTCCACTTTCACTTAAATTGAATGAAAGATGACAATGGAACATTATATTCAAAGTACTGTTCTAAAAATAATTGAACTTAAATTTTTCTACATTTATAGAATTAATGGTATCTATGATTATAATCAATGTGGGAGAGAAAAATGCAGGACTTTTTCAGAACTGCAAGGACAGTAAACATTATATTACTACTAAAGGATGAATGATAGCAAGAAATATAAACCCAGTAGAAAATAAGACATAAGAAAAAAACATGCCCTATGTTTATATGAAGTTATTATTAAAAATATATAGAAGTTTGAAGCTAAAATATCAATGATATTATGAGAAAAATGAACTTATTTTTCATTTAAAGAGAAGATATCAATCAGAACTAGGAGTAGTTGCACAGAATAAGCAATTACAAAAGACAGAGCTAATTCTTTTTCATGTAAAATAAAAGTATGAAAGTAGATCATACAGTGCTAAAATGGTGACTTCACCATTATTTATGTAACATTTATATTAAACATTTATTTAATATTTAAACATATTTCTTTATCAACATGAAGAATTAATCAGCAACTATAGCATTTCCTTCCAAATAAAAATACTTTTTGCAAGCTGTCACTTTCTCCTTCTTCCAATTTCCCATATTTTGTTGAAATTTTATGGAGTTTCAACTTTTGGTTTTGATTATACTTTCAATATGCTTCTACTTTCATAAATGTAAATTTTATTATTGTGTAAGGTTAACAACCACACTGTCAAACTTGTATGTATTTATGAATTTTTCAGTTTCTTTCATCAAGATTATTTTATATTTTATGAGTTTCACTACCCTTAGTATTTACTGGACTTTGTTCCTCCAAAGCTTGAGGTTTCATTCCACTCAGGAAAACTATTTCTTTTAATTTCCTCTTCTCCATTTTCCTTATTCACTTTGCTCACAACTCCTGCTAGCAGATTGTCCCAATTCTCATACCATTATAATTTTCTTGTCTATTTCTCTTTTCACAGTGCATATGACACAATCTATTTGCTGTATGAATCAGATTCAACCTCCAGCTCTGTCTACCATAACATCAAGCTTATGAAAATAATTTTGTCATCTGTATGCTTTTAAAATTTCATCTACCACATTTTATTTTTCAACGTTCTAATACATCATTTCTGTGTAACAGATTTTTTTTTAAATTTCATGGGCATGATGACCTCTCAATAATCTCACTGGATTTGAGTAACATGCAGCTACTTTTTATTTCTTTGACATATATTCTCTGTTTCAAAATAGAAAATAAAATAGGTGACTGGGGGTGTATCTTAGAGGTAAAATATCCCTAGATTCAATACATAACCCTCTTCTAATACATTGTCCCATTTTATTTGTTGATTCATCTCCCCCAAAGGAGTGTTCTATTATATACTTTAGGATTTAGACATCAGCCAAGTTAAATTCCATTCACTCTGAGATACTCATGAAATTATAGACAGATAGTATATCAGTTTTATAGCACTCATGCCAAAAATAAGAATGGAAACTTCATAGGAATCACATTGGTGAGAAGTAAATGTGGGGATACTGTCTAGAAACTTTTGGTGTTGGCATTTGCAAATTATTTGAAGATAATATTGGTAAAATCTCCAGCATTTTTCTTTTGTATTTCCACAAGTAAACAGCAAGCAGATATTCACTGTTTTACAAGTGAATATTCACCTAGAAGCTGGTGAATACTTCTTTTCTTTTCTTTTTCTTACATTTATACAGACCACTCAGGGACATCACACCAGCCACTCTCCTTTCTCTTTTATCCTAAGTTTTCCTATCAGCATATACACATATTCTCATTTCTCTTATTAAACATCTTTGTTGACTCCATTTTCCTCTTTGGTGAGCATCATTTCTCTGTTTCCCTAAAATCAGAAATACCTTGTGGGCATTGCATTATATTCACTGACTTTGAATTCCTATAATCCTGTCCATTCTTTTTGTTAGTGTGTGGGGGTGGGGTGGGGGATGGAACGCAGGGGCCATTATACCTCTGAGCTATACCCACAGCCCGATTTTTATTTTATTTTATTTTTAAAATTTTTGTTGGTGCATTATATTCATACATCATATTGGGGTAAAATACTTGTGTGGACATACATATACAGATCACCCATTTAGCCCATACCCAATTCCCACCCCATTCTCTCCCCATCCCTCCCTCCCATGCTTGGCTTAGTGGTTGACTTCGATGTTTTAAGTACATTGAGTGATGTGGAGAATTTCCTTCTTCTCCCCTCCCATCCCCTCATTTAGGTTGTCTTATTTGCTCCTCTATAGGATTTCCTTTTTTATTTAGAGTTCCTCCTATGACACATTTCTCCTTAGCTTTCACATATTAAGAAAACCATGTGATTTCTTATTTTTTGTGACTGACTAATCTCGCTTAGCATAATAACTTCCAGTTCCATCCATTTCCCTGAAAATGATGTAATTGAGTTTTTCTTCATGACTGAGTAAAATTCCATTGTGTAAATATCCCATAGCTTTGTAATCCATTCATCTGTTGATGGACATCTTGGTTGTTTCCATATTTTGGCTATGGTGAATTATGCAGCTATGAACATAGATACACATGCATTAGTTTAGTAGTTTGGTTTTCTTTTTGGGGGTAGATACCCAGAAGTGGTATCGCTGGATCAAATAGTAGATTTGTTCCCATTCTTCTGAGGATTCTCCATACTGTTTTCCAAAGTGGTTGCACTAATATGCAATTCCACCAATAATGTTTTAGAGTTCCCACTTCTCCACATCCTCGCCAGCATCTCTTATTGTTTGTATTTTGAATGATTGCCATTCTAGTTGGAGTTAGGTGAAATCTCTCAGGGTAGTTTTGGTTTGCATCTCTCTTATTGCCAATGATGTTGAGCATTTTTTCATGAATTTATTGGCCATTTTAATTTCTTCTTTCATGAAGTGTCTATTTAGTTTGCTTGCCCATTTTTTGATTGGATTATTTTTTTTTTAGTGTTGAGTTTCTTGAGTTCTCTGTATTCTAGATATTAGTCTTCTATCAGAGTTGTAGGTGACAAAAATCTTCTCCCATTCTGTTGACTCTTGGTTGAGGTTCTTGACAGTTTCATTTGCTGAACAGAAGCTCTTCAGTTTCATGCAATCCCACGTATTGATTCACCTTTTAGTTTCCTATGCCTTTGGGATCTTGTTGAGAAAGTGTTTATCTGTGGCTATGGGTTGCAATGTTGGACCTATGCCCTCTTCAAGTAGCTTCAAGGTCTCTGGTTTAATTTCCAAGTCTTTGATCCATCTTGAATTGACTCTTGTCTGGGGTGAGAAAGTGGGATTAATTTCTAATTTTCTGCATATGGTTAACCAGTTTTGCCAACACCATTTGTTGAACAGAATATCTATTTTCTAGTGTATGTTTTTGGCCCCTTTGTCAAAAATCAATTGGCTGAAAGTGTGTGAATTTGTTTCTGTGTCTTCTATTCTGGTTTATTGGTCTATGTATTTGTTTTTGTGCCAGTACCATGATGTTTTTATTACAATGACTTTGTAGTATAGTTTAAAGTCAGGTATTGTGATTCCTCCTGCAAGGTTTTTGTTGCTGATAACTAATTTGGCTATGCTGGGCTTTGTGTTATTTCAAATAAATTTAAGGACTGACTTTTCTATTTCTGTGAGGAATGATCTTGTTAATTTTTTTTGTTGTTGCTGTTGTTGGTACTGGGGTTCCTGGAAGTCCTTCTACCTCAGTGCTACACTCCCAAACCTATTTTATACTTATTATTTGGAAACAGGGTCTCTTAAGCCAGCACGGCTGGCTTCTAACATGCGCAATCCTCCTGTCTCCACCTCCCATTCACGGGGATTACAAGTGTGGGCCACCATCCTGGGCTGATCTTGGTAATTTAATGAGCATTACATTGAATCTGTAGATCACTTCTGGAAGGATGACCATTTTGATAAATGAATCCATGAACATGGAAGATCTTTTCATCTTCTAAGCTCATCTTCGATTTCTTTTTTCAGTGTTTTATAATTTTCTTTGTAGAGATCTTTTACCTCCTTGGTTAAGTTTATTCCTAAGTATTTTACTTTTTTGTGGAAGATCCCGAGTGGAAGTGTTTTCTGAATTTCTTTTTCAGTGGATTTATGTTTGGTATACAGAAAACCTTCTGATTTTTTAAGATTGATTTTGTATCCAGGCACTTTGCTGAATTTGTTGATCAGTTCTAAAAGCCTTTGGTTAAGTTTGTTGGGTTTTCTAAATATAGTATGATGCCATCTGCAAATATTGAAAGTTTTAGTTCTTCTTTTCCTATTTGTACTCCTTTGATTTCCTTTTATTGCCTTTTTGCTCTGGCTAGAGTCTCTAGTACTATATTGAAGAGAAGTGATGATAATGGACATCCTTGTCTTGTTCCTGTTTTGAGGGGGAATTCTTGAAGTTTTTCCCCATTTAATATGATGTTGGTGGTGAATTTATTGTAGATTGCCTTTATCATGTTGAGATATGTTCCTTCTATTCCGATTCTCTACAGTGATTTTATCATAAATGGATGTTGGATTTTATTAAATACTTTTTCAGCATCTCTTGAAATGATCATGTGATTTTTTTTCTTTGATTCTTTTTATATAATGAATTACATGGTATGATTTTTGTATGTTGAACCAGCCTTGCATCTCTGGGATGAACCCTACCTAGTCATGGTGTATGATTTTCTTTATGTGGTTTTGAATGTGTGCTGCTAGTAGTTTATTTAATAGTTTTGCATCCAATTACATCAGAGATATAGGCCTGTAGTTTCCCTTCCTTGAACTGTCTTTATTCGGTTTTGGTATTAACATGATGTTGGCTTCATAGAAAGTATTTGGGAGAGTCCCACTTTTTTCTATTTCATGAAATAGTTTGAGGAGTATTGGGGTTGCCTCTTCTTAAAAGGTTTTATAAAATTCACTTGGAAAACCATCTGGTTCTGGTAAGCTCTTTATTGCAGTTTCAATCTCTTTGATTGTTATTGGTTGGTTTAAGGGTTCTATATTTTCTTGACTCAGTTTAGGAAGGTTGTATTTATCTAGGAAGTTGTCTGTTTCCTCCAGATTTTCCATTTTTTTTAAGTATCATTTTTCAAAGTAGTTTCTGATAATCCTCTGGATTTCTACACTGTCAGTAGTAATATCTCCTTTTTTATCTCTTATCTTCATAATTAGGGTTGATTCTTTTTTTTGTTAGATTGTCTAGTGGTTTATCTACTTTGTTAATTTTTTCAAGAAACCAGCTTTTGGTTTTGTTGACTTTTTGTATTGTTTTTTATTCTCTACTTCATTAATTTCTGCTCTAATTTTAATAATTTCCTGTCTTCTACTGGCTTTGGGGTTAGATTGTTCCTGCTTTTCAAGGGCTTTGAGGTGTGTCATTAGGTTATTTATTTGAAGATTTTCTTTTTTTCTTAAGTGAACACTCAGTGCTATAAATTTTCCCCTTAATACTGTCTTCAAAGTGTCCCGGAGGTTTTGATATATTGTATCTTTATTTTCATTTGTTTCTAGAAATTTCTTGATTTCACCTCTTATGTCTTCTATGACCCATTCTTCATTCAGAAGTGTGGTGTTCATTCTCCACATGTTTATGTTGTTTCTCTGGTTCGTCATATAGTTGATTTCTAGTTTCATTCCATTATGGTCTGAAATGGCACAGGGAAGTATGTAAAATTTTTTGAATTTGCTAGTGTTCATTTTGTGGCTCAGGATGTGATCTATTTTGGAGAAGGTTCTGGGAGCAGCTGAGAAAAATATAAACTCTGCTGTAGCTGGAATATTCAAAATGTTTCCAACAGGTCCATTTGGTTAATGGTGTTCTTTAGTTCTGAGGCATCTTTACTGACCCTTTGTCTGGAAGATTAGTCTTATGTTGTGAGAGGTGTGTTGAAGTCTCCCAGTATTGTTGTATTGGGATTTATGTGTGACTTAATGTTCCAAAGAGTTTGATTTATGAAAGTAGCTGCACCTATGTTTGGGGAATAGATGTTGATTATTGTTATTTCCTCTTGCTGGATTATTCCTTTTACCAGTAAAATGTGACCTTCTTTGTCTCATGGCCTTGGCTGTAAGGCTGGCAAATTTCTTTTCTGGTTTTGAGCTCTGTTCTGAGTCCCTGGAGAGTGTAATGAGCTTGGCCACTGGGAGTTTTGGAAGTTCTTTGTGCTGAAAGAATTGCTGAATTACACCCAAATGATCTTCAGCTGCTCACTTCAGCTCCTTGTTTACCTTTCCTCTCTGGAGCCTGGTGCTGTGAGGCAAGATGGCACCGGTGCAGTTTCACTGCTGCAATGTGGGCTGGTTTCTTTTCTGGTCTCTTGTTGTTTTTCTAGTCTTCTTTTTCTCTGTCCTTTATGTTTACTTTTTTTATTTCTCTGCTGATACTGATTTCTGGCTATGAAAAGCACTGATTTTGTGGCAGTAGAGATCAAGTGTTAGCATGACTCATAAATGCTGCTTTTCTTGGTCACCATCTTCCTGGAAGCCCCGATTTTTAATTCTTTATTTTGAAACAGGATCTCACTGAGTTGCAAAGGGCCTCACTAAGTAGCTGAGGCTGTCTGAGTACTGCTATCTTCCTGTCTCAGTCTCCCAATTTCTGGCATTACAAGTGTGTGCCACCATGCCTGGCTCCCTCCTGTCCATTCTTAAATTCATTATACCCAACCTTTTCTAACACTTTCAACAAAATTCTTTTGACTGTGATAATGAGTAAAATTCAAGTTGTGAACCTCTTGTTCAGTTCTCATTCAACTATCCTATCTATTAGTGATACTTGGGTAAAAAAAAATCATATGCCTTGAAATATTTCTCCTTCCTTGACTTACAGTTCATGTGACTTTATGTTCTTGTTCTTCTCTGTGAAACACTTTGTAATTATTCTGGCCTTTGCCTGAAATTGTTTCCTCCCTCCCAGGGTTTCCTTGGACCTCTCTGTTTTAAATTGGATTCAATGCATCACCATGTCATTGGCCCTCCCAATCTCACTTACTGTGCACTGTATTTTTGTTTTATTATTTGTCTCCTTCTACAAGAATATAAAATGCCTCAGGGATCAGGCTCTTTTACCTGTTTGCTTCACTAATATGCCACCGAGGCCAAGAATGATGCCTGATATGTGGTAAACACACTCAATAAGGACTTGCTGAATTTAAATGGTTAGTTTAAGATTGAAAAACCCATGAAAATGGAAAGGAATAGTTTCATCTTCACAAAAGCAATTGAATTTGTGAATGAATCACACCAACCCCAATTTCTTGCTCTTATTCTCTTATGAATCAGTTTTACAAGGCTTCAAAGTTATTTGTACATGATACTTTGGATTTTCTCTGCATGGTATAGCCTTCTTGTCCCTTTTTCTTGGCTTTGAATGCATAATATTCGCATTATTTCCCAAAAACCTGGGAAATATTCATATGAAAAAAATCAAAGTCTCAGAATAAAACAGTCACAATTTCCTCATAAACTTATATTTCAGTGCAAAGACCGTTTTATCCATAAGTAATAGTATACAGTATGGTCCATATGTCCTGAATATTTGTTTTTACAGTTTAGCAAGGCTTCATAAGGGTCACTGCATTAAAAGGCTTTTAAAATAATATACAAATAACTTTTTTCTGATTAGTCTTAAATATTCTTACAAAATAGAAAGTGTAGGTCATTTCTGAAAATATGTTTAGAACAAAATGTGTATAGCTATACATTTACATTAATTCAGCTCTGTAGAAACAAATGCAGCCACATAAGAAAATTACTTTCACTTGTAAATTCTCAAAGAAGAAAATATGCTTTTCCATAAAGATCTATGTAAAGTATAAGTTAGCATAAATCCTTTCATTAATTTGTTTAGTATTATAGTTTGGACATAGGGTTTCTCACAGAGAACCTCATGTGTTAGGCTATACAGCCAGATCCAGAACTGGAGGGTGTGGATGGAGAAAGTGGATCACTAGGGATCTGAATCTGACCCTGGACTTCGACTCTTTGTTTGTCTGCTTTCTGGAGAACCTGACATGAGGGTGGCTTTTCATCCACTGTACTCTAAAGCCCTGACCCAACCCCATTCTTTCTGGGAGTCAGCTGATCATAGGCTGAAGCATTTGAAATCTTTAAAACCAGGAGCCAATAAACCTATATCTAGTTGTGCTTGTCATGTGTTTTAGTCACAGGGATGAGGAATCTAAGACTTTTAAAAATAATTTTATTTATATGTGGAACATATTGAAAATGGTATATATTTATACTATGCTTGGTGCCCTCTCCCTCCCACCCTTATTCCCTTACCCACCCTCCCAACAATGAGTGTCCAGGTTAACCATGCTATATTCATACTTTTACACATATTCACATGTACCTCCTCCACTAAGTAACCTCAGCCTTCTTCTTTTCCTATCCTTCCATTCTAGCTTTGCTGAGATTTACCCTCCATTATCTGGAGTACCTCTGGTATCCCCAATGCTCCCTAGTTTGGGAATATTAGAGAAAACATATATTCCTTCTCTTTCTGTGCTTGGTTGACCTAACTTATATAATGTTCTCCAGATCTTTTCATCTTTTTGCGAATGGCATGATTTTGTTCTCCTTTATAGCTGAATAGAATTTCATTGTGTATTTCCCATAATTTTACAATCCATTCATTTGTTGATGAAGACCTAGATTGGTTCCATATTTTGGCTATTACGAATTGTGCTGTTATGAATATAGTTATGCATATGTTATTGTTGTTCTATGATTTTTTCTCCTTTTGAAAAATACCCAGGAGTGATAGAGCTGGATCATAGGGTGGGTCTAGTCTCAGTTTTCTAAGGAATCTCCACACTGATCTTCATAGTGGCTGAACTAGTTTGCACCACCAAGATTGTAAAAGAGTTCCTCTTTCCCCACATCCTCACCAGAATTTGTTGTTATTTGATTTCTTTATGCTTGCCACTCTGATTAGGGTTAAATGAAATCTCATAATAGTTTTACTTTGCATCTCCCTGATGGCTAATGGTGTTGATCATCTTTTCATGTATATATTGGCCATTTGTATCTCTTCTTTTGTGAAGTGTCTATTCAGTTCAGTTGCCCATTTCTTGGGTTATTTGTTTTGCTAGTGTAGAGTCTTTTGAGCTCTTTGTATATTCTGAAAATTAGCCCTCTGATGAGTGGTGGCTGGTAAAGATCTTCTCCCATTATGTAGGCTTCCTCTTTAGGTTCTTGATGGTTTCCTTTGATGAGAAGAGCCTTTTTGGCTTGATGCCATCATGCTTGTTAATTCTTGCTTTAATTTCCTGCACTTTGGAGGTCTTGTTGAGAAAGCTACTGCCTGTGCATATATGATGGAGTGTTGAGCCTATACCCTCCTCTAATAACTTCACAGTCTCTGATCTAATTTCTAAGTCTTTGATCCATCTCAAATTGATTCCTGTGAATGGTGAGAGGTAAGGATTTAGTTCCATCTTTCTACAAATGGGTAGCCAGTTCTCCTAGCACCATTTGTTGAAAATGCTGTCTTTTCTCCAGCATATGAGTTTGGCCCCTTTGTCAAAGATTAATTGACTATAGATGTGTGAGTTTGTTTCTGTATCTTCTATTCTGTTTTACTGGTCAGTCTGCCTGTTGTTGTGCCAATACCATGCTGTTTTTGCTAGTAGTGCTCTATCTAATCATAATTGAAGTTCAGGATGGTGATGCCTCCTGTCTGTTTTTTTATTGCTGAGGATTGTCTTGTCTATTCTGGGTCTTTTCTTTCTCCATATAAAATCCATGACTGATTTTTTCTAGGTCTATAAACAATGTCATTGGTATTTTAATGGGAATTTCATTGAATCTATAGATCACTTTTGACAGAATGGCCATTTTGATGGTATTTTTTCTGCCTATCCATGAGCAAGAGAGATCTTTCCATCTTTCAAGGTCTTCTTCAATTGCTTTGTGGCCCAGGATGTGATCTGTTTTTGAGAAGGTTCCATGAGCTGCTGAGAAGAATGTGTATTCTGTTGTTCCTGGTTGAAATATTCTGTATATATTTATTAGGTCTATTTGGTTTATAATTTTCTTTAATTCTGAAGAATATTTACTTATATTTTGCCTTGAAGATTGATCCAATGGTGTGAGAGGTATGTTGAAGTCTCCAAATATTGTTGTATTTGGGTCTATTTGAGATCTAATGTACAGAAAGATTTATTTTACAAATGTGTCTGTACCCACATTTGGGGCATAAACATTTACTATCATTATATCTTCTTGGTGGATTGCTTCTTTTAATAAAAGGAAGTGCCATGCTTTGTCTCTTCTGATGTGTTTTAGCTTAAAGTATACTTTGTTGGATATCAGCAGTGTTACCCACGCCAGTTTTTGGTCCCCACTGGCATAATATATCTTACCAGTCTTTCTCTTTCAATCTGTGAATGTCTTTGGCTGTGAGTTTCTTGTAAATAGCATATATTTGGATTATATTTTTAATCCACAATGCCAGTCTATGTCTTTTGATTGGTGAGTTAAGTCTTTTGACATTTAGAGTTATTATTGAAATAAGATTTTTGTTTTCTGTCATTTGTGTTCTAACTTTTGTTTGGTATAATACTATTTATTCTTTATTTAGATGCTCTCCTGATCAACTTCATCTCTTCTCTAGTTCTGTAACTTGCTTCTTTTTTCTTCTTTATGGTTTATTTCTTTAAGCATTTTTTCTAGTGTTGGCTTTGAATTCATGAATTTTTTGAAATTCTTTTATCTTGAAACACTTTGTTTCTTCATCAATTTTGAATAATATTTTGTGGGATATATCTGTTTTGGTTGGAAGTTGTCTTCTTCCAGGTCTGAATCACATCATACCAATCTTTCCTGGCATTCATCTCTTGGGTTTTATAGTCTGGAGTAATTTTTATTGTTTTTCCCATAAATTTCACCCATTCTTTTGTTCTTACTACTTTTAAGACTCTTTCCTTGGCCTCTATGTTGGTTATTTCGATTATTACATGGCGTTGGGAGGTTTTTCTTTGATCTTATCTTAATGGTGGTCTCATGAACATGTAAGTCCAAGTCTCTTTCCATGTTTGAAAAATTATATGAAATTATTTCTCTGAATAAATTATGAATGCTCTTGTTCTGTACTCCTATCCCTTCTTCAATGCCTTTTATTCATAAATTAGTACATTTCGTATTGTCCCACAGTTGTTGGATGTTTAGGTTTTGTTGCTGTAATGACTTCTGTATACTGTTGACTGTGCTTTCAGTTTTGAATGAGTGTTCTTCTAACAGTGATATTCTACTTTCCATTTCATCTACTCTTCCAGAATTTCTTTCTATTCCTGTCTTAATTTCATATATTTGTTCTTTCATTTCATTCCAGACCTCTTTCGGATTCATTCTTAGTGTTTCCATTTCCTCTTTTATTTCCTGTATGCATACTTTGAGGCCTTTTATCATACTGTAGATCAGGATTCAGAATTTTTCTTGCATTTCATGTAGGTCATTATTTATGATTTATGATTTTTTCTTCACTATTCCTAATTCTCATATTTTCAAGGTTCTCATCCTTGTTTTTCTGATATTTTCACATCTTTTGTAGTTGTTATGTCTAATCCAGTCAACTAAGACCTAAGATATTTTAAATGAAAATCTTTTGGCTACTCACAGTGAAATGTCACAGCGATGACACAGTTCCATACTAGGAAGATCAAACTCTTTGTGAAAGAAGCCTTTTTTAAAAATAATACAGAAGTTTGAGAATTACTTTTTCAGAAGTATATATTGCTTGAGACTGAAAAGACAATGATAGAGAAAAAGTTATTTGACCCTTGTCAGACTGATGAATTAAAACTAAAAAAAGATAAGAATTGACATGAGAAATATCATATTTGGAATTTTTTCAGTCATTTGGTTACAGGTGCTTATTGGCCTTCATATCACTCTACTTTCACAATTAATCTCAAGAAAAAAGTCATGTTACTATGCCAGGCAAACTTTTGATAGTAAAAGTAGTTCACCTATCTGATGTAAAATAATTTTTTAACATACTTTCTATTTCCTAAGCCCCTTGCTGTTTAGTCTCATTTCTAATAAAATGCTTATATACTGAATGTTTTATAATTTGAAGCACTTATATTTTAAATGATGGATTCATGGTGCACTAGGTGATTTATGAAGCTGAACCAATGTTACCTTGCCAATGTGATACTTAGGCTTCAAAATCATCTAGATTCATAATATTTTATTAGATATATGAAGGCATGTTTTCTTGTGAATTCCTAAAAGTGCTTTGCTAGACTCTTAATTGTAAATTTCTTTCACTCAGACATAGATTTCAATACACTCAAGTATAGGTTATAGTTTTGTTTCTAAGTCAGCATAAAATTCTTTGCTATAAAAATTTATCCAATAGCTGGGTATGGTGGTGTACACTTTTAATCCCCGCACTTGGGAGGGGGAGACAGGAGGATTGCGCAGGTTTGGAGTCACCCACGCTGGCTTAAGAGATCCTGTTTCCAAATTTAAAAAATATATAAAAATAGTTCTGGAAGTGTAACCTGGAGGTAGAAGAGTTTTAAGAAACTCCAGTACCACCAATATATATATTAAACCACCAATATAATAAACTATTGATGTCTGAGAGAAAATTTGATCAAGTAATTACAAAAATTAAGTGAATGGAGAAGGTTCTTTTAAAAATAATTTTGCATGTGTATGTATATGTTTACAAAATAATCTGTATGTATATAAATACATATATATGAAATAATCAAAAGTGTCTATAAATTTGACTTCTTCCTTTTCTACTGGTTGTACTATTTCATTATCTAATCACTCAAGTTTTGTTTTCTGTGTTGTTAACCTTGTCCTGAGATTAAAAATTTGACAGCATTAGTATTTAGATGTGAGTAGTATTATCACTTATATAATAGTCTTTGTTCTTCATTCTTATTTCTTTTTAATTTGTAATTTCTTCAAAGAATTTAGGTTTCAACTCTACTAATGCTTCATGAAAAGTAAGTTTGCCCTAGGCAGAAGTTTGACAAAAGTAGTGTTTTTATTAGGACTTTCACCCTTCACAAAAATGTAGTCAGAATCATTCAGTTAGATCATAAACCATTGGACTACATGACTATATAACACAGCTTTACATTATCACCTTGGAAACCCCATGTTCTTGGTGGGTGAAAGGCAAATAATGAAGACCAGAAGCCATTCTAAAAAAGAATTCATCTCCCTACATCTCTGGCCTGTGTTTGCTGACACTTGCCTCAGTGACCAGCTCTCCATAGCTAGCTTTCAAAGTGACCAGAATTCTACGCTGGGCTCCATTGCACCTGAGACTGGCATTCACTCCAGTGTTACTGCCTTCACTGGAGTGTTTATTCTCCATTAAGAGAGTACATGGTCCACTGGAAAAAAATAAAATGAAGCAATGTGAAGAACAAAGGCTTCATTTGAAATGAAGTTCTACAACTGAAGGACTTTGGAACTGATAGAACTGTTCTTCAGTCCCAGGTACAAATCCCAGTGGTGATATTAACCAAAATTGGAAAAGGAAACAATGAAATCAGCACTCACCTTGTCTCAGTCAAAACCCTAGTCATGGCTCTTCCAAATTGCAAGACAATGGGTAAAGTCTAGTAAGGTTTTTACTTTTACTGGTAACCCATGAATTTTGTTGATTTGTTGTTGTTTCATTCACTCAGTAAATAGTGAACTAACAATTATTATTTGAATTACTACTGTATTCTAGGTAATATTCTAGTAGTGAATGAAACAGAACAAATTCCTGTTTCCAGGCTTTGTTTTCTAACATAAAGATTGACTTACTTTCTCAGTATGGGGGGTTATGCGTTAATTTTATTTTTTATTTTATTTATTTATTTACTTATTTATTTATTATTTTTTGGTGGTACTCGGGGTTGAACCCAGGAGGTTTCTACCTCCAGGCTATACTACCAGCCCTATTTTATATTTTATTTGGAAACAGGGTCTCACTAGGTTGCTGAGAGCCTCACTAAGTAGCTAAGGCTGGTTCAAACCTGCGCGATCCTCCTGTCTCAGCCTCCCAAGCACTGGGATTACAAGTGCGTGCCACCACGCCCGGCTTAATTTTATTATTTTTTTAATTTGACTCCAACTGTCCTAAAACAATTAGTGAGTTCTTAATAATATTTATATTCATCATTCTTTTATATTGTTATAGTGCTAATATAAGATCAATTTTGTGTTTGATGCTTTAATATTTGAAACAATTTCTGGAGCAATGGACTTAAGTTTTCCCAGAAAAAAGAACAAATATCATTTGAAATTAACAAATGGGTAGAGTACATAGAGACATGTAATATAATTAAATGGAATGAAAGAAATAAAATTTTATCTTCCTTTTATTATAACAAAATTTTAGTTTCTGTGACCTTTTCTTCGTTTATCACTGAATGACAATTTCTAACACACAGCAGAGACTAGAAAATAATAATAATAATAATAATAATAATAATAATAATAATAATAATAACAACAACAACAACAACAATATACATCTGAGTGCAGTGAAACACACCTATAATCTCAATCTCAGTACTTGGGAAGCTGAGGTATAAGAAGACAGTGCATGCTAATTTAGCAAAATTTTGTTTCAAAATAAAAGAGTTAGGATGTAATTTAGAGGTAGAATACCTCTGGGTTCAATCCCCAGTAAAATACACACACACACACACACACACACACACACACACACATATACATATTGAGGCAGGAAGTGTAGCTTAGTGGTATTGTGCCATAGTTAGAATGCAAGGTACCCTAATATCCAAAACAACAACCACAAAAAATAGTGAAAAAAGGAATATAAAAGGGAAAAAGGGAAGAAGAGAAGGAAGAAAAAGAACATTTTAAATTAGTTTTTGAATACAGAAAATGATAACATATATTTTCTACAAAAATTATATTTCAGCCTATACCTTAGAATATGAATGAATTCCTTTTCATTGACAAATATGCCACAGTATAAATATGCTAATTTATTAAATCAAATATATGTCAATAGTATGCTGTAAAAACAGTGCCAGAACAATATATGAACATTCACTTTCAAATTATTACAATAAAAACTATTGGCCAAGTAAATTTAACCATCAAAATCAGACCCTACTCTGAAATATATAGAGATTAATTATCAAGAGATAAATACCCAGGCTGCCAAAATCTATTTTCTAGGTCTCATTCAGTAACAATGTTGAGATCATCTGGAAATTAAAGCTGTGTTATCTTGATTCTTATACAGAAAATATCAGGATACTTATGATTTCTGGAGATATTATAAAATAATTCCCAATATTAGAAGTGACCAATATTAACAAAATATTTATAATGTTGCCCCATTTTTTCATCTCTGTAATGGATCAGATGTGACAAAATGAAGAGGAGGCTTACAATTAGCTTGTCAGTGACAGGGGGAGAACGCCCCTTTTGCTTGGTAACCAGGCATGGACAAACTGCAAAATCATTAGCGTATCAGAAAGATGTGATACATGGAAAAACTGTCAGTGTGGTGATTGAGATAATTTTTTATTAACCAGACCAAAAAACAGCATATCTATAATTATAATTTTTGTTTGAAAAAAAATTAGGATACTGATGATTTGAGAAGATCCTTGCCTTTTTTGTTGCGGATGGATATTTTAATACAAAGATAAAGTGGTGTGCACATTATTATTTAAATAACAGAATATTTACATAGAGTACTTTTATTGTTTTCTGTTCATTTGAAAGCTCTGTGAGGTAAGTCAGGAAAGGAATTATTATTCTGAGATTTGTCAAAGTAATTGTCTAAAACCCATTGGCACAGAAATTCAAACATAAACTTTATTCCATCACAAATACAAGAAATCTCTGCATGCATCTAATGGATCAAAAGCTTAATAATAAAGTGTTGGTCAGACACACTCATACCTTCAAGTTCTTATTTTATTAGTAAAGATGATAAAAGTTCTATGAAACATTAAGAATTTGGGGATCTTCATGGGACTGCAGAATATTAAATATCTGAAACTTAAAATTTATCTAGGTCGAAGGATTACAAAAGTGCTCTGAAGTTTTTTAATATCTCTTTATCTCTGGTGTTCTGAAATTTCATTAGTTGTAGTAGTTCCATACAATCTGAAAACTTAGTGTGATTTAAGGATAGAAACTTTCGTTATCTAGGACAAATTATCTTCTAATAGTCTCTTTATTTTCTATTTTACTAACTTCAGATAGTCAAATATTATGCTTCTTCCAATGACTAACCTTCACTTTTTACTCTGTTATTCAGCCATTGGACTTCTGGTTCTACTTGTTCTATTTTAAAATAATACCTCAGCTACCTATTTGTGCCTTTCGCTTAATTTTAAAAATATTTCACACTATATACATTATTTTTTTCCTTCATTTTCTTTCTTTCTTTATTTTTTTGTTTCTTTCTTCCATTTTTTTATTACTGGGGATAGAACCCAGGTATATTCTGTCTCCAAGATAACACCCCCAGCCTGTTTATTATATTCTTTATTTTGAAACAGGGTATTATAGCTTACTAAAGCTAGCCTCAAACCGGGATCTTTCTGTTTCAGCCTCCCAAGTACTGAGATTTCTAAGGCTATAATTTATTCTCCACTAGATCCTTTTCAATAATTTGTTTTTTTATTACCTGAATAGAATATCTTCCCATTTCTATGGGATATTAATTATAATTTCCAATATCCTCTGTTCCCCATCATATGGTCTTCCTTTTTATTTTTGTTATTATAACTATAATATTTTATTTTTATTTTTGCTATTATAACTTGCATGAAGCTTTTCTTAAATGTATTATGATTCTATATTCCTTATTTATACTTAAATATAAAGAACTACAGAGCAATTTAGTTTCTTTATTTACATGAGTGATCCACTATCTAATATTGTGCTGAGGCATTCACCACAATAAGAAAATAAATAATCAATTCAAGGCATAAAAATTATAAAATATTTTAAAAGAATAAGTGAAGTTGTATCAGTTTGTCAATGCTATGATTCTAAGTAATAAATGATAAAAATTAACACAAGTAATTAAGAATATCCTGTAAATATCCTAGGGCAGGATATAAAATTAATAATTAGAGAATAATAGTTGTCATATATATATAAATATTAACCCAACACATGAGACAACCCAGTTTATAAAAACAACAAAACATATTAATTAGTCTGGGTAAACAATATATGAATGCTAAAAATTGTGAGAAAACTTAAAAACATAACCTAAAGATATCCATGTAACATATTTAAAGTCATGTTCATTTTAACTTAGAAATAAAATTTAACTCAAATAAATATTCTAAGTTTAGCCTAGTTTAGTGGCTCACACTTATACCCCAGTATTTGTGAGGCTGAGACAAGAGGATCTCAGGTTTGAGGCAAGTGCACAGTAACTTAATGTATTAAAACGTTTTAAAATAAATTAAAATAGAGCTGGAGGTATAACTCAGAGGTAGAACAATTCAATTTTACCATTCTACCTCTGAGTTCAATCTCTAGTCACACACACACACACACACACACACACACGCACACACACACACACACACACACGAGAAGTTTTATTTTTTATCAGACTACAAGGCAAATTTTTATTAAAATTGACATGGAAAAACTAAAATTTAAAATATACATGAAATATTAAAACAAAAAGCTATAATAAGGAATGAGCCTCCCAGACAGAAAAAAACTCATATCATAAAACTTTACTCATATAGCATGTGACTTACACATAGAAAGACAAAGGCAAGAGTGGAATTGAATAAAAAGTTCAGAAATAATCTCCAGCACATAAAGACATTTAGGAATTGATAAAAGTGGCATTTCAAATTACTGTAGCAAAGAGGAAGTTTTTTAAAATAAATAATGCCAAAACAATAGCTACCATTGGGGAGAAGTATGATAAGATCTATACCTTGTATCAAGCATAAGAATGGACCATAAGTGAAACAGAGATCTAAGTGTATAATAATAAGGTCACCATGCATGTGTGAAAGAAAACCAAGGGGAATTTTTGATGACAGAAATATAAGAAATTGTTTTCTAACTATGAAAACAATAACTCAAAATCCAGATACAGTGAATTAAAGAATTGATCAATTTGACAATTAAACTATTTCAAGGAGACTCTAAGGAAAACATCCACTGAAGGTTTTGATCCTACATTCACACTTCATGGAATTTATCTGTAAGATGAAAGTGAACATATACTTTCAACAATATGGATAGACACACACACTTGTTTATTTATTCTGGTATTGTTTATAATTGAAAATATTAGTGACTATTCATAGAAAAGTGGTTGAATGAACGAGTACATGAAAAATTGTAATACATTTGTATGAAAGTATAAGGTATATCTTTGTGAATCATATCAAGATAGATATAGTCTTAGGGAAAAATCAAAGAGCAAAACATTATATATAGATTTACTCTTCTGAAAGAAAAAATGCTAAGAAAATATATTTATCCAATAAATACATGAAAAATGTTCAAGTTCATTAGCAGTCAGGGAAATGCAAATCAAAACTACCCTGAGATTCTACCTAACTCCAGTTGAATAGTAATAATAACAATATAAATAATTACAAATACTATCAAGGATGTGAGGAAATAGAAACTCATACACTGTTGGTGAGATTGCAAATTAGTGTAACCACTATTGAGATCAATATGGAAATTTCTTAAATGACTAGGAATGGAAATGCCATACGACCTAGGTATAGCACTCCTTAGTATCATTCAAAAAGAATTAAAATTAGAGCACTATAGTGATACTTGCATACCTATGTTTATAGCAGCACAATTCACAATTCCAAATTATGGAACCAATCTAGGTGTTTATAAATAGATAAATAGGTAAAAGAGTATGTGGCATATACACAAAATCAAAAAGAAGAAAAAATTTTGTCAGCTGTAGGAAAATGAATGGAATTTGAGAACATTATGCTGAGTGATATCAGCCAGTCTCAGAAAATTCAGGGTCATATATTTTATTTTATATATAGGAAGCCAGGGAGAAAATAGGAAGGAAAGGGGACTTCAGATAGAAGAGAGACTAGTAGAAAAGTAGAAGGGGATTGGGGTTCAATATGAAGGTATCACTACCAATCTCACTAACATGTATAAAGAGGGAAAATGGGGAGCATTGTGGGACCCAGAGGGAAATACAACAAGGGGTATGTGCGTATATAAATTTATCACTTTGAATCTCATGATGTGGTATAGTTATGATGTACCAATAAAATTGTAAACATTATATATAGGGTATACAAGAGATGTATATATGTTTAAAATAATGTATAATTATACATAAACATACATTTTATACATGTATAAAACAATATATATAAGTATATATTTGCTCACTTGTGCAAAAAGAAATAAACAGAAAATAAGCAGAACTAGATAGGATAAACTAGAAATGAATTACAATGGGTTTGTATTGGAGAGGATCAGAAAATGGTTGCAAATGATGGAGAAATTAAAATGGGAGCAAATGGGTTCAAAAGAGTTATATTTAATATAAATTGTAAGGTGCAACTATCTGAATGCATTTTAAATCAGCCACTCTAACTGCTTATTAGCAGCGTTGAAGAAATCATTCTTCAGGAAAAGGTTTAAAAATTAGAAGCCAAAAGGAATATTTTGGATTATTGGTGGATTTTATATTATCCTTGATATTCAAGAGCTCTTTGTCCTCTAGGGACAGGGATGAGCAAGTGAAACTTTCAAGGTGAGAAGTCAGTTGCTTCACAGCTGGCCCTATATACTTATTTTAGATTCTCCAAGGGATTTAATTTATCGTATTTTCTTATATCTGCTTCTATAAATTGGTTCTATTGTAGCTCAACTTTCTAGATTTATTTCTAAAGTCTACAACTGTTTAATTAAATAAAAGACATTTTCATTAAAACATGTTTCTCCTCACCCAATCTCTGAAATAGTAACATCAGTGATAGTGACAGAGGCACAGATTTAAAAAGAAAAAAAAGAGAAAAGAATAAAATTGCTTCTGAGGGTCTAGTTCATGTAAAAGAGATAAAAATCCCTGAAAAAATAATATTGTGTTATTAAAGAATATTTCTAAGTAAAGATAGACCACTGGCAAAAAAAATATATAGGAATAATTTTGAACCAATTTTACTCCTTTTGAAATTTAAAAATCAAACCGTTAAAATTAACAGTTGCAGTGTTAACCGTGAATGCCTGTTAAAATGAAGCAGTTAATCACCAGGAACAGCATATTAAAACTGTTAATTTGTAGGTCTGAAACTTCCTTTTAATTAGAGCTGTAGGAAAAGTTTCCTGTTCAAAGCAAAACTGAGCTCTCATGGCCCTCTGTCAGGCTCATGAAATATCACAAAGAAAAGTCCTTTTGGAAAGGAGGGTCAGGGCGATGAGCGGAAATTTGAATGCTTGATTTGGGAGATTTAAGTTCCCCCTTCCTGTCCCACACTCTTAGCCTTTAAAAATAACCTGATATAGAAGAGCAATGCTTTTGATCTCTGGAAAGTGAACTTATAAAAGCCATCTTACTGGGTAAGTATTCTGCAGGGCCAGTGGGTTACAACGTGGATCACAAATATTAATAAAGAAAGCGAAGAAGAAGGCACTTACAGAAGCAAAGTCTAAAATTCTAAAAAGATAGAACGCTAAGACAGAGCTTCATTTGATAGTAATGCATTTGATGTCAATGGGATGTGGTCCCTGAGTCCAGCTGCTCATACCTGTCTTTCTGATTGCAGTATTACCCATGAGAGGTTTGTAAAGCATTGGTTCCTTGACCATTGCAGTAGAGATTCTGATCAGTGAATTTGAGGTGAGTTAGGAACATGTATGTTAGTGTGCATCCTGGGAGTTGCTTACAGGGATGGTTGAAACTGCTGTTGAGATGTGCTTCCTTGGCTGGGCGTGGTGGTGCACACTTGTAATCCCAGTGCTTGTAAGGCGGAGACAGGAGGATCGCGCAGGTTGGAAGCCAGCCGCGCTGGCATAAGAGACCGTGTTTCAAAAATATAAAATAGGAAATAGGTCTGGAAGTGTAGCCCGGAGGTAGAAGGGCTTCCAGAAACCCCAATAACACACACACACACACACACACACACACACACACACACACACACACAATGCCTACAAATACTTTTATCCTCTGGTTTTGGGGGGTAATCTCTGTATTTTAGAAGCTATGTCTATTCAGTTTTAAATCTACATTTTGCTATTATTTATTCAAACCATATGTTCTTTATGTTTTTAATCTCGTTTTTCTTACTTCTTTAGAATAAAATGAGCAATTTTATTTCATTTTACCTTCATTATTGTTTCCTCAGTTGTGTTTTTGTGTTTATTTTAAATTATTATCCTATATATTATACAAATTTAACTTATAGCATAATGAAAAATAATCTTATACTATGTCTTATATAATGCAATATTCTTATAACACATGGTTTCATTTCTGCTTTCTCGTTTTTATTGTGGTTATGCAGTTATTTATGAGTATGTTACAGATTTAATTACATTTAAGAAATTTAAGGTCATAACAAAATTATTTTTATGTAGCTATATATTTATATATTTACCATTTTCAGTCTTCAAAACCTGTGCTGTTTTTGTTTGTTTGTTTTTTGTTTGTTTGTTTGTGGTATTGGGGGTGGAACCCAGAGGCTTTCTACTTCTGGGCTATACTCCCAGACCTATTTTTTATATTTTACTTGGAAACAGGGTCTCACTAATTTGCTGAGAGCCTCACTAAGTAGCTGAGGCTGGCTTCAAGCATGTACAATCCTCCTGTCTCAGTCTCCCAAGCGCAGGGATTACAAGCATGCGCCACCATGCCTGGCTAAACCTGTGCTGTTTTAACACAAATTTCTGTAAGAGTTCATATTCCTCTGCCTAAAGAATTTTTTCAATGTTTATAATGGAAAATATCTGCTGTTTCTAAATTCTATGGAGTTTTACTTCATCACATTAGATTTTATTTTGCTTTCTCTTTTATCTTTTACAGATATATTTGTTAGGTATAGAATTCTGTCCTAATACTTTCTTCTTTTAGTGCTTTAATAATGTTACTCCAATGATTTCTAGTTTCCATTGTTTCTGAAGGGAAGTCTGATGCCATTTTCTCTTTTTTAACTTTTTACTTGTGCATTGTAGTCATTCATATTAATGAAGTACAAGATGGTGGAGGCATACATGCACATGTCGCCCAAATACCTCTTACTTCATTCTCTCCCCATTCTCTCTCCTCCCTCCTTCTCATGTTTGGCTTAGTGATTGATATGTTTGTTAATGTACATAATGAACATTAGATAATGCCCTCTTTTCTCCTCCCATTCCCTCAGTTAGGTAGCCATATTTGTTCATTTATAGTATCCCCTTCTTCTAGAGTTCCTTCTATGACCCATTTTCTCCCTAGCTTTCCCATATTAGGGAGAGCATCAGATTTTTTATTTGTTGTGTTCTCTATTCTAATCTATTTCCCTGTAAATGACATAATCCTGTTTTTCTTTATGGCTGAGAAAAATTTCATTGTGTACATATCCAATAATTTTGTAATCCATTTATCTGTTGATGGGCATCTAAGTCAGTTTCCTAGTTTGGCAATTGTGAATTGTGAAGATATGAACATAGATAAACAAGCATTAGTCTGGTAGTTTGATTTCCTTTCTTTTGGGTACATACCCTGAAGTGGTATTGCTGGATCATATGGTAAATTTATTCCCATTCTTCTGAGGATCATACATACAATTTTCCAAAGTAGTTGGACTAATTTGCAGTGCCACCAACAATGTATTAGAATTCCCACTTTTTAATATCCTCATCCAGGATTTGTTGTTGCTTGTGTTTTGAATGACTGCCATTCAAGTTGGACTTAGGTGAAATCTCAGGGTAGTTTTGATTAGCATCTCTCTGATTGCTAATGAAGTTGAGCATTTTTCATTCATTTATTGGCCATTTGAATTTCTTTCTTCATAAAGTATCTAATTAGTTCTTTTGCCCATTGTTTGATTGGGTTATTTGTTTTCATAGTGCTGAGTTTTGTGAGTTCTCTGTGTATTCCAAATATTAGTCCTCTATATGAGGAGTAGGTGTTAAAAATATTCTTCCATTCTGTTGGCTCTTGTTTGAGGTTCTTGATTGTTTCCTTTGATATATAGACGTTCTTCAGTTTCATGCAATCCCATATATTGATTCACCTTTTAGTTTCCTATGCCTTTGTGATCTTGTTGAGAAAGTTTTTACCTGTGCCTATGTGTTACAGTGTTGGACCTATGCCCTCTTCAAGGATCCTCAAAGTCTCTGGTCTAATTTTGAAGTCTTTGGTTCATCTTAATTGACTTTGGTACATGGTGAGGAAGTGGGATTAATTTCCATTTTTCTGCATATGGTTAACCAGTTTAGCCAACACCATTTTTTGAAAAGGTTATCTTTTTTTCCAGTGTATGTTTTTGGCCCCTTTGTCAACAATCAACTGGCTATAAGTGTGCGGATTTGTTTCTGAGTGTTCTGTTCTCTTCCATTGGTCTATGTAATCTGTTTTTGTACCAGTACCATCCTATTTTTAATACTATGGCTTTGTAGTATAGTTTAAAGTCTGGTATTGTGATTCCTCCTCCATGGTTTTTGTTGGTGAGAACTAATTTGGCCATTCTGAGTTTTTTGTTGTTCCGAATTAATTTAAAGACTGATTTTTCTATGTCTATAAGGAATGACTTTGGTAATTTAATGGGAATTGTGTTAATATGTAGATCACTTTTGGAAGTATGACCATTTTGATGATATTTATTCTGCCTATACATGAACATAGAAGGTCATTCCATCTTCTAAGGTCTTCTTCAATTTCTTTTTTCAATGTTTTAACATTTTCTTTGTATAGGTCTTTTGCCTCCTTGGTTAAGTTCATTCCTGAGTATTTTATTTTTTGTAGGATATCCTGAGTGGAAGTGTTTTCTTGAAATCTCTCTCAGTGGATTTATAGTTGTTGTACAGAAAAGCTTCTGATTTTTTAAGATTGATTTTGTATTCAGACACCATGCAAAATTTGTTGATCAGTTCTATAAGCCTTTTGGTTGAGATTGTTGAATCTTCTAAGTACAGTATCATGTCATCTGCAAAGAGTGAAAGTTGTAGGTTTTCTTTGCCTATTTGTACTTCTTTGGTTTTCTTTTCTTGACTTATTGCTCTAGCTAGAGTCTCAAGTACTATATTGAAAAGAAGTGGTTAGCCAGGCATGGTGGCACAAGCTTGTAATCCCCACACTTGGGAGGCTGAGACATAGCACAGGTTCGAAGTCAGCCTCAGCTACTAAGTGAGGCTCTAAGCAAATTAGTGAAACCCTGTTTCCAAATAAAATAGATAATAGTTCTGGGAGTACAGTCCAGAGTTAGAAAGCCTCTGGATTCCACCCCCAGTAACACCAAAAAAAAAAAAAAAGAAAAAAAGAACAAAAAAGAAAAGAAGTGGTTAGCTGGGTGTGGTGGTGCACTATTGTAATCCCAGCACTTGGGAGGCTGAGACAGGAGGACTGCAGGAGTTCAAAGCCAACCTCAGCTACTTAGTGAGGATCTTAGCATCTTAGTGAGACTCTGTTTTCAAATAAAGTATAAAATAGGTCTGGAAGAATATCCCAGAGGTAGAAAAGACCCTGGGTTCCACCCCCAATAATACACACACACACACACACACACACACACACACACGGAAGAAAAGATGTGGTAATAATGGACATCCTTGTCTTGTTCCTGTTTTTAGGGGGAATTCTTGCAATTTTTCCCCATTTAATATGATGCTGGCTGTGAGCTTACTGTAGATTTATTTTATGATGTTGAGGTATGTTCTTTTTATTCCAATTCTCTGTAGTGCTTTTAGCATAAATGGATGTTGGATTTTGTCAAATGCTTTTTGAGTATCTATTGAAATGATTATGTGATTTTTGTCTTTTGTTCTGTTAATGTGATGAATGACATGGATTGATTTTTGTATGTTGAACCAGCCTTGCATCCCTAGGATGAACCCTACTTGGTCATGGTGTATGATTTTCTTGATGTGGTTTGGAATGTGTTTTGCTAGTATTTTGTTTCCCAGTTTTGCATCCAAGTGAATCAATGATATAGTCCTGTAGTTTTTCTTTCTTGAGCTGTCTTTATTTGGGTTTTGGTATTAACATGATGTTGGCTTCATAGAATGTATTTGGGAGAGTCTCATTTCTTTCTATTAATAAAATAGATTGAGGAATATCAGGATTACCTCTTCTATAAAGGTTTTATAAAATTCACTTGGGGAGTTATAGGGTCCTGGGCTTTTCTTTGGTGGTAGGCTCTTTATTGCTGTTCAATCTCTTTGATTGCTATTGGTTGGTTTAAATTTTTATATCTTCTTGACTTAGTGTAGGAAGGTTGTATTTATCTAGAAAGTTGTCAATTTTTTACAGATTTTCCATTTTGTTGGAGTATAGTTTTTCAAAGTAGTTTCTGATAAATTTCAAGAATGATTTATTTCCAGAACTAGAAAATAACCAGAAACAGTATTCTTGTATTATTATTAGTAGTAGTATTTTGGGGGGTGGTACTGGGGTTCCTGGAAACCCTTCTATCTCTGGACTACACTCCCAGACCTATTTTATATTTTTATTTGGAAACAGAGTCTCTTAAGCCAGCGCGGCTGGCTTCGAACCTATGTGATCCTCCTGTCTCCACCTCCCAAGAGCCAAAATTACAAGCGTGCGCCACCATGCCTGGCCAGAAACAGTATTCTAAAAAGAAAAAATATCCTATTTCTAAAGAGAAGGTAAAAGGTAAAAGGCATGTCTTATAAACCATGTCTCAAAGGGATCTATGCATGGTACTCACTGATCTAATTCAAATTTCTTATGAATAGAGGGAAACTTAATTTCTCCAGGAAAATTATCTATGCTAGTATTTATTCTGCTTCTACTTGATAATCTCATTTAGTTTATTTAAAACTTAATTTGATGTTGTATTAATGTATTAAGCTCCTTTTTTCCAGGTATATAAAGTTTACTTTTAATACTCACAATGAAGCCAATATTATTAATAACCTAATTAAGATTTAATTTAAAGCCAGGTATGGCAGCACACAACTGTAATTCCAGTATTTGAGATCACAAGTTCAAGGCTAGCTTCAGCAACTTATAAAAACCAAATATATATGTTTCCTCCAGATTCCTTTCATTCAAATAATGTTATGCTATATATAGTATTACTTGCTACATATATTATATAGCATATATAGCATTATTTTTATTTTATTTTGCAGAATCAAGGTATAATATAAGAAATATGCTCAAGGAATTGACTGAAAATATGAAAATATCTGTATGGCTTCAAGAAAAAATTCTATGCATCCTAAAATTGTGATAAAACAAAATATTTTTATAGCTTTATTTATCAAAATAGCTTTATTTGAACAGGAGTGATATGAAAAGAATCCCACCAAGTACCAAGTGCTATATACATGTATGTTTGTATTACATGGAACTTCACTATTATGTATAATGCACCCCCAAAAATACAAAAATAAAAAGGGTTGAGGTAGAATACTTAGAAGTAGAATACTCCTGAGTTCAATCACTAGTACCAAAAAAGCTTTTAGATTATATACTTTGCCAAATATTAAACAAATAGTGTTTGTACCAGTATTTGAGACAAGGTCTATCTTTACTTAAATTACTTGTTTTCCCTTAAATGATTATAAAATGCTTAGTCTCGATAGATTAGAAGGCTCAAACAGAAAGGAAGGAAAAATGCATTAATCTAGTATAAAACTTTAAGGTAAACTGAGATTTCTTTGTTATGTAATATTTTACTCTCATGCAATACAAAACTCAAAAACTCTACTTTTTAGAAACTGGCACCACGAATAACAGAGGGATATTCTTGAGAGTAATTTATATCTATTTTTAGGCATGCTAAGATCGATTTCATCTGGCATGTAGAAAAGAGGGTCCAGTGAAGAATGAAATGAGGGAGGCACTTTGAAGTTAAGGAGTATATTTAAAAGCATATGAGAATAAAATAAAATTCTACAGATTTGATGATATCATCAGTACCAAAGACTTTTCTTCTTCTTTTTTTTTTTAAGAGAAAAACACATGGTTTCTTTAGTTTTTAAAGACTTTCTTGTTCTCACTTGGGGCAGGGGCATCTCAATAAAACTTCAATTATGGACCATGATTGAAACCTACAATGAGTGGCTATAACAGTGACTCCTCCTCTTGCATATATAAGATTTACCCAGTGTTCTTTTATTTATTTATATTGAACATGCCTGAATTTCATAAATATCATATCTATCATGATCAAAATTAATGTAACATAATATTTTATTAAACATCAAATTATTAGCAGCAAATCTGTGTTTGTTCTGGTTAGCATTCTCCACAGTTATAATCTAAAAGATTGACCACAAAATGTAGGAGAAGGAAGATTCATTTTCTTATGCTTTGGGGTGCAGTCCATGTGAGGCTGGGGATTGTGGCTCTCAGGGCCTGGTGGAAGAAAGCATAAAAAAAGGAGAGCACATGGGCTGTGCTCCTCGTATCCTGGAAGCCAGAAGCAAGAGAGAGCAGGGGGAAGAGGAAATAATCTATAATCCTCAAGGTCTCATCCTCAGGGACCTACCCCCTCCAGAAAGACTCACCCTCTCCATAAACATCCTACCAGTCCAGGCCACCAACCAGATAATTCTATTAAAATGGATTTATCCACCGCTGAAATTACAACCCTCATGACTCACTTACATCAACCCTAAACATTAAAACATGGGCTCTTTCAGGAACATACTATATTGAACTATAATAGGATTGCTTGTATTTTATTCCATTTGGATTCTCCATTATGTATGAATGGTAACAACAAAAAATGTATCATGAAGCAAAATAGTCTATTCTTTGTTAGCAGATCATAGGAATTTGTGCAGATTTAAAAGGTTTATTTTCTAGGCAATTGAGAGTTAATCAGATCAATAATTTTCAAGTATATTCATTCTGTATCTAAAAATTTCTTTAAAAAATTTCTGAAATAAAAGATCATTTTTCTTATTCTTGACCCTAGATATAAGCGGCCCATTTTTCTTCATTTGTAAAATGAAATCATTTTAGGTTTGAATACTTGCAGAAAGTGATGTATGACCAAAAATCTTGACTAAGAACTAAAAGTTTGATCTAATGTAGAGGGTTCTTTTTATAATACTTTGCCACTGACTTTGCCACCTGATTCTATGCCTCATTAGCCCAGTAAATAAATATTTAAAAGAATTGGTCAAAATTTAGTATCTTAGAATAGCAGTAATTCTTTTCTTTTATTATTATACCTTTATTAAATTCAAACTGTACTCTATGGTAAAGTGGAAAATATATTTTTTGTTTCTCTATAAATAAGCACCATGTTCTTTTCCCCTGAGAAAAATTAATTCAAAATTATTTTTCCTATAAGCTATAATGATATGCTAATATGCAATGAAATGAGCAGAATGAACCATTAAAGTTATTATCTTTTTTTATTTGTTCACCAAGTATTGGCTAGGAAGAGAATGAGGTCCAGAAATCTGCATAGAAATGCCATTGAATGTTTGGCTATATACAAGTTTGTGCATGCAGAGTGTAAAAAATCCAACAGTGTTGGATAAGAATAACTTATGAGGAAAGAACAATTAATGAGGTTTCAACATGAAAAACAATTCCCACAGCAAACACAGAGCTGGCAATCATTTATGCTGTTAGAAGCCAGAGTAGAGAAACTTCACTTTCTCTATAGAAAATTAACCAGAAACTTCAGAAGGCCACAAAAAGAAGTGGGTATGAATTAGCTCCAAGAATAAGGCTGACTTTGATCTCTCCCAAAACGATCATAAAAGGAGATAAAGAAGAATCACAGAAATCTGCAAGTTATATAACTGTCTCCAAAAAAAGGTTCAGCATACTAAAAAATATACAACAAAATTGTACAATCAATAAGATGATGTTCACAATGTCTAGTTTCCAATTAGAAATTACTATACATAACCTGAAGCATAAATACATTGCCAATAATTAGAAGAAAATGAATAACGAAAAATGGAAAGATAATAGAATTATCAGCTAAGGATATTACTGTAGGCCTAGTAAATATACTTTATATGTTCAATTATTTGAAAGGTAACATGAACATGAGGACAGAATTAAATATACTAAACAAATGGGACACTACAGATGAAAACTAATATATGAAATGAAAAGCAGACTTATATTTAAAATAAAACAAAAACAATGTGCATTAGTATTTGAAGAAAAAATAACTGAAAATATACAAAACTTATTTTTATTTTATTTTCTTTTATTTTTTATTTTTGGTGGTACTGGGGTTCCTGGAAGCCCTTCTACCTCCGGGCTACACTCCCAGACCTATTTTTACATTTTTATTTGGAAACAGGGTCTCATAAGCCAGCGCGCGTGGCTGGCTTCGAACCTGCGAGATCCTCCTGTCTCTGCCTCCCAAGCGCGGGGATTACAACCGTGTGCCACCACACCTGGCCACAAAACTTATTTTTAAAAGCAAAAGTCTAAAATATGAGTGAAATCCAAGCAGAAAAAAAATGAAAATTCCATCAAGATATGCGGTAATTAAATGTATGAAAAACACTGACATAGCTTATAAGACATGCCTTTTACCTTTTATCTTCTCTTTAGGAATGGGATATTTTTTCTTTTTAGAGTACTGTTTCTGGGCGGGCATGGTGGCGAATGCTTGTAATCCAGGCATTTGGGAGGCGGAGACAGGAGGATTGCTTAGGTTCGAAGCCAGCCGCTCTGGCTTAAGAGACTCTGTTTCCAAATAAAAATATAAAATAGGTCTGGGAGTGTAGTCCAGAGATAGAAGGGTTTCCAGGAACCCCAGTACCACCAAAAACAAACAAACAAACAAACAAACAAACAAACAAACAAACCCCAAAAACAAGAATACTGTTTCTAGCCATTTTCTAGTTCTGGAAATAAATCATTCTTGAGATTTTCTCTGGAATACAACCCTCTAACATGGCTTTTTTCCAAACAGTACCTTCACATCCCTATATAAACCTCTTATGTTACAAGAAGAAGGGGAGAAGGAGGAGGAGGAGGAGGAGGAGGAGGAGGAGGAGGAGGAGGAGGAGGAGGAGGAGGAGGAGTATTTCTGTGGCTTTGTCCTATATTTCTCCCTAAAGCAATTGAGCATAATCAGTTTTTCCTCCTTTGATGGACTGACAAGCTTCTCCAAGGTACAGTATCTTCTATAATGAGAAGGCATATTTATGCTGTCTCTATATATTTTGAATAAAATATGACCTATATAAGGGTAGATGCTTCATTCCTTCTTACCACAAAATACTTCACATGGATAGGACAACAGAAAAGCAATCGTTTTCTTATGAAATACTACTGCATATTTTAGGCAGGAACATCTTGTCCTTAGTACATTTTTTCTTTACTGTGTTCTTATCTCCTAGAGTCTATACTTTTCAAGAGATTTCCCCCCATTTTTGTGTTATTACCCAAATGGGCACCTCTGTCACAATTCTAAATATTTTATGTTTCATCACAATTTATTTTGTGGTACTGGTGATTGAACTCAGGAGCATTATACCTCCAAGCTATACCCCCAGCCCTATTTAATTTATTTTTTTATTTTGAAACAGGGTCTCACTAAGTTGCAGAGGCCTCACAAGGTTTGTTGAGGCTGGCCACAAACCTGCAATCCTCCTGTCTCAGCTTCCCAAGTGCCGGGATTACAAACATGCACCACCATTTCTGGATATTTTATCACAATCAGATTTTAAGACACATTGGATTTGCTCCTAAAACCAAACAGACATTTTCATATTTTTAGTCATTTGCTTTAGTATGTTTCTTGCAATATACCTCATTCCCACAAAGTGAAATAGCAATCATTAAAGTGGACCATGTGTATATTTTAGTTTTGAGCATATTTAAGCAGGAAAAGACACCAAATAGAATTTCATAGAATGAGAAAAATATTTATTCACTATAATTTGCCACATGATGAGAGTGATGAATAATTTATAATATTAAAACTAAGAGGAAAAAATGGTATTTTAAGAGCTCATCCCAGATTTTTCTCAGGGAGAAAATTTGTCTGTTTTTGGACACACTTTAATGTGCTGATTTAGTATGAATATCTAAGATATCCAGAAAGGACTAAGATGAGACAAAATGAAGTAGTTAGAATACTGATAAACTCCTCATAATAAACAAATATGATAAATATGATGTTGGCTGGGTAGTTCTGGCTTGGATGACCTGGGATGACCTATGTGAAGGAATGACCTGTGTGAAGTTTTTGAGAAAAGAAAATGGCAAAGAAAGATTAAAAACATTAATTAGCAATATTGGTAATTTTAATATGTTGCATGCCTAGCAATGTGATTTTTTAAATGTGGTGTTATTTCTGTCAAACCATCAGGAAACAGTTACTGCATTACAAGTCTTATGCTATTACTCCTTCATAGACAGAAAAAATTAGGACCAAACAGGCTGAAGAAATGTAAAAATTCAGGATAAGAACAGGCTCAAAGGAATTGTGAGGATATAAAACATAACTATACAGGAATTTGCAGCACAAAGGTACCTTGAAAAAAAAAAACATCCTGCCCCTCTACAAAAATTAATTTGTTTACAGAGAGTAGAAGAAATATTAAATTCTTCCCTTAAGGAGTCATATTTAATCAAAATTTCCAAAGATAGATGTTCTTGGTTATAATATTAGCAATGAAGAATACAGCTATGGCTTTAATGCTTATGTTCTTTCTCAATTTCAAGATTTGGAAGCTAAGTTTCTAATGCAATAGCACTGAAAATTGGGGCCTAATGAAAGGTATTTAGGTCATGGAGTTTCTGCCCTCATAATTATGTTAATGCTTCCAGAAAAGGTGGGTTTCATGTATTCTGCTTATTTGCAATGTGAAGAAATGTGTTCCTTTCTTCTGAAGGATACAATACTGAGACCATCATCTTGGAAGGAATTCTGGGCCCTGAATAGACAACAAACCTGTGTGAGACTTGATTTTGGACTTTCCAGCTTCCAGAACTGTGAGAAGTAAATTTCTCTTTTTCAAAAATTAGCCTATCTTGGTATAACAGTATTTTGTTATAACAGCACAAAATGAACTAAAATAAATACCTTAGTCTGATAGTTTTAAGATTTAACTTATCCTTACTCACTATATTTATTAAAGTCTCCTGTTAACTTATTCAAGGTATATAATTAAAATAATTGTAATAAAAGTGTTATTATAGCATATAAGACATACTTTAATAAGAAAGACCTTAAAGAAAAAGTTAAAATTTTAGGAGTTAGATGAAAATGCAATCACATTTATATGACATAGCTGTCTTTGGTATGAAGAAGCATATGATATAGTTATTTTGGTAATAATAGTACTCATAATCTTTACTCATAATCTTTACGCATAATATACCTCATTTTATGTATACTAGCATTATTAAAGGACTCTGTTTTAACCATCTTTCAAATCTCATACTTTCAGTTTAAAATTTTTATTTAAAATTTTTAAAGCGTAAATTTTTTTAAATTAAATACAAAGTGTTGTATTTTTTAATTTTTTTAACAATTTTTTATTGAACATAAATAGTATACATTTACACTATATTTGGTGCCCTCTCCCCCTGCCCCATTTTCCCTTCCCCCCTCCCACCAATGGTTGTCCAGGTTAACCATGTCTTATTCATAATTTTACACATGTTCAGGTGTAGCCCCTCATTAATCAAGATCGGCCTTCCTCCTCTCCTATCTTACCATTCAAACTTAGCTAGTATTTCCCCTTCAATATCTGGAGTCCCACTGGTATACTTTGTGTTTCCTAGTTTGGGCATATTAGAGGAAACATATGTATCTTCTCCTTCTGTGCTTGGTTGATCTCACTTAACATAATGTTCTCCAGGGCTTTCCATCCTCTTACAAATGATATAATTTTGTTCTTCTTTATGGCTGAATAGAATTCCATTGTGTGTATTTCCCACAGTTTTGCTATCCATTTATCTGTTGATGGTGATCTGGGTTGGTTCCATATTTTGGCTATTACAAACTGTGCTGCTATGAACATAGGTATGCTTATGTTGCTGTAGTTCTCTGAATTCAACCCCTTTGGAAAGATACCCAGGAGTGGTAGAGCTGGATCATATGGTGGATCTATTCCCACCTTTCTTAGGAATCTCCACAGAGATCTCCATAGTGGTTGAACTAGTTTGCATTCCCACCAACAGTGTAAAAGAGTTCCTCTTTCCCCAAATCCTCGCCAGCATTTGTTGTTGTTTGATTTCTTTATGCTTGCTACCCTGACGGGTTAGATGGAATCTCAGTGTAGTTTTGATTTGCATCTCCCTGATGGCCAGTAATGAAGAACATCTTTTCATGTATCTATTGGCCCTTTGTATCTCTTCTTTTGTGAAGTGTCTATTTAGTTCATTTGCCCATTTCTTGATTGGGTTGTTTGTTTTGGTAGTGTAGAGTCTTTTGAGCTCTTTGTATACTCTGGATATTAGCCCCCTATCAGAATGGTGGCTGGTAAAGAGCCTTTCCCATTCTGTAGGCTTCCTCTTTAGGTTATTGATAGTTTCCTTTGATGAGAAGAAACTTTTTAGTGTGATGTTATCCCACTTGTTTATTCTTGCTTTAATTTCCTGAGCTTTGGAGGTTTTGTTGAGAAAGTTACTGCCTGTGCCAATATGTTGTAGTGTTGAACCTATGCTCTCCTCTACTAACTTCACAATCTCAGGTCTAATTTCTAATTTTTTGATCCTTCTTGAGTTGATTCCTGTGTCTGGTGAGATATAGAGGTTTAGATTCATCTTTTTACAAATGGTTAGCCAGTTCTCCCAGCACCACTTGTTAAAAAGGCTGTCTTTTCTCCAGCGTATGTGTTTGGCCCCTTTGTCAAAGATTAATTGACTAAAGATGTGTGGGTTTGTTTCTGTATCTTCTATTCTAATCCACTGGTCAGTATATCTGTTTTTGTGCCAGTACCATGCTGTTTTTACTACTATTGCTCTATAGTATAGTTTGAAGTCTGGGATTGTAATGCCTCCTGCGTGTTTCTTGTTATTGAGAATTGCTTTGGCTATTCTAGGTCTTTTCTTTCTCCATATGAAATTCATGATTGATTTTTCTAGGTCTCTGAAGAATGTCACTGGTATTTTAATGGGAATTGCATTGAACCTATAGATCAGTTTTGGCAGAATGGCCATTTTGATGATATTTATTCTGCCTATCCATGAGCACGGGAGATCTTTCCATCTTCCAAGGTCTTCTTCAATTTCTTTCTTTAATGTTTTATAGTTTTTGTTGTAGAGGTCTTTTACATCTTGGGTTAGGTTTATTCCTAGGTATTTTATTGGTTTTGAGGTTATAGTGAATGGAATTGTTGTTTTTGTTTCTTTCATTGTGGATTCGTTGTTGGCATAAAGAAAGGCCACTGATTTCTTTAGGTTGATTTTGTAACCTGCGACTTTGCTGAATTTGTCGATCATCTCAGAAGTCTTTTGGTTGAGTTCTTTGGGTCTTCCAGATAAAGGATCATGTCATCTGCGAATAAGGATAATTTTAATTCCTCTCTTCCTATGTGAATTCCTTTGATTTCCTTCTCTTGTCTGATTGCTGCAGCAAGAGTCTCAAGAACTCTTGAGTTCTTTTGGGGATTAATGTGATACTGGCCTCATAGAAAGAATTTGGAAGAGTTCCATCTCTTTCAATTTCCCGGAACATGTTATGAAGTATTGGTATTAGTTGTTCACTGAAGGTTTTGTAGAATTCAGCTGGGAACCCATCTGGGCCTGGGTTTTTCTTTGGTGGAAGAATTTTTATTGCCGTTTCTATTTCTTTGGTTGTTATTGGTTGGTTTAGGCTTGCTATGTCCTCTTGGTTGCATGTAGGAAGGTTAACTGTGCTTAGAAATCTATCAATTTCTTCCAGGTTTTCAAGTCTATTGGAGTATAAATTTTTAAAGTAGTTTCTGATAATATTTTGAATTTCTTCACTATCTGTGGTGATATGTCCTTTTTCATTTCTAATTTTGATAATTTGAGTTGATTCTCTTTTTCTTTTGGTTAGGTTGGCCAGGGGTTTATCAATTCTATTAATCTTTTCAAAGAACCAACTTTTTGTTTTATTGATTCTTTGAATTTTTTTTTGTTCTCTATTTCATTTATTTCTGCTCTAATTTTGATGATTTCTTGTCTTCTGCTGGCTTTGGGAATAGACTGTTGCAGAATTTCTAGATCCTTGAGTTGTGTCATTAGGTTCTTTACTTGGTGGTTCTCCGTCCTTTTTATGTGGGTACTCAATGCAATAAACTTTCCTCTTAGTACTGCCTTCATGGTGTCCCATAGGTTTTAGTAGGTTGTGTCTCTGTTTTCATTTGTTTCCATAAATTTCTTTATTTCTTCCCTAATTTCTGCTCTTACCCGTTCATCATTCAATAGTGTATCATTCATTCTCCATGAATTTGAATACTTTCTTTCGAGTTTCCTGTTGTTGACTTCTACTTTTATTCTGTTGTGGTCTGAAAAGATGCATGGAATTATATTACATTTTTTGAATTTGCTGGTATTGTCTTTGTGTCCCAGGATGTGATCTATTTTGGAGAAGGTTTCATGGGCTGCTGAGAAGAAAGTGTATTCTGTAGTTCCTGGTTGAAATACTCTGAAAATGTCTATTAGGTCCATTTGGTTTATGGTTTCCTTTAGTTCTAAAGAGTCTTTACTCATCTTTTGCCTTGAAGATCGATCCAGTGGTGTGAGAGGCGTATTAAAGTCTCCCAGAATTATTGTATTTGGGTCTACTTGGGATCTTATGTCCAGAAGGGTTTGTTTTACAAATGTGGTTGCACCCATATTTGGGGCATAAATATTTACTATCATTATATCTTCTTGGTGTATTATTCCTTTTAATAAAAGGAAGTGCCCTGATTTGTCTCTTTCGATGTGTTTTAGTTTAAAGTCTGTTTTGTTGGATATCAGGGTTGCTACCCCTGCTCTTTTTTGGTCACTGGTGGCATGGTATATCTTTTTCCATCCTTTCACATTCAGCCTGTGAATGTCTTTGGCTGTGAGGTGAGTTTCTTGCAGACAGCATATATTTGGATTATGTTTCCTAATCCACATTGCCAGTCTATGTCTTTTGATTGGTGAGTTAAGTCCTTTGACATTAAGAGATATTATTGGAATATGATTTTTGTTTTCTGCCATTTTGTGTTCTGTCTACTCTTGGGTGGTGTGATCTTTCTTCTTTACTTAAATGGCCCACTTATTAACTTCCTCTCTTCTCTGATTCTGAAGTCTGCTTCTTTTTTTTTCCTTATGGTTTATTTCTTTAAGAATTTTCTCTAGTGTTGGCTTTGAATTCATGAATTTTTTGAGATTCTGTTTATCCTGAAAGACTTTGGTTTCCCTATTGATCTTTAATAGTAGTTTTGCTGGATATATGAGCCTTGGTTGGAAGTTATTTTCTTCCAGGGTCTGAATCACATCGTAACAGTCTCTCCTAGCATTCCTGACCTGGTTGTATAGTCTGGGGTGATTCTTATTGTTTTGCCTCTATATGTCACCCGTCCTTTTGTTCTCACTGCTTTTAAGATTCCTTCCTTGGCCTCTATGTTGGTCAATTTGGTTATTATGTGGCGTGGAGTGGTTTTTCTTTGGTCCTGTCTCAGTGGAGTTCTGTATGCCTCCTGGACTTGAAGATTCAAGTCTCTTTCCATATTTGGAAAATTCTCTGAGATTATTTCCTTGAAGATATTACAGATGCCCTTGGTATGTACCTCTATCCCTTCCTCAATGCCTATTATCTGTAAATTAGGGCACTTCATATTATCCCATAATTGCTGGATGTTTAGGTTTTGTTGCTGTAAAGATTTCTGTATATCGCTGACTGTGTTTTCGGTTTGGGATGTACTGTCTTCTAATGTTGATATTCTGTTTTCCATTTCATCTAATCTTCCAGAATTTCTTTCTATTGCTGTCTTCATTTCACTTATTGCCTCTTTCATTTCATTCCAGACCTCTTTCTGATTCTTTTTTAGTGTTTCTAATTCACCTTTAACCTCCTCTATACTTGTTTTAAATCCTTTCATCATATTGAACATCAAGATTCTGAACTCCCCTTCTTGCATTTCTAGTAGGTCAGTATTCGTGATTTCTGCTGTCTCTTCATAATTCCTGGTTCTCATATTTATAGCGATCTCTGTCCTGTTTTTCTGATTTCTAGCCATCGTTCGTGAGTATTGTGCTTAGTCAAATCTTAATATTAGGAGTTAACAGGTATTGGCTAGTCAGCAGAACCTTTCCAGTGTTGAGGGCGGGTGATGTGTGAGGAGTTGGGGTGATTGGTAAAGGAGTCGGATTAGGTAGAGGATATGTTTAGGTTGAGAAAGACTTTAAGTATGATAAGGTAATATCTTGCTAGGAATGAGAGAGAGTTAACTACTAGGACTCTTGTCGTTAGTAGAGTAATTATGGATATAAGAAATACTTTGAGTATTAAACCAGGAGGTATATTATGGGGAAAAGTTTTGGGGGAGAAAAGTAAGTAGGTTAGTGTGGGAAGGTTTGTAAATAGGGGTGATGGAAGGAGCAGACAGACATAAAAAAAAGAATCCACACAAGATACCAAGACTATTATGTAATCCAAGAAAAAGGAAGGAAAACCAATCAAAGGAGGAGAATGAAAAAAAGGAAGGAAAGAGGAAGAAAGAGGAAAAAAGAACAAGAATAAAATAAAAGGGACTATCAGCTGTGTGAAATAAAAAAATAAGGCAAACTATCATATATATATATATATATATATATATATATATATATATATATATATATATAACAACAAGTTAAAGTAAAAGAAGTGTGGGTTAAAAGAAAAAAAAAACAGCAATAACCATACCAAAACAAAAGCACTGTAAAAGCAAAATAAAACAAAACATCCACATTAAAAGTAAAACAAACAATCCTCCTTATTTACGCATATGGGGTCAGGTCCATATAATATGTGCGTATCTGATTGCTTTGGTAGCTTTCAGAATACCATCCAATATCTCTTAGTTTTCTTTGTACTCTTTTTTTATCTTCTTAGGTCACTCTGGGTGTTTGGACACCTTTCTCTCCTTTATCTGCTTTAGGTTTATGTGTCCAGATGTCTGGTTTCACTGTTATTTGATTCTGTACAATTCACAGGTTCTGGGAAATTCTAACCTGTGGTCAGCACCTCTGCACTCACCACCCTAGACTCGAGACTGTGCTTCCCTACAGCAGGGGTGGAGAATGACCAAAGTATAATTGGAACCTCCCCCTGAGGTCCTGTGCAGATATTGTGGCCCGATGGATTTTCCTGTGTCTCTGGAAATTCCAGATGGGCTAGCCGGTGTGGTCCCAAGATGTACCCTGGGCAAATGGATGCTGGTTCCTGGATGCCCACACTTACTGCCAGAGCTCTGCCTATTCCGAGAGTGCAGGCTGGGTGCGCTGCTAATACTGGACCCAAGTGTGAGTGGATGCAGCTGTCTATTGCTGCTGATATGCTCTTCCAAGGTGTACTGAGCTGTGTTTTCGCTTAGAACTAAGCATCTGGCTACCAGGAGGGTGGGAACACCCAGCGGTGGGCCAGGGGTGCAGGGTAGGTGCTCAAGGATCCAGTGCTCAGTGTCCAGAAATGGTCTCTGCCTCCCACGGGACTTAGAAGCTGGGGGTGCCCCAAGGAGATTTCCAGGTCACACAGGGCTTTCGCAGCCTGGAAGGCAGTCTTTGGCAAGGTGGCAGGGGCTAGACACACAAGCAGGCTCCCATTTAGGGGTTTCAGTGGCACAGGCACTGACTACTAGCAGGGACCGTGGCGCAGACAAGGTGCGCGAGGAGATTGCTCGGTTCTGAGGCTTGAGCCCATGCTGGGGGGTTGGGGCTGCGCACATGCTAGGACCCCCACTTCCCTGGGCGCCCTCAGGTACCTGACTTGGTTCAGGATTCCGTGGGAGTCTCTATGCAGTTGTGATCCAGTCGCTGGTGAGCACACAGAATTCTGATGTGGGTGCTGCTCGCTGCTTAAGATGAGGTCCTAAGTCCGTTTCCAGTCCCGGATTATCTTGCCGCGGTAATATCGGGCAGGCAGGTCCGCGGGCAGCTGCAAGAGCAGCCCGCCGATCAGAACGCAGCGTTCCGATTGTATCTGCAGCAGGTCCCGTGTCTGATCTTTGTTCTTCTTCTTCAAGTTCAGGGTTCCGCCGAGGTACCTGGATCTGTTTTGGTTCCTGGTATGTATTTATTTTGTTGATTAAGACACTGCTTTCTTAGTATTTGAACTTTATTTGCTTCAGCTACTGAGAAGTGCTGTGTCCCTCAGTCGCCATTTTGAAAAAAAAAAAAAGCTTAAAATTTTTATTTTTAAGTTTTAAATTCAAATACCTAAAGTTCAATCATCTCTCCTTGGTTTAAACAAGGTTTCATATCTTCCCTATCTTTAAATTATTTTACTGTCCATTCATCTGCTAAACATGGCCTCACCCTTTCTATCCTTCTCACTGCTGCCTCTTTGCATTTTTATAGAAGGTAGTTATGAGGCTTCCCTTTATTCTCTTCTCTATCACTGTATCTCTTAGATTCTAGCACCTGAAGACACTTTTCCTACAATTCATTGGCTTCATAATCTTGCAAAATTACAAACCCAATTATATAAGTTTACCTTTCATTATGTGATTAACAAGACTCTAAAACTAGACCTGTTAGCCTTTTAATTTTACATATAATATTTCTCTAAATTCCCCTTAAACACTAAACTTCAAAAATTTCCATCTTTTGAAGTATAATATATTCATTTTTCCATGTTACAACATCCTAATACTCTTTTCTCCTACTCAGTGAATTACTGATTATCCTTAAACAGAGTTAAATTGTCAGTACTCTTCTAAGAAAACTATAAATTTCACTAGCAACTTAGAACTAGCTACTACTGTTTATTTACTTGGAATTTATTAGAATCTTCATATATCCCAAATGAAAAATTGACTTTCTTAGATGTAGGCACGTTTTCTACCAACCATACCATATTGAAGAATAATTGACCAAGCAGGAGAATTTCATGGTATGTCACAGGCCTGAACCTTACTCCAATAAGACATCTGAACACTTATGTCAGATAGGTAGTGCCTTTTGTGTCTATGAACAAAAGTTATTAATTCAGCAATGTAGGGAGAAAGTTAATGACTTCACTCTGGAAACACACATTTATAAGAAGGTATTATAAACAGCTTTGATCATTCAGCACTGCAGGCTGAACATAGGCCTGAAGAAGCTTGAGGTTGCATAGTAGATGGTGTTGGGGAATACTTTCATTTGACTAAGAATTTACCTTCAACAGGCTTATAGAAATAGCAGAAAACATCCAATGTGAGGAAGAGTCAGGGAATGAAAAGAAATCTTATTCACCTCCCCAAGTGAATAATGCTCTATCAGGATAATCATAAACTAGTTGGATAATACATACCTGCAGAAAGACCAATTATACATTATAACAGAGACTTGGTCCACCTACAGGCATAGTATAAACATAAGTCAGAAATTAAGGGGATATTTCCTTCAAAAGATGGTGAAAACAAACAAACAGAAAATATATTTTTCTATACAGGTGAGAATCAGAGAGAATAATGCTTTTCTGGGTTTTATAAGGACTCACACTTTTAGCAAATGAGGAGGAGGTAAGGGAGAGACCATAGTTCTGCAGAAGATTACAACAACAAGACAGAATCAAACTATATCCTTGGGCAGGTGGAAAAAGAGAGGCATAGAGGACAGATGTGCTCTTATACTCTAGCACTTGACTGCAGGGTACCTAATCAGGGTCTGCTAAGGGACGCCATCATCAATTAGGGTCTTTGGTAAGTCATGTATTATTATTTTGGAACATAACATGATTTATAACCATATTAATGAAATTTGTTTGATATGGATATTAATGTTTGTTTGGTCTCATGAGATATAGCTATCTTTTATCTTTCTTCTTTTTCCTTTTCTTTCCTTTTTTTTTTTTTTTTTTTTTTTTTTTTTGCGGGTCTGGGGATAGAACCCAGAGGCATTTGACCTCCAAGCTACACCCCCTGCCCAATTTTTTATTCTTTATTTTGAAACAGGGTCTCACTGAGTTACGGAGGGCCTTACTATGTAGCTGAGGCTGTTTGCGAACCGCGATCCTCTAGTCTCAGCCTCCCAAATGCTGGGATTTCAAGCTTGTGCCACCACGCTGGGCTGAGATACAGCTATCTTGATAAAGGTCCAACACTGAAAACCTCAGCCATAAAGTAGGATAGTCATTTGTCCTCTTCTGGCTGTCACTAATGGATCTACGTGTCTGAGGGCAATCTTTAGTGGTAAAGTTTATGGCTAAGATTTATCATATGAGTGGAAGATAAGAGATTGAAAGTCAGTGTGGAAAATTTTATTTTTTCTTTGTTACATAAAGGAAGAGCTGTATGCTTCAAAAGCTAAGTTTTATCTACAAGTCAAAAGATTTATGTACTGTCATTGTTTATTTCTTCTTTGTTCCTTTAAGCCATTAACAAAATCTTTTTCATTTTTAATACATCAGTTTTTTTTCAGTCATGCTGTAGTTGATAAAAGTGTTTGTGTACATACATTCTTTGACAAAGGTTTATAAGGGCAGTTGCATTATAACAATCTGATAGAGTTTATAAGTATGTAGAATTAAAAGATTTGCGTGTGAGGCAGGTATGGTGGTGCACACTTGTAATCTCAGCATTTGGGAGGCTGATACAGGAGAACCGCGGTTCGAAGACAGCTTCAGCTCCTACTTAGTGAGGCCTTTTACAACTCATTGAAACCCTGTTTCAAAATATAAAGAATAAAAAGTAGGGCTGGATGTGTAGCTTGGAGGTAGAATGCCCCTGGGTTCTATCCCTAGTATCAAAAAAAGAGAGAGAGAGAGTTGAATGTGGTACAGAAGCGCATATCAGTACTTGGAAGGCTGAGACAGAGGATGGTAGGTTTGAGGCCAGAGACCAGAAACTTAGCAAAACCTTGTTTCAAAACTAAAACTAAAATAGGGATGGGGAGTGTATTTCAAGAGTTATAACACCACTGGGTTTAATCTCCTGTGCCACAAAAATAACAAGAAATAATAGTTAAGATATACTTCTCATAATAAATTATTCTATAATAGAATAGATATATTGGATATATATCATATGTATATATTAGATATATTGAGAGTTTAAGCCTCTGTCCTACATGTTAACAGATTCACTATTTTTATAAATTATTCCAATGTACAGAAGGTATAATAATGATATAAATCTGACACAAATCAAGAAAAAGTCAAAATTTCACTGGTTATAAAGTCAATATATAAGCTGATTTTCCCAGGTTGAAACAATGGGCTGCCCAAGTGCTTAAAAATATGACACTAAAAATGAATATTAAATATCACATTTAGTTTAAAAAATCAAACAAGTAAAATGTTTCAAAAATCTATTAGTTTTTTTGTGAATACATTTGAAGTTTTGAAGCATGTTTTATTGTTTAGAGGTATTGAGATGTTTTATTTGGGGCTTTATGTTTTATACTTTCCTGGTGCATTATAGTAAAGTTATCATTTAAGGGCCAGTTTCTATTTTTATTTGCTTTATGTTTAAAACAGGTTTTGTGATGAATACTTCTTGAAATTGTAGTAAATTTAATGTAAAAAATATCTTAAGATTTAACAACTTCTTTTCCTCTGCTTGATTTATCAGTGTCTGGTGAAATAGTAATTTGCTTTCAATTTTTATTTTACTTATTGTTTGACTATGCTATTATATACATGAAACTTCAAAACAAAGCCAGGCATGGTGGCGCATGCCTGTAATCCCAAGCATTCAGGAGGCTGAGACTTGAGGATCACAGTTCATAGACAACCTCGGCTACTTAGTGAGGCCCTCTGTAACTTAGTGAAACCCTGTTTCAAAAAATACAAAAAGATTAAAAATAGGGATGGGGGGGGTGTGGCTCAGAGGTAGTATGCCCCTAGGTTCCATCCCCAATACCACAAATAATAGAATAAAAAAAAATAGTATGCCGCTCGTGGTGGCACACTCTTGTAATCCCCACACTTGGGAGGCAGAGACAGGAGGATATCACAGGTTTGAAGCCAGCCTCGTTGGCCTAAGAGACCCTGTTTCCAAATAAAAATATAAAAATGGGTCTGGGAGTGTAGCCGGAGATAAAAGGGTTTCCAGGAACCCCAGTACCATCAAAACAAACAAACAAAAAAACAACACCAAAAAAAACAGTAGGGCAGGGGTTGTAGCTTGGAGGTCGAAACCTCTGGGTTCTATCCCCAGACCCACACACACACACACACAAAAAAAAAAAAAAAGAAAAAAAAACCACTTCAAAACATTCTAGGTAAATTTTTTTTGTTCTTTTTTAATGTGTGTGTGTGGTACTAAATAAAGATTGAACCCAGGAGCATTCTACCTCCAAGCTATATTCCCAAGCCCTTTTTCATTTTTGAAATAGGGTCTCAGTAGGGTGCTAAAGCTAGTCTCAAATATGTGAGTCTCCTGTCTCAGCCTCCCAAATTTTGAGAATACAGGTATTCCAAAAATTTTATTTTCATTACTACGCTGTATATCTATTTATCTGTGTGAGTGGTAAAATGTAGTTGTTTATTTATATTTATGATAATTTTTGTTTCAATTTTAATTATTTTCTATTATTGTACTGATATAATAGAATTCTGCTCATTGTTCAACATATCTCTTGATGATGATGATGATGATGATGATAATTATTATCCTTTTTTTAGATTTTACACATCTTTTATCCCAAAAAAGTACTCACAATATCATATGCAGGTACTAACTTCCTGATGGGCATGAGGAAAGAAGCTGACACAGACTTTCTTGGACCCAGGGTAAAACATGCTTCTCATCTGGGCACTACTGGATGCACTGAATGCCCCCACCAGGGAATCGAAACCAGCAAATTCTCTACCTGAAATCTAGTACATCATGACTACTTCCGTATTAGAAACGGTTTAATGCAGTTTTATGGTAATGTGTCTTTTAAAAGCAGGCAACAGCTACTTTATTCTTTTCCAACAATGCATTTGTGCTTTAGAAGGCTTATATAACACATTTACGTTTATCGTGAAGATACAGTTTAACCTCGGCTATTTTTATTTTGACTTCTATGCTTACCCTTACCTTGTCTTTGTTCTTTTTTGCTCCTCTGCTTCTATTAAATGAACATCATTTTCTACAGTCTTTTTTTTTATTTGTTTGTTGGTTTGTAAATTATCATACTCAGAATATAATAATTATATCCTATAATTATTATATATTTATTATATATATTTATTATATACAATTATATATAATGTATATATAAATATATATGTATTATATATAATTATTATATATATTATATATATAACTATATAACTATATAACTCTATATATATTTATATAGAGAGTTATATATATAGTTATATATATAGTGGTACTGGGGATGGAATCCAGGGGCATCTACCTCTGAGCTACACCTTCAGCCCTATTTTTTATTCTTTATTTTGAAACAGGGTCTCACTGTGTTGCGAAAGATCCTCAAACTGCAATCCTCCTTTCTCAGTCTTCCAAATGCTGGAATTACAAACATGTGCCACCATGTCCAGCTCAGCATATAAGAATTCTATATATTTGTAATATAAGTTTAATACAAATGCATGTTATATTTACCTAACAATATTTTTATTCAATTTTTCCCTTATAGCAGTATACCTTATCATTTCTTAACTACCCATTGCAACTACCATTCCAGCCACATATCATCATATTTTAGAGCTCTTATTTACTTTTTTAAATTTAGAAAGTAATTATTAAATTTTTAATTGAATTATTGACATAACTTGTCAAACTTTGCTTGCTGCTTTTTATTGGACCTTTTAAATATTCTCTTGATTTACTGAATTCACTTACAAATTTATCAAGTAAAGCTTCTAAAAGTTATTTGAGTAATGTATGGTGCTAAACTCACTTTGTTACAATACTTTGAAAATTGTTGTTTTATCTCACATTCAAATAATAATTGAGTATAAAACAAGATAAGCAAGATTCACTTTTCAGGGGCTGTATCTCACAAAAAATACAAACTATTTGGAACCCAGGGTAAGTTCAATGTAATAGTTAACTGTCATTATTAGTTGAAAGAACAATATTGTCTCCAGAAAATATAACTTTCAATAATATCCATTTTAACATGAATATGCATTTTTGCCTTTCCAGTAGATTTTAAGATTATCTCTGTTCATTTAATTTTTTGAGAATTTACTTTTTATTAAAAAATGAGTTCAATTTTTTAAAATAGTGATTCAATACATGAAATAAATTTTTAATCTGGAAATTCATATCTCTCTTCTCCCTTCAAGTCTGAAAAACTATTTCTTTAAAGATATTCTGTCATCATTTTTGTGATTCATTATTTCCAAACCTCTAAGATTAATTCTGATGATTCTTGATCTATTTTTCATATCTTATAAATATTATTTTGTTTTAAAAACTTTCCATGCTGAATGGAAAAGCTGTAATCACTAGGTCATTTCCAAATGACAAGACACACACGTATAATATAAATAATCATCTCAATAATTAGAATCATCAATATTTTAGTAGGCTCAAAGGAAATAAATAATCTAGTGGGAAGGTACTAATTTTGTCATTCTATAGAAGACCACCCTTTACACACAAACACACATGCGCGCGCGCGCACACACACACACACACACACACACACACACACAGTGTCACCTCTTTTCTAAGAAATCTGAAATTTAGAACTGCTTGCTTAATCACAAAACAATCAACAAAAATAACATTTACAGAGAGCTTACCATGTGCCAAGAAATATTTAAAGTGTTTGAATTCATTAAGCATTTAATACAAAACTGGAAGTAGATCTCACAATACCCCTTTAAAGATTAAAATTCAAGACAGAATAGTTAAGTACCTCCCAAATGTTATATGGCCAATGAATGAAAATGCTGATATATGAGCATGTGTAAGCTGCAGTCTGGATTCTTTACTATATTCTGCCGCATCTCCTCAATTGTGGTGGACTAGTGTACACATACAAAGGCAACCACAACTCCCTTAAAACTTACATGATTCCTTTGACTGATAGAAGCCCTGTGACTTCTTTCATGCCAGTAGAATGTCTGGTGTCTAGTGAGGGCTGGTTTGCAGGTGGTATTCTTTTATATCCTCGCATGGTAAAAAGCCCAGGGAGAGACTGAGCCGTGATGTCTCTTAGAAGTCACTAATACCATTTGTTAGGGTTTCAATTTTATGATCTACTTACCTACCAAAGCCCCACCCCTAACACCATCATTTTAGGGCTAGGATTTCAATATATAAATTGGGTGGGAGGCACAAACGTTCAGTTTATAACAGCAACATATCAGGAAGTTTTATACAATGTCTGTCTAGGAACTTACTGGCTTGGTCATAAAACTGTAACTGAATTCTGCCAACAATATTATTAGCTTGGAACAGAATACTGAGCTTCAGTGGAGGCCACAGTCCATGAGACCCTGAGCTATGAATCAAGTGAAGCTGCCCACAGACTGCTGATGTAAAAAAATGATAAAATACTGAAAATATACTGTGGGATTTTTCTTGTTGTTTGATTTTTGCAGAACTGGGGGTTGAACCCAAGAGCATTCTAACTCTGAGCTATACCCCCAGCTTTTTTTTTTATTATTTGTTTTGAAATAGGGTCTCACAAAGTTTTAGAGAGCCTCATTAAGTAGCTGAGGCTGGAGGAAAACCTGCGATCCTCCTGTCTCAGCCTACCAAGTACTGGTATTACATGTGTGTGCCATCATGCTGGGCTGAAAATATGCTCTTTCAAGCTATTGTTTGTTATACATTTTATGCAGTAATGGAAAAGTAATATATAACAATGTAGATTAAAATTTTATTTATGTTATGGTGACTTTTTTTCTAGTGCTAAAATTACCTCCCATGGGTTTCATGTCTGTTTAGGCTATTATTACTTTTTGAGTGTTGTTGCTGTTGTTATATCTTTATAATAGCAATTTTAAAAACAACAAAGCATTAGGAAGCACTATAACAGAACTCAAAAAATGCCAAGTCATTATTCTTTTCTACATGGCCAGTATGTTGTTCAGTACAAAAACTCTTCCTAGAAAAGCACTTAAAAAGCAAAATGGGAACACTTTTATGGCATGAAAACTTTTCAATGTAGGTTTATTTTTACTTAAAATTACATTGGAGGGGGAAAAAAGTGTACGTTGCAAATTAGGTCTATGACAGTGTTAGACTACATAAAAGTCCTTTATGAATGAAAATGCCCACAGAGAACTAAAACTTAATTTTACGCAGAAAGGGTCATCTCCTGGCATCAGCAAACTGATGGCATGTGTGAGACATTTCTTAGAGTGGTTGTGGGGGTATGAATATATCACTTCTTTAGTTAATAATGCTGCAGCAGGGAACATATTCAAATTCCTTGGCTCTTAAAGATAGTGCCCCTTAATGAGTATAATCATAGCCCATAAGATATTGCCTCAACTCAGAAATGTGTATGCAACACACAACTCTGAGCTCTTAACAGCTATAAAGAACCCTTACAAACTACAATTGGTCACCTCCTCTCCAGCATTCACAGATACTTATAAAGTAGTGCTGGGGTTAGGTGCATGAATATATGCATATATTATCGCTATTATCCTTGGTGTATATATATATATATATATACAAATATATATATATTTATGTATATATATATACACAAATATATATACACAATAATATATAATATATATTATAATAAATATATATATACAAATATATATATATTTGTGTTACAATTACATTTGTTAACCTCAACCCAAAGAGTAATAGTTCGAAAACGAATCCCCTTATAGAATGTATGGATAAGTATACACAAATAATTGCAATGTTTAATTAAACTAAACTGTCATCAACAGACATCATCTTTCAACAACCATGTATCGGGAGCTTCATCTGTTAGAAATTAACTGTAAGATTGGCTTGACTTTTAAAGGCAGTATGTGAGCTTCTCATTAGCCTTATTATCATTTTTGAATCATAAATATGTAAATGATGAGTTTCACACGGGAGATTTAATTCTGCACTCTTATTTCTGATTAGCTGGAAATACACTCTGGCTCTGTCAGATAATTGGTAACACTGCACACCAATAAGGCATTTCCCACGCTTCATCAGAAGCAGTTGAAATTAAAGAAGGCAGGGCTGTAACATTTTTGACAGTTTTGTAACACCAACTTGTTAAAGTTTTAACGCAGCCATTAATATAGTCCATGAATTATTAATACAATTTTTATGTCAAGGTTCTTTTTTAAAGTTGAGATCTAAGGCTAAAGTAAAATGCTCTGGGAAAAAGAATGCTTTTATTTTTTCACTAATATTTTCAAAAATTTTATACTAAGCAATAAACACCAATGTAATTTGAGTCCAAGTTTAAAAAAAAAACACATTTTGACCACATACTGAGAACAAGTATTACCTAGTTCATAATGCCACAATATTTGTAAACTTTTAGATGCTTGACAGTGAGTGAACTCCTTTAATGTATAATGTTTTATGTTGAATATGTACAGCTTAGTTTCATAGTTAATAGAAATTGAACATAAGGAGAGCCCTATATTGATTTCTGTCAAGTGCTTTACCATTCTAGAAATGAGGGGAGTTTAGATTACTTTGGCCTGGAGAAATCTAAGCAGTTTTCATTCCAAAGTGCTTCATTATCCCCTGACAGTTAATGCCTATACACTAAACAAGATAAGAAACTTCTATGGATAAAACTATTGATCTGCGCCCTGTCTTCTATGCTAGTACATAATATAGGAATGCATTGAGAATCTGCTTAATTAATAACCAAATAATTATTATTTAAATAAAAAGAACATTTCTAAGTGTACTAGTCATAATAGCTAATGGAAAATTTCTGATAGTTTCTCTTTATGTTAACTTCAAAAATATTTTTTCTTTCTACTATGCATAGTAGCACATACCTTTAATCTCAGTACTTGGAAGGATGAGACAGGAGGACCACAAGTTCAGGTGAGCCTTAGCAACTTAGCAAGACCCTTATCAACTTAACAAAATTTTGTTTCAAAATAAAAAGTAATATTGGACTAGGGGTACAGCTCAGAGGTAGGATCTGGTTCAATCCTATTACCAAATACATATACATATACTTATATGCTTATATATAAAGTACATAGTATATATGCATATATTTACATATACAATTCATTATGTTTCACATATATAATATACATGTAAACATATATATATGTTTACATATTTGCTTTCTTAATAAGGCCATACATAAACCTACTAAACAAATCAGTAAGAAGGGCTGTGATATTTGATTGGCTATTTTATTATTTCTCTTTCTAAAATTATGTTAATATCAATATATTCAGAGATTTGTAATATAAGGTCACAAGAACTTTCAAAACAATTGTTAATATCTATGGGATGAACCTTTTATACCTTCACTTTATAATGAGGAAAATCAAGGTGAAGACAGATTGTGTAACGATTTTAGTAAGTAAACCCTAAGGACCTCCTAAATGCCCTTCTTCAGCAGGAAGGTCATTGTGTCACTGCTGAGGTTGTACTCATTCAATCTTCTTCCTGCTAGCTTCCTTCCTTGATTTGTCAGAGTTGATCACTACACAGCATTTTTTTTTTTTTTTTGGTGGCACTGGGGTTCCTGGAAACCCATCTACCTCTGGGTTACACTCCCAGACACCTATTTTTATAAATATATTTTTATTTGGAAACAGGGTCTCTTAAGCCAGCGAGCCTGGCTTCGAACCTGCCCGACCCTCCTGTCTCCACCTCCCAAGCGCGGGGATTACAAGCATGCACCACCACGCCTGGTTACACAGCATATCTTTAAAGTAAAACCAAAGTTCCATATCAAGTCCCAAACAAAGAGTATTTTAGCTGGGCATAGTGTTGAATACCTGTAAAATAAGTTTTTGGGAGACTGAGACAAGAGGATTGCAGATTTGAGAATAATCTCAGCAACATAGTGAGACTCTCAGCAACCTAGCAAGATACTCTGTTTTAAAAAACAAAAAATAAAGAAGGGCTTGGGGTGTAGCTCAAATGTAGAATGTCCCTGGATTCAATCCCCAGTACCACAAAAGAATAAAGGAAAAAAAAAGAGTATTTTAGTGCTAACTAAAACACTAATATTATAAAGTCAACACATATTTTCCAAGGGTGATATTCTTTCAACAAAACTCATGATATTTATTTTTAGGAAGAGGACATGTTTAGGGTTGAATGAATGACATTTGCGGTATGAGTAAAAATCACACATCCATTTTTCACATATTGCATTCTAGCCTCTCTCAAAGTCTGATTCATTTACAGCTGATTTCTCAGCATAAGTAAATTTTCTTTAAAAAAGAGAAGTGAGCTATTAGATGGAAAACAAGATTTGGTGTGAAATTTAATTCCAATTTTCAGCACACACAGTTGAACAGAGTGCATTGTCCTTAATCGATCTTGCGCTCATGTGCATCCTCACGTTTGTTTGATTCCACAGCAAGTAATAAAAGAAAACAAAAATAGCAGAAAATGTGCTGAGTGTTATAAAATTGAGAGATACCTAAATATGTAGAATGCCCATCCAAGATATTTAAGTCAATTAGAAGGACTATATAGAAGGCAAAATATCCAGACCAAGTAATAAAATTTAAACTGAGCTACATGGAAGCTGACTGTTAGATGTGAAGCGATCATTATATGACTATAATAATATGATGCTGATATTCTAGCTAATTAGAAATGATCGCTCACTGCTGATCTGAGAACTGAGCTCAGGTGCACTTATCTTCACACATGAACCAGTCATACAACATAGAGTAAAATGAGAAATGAGCCATCAATTCCCAACTTAATTATCAGTCATTGTGAGCTGAACAGTAAGGCAGCAAAACACTACAATTAAGCATATGGACTGTGGGCCCAAATAGACTTAAGTTCAAATTCTAGCTTCACCATACCTGGGCACAATAGCTTTGATTCTCAGAATCCTCATTAATAAAATAGAAAGATACAGTTGATCTCATATGTTGTTAATAGGATTAAATGAGATAATGTAAAGCTATTTACAGATAAAGCATTCTTCTGAATATCATTAGACATTTTAAATTTTTCATGATTATCAAAGAAATATTTAAAAAATTCAAACGCAAAAACCTATCTCATATATGCATGTGTGTAAGGATAAACACACACACACACACACACACACACACACACACACACACATATATATATATATATATATATATATATATATACAGATAGCATATGTATGTATCCACACATGTATGTTGAAATTATCTTAAAATCTTACTCTTCAAAAAAGAAATATTGACAGTTTTGTGTATAATCTTCCAGATTTATTTTTTCACACTGACTAGTATAGGCAATTTCTTTTTAGAACACATTGATCTGAAAGCTAGAAAACTAAAAAATTATCAGTGTTGGGGATTGCAGGATCCAAAATTAACACCACTCTTATCATAAAGACTGACTCAATTGAGTAAATAAGCCAAAAGGAAAAATCAGAACCTAATATGTCACCTTCATTGGTATTAAACCAAGATTTCCATCTTGCTTTGCCAGAGACAATAACTTAGGGTTGGTCAATTAGCATTTTTATACTATCTGGTACCCCCTTTATTTCTCAAAAGTTTCCTAGTGTGGGCAATGGTATATATTATCATAATAGCCAAAGTTTATATTGAAGAGTGTCACATAGCCATGGCAAAAATTTTGACCTTCTAATTAGAAGTCCCATCATTAAACAGGTCTACCCAGTGACAGGCAGAACTGGAATACCACAGGCTTCACTATACTCACCTTGCCTAACAAGCAAATAAGCAGCAAGAAGAAACAGAGCCAAGTGTTCCTCACTATTCTCCCAGAAAGCCTCTGTGTGAGGCATGCCTCATATTTCTCCCTAAGCCACCAACCTGGTAACTCACTCACTATCTCTAGGCAGAAAGAAGAACCAGGTCAGGGGCAAGAGCCTGAAAACATTTTAATGCTGGATGGAAATTAATATAGAAACACAAGATCAAAGAAAGTAAGGTCCACCCTCCTGAACAAAGAGTCTGACTTTTAGGTCACTCAATAAAAGCCTGAAGGAGCCTAAGCACTGGATTCTACTTCATTATACAATTTAACCTAAGTTTTTTTTTATTATATTAGCATGTTAAAAATGAAAAACAGCCAGGCGTGGTGGCGCATGCTTGTAATCCCCGTGCTTGGGAGATGGAGACAGGAGGATCACACAGGTTCGGAGCCAGCCACACTGTTTTAAGAGACCATGTTTCCAAATTTTATAAAAAAGTATAAAATAGATCTGAGAGTGTAACCCGGAGGTAGAAGGGTTTCCAGAAACCCCAGTACCACCAAAACAACAACAACAAAAATCTCACAAAAACATCTTTTTAATATATCCAATTGGTCTTTTTCAATATAGATAAATTTAGACTGATGGAAAGAAAAGATAAATGGTAAGCATGTGGACTTTCTTTACTTCAAGACTTGAGGATTTTTTTCTTAGAATCCTTTCTTTATTGGCAATATGGAGAACTTATTGGAGCCTAAGAAGACCCCAGAAAAATAAAAATCTGGTTAAGGTAGCACGTACGGGTTCAAATACCTAAGAGCTGTTGATCCAGATGTTGATTAATGATTAGGTGTGGTTATATGCTGGTCATGTATTACTCAAGAGCCTAATTATTGGGCATAAAAAGTTGAAAGCACTAGAGATCTGTTGGCATCCCTAAACTGAGATAGTCCACACCCAAATAATCTTGAATCTTGTGACTATGCACATCTCAAGTACAAAGTAGATGCGACATTCAGGAGTCACACCAAAGAGTATGTGAATCTCACTTCCACTGCTTGCTCATGTTTTGCATTAGTTGTCTATCATTCTGTCACAAAATTTAATGATTTAACTCACCATTTAGCTGCTATCTGGATGGAGCCAGAGAAAAACATGTATTGACTCTAAATGGCATCAGCTTGGATAGTTCAGCTGAGGCTGAAGGATTGACATGAACACAGCTGATGATGATATGCTCTGGAAGCTCAGCTAGGGCTATTTTTTTGGTACCTGGATTTACCATACGGACCTGTCCCTGTGGCTACTTAGCAGTTGGATACCAAAACAAAAGCAGCTAAGTTGTTAATGCTTTTATAATGCTTGAACTCAAACTCCTGGAATATCACTATGCAGTTAAGAGGTCCAACACACATTTTAGGAGAAGAAAAATAAGTTCCACTTCTTGATTGGAGAAATGGTGAACCAACCTACTGAGAAGAGTTTATTCCACTTGGGTGGAAGAGAATCTTTGGCCTCTGGGTACATAAAGTTAATTGTGTTGTATGCTTCGCAACTTTTATTTCTGCATTTTATTTATTTTATTTTATTTTATTTTTTTGGCGGTACTGCGGGTGGAACCCACAGGCTTTCTACCTCCAGGCTATGCTCCTATTTTATATTTTATTTGGAAACAGGGTCTCACTAAGTAGCTGAGGCTGGCTTTGAACCTGTGCAATCCTCCTATCTCAGCCTCCCAAGCGCAGGGATTACAAGAAATGCCCAGCTATTTCTACATTTTATTTAACCATAATAATAGCATTAGATCTATCCTTACAATAACTTTAATACACTATTATTGATTATAGGTACAAAGTTGTACAGTATATGTCTAGAGCTAACTATATTGCTTGACTGAAATTGAATGCTCATTGATCAGTAACTTCCCCTTTCCTTCTTTCCAGAGCTTTTGGGTACTACCATTCTATTCTTTAGTTCTATGAGTTTAGTTACTGGAAATATATCACAAAAGTCATTTTTGTTTTTTTGCTGTTCAGAAGCTTACACAAATATAAATTTGCTTTATGAGTTTGGCTTCGAATCCAAAACAAAACCATGAATGGCTGACTGAATGAAGCTGGTGTTGCAATAGATAGGTTTGCTTTTAATACATTCAAGTCATTGTGCATATGTTGTTATGTTTTTAAAGACTTAGTATTATATTTTGACCTTATTTTGAGAAACACAATGCTTGAATGTTATATAATGTTACTTTAGTTGAACAATTATAATTTCATGATTATTATTGCTGCTACTTATTTTTGTGCTTTTATTTAAATTAATGTTACTTAAATTAAGGTTATAATGCTACTAAATGTTGATGCATGCTTGGCTTATATTTCAAGCTAAATATTTAGAAATATAATGGCAAGATTAAATATGTTTAAGGTTTATAAAGAAGTTTGTCAAAATGTTTTGTAGAAAGGTTTATCATTTTTTCTAACCAATCTTTAATTTATAATTTAAAAATTTATGTCAATACTTGAAAATGCATCTTATTTTGGTTTGTCTTTTTCCTGCTACTTTGAATAGTACATTTCTTGCTAAGCATATTTATTCTTTCAAGTATCTTTTGCTTCTTTTAAAATATAAGGCTATAGCTTTTTTTATTTTACTCTAGAAGATACCTAATTTTTCAAAGTTGTTAGCATAAACAACACAAGATTGGGTTTAAATATGAGTATCTTGGGTATCGTGCCCCACTTCCTTAGGCTATGCTTCCTCTCCCTTGCTCTATGGGAGCTATGCTTTTGTTCTCCTGCAAGATTCAACTGTCCTCCACCTAGACTGTCTTTCTGGACTTCCCTGGGCAAGAGATGAAACTTTCTCTGTGTCCCCATCATATTTCATCCATACTATTACAGATTTAAAAAAAAAACACTATAATTGATTTCTGTCTCCTATTGGACTAAAATAAATTGAATTTTTATTAAATTCAACAAAATTTGGGTGCCTATGGTATGGCAAACAGTATGCTGAATACTTAGGATGCAAAGGCAATAAGATTTGGTGTTTCATAATAGACAAAATAGATACCACATATTTTTCTTATATCTTCTACACAGTTGATTCTTGACTTACAAGGATGTGACTTATAATTTATTTACTTTATGTGGGTGTTAAAGCAGTGTGCACTTAATAGAAAGTGCACTTTTTTGAGTTTTGACTTTCTTAGTTTAGCTATCACAATGCTCTCACACAATTCTGAGAGTCAGAAGCTAGCAATAGCTCCCAATCAGCCATATGATTCTAAGAGAAAACAACAAAATTTCCACTGTATAGCTTCTAGACTATTACATTCAATAGGTTAAGTCATACTAAATGCATTTTCAACTTATGATGTCTTTATCAGGATGTATCCCATCTTAAGCCAAGACACATCCAAAACTTCCTTGAAAATGAAAAAGCAATTGTAAAAATATCATGCAATATTAAGTTAATGAATTACCATGAACAAGGAACATGATCTCAAATTATTTTCAGAAGATGCCTGAAAGAAGGCCCCTTTCCAAAAGAATTAATAAATGAGAAATGCAGTGAGTGGATGGCTAAGCTCAGAGAATTGTTAAATGTTTCCTTCAGTGGGTATTTTTGTTTCCTCAAGCATAACTATTAGGCATCACAAACAATACTAAAAAAAGATTTTCTTTCATCTTTCATTATTTTCATTTAAAAATCACAAAGCATCAGTGGACCTTTCTTTCTCTCTTTCTGTTTGGATGCTTCTTTTCCCTGCTGCTTCTCATCCTAAGGATACAAATGAGAAGTTTCTATAAATGACTTTGTCAATTTTATTTAGAAATCCAAAGTTTCAGCTGACACCAAGTCAGGCAACTGCAAATTTTCTTGAACTTCACCCTTATCTGTATACCTTAAGGGAAATTTTCTAGCACAATGAAGAGAAAGTAGCAACAGAGAATTGTTTTCTAAAGTATGAAATGATTTGCCTTACTACCAATGTCACCCATGTAATGACAACGTTTTCAAAATAGATATTCAAGCCTTTTCATTTTGTTTTTGTTAAATCGATTCTCAGAAGGGGTAAATAGGTTTTCAATCTGTTAGATAAAATAATTTTCCTTTATGTTGTACCTTGAGTTGTATTAATAAATATCTACACAATCTGTCACAATGCACTAAAGGCATTTGAGATAATTAAAATAGAAAGGTTGAACATACAGAGTGTGATAGAAAAAAAAAAGAATATTTACCTGACCTGGGCATGTGGCCTATGCCTATAATTTCAGGGCTTGTAAGGCTGAGACAGGAGGATTTCAATTTCTATCAGTCTCAGCAATTTAGCTAGACTCTCAGAAACCTAGTAAGAAATTGTTTCAAAATAATAACAACAAAAATGTTTTAAAGGGCTGGTGTGGTGGTACATGCTTGTAATCTCAGTACTTAGTAGGCTGAGACAGGAGGATCGCAGGTTCAAAGCCACCTTTGGCTACTTATCAAGGCTCTTAGCAACCCATTGAGACTGTTTTAAAATAAGAAAATTGAACTGTGGGTATAGCTCAGAGGCAGAATACCCCTGTGTTCAATCCCTAGTATACATATATGTATATATGTATATTATTCTTGCTTACAGTATTGGACAACAAAATTTACCTATTTAACCCATATGGGTTAAACGGCAAGAGTAATAAGTCCAAAGTGCACGTGCGTGCACACACTCACACACACACACACACACACACACACACACACACAAACACACACACATACTCACACAAAAAAAAACTCAGTAGTTTATGAAATGGGTGGCAGGTAAGGGAAGCAATGAAGTAGCAAAAAGAAAGGCAGACTTCCTATGTTAATTTGAAATCACATGGAAATAAAGATACAAGGCAGTTATAGAGATTCTGAAATAGAGGCACCTTGTGAAGGTAAACCCAAGTTATTGGGGATTCAAAATGAATCATGAAAACAAGCTTAATCACAGAAGAGAACGTTCAAATTGCCTTCTGAAACATTTTAATGTGTTCATGTCCATTTACAATATTTACCACTTGTGTCTTCTGAGATTTTTATTTCTTTTGAGAGAAAGGCAGAGGAAGTAATCTCAGAATATCTTATGGTAATATGCCATCACTGGTATCAACTGGCATCACTCCACCTGTACATTTCTTCTAGCCTTATTCTCTCGATGATTGGAATGGGCTTAATAGATCCTTCCCAAAATTTTTGGAGCTCTACATCAAAATTCTTGGGTCTGTAATAAGGCTAAGGCAATGTTCCTGAGACCTCAACTTCCTTTCATCCTCTAAATTGGAAAACTAGGCCTTTGTCTTATTTTTCTGCCTTTATTTTCATTTTTATCATCCAAGTAATCCCTTAATACTGGTAGAACTACACCTCTGCTTTATTTCACCATCCTCTGTGAGCCAGGGATTGCAACAGAACATCATGGAAAATCATGTTCTCCACCAAATACTCGAGCACTCATACTTTCTAGCAGTTCAGACTTTGTGTTTCCATCGCCATCGCCATGTTGCACTGCTTTGTTTTGTTTTATTGACTCATTGAATTCATTTTGCCAGAATGGAGGTTTTTTATTATTATTATACCATTAGCCAATACAGTAGGACATCATAAGAAGCAGCCAGCTCTATGAAATCTATTTCTAGATTGTATAACTTGAAGACTGCTATTAAGGCTATTTCTCATTACCTTGTACCAGGACTTGCTTATAAGGATCCGTAGAGAGACTGTGTGTCTTTGAACTTAGAAACTAGAATCATTATACTTTATCTGAAATTCACTATTTTTATTTAATGGCCTGTTTGCTTTTATTATTTAGACACTTGATATTATATGTTTTCCACCTTTGGATGGCTGTTAGGAAAATTCAACCTCTACCTCTATCAATTATGCAGGACTTCACAGCCAGTATTTGTTGCCATAATCTCATCCCTGATTTTCTCTACCAATTTTATCTCCTCAAAGTCCAGAAAGGCTCATATTACTGTTTTTAATTTGATTTTATCTTGCCGAATCAAGTATATTTTATAAGGTATTTATAGTTTTGGAGAGGATAAAGATGGGATAAAATGAATAAGTACTACAGAAACACCAAGGTTTTGCAGTTTTCATCACTACTTGTCAGTTCTATCAGTGCTGAGGTTCCCCATTCCAATTCTAACTTGACCAAGGTATTCTGGCAGTCAACTCTGACTGTTGGTTTTCTGACTTTGCACATAGGTCTCTGTCCCAGATATCTACCCGAGGACATGGAAGAATAGTTTGAGGGTTTAAATCTTTGTATTCTGTTTTGTATTCCTGATATAACTTATAAAAAAGCAATATAGGATAAACTAATCTTTCATCTCTTGGCCTTCAGACATAATTAGTTTCAAAAGCATCCTTCATACGTGTGTGTGTGTGTGTGTGTGTGTGTGTGTGCGTGTGTGTGTGATATCAATTCCAGTGATGCTCTACCACTGAACTACATCCCCAGTCCTTATTATTTTTATTTTGGCATCAAAATTTCAATCCTCCTGCCTTAACATCCCAAGTTGCTGTCATTATAGGTGAAAACCAAGATGCTTGACCCTTCATAGTTTTTTTTTGTTGTTGTTGTTGTTGTTTTTTGTCTGTGTGTGTTACTAGGGATGGAACCCAGAGGCATTCTACCTCCAAGCTACACTCCCGGCCTTATTTGGGCTCACTAAGTTGGGGGGTACCTCACTAAGTAGCTGAGGCTGTCCCCTAACCATGATCCTCATGTCTTAGCCTCCAAGTACTTGGATTACAAGTGTCTGTCACCACAACTGGCTTGACCCTTCATATATACATACATAAATACATACATATAATTTTTTGTGGTACTGGGTTTCCTGGATTTTTTTTTAAACATAACCTGTGTCTTGGTCAACATTCTCACTGCTATAATCCAAGATAACTGACCACACAATTTAAGAAAGAAGCTTTATTTCATCACAGTTTTCTTTTTTGAGCTTTAGTCCATATTAAACCAAGTTACAAATGCAGAGCAGGAAATGGTGGTGAGAATCATTGAAAGCAAGACTATACTCTAACATCATGGAAGCCAGAAACTAAAGGGACAGAAAGTAAGGGGATTCAAAGACAAAGCACAGTCGCTCAGGCCACACCCGAGGGACCCACCTTCTCTAGCCACATCCCACCTGCCAGTAAATCTATTACAATAGAGTTTTACACTAATGACACTATTAGCCTTACAATTTATTATATCAACCCTCTATGTTAATACATGAATTCTTCAGGAGACATTCTATATTTAACCATAATAACCCCAACACTTAAATATTTTAAGACTACTCAAAGTATTCTTTAAGTTTTATATGTCTCCAAACATCTAACAAACATGACATATGGAAGGCATACATATAGAGCTGTCAGTATTATTTTTTTTTCTATTGCCTATCTTATAGACATTTATACATATGAACTCAGACCATTATCTAAAAATTCTTATGAGATGGAAGCAATTAGTATTTCTCTGATGCTAATGTGAAAACAGAGGCATGGAGATTTAGAAATCTTTTGTGTCACAAGTACTTTCAAGACAGAGAGGCAGAGTCCAAACTGGGAACATCAGACAACAGACCTGTATATGTTCTGCTGCCTCTAAACTATAAGGTCCCTTTAAGTGGTATCTAATTATCAGCTTCTAAGTAATTCAAATTTTACTGAAACAACAGTATCTAATGCGACACTGCATATTTTAAAGATGCATATTTACATTTAACTAGTGCCATTATAACTATACAATTTTCTATTGTTTTTAGTACAAAGGGCCGGCATGCTAACTCCAGACATGTGTGAGTGCTTTTAGACTCAGCTCTTCATCATTGTGATTTTGGTTCTTTGGACAAAAAGGAAAGTAAAAATAATTTTTACTTTTTACATGTCTGAACTAGGGAATTATTAGCAAATAAACAGTGTCTTAGTCAACATTCTCATTGCTGCATCCCAGTTAACCTGACCATACAACTTAGAGAAAAGAAGATTTACTTGATCACGATTTCTTGGAGACATTGGAGTTCAGTCCATATGAGGCCAGGGTATGGAGCTGGAGTTCAGATCATGGTGGCAAAAAGCTGAGAGGAGAACACATGAGCTACACCCTTCACATCACCCCGGCATGAAGCAGAGAGAGTACAGAAGGGATGAGAGACCATATGTAATCCCCAAACCACATAACCAAGGACTTATCTTCTCCACTCACACCCTACCTGCCTACGCTACCACCTAGATAAATCCACTACAAAGGATTTATCTTCTGATGAGATAACAATCTTCAAGACTTAACTCTATCAACTCTGAGCTCTCTATGGGACATTCTACATCTGACCATAACAAATAGTACTCATAATTCATAAAATAGAAGTATTACTCCATTTTACCTACAAATGTCCACTATTATTTATGACAATCAGCTATCATTATACCATTTATGCTGATACAGTGAATATTATCATATCAAATATCATATCACAACTCTCATTTTCAACAATCATCTATCTTTCACTTTAAAATTATGGAAATAAGCCAAGAAGTCTATGACCTAGATAGAATTAGCATTCTTATTTTAAGGGTAAAAAAAAATTAAGGCTCAGGAAAGTTAATAACTAAACATATAGTTTGGAGGCAGGATTAGAATATCTTTTCACCAAAAATGTCTGTCCTAAAAGAATCTGGTCTCATTATGAAAGCCCTAGAACATGGATTTTTTTTTTTTTTGGTCCTAGCATAAAAACATGCAGTGTTTGTCATACTTTTTACTACACGACTGCAATTTCTCATTGAAGTTTACTCTTTGCAAAACTATCATACCTTAAGAAGCATAATGAAGTATGGCCTCTTAACCGCCAGGGGGTGCAAGGTCCAGCTTGTCCTAATATCCCAAACTGCAGGCACTTCCTTGTCTGTATTACTTTTGTGGTATATGAAAATGGGAAATCTCTCTAGAAAAGTGCACAGAGTAAATCTAGAGGGTTTTTTAAATGAAAGGTCAACATCCCTTTGAATTACACCTAGTGGTAAATGTGTGTCTTTGAGTTATGAAACTTGACCGAGGACTGAAAGAATATGATAAAAAGGAATCAAAGAGATGGAACCTCTACTTTCTCTACACTCTTTTCAGCATTATAAAAATTTGAAAAAGTCTGTCAGAACAGTCAACCACAAGGATTTATAAGGTATTGATTTCTAAGAGACAATTTCTCTTGATAGACAGCCTGCATTTTAATGATGACCACTTCCAAAGGTGATCAGCCAGGTCATGTTAAGCCATGCAAATCGCACAGAGTAGGGAGCAAGGCAAGCTGTGAATTCACCTATGTATCTTTGCTTGTGAAAGCACTGTTTGTATATTTAAAATTGATTTGAAGCCGGGCGTGGTGGCGCACGCTTGTAATCCCCGCGCTTGGGAGGCAGAGGCAGGAGGATCGCGCAGGTTCGAAGCCAGCCTCTCGTGCTGGCTTAGGAGACCCTGTTTCCAAATAAAAATGTAAAAATAGGTCTGGGAGTGTAGCCCCGAGGTAGAAGGGCTTCCAGGAACCCCAGTACCACCAAAATAAATAAATAAATAAATAAATAAATAAATAAATAAATAAAATTGATTTGAAAGCTTGTTTATTTGTAGGTAAAATTCATCTACTGTCCTATCCTTGGGTCAGTTTTGTTTGAATCTTTCCGTTGTCATGCAGATTGTCAGCATGGTCCACAATTATGAAGCGTCTCTGATTGTGAAATAAAATAATAAAAAGAAAAAATCAGTAGGAGAGTGCCTGGGGTGAATTTATAATGCATTTAAAGTGTGAAGCTGTCCATTTAACCCTTAACAATATTCATTTTCTTCACAGTGTGCAAACCTTGTCAGTAGTTTGAAAAGCTATGAATTTAAATAACCTTAAGCAGCCTGAGAAATGAATAATTTGATAGGTATATCGGGCAGATGGTTGAAATGTCTAAGTTTCCCCTCCCCTTTTTTTCTTCCCTGAGAATATGCTGCAGGGTTTCTGCCAAACTTTGGTTGTAAGGAAGGCAAAAATAAAACAATAAGTGCTCCATATTTGTAAAATATCAAAACTTAGGTAGTATTTAAGAAAAACAGTTGCCAGTCCCTCTTCCCTTGATCCTTTATTGGAATGACCTGATAAAAAGCAATATTTTTGTATTGTTGTTGTTGTCTAATATCATTGTTTTTAACATATTTTTTGTTTGTCTAAGGGAATATTTAATCTAAAATTAAAATCGATGACTTGCTGGTGCCTCTCCAGCTTGTCTTTATTGTTTTGTAAAGCTTAATGTTTATTGCAATATTAATGTGGGTACTGACAACAGTACTAACGTACTTTGATTGACATCTCATTGAAGGGACTCTAGTGAGAAGCAGAACATATCTTTTCCCCTCTGGCTATTGCTGATGTTTGCTGACACACACCTTATCTTCTGAAAATAGCTGGGAATAAGACTAGTGGAAAATAATATTGTAGACTCAGGTCAACACACATCTTTAGCAGGATCAATTTATTATAAATCAGTGTCTTTACCAGAGGTACAGTCCAGATGTACAGCAGATATCCCAATAGCATGTGCTGCTGTAAAAGAGTATCGAGATATAAGGATGCCTAGGAATTACATCATTTGCATGCATAACAAAGGAATTTATGTCTAGGGCTCTGAAAATAACCAACTAAACAAAAATAGCAACATAGTAGTATACTCTGGAAAATGTAAAGAACACTTTTTAAGAAAGAAGACTTTTTTTGTGGTACTGGGGGTTTAACCCAGTGGCATTCTACCTCTGAGCTACACCCCCAGCCCTATTTTTTATTCTTTATTTTGAAAGAGGATCTCACTGAGTTGCAGAGGGTCTCACTCAAGCTGAGGCTGTTAACGAACCACGATCCTCCTGTCTCAGCCTCCCAAACACTAGGATTATTAGTGTGCACCACCACGCCTGGCTGAAAGAAGACTTTTTTTTTTTTTGGTGATACTGGGGTTCCTGGAAACCCTTCTACCTCCGGGGTACACTCCCAGACCTATTTTATACTTTTTTTTTTTTTTTTTTTGGAAACAGGGTTTCTTAAACCAGCACGGCTGGCTTTGAACCTGTGTGATCCTCCTGCCTCCGCCTCCCAAGCGTGGGGATTACAAGCGTGCGCCACTATGCCCAGCAAAAGAAGACATTTTTAAATAATAATTAAGAACATACTAAGTATAATAATATGAAAAGCTATTACCTTATTAACCCAAACATATATTGGTCCTCAGAGGGTATAGGAAAATCAAAATATTTGAAGAAATTCCAGATCATAAAATTCCAACTAATTACTAACACAATGAATAAAATTTTCCAGAAAACTAAGAAAGTAATAGCAATAACAGTTAAATATACAATATTTTTAAAAGTCAAAACAATTTATACACATAATTTTATTCAAACCTCACATCCTAATAATGATTAGGTATATGAAAAAGTTAAGTCACCCAAATACTGATAAAAATTAGAGTACAGATTTTCTAATTAATCTATTGTTTTTATTACACAAAGTCACAAAAGATTTGTAAAAAGTGTAAAAGTTTTTCAGATGTATGATTAAAATCAATATAAAATATTGCCTACCAATAACCCCAAATTTTATATGGGAATAAATAAATAAAAAGTTGCTTGTCAAATTTTGACTTTCATATATTTTCTTGGTTTCAGTTTGATGTTTCAAAACAAGTTTTTTTTCAAATGGAATTCCAGTTCTTTCACAGTACATCTTCAATGAGAAAGACTTCTGGCCCTGGCAAAGCTCCTATTCTTCTGTCAGGGGAAAAACACCTGAAGGAAATATTATAAAGTCAAAGCTTCAGGTATTGCTGTGTTAAGTACTATAAAACAGAGTTGCAGAATATTATCAGAAGGTACAACAGGGCTTCCTAAGGGTATTAAATGAAAATATTTACAAGTGTTTTTAGGAAGGTAAGAATTTGGCTAAGATTTTAAGAATTAACTAGTTTTGATTTTAAAAAGTTCAGGGCTTGGAAAAGAAAAAAGCACATGCAAAGTCATTGGGAAACTAAATAAAGGCAGTGAGTTAGAGTCCATATAATAAGGGAGACAAATTCTAGAGTTCAAACCTAATGCAATAGACATAGAACTGATGGTGAAGACTGTAAGGATAGGTAATGGATTTTATTGCTTATATTAGCAACGGGAACTATACAAGGGTCTGAATAGTTCAAATTACTTACCTTGGTCCCAAATTTAGTAGCTTAATTTTTTGTTCCTTTGCTTCTTTGACCTTTCTTCTAGCCAAACAGATATACCCTTTTACTTTTAAATATGTAACTTAATTTCTCATGATATTTTCCTTCTCTCTACCAATCTCCTTATCCAAGTATCCCCAATATTTTGCTTAATAGTCTTTATTCAAAATATAACTATGCATATTTTTTTTGGTGGTACTGGGGTTCCTGGAAGCCCTTCTACCTCCGGGCTACACTCCCAGACCTATTTTATATTTTCTTTGGAAACAGGGTCTCTTAAGCCAGTGAGGCTGGCTTCGAACCTGCATGATCCTCCTGTCTCTGCCTCTCAAGTGCTGGGATTAAAACTGTGTGCCACCATGCCTGGCAACTATGCATCTTAATCTGCATGATTATAAGTACTTAGCACACCTACATCTTCACATACTATAAATACACTACTTTAAAACACTATGATCATACATCTGTACAGTACTTTACCCTGGAAAGTGAGTCTCTGTAAACAAGAAACATTTTCTATCAACTAGGGAGAAGTTGAAGACTCAGAAGAGAAAGGCCAAGGAGTGAATCAACATGAATGCATGAGTACAGAGGACTATCCTTACATCCAAAATTCCCAACATGAAGAGTAGCTGAAGTCATCTACCACATAACAAAATTTCAGTTCTATTCAACAGTGGTCCCATAAGATTATAATGAGGTTGAACACTTCCCATTGCCTAGTGATGGCATGGCTGAAGAAGAGGAAAGAAAACTCAAAGGAAAGGAAACGTCTGCAGCAGCTTTGGAGACCTCAACACACTCCTTAAAAATGTTTAAAAACACGGACCCTGACACCACAAGGTTTTCATTAATAGAGACAAATATTCATGAAGTGCTATCTGCTTATAAGCAAATCTATAATAAAAGAGAAAGAAGCATACCAAGCAAACCAAAATAGACATATTTCTGAAACGATTGACACCTCCTCAAGAAGAGCCTCAGGCAGGTCCTTCCGGAGGGATTCCAGAAGAAGGCATTGTTATTATAGGAGCTGACAGCTCTATCATGGCAATACCCCTTCTAGTGAGACAAGACTTCAAGGCAGAAGACAATGATATTGATGATAGCCTGTGATAATAGACCTGTGCAGGCCTGGGTTAATGTATGTAAGTGCATTTAATAAAAAATAAGAACATTATAATTTTCTTTAATAATAAATAAGAAAATGATCATTTAAATGTTTTAAAAATAGAAAAAGTGTATAGGATAAATATTGAAAGAAAATATTTTTGCACAGCTCTACAATGTGTTTGTGTTTTAAGTAAGGTGTTATATTATAAAAGAGTCCAAAAGTTAAAAAAACAACATTTTATAAAGTAAACTGTATAGTAAACTGAGATTAAGTAATTAATGAAGAATTTTCTAATTTTAGTGTAGCCTAAGTATACAGTATTTACCAACTCTATGCATACAGTAATGACCCAGGTTTTCCCACTAACTACTCACTCACTGACTCACCTGGAATAACCTGTAGCCCTGCAAACTCTATTCATGGTAAGTGCGTTACATATACATGCACCATTTTTCATACCACATACCTTTTTATATTTAGATGCATTTAGATACAGAATTATCTGCTATTCTATTACAATTGCCCTACAATATTCAGTATAGTTATATGTTTGTTGCCTAGGATCCATAGGTTCTGCCACATATCCTAGTATGTGGTAACTATACATCTAGGTTTGTGTAAGTACTGAAATTGCCTACCAGTGCATTTCCAGGAACATAGCCCCATCATTAAACACTGCAAGACTATGCTATAAAATCCACTAAACATCTATTACATGTATTTTATTTAATTAGAAAACATTGAATGCTTGCTTTTTCAAATAGAGAACAAAACAAGGTGCTCAGTACCTCCATTTTTTTCAATACTCAATTTGAAGTTGTAGTAGTACAGAAACATAAAACAAGCAAAAATGTTAATCCATAATATGAGGATTATGGAGGGAAAGAGAAGAAACTCATTATTTGCAGATGATATATGTAGGTGGATAAAATTTAAAATAATTCAGAAATATATTATTAGATAAATTAGTGAGCTTAACAAGTTTACTCAATACGATTTTATATAAAAAAGTTAGATAATAAAAATTTCTAACAAGTATTTTATGCCATAACATCCAAAATTATCATGTTACCTCGAAATTAGAGTAACAATGAGCATTAAGGTATATGTAGAGAAAACTGTGGTGCATTTGCTCATAAAAAAGAATAGATAATAAAACACAAAGATAGAAAAAAGCCTTAATACTGAAAGAACAGCACTTATCACATTGATCTATACACTAATCCTATTATGTTTGAAATCAACATGTTTGCTGAAACTTTTCAAAGACACTACTAGAGTTTAACTGTACTAGTAGGAAGTTTAGCAGTGAAGAAGTTTAGCAGGATGAGCTGCCATCTGCACTCCTTTTTTAGCCTTATTTACTGACTCTCTATGATGGGAGCACTAATTCCTAGAAAGCATCTATAAGCTTCAAATGTTTCATGTAATTCAAGATAGATTATATGCCTTAGATATTATAGAAAGGTTTTTCTCTCAGTGGTGATGTTCTCTATTTCTATATCACTCTCACTCAGTCATTTCCAAAAGATAAATCCATTCTCTGCATGTGTTTCTAAGTTAAAGGGCATTCATTAAGTTTTCCTGGGTTTAACGAACTCAATTTTCATCATTTGAATGTCTTTGAAGCATGAAGAAGATCCTTACCAAACCACAAAAATTTCTGTGGGTCTTCAGATAATATTTTTTGATTTTTAAGAAAAACTTTTCAAATATTTTGGATACAGCTGTATCTTGTGTTTGATAGCTGCTGATATTTTCTGCTGATTCTAATTTAGTTTAAATGAATGAGTTGGGAAGGGTAGAATTTCCAATCTACTCTCATGGTGTAGTTTACATCCAGAAGTATAAATTCTGAAATTTAACATTATTTTCTAGTTAATTTATTGTGATATTCTCCCAAGCATAGAACTAGTAAATTGCTTTTGTATATCAAGGCCATATTAAATATTTTGTTTTTTTATACAAAAACATGCTTTAATCTTTGAGGAATTTTGAGTCATTACTGTGACTAAATGAATCTGTAACTTTCCAACATTTTACATCAGAATTCAAGGGGGAAAAGATAGAGAATAAAAAAGGAAAGAGAAAAGATATGAGCTAGGGGGTATAGAAGATGGGCAAGAGAGAAAAAGTACAATTGGGGAAAGAAAAAAGGGGAAGAGAGAAGAAAATATGGGGGTTTCAGATTCAGACTAGAGAGCTATTATTTTATGTGTAATTTTATTTCATTAATAAACATTCAAAACTCATAGTATAATTATTTTAGATGAGAAGGACTCTATCTCATTTCACAACTGAAGATTTAAAGTTCTGCTGAAATCAACATGATTGTTGAAAGGTCATTCTGCTATCTTAACTATGAAGTTTGAAGTGACAGGATATCTATTGTATTTGTATTTGCTTGGATGCCTTACACATAAAATGAGCCCATGCTAAAAAAAAGATAGTAATGTGTATTTAATATCATTTAGCAGTCAACATTAGAAAAAAGAAGAAAGACTACAGAAATGGTACTATGATTTGGATCTGAAATGTCTCTTTAAAGTGCATGTGTTAGACAATATAACAATGTTCATAGGGGAAATTATCAAATAATGAGGCTCTTATCACTGGAACAATCCAGTTGTTGGATTAATGATTTGAACTGATTTGGGGAAGGTAGTGAAAACTCTAGGCAGGTAGGTTATGCCTAGAGGAAGTAGGTCACTGGGGCCATGACTAGAATTACAGCTGTTCCTGGCTTCTTTTTCTCTTCTCCCTTGTTCCTCACCCTCATCTCTGCTTCTCAGTTGCTATGAGCTGAGCACCTTTCCTCTGCCATGATTTTTAACCATGATTCTCTGCCTCACCTCAGGCCCAGAGCAATGGAGCTGGCCAGCCATGGACTGAGGCCTTTGAAACCATGAGCCAAAATAAAATGTTCTTCCTATGAGGTTATCTTGTCAGGTATTTTGGTTACAGCAGTACAAAGCTGAATAGTAAAAATAACTTTCTCTTCACCCAAAAAACAAGAAGTAACAAATGAAATGCACAAATTTATACACAACATACAAAATAAGCAACTTTGAATTCTAAAAGCAAACAACTAAAAACAGGAAAAAATTGATTGAAGAACATTGCATAGCATATTCCCTTTTTTTTTTTCCATTGTCTACAATGGGGTGTTGGAGGATCCATATATCTAAGTTGCATTTCCCAACATGAAAGCAAATTATTTGTTTTCAGTAGTTTAATACAAAATGCTTTGCATGGAGATCATGTAAAACAACATTACATGTGAAACTTTGATCTCCACAAAAATACCAGGATCAAAGATTTCCATCATTTGGACGTAAATCTCAGCTAAAATAAAGTGATAATAGTCTAGTCAAGAAAAAGCAACCTGTTACAAATGCCTTTGAATTGGTGTTACTATCCATGCTTTGTGCATTATTGAATTAATTAATCATTTCTTTGAACTTGGATACTCTGCTGTCAGTAGGTTAGGAGTAAATGCTAGTCACTGTTAATCTGTATGAAATTCATTTTCAGTACTAATATTTATAAATCAAAAGTGTAAAACTTTGTGGCTCTTGGAAACACAATATGGAGAAAGTTTGTTCATAGAAAGATAAAATTTAATATTTGTACCATTATTAATTGGAAATTTTTCATCCTAAATAAAGGACTGACTAAATTTGTGGGTTTGTGTATGAAATTAATTTGAGTGTCAGTTGTTGCAGTTAATGTAGTTATTTATGTGAAGTTGGGCAGATAGAACTTGAATTGCATGTCCTCTAATTACCATTTCTGTGACCTTCCTACCACAGTGGCTCCCTTTGCAAAATGGGAATGTTCGTGGTAATCATCATATAAGATGGTTATAAGCATTAATAACAGTTATAAAGTGTTTTCCATAGTGATTAATTATGTAATATTTCCTAATCATAATTAATTAGTACATTGCCTAAATTTAAAAAGTATCCCTCAATAACTGGAGTTTGAAAGCTTATTCTCAGAAATCATGAGACACCTAAGGAAGAGCAGCTAAGCAGATGAGGTGAGAGGTCTAGGATTCACCACCATCTGCTTCAAGAAGGGCAGTTTTATTCTTACCTCTTTGTGCATTTTTGTAATGAAGAATTTTTACATATTCAAAACTGTGTGAGAACATTGTAATAATCTTCCATGTTTCTATTATGCAACTTTATATAATTACAATATTGATATATTGTACATTGCACTTTTACATATAAGATTTGACTTGTGAAAGATTTTAATGGTAAATAATAAATTTGAAAATCACTGGTCCATATGACCAATACATTAGCAGAAAATATCTTTGCCATTAATATGACATATAACACCAAGTTGGATGCTATCTATAAGAAGCACTTTAGCTATGCTCAACATGTGCTTAGCTTTAGCCTTCTCATCTCTTTCTACACTCTCTCTAGGTGATTCAATCCATTCCCATGGCTTTAAACTCCATTAATAAATTCCACTGGCTCCAGATATTATCTCTAGTCTTGATCTCTCCAAGTACATTAGATATTCAGTGGACATCCAGGAAGCAGTTCTAACACAAAGTATGTAAGACTCTATATCTTCCCATCCACAACCAACTCTATCTTCCCCATCTTAGTATATTACATATACCTTGAATCTATTCATTTCTTAATATATCTACGGCTATGACACTAAATGATCTACATATCAGTTTGCTTGCCTGTTTATAAGTCATCTGGGAGCAGTGATGCTTGTCTGGAAGCCCAGTACTTAGATGGCTGACATAGAGGATCACAGGTTTAAGACCAGCCTCAGACTTAAGCAAGACCTTGTTTCAAATCAAAAAAGGGCCAGATGTGGTAGAATGACCCTTTATTTTAGCTGAGATTTACGTCCAAATGATGGAAATCTTTGATCCTGGTATGTTTGTGAAGATCAAAGTTTCACATGTAATGCTGTTTTGCATGTTCTCAATGCAAAGCATTTCATATGCAACTTAGATATACAGATTCAGGTCTTAATGCCCAGTACCAGAAAAACCCTAAGTAAGATGGTTCAACATCCTCCAAAGGAATTACTCCATTCTCTGAATGTAATCCAAATCCATCTCAAGGCCCTATGCTATCCAACTCTCCACCTCCCTCTGTGTCATTCTTTCCTTTATTCTGACACTTCATTGCCTTTTGCCACTGTTGTTCCTGTTCTATAAATTGTCACACTGAGCTTGTTTCTTTCTTCGGCCTTTGTGTTGCTCTTCATATCTTATAGGTTTCTGTTCTGAGAGTCCCTTCCTGACCCCCAGTGTAAAGCAGAAGATCCCTCCCCAGGCACTGTCCTAAAATGACCATATTGCATTCTCTTCATCTCTTCTATCACTATCTGAAGTTGCTTTTTCTATTTCTTGACTTTATTTTCTGACTTTCTTTTTCTATCATATAATTTGACTCTCTTGTAAAGTGAATGCTTCACCAATATCAAAACATTGGCACATATGATAATTATTTTATTATAGCTAAAAACATTAAATAGCAGAATTTGAACCATTGTCCTTTGACTTCACATTAAACATAGTTTTGCAATATTTTTTTGAAAACTGATGTTTATTTTTTATCAACCTTATTTCCATTTTGCTAAAGTGTCTGAAGAACATCTTAAGACCACTCTGGGGCTTTTCCAACCCACCTCTTGGCCTGACCCGTGGGAGCTGCAGATTAGTCTTCAGTAGGGAACTGCTGAGTGGGCAGCTTTAGACAAATCTGCAATCTCAGGCTGAGGAGCAGAAAACTCAAGAGCTAGGCAAGTCCATTCACTCTGAAATTTTTCTTAGTCATAGGTTTCTCTGCAGTGGCTTATTCTTCCTTTTCAATATCTTCAGGATATCTACAGAAGCAGAGATCAGGCATGACTTCCCATGGGTGTTCCCGGGAGATGGTACCATGCAAGTGCAGAACTTCCTGGGCCAACATCCACTATATCAGCCCCACAGAGTGAGCTCCATTGTGGCATGGAATGAACATGTCCATATACGCAGAGAAGAATCTTTGTTGCAGGGAGCAATGGTAGGCAGGTTGACATAAGATACCTCTGTGAGAGGCTGGTGGCCAGATCTAGAGTCAGTCACCACTAGAAGACATGGCTCTGGGAGGCTTCCTGGATTTCTGTTTAATGAAAGTCCCATGAGTGAAGTGGCCAGCAGGAAAATTCTGCACAGCCCATTGGCCAGTATGCCTGGAGAATATGACACTGACTTCAGCAGGGGTTTTAATGACATATGCTGCTAGCAGAAGCTTCTCTCACATCCTATTCAGGTTTATGATGTAGATACCATTGCTTTTCTTTTTGTAAGTATATCATTCTATTAAGAAATCAAGGTTGGTGCCACCTAAGTGGGTTCCTGCTACAAGGCATTTGAGGACATCCTCCTCCTTCATTTGCAGGACATCAAGGGCTCTGGACATTGTGGCAATTTCCTGTAAGTTACGACAGGAATTTAAAAAAATGCCATGTAGACCCCTACTTGGGCAGTGTGGAACAGCTAGTTCTGCTCATTTGTTGAAAAATTTTTTATTGGTGCATTGTGGTTGTATATATTAATGGAGTACAAGATGTTAGAGGCATACATGTACACATCACTTAATTAGCCCTTACCTAATTCCTACCCCATTCCTTCCCACCTCCCTCCTTCTCATGTTTGGCTTAGTGATTGACTTTGATATGTTTGTTAACATACATCATGTACATTAGAGAATTTCTTTCTTCCTCTCTCCCATCTTCCTAAGTTAGGTCACCTCACTTGCTCATCTGTAATTTCTCCTTCTTTGTCTAGAGTTTCTCCTATGACCCATTTTTCCCCTAGCTTCCACATATTAGGGAGAGCATCTGATTTCTTATTGTGACTGACTAATCTCACTTAGCATAATGTTCTCCAGTTCCATACATTTCCCTTTATGAATAGGCAGAATAAACATTATCTAAATGGCCATACTTCCAAAAGTGATCTACAGATTCAATGCAATACCCATTAAATTACCAAGGTCATTCCTCAAAGACAGAAAAATCAGTCCTTAGATTTATTTAGAACAACAAAAACCCCAGAATAACCAAAGTAGTTCTCAGCAATGCAAAACATGCAAGAAGAATCACAATATCTGATTTTAAACTATACTACAAAGCCATATAGTTCTGCTCATTTTTAAATGACCTTTAGTTACTCATTTTGTTCCATCGAGTCATTTCCCCTGTCTTTTAAATAGAGATAACTGCTAAGATGCATTATTGTTGGTAAGATATAACAGGAATACAGCTTATGATCTGCTCCATATCCATCTACCTCATTCCACCTCTTCTGTTCTGTGATTGGCAACCTTGACCTACATAACCTAAATCTGTTTTCCCCTAAGCACCATTTTGAGATCCAACAATGGGAGAACCCTCCTCTTCCCCTGTTTGCTTCCTGTCAGACCATGGTTTCTTTACTAGGTGAAGATGGCAACAGTTTCTGCCCAGAGGTTGCTCTTCCCTTTCAAGCCTCAGCATTTAGCAGATACTGGTAATACCATTCCATTCTTGTCTTTTCAGGGTGGTGAAATATTTCTGCTAGTATTAGTACCTAGGTGGCAAATTGCTCACACCATTGTAAATAGTCCTTTTCTTAATTAATTTCAACTAAACCATTACAGGGGTCATTTGTTTTCTGCCAGAACCATGATTGACACAGATATTGTGTGTGGATATTTTCTACATGAACTTACAATAATTTATTTCAACAAAATATATCAAGTGCCTCTTGCATGCCAGGTACTAAGATAGCACTTAATAAACATACCATGTATCCATAATGCAAATATTTTCATTAAATAAATTGGGAAAGCTTTGGCCATAATTAAAATACAAACTAAAGTTGGGCATGTTAGTGCATGCCTGTAATCCCCCAGTACTAGGGAGGCTAAGATAGAAGGATCTCAAGTTCCAGGACAACCTGGTCGATGTAGCAATACACTAAGCAACTTAGCAAGACCCTGTTACAAAACCAAACATATAAAAGGGCTGGGGTGTAGCTCAGAGGTAGAAATGTTCCTGAGTTCAATCCACAGTACCAAAAATAAATCAGAAAATTTAAAGTAAAGTACTTAAGTCAAATTAAAGTATAGGTTAAGAAAATGTAACAAAATGTTTGTGTTCTTGTGTATTGCTGTTGCTTTTCTTTTTGTATGTGTGTGTCTAGGGATGGAACCCAGGGGCATTCGACCTTTGAGCTATACCCCCTGCCCTATTTTTTATTCTTTATTTTGAAACAGGGTCTCACTAAGTTGCAGAGGGCCTTACTAAGTAGTAGCTGAGGCTGTCTGTGAACCGCGATCCTCCAGTCTCAGACTCCTGAATGCTGGGATTACAAGTGTGTACCACCACGCCTGGCTGCTGTTGCTTTTTTTGTTAGTGTTTAGTCACATATCATGTATAATGCAAATACATACATACATGTCATATACATACATTTATAAGTAGGTTTACTCATGCTTGACTTATACTCATAGCTTCATCTTATCCAACTGAAGTATTTACATATAGGCAGTTACATTTTTACTCACATGATCTACAAATATGATACTGAATCAGATGAGGCAAATACAATAAATGTTTATTTATTTTCCTTTTATCAAGCAGAATTCCCTGATAATAATCTATCTGTGGGTCCAGACCAAAATGGAGTTTCTACATGTCTATAGCAGGGCAAGCATTAAGTTATTCTCAAGGGCTCTGACTCAGGGACAGAATTTTAGGAGGTACAAATCCTATATTCGTATCTTACTATCTCTTTGACTTTGGGCAAACTCTTAAACTTTTCAATTCTCAATTTTCTCACCTCTAAGAGGAAAATATAAATAAATAGTAGTGCCATCCTCATAAATTTGCTGTGAGAAGAAACTGAAATAATGCATGTAAAATGATCATCCACAAAGCATGGTGAAGCTAGGTATGGTGGCACATGCCTATAATCCAAGCTACTCGGAGGCTGACCTATGAGGATTGCAAGATCAAGGCCAATCTGAGCAACTCAGTGAGATACTGTCTTATAAAATTAAAAGTACTTGTATACTTCATGGGTAGCAAGCAAGCACAAGGCCCCGAATTCCATTCCCAGTACCGCAAAAAATAAACAAATAAAAGTATGGTAGATGCTCAAGGAGTATTTGTTATCTGTGTAATTACTGTTTATGATGATCCTGAGACTAGAAAGATCCTGGGAAACACTGAGGTATAAAAAATTGAGAATCTCAGCCGGGCATGGTGGCGCACACTTATAATCCCCGTGCTTGGGGGTTTGAAGCCAGCCGCGCTGGATTGAGACCCTGTTTCCATATAAAAAAGTAAAAAAATAGGTCTGGGAGTGTAGACTGGATGTAGAAGGGTTTCCAGGAACCCCAGTACCACCAAAAGAAAAATTGAGAATCTCCATATTTATAATAGCATAAGCTATTTGATATCTTACTGATGTCAATCTATTGCAAGATCTATAAAATCACTTTATGTTCCATGTAGATTACACAAACACACACACACACACACACACACACACACCCCTATATAAATAATTTATGATTATATACAGTGTTTTGATTGACCTTGTTTTAAATGAGTTGTGCATATAACACTTGTTTTGGAATTACTAGGATCTTGTTTTCATCATACCTACTGAGTCTAAGTTTGGAAATAGGAGAAGAGACAACAGGAGCTGTCTTTTGTAAACAAAGTCCCAGGTAAGTCTTACCCAGGTTAAGTGCTGAGAATGACTAGGATAGAAGATGGTCTAAGTGATATTTTCCTACCCTATCCTTTAATTAAGTATGTCAAACTCTTACCATTGTATTTAAGATATATACCTACACTGATAAGTGGCCACATGGATAAATGTGAAAATTTATGCTGATCTAAAATATACCAACCTTTCCGTTAAAACTATTGCCATCTACTCTTGTAACTTGACTTTTTGCATCACCACAAATTTAACATCCACAAAAGAATCATAGCCTTAATGGACTGTGTAGCCATGAGCCAATCACAAAGGCAACACAAAAATTCAATCACAAACACCTGCAACTCATTACAAATTTAGCAGCACAAATGCCAGAGGCTGTAATGGGTCTCAGATAGTCCCTGCAACTCTGCCAATACTCACCTATAATTTGGACTTGACATTTACAAAAAAGAAAACATTTACAAAAAGAAAAGGGCAAAGGGTTTTACCAAATAGTCCCACTCTTTCAACTTCCCCCTCCCTGCCAAGACACTGCAGGAAAAAAAAAATCAATTCTAAATACAGGTGCTATTTGTACTCCTTCTGGTGTGCTTGTGAAACTAAATTAATTGATGAAGAATTTAAACCAATATTCACTAAAGGATTTGGTGCTATTATATTTTCCCCCAGAAAGTAACATTTTCTATAAGAGCCCCTAGTGTAAAAATAATGGGGACAAAAGAGAGAAAGAAGGCAGAGGGAGTAGAAATACAAAATAATGTCAATTTTATTTTTAGGTTTCTTTCTATTTTTATGTGAAAACTAGGTATAATGGGTAAATGTAGACTTGAAATCTTCCAAATGAAAACTGTCACATTTGCAAATGGAATGTTATAGTTGTCATTGTGTGGAGCGGAAAGAAAAAAAATTAAACTCTGGCTTCTGGGGAGTTGGATTCTGATTCTGGGTTTCTCTCTAGATGTGTGACCTTGGAAAAGTTAACTCCCTGGGCTCTTTTTTACTCCATTTAAATTTTTGAAGATTGTGACTCTGGCTTCCTCCTCAATAGCTTTGCTTTTTGAGCAAGAACTCCCAATAAACTTATGACCTGTATACAGTTAATTTTTCTCTATATACTTCCCTCAACATACCCGCTTTTCCTTGATTTTCACAGCACAAGCATGATATGTAGACATTGCTATGTGGAATAGTGCATGCTTAATGTATCTATGATCTTAAAGAGAAATGCTACTTTTTACCTCAGTGTGGAGTATATTTTAAAGTCTGTGTCTGATTTTCCTTGCCCATTCTCTCAGCACATTTTGGAAATTGCTTCTCTTCAATATCACCTAATTCAAGCCAGGCATGGTGGCACATGCTTGTAATCCTAGTACTTGGGAGGTTGAGACAGGAGGATCACAGGTTCATGGCCAGCCCCTGCTACTTAGTGAGGCCCTCTGCAGTTTAGCAAGACTCTGTTTCCAAACAAAGAATACAAAACAGGGCTGGGAATGTAGCTCAGTGGAAGAATGCCCTTGGGTTCAACTTCCAGTATGAAACACCAAAAAAAAAAAAAAGTTCAAATTGAGAAAGGCAAGTTCATTCTAATGTTTGAAATACAAATGGGAAAGAAGTCTATTAATAAGAAAATGGTAAATAAATAAAATATTTAATGCTACTCTTGGCTCTATAGCTTACCATTTACAAACATAATTAAAAGTTTTGTAAGAAACTTCTATTTATTGCCTACAAATACGTGATCTTCCACCTGAAGTCTTTCTCATTTCCTCTACCACGTGGTGCATGATGTCGTTTTCTTATTTCTTCATTCTTCAACCAACAAATAGACTTAAAGTTAATAAGTAAAAATCTCCTTTAAGTTATCCTTTTGTCTGCTAAGTGTGCTACTGAAAGCAAACGGACTGATATTCTGTGACTGAGAAGTGAAATTCTCATATTTAAGGTCTGTATCAAACATCCATACCTTATCTAGAGGATTGAAAAACATGAACATTTTTATAGAAGTTCTGAGATTCTCTTTTCTTCATCTCAGGCAGTTTAAGAAAGTCCTCTCTTTGAGAAAGAGAATGCATGCAATATCTGAGTATCCAGGGTAGGCCATGAAGTCAGGCAGGGAAGGGAAAAGAAAAAAAAATGGAAAGGGATAGAAGGTAAGCAAAAGGTAACTAAAAGCTGTATAAACTTAAACAACAGAAGTTTATTTTTCAGATCTCTGGAGGAAATGATGAGGGCTGTCTTCCAGGTGTAAGTATTCACACACACACACACACACACACATACACGCACACACACACACACACACACACACACATACTATATATGTATATATATATTCATAATAATATATATTATATATTCATAACTATATAATCATAATAATCATTAATCACTTCTAGGCAATCTGATTATGAGTAGTATTTAATCCTATTTGGCTTTTACTTACATAATTTTCATAATTAGAAAATATTAATGTTACCTGAGTGAACTAACATTCTCTGAAAATAATCTACCACCTTCTGCAGTGATATATAACTTCTCACTCAGATCACTCTCAGTGAAGCTATTCCTCTGTTCCAATGAACTCTCAACCTTGGAATGCTTTTGTGAGTTCTCCTGGAGTGTAAATTATGAGATTATTCCTAACCTTGTCAGGTTCAGGTAACATACTGCCTACTATAATGTAATAGAAGCAATTCATAAAATATTCCTTCAACCCAACCAGTTTCAAGTTGTACAGCTTTGTTCTTGTTTCACGCAGAATATATAGAAGGAAGGATCCTTTATGGGACAGAACAGATAGCTGGAAGCTGATTTCACTTGGTAATTCTCCGTTGTTACTCTAGCATTAAAGTGGCATTAGCAGGATGCAAAGAAGTTGCTTGGTGAAAAGGATCTGTTCCTGTTGATGTTCAGCAAATGCTTTTAAAGCTGAGGCACCTAACACTGCGCCTATGCATCCAGGTGAGACCTGGAGCAGAAAAAAAAAAAAAAAAAACTAGGCTTGTAAACATCTGTTTCAAGGAGCCTCATCAGAGAATTCTTGAAGAGTGGAGCAAATGGGACATCCTGCAGCTGCCACAGGAAACAGGCATAGTAAGCAATGCACAGCACTTCCTGGGCCTCAGGGTATGCATGGCATTACCCTACTTCAGCAGCTCACTGCAGAAAAAGGTGAACTTCCACCAAACAAGGCAGCCCAGAGTTTGCTACAGGAAGTTGTATTTCAGTACAAAGAAGTTCTGTGTTGAGCCCAGGGTGTGGGCGGTAGGTTCAGGTCAAAGGAACAAAGGGAAGCAGGACAGGGGTTTCTGACAAGTACTTTTCCAGGCACAAATCTTCATGTATTTTAGGCACTTCATCTCGCAGCTGATGAGCTCTGTAAGTGGCATTCACGTATGCCTCATGAGTGACTGCTGGGACAATTTGCAGTATTTTTAATATTTGATATCTGTGTTTAGGATTAAAAACTTTGGGAAGCAATGAATTAACCTAACAGTATTTTCCCATCATCTAAATTCAACCAATTATGAGAATCAAAAGCAAAGGGAGATTTAAATGTTTGGTGATAAAGTAAATATGCAGAGTCAACATCTCTGACCACTTTGCTGCTTTTTTGGCTAATGGTCTAATTGGCCGATAGCTTAAAATTCAATGTATTTAGTACTTTCTTTGCTGCTCAGAAAAACCGAGTGCACATGGCTTTCTAGGATGTTATGCTTAGTCACATCTCCAGTCACGTACCACTCTGGTTGGCTGCTTACTCCACCACAGAGCTAAGAAACCTTGAAGAATATTTATTGCACATTCCACTAATTAGGTGTGCACATTTGACCTCCCTAATCTCTTCAAAGGAATTAAAGAGAAGCAATGCTTTCTATTTTTTTTAAGTAATACTCTGAGTGAGAGGTTACATGAGAGTCTAAAATGAAGCCCCACACAGAGTTTTTAGGGGCTGTATGCAGCCTCATCTATTTAAGTAATCTTAGGACCTCTTGTTTTCTTGATTCAAAAATTAGACTTAATATTTGCTCTGCAGTTGGTCTGGGGACCAGAGGGGAAGACACTTCTAACTGATACTATCAGAATCATCATGTGCTATATACAGTGCTGACCTGTAAGAGCCCACATGGGAGAATCCTTTAGTGGGTTGGTGACTTTCTCTAGAATAAAAACACCCATCAGCATATTCAGTTATATCATCAATGCTTCTCCTCAAAAAGTTCAAACTCTGTTGTCTGTTTGGTCTATTGGTTTTTGCTTACAACATGCTTCTGATACTTTCTAGAGGTAGTGACCTTGGAAAGCCATGAGGGTGACAGAGAAAGTGCTTTACTGACATCTGAGATTTATTTCTTTCTAAATTACAATCCCATCTTTACTAAATTTTCTTAGGCTTATTCTACAAATAGAACAAAAACATCTAGAAATTTCAAATTCTTCTTGACTTTTCTTCCTTCTTCAGCCCTCACAGCATCCTATCCTTTTAAAGCTGATAAAAAGAAGGAAGCTAGCCAGGCATGGTGATGCACGCCTTTAATCTTAGTTCTTGGGAGGCTGAGACGGAAAGATCACAGGTAAAAACCAGCCCTAGTAACTTAGTAAGTCCCTCAGGAAATTGGTGAGACCCTCTTTCAAAATAAAAAGTGCTAGAGGTAGCTGAGTGTGGTGGCGCACGCTTGTAATCCCCGCACTTGGGAGGCGGAGACAGGAGGATCGCACAGGTTCGAAGCCAGCCATGCTGGCCTAAGAGACCCTGTTTCCAAATAAAAGTATAACATAGGTCTGGGAGTGTAGCCCGGAGGTAGAAGAGGTTCCAAGAACCCCAGTACCACCAAAATAAAAAAAAGTGATAGAGGTATAGCTCAGAGGTTGAATGCCCCTGGATTTAATCTTCAATACCAAAAAAAAAAAAAAAAAAAAAAAAAAAAGTTAACATCATGGCTTGTAAGCCCTTATTTTTATTTTTCATTTTTATACAAATAGAAATACAAACTTATGGTTGAGTACCTGAGTTTAAAAGTTAATAAAACCAAAATTTAATTCTCAGCCTTATTATGCAACCAGAGCTGTTTTAACCCCAATTTCTCCATCATTAAAATGATGTAACAAGCCTGAGAGTGCCCCTTGAGGATGATATAACAAGGAAAATGTGAAGTGTATATGACTACACACAAAATATATCTTATATTAATACTAACTACAAAAGTTCCATATGACATAGTTTTTATTGTCCCAGTTTCTAATAGAACTATAAATACTCAATGTATCAAAAATCATGTTATAATTCACCTGGCTGAGGAATAGCAATGTCTTTTTATATCCAAACTTTTATTTTCTTTCCAAATACAAATAGAGATATTAGGTTTGTTTTGTTTGTTTTGAATTTCAATAATCTATATCATCAAACTCTGAAAAGGAATTAAAAGCAAACCCAAATCCTAATGTTTACCCTTGCTCTTTGATGGAAAATATATTAATAGTTAATGAAATCCAAGCAGAATGGCCTGCTTTGACCTTTTCATCTTCAAATTCATCTAGTCCTAGCTGTCATGCACCAAGAGGAAATATCTAGGATGCTTTTCGGCTAACTGAATTTGTTTGTTTGTTTGTCTCCTCCTCTCCTACTAGGCCTGCATTAACATTTTTTTTCTTTTATGAAAAAGCATTCAAAATGCAAGGAGGAAGCAAAACACTTAATCCACTCTAGTAGGTCTGTGAGACATATGGCCTGTGGAGTAATTTAATCCAGCCCACCACGGAATCTGAAAATTGCTTCTTCCATCCCCTGCTGTACCAGAATCTGAATGCAGGAAGAACAACCTCAGAAACAAGAGCTCCCGAGTGCTGTTTCTAAGGGGCAAGACCACAGAGGTGTGCAGCAGTGGGGGTTTATGAATTCAATTTACTCATATTCAGAGCAGTGGAAGAGAAATAACTGCAGTTCCACTCTCTTATGGAGCTGAGCTCTGGGTCAGAATAGAAAGAAATTAATTCAAAGCTTCTGACTCATTTAGAGGAAATACAAAGCCAAGTCTGACTCAGGACGAAAAGAAGAAATTTCTAGAAATTCAGATAGTTGCATGTTGATAAACAAATCCTTTCGTGAGACAAAAGTCACATTGTCATTCTTCAGTAATAATGGTGTTTTATGCAAATGATATCCCCCTCCTCGACAAAAATACATGATACTCTAAGAGCTGCAGCTTTATATTTCAAAATTCTTTAAAGAAAATAATATATAACCTTGCTTAAGCTCTCTTTTTTAAAAATATTCTTAGATATTCTTCTTTGAGTACATATGATTAAAATACTTCATGCCTCCTTGCAAAAATAAAAACTCTTCATTTCGAAGACTTAGATCTCCTGTAATTAGTCTCATTAATTTGTTCCCTCCTAATTCCTATTCCAATTTATTTTATTATTTTCTATTTTTTGGATTTCTTAGTGGGCTTTTTATTACCCAAAGGGCTGAAACATGTCTAAACATGAGCATCATAATTACATTAAGTTAATCCAGAGGGCCAAAAAACACAAGTCTTCACAGAGCATTAACATATTCTGTACAAGAAATATAATTTGGTGGAAATATTTTCACAAATTAAATAGGTTCTTTTCTCCCGGCATGGTGACCCATGCTTGTAATCCCTGCGCTTGGGAGGTAGAGATAGGAGGATCATGCAGGTTCGAAGCCAGCCACGCTGGCTTAAGAGACCCTGTTTCCAAATATAAAAAGTATAAAAATAGGTCTGGGAGTGTAGCCTGAAAGTATAAGGGTTTCCAGGAACCCCATTACTACCAAAATAAAAAATAAACAGTTTCTTTTGTCCTGAATTATCCTTATATTCCAGAGGACATACTAAGACATATTGCTTCCCCTAGCTGGATGCTATTGCTGAATTTGGAGTTGGAGAATCCATTGCCTTACTATAATACTACTTTTTCATCGAGTTGTCCAATCAGACAATTTAACCAATAATTTTAAATATCTTTGTGTCTGTAGAGCCTGCACCATAGGCAAAGATAAAATGATGAGCCCATCAGGACTAGTTTAGTGGATTGGTTATCTTTTATTTGCTCTCACAACTTGACCAGTGGTCACTTAAGCTGCCTAAGTTATAGTTTCTCCATTTACTAATTAGAGATGCTATTACTTCATAACCTTGTAGTGAGGGTTACATGAAGTTACCCATGTAAAAGTGCCTGGTATGTACCAAACGTTCAAGAAATAATAACCAGTCACTCAAACTTAATGTAAACAAAGTAGAGAATATGCAATCCTTACCCTATCTTTTTATTATCTCCATGACCAAGAAGGATGGTCTCACTAAGTAACACTTTGAAAATGCTCCTGTTTTGTTTCAATACTATGCTACATACCATATATTCAATTTGGTGCATTTACCTTCCTTTCTCATTCTGGAAGAAAGCACTGCCCCAAATCACAAAAAAACTTCTGTCCAAACTTCCACCACCTACACTAACTTTTTTTCTTTTCTTTTTTGTTTTCTTTTTTCTTCTTTTCTTTTTCTTCTTTTCATTTTTTCCTTCTCCTTCTCCCTCTCTTTCTCTTCTTTCTTTTATTTTTTTAAATTTTGTTTTGTTTCTAGTACTGGGGATTGAACCCAGTTCTACCTCTGAACTATACTCCTATTCTTATTTTTATATTTTTTTAGATTGAAATAGGGTCTAAGTACTAGGATTACAAACATTCACCACCACACCTGGCTAAGTACCTAAACTGTAATGAGCTAAAGATTTATCTGTATCATTCACTCTCATGTCAACCTTTGCTTATTTTATTTTTTTTCTAAGGCTGGGGCTCAAAACTAGAGGCATTATACCTCTGAGATACACCACAGTTTTTTTTTAATTATATTTTATTTTGAAACAGCATCTCACTATATTGCTGAGAGCCTGGTTAAGTTGCTGGGGCTGGCCACAACCCTGTGATCCTCCTGTCTCAACCTTCCAAATACTATGATTACAGGCATGCTACCATGTCACTAATATCACTTTTTAAAGGCTTAATTTAGTGGTAGAATGAAGGGCTTGCACAGACAGATTTGCCAGTGATTATGATCAAGTCCCATGACTTTTTTTTTTGTCTCAGCTATAAAACAGAAATATCCTGAAGATAAATATAATATTTATTCAATGATTAATCACAGAAAGTAGAAAAGAATGGCAATCATCTCTACCCATGTGATCAAGGTCAATATCAACAGTGATAAATCATGTTGATTATTGTACACAACATACTGTGGCAAAAATGGCATATTATCTTTGTTTTCTACCTTCCCCAAACATATGATCATTGTCTAACTGTGAGAAAAACATCAGAGAAATCCAATTAATGAAAATTTTACAAAATAATTATTTGGTACTATATATACTATCAAAGTCATCAAAAACAAGGAAAATTGGGGAAGTTGTTATTAGCCCAAAGGAGTCTATAATGTGATACTGTGGATGTGATCCTGAAGCAACAACAAAAACAAGATACTAGATAAAAATGAAAGTGTGAATTAAGTCTAGACCTTAATTAATAACATATCAATACTCAGTCATTCATTATAAAAGATGTACCAAACTAATAGAAGATATTACTAATAGGAGAAAAAAAAAATATATATATATATATGGAAACTGTGTTATTTTCACAACTTTTCTGGAAATCACTATTCTAAAAATAAAGGTTTATTTATTTATTTTTGTTGGTACTGGGGTGGAACCCAGGGGCTTTCTACCTCTGGACTATACTCCCAGACCTAAATTTTTATATTTTATTTGGAAACAGGGTCTCACTAAGTTGCTGAGAGCCTCACTAAGTAGCTGAGGCTGGCTTTGAACCTGTGTGGTCCTCCTGTCTCAGCCTCCCAAGTGAGGGAATTACAAGCGTGCGCCACCATGCCCAGGTAATAAAATTATTTTAAAAACTTATAATGCATGTGAAAAATTAGGAAAATTTTCTAAAAACAGTAAGCTTTCAAACAAATGGTAGATGTTATTACCATCATCATATAATTAATTGGAAGGGAATTATCCCCCAAATCATGATATTCTTTCATTTTTTAATTAATATTCATACAATTTTTAAAATCTCATGAGAGACAAAAGGAAGCCTTTAAAAGCATAAGATCGCCGGGTGTGGTGGCGCATGCTTGTAATCCCCGCGCTTGGGAGGCAGAGACAGGAGGATCGCGCAGGTTCGAAGCCAGCTGTGCCCGCTGGCTTAGGAGACCCTGTTTCCAAATAAAAATGTAAAAATGGGTCTGGGAGTGTAGCCTGGAGGTAGAAGGGCTTCCAGGAACCCCAGTACCACACAAAAAAAGCATAACATCTATATTCTGAATTTGTGAATTAATAAAATAATCTGCTTCAATTTTTCTGGTTATGATGGTTAATTTTACATGCCAGATTGACTGGGCTAAGGGATTTCCAGATAGTTGGTAGAATATATTTTGTGAGTGGGTTTGTGAAGGTGTGTCCAGAAAAGATCAGTATTTGAGTTGGAAGACTGAGTAGAGAAGATTGCTCTTACTTATGTAGATAGGAACCATTCAATTGCTTGAGGGAATGTAGAGAAAGAATAAAATTTGCTCCCTTTGCTTGAACTGAGACACCTAGCTTCTCCTGCCCTTGGGCATCAGAACTTCTGGTGCTTAGATTTTAGATTTAGTTTTTTAAATTTACACCATTGTTCCCCAGATTCTCAGGCATTTGAACATTGACCGAATTATACTCTTGTCTTTGCTAAATTTTTGCTTGCAGATGGCAGATCATGAAACTTTTTGGCCTCCATAATTGCATAATACAATTTCTATAATAAATCTCACCTATATATCTCGATGATTTACTGGTGGTTTCTTTGGAGAATCCTGATGGAAAAGGGATTGGGAGGTATATAGAGTGCTAGAAGCTACCTGTGGAGAATTTGAATGTATGCTGGGCATATAGGAGTAATACAAGAAGAACAAAATCTTCCTGTCACTTGTAAAAGATAAAAAAACAATTGGAACAATAGGATATAATTGTTTTTCCAGGGCAGTAAAAAATTAAAGAGACTCATTATTCCCTACCGGGTGATACACCGAAATGTAATATTCTAAAAATATTTAGTTGAATTGCTGGCTAAGAAATTAACCAATGCTGGACTGTGAGAATTATTGTGCAGCTTCTCAAGCCTATTTTTCTGCAGAGAAATACTCTGATGTGATGAATAGAAATTCTTAAATTTATCTGTGTTTATTTGAGCATAAATGATTCACATGCCAGGTAGCATTCAGAGCCAGTAGAGGGTCAGAGAGCTTTGTCCAGCAGCATAAGCAGCAAGGTTTTATAGGCTGAACACAAGTAAAAGAGAGACCAACTATTGGCTGTAGTTTGGCATTTTTCTTTCTTGGGTGTGATTTGATGGGTTGGCTGTTTGTGATTGGCTGAACCCGGATATTTGTTACAAAAAATACACTACTGAGTTAGGTTTTAGTTTTTTTCATGTACTGTTATGCTGCAGTTTGTTACCTAGAAGCTTCACATAGAGAGACAGCCAGAGGCTATTGGTCTTCTGCTTATTTACCAGGTGGAGTACCTTCTGAAGACAAGAGTGACTAACACATTTGAGAAAACATGTACAGGACAGTCACATCTCAGAGATTCACGATGTATAAAGATCAAAGGATCTAAGAATTTCAGAGAGTAAAAGGAAAACTAAACAAAAACTTCAAGCCCTGTGTAGTGGAACACACTTTTAATCCCAGTACTTAGGGGTCTGAAACAGGAGGATCACAGGTTTGTGGCCACCCTTAGCTAGTGAGGCCCTCTACAACTTAGTAAGACCCTGTTTAAAAATAGATAATAATAATAAAATAGGGCTCTGGTTGTAGCTTGGAGGTAGAATTCCCCTCAGTTCAATCCCCAGAACTGCAAAATAACTTTTCCAGACAATATTATTTAATGCAGTATTTCTCAAACATTTAATAAAGAACAATAATTCTGGTCTCAACGGGTCATAAGCCTTCCAGGTAGATGTTGAGATTAAATTTTGGGTACCAGGAAACATTGCCCTGGGCTCTGCTTGATCCAGTGTTTCCCTCGGACACTAAATGAGGAAGACCAGGACGATGGCTCTCTACAGCTGAGACCCACTGGAAGTGCTAGAGGAAATCTGCCAACTTCACTTCCTGTCACTGAACAGAAAATCTTTCCCAAGAGAACTGAATAGAGAATATATCCATGTTGTTCACATGTGGCTACACTGGTTTCTACCCTGCACAGTACATGTTAGAAAATGATACTCTATGCCTTTAAAGGCAAATAAGTTGGTTTTTAACAGTGTGGGAAAGCTTACTAACACACAGGTACAGTGTGTTGGGACCTCATATCAAACAATGAGTCCATTATTTCAGAAATGAATACAGAGGTATCAGAAATAAGAGGTTAAATAAGACGTGAATGCAATTTTTTTTATTGTTGGGAGGACTATGATTTCAGGCATAGCTACTTAATAATTAAAGCCGATTATTAGTATTACATCTATACCAGAGTACAAAAAAGGAAAGAGAATCCCCCATTATTAGACATTTTCTTTGTGAGTCCTGTACTCTCATTCTTATTAGAGCCCAAGTAGTGGCTCCTTTGAAAACTATTTGACTGACAATTTGTCAAGCTTTCCCCTCCTCAAAGAGAATTAAGACCAAAACCTTATGGCATATTCTAGATTTATATTTTCAAGACAATAAAAGCAGACGATAACAGGACTACTTGATCTAGTAAGAAAATATTTTCCCCAATCTCTTTAGTATTATGAGTAGAAAAGATTAGGGAGCAGATGGTAAAAAACAAACAAACAAACAAACAAAAAACCCAGCAACAACAACAAATGTAAGAAGCAGGTAATATTCTTTAAAAAGTAGATCTCTGCTAAAAAAAAAAAAAAAGAACCTTCCTAGGGCTTCTAAACATATGAATCATATATTTCACTCGTCTAAAACATTCTTTCTATCCTGACACTGTTATATAACACAGAATAAATTAATAACATTGTTGGTATATCTCAAACTCTTCCTATTATCCTCTCTCAGAGCTACAGAGAAGGAAAGGAGGGCAGAATAGGAAGGGAAAGAAGATGAATATGTGTGCTTTATTTCATTGACCGCCAGGAGATTTTATAAATTATTGGGAAAACATAACTTAGATAAAATTTAAACCAGATGAATTATTTAATAAACAGATGCCAAGTGGAAATGCATAATTTATTGCTTCTGTGCATAAACTAGTTTAAGAATACCAAGGATTTTTCTTGTTTGCTAGACTGAAATATTCCCATACACAACCTTTTGTATTATCAGAGGAGAAAGTACAGATACTGTCACATTCAATCAATCAATCAGTTTTCAATTTAGTTTAACAAATACTAATACAATGTACAAGTTTTCTTATGTGTTTTGAAGGATACAGAAGTACATGAAGACACAGAAATTTAAGAAAGGAAAATATTTAAACTCTAACAATTGTTTCCAGATCAATCTCTTTCATCAAATAACTTATAATACTCACCTGACCCAGGTTAGATTATATTGGCTATGTCTTCACAATTCCTAGGCCTGGAGCACATTTCCACACTTTTCAGTCCTGTAACCATTTCCCTTAATGTACATCTCAAGGGTATTTTCTCCCCTCTCCCCAGCCACTGAGTAGGTTCATTTCCAGTGTTTCATGTATTTGCTTGATAAAAAATATTATAAAATACAGGAAGTGTAGATCAGTATTAGAGAAGATGCTTAGCATGGACAGGGACCTGAGTTAATTCTCCAGTGCCAAAAATCATAGGGTGTAGTAATTACCCTATATAGGTAAAAGTTTCAGCCAGTAAACTTGCAGTTTTCTTGGGCCTGCAGAAGTGTCCTGTTCAGAAAATGAACAAAGCATTTTTCTTCTTATTATTATTAATCTTGTAAATGCCATAAGAATAAGAAAAGCAAGTTACAAAGTTATAAATATATGCAGAATATTTTGCATAATAGGAATTTTTGTTACTAGGGATTGAACACATGCTAGACAAGTGCTCTACTACTGAGCTACATTCCCCAGCTAGAATTCTGAAACTTTAGTATTCATCCCTTTGTGCTTCAGCTTCCTTATCTCTAAGAAGAAAGATATATAATAGGCTTTATCTCAAAACATTGTTATGAGAATGAAGAAATGAGTTAAAAGATATAAAATAAATTCAAAGAATGGTCTGGAAGTCAAGGAGAAGTTAAAACTTGAGAAGGAGCAGTACTAGCACATGGTAAATGCCCAGAAAATGTAATAGCAATACAATAGTGATGATGATGATGATATCTGCAATCTCTTTGATAAATTGGTTTGCTAACAAATTATTTGAACAAGCAGATATTGAGATAATTTAGTTTGGGCTTCTTTTTTTTTAGGTTTGCAAATTCCCAATTTTACAAAGAAATGCATTTTTTCTGGTAACTAAGTTAAGAGTAATAGCAATTTCAGATAATTATGGTGATCTCCTTTAAAAAATTAATTGCTTTCCTTTGTGTTTCTGTCTCTAGTCTCCCTTGTCTCTTTCAAAGCATTGAACTCAGAAACTTGGGATATTAGCAAAGTGCGTGCCTGCATTGTAATAACTGGATATTCAAAGCTGCTCCACTTCTGCTCCTTCTTCAAACCCCTTTTCCTGCTTTCCATAGTAGTTGTCAATGTGTAGTTACCTTCTAGCTCTTCAGCTTCTTACAGCACATCAGCTTTTAAGTCCTGACCTTTCTCTTCTGGGTGTCTCTCATCCTACCATTTTTTCTTACTATAGTTGTTGGACATGAATTTAAATCACTAAAGATATCAACTTATGGTTTTCTGTACTGGTCTCGTTAAACAAATTTCAGTAAGCATTTGCTGACTACCTACTATAAAAAAGCCTGCCTATTGGCCGAAATAAGTTAACTGACAAATAGTAATATAAGCTCACTATGTTTTAAACTAGGGTAACCCAATAATCAACTTTTGTGTTTCGAAAGGCCTTTTGGAGTTGATCTGGATTCAGTATATGGTACTACTGCCCATTTTTTTTGTATCTCTAAAGCTTCAATGTAATAAAGTCTATCAATTATAAAAATAAAAATAAAAATTTAAGAAACAAACAAAAAGAAACGATCTAATCAAGCAGATTTCACTAGAACTTTGAGAAACAATGAAAATATTTTATGTGTCACTACTGAGTACTTGAAGTATGCCTGGTGCTAGAGATTAACTAAACTTTTAATTTTTAGTTTATTTAATTTAAATTATTTTTAATTTAATGTAAATATCTATATGCAACCAGTACCTAATGCAAAATGGATTTTATACATGAGGAAGCACACCTAAGAACATTAAAATAACTAGCTGAAGGTCATATAGGTATAAACCTACTGACTAATCATAAACCTTTTTTTCCCCAAGGTCATAATTACCACAACAGCATATTATAACTTCAAAGTGTTTTAATATATAAAAGCTTTTCAAAATTTCCAGTGCTATTACCTTTACCTGACCACCATCTTCTCTCTCTGCTTTCATAATTGGTAAAGTACAGAAGACCTTATATGGAGTGGCCCCTAGGACCTCTTTTCCACCTTCTTACTAATCTGACACTCATTCCCACTCTAGCCCAAGTGAGCATCTTGCTACTCCTCCAGTGCTCCCCAAATATTATCAAGTATTTATTTTCTCCCTGTGTAGCTTTTACCAGAGGCATCTGTAATAAAAGTTTACCACTCCCTATTGATCAAATGTCCCTTATCAGAAAGAAGTATATATAACTGCATATCTACTCATAATCTGTCCACATTTTGATTAAAAATATCGTGGGAGAAAATGGTTAAATTTCACACATACATAGAAAGAAATGGGACTACTGAGAAAAGTCAAAATGACAAAGCTATGTATTGGTGTTAGGTCAGAATTCATACTGCTCATTTGAGAATAAAACTTAATAATTGCATCTTGAATCATTAAAGACACCTTAGTTTTGAAAGGGAAACTTTGGGAAATGCCCTATAGTGATACTTTAAAATTACAATATATAAAAAGCTCCCACAAAACTAATTCCTACTGAAAATGACTTCACATTTAAAATTTCCAAAGCGTTCAAAGAAAGAAGTCTTGAAGGACAGAAAGACAATGTACCAGATGGAAGCATTCATACTCAAAAACCAGTGGTAATGCAAAAACTGCAAGTGACTATCAAAGGTTCATTTCTATTCTAACATATGCATAACAGTGATGGTTACAGGTACTGGACAGTATAAAAGAAGAAAGCAGAGCTGGGCATGGTACACATGCTTGTAATCCCAGCATTTGGGAGGCAGAGACTACAGGATCACGGTTTGAGGACAGCCTCAGCTACTTAGTGAGGCCCTCTGCAACTTAGTGAAAACCCTGTTTCAAAAAAAGAATTAAAAAAAATAGGGCAGGGGGTGTAGCTTGGTGGTCAAATGCCCCTGGGTTCCATCCTCAGACCCACAAAAAAAAATAAAATAAAAAAATAAAAAGAAGAAGAAATCAATACACCTTGCTAGAAAGTGGGGGAATCAGAACAATCTTCAGAGAGAAGATGAATATGACTGGAAATTGGAAGACAAAAAAGAATGATAAAAGAAAGTTGAGGAAGAGAAAACAGTGTATACATAATGCCTGAGCTATTTCTCCTTATGTGTAGGGTGGAAAGTGATGAACTGAATATATATATATATATATATATATATATATATATATATATATATATGAATCCAAGAATTATGTTGATTCAAATCAGGGTCCTTAAAGAGTCCTAGATTAGTCATAATTCTTCAGAGTAACAGAAATGTAAGATGTATATGCCAGAGGAGAGAGAGAGGGAAAGAGAGAGACTCTGCAGCTTAAATCTAAAGGGAGTCTAGAGGCAGACTTCTTTCTCTGGGGACATCAGTTGTATTATCATCTTCCATGAACTGAATGAGGCCTATCTACATTATAGAAGATGATCTACTTTGCTACAAGTCTATTGATTTCAATGTTAATTTTTTACAAAACAAAGAAACAAAGCCTTCACATGGAAATCTAGACTCGTATTTGACTAAGAATCTGGGTATAGTGGACTATTCAAATTCATAAGAAAATTGACTATTACCAAATCCAAAAATGAGTATTGGGGCACATGTTACCTAAATGCAAGGCAGTAGTCTAGGCTGTGACATCCAATGATTTCAGCAACCTACTTTGAGTGTGTGGCCTCCCCAATACAATATTATAATATTTCACATGGAATTTGTATTGCCTAGCTCAAGAACACAAGACACCTCATTGCCTCAGTGTAGGCTCCTTTGATATCCTTATGGGTATTTATTTAGCATTTAGTCTGTAGTGATCATTTCCTTTCAAAAAGCTGCATTGTCTGGTTTCCAACTGGTTTACATGATCATTCCTCTTTCTAAGAAAAGGAGAATGACATTTAAAAGGTTTGGGAATGTAGCTCAGAGGTAGCATGTTTGATCAGTATGTTTAAGGACCTGGGATTACTCTCCAGCATCTCAAAGAAAGAATAAATTAAAAAGGAAATATTGAAATAAATTATACTTATAAATATTTGTAATGATTTGCCACTACCCATATTCCTCATTAAAAAAATCACAAAAATGAAACATCACTAACAAGGTACTACATTCTATCCTATTTTCCCCAATTATACTCCTTTTCATCACCAAACAATCATCAAAGATAATAAATAGCACATTTCTCAAGAAAAACAGAGTAGAAATCCTTTAAGATTTCTTTTGGAGTTTCTATTTTATGTTTTTTGGCCTTTTTTTGGGTGGTCTTCTTATATATTAGTATTTAAAATATTAAGAAGTAGAATATAATGACATCTGTTCTTCCTATTTACCGCAGTATCCTACATTCGGTTTCATATGTCCAAGAGCATAAACACCTGTACTATGTAAATAAGTAAAATACATTCAAAGAACCAATATTTCATAACCTAATCTCACTCAAAAGGGCTATTTTGAACCCCTCCAAGCCAGTCTTAGGTCTTTTATTTTGATGCAGAAAACAGGAAAAATGAGTTCCCTGTCAAAAATAATTATTCTTTTAAATAATGCATTTAGAACAACAGCAACATTAGAGAATATCATATAAGACACTCATACTAACATTAAGAGAGGAAGGTCTCAAACTCTGCCCTCATGGAGATTTTAGTAAAGAGAACCACATTAAAGAAGGGAAATAAACAGAGGAAGATCTTCATTGTGCTCTAAGTGGAAATAGTCTTGCATATAATTCTTTTCACCACCAACATTTGTGGCTGAGCAAATGAGGTATGAGTATCTAGACAGGCTTTATAATTGTTTTGTTCATCAAACCAGATCATCTCCTATGATTGAACATTTGTCCTCCCTAATGTGATGCATATACCACAAATCCTTGCCTATAGAATAAAATCGTCAGCATGCTGGAAGTATTTATTTGTTTGCTGTTTAGTACTGGGGAGTAAACCCAGTCAAATTCTATTTCTAAAGTACATCTCCATCCCTTTTTATTTTTATTTTGACACAGAATCTTTCCAAATTGCTGAAGCTGGTCTTGAACCTGTGATACTCCTATCTCAGCCTCCTATGTACTGGGATTACGGGTATATGCCACCATGCCTGGCCTGAGAGATTTTTTTCTGCCCCAGGGGGAATATTCCTGGTTGTTTCCTGGCCTATTCCCTCTCTACCCTGATCTGCCTGACACTGTTACTGCACATGCACTCTATCCAGTTTCCACTGATGTCAAATGCTCATGAACATTCTCCATCTGGATTCTGGCCTGCTTTTCATAGGTTTGCCTGGGTTGTAACCTACCCTTATCCCAATGGCTGATGTTTTGAACATGATGGCCTACATCTGTCAGCTTTGTTTCAGCTCACTGCCCCTTCCTAAACTTTAATAACCTTTTAAAGGTCTCCCTGACAACACAGCGAGCCTACACTAACAGATTTGGCATATCTATACTTTCTCTGAGGCCATGAATTCAGCACTTGTTGACTGCTATGCTACAACACATTATGGCGCTTACACAGCAGGTCTCATTTACTGGTGATTTACTGTAAAACTATAGGTGAAATAGTTTTTCTCTAAATTTTTTGTGGATTCTTATTAAAATACATGGGCACATTGTTGGATTGTATGTCTGGGGGAATGAAATGCAATCAATGATTCATAATTCTAGATGCATATGTAATAAGGGAAAATAATATTGCCTCATTATCTTGGGTATATTTTAGGTGCCCAGTGATTGATCAAGATATAACATAGATATGACATAGTGCCTGACTTTAAGCAATTTGTTACTTAAAGGACATATATGACTTACATGGGAATTTGGAAAATGACAATAATTTGCATAGAATGTTAAGATTTATTGAACATCAAGCATTACAATTATATCTACTTGGAATTCTAGCTTTATTTGATAAAGCACTGCTACATTATCTTCTGAAAGTTATTAATGAAAATGTAAAATATTTAGCATGAAAGTGTTTTACTTTCATGGATGGTGATAAATAGAACATAATGTGCTTTATTTTACTAGAATGTCATAAAGTTTTGCCTTTAATAACAAAGGAAAGGGAGCTAACTACAAGCACTTTCTAAGAATCAGGCTTTTTAAGCATATTAGCGCATATGCATCTATCAAAACATTTAATAAATTGTATATAGTGAGAAAAAACTGCTCAATGTTACAAAACAAACTTCTAAAAATAAAGAACAAGTACATGGAACAGAGTCTGTATTTGAATGTACATCTATTTGACATCATTATTCATACCCTTAAGTTATACACTTTGAAACTTTTTTCCTAAAACTAAAAAACAGTATATAAAAATCTTGGGAAATCCTAAAGTTGTCCTCCATAAATGTAATTTTATTAGGTATTTTTTCATAATACTTTACATTACTTGTTCTAGTATTCTCACATGAGGATATTTCTATTTCTATATTATCTTCAGTTTTTGTAAATTTTCCACTGAGTAAGCATGAAAAGCAAGTCCGCTTAGGCTGTTATTATGTTTCTATTGAACAATATCTAGAACATTATAGGAATTCAATACATATTTATCGAATGAATAAATAAATGCCTTCAGAAGTATAAATATTTTAGTAACATATCTGTTTATAAAAATCTAATCATTATCATGAATAATTTGAATTATTAAATCATTCCAATGATTTAAGTTAAAATATGCCCAAATCCTATATTCTTACGTGTTACCTATTTCTTACCTTTAAGCCAATATAATATTTAAATAAAAACAGATTGAGTAATGTCTACTTTTGTTATTAATATTTTAATTTAACATGTGCATCATAAAATATAACTGAGAAATTCAGTTTCACTCTCTGGGCTTAATTTTTGCTTTAAGAAATATCATAGAAGAAAAAAATCTATTGAGACCTACTGTTAGGTGTTGTTGAGTGTTAGGATCTCTATTATATTCTGTCTTTGATGTTGAAATCTTTATCTTTTGATGGTACTGAGGTTAGTGTTTATGTATATATCTCCAACCAAAATAATTGTTCATGGTACATAGACAGGGACTCAGGGAGCTCATGTGAATGCTAGCTCTCATCTTTTTTCTCCTTACTAATTTCCAAGTTGGCATATAATTTTTCATTTCATTATCACTCTGTGTGTTTTTTCTCTTTGTATACTATATTTTATTTTTTCCTTTTATTTTGTTTCCTTTGATAGCCTAACAGTTGGATACAAGAGAATGTCACTTTTATTTATTCTCTTTTTTCTTTTTTGAATAAAGGTGAGAAAATTAGCACCTTGATGGAAGGCATACTGTGTAGAATACATCGGCATCATAGACCCCTACAAGACATCTCAGTGCGTTATTATTACAAAATTTAAAGGAGCTTTCACAACTTTCTATTTGTTTTAGTTTTCACCTCAACTACTACGGTCATACAAAATGATAGTAGTAAAAACATGAGTCCTAGAAAACCAGCTAAATCTTTTTAACATTGTTATTAGCCCAAGTGAAAAACAAGAATAAAACTTATATTTATAGGAAAAGTTTACCTACCTAAATGAAAACTGGCAAGAATCACTACATTATCACACATGTTTCCTCAGATAGTCTATGTAAGGAGGGCAAAAGCAACTTTACTTTGCTTTTTGTGCTCAAAGAAGCTCTTAGATGAGCTGAGATCCTGGGTTTTCTCCCCGACACCATTTAAAATGAACAAGAAGTAGCTCTAGAATACTGAATATAGAAAACAGAAGTCTGCAATGTATTCCTAGATAAAATTTAAATCACTAACAGAATTAAAAGTTCTTTAAAATAGTATGAGCATAATTTTACCACATTACTTGACTTGCCACACAGAAGTTACTTGCAATAATTTTATTTTAAAAGTAATTATCACAATTTCTTTTTAAAAAATAAGTACTATTAAGCCCAGTACATTGATAAACGTTTTATATACCATATAATTTCCCAAATCAAATAACTAATATTATGCTTCTCTTTGAGTTGTATACTTTGCAAACACATATCTTTAACAAAGAATGAGGTTACACCTTAGATGAATCTGCTCAAAAAGATCAGACAGCAAATAAACAATGTGACTGGAATTTAAATTGAGGTCTGCTTGAGTCCTACCCTATGTTTAAGCACAATGCTAAATTACCTTTGATTATTATTTCCTCTATCCCCTAGATCAGGGGTCAACAAATTATACCTGCCTTCATAAATAAAGCTTTATTGGAACATAACTTGCAATAATTTGTATATAGCTATGTCTGTGCTGCAAGGTCAGACTTGAGTAGCTATGACACGGACCTTTCCACTTACTTCCCACCTCCCAGAAATTATGCAGATATTGAGTCTCTTGGATACTTTTTTCATCTCTCCATATCTTTTTTCTCTACCTAGAATTAAATATGCTGTTATCATGCTTTCCTTTTAGAGATAAATTATGCAAGAATGGAATTTTCACATTTTTTCATCAGTATACAATTAGCAGGCTCACTTTGTATAAACTAAATCCCAGCATGTGACATACAGAGTATAGCTTCAAAAAAATCACAATCTGATAGTACCTAGAAAGTATCATGGGTTTTTAAGGCCCAAAGTACATTTTATCACATTTAAAATATTTTCCTAACCTCAACTGGTGAATATCTCTGGTATAAGTTGTGTTTCATAGTTTCCTGAAATCAGAAACAAAAAACTGTTTTATGAGATTTCAAAATTAACCATAAGAGAGATTTGTTATAATTAAAATTAGCATGGGGCTTCTAAGTATCCACACAATAGAAATGGCTACCAATATTTACCATCCCTCCATTCATACCTGAAGAATGCTACAAAAGTACAAGTTTAACAAAAAACAACTTGAATCCATGCCTAATCAAGTCCAGAAAACACCATCGTCCATGAATGCATGAACACCTGAAACCCACAGATCTGGATCCAGAACCCACACTAGCAGAGAGAATGAGGGGAATATTACCCAAGAAGGAATATGCAATGGAGTGATAGTGGTGGCTCAGTACAGAGAATATGTCATAGGTATCAGCTGGAAGGATCAGATTCTACCTTGAAGGGAGAAATATTGAGAAGAGCCTAGAGACTGGTGGTAAGGACTGGATGACTACTAGGGGCTAAAAGAAGAGTTTGCTGGCTGTCAATGTAGGGCAGTACATTGAAGAAAATGGAGGCAACTTTAAAAGGTTATGTCATTTATACTTATTAGTGAAGTGAAAAAAAATGGGACCAACAATATAAATGTATCTAAAGAAAGCTAGCACCAAAAATTATAAAAGTAAGCAAAAACCACACATAACTTATTTTTTAAAGATAATACTACATTGTGGCTCAGAATACTGTGCTAAGCACCAATAAGACCACCTTTATGCCACCTCCATTAAACTGTGGGTTATTACCTAAGAAAATAGAATAGAAATACATATAAAATACATAATATTTATAGAAGTCTATATAAGAAAACATAATACAAATTATTCTATAGATGAAATAATTAAAATAGCTGTGAATCATGGGGAAACTATTATATATTTCAAAAAATTTAATAATATAAAATAATTATAGATATAAAATAACATTATAAATTCAGAATTTAAAAACTCAAAGTAGTAATGGATAAAACTAGAGGATATTAAATCAGAGCTAATCAAGTTCAAGTCATTAATGAATAAGACAACATTATTTCAAAAAGAAAAAATAGTCAGGCAGGTGGCACAGGCTTGTAATCCCAGTACTTGGGAAGCTGAGACAGGAGGATTGTGGTTCTCAGACAGCTTCAGCTACTTAGTGAAGCCCCCACAACTTAGTGAGACCCTGTTTCAAAATAAAGAATAAAAATTAGGGCTGGTGGTTTAGCTCAGATGTAGAATGCCCCTGAGTTCCATATTCTCAGGATCACAGAAAAACAATTTTAATTAAAAAGGAAAGGAAAAACAAATTATGAGGTCCACAGAAAACTGGGTACAGACAAAATAACTGAAATAATTGGTATGTAAACTTTACTGAAATAAAAGAAAACTTATTTTTAGATTGAAAGCTCCAATGAAATATTTGGAAAAATCAATCCATTGCCATCAAATACAATGCACATCTTAGTAAACTATTGTACTTAAAAACTACCCGTTGGGTCAGAGTCTAATAAGACATAATTAGTAAGCAAGAAATAAGGTGATGGCATCTAACTTTATGACAGTAACATACAATGCATGGAAGGATGAAATTATCAAGAAAATTCAAAGAAATAATGAACTAGGGAAATAATTAATATACATCTCACTGTATATCAAAACCACTAAAAAAAGGAACATGTTTAGTACAAAAACTCAGAAAACTGTGCTCAGGAGATTTCCCCAAGAATAAACCAGAGCGAGAGCAACATTCAAACAAGATAGAAAAAAAGAAATTGCAGAAAAAATATTGGTGATGAATACAGTAAAGAGTTAACCATGAATCCAAAATTAAAAATAAATGTGAAGGAATATTGTAAAGTCTACATGATAAGGTAAAAGTAACAAATTTTTCAATGGAAGGAGGAAAGAAGGAGAAAGGAAAAACTAAGTAAGTTTACTGATTGCCACATAGGTGCTAGTGAAGGATGTTTTTACAGGTTTTTTAATAATTTGTTGCTTCATTGCATTATACATTACAGGGAGGTTCTATGTATTAAAAGTATACATGAAAAAAAAAATAAAGTGTAGGGTTTGTCCTTAGGGACATTAGTAGATTTCCTAGAGGCGCATAGATCTCTGATGAATTGGTGGATACATCATTACATGTAGAATTCTCGTAGCAAAGAAGTGAATCTGATAAAATTAGTGTAAAAGAAAAAAAAAGTATACATGCACATAGCTGTTTGTATATTTCCCTTCACATTCCAGCCCGCTCCCCCTCTCCTCCCTCTCCACATGAGACAGTACTATTAGTAATAATATATTCACATATTGCTGTAGTATTATTTGAATTATTTCCTTCCTCAGCCCTCCCTTTTCTCCTCCTTCTAACTCTTATCCCCCTTTGACTAATCTACCAATCTGTCTGCATTATTTTAAAAAAAAAATTTGTTTGCAGTACCGGGGGATGGAATCCAGGGCCATTGTGCCTCTGACCTATACCCCCAGCCCTAATTTTTATTTATTTATTTATTTATTGCAGTATTGGCAATGAAACCCAGGGGCATTCTACCTCCAAGCTACACCCCAGCCCTAATTTTAAGTCTTTTTATTTTATTTTTTCTTTTTGTGGTACCAGAGGTAGCACCTAGGGGCATACTACCCCCAAGTAACCCCCCAGCCCTATATTTTAGTCCTCTTATTTTTTTGAAACTGGGTCTCACTGAGTTGCGAAGGGCCTCGCTAAGTAACTAAGGCTTTCTGCAAACCGCATTTCTCTGGTTTCTGCCTCCCCAATGCTGGGATTACAAGCATATGCCGCCACTCCCCACTTTTTTTTTTAATTATAACCTTTAATTATATGTCTGAAGCCACACAAAACTCAGTGTTTTAAAATAACTATCATATTCTCATGAGCTGGGCTAAATTTTACTGAATGAGGCTACCTATTTTAGCTTCTCTCATTCTTACATCTGAGTGTTGGTTGGGGACATCGCAACTGGGAAGGGCTCTGCCAAGGCGGTCTCCCCTCTTTAGCCTGGAAACTTCTGTCTACTCAGGTACATTCCACTCATGGAGAAAGTAGAGGTACACTAGAGCCCAGAGAAGCCTACAAGGTATCTTAAAATTCAGACTTAAAATGTTGAATTTTAAAATGTTGCTTTAAATGTTTTATTGTTTTTATCTTATTCTCTCTTGGTCAAATAAAATCACATAGACAAACTCAAAATAAAAAGGCAGGGGAAAATCCAGGGATGCATAAACACAGTGTGAAATTACTAAAAAATTACATAGTAAAGGGCAGGAATACAGGAACAGCTGGATAATTAGAAGTAATAACACTCCACCCACAAACAAACAGAAGGCTAAGGGGACAGAAAGGAGACTGACTGTACTTATTTTATAAGTTATCACTACAAAAATTAACACTATAGTAAAAATTTATAAATACCAAAAAAATACAAAATAAAAATAAGAAGCCAGGACTGATGGCACATGTCTATAATCCTAATACTTGGGATATTAAGATAGGAGAATCACAGGTTCGAGGCCAGCCTCAACAACTAAATGAGAACTTTACAAACTTTGCAAAACCCTGTTTCCAAATAAAAATGGCTGAAAGTATAGCTCAGAGGTAGAATAATGTCCTTGGATTCAATCTCCAGTACCAAAAAAGTAAAAATGAAAAATAAAAATAAAACAACAAAAAAGCAAATCACAGTGTAAAAGAAATAAGTACAGCAATTAATTTAGTTCTTTTAATTTTAAAATAAGTGGAGACCAAATAAATCAATCACAATAAGAAATAAAATCACATTAAATGAACTATTAAAAATTGGCTCACCAGTCAAATCCGCAAATGATTCCATGTGCTGAATATAAGTAATAAAACTAAGGTAAAATTAAAGAAATGAGCAAAGGTACATTAGGAAAATTCAAGCAAAGTGATGCAGTTTCCCATGTTGTTCTGGCAAAGTTATAAAGCAAAAAGTATATAAAGAAATTATGAACTTTTCCTGATAACCACCAGCTAAAGATGATCAATAAAACCCATAGCCAAACAAGACCAGGTTTTCTCTTCACTTCAGCAAGAGTCTGCACAACAGGAGAAACCCTGAGATGTCTTGACTAGCTGTTAGGAATATCTTAGTATGGAACTGGGTTCCATGCTAGATACTCCAGGGACAATTGAAAGAATAGGAGTCTTCTCAGGGTTGAGCAGTGAGAGATGGGGCAATTTGATTATGGGAGAGCTTAATTTCTATTTGGGAAGCAGGGGACAGTAAATGGAGCTTAGCCATAACGGGAAAAAAAAAAAAAAGAGCAGGGGACTTTGGACTTTGGTCACTAGTTTTCGTCTGTTTAGTTTTATGGTTTTTTGGTTTGTTTGTTTTTGGTGCTTATGTCTTGTTAATTATTGTCACAGAGTTACCACAATTGATTTTGGTGTTCCAAAATTATTTATTTTTATAATTATTATAATGGCAAAATTTGTCAATATGTTAATTCCCAATGCAGATAATTAGTAAATAAATCATAACTTAATCATGTGATGGTATATTCTGTTGTGATTTAAGATTATATATGAATATATATATGGTACTGGGGTTCTTGGAAACCTTTCTACCTCCGGGCTATACTCCCAGACCTATTTTTACAAAAGTATAAAACAGGGTCTCTTAAGCCAGCGCACATAGCTGGCTTCGAACCTGTGTGATCCTCCTGTCTCTGCCTCCCAAGCACAGGATTACAAGCATGCACCACCACGCCGGCAAGATAATATTTTAACATGTTTCATAACACAAGAACTTGGTGACCATTTAATATTGAATGTGTACAAACAGCACATATCAAATATGCAGCAAATTTTAAAATTATGTAACTATGTTACATGTGTAGCTTTACTTTTTATTTATTTCTGAAGAAAAACATGCCATGAAATATTAGTAGGTTTTTCCATGTTTAACAGAAGCCGAGTGGGTAAACATTAATTCTTATGTATTTTAGTACTTTTTTAAAAAAGGAATAAAGATAACTTTGTGTGTGTATCTGTATGATATTGGGGAATCTCAAGGTACAACCCCAGCCCTATTTTTTAATTTTTATTTTGAAACAGGGTCTCAGTAGGTTGATAAGAGTCTCATTACTTGATGAGGCTATCCTTGAACCTATAATTCTCCTATTTCATCCTCACAGGTACTAGGATTACAGGTCTGTACCATCACACTTGGCTTAAAGAAAAGTATTTTTCAATTTTTAAAAAATTTTTATCAGTTCATTGTAGTCATACATCTTTTTTTTTAATTGGGGCATATGTTCTTAGATGCAAAATTCACCATTGCCAAACTATGGAAACAGCCAAGATGTCCATTGACAGATGAATAGATTACAAAACGATGGGATATGTACACGATGGAATTTTACTCAGCCATAAAGAAAAACACAATTACATCATTTACAGGGAAATGGATGGAACTCGAGGACATTATACTAAGTGAGATTAGTCACAAAAAAAGAAGAATGAGATGTTTTCCCTAATATGGAAAAGCTAGGGAGAAATGGGTAAAAGGAAGAACTCTAGGTGAAGAAAGAGATTCTATAGAGGAGCAAATAAGGTGACCTAACTGAGGGGATGGGAGGGGGAAGAGGGAAACTCTCTAAAGTACATGATGTACTTAAACATATCAGTCAATCACTAAGCCAAGCATGGGTAGGAGGAATGGGGAGGGAATGGAGTGGGGATGGAGTAAGGGTTATGTATGTCTCCACAAGTCTTTATCCCATTAAGATGTATGACTACAATGCACCAATAAAGATAGGTTTTATATAACATTCTAGTAATTTAACTTTAATAATTTTATATAACTATATTAATTTTTTTAGATAATACATGTTAAGATTTGTATTCTTCGTAATAAAAACATTCTGAAAAGATGTTTGATATAGAAAGTAGATACATTCGACTGGCGTGGTGGCGCACGCTTGTAATCCCGCGCTTGGGAGGCGGAGAAAGGAGGATTGCGCAGGTTCAAAGCCAGCTGTGCGCGCTGACTTAGGAGACCCTGTTTCCAAATAAAAATGTAAAAATAGGTCTGGGAGTGTAGCCCGGAGATAGAAGGGCTTCCAGGAACCCCAGTACCACCAAAAAAAAAAAAAAAAAAAAAAGAAGAAAAGAAAAAAAAGAAAGTAGATACATTCTGAACAAGTAAAATTTAAATCAGTTCTGTTTTGGTGAATTGATGTGTTTGTGTGTTATCATAATAGTCTCAAATATGTAGCTGAGAACTTTACTTTTATATCTGGCTTCAGATCTTTCTCACTGCATCCAGGAGGAAGTTGCAAATCATTATGTTGCTCCTCAGTCTGAGACATTGCAGTTCAAGTCCCTTTAACCGCTTTAATTTGCTGTTTGTCATCTAAACTGGGAGTTTGGGTCATATTTTAGGCTAGAAGTTCTGGGGTTTTTTTGTTGTTTCTTTCATATCCTTGCTATGATGGATCAATCTTATTTAACCTGAACTTTGAGTGACTTTTGTAAACTTTTATTTACTCAATCTCTTCTCAGATCTCTATGTTCAAACAAAATGCCTTTGGATGACAGAAGCAGCCTAACCACATTAAATCACCACGAACACCGGTGTAGTTCAAGGACACCTTGTTTGATTACAGATGTTCAATTCAATTTCCCCTTTCCTAGGGGGAAAAATTAAGTGCTGCATTTATAAGCTTTAAGTGAATTGGTACAGAAGCTGGGTCCAGATGGATTGAAGCCAGTTCTTACTTATAAGTTCTCAGTTCTTCAGAATATATTTGGGGAAATCCATTTAATGTGTTGGACAAATATATATTGAAGTTTTGGCAGCGAAAGGTTATTGACCTTTTTTTCTCCACCACTGATGCATTATTCTCAGCTTCCTGGGTATTCATCTCTGCTGTGTGCTGCAGATACAATGATGACTAAGACACAGTTCTGGCCTTGAACGAGTCACATACTTAATGGGGGATATAGACACCTAAACCTACTCTGGTACTTTTGTAAGATTTTGAAAGGGTCTATATGCACAGAGTGTATGGGAAAAGAGAGGAGCAAATCAACTTAAACCCAGGAATTCATGTACATTTTAGAACTAGAAAAACACCCTTTTTAAGACTATTTTATTCTTATCTCCATTAACAATAGGAGCGATATTCATTGGACTTTACTGCTTAGATATGATATTATTATTTTCCACCATCATTACCAACAAACAAAGTTCAAGAATGTGGGAAGTAAAGTATGCATTAGTAAAGGATTGGAAGAGACTTAATTTCCCTTCACATAATTACAATTGAACCCTGCCTCTTGCTGCCTACTGTCTTTTTTATTTATGGCCAGGATGGTTTATATATGCATTTCAAACCAATTTTCCTTTTGTTTGAATTTCTGATTCTTTCATCACTTCAGTCTGCAGCTGGTGCATACTTAATCTTTTATTTAGAGTTTGTGATGATTTTGTAGAGTGGTACAAGCAATGTTTCTACCAGACTCAAGCACACTTGCTAACTTTATCCCTATAAAAGAGTAAGTCATTTAACTCAGAGAATAACTGCATTTCAAATGCACAGTAAGGTTTTGAACATGTTACAACATCATAATCACTTGAAAGATTTTAAATAATACTTGAAGAGCATCAATGAGCATATGTTTGAAGTTGCTATTAATTTTTTTATAGTTTTGAAAACAGCACACTCCCACAGATAAAGATTATAGTCAAGGATTCCTTGAAGATGAAGATGATATATTTTCTGATATTGTTTGATTAGATTACCAATCCAAACAATATAGGGGTGGTAAAATTTTACCACAGTTTGGACAGATGTTTATTCTTTCAAAAGCTAAATTTAGATGCTCTGTTATTTCAAGTGGTGCCATTTTTATGATTTCATGTATGTATTGTTCTATACTTTATTCTTCCTTGTATAGTGCTCCAAATTCAAGCATCTCATGCTAAGTATCTTTGTAATTTCAACTCTAATGTCTTCCTTTATTCAGTTTGGAGAATAATTTTCACCCCAACCCACTATATGTGAGAGCCTCGAATATTTGATACAATAATGAAATGTTAAGAAAACCTTTCTTCAGTGTGATTTTATAGCAGGAAGATTGAACAAATTTTTGAATTCTTAATGAAAAGCATACAGTTACTTGTATGCACTAGTTACTAAGAAGTGTTAGTGTCTATCCATATTTACAAAGCAGATTAAGAGTCTAGTGTACAAAGTAGAGTATGGGAACCTTTCAGGAAGTAGAACAATAACAAATTATCTCATTGGGTTAAGAAAAATAATAATTTTCACATTCTATTGTTTTCCAATGTATATACATTACAGATAATGTTATGTATATGTATGTGTGTATATATGTATATATTTGTGTGTATATATGTGTGTATGCATATATATTATTTAGTTTCATTTTCTTGATTGGAATGTATTGAATGTACTGAACACTCAAAAGTGTTTTCAATACATTGAAATAGATGGCTTTGGCTGAAATTCCTGTTCTTCACATATTATTTCATAAATTGACCTGATTATTGTTAAAGGCAATTTTAGCTCACTAATAGATACAGAGATCATCTTATCTTTCAATAAGATATTCAGTTAATAAATGTTTAAACATTCATGATCATCCTCAGTGCCACACCAGCAACCTGTTTGTTTCATGTAAACTGTATTACAATACCCCTACATTAATTTTTACTTTGTGCTAATAAAAGGAGAGACAAAAAGAACATTCTAGTGTGCTAACATAATTTTATATAAAATACTAAAATAAATACATAATTATTAAAATAGGTAATTGGTAGTCAATGCCACCTAAAATATTCTCCTCACTCGCCCCACTATAAATATTCCATTCCTCAATCAGTAATTAATACCAAATGCCCATTTATTTTTCTGGATGAGCAGAAAGGTGAGGGTATATGATGAACATACCATGTGTCAAGAAATTCTTTAAGTCTGTCTCAAAGAAACTCTAAGTCATTGAGCAAATAGGTCACATCCTCTGAACCTCAGATTTTGCTGCAAAGTGAGTGCAGCAATACCCAGAAGGAAAGTTGGAAAATCTGACACTAAGAAACAGAGGAGCTCAGTGTTAGGCACAGATCAATGAATGAGAGCCACTAGCTACTGTAAAGATTACTTATCCTGTGTTGGTTTTTCCACTTGGTCAAGGGAACGTTCAGTTAATATTAATGGCATGAGTCTGGCCTTAATAAGCCTTCATATGCTGTCCTATCTCTGCTCTGTGTTGAAAGCTTGGATTTATGACTGTGGCAAACCAGGAAATTAATTTCAGATCCAATTTTTCAATCTTCAGTGTTCTTTTCTTCAGGTATCTAAATGTTGATTTTTCTACATCAGTGTTCATACACCACATATGAGGAAATGATCTGGTGTCTATCTCTGAAATTGTTGCAAGATCTCAACGCTCACAGCTAATATTAAGAGTTGCCTAAGACTCATTTCTCCAAGTTTCTGAATTCTTTGAACTTCATCTAAGGTGTATACTCATATCAACCTTTCTCACTCTCCTTTCGAAATGAAATTTCCTTTCAGCCTTCTTCTCTGCCCAAAGCAGGAAACAACTCCCCTGCTTCCCAGCAGTTCTCACTATGTTTTCACAATATTAGGAGGCACTGCCTGCTAGTTGGAATCATTTCGGCTTATTATAAGGGCTCAGACTGTATACTTCATTAGCAGGGCTGCTGTGAAATTATGAAACATTTTGGTGAAAATGACAAGATATTTAGACTTGTTTTTTGCTGAAAATATGCAAAACCCTTCAGGGAAAATACAGCCAGATGGTGTTTGAGATGTTTATTGTTTTCCTATGTATTTGTAAACAAATACTATAAATTAAGAGTTTCAAAATGATCTTTATAAGTCTAGTAACAAATTAATATATAAGCTGATATCAAATTAAGGTACAGAAACTCCAAGGCGCATTTCTATCTTACCAGCACATTTCTTGTCTGTACTCGAAAATGTTAACAAAATTTCAAAAATGATCCAAAACTGATTGTTGTGAAGCTCCAGAAAAAAAAGGGCTGACACTTTTTTTCTAAATAATTTTAGTAATTCATGTAGGCTCAGCAATTAACTACTAAAGATGCTATTATTCCTCTATATACATAAAGCAATACTCTGTGTCTACTCAGAATAAAAATAGGTAACATAAATCCACAGGCATATAGAAATAAATACAATTTTTTGCTTCTAATAATTTGTCTCTAAAATATATATTATATATTTTTGTATTTTCTCTCTGTGGAAGGGCTGTGAATTTTAGAAGCTGAAAGTTACCTACTCAAAGGACTTTATTGGAACAGGAGATAGCACGAGTAACTGTATGTGAAGGAGAATATTCTTAGTTTCTAGGTGTTCTGGTCTAAAGCAAAAAAGATTTTCTATTTATAATATAGTTTAAACCTATTCTTATGCAAATCTAGGATGCAGTTTTGAAAGTGTAAATCATTTATACCCCTCCACGATTTTTTCCCTTTTTCGGCACTAGGAATTTAACTCAGGGACATTATACTTCTGAGATACACTCCTAGCACTTTTTAAAAATTTTTAAAATAGAGCCTTGCTAGTTTGCTGAGAATCTTGCTAAGCTGCTAAAGCTGGTCTTGATCCTGTGATCTTTCTAAGCTTCCCAAGTACTGAGATTGCAAGTGTGTACTGTCATGCCTAATTCCCTCCATTTGTTTATTTTAACTTCTCCCTTCTAACTTGCCTAATGTTATTTCTCTTTGTTCCCCCCAAAAAACTTTTCTTCACCTTCCACTTTTCATTTTCCAATTTGATAGACAAGCAGAAAAGTTTCAAAACATGGTATCTAATCTCCAGAAAATTGTTTCTAAGGAGTATGTAGTAGGAAAAAAGCACCTCTTTATGTAAACTTCTGAAGATACATTATAGATAAGCAATGGAATTTTAATGTAAGGTATTTTATAGTATTTTGACATTCAGGCTTAAGAGGAGCACAAATATGGAAAGAAACATTATATTTAAGTGAGAAAGGTTAAGATAGTGAACCAGATTGATTTTATTACTTCTACAAATAGACATAGTCATTTCTTCGATATACTTAAGACAATTGTGGTTAGAAATTGAGTTTCCTATTCTTTTCTTTTTTTCTCTCCTTTGCTGTTTCTTCCTAACTTTTTTTGTTACAAAGAGATTGGTAAGTAGACAAGTTTCATCAATTTCCTGAGACTTAAGATGAGGTATGTTGAATATGATGATGCCCTTAGTATCAGAGGGAAGAGCTAGGTGTTTCTCTAAAATTGGATGCTCATGAGGGAGGAATCTGGTCAAACCCAGCTCTACATTCTTACTGCCCATATGGAAAGCTTAGTGAAAGCATTCATATTGTGCACCCAGCTTTTCAGTGTGAAAAAGAAACAGTCTCTTCTATTGAATAATTGTCTATCTAATTAGGGAGATAATTACAGTATAGTTTTCTTGGTCTTTATTCATAGTTTTATTAACAAAAATAAAATTGGTATAAGAAACACATTACTAGGGTCCTTTTCCAGAATGACATTAATCCTCTCATTTGTTTAGATTATGCTTTTGAATTTTAGTCATTTAACTTATTTAAAATCATTCTTTGGGGTAATTTTTAAAAAATTTTTCTGAAGTCTCCGAGTAGATTTAATTCCCAATACACACTTTTCTGTTTCATCCTTAAATAACCAATGATTTGTTTTTAGAATATCCTGCAAAAATAACATATATCAATGGATTGAGAGGAAGTGCTATCTTTCTCCATATCCAGACGACTTCCACGACAATCCACTTCCTTCAGATTTTCAAAGGGAACATAGTCAACTGAGATAAAGTAAATATGGATACATTAGATGTAATTTTTAGCAAACAGTAATCATATTACCTTTCTCTCTTTTTGTTTCTTCCCTGATACAAACTGACTGTTTAAAACTCAATCCCAAACTGGTCGTGGTGGCACAAGTTTGTAATCCCAGCACTTGGGAGGCTGAGACAGAAGGATCACACAGGTTCGAAGTCAGCCTCAGCTACTTACTGAGGCTCTCGGCAACTTAGTGAGACCCTGTTTCCAAATAAAATATAGATAGGTCTGGGAGTATAGCTCAGAGGTAGGAAGTCTCTGGGTTGGACCCCCAGTACCACCAAAAATAAATAAATAAATAAATAAATAAATAAATAAATAAATAAATAAATAACAAAACTCAATCTCCAAAGCAGAGTGAGAGAAGGGGTTCCAGAGAATGTCCAAAAAGGGACTTGGAATTAAACTGTTTCTTCTGATCATATACTTAAGAAAATCCATAAGCTATGCATGATAGAATAACTTATAAAACCTGGAAACTAAAAGGTGGCTTCTTTAGCACCCAGTGGCTATTCCACTAAGAATAGACTCTTTAATCTGGCATACCAATGGAGTTTTCAAACTCAGGTTGTAGAATTTTGAAGCATAAAAGCATTTTTGTCATCTCACAATAAAAATTCTACTTCAAAAGTAAAATAATATTATAGAAAGAAGACTATGAACAAATGACGAATAGTCTCTGAAGAGGACTCACAACTCCATCTTCAAAGAATGGAGTTGGACTAAACTGCACTGGAAGAAAGTAAACTGCAGCTGGAGGCAGAGTTTCCTGTCATGTGGATTCAGCCAAGGATGGGGTGCAAGATATGTCCTGACAGCTTGATGTCTTGGCTTACCCTTCAGGTTCTCAGATTTGACTGAGATAGAATACAAATTCTCATTCTTGAAATAAAATAGGCTGGAAGACAGGGTGGAGATCTTAGAACAATGACTACGTTGAGTAGAGAGGCTTATAGTTATATATCCAATTGCCCCTCGTAGAGCTCATAAACTAGTGTTTGAAGTTGATGTAATTGACTCATGAGGGTTGTAATCCCAGTAGTGGATTGTGATGGATTTATCTGGGTGGAGAATATAAGGCCCTAGGGGTGCAGCCTTGGAGATATATATATGGTGCTTCCTCCCATTGCTTTCTTTTTTGCTCCAGGAATCCATGACAGGAGGAATGTGTTTCCCTTTCTCTGCTTCCTACTATTTTCCTATAAGATCCCCAGCCCCTGGTCTCACAAGAACTGAATACAAAATGGAAAGAAAATCTTCTTTCCTCTAAGTTATTGGTCAAGTCTTTATCTTATACCCATGAAAATCCTGACCAATACAGAGGTTTAAAATTATTTTTAATATCTCCTTTATCATAGTGAACAATGACCACAAACCAGTGAATAATATAATTTGAGATCTAACATGAATCTGGTTCATTCATTTGAGTTTTTAATATACTTATGTGTTCATTCAGCACTTCTTTTTTAATGCTTTTTTGTGTTCACTCATTTTATAAATTTGAGATCTGCAAATAGATTACCTGGGTTTGAAAGTCTTTACATTTTAGCAGACTAATTTTATGGAAATTACTTAAACTTCTTTTTGTCTTCCCTTATCTTCAAAATAGGCACAGTAGTAATATCTACCTTCCAGGGTAGTTGTGTGAATTGTGCTGGTTAGTTCATGCAGAGTTCAGGACAATGGCTGGTTTACAAGGCCTGAGCCATATGTATTAGCATCCTTCATTGCCATTAAAGGTCACATCTTGTGAACTGAAGACATTTATATTAACATTTATATTTACAGAAAAATTTCAAATTTTCAATTCTGTCCTGAGATCTAACTTCAGATTTTTCTAACCTAAGACCTTTTCATATCAAAATCTTGTACCTCAAATGACCATGTCCCAAGTTTCATTGTCCATCCTCCTCCAAATCCATTCTTTTCGTATTTGCTGTCTCGTTACATTGCTCTCTTTTTATACAATCCCCTGGGCATAGAAGAAAACCTGTCAGTACATACTTCAGTACTTCAAAAAAGAAGTGTCCCAAATTAAACTTGTTTTCTAAATTTCTTGAATTTCTTTCTTAAAGTTTAAAACCTAATAGTACAAAAATAAAATAATTATTAGCATATTTTATACTAAATATGATTAAAATAACCTACAAGCACCACAGAACAGATGAAACACTGGGTGACAGGACAGGTAAGTGAAGGCAATATGGCACTTTTATTTTGCTTTCTTCCTTTTTTTTTGCTCTATCTTTATATTTTATTTTATTCAGTTATGAATGCTAAAGTAAATCAACATCTTTGTTATTGCAAGTAAATATTCAAACTCTTCATATGTGTAAATGTCTATAAAATGTAAAAAAAATATTTACCATAAAATCTCAAGGATTTCTAGCAATAACAATATTTAGAGTTAAAAAAGTGGTTCACTTCCTAATACATGTGTATAAAGTTTCTGGGCTTCCAACCATCACCAACCAACCTGTATAATATCACTTGTAAATATTAGCAGTTATTTGGGAGGCCACTACCAGCCATGTGGAAAATAGAGATTAGGAAACAAAAATAAATTAAAAAAATAAGAATGGATTTTCAAGGTTGCTTTGTAAAATATTTGTACCTATAATGTGTATGTGTGAGGAGTTTTGTGCTATGCTTTTCAAAACCCCTAAACTGGTTTATTTAAGATTACTTATAAAAATATTAAGACTGCTTAGAATTTTAAGTGGGATTTATAATTTATTTTAAAGAAACTTCAGGGAAAATCTGAATTTTTAATAGCATAAAATACATGAGAATACAATCCCCTTAAATATTTCTTATTATCTATTGCTATGGGTTAATATGAAACTATCCTAATGAGTGAAACTATCTGTAAAAAAATGTTTAGTAAAGTCATAGTCCAAAAATCAGTATCCTAACACATACATATAAAAATAGACTGGCATAACCTATGTGTTGTTCATAGTTCTGGTTCTAATATACTCTGAGCAGACCCAAATTTCAAAGTCAGTGACAGGGAATATGGGAAAAGATGTGTTTTCCTTGTGCTTTAGGTAAGTATAAAAATTATACTGCTATTGAAAAACACATGGCAAAGCAGGGAAGTGTATGGGGTCAACAAGTCAACTAAAATAAACCTGATTCCTAGTTCCTTTCTTCCTCAAATTTCTATCTCTGAGAACCTGCTACTGTATTAGTTCCTTATTCTACTGAGACTGCCCACTAGAAATAATACTTCCGCACTTATCATTGATAATGAAATACCACAGAGAAATTTCAGGGCAGTTACAATGCATAGTACAAAGCTATCTAAAATATAAGTGTGGGTGTTTCAGCTTGGGTCTTATCTCATTTGAAAGTGAAATATGTTTGCAATGCTTGAATGTGGGAAGATTAATTATCACCTCTGTTTCAAAATAAGCAGCAGTAGAAACCCATCACATGAAAATGTGGAAGTGACATTGTCGACAGCTAACAAGAAAGGTTTTCAGCTGGAAAAGGGTGCAAACAGAAACAAATGCATTCATATTTCTAATCTGCAGCCAAGCAAAAATGATATTTGATACTGACTGGGATTGCCACAGAAAATCAGGCCCGACTTTGGTTAGGATGCTAAACGCAGTGAGATGAACCACTGAATTCCACTTCCCACTTTTATCAGTATTTTCACATTTCCAAGGTCAAGCTAGCTCTTGCTCTTTTTTTCCTTTTCCCCAGAAAAAGAAGAAAAAACATACACAGACCCACCACTGACTGAAAGACTGGCCTTAGGCAAAGAAATTAATCTCACTAAGTTTCAGTTTCCCCATCTGTAAAACAGATATAATAAGTACATGCTTAACTCATAGAGTAGATAAAATTCTATTACATATTAGTATAAACAACATAGCATCTGGCATGCAGTAAGAGCTCAATAACTGTTAGGGACTGCTGTTGCAAAACCATCCTGCTCTACTCTAAGACCACTAAAGCAAAAATTCCTCCCTCCTGTCTAAATACAGCTCTGTGTCAAGTAGTCAGGATAATTCAAGGTTCAGTTTCTTCTTCCGTCTTAAACTTCCTTGAATCTAAGATCACTTTGGTGCTTCATTCTAGAAAGACATTTTTCTGTTGTTGTTGACTTAAATGCCACGTCAGGACTTCTACAGTTAATATCAGGTCTTTAAAAAAGGTCTCTTGGGCCATTTGAGTACTGGCATTGTGCAGCCAAAGATTCATTATGGATCTTTTTTGTTAATAGGAAGGCTTGAAGAGAGTCTCAGGTCTGTACCATACATTAAGATAATGAGATGTATAAATTCAAGTATAAATTCAAGTCTTTGGCCCCCTACTCTGTCTCTATTTCTCTCTCAATTTATGTTACACAATGACATAAAGTACCACCTTTGGAGGTAAGCCTGCCCTGTGGTTAATCATCCTGATACATGCTAAAATACCTCACACTATAATTTAACATGAAGAACAGCTAGGGGTTGTGTTTGAAACTGTCATGACTCACAGGAATCTACTAATTTTGTCCTGTTCACCTTCATTTTATAACGTTGCAAGAATTTCTGCCAACATTGGTGGGGGTGGAGAAAATGAAAAAGAAAAAAAAAAAACAGGAGAGAAAAAGAAGCTCCTTGTGAAATGGCACCTCGAGTCTGTGCCATTGATAGTAACTTCCCGATTCCCTAGGCAAGCTCTTTCTCAGTCACTCTAAGCCCTCTAGAGACAATTTCTTTTATGAAAGCCAAGCTTCCTTCTCTCAGGCTCTCAAATCTTCCCGTAATGGTAATCACTCTTTAAGCTGGATGTGTTGTTGAGATCTTTATGTTGCTGGTGCAAAAAAGAAACAAAGTTATCCTGATTGTTTTGGGTTTCGATTAGTATAGAGTACATAGAGAAATATTTTAAAAGACTTATTTTGACTATCAAAGTGAGTCGATATGACAGCAGTTGTCAAGGGAAAAATGTGCACCATGCAAACACACAAACATCCCACAGCAACCAGCTTTGCAATAGCACATTAGAGGGGAGATTGCTTTTCTGAGCATGGAAGAAAACAAGGGGAAGTTCTTCAAGTTACTGAGGAAAAGGTACAACCACAGAGTAGCATTCAGGGAGATATGCAAGGCAAAGGAGTTTGAAAGTGAACCCTTATAGCACACAATCTCGTTGCATTATGTCTGCAGTTTAATACACATGTGTTTCTTTGAATTATTTATAAATAAGATACTGATTGGCAGATTATGGTTCATTGTGCCTAAAGACAATGGTAACAAACAAACAAAAAAAGAAATTTGTGTTGGGAAATGGAAAAAAAAAAAGCAAACAACTAACATATGACAAAGTAAAAGCAAAAGCCAAATGAATTAGTTGTAATAACATTTATTTCCTGAAAGCAGTTTTAGAATGCAACATAACGCCTAAAATTCTGATTTTGTGAGTGAAAAGCTGCCCAGGCCATTCTGATCACGCAGTAAGGTAGCATTTTAGCTTTACTATTCAAATGACATAACACTCATTGATGTGGAAGGAACTGCTTGACTCATCACAAAAATATATGAATAAAGGTAAATTTTTACCATAACTTCTAAATAATTAGGTTCATATTTAATCAATTTGAAACGCTTAATAATTGTCAATTTTTAAGAGGAATTAAGTCTTCCAGTATTTATTTCATTAAAATATTGATATCTACTTAATGATATTAATGACCAGATCTGTTTTTAAGCAAAACATAATTACTCACTTTGGCATTAAAATTGTCATTTTAATGTGTTCCTACAAGGTAAATCTACATTATGATGGGTTCCATATTTATAGACCTAAAAATGAAGTAGGGTGATTTCTTTACATTACTAGAAAAGAAAGTTATATAAAATACTCTTCTAAATTATCTGGAGAAAATACATAAAATAAGATTTTTAAATATTTCTAAAAGTGGATATTTATTATACTTTTTTCTATACAACTGTGTTCTTAAAATTCCTTAAATCCTTTTTTCTCAAAATGGCGACCGAGGGACACAGCACTTCTTAGTAGCTAAAGCAAATAAAGATTAAATACTTAGAAAGCAGTGTCTAAATCAACAAAATAAATACATACCAGGAACCAAAACACATCCAGGGACCTCGGCGGAACCCTGAACTTGAAGAAGAAGAACAAAGATCGGACACGGGACCTGCTGCAAATACAATCGGAACACTGATTGAAAAGCTGATCGGCGGGCTGCCTTTGCAGCTGCCCAAGGAGCTGCCTGCCCGATATTACCACGGAAAGATAATTCAGGACTAAAAACGGACTTAGGACCGCATCTTAAGCAGCGAGCAGCAGCCACCAGAATTCTGTGTGCCCACCAGCGACCAGATCACAACTGCATAGAGACTCCCATGGATTCCTGCACTAATTCAGGTACCTGAGGGAGCCCTGGTAAGTTGGGGTCCTAGCGTGTGCGCAGCCCCAACCCCCCAGCACGGGCTCAAGCCTCAGACCCCAGCACTCTCCTCGCACAACTTCCCTGCGCCACGGTCCTCTGCTGGTAGTCAGTACCTGTACACTGCTACCTCTAAATTGAAGTCTGCTTGTGTGTCTAGCCCCTGCCACCTTGCCAGAGCCGGCCTTCCAGGCTGCAAAAGCCCTGGGTGACCCGGAAATCTCCGTGGGGCACCCCCAGCTTCTACGTCCCACGGGAGGCAGAGACCATTGCTGGACAATGCGCACTGGACCCTTGAGCACCTACCCTGCACCCCTGGCCCACCGCTGGGTGTTCCCACCCTCCTGGTAACCAGAGGCTTAGTGCTAAGCAAAGAACACAGCTCAATACACCTTGGAAGAGCATACCAGCAGCAATAGACAGCTGCATCCACTCTCACTTGGGTCCAGTATTAGCAGCGCATCCAGCCTGCACTCTTGGAATAGGCAGAGCTCTGGCAGTAAGTGTGGGCATCCATTTGCCCAGGGTACATCTTGGGACCACACCGGCTAGCCCAGCTGGAATTTCTAGAGACACAAGAAAAACCATTGGGCCACAAAATCTGCTCAGGACCTCAGGGGGAGGTTTCAACTATACTTTGGTCATTCTCCACCCCCGCTGTAGGGACGCTCAGGCTGGAGGCTAGGGTGGTGAGTGCAGAGGTGCTGACCACAGGTTAGAATTTCGCAGAACTTGTGAATTGTACAGAATCAAATAACAGTGAAATCAGACATCCGGACACATGAACCTAAAGCAGCTAAAGGAGAGAAAGGTGTCCAAACACCCAGAGTGACTTAAGAAGATAAAAATAGAGTACAAAGAAAACTAAGAGGCATTGGATGGTATTCTGAAAGCTACCAAAGCAATCAGATACACACATATTATTTGGACCTGACCCCATATGCGTAAATAAGGAGGACTGTTTGTTTTACTTTTAATGTGGATGTTTTGTTGTATTTTGCTTTTACAGTGCTTTTGTTTTGGTAGGGTTATTGCTGTTTTATTTTTTTTTTCTTTTCGCCCACACTTCTTTTACTTTAACTTGTTGTTTTATATATATATATATATATATATATATATATATATATATATATATATACACACACACACACATTGGATAGTTTGCCTTATTTTTTTTATTTCACACAGCTGCTAGTTCCTTTTACTTTTTTCTTGTTCTTTTTTCCTCTTTCTTCCTCTTCCCTTCCTTTTTTTTTTTCACTCTCCTCCTTTTATTGGTTTTCCTTCATTTTTCTTGGATTACATAAAAGTCTTGGTATCTTGGGTGGATTCTTTTTTTTTTTTATGTCTGTCTGCTCCTTCCATCATCCCTATTTACAAACCTACCCACACTAATCTACATACTTTTCTCCCCCAAAACTTTTCCCCATAATATACCTCCTGGTTTAATACTCAAAGTATCTCTTATATCCATAATTACTCTACCAACGACAAGAGTCCTAGTAGTTAACTCTCTCTCATTCCTAACAAGTTATTACCTTATCATACTTAAAGTCTTTCTCAACCTAGCATATCCTCTACCTAATCCGACTCCTTTACCAATCACCCCAGCTCCTTGCACATCACCCACCCTCAACACTGGAAAGGCTCTGCTGACTAACCAATACCCCCAAACTCCTCATATTAAGATTTGACTAAGCACAGTACTCACGAACGATGGGTAGAAATCAGAAAAACAAGACAGAGAACGCTATAAATATGAGAACCAGGAATTATGAAGAAACAGCAGAAATCACGAATACTGACCTACTAGAAATGCAAGAAGGGGAGTTCAGAATCTTGTTGTTCAATATGATGGAAGGATTTAAAACGAGTATAGAGGAGGTTAAAGGTGAATTAGAAACACTAAAAAAGAATCAGAAAGAGGTCTGGAATGAAATGAAAGAGGCAATAAGTGAAATGAAGACAGCAATAGAAAGAAATTCTGGAAGATTAGATGAAATGGAAAACAGAATATCAACATTAGAAAACAGTACATCCCAAACCGAAAACACAGTCAGCGATATACAGAAATCTTTACAGCAACAAAACCTAAACATCCAGCAATTATAGGATAATATGAAGCGCCCTAATTTACAGATAATAGGCATTGAGGAAGGGATAGAGGTACAGACCAAGGGCATTTGTAATATTTTCAAGGAAATAATCTCAGAGAATTTTCCAAATATGGAAAGAGACTTGAATCTTCAAGTCCAGGAGGCATACAGAACTCCACTGAGACAGGACCAAAGAAAAACCACACCACGCCACATAATAACCAAATTGACCAGCATAGAGGCCAAGGAAGGAATCTTAAAAGCAGTGAGATAAAAGGACTGGTGACATATAGAGGCAAAACAATAAGAATCACCCCAGACTATACAACCCAGGTTAGGAATGCTAGGAGAGACTGGTACGACGTGATTCAGACCCTGGAAGAAAATAACTTCCAGCCAAGGCTCATCTATCCAGCAAAAAAATAGACGTTTTCAGAGTATTTCAACCAGGAACTACAGAATACACTTTCTTCTCAGCAGCCCATGGAACCTTCTCCAAAATAGATCACATCCTGGGACACAAAGAAAATACCAGCAAATTCAAAAAATGTAATATAATTCCATGCATCTTTTCAGACCACAATGGAATCAAAGTAGAAATCAACAACAGGAAACTCAAAAGAAAGTACTCAAATTCATGGAGAATGAATGATACACTATTGAATGACGAATAGGTAAGGGCAGAAATTAGGGAAGAAATAAAGAAATTTATGGAAACAAACGAAAACAGAGACACAACTTACCAAAACCTATGGGACACCATGAAGGCAGTTCCAAGAGGAAAGTTTATTGCATTGAGTGCCCACATAAGAAGGACAGAGAACCTCCAAGTAAAGAACCTAATGACATAACTAAAGGACATAGAAAGACTGCAACAGTCTATTCCCAAAGCCAGCAGAAGGCAAGAAATCATCAAAATTAGGGCAGAAATAAATGAAATAGAGAACAAAAAAACAATTCAAAAAATCAATAAAACAAAAAGTTGGTTCTTTGAAAAGATTAATAGAATTGATAAACCCCTGGCCAACCTAACCAAAAGAAAAAGAGAATCAACTCAAATTATCAAAATTAGAAATGAAAAAGGAGATATCACCACTGATAGTGAAGAAATTCAAAATATTATCAGAAACTACTTTAAAAATTTATACTCCAATAGATCTGAAAACCTGGATGAAATTGACAGATTTCTAAGCACAGTTAACCTTCCTACACTCAACCAAGAGGACATAGCAAGCCTAAACCAACCAATAATAACCAAAGAAATAGAAATGGCAATAAAAATTCTTCCACCAAAGAAAAGCCCAGGCCCAGATGGGTTCCCAGCTGAATTCTACAAAACCTTCAGTGAACAACTAATACCAATACTTCATAACATGTTCCGGGAAATTGAAAGAGAAGGAACTCTTCCAAATTCCTTCTATGAGGCCAGTATCACATTAACCCCCAAACCAAATAAAGATACCTCAAGAAAGGAAAACTACAGACCAATATCCTTAATGAACATAGATGCAAAAATCCTAAACAAAATACTAGCTATACGCATTCAAAACTATATCAAGAGAATAATACATCATGACCAAGTCGGTTTCATCCCAGAAAAACAAGGCTGGTTCAACATACGCAAATCAATACATGTTATTCACCACATAAATAGAACCAAGAACAAAAACCACATCATCATAGCAATAGATGCTGAAAAAGCATTCGACAAAATCCAACACCCATTTATGTTAAAAACACTCTAAAAAATTTGGATAGAAGGAAAGTACTTCAACATCATCAAGGCAATATACTGCAAACCCAAAGCAAACATTATATTGAATGGGGAAAAACTGCAAGAATTTCCGCTTCAGTCAGGAACAAGACAAGGATGCCCACTATCACCACTCCTTTTCAATATAGTCCTTGAGACTCTTGCTGCAGCAATCAGACAAGAGAAGGAAATCAAAGGAATCCACATAGGAAGAGAGGAAGTAAAACTATCCTTATTTGCAGATGACATGATCCTTTATCGGGAAGACCCAAAGAACTCAACCAAAAGACTTATGGAGCTGATCGACAAATTCAGCAAAGTCGCAGGTTACAAAATCAACCTAAAGAAATCAGTGGCCTTTCCTTACGCCAACAATGGATCCACAATGAAAGAAACAAAAACAACAATTCCATTCACTATAACCTCAAAACCTATAAAATACCTAGGAATAAACCTAACCCAAGATGTAAAAGACCTCTACAACAAAAACTATAAAACATTAAAGAAAGAAATAGAAGATCTTGGAAGATGGAAAGATCACCCGTGCTCATGGATAGGCAGAATAAATATCATCAAAATGGCCATTCTGCCAAAACTGATCTATAGGTTCAATGCAATTCCCATTAAAATACCAGTGACATTCTTCAGAGACCTAGAAAAATCAATCATGAACTTCATATGGAGAAGGAAAAGACCTAGAATAGCCAAAGCAATTCTCAATAACAAGAAACACGCAGGAGGCATTACAATCCCAGACTTCAAACTATACTATAGAGCAATAGTAGTAAAAACAGCATGGTACTGGCACAAAAACAGATATACTGATCAGTGGATTAGAATAGAAGATACAGAAACAAACCCACACATCTTTAGTCAATTAATCTTTGACAAAGGGGCCAAACACATACGCTGGAGAAAAGACAGCCTTTTCAACAAGTGGTGCTGGGAGAACTGGCTAACCATTTGTAAAAAGATGAATCTAAACCCCTATATCTCACCTAACACAGGAATCAACTCAAGATGGATTAAAGACTTAGAAATTAGACCTGAGACGGTGAAGTTAGTAGAGGAGAACATAGGTTCAACACTACAACATATTGGCACAGGCAGTAACTTTCTCAACAAAACCTCCAAAGCTCAGGAAATTAAAGCAAGAATAAACAAGTGGGACAACATCAAACTAAAAAGTTTCTTCTCATCAAAGGAAACTATCAATAACCTAAAGAGGAAGCCTACAGAATGGGAAAGGATCTTTACCAGCCACCATTCTGATAGGGGGCTAATATCCAGAGTATACAAAGAGCTCAAAAGGCTCTACACTAGCAAAACAAACAACCCAATCAAGAAATGGGCAAATGAACTAAATAGACACTTCACAAAAGAAGAGATACAAAGGGCTAATAGATACATGAAAAGATGTTCTTCATCACTGGCCATCAGGGAGATGCAAATCAAAACTACACTGAGATTCCATCTAACCCCAGTCAGAGTAGCAAGCATAAAGAAATCAAACAACAACAAATGCTGGCGAGGATGTGGGGAAAGAGGAACTCTTGTACACTGTTGGTGGGAATGCAAACTAGTTCAGCCACTATGGAGATCTGTGTGGAGATTCCTGAGAAAGTTGGGAATAGATCCACCATATGATCCAGCTATACCACTCCTAGGTATCTTTCCAAAGGGGTTGAATTCAGAGAACTACAGCAACATATGCATACCTATGTTCATAGCAGCACAATTTGTAATAGCCAAAATATGGAACCAACCCAGATCACTATCAACAGATGAATGAATAGCAAAACTGTGGGAAATACACACAATGGAATTCTATTCAGCCATAAAGAAGAACAAAATTATATCATTTGAAAGAAGATGGAAAGCCCTGGAGAACATTATGTTAAGTGAGATCAGCCAAGCACAGAAGAAGAAGATACATATGTTTCCTCTAATATGCCCAAACTAGAAAACACAAAGAATACCAGTGGGACTCCAGATATTGAAGGGGAAATACTAGCTAAGTTTTAATGGAAAGATAGGAGAGGAGAAAGGCCAATCTGGATTAATGAGGGTCTACACCTGAACATGTGTAAAATTATGAATAAGACATGGTTAACCTGGACAACCATTGGGGGGGAGAGGGGGGCGGGGGGGGAGAGGGCACCAAATATAGTATAAATGTATACTACTTATGTTCAATAAAAAATTGTTAAAAAATTCCTTAAATCCTAGTATTTTAGTCTACAGCAAGCAATAGACTAATTCCATTTTCATTACTGAGATAAATACTAAAACGAGATCATAAGAGTAACAGAAGAAAAGTAAGATAAGTATTCATTTAGTTTAAGAATAAATCATATGAATTAAGGCACATACTTAGAAACTCCTGTCAAGGATATAGACTTTTCACAGGAGAGTCTGAGCCTCATTCCCATCTCAATATAAAAGCCAGTCTGGAAAAAAATGGGGGAAAAGAGATTTTATAAAAATAGTATAGAAACCATTAGGGTAGAGGAAGTGGACCAAGGGAGGAAGAAGATGAGGGCAAAGGGAGATACTGGAGAGTGAAGTTGATCACATTTATGTGTATTTATAAATATACCAAATGAAACACACCAATCTCTATAGTTAGTGTACTGGGACAAGCTTCTACCTGATTCTCTCCTCAACATCAGGGGGACTAGTTGAGGGCTGCCTCAATATTCTCCTTTAGTCTTCCAGACAAAGGGATATTTTCTTAAGTCATTTATTTATTCATTTATTTATTTATTGGTGGTACTGGGGCTCCTAGAAACCCTTCTACCTCTGGGCTACACTCCCAGACCTAAATATATATATTTTATTTGGAAACAGGGTCTCTTAAGCCAGCGAGGCTGACTTCGAACCTGCGCGATCCTCTTGTCTCTGCCTCCCAAGTGTGGGGATTGTAAGCGTGTGCCACCACTCTTAAGTCATTTTAGATGAGGCGAACTCCTATGTTCTTCTTGGCTTATCTTCATTTTATCTCAAGTCTGTAAAGGCCTTGTGTTTATAAAAGAAGAATTATTATGCATTCTTTATTACCAAGTAAAATTTGGACTTGTGAATATTTATTAACAGAAGAACCTATTTTCTTACTTCATTTGGAGAACCTTAGCCTCAAGTTGGCTTTCCTTCTTCTCAAAAATTCCTTTTAGGTATGATATTCTTTTCCAGTAGCCAGGGCCATTGTGAGCTGCTGTGGCAATAGCTCAAACTCAACCAGCTCAGTACAATAAGCTGAAAAATATAGAAAGGGTGAGGCAGATTTGAGACCAGAAATGGCATGCTATTTCTTGCCTCTGTTTTCATGTACCAGTTGCCTTCCTTTTCCCCTTCTTATAAAAGCAGCTCCTAAGCTCACACCCTTATCCTCTAACCCTTTCAGAGAGGATATGGCTCTTTCTAACTCATTGCATTTTCAAACAGTGTTGGAGAAAGAAATGGTTGCTGTTTGCCTTAGGTTAAGCCCAAGCTCAACTCTGTGCCGGGGAGATGATGTACTATAATTATCAATGCCTTTTAAAAGCTGCAAAAGATGGAAAGATTCTACCAGAACCTCTATGTTAGAGTGTTGGTCCTATGCCCTCTTCTAGTAATTGCAGTCTCAGGTGTAATTTCCAGGTCTTTGATCCATCTTGAGTTGATTCTTTTGTAGGGTGCAAAGTTAAAATTTAATTCCATTTTCTACAAATAGATTATGAGTTCTTCCAGCACCATTCATTCGAAAAGGCTATCTTTTCTCTAGTGTATGCTTTTGGTTTCTTTGTCAAAAAGTAAATTGTTGTAAATGTGTGGATTAGTTTCTGAATTTTATATTCTGGTACACTGGTCTATGCGTACATTTTTGTGCCAATATCATGCTGTATTTTTTATTACTATAGCTCTATAGTATAGTATAAAGTCAGGTTTCATGATGCCTCCTTCATGGTTCTTGTTGCTGAGAACTTCTTGGGCTACTATGGGTCTTTGTTTTTTCATACGAATTTTAGGACAGATTTTTCTAGCTCTGAAAAATCTGATATTTTAATAGGTATTGCATTGAATCTTGGTAGAATTGCTATTTGAATAATATTTATTCTGGTGTAGAGGTTCCTTAGAAGACTGGGAATGGAACTATCATATGATCTTGTTATGCCACTGTGGGGTATTTTTCTAAAAGTATTGAAATCAGAATATTACAGTGATACATGCATATCTATGTTTATTACAGCACAATTCACAATAGCCAAATTATGGAACCAACCTATATATCCATCAACAGATGAGTAGATTATAAACTATGGAAAATACACACAGTGGAATTCTACTTAGCCATAAAGAAGAATAAAAATATGTCACTTTTGGGAAAATGAATGTAACTAGATAATCTTATGCTAAATGAGATCAGCCAGCCACAATAAAATGGTTATATGTTTTCTCTTATATGTGGAAAAAATTTTAATTGACACAATACTTTGTGTCAATACAAAATGACTAATGCCAATTTTAATTTTATGTATGAGGAAGGGGAGGAAGCAGGGTAAAGTAGGGGGAAGGGAGTTCACCAAGTTCTCTGAGCATGTATGTCTCTATCACTCTGAACTTCATTATGAAGTCTGATTACAATGCACCATAGAAATTTTATGGGAAGAAAGAGTTTCCCCAAAGAATGTTTCTGGGGAGAAAAATAATAAGAATGCGTCTATCAGAAGAAAGCTAGGGGAACTTGGAAGAAAAATTATTGATCTCTGCTACATATTCCTATATCATGGACAGATTGTTGCTCTTAGGGAGAAAATTTATGAGATGAAATACACTCATATGTGCTTACACTTCTCTACCACATGTCAAATACATCCATTCCATGAAGAACTATTTAACTACCTGCAAAGGTTAATTTATATGTCCACTAGAAAGGTCTATGTGGTATCCAGATATTTAGTAATTATTCCAGGTATTTAACTTAGGGTGTTAGGGGATGAGATTAAAATCTTAAATGTGTAGACTTAGTAGTTTGTCCTGCCTAATATGAGTGGGCCTTATCCAATTAATTGAAGGTATAAATAATAAAAAACCTGACCCTTTTTGAAGTAAGAAAAAATTCCAGATATATCTACTCACCCCTTAGCTCCAGTTCATTTGCTCTTATAACTCAGGGATATTATGAGAAAACTCAATGGGCTATATATATAAAAATTTCCACCAAAGATTATAAAATAGAAACATTAAATAAAATTTGATTGTTTATCTTGCCTATGTATAGAAAAAATCAGTTTCAGAAGGTCATGGGTTGAATATTTTCTTTCATATGTGAAACCTACAAAGAAAACAGAAAACATCAGGGACTTTAAATAATGTGGCGAGAGACCTACAGGGTAGTGAAAGGTTACCCAGTCATAGTCAAACAATTCATGCACTGCTATGTGCTGCTGAGTCACACAGGCTTTGGCATGGCAACAAAATAAGATAAATAGAGACACTGGGTCCCAAAGAGTTATAGAAATTGCAATTTAAAGGGGAATTGAGAAATAGTATCTATTCCCTCACCTAGTTACTGATGAAGCTATACCCTGACTTATAATATCCTGTTCTGTGATGTCAGACTAGACCAGCCTGTCATTGTGAACATAAGGAAGCAAAACCTAAATATAAGACCTGTGGTCCAGAGGTCACCAGAGCAGCGGTGAGTCTCTTTTGAGCATTCCACCTCACTTCTCTCCAGAGTGGTGATTTTTTTTTTATTACTTTGCAATAAATTTCATTTTATCAGTATATCCAGGTTTTCTAGCTCTTTATTTCTATACTGAGCTAAGAAAAGGACCCATGGTAAATCCCAAACCATGACAGTTTTGGTACCTATACACAGGGCTCAAAAGTCTTTTCTCAATGTTGGTATGACACCACTGTATTTGGCAAGGTCTAGTGACACTTCCAAGCAGGATTGGAACCTCACAGATGACAGAGGATTTGATATTGTCCGTTTTTTTATGACTGTGGAGGACCTCCGGCTGACTGAAGGGACTTTGGGCCTCTCTCAGGCTTGCTAAGGCTCAGTGGAGGATGGTAAGGGACCTGGGTCTTCATGCCCTCCAGAGTAATATTTCTCACTGCCTATTGCCACAAAAGTGTGACTAAACTGGTGCCACAGCTTATATTGAAGCTCCAGGGAAATGCATTCTGGTATTATGAGGTTCCCCAATGAATGCCTGTCCATTTTCCCCCAACAAAAATGTGACACTCTTTTAAAAGCTCTATGAGAACTTGAACTGGGAAAAGACCATTCCTGAATAGACCTCATCACCTGATTAGAGAACCTGTATCTTTGGCACTACCAGACAGAAATGAGAGTAATTAAGAGAAATAAAACAGGAGGGATTGTAACAGGGAACACAGCTTCTGGCTTATAATTCTGGCTCTAATAGCCACCATCAATTTGTGACTGTCAGGAATATTTTGGGAATTACAGTGTTTTATGGGAATTACAGTGTTTTAGCCATTGGTGACCCTAACAGTACATGGGCTATATAATTATCAAAACAGATATGAGACTACTTACTTCAAACAAGACTGCCTGCAAGATCAATCCTTGGGGTGATATATGCATGCTTTGGATTTGAAACACATCCCTGCAACTTTTTCTTTCTTCCTTTCTCTCTCTCTCTCTCTCTCTCTCTCTCTCTCTCTCTCTCTCTCTCTTGTTCTCTTTTTCTTTTTCTTTCTTTTCTTTTCTCTCTCTCTCTTTAGTTCTCTCTTTCTTTTCTTTTCTTTTCTTTTCTTTTTTTCCCCCAGTACTAGGGATGGAGCCCAGGGGCATCCTACCTCCGAGCTACATCTCTAGCCCTATTTTTTTTATTATTATTTTATTTTTTGTTTTTTGGTGGTACAGGGGTTTCTGGAAGCCCTTCTACCTCTGGGCTACACTTCCAGACCTACTTTTTATATTTTTATTTGGAAACAGGGTCTCTTAAGACAGCGCAGCTGGCTTCAAACCTGTGCGATCGTCCTGTCTCCGCCTCTCAAGTGCGGGGATTACAAGTGTGTGCCACCACGCCTGGCATTATTCTTTATTTTGAAACATGGTCTTACTGAGTTGCAAAGGGCCTCACTAAGTAGCTGAAGCTGTCTAAGAACCTTGATCCTCCTGTTTCAGCCTCCTGAATGGTAGGATTACAAACATGCACCACCATGCCCAACTACATTTCTGCAATTTCTTGATTATATTAGATCAATGTGCCTGAACTGTGCAAAGTAATTCACAGTGAACACCTTTTACTTTTCTGGGAATAAAAATTTTTTGTGGTCAGAGTGCATCTGAGTGACCAGTCCATAACAATAATATGAAAAATCCTTACACATTGAGCCTCTACTGTTTCTTAGAGAGCAATACTTCACCTATGATGTCATATTTTAGTGGTGAGTGAATTAAGTTAGTCCTTCCGTCTCCACAGAAAGAGGACTATTGGAATATTATACCTGGTTTTCTCCAGCCTTTTCCCCCCATATCCTTTCATTTTCCTAATTGTGATTTATTGTAATAAACCTTATCCTTTAGCACAACTATATATTGAGTCCCTTGAGTCCTAATGAATCACCAAGGTGTTGTTGGAAAATCCCACCTGACTTCCAACTTCTTAGCCACTCTTCTCAGATTCTGCTCAATCTTTCATATTTTTATATACCAGCCTGTGTCTTATTTCTATATATTCTACATAGATATCACTTGCTCTAAGGGTTGAAACCTGGATATATACCTAAAGTAATACTGGATTTAGAATAGCAGTATTTCTTGCTATGATAATTTGCTATTGGGGCTAATTACCTAAAGAAAGTAGATCCATGTATTATATGTATTAAATTTTAAGTCTGCACCCTTAGATAATTTAACTCATTTGACTATAGTGTACTTGAAAATAATTCCCGAGAGTTTATGTCATAATCATAATTTAAAATTTTTTAATCTAAATGGAAGTTAAAGCAGGTATAAACACAATACCTGCTGGAATCATACAAAACAAATCAGTAAAATTCATAGAATTACTAGCTTTGAGCAAAGCTCTTTTATGATATAATCCCCATGACAAATTAATTGTAAAATCTACATCAAAGTAGCTAGATGAAGTAACTTGGTGAATGTGATTATCATTTTACTTTGGGTCCCTTCTACCTATAGTTGATTATTTCCCTTCAGAAGTAATTAAATACTATATTCTTATATTTTTACTTAAGAAGTAAAACTAATTTTGTTGTTGAAATATTTTTTCTTGTCTCAATATGTCAGTGAAAACATTTTAGAACAACAGGATTTACCATAATCAGATAATGTTCTTACAGGATAATATTCTTTTATAATAGAATTATAGTTCTTTTCTCTTTCCAATGAACAGGTTCTACCAGTATAGAAAATAAAAGGCCCCCTAAACACTCCTAAATAGGAGTTAATATGCCAATTTAGGTGGTTTAATGGAGGCTTGAAACTTCAGAGAACTGCATATTTAAAAGAGCTGTATGCACATACACAAACCATTTTCTCTGCCAAGGGCATTTTTCCCATGTCTCTCCCAGTCTTCTTATCCTTCAAAAATTCTCAAATTTTTCTGCTAAAGAAGAGAATACATAAAGCCATCCACAACAGAAGGAAGAAATGAAGCATCATCGTGAAAGCAGGAAGATTTAGTAAAACCTACCAACCTACTGATGAAACCTGCCATCGTCACTCCACCCTCCTTATGTGCAGCTCAGCACATACACCAGGCAGGCTAATACCTTTCTCCCAGAAACATGGTAGAATGTAGTGTTCTCTTCAAAGAAACTCACTGGTTTGGGAGAAAATACAGTTATTTGTAAACAGCCTAATAAAAGAGCTATGTTCCAGCCTAATTATCTAATAATGAATCCCATCATTCACCTTTGCCACCCATATGCTCAGCACTTCCAATCCATGTTTTATTATTTACTGACAAGTAACATAAATAAACAACAAATCATCACAAGACACTGGAAATTTTTCAAAAAAATGAAAGTATGTCAAATACCCCTTTCCAAGAACTTGGAGAAAATAGAGAAAAGAAAAAAAAAAACTGCATATATAAAATTTTCAGTATCTTCAGAAGTAGAAGAAAAGAATAAAATTATATTTTAAATTTTTTTGGTTCAGAAAATTAAGAATACAGTGTTTTGGATACTGGGCATTAAACCCAGGGGCATTCTACCTCCAAGCTATATCCCAAGTTCTTTGTATTTATTTCTTATTTTGAAACAAGGTCTTACTAAGTTGGTGAGGTTCTTGTGAAGTTGCTTAGGCAACCCTCAAACTTACAATCCTCCTGTCACTGCTTCTCTAGTACTTAGATTACAACCATAAAAACTGCACCTGACTAAGAAAATTGTTTTTATATAAAATATTAGAAACAATATATCAATTACACAATAATTGAAAATGGAATTGAATATATCTCAGAAGAAAAAAGACCCAAAATTCAGAGAGAATAAATGTGAAAAAATTAAATTAAAGTATAATAAAGGAAACCCAAAACCCACTGTACATGTTCTTAAAAAGGTAATACAAAGTAAGAAAAATATTAAACAAATGAAACAAGATTTTCTTCCATACTAAAAAACATGCATCTCTAGATTTAAAGGTTCTGTTAAGTACTAGCATAATGAATAAAGATAAAGAAAAGCCGATAGTAACACATATCAATGTAAGTTTTTACAGCAAAATTGAGAAAGTAGAGATCCTAAAATATTCAGTGGGGGTAACTAAGAAATAAAATATAAGGATTAGCAAACTATATACCATTTTGTCAACAGCAGTTGACCATTAAACCACCTAAATTGGCATATTAACCCCTATTTAGGAGTGTTTAGGGGGCCTTTTATTTTCTATACTGGTAGAACCTGTTCATTGGAAAGAGAAAAGAACTATAATTCTATTATAAAAGAATATTATCCTGTAAGAACATTATCTGATCATGGTAAATCCTGTTGTTCTAAAATGTTTTCACTGACATATTGAGACAAGAAAAAATATTTCAACAACAAAATTAGTTTTACTTCTTAAGTAAAAATATAAGAATATAGTATTTAATTACTTCTGAAGGGAAATAATCAACTATAGGTAGAAGGGACCCAAAGTAAAATGATAATCACATTCACCAAGTTACTTCATCTAGCTACTTTGATGTAGATTTTACAATTAATTTGTCATGGGGATTATATCATAAAAGAGTTTTGCTCAAAGCTAGTAATTCTATGAATTTTACTGATTTGGTTTGTATGATTCCAGCAGGTATCTTTTCAGTGTTCTTTTATTGGTGCATTATAACTTCCCATCATATTGTAAATCATGTTGACAGTGACATACATGCACACAACACTTGGTGCCCTCCCACCTCCCCATATTTTCCCTTCCCAATACAGATTATTGAGACTGATGTTAGTATATTCAATTTTGTACACATAGTCAATGGTAGTATTTCCATTAATGAATCTCACTCTATCCTCTCCCTTTCCCTTAGATCTCCTCCCTGGATCCAGTGAGGTTTCTCCTCCATTATCTGGAGCCCCTCTGGTATTCCAATTGCTCCCTAGCTTGCACCTATTAGAGAAAACATATGGCCCTTTATTCTCTATGATTGGCTAATCTTGCTTAACCTAAGTATTCCAGGTCCTTCCATTTTCTTTCAACACATAATTCTATATATACCTGACTTTGTGTGTGTGTGTGTGTGTGTGTGTGTGTGTGTGTGTGTGTGTGTGGCACTAGGGATTGAACCCAGAGATATTCTACCTCCAAGCTAAACCCCAGCCTAGTCCTATTTATTTGGAAACAGGGTCCCTCTGCATTGTGGAGGGCCTTACTAAGTTGTTGAAGCTGGCTTTGAACATGTGATCCTCCTTTCTCAGCCTCCCAAGTACTGGGATCACAAGAATGTGCCACCATGCCTGGCTTATAACCAATTTTTTTTTCTTTTTCTTTTGTGGTACTGGGGTTCCTGGAAGCCCTTCTACCTCAGGGATACACTCCCAGGGGCTACACTCCCAGACCTATTTTTTAACATTTTTATGTGGAAACAGGGTCTCTTAAACCAGCGAGGCTGGCTCCGAACCAGCGCAATCCTCCTGTCTCTGCCTCCCAAGTGCGGGGATTACAAGCATGCACCACCACGCCCGGCTATAACCAATTTTTTAATTAAGAGTTGAATAAATATATTGTTAATCATAATAATTAAAATTAATAATAAAAAATGTGCCTCTGCTTACCCACTACTGTCATAGAGTGCATTCACACAGCCTGCCAAAACACCAGTCCAATCTGGAACAGAAATGTGGAAGATTCTAGAAGGGATTCATTGCGAAAACTATGGAAACTATCATGTCCTAATGAGTTGGACCACAGGGCAAAGATTTGTTTCTTTTTCCTATTAGAGCACTTAAGAAATACATTTTTATATATCCAAAAAAAAATCTTCACAAGAGGAAAAACATTTTTAACTTATGAAAGTTTTTCAAAAAGAAATAGGAGGGAAGGGGAGGGTATGGGGCAGGAATTGGGTAAGAGCTAATTGGGAGATGTGTGCATGTATGTCTCCACCATCTTTTATCTCATTAAGATGTATGATACAGGCTGGGCATGGTGGCATACACTTGGGAGGCAGACACAGGAGGATTGCGTAGGTTTGAAGCCAGCCGCAAGCGCGGGCTTAAGAGACCCTGTTTCCCAAAATAAAAAGTACAAAAAATAGGTCTGGGAGTGTAGCCCGGAGGTAGAAGGGCTTCCAGGAATCCCAGTACGACCACCAAAAAAAAAAAAGGATGTATGATACAATGCACCAATAAAAAATTTTTAAAAAGAAATGTATTTATAATTTACTATATAGCTTAGTAATGAATTAAACTTATTATACTTATATGGTCTTAGTAATAACTATCATAAGAATTAAGTTAATTATAATTTTATATGCCATTAATTTTGGTAGATAAATTGTGTGGGGGGTATATGTGTGTGTAGAAGGAGAGGGTGGTATTATAAATGGGTCAATCCTAATATTTCACAATATGTGCATACACATACATATAAACATGTATATATGAATATGTGTACATGTTATTCTTTTTTTATTGGTGCATTGTATTCATATGTCATATTTAAAGAAATAAATATTTAATTTTTAAAGCCAAAAATAAATAGTGACTGGGTTAACACAGAAAGAAAGATTATAAAAAGTTTCTAAGAAAATAAAATTAATAAAATATTTTTTTTTTGGTGGTGGTGGTACTAGGGATGGAACTCAGGGGCCCTCTACCTCTGGGCTACACTCTCAGACCTATTTTATATTTTATTTGGAGACAGGGTCTCTTAAGCCAGCTGAGGCTGGCTTCGAACCTGCACAATCCTCCTGTCTCAGCCTCCCAAGCGCAGGGATTACAAGCATGCGCCACCACACCCGGCTAATAAAAGATTCAAAAACAAAGATTACAGCATTAGTATGTTGGAAAAAAGAAAAAATAGAGAGAAGGTTTTATATTTTATATTAAGGATATATTTTTGATGATTTCAATGTCAGACAGATAGCTGAGTAGCATTCCAGTGATCGCCCCAACACACACAGGAAGAAGAAAGAAAGAAAAGAAAAGAAAAAGAGAGAGAGGGAGAGGGAGAGGGAGAGAGAGAGAGAGAGAGAGAGAGAGAGAGAGAGAGAGAGAGAGAAAAGAAGAAGAAGAAGAAGAAGAAGAAGAAGAAGAAGAAGAAGAAGAAGACGACATCAATTCAGAAAACTATGCAGACACAAAAATACTTTTGTGAGAGTAAATATCGATAACATTAGGTGAAAAATTATAGCACTTTGTGTGGCCTAATGATGGGGTATGTCCATACAGCACCTAAGGAGATGCAGCCTCCCTCGGCTTGGCCTGAGCGGCCTGCAGCCTAAGGCAAAACTTTAAGTAAAGTGATTCAGCAGAAAATGGGCTAAGATGGCGCCTGGAGGAAGCTACGAAGTTGTGGTTTCCCCATTCATTATGGGTAGGGAGACTGAGCGGGTTTTTCCTTTTCTACCTTTAAAGGAGCTTTCTGCACACATGAATGGCTCATGTACTGGCCTGGGATTGGCTGTAAACTACGTGCTAGTGATCTCTATCCCCGTTAGGCTAGGCTATTTCCCATGGGAATTCCCCTCATGGTTTGGTGCTATATATATGATTGCTTGGAGAGAAATAAATGAGATCTTGCTTGACTTGACTTCCGGCTCGTGGTTCTGTGTGTTCGAGTCGTCATTACTCATCATCTTCCAAGCCCCGCCGCTGTTGGGCTGGATTCTCAACAGCCTAAGAATAAGGTTCCAGATTGATTCTATGGACTGAGCCTCCATACATTATCCCATAGCCCCAGGCTCCAGGCTACATGACAGACTTGGTTTCCAGATCTTCTCCAGTTTCATGGAAGTTTCAGCAGCACTGAGATGTTACCCACATACCTACTTATCAGGATGGGAATCCTAAACCCATCCCTGCAGAAACAGAATACAGTCTCACCAGTCACCACATCCACATTAATAGTCTTGGACTTCACAGCCCCATAAGTAGTTTGGCACTTCTAGCCTCAAACACCAGACAAACAGTAAAGCCACAGGTTCCAGACCTTTCTAGTACCAGATCATTTGTCATGGTCTACTCTCCAGGTCATCCCCAATAACCTAGTACTCCAGAAAATAAAGGTCTATACCTGTTCCAAACAACCAAAATTTCAGGCCTTTTTCAGTAGGCTCCAGCACTGGACTCATAATCTTAGACTGTTTCTACATATGCAGATCCCACTTCAGCCCCTCAGAACCCAAGATCTAAGCCAGCTCTCATGGACCTAGATCCTAGGCTAGCATTTGAACACCCAGGGTCCAGGCTTGCACCAGTGAGTGTAAGTTCCAGGTCAGCCCACATGGACCCAGGAGCCAGAAATACCACATGGACTCAAGTTCCTGCTGAATTCCAGCTATCTCAGATACCAAGCCCATCCCAATGCCTGGCTGTCATCTATAAACTCAGGTTCAAGGCCCACCTGAATTCCAGGTAAGCCTTGACATCCCAGGTACCAAGCCAGCATGCCTGAACACCCCAGCAGCAAGTGAGCCTATGGAGATCATCATACAGCCTGCTCAAAATCTCTGCACAGGATGATGGATGAAGAACTTCCTCAATGAAGAAATTCTGCAAAGAATATCTTGCCTCAACAAATTCATAGTCATCACCATAAGGCAAAAATAAATATGAAAAGGCAAGAAAACACAATATCCTCAAAAGAACACAATAGTCTTTCAGTAGATTTCCCACAAAATGGAGATGCATACAATGCCTGTAAAATCATTAAAAATATCTGTTCTTAAAAAAACAATGTGACAAAAATCATAAATTTAACAGAAATTAAAATTATATTTTTGTAAATCAAATAGAAACTCCAAAGTAGAAAAATAAATAAAATAAAGAATTCATTAGAGATGCAGCAATTGAAGACTATCCTCTTCTAACCCTTTGCTTTCAGTTTATGTGTATCCTTAGAGGTAAACTGGGTTTATAATTAGTAATAGATAGATGGATCCTTTAATTGTATAATTAAATCCATTACTATTCAAGGAAATTACTGATAGGTAGGGTAATTTACCTATTTACAGTCATTTCATAAATTGTTTTCTATTTTTTTGTTGTAGTGGCATTCTTTCCCCTTCCTTACAGTTTTTTTGTTTGTTTGTTTGTTTTTGCTTAAGTGATTTATTCTAGTAGTTTGTCTTGATTCTTTGCTAAGTATTCTTGTTTTGTCTATTATACATTTTTCTCTGTAGTTACCAGGAGAGTTACAAAAGACAAATTTTGACTATAAAATGTTATTTTGGGATGATAGTAACAACATAATTTTAAAGAAAATAATTAACAAAAGAGATTATAAGAATAAAAATTCTACACTTGTACTCTTTTTCTCCTTACATTTTGAATGTTTATATTGTTTTATACCTGTCTATATTTCCTATCTCTTAATATATTAGTATAATTATTATTTTAGTCTTTATATTAAAAATACAAATGGTTTATACACCATGGCTATAATGTTAGGCCTTCTGAATTTACTTTAATAATTATTCCTACCAGTGAGTTTTATACCTTTGAATGTTTTCTTCTTACTCATTAATATCTCTTTCAGTTTGAAAAATTTCCTTAAGAATTTCTTGTAGGATATATATATATATATATATATATATATATATATACTCATTTCTTGTAGGATATGATATGTACTCATTAGCTTTGTTTGTCTAGGAATTTTTATCTCTTCAATTCTAAAGAAGAAGTGTTGCTAGATATAGTATTCTTCATAGGTAGTTTCCTTACCCCTCTACTCTTACTCCCTCTTTAGTGGCAGGGAATCTTATGTTACTCTCATTTGGCCTATAAGGTATCTCTTAAAATATCTGTTATTAGGCAAATTGGGACAACTTTATGTGTTATTTGTTTTTTCTCTTGCTGCCTTGAAATGTTTCTCTTTAGAAGGGACATATGTTTTCTCTAATACACCCAAACTAGGGAGTATTAAGGCTACCTGAGGGACTCCAGATAATGGAGGGTAAATCTCAGCAAAGCTAGAATGGAAGATAGGAGAGGAGAAGGGCTGAGGTTGATTAATAGAGGAGCTACATCCGAATATGTGTAAAAGTATGAACATAGCATGGTTACCCTGGACACTCAACGTTGGAAGGGGGTTAAGGGGAACCATGGTGGGAGGGCACCAAGCACAGTTTAAATGTATGCCACTTTCAATATGTTCACATAAAAATAAAATTTAAAAATTTAACGCCAGGCGTGGTGGCACACGCTTGTAATCCCCGCGCTTGGGAGGCGGAGACAGGAGGATCGCGCAGGTTCGAAGCCAACCGTGCTGGCGTAAGAGACCCTGTTTCAAAAATATAAAATAGGTCTGGGAGTGTAGCCCGGAGGAAGGAGGGCTTCCAGGAACCCCAGTACCACCAAAAAAATAAAAAAATAAAATAAATAAAATAAAAAAATTAAAATTAAAATTTAAAAAAATTAAAGAGAAATGTTTCTCTTTAATCTTTCACACTTGAAGGCTTTATTATAATATGTTTTAGTGTAAACATAGTTGAGTGAAACCTGAATGGTGACCTTTGTCCTTTCTTTTTTTTTTTTTATTTTGGTGATACTGGGGGTGGAACCCAGAGGCTTTCTACCACCGGGCTATACTCCCAGACCTTTTTAATATTTTATTTGGTAACAGGGTCTCGCTAAGTTGCTGAAAGCCTCACTAAGTAGCTGAGGCTGGCTTCGAACCTGTGCGATCCTCCTGTCTCAGCCTCCCAAGTGCAGGGATTACAAGTGTGTGCCACCACGCCCGGCAACCTCTGTCCTTTCTGTACCTGAATGTTTGTAACATAGATTTTGGAAACTTTCTGATATGATCTGTTTGTATAAGTTGTCTATCCCTTTGAAATTCTTAAGTCCCTCTTAATCCCCCAATAACCTAAATATTTGCCCTTTGAATGCAGTCCCAAAGTTTCTGCAAGTTTTCTTCATTCTTACCCATTCATCTGTTTCTCCTCCAACTGTATATGTTCAAGTAGTCTGTCTTCAAGCTCATTCATTCTTTCTCAGGTTTGATACATTCAGCCAATGATGCCTTCTGCTGTGCTTTAAATTTTATTTAGTATATTTTTTAATCATGAGTTTCTGTTTGATTTTTCATTACTTTCATCTTTTTAAGTTTTCATGTTAGAGACATAATCATTTTCCTGCATTTTCTTAAAGTTGTATTACCTTAAAATGGTTATATTAAATTTTTTTTTATCTGAGAGTTCTCCAATCAGGTTACTATCTGGTCTGTTTCTAGGACCTAATTTTGGCTGTTAGGAGGTCATATATTTTTTGAAAGCTCATAATTCTTGTAGGTGTGTAACATTCTCTAAGCATTGAAAATTATGTTATTTATTCCATTCTTCATAACTGATTTTATTTGTGCATGTATTTTCAAAAGTTCTAAGCAGACTTTATTTTCCTTGCGCCTGTCGTCACTTCGTGATTTCAGCACTAGATGGAGCCTTCAGCCCAGTTGTGTCACAATTCTGCAGTCAGGATTTTGTCACTGTTTTAGCACTAGAAGGTAATCTAAGCCTAGCACTGTGCCAAATTCAGTCGTTAAGCAGGAGAATAATTAAAAAGAGTAATCTATCCCCTTAAAATTTCTCCTTGGGACTGTAGTAGGCCCAGATAACTCTACACAATCACTAGTTTATAGTTGGGCTGGGCAAAATCACCATTCAAGGATCAGGCTCATGCTTCTATGCCACACCTATGGCCACCAACACCAGCAGGCTATGGGTGTACTCTGGCCCTACATCCTGTCAACATCAAGACAGCACTGGACAAGGACCAAGGCCGACATTGTTATGAACTGCCTACTGCTGAGATAAAGTTGTGGCCTAAGATTGTTGTAACCAGCCACAGGTTGCAACATGTTGGCTAGAAAAGAATTTCAAAAAACTTGAGCTATGTGTCCTTCACTGGCACAAAGATTGTCCCAGAAGCTCTATCACAGACAGGCCTGAGGATATAGGCCTTTAGAATCTGCCCAGTATTGTGTGTTTTTTTTTCAGTCTGGAAAGAGATTCAGGTCAAACTCGTATGCTTACCACCCTGTCCTAGTCCAAGCAAATATTTTTGCTCCATATTATACTGCTCGCGGTTGAAACAAAATTGGTAAAGACAGTCTCTTGGCCACTAAGCTGACACTTAGCTCAGTTGTGTTTAAGTCTCTCTGGCTGCCACAATAACCTGTACAGTCTCATAAATTCAACATAGCCTACATACAGGCTGAACGTACAGAGACCTGTGCTAGTTTTTGTTTCCTACTTGCCAGCGAGTGATACCATCATATAATATGTTATACAATATGTAGTATTTGTATAAAGCTGAATCTATTCAATGTAGATTTTCAAAATGAGAAATTATAATTTACTAAAAATAATGAAATTCTAGTACTCAAATTTCACAAACTATTGCAAGCCTTTGAAAAATACTAAGCATCTTAAATCCTATCATGTTTTGATATTGAGCTTTCCTCTGATGTTGATTCAAATCCCTCAAGTCAGTATTTCTAGATTATGTATTTTAACCAAATTGAAATATTTTTCTTAGTTATTTTAAAAATTCTATATAATAAATGCCTTCTCGTGCAGTATTTTGAGAGAATAAATGCCCTGGCATTTTCATTAAAATAATAACTAATGTCAGCAGAAATTACTTTCTATGTTCTTTTATTCTGTATAATAGATCAGTGTTTAGGTGGCATGATTATTATTTAAATTATTCAAAACACTGAATAATGGGTATTCAATATTTTAATAAATAGTGCTCAGTAGAAACATAAATCTTAAAAAGACAGAATGGTAATCAAACATACAAGACTTCATTTTGAGGATGTGGAGAAGTGGAAACTCTAATACATTGTTGGTGGGATTGCAAATTAGTGTAACCACTTTGGAAAACAGTATGGAAAATCCTTAAAAAAATGAGAAGAAACTTACCATATGATCCAATAATACCACTTCTGGGTATCTACCCAAATGAATGAAAACAAAACTAATGCATGTGTATCTATTATGTTCTTAGCAGCACAATTCACAATTACCAAACTATGAAACTAGTCAAGATGTTCATCAACAGATGAATGAATTACAAAAATATGGGCTATGTACAAAATAGAATATTACTCAGCCATAAACAAGAACAAAATTACTTCATTTACAGGGAAATAGATGTAACTGGAGAACATTATGCTGAGATTAGTCAGTTATAAAAAATAAAAAAAATTAGATGTTCTTCCTAATATGTGGAAGCTAAAGAGAAAATGGGTCACAGGAGAAACTCTAGACTAAGAAGGAGAAACTATAGATGAGCAAATAAGGTGACCCAACTGAGAAATATTGAAGGGGAGAAGAGGAAAATTCCCTAATGTACATGATATACATTCACAAACATCAAAGTCAATCACCAAACCAAACATGAAAAGAAAGGAGGTGTGAGGAAATGGGATGGGAATTGGTAAGGGCTAACTGAGTGATGTGTGCATGTATGCCTCTACCATCTTTTACCCCATTCAGATGTATGACTACAGTGCACTAATAAAAAATAAAATAAATAAAATAAAAATATTTATGAGAGACGAGGGTGCTGATGTTAGTATATGAAAAAACACACAAACTAAGAGCATGAACAGGTAACTTTTGAAAGAATATAAATAATAAACTATAACAATAAATTCAATCTTGCTAACAAATAAATGTTAATAAAGCCGTAAAAATACTTTTTTTCTTATAAAATTGGAATATTTTAAGAAATAACAATAATCAGTTTGGATGTAAGGAAGGAAGCACATTGCCACCAATTCTAAATAACTAAATTTTGAGTTAAAATTTCTCTTAAATAACTATTTACCAAAATAAATGTACACAGCAATCTCAAACTACAATTATGGTTTCTTAAAACTATCCATCATTAAAGGCAGCAGTGTGACTGATGAGATAATAATGTCTAATTTCAGGAACTGATTTCAAGGAATCTTGTCACATCAAAAACAATGTAAGTAAAGCCAGGCATGGTGGTGCCTGCTTGTAATCCTAACATTTGCGAGGCTGAGACACGAGGATCATGGTTCATGGACAGCCTCAGCTGTCCATGTGAGGCCCTTTGCAACTCAGTGAGACCCTGTTTCAAAATAAAGAATAAAAATAGGGCTGGGGGTGTTTCTTGGAGGTAGAAGCCCCCTGGGTTCCATTTCCAGTACTGGGGAAAAAAGCAAGTAAATACATTTTTAAAAAATTACTGGGATGGTGGCCCACTCTTGTAATTCCAGTACTCCAGAGGATAAGACAGGAGGATTGCAAGTTTGCAGCCAGTCTCAGCAACTGAGTGAGGCTCTCTACAACTTAGTAGGACCCTTCTTCAAAATAAAATAATAAAATAGGGCTGAAGGTTTATTATAAGTAGAATGCCCTCAGATTCTATCCCCAGTACTACTACTACTATTACTACTACTGCCGCTGCTGCTGCTGCTGCTACTGCTGCTACTACTACTATACTTATTGCCTCTCTCTCTCTCTCTCTCTCTCTCTCTCTCTCTCTCTCTCTCTCTCTCTCTCTCTCTCTCTCTTGGATTATGTCAAAAAGAAACAAAAGCCAGTTCTAAGATTACCACTGATCAAAGATTGTCCAAATGATGGAAGAATTTTAGAATAGAAATAGTAAATAAGCACAACCAATTAAAATACATTAAACATACTTAAATCTATGAGCTCATCACCTTCAGTATTTTCCATCAAAATATTAAATTAAATGATTAAAAATAATAAATACAAGATCTGAAAACATTTTAGTCAGTTTTTACTTCACATTCAGAGAAATTTTAAAGATACTCTTATCTCAAATGAGAGAACAAACACCCATGGTAGATTTTCAATTTCTATTTTGTGTGTTGAGCTCAAATATAATTAATAGTTTCATTGAAAATATTATAGCTCTTTGGATCCCAATTTTGTTTATCTCTTTTTTCATTTTACATAGCATGTGTAATTTGATTTTTTAAATTAAATACTTTTTCTAAATTAAAAAAGGAATTAAACTTTTGGGATTGCAAGATGAACCTGAAAATATGTCAGTTTAAAAAGAACTGAAAAGCAATTTTCTGTAATTTATTTTTTAATGTATAGGGTGGAAATGGAATAGGTATTATTTTCTACACTGATATATAATTGTTTTTATTTATAATAAGAAAGTACTATTAGTAGTGAGAACATTTCCTGTACAGAAATAAATATAATATGTTGATAACCTTCTTGTGTCATTTCAATTATGTGATTAGTTTCAATAAGCTTATAAAACTATAACTGAAATCCAAAGCAGCCTTCATTATATTTCTTTACAAAATAATATCATACAAAGTTATTTTATTGTTGTATTGTATTCATCCATCTTGAGATACAAGATGATAGAGGCATACATAAACACACCACTTATTTAGTCCTTCCTCACTCCCCCCCTCATTCCTCCTCCTTTCCCTCCTCATGTTTGGCTTAGTGATAGACTTTGATATGTTTGTGAATGTACATCATATGTACTTAAAAAAATTTCTCTCTTCCCTCTCAGATTCTCCTCAGTTAGGATACCTTATTTGTTCATCTAAGGTTTCTTCTTCATCTAAAGTTCCTCCTATGACCCATTTTCTCCATAGCTTCTTCATTAGAAAAAGCATCAATTTTTTACTTTTCATGACTGGCTAATCTCACTCAACATAATGTTCTCTAATTTCATCCGTTTTCATGCAAATGACAAAATTTTGTTATTCTTTATGTCAGAATAAAATTCCATTGTTTACTTATCCCATAGTTTTGTAACTCATTTATCTATTGATGGACATCTTGGCTGGTTCCATAGTTTGGCAATTGTAAATTGTGCAGCTATAAACATAGATACACATGCATTAGTTTGGTAGTTAGAAAACAGTATGGAGACTTCTCAGAAGAATGGGAAGAAACCTACCATAGGATCCAGCAATACCACTTCTGGGTATCTACCCAAATGAATGAAAATCAAAGTGGTTGCCCTAATTTGCAATGCCACCAACGTCTTAAAGTTCCCACTTCTCCACCCCCTCACCAGCATTTGTTGTTTTTTGAATGATTGCCATTCTATTTGGACTTAGGCAATATCTCATTGCAGCTTTGATTTGCATCTCTCTGATTTCTAATGATGTTGAACATTTTTTCATATATAAATTGGTCATATGATATTTTTTCTTTTGTGACGTGTCTTTTTAGTTCCCTTGCCCATTTGTTGACTGGGTAATTTGTTTTATTAGTGATGAGCTTCTTGAGTTCTCTGTAAATTTTAGATACTGGTTCTCTATTGGAGAAGTAGTTGGCAAAACTTTCTTCCATTCTGTTGGCTCTCTGTTAAGCTTCTTGATAATTTCCTTTGCTGTACAGAAATTCTTCAGTTTTAAGCAATCCCACGTAGCTATCCATCTTTGGAAGACCAAAAGAAAGTAAATATATGAAGATTGCATGATACGCTATTGAATGATGAGTGGGTAAGATCAGATATAAGGGGAGAAATAAAAAATTGTTGGAATTAAATGAAAATAGAGGCACAACATAACAAAACCTATGGAATTCTCTGAAGACAGTTTTAAGAGGAAAGTTTTTAGCATTGAGTACTCACATAAGAACAGAGAGTTGCCAACTAAACAACCTAATGACACATCTCAGAGACCTAGAAAAACTGCAACAGTCTAATCCCAGAGCCAGAAGAAGGAAGGAAATAACTAAATTAGAGCAGAAATAAATGAAATAGAGAATGAAAAAAATACAAAAGATAAAAAAAGCTGGTTCTTTGAAAAACTTAATAAAATTGACAAACTCCTGGCCAACCTAACCAAGAGACAGAGAGAATCAACTCAATTCATTCAAAGCAGAAATAAAAAAGGATACATCACCACAGACAGTGGGGAAATTCAAAGGATTATCAGAAACTATTTTGAAAATTTGTGTCCCAATAGACTGAAAAACATGGAAGAAATAGATTTCTAAGCATATATAACCTGCCTAAATTGAACTAACAGATAATAGCAAGCCTAAACCAACCAAGAGCAAGCAAAGAAATAGAAACAGCAATAAAAATTCTGCTATCAAAGGAAAGCCCAGGACCAGATGGGGTTCAAGCTCAATTCTACAAAACTTTCAGAGAAGAACTAATCCAAATACTTTACAATGTGTTCTGGGAAATTGAAAGAGCTGGAATTCTTCCAAACTCCTTCTATAAGGCCAATATCACATTAATACCCAAATCAAATAAAGATACCTCAAGAAAATTATAATAGCCAGGAATGGTGGTACACACTTGTAATTCCAGCATTTGGGAGGCTGAGACAGGGGGATCATGGTTCGCAGACAGCCTCAACTACTTAGTGATGCCCTCGGCAACTTAGTGAGACCCTGTTTCAAAATAATGAATAAAAAATAGGGCAGGGTGTGTAGCTCAAAGGTTGAATGTACCTGGGTTCCATCCCTAGATTCGCAATAAAAAAGAAAAAAATTATAGACCAATATCTTTGATGAATATAGACATAAAAATACTAAACAAAATACTATATGCATTTAAAACCATATCAAGAGAAATGCACTCCACGACCAAGTTGGTTTCATCCTAGGAAGGTAATGTTGGTTCAACATATGCAAATCAATACATGATATTCACCACATAAATAGAACTGAGAACAAGAACGACATGATCATATCAATAGATGCTGAAAAGGTATTTGACAAAATCCAACACCCATTTATATTAAAAACCCAGTTATGTTAAAAACACTGTAGAAAATTGGAATAAAAGGAATGTATCTCAACATCATTAAGGCAATATACAATAAAGTCAAGACAAAGATACCAACTATCACCACTTCTTTTCCAAAGAGTCCTCAAGACTCTTGCCACAGCAATAAGACAACAGGAGAATATGAAAGAAATTAAAATAAAAAAGAGGAATTAAAATTATCTTTGTTTGCAGATTACATGACCCTATATCTAGAAGACCAAAATAACTCAACCAAAACACTTAACAAATTCAGCAACGTGGCAGGATACAAAATCAACCTAAAGAAAGCAGTTGCTTTTCTATATGCCTACAATGAATTCACAATAAAGAAAACAATTCCATTCACAATAACCTCAAAACCAATAAAATACCTAGGAATAAACCTAACCAAAGACAGAGAAGACTTCTACATTGAAAATTATAAAACATTAAATGAAGAAATTGAAGACCTTGGAAGATGGAAATATCTCCCTTGCTCATGGATAGGCAGAATAAATATCATCAAAATGGCCATTCTGCCAAAAGTGATCTAAAGATTCAATGAAATTCCTATCAAAATAACAACAACATTCTTCATAGACCTATAAAAACTAGTCATGAATTTCATATTGATAAACAAAAGACCCCAAATAGCCAGAGTAATTGTCAGCAATAAGAACCATGCAGAAGGCATCACAATCCGATTTCAAATTATACTACAACGCAATAGTAGTTAAAACAGCATGGTATTGGCACTAAAAGAGGCATATAGACCAAAGGAATGCAATAAAAATATAGACATAAACCCACATACTTATAGTCAATTAATCTTTTATGAAGGGGCTAAACTCATGCTGAAGAAAAGATAGTCTTTCCAACAAATGGTGCTGAGAAAACTGGGTATCCATGTGTAGAAAGATGGAACTAAATCCTAACCTCTCACCATGCACAGGAATCACCTCAAGATGGATCAGACTTGGAAATCAAACCAGTGACTGTGAAGCTATTAGAGGAAGGCAGAAGTTCAACACCCCAACATATAGGCAGAGGTATTAACTTCCTCAACATATGCGTACTCATGTTCATAGCAGTGTGATTCATAATAGCCAAAATATGGAACCAACCTAAGCCTCCATCAACAGATGAATGGATTGTAAAATTAAGGAAAATATAATAAAATTCTACTCAGCAATAAAGAAGAACAAAATCATGTCATTCACAAGAAAATGAAATGTACTGGAGAACATTATGTTAATTGAGATCAGCCAAGCACAGAAAGAGAAGAGACATATGTTTTCTCTAATATGCTTAAGCTACGTACTATTAGAGATACCAGAGGAACTCTAGATAATGTAGGGGAAATCTCAGTGAAGCCAGAAAGGAAGGGGAAGGAAGGAAGAAGCTGAGGTTAATTAATGGAAAAGCTACATTAAAGTACTATATACATGTGAATATAACATTGTAAACCTATACACTCAGATTGGGAAGGAGAGAAAAGGGAATGTGGAGGTGGGGGCACCAAATTCTGTGTGAATATATGTCATTGTCAACATTATCCATATTATGATGTGAGACTATAGTGCACCAATAAAAATAAATAAATAAATAAATTATATACTCTGCATTTATTTTTAGAGTGGTCATCTTATAGGAGTGAGATTCTATTTTTTATGTGGTTTCATCTACTCTTTACAGTTTGTATTGATGTCTTCATTTCAATAATTGAATTTTTCACTTCCTTCAAGGCTTCTGTTTATTCTAGTTGAGGGTGTCAGATTCTTTTATTTTTTCCTTCAAATCTTTCAGGCTTTCTCTGAATAATTTTTGGAAGTCCTGAATCATTTCTACTATTAAAGTTCTGAATTGTCCTGGCATTCTCTAAAATTTTGTGTTGGCAGGTTCTATCATTGTGAATTTATGGGAGCTCATCCTTTTATTACTATTTTTCTTCTCATGATTTCTGATTTCTTAAGTTTATACCTTTTTTGCTTATGCTTTCTCTCAGTTTGTAGTTTTCTTATGTGTATTTTCTCTTCCTTAATGGTATCTTATTATGGAGGTAGATTTTTACCACCAAGTATGCCTTACAATTGAATAGCCTCTATATGGTGATGCTCCGTTCTCTGTTGTATGTTTATCACTCTTTGATATTTTCCTTGAGAACTGTGTCTATTACCCAACTGTTGTTCTACCTGTAGATTAGGAATCCTGGATTGCAGTTACTCTGGGGTTCTTTATGCCCCCTTCAGTGGTTGTATTGATGAATTTCAGGTGATAAGGTTCAGTGTCCTGTCTGTCATGTCCAGTCCATTATAGGGAGTTTTCTCAGAGGTTTGAGCAGAAGAGTTTTTGATCTATTGTTGTTGTTTTTTTGTGGTACTTGGGGTGGAACCCAGGGTCTTTCTACCTCCAGGCTATACTCCCAGACCTATTTTATATTTTATTTGGAAACAGGGTCTCACTAAGTTGCTGAGAGTCTCACTAAGTAGCTGAGGCTGGCTTCGAACCTGTGCAATCCTCCTGTCTCAGCCTCCCAAGTGTGGGGACTAAAAGTGCACTCCACCACGCCTGGCTGATCTATTCATTTTTAAAACTCAATGTGCAGGTTGGGCATTTTTTTCTTTCAGCTATACTTAGTTTATCCTTCATGTCAGGCAGTCCTTTCCAGTAATTCACCTTTTTGGTCCCATTTCAGCAGTAGGAATTTAGAGGTGACAGCTGGTATATAAAAGGGCAAGTTGTGTTGTATTAAATTATGAAGGTGTGGGAGGCAGAATCCAAAGTGGTGGATGCAGAAATAGGGTAACAGAGAATATTATTGAGTAGAATGATTGAGTGTAATAAGGTAATATATGGTACAGATGAGAAATATAGTACACATATAGCAAGATTCTAGTAGTCCATGTAGCATATTTAGGTATAGTAATATAAAATGTATTTGATATAATACAAAAAAGTTGGAGAGAAGAAGGTAGATAGAAATGCAGGAGGAAGCTTGTAAAAAATGGAGAAGAGAGTAAACTAACAAACATAGAAAATAATAAAACAACCAAATAATAACAACAATAAAAAACAATCATGCAAATATACAAGTACAAACCAAACTTGTCCTCTGCAATCCTTCTGGGTCTGCAAGGATACTTTCATCCCTTTAATATCTACTTGCTATTGTAGATTCTTGAGCTTGTTCCAAGCTTCTCATTTGCTCAGTAACCTCATTTCTAGCCCCACATTTGGGTTTCTTGCAATATTTAGGACCCTGAGCTGGTGTCTGTCTGTCTGTCTGTCTGTCTGTCTGTCTGTCTGTCTGTCTGTCTCAGTGCAGGTGCTGGGGACTGCTAGTATCTTTCCTGCTTCACACTTGCATTTCTGAGCACTCCTCAGGGCCTGTTTTTATGCCTCTATCTGTGTATGTATTCAGCAGGTGTCACTGGGACTAGACCCCATGTAAGGGCTGGGCTCGGCCCTTTCTACAGCCCCGGGGTCTGTGTCTCTCTCTTTGCCTACACTGGTGGTGGGTGTTCAGTGGAATTACAAGGCACTCTCCAGCAACCCTGAGCAGGTACTGTATACCCTGGGCACTATTGGGCTCTTCTGGATATCGCCTGTTTTTAGCAGCCTCCTCAAATTTAACCTTCTCATGAGTGGACTTCAAAGTCTTAGATCTATTGAGTCTATGGCTTTCCATGAGAGACCCTGATACCTTTCTTGGCAGCATCCTGCTGAGATGAGCCATTAAAGTACAGTGGAATACTGCTCTGAGTCTCTAGAGAAAAGGTGGGCTGTGCAGACACTGATGCACAAGTTCTGGCTGAGCATCTGAGCTATTGGAACTCTGTAAAAACCTGGAGCAACATGCTGACCACTTAAGATGCTGAAGTCCTGCAGCCACTTACTTCCCATCAAGTTGTTGGCTATTTTGCCAAGGGTCTCTAGGAGCCACAGTCCCTGCTCAAAGTGGACAGGCTAAGATGGCATGGCTAGTCACTGTAATGTTGTTCCCCAGGTAAGGCATTCACAGGGCACTTTACTATCTTCTGTTCTGTTTATTGGATTTTGTTCTGCTGTGGTTCAATTTTTCATAGCTTAGTTAAACTTTTACTTTTTTGTTTCTTGTCAAGGAGCTACTATCACTGTGGTTGAATATTGAATTTTACAAAAATAAGATGTGCTGCATTCCCTCAGTTGCCATGTTGATGAGTTCTCATACATATTTTTTAATCCTAGGTTACTGTAATTTATAAATTTCTAAAATATTTGCAAATGACTTATAAATTATTGAGTATATTATTGTCTACCAGATTTTTTATCTATTTATATCCCATCCTTTTGCAATGAACATTCCTTAGAAAATTGTATTAGATTGTTTTTGCATTTTTTAGACATAAGGATGATTGGCAATACTTAAAGTTATTTTTTAGAGGAAAATAAAACATAAATTAGCTGTAATATAAACACAGTCATTGTTTAGACTCATGAGAGATCAAATTTAAATCAAAATTTATAATAAATTAACATGTGAATGTATTCATTTAAATTTTAGACTTAAAATCAATAACCCATATTGTTTTACTACAAATGAATTTATAATATTTTTAATTAAACATTATTATTATAATTAATAAAGTCTTAAGTGTTCACTTATTCAATATTCTTTATTTTGGCTTCATCTCACTTTCTAAAATAAATAATGACTCCTATAACATTTTAATTAAATTTTGAGCCTCCTAAAAGAAAATTTAAAAATCCCACTTTTGGTATACTCTTCTTTCACTATTAAATAAAAAAAATCTATCTTTTGGGATGTTGTAGATTCAGAGGCTACATTAGCCCTTAATGGACTCCCATTATCTAGCAAAAACACCCATTGCTCTAGCTGGATAAAGATCAGCATCTATAGGACTTAAAAAGAAAAAAAAATCCTCTCTTTTTAATCCTCTTATATATTAGTGCTAATATATATATATTATTATATATTATTATATATTAGTGCTAGAAATGTTACTTATCAATAAAAAGGACAGAGCATTATTTTAAAGATATTGATATTCAGTTGTTGAGGCTACTGTAATGAATATAAAATTTGACAGAAATATATTATTTCTAATTGCTTACTTCAATAATATTAAAATTCCATAGAAATTAATTGTTATAGTTAAATATAGAATGTCTCCTGATGAACTTATAAATTGATATTTGGAATCGAGATAGTTAGTTCATGAGAGTTGTAGATTAATTATAGGTGAAAACCTAGGCCAGTGCGGTGTGCCTGGAGAAGGTGGCCTTCTAGGGGTTTGGCCTTAGGGACTGTGCTTTTCTTTGAATTCCTTTGCCTGCTGGTTCTCTCTAGCTTTCAGCCTCTATACTGTGAGAGCAGAACCCTTGTTCTCTCTGTCTCTCTGTCTCTGTCTCATATCTCTGCTCCCTGTTACCATGCCCTGAGATCTAAAGATTTCGTCCTCACATGGACTGAAGCCAGAATCTCCAAAAGTGTGAGCAAATAAATCTTTCTTCCTCTTCAGTTGTTTGAACTCGATCAGTGAAAATGTTGACTGAGACACTGCTTTTTCTTTTTCAAAAAATGTCCTGCTTTATTAAGGCATAATTGACCAAATTTTACTTTATATCATCAAATATAGATTCAATGTGTACAATGTTATATCTTAATATACGTATGTATTGTAAAATTAGTTTTCAATTAAGCTGATTACCACATCCATATTGTGCTCTCAATAGTGAATTTCAAGTATATAAGACATTATTATTAACTATAATTACCATGTTTTACATAAGGTATCTAGAACTAATTAATCTTATAAATATAACTTTGTACCCTTTCATTAACATCTCTCCATTTTCTCCATTCTCAGCCCCTGGTAACCGCCTATCCACTCTCTTTCAAAGTTCAACATTTTTAGATTTCCTATATAAATGTCATAAAGCAATATTTGTCTTTCTTGGTCTGGCTTACTTCATTTAGTATAATGTCCTCCATATTCATTCATGTGCTCACAAACAATACTTTTAAGGCTAAATAGCATTTAAGTGTGTGCATGTATCATACCTTTTTTATCCATTCATCTATGAATAAATACTTGGGCTATTTCCATATATTGGCTTTTGTAACTAGAGCTGCAACAAACAAGGCAGCACAGATATGTCACTAAGAAAGTGATTTTACTTCCTCTGGATATATATCCAGAAGTAGTATAACTAGATCATATAGTGGTTGTATTTTTAAGTTTCTGAAGAACACCCCAACTGTCTTCCATAATGGCTGTGTCAGTTTACATTCCCACCAATATATAAAGGTTCTTTTTCATCCACATACTTACCAATGATTCTTATCCTTTGTTTCCTTGACAAGTCATTCAAACATGTGTGAGATGATAACTCATTGTGGTTTTAATGTGTATGTCTCTGATGACTAGTGATTTTGAACACATACCTGATGGTCATGCAAATATTTTGGAAAATATCTATTCAGGTTTTGTTGATTTTATAATTTGGGTTCCTTTAATTTTGATGTTGAGTTTTATAAGTTTTGGTTGTGTTTTTTGCTGTTGAGTTGTATGAGTTTCTTATTTTTTTAGTGCTTAAATTGGTTCCCAGCTACTTTGTAAATATTTGTTCCTTGTTCATTAAAGTATTGTGTACTTAATATAAAATGATAGTAAACACCAATATTTTACAAATTATTTATAAGATATAAAAATTTCTGATATTAAATTATTATTCCTTTAACATCTGGCATCAAAATTCCTCTTAGGAAAAACAAGGTCTTTTGCTAGAAACTTGATAAATCATTGTAAGTTAAAAATGAACTGCTGGGTGAGTGCAAGAAACATCAACAAAAGAGATCATCTTTGTTTCTTGTTTGGTGCATTTAATCACCATAACTACTGTATGAAGCATGAGTCATCTTTTTCATTTTACAGATAATAAAACTGAGGTCTAAAGAGGTTAAGAGACTTATCCAAGGTCACACCACTTAAGTGGCAATGGTAGAATTTGAACCAATCTACCTTCTAAGCTTCAATCAGCACTAAACACTGACTGAGAAAATAAGAACAATTTTGTAGGCATTTGTGTTTTGTTTGTTCTAGAAAAAAAATTGTGGGGAGAAAGAAAACAGGAAGATAAAAGAACCAGAGATATGGCAAAAAGTAGAAGGTGATAAGGTAAATGTTCTGCTTCATAGGGGCAGAGGATGATTAAAAGGACTTTGAAGAGAATTTTTAATATGAATTGTTGCATTTTTCTCCTAAGTAGTACATGGCATGGTTTCTGTATAGGCTCCTAAATCAGTAGTAAATTTCCTAGGTTTGGGATGTAGTTCAGTGGTAAAACACTTGCTTGTCATGTCTAAGAATCAAGTTCAATCTTCAGTACCATAAAAAATAGTAAATTTTCTAAAATCACAATGTACAGTAAAAATCAAAATGGGTTACATTTGCAGCTGGGTTAATGTGTAGAAATTTGCTGGAATTTTAGAGAGAGATAAAAGTCCAGAATTGAAAGTGGTCAGAAAATAATAAGCCCAGGTTGGCTCAGAATATTAGATCAGATTCAAACAATATTTTCAAAATTTCAAGTAATTGAAACTTAATTTTTTTAAATTTCAAATTGATATTTACATTTTATCAGAAGAAAATTATTTAAATTTTATCCACTATAAATTGAATGTAAGAATAATAAAAAATAAAAATCTCTATTATCCTAATGAAAAAATAGAGCACCATGTGTAGCTCAAAAATGGGTACTTATTTTTATTATAATAGTAAATTACATCAACACTTAGTTAAAGCAAGAGTAATAAATAAGAATGTTTTCAAAAACCTTCCTTTATCTGTTGGCAACTCAGTCTGTTTCATTTTATTTTAAATCTTTAGTTTATTCTTGAATTATAGAGGTAAAATTCCATACCATGGGAAATAAATAATTTTCCTTCATATAGAAATGTGAGATTGTCTTTTTCTTTCTATGGACCATAGCCTGAACCAGGACAGCCTGGTTGAATGAGGGACATTCCCAGGCTGATGACCTGGTTTACTCTGTGTATGGCAGTTATTGTGCATCTGAGGCCATCTGGGCCCCTGAGGGCTCCCAGACAGAGCATTAGCAGGTGGGCCTCCTGGTAGAATCATTGAAAGCACTAATAAGCTCGGCTCAGCTGGATGATAGTCTTTGCATATCTTTGCATTCCTTGTTCTTCCAAGGAACTGCCTTCAGGAGAAAATTCACCCAGGTCACCAATTACACTCCTCCCCAGTTGGTTTGTGAATGCTTCATCAGACTTATTTGTTGCACACAGAACTTTTTTTTATTACATCCTTTAGTTCTCATGCATTAAAAAAACAACAGAGAGCCTGGTGTGGTGATGCATGCTTCTAATCCTTGTGCTTGGGAGGTGAATACAGGAGGATCGCGCAGATTCGAAGCCACCTGTGCTGGCTTAAGGGACCCTGTTTCCAGGAAGTGTACCCCGGAGGAACCCCAGTACCACAAAAAAAAAAATCAGAGAAATTTAAATGATTTTTTAAAAATAGGACTTTTTAATTAATTTTATAATACTCTTTCATGGAGGAATAAGTATGACTATAACCCTATACTAGGCATTTGGGGGAGAAGTAAATAGTAATATGTTATTAAAATGTTTTATATGTGCAAGACACTGCGCTAAGTGCTTTAAACCTGCCATCATGTTAAACCTTCACCACAATAATCTGAGATATATCACTAATGTACAAGTTAGGAAACAGGATCAGAGAAATTTAAAATTTTTCTTAAGTCCATAAAGACTAAGTATCATCTCTGTTCCATGTGACTACAGGGTCCATTCTCTTAACATTGTTACTAGTAATAAATTATTCTGGTCCTCAAAAATCTTATTAGTTTTATGGAGAATTCAATAAAAAAGATCAATATGCATTAAATGCCATTGAAATGGCATGCTTAAAGTCCAGTTAAGCAAAACAGACTGAAATAACTCCACATTTTGCATTTTCCCCTGGGACACTAAAAATTGCTACAGGTCCTTCAGAGGGAAATAAAACTAGCATTCCAGGAAGAGTGAATACTGATGTAGTACACAAATGCAAGGGCAAGAAAGCAAGGAGATATGGGGGCAGATTTGGAACAGCCTATAGTTCACTATGGGAAAAGCAGGAAGAGTATGATGCTTAGAAAGATAGGTTGAGGCCAAATTTAGAAGTTATTATTACTATTCAATATATCAATGTGCAGTGTTTTCTAAAAAGAACAGTAATCTGTATCACTTTGCTGTATACACTATGTTCAAGAATTTCTTATTAATTTACTTCCAGTAGAGTGTGGATAAGAAAAGTTTTTGCTCTTGCAATATCTTTATTAAGTGAACTGTAAGATTTTTACCTTTCAAAGCCAAGTCTGTTGAGTTCTACCACCAGTACAGACTAAGTAATCATTTTTCTTCAAGGGCAGAGGGCAAGATAGAGGATGGGGAATCTGAGGTTTCCTATTTATTCTGTGTACAGATTTTATACACAGCAGAATTAATTCTACAGTGTTATTGTGTGGCTCCTCCTTAGCTCTTCCTTTGGGAAAGGCTAAAATTCATTTTCATGGGGTCATTTAGAAGACCCCATGAAAGAAAAATTAATCATAGCTAATATGATGGTTTTCATTCTAAGCATTTGTGGACCATGGCATATACACTAAGAAATTTTTTGCAGCTTTTGCTATTGTAAAGAGAGTGCACTATCATCTAAATCCTGTGCCTCAGTAAAATCAGAGGTTTGGTGCTGACAGGACAAACTATATCCAGGTGGGGAGTTAAGTTGATGTCAGTTTCCTTGTTCTGTTTTAATGTCCTGCTGAAATGGCTCTGAAGCTTCACAAAAGACTTTGCTTTGATCATCATCTCCCAACCTTCAAAGGCATCCTGGAGGTGTTTGTGAGACAGCTGTTTGCTGGAATAACCTTGACTGCTTGTTCTAAGAATCATCACTGTATGCCTCATAAATTTGTGTGGAGTCTCTAGCAAAAGCTGTTGACATTGGCACACAAATTCATCTATATTCAATTTACTAATCCCCCAACCCCCAAACTTCTTAATGAGTGGTACCTCATCTTACTGTGTGAACATAGGTGCTTAAATATATCAGTGGATAGTAGATACTACTTGTTTTCTTATAAAAAATATTCACAGTTTTATACCAAAGTAACACATGCTTGATTATAGAAAATTTGAAACTTTAAAAATATGAAAGAAAAAAGAACCTGAGACCATGACTGAAATATAATATTTTTTCTAGTAATCTGTATATGGAAAAGTTTTAATTTACATGTTATTAATTAAATATAGGTATAATAAAAGTAGACAAAGTAAAGTTTTATGATTTACTTTTGAGTAATCATGTAATATAAGTCTTTTTAGCAGGAAAAACTCATCTTGATATTACATTGTCTTTCTGACTAATGTTCCCCTTTTTCTATTATTAGATATATCTTTAATTTTCCAAACATTACCAATACTTCCTATAAATAGTAAAAAAGAAAAAAACTGGTTGGGCATTTAAGGAATTGTTGATTTGGAACTCTTAAAAATAAACTTTGCAGTTTCTTTTTTATTTTTTGACAGAGGAACACATTGGCCTTCAAAGTATTCTGAACACTATACTATATATGGACAAAGTCAGTTTTCCAGGCACCATTGGACTGCTGGTAATAAATTGTATGTTGCTGAAGGGAGAGAGTCAGCACCCATCTGGGAGGGGCTGTGGAATCATAATAGAAATTAAAAAGCCCTATGAAGAAAATAGAAAATAAAAAGTCATAGAGATTTAGAAAATTCTATAAACATGAAGTGAAAGAAAACAGAAGGAAAAGAAAGAAAATACTATATTTTGACTTGCTACTTAGACTAGTCAGTGTGCTAAGTACCTTTTAAATGTTATTGTTTGAGTTTTACAACCTTGATATAAGCAGAACAATGTACTGAAACACAGAGATATTAACTAATACCATCATTCTCTTAGAGTCAGTATAACAGAAAACTGGGTAGATTTTCAAGGCAAACACACTCAAAAATAATTTTTTTAAGAGCACAATGAACTTCAGTAGTTTATGAGTTTGTAATATTTGCTTCAAGTTTTTGTTTTAAATACTTGAAATAAATATAAGGGGAACATCAAGAATTCCTCTTATCCTTAGCCACCTTCTGATCTTCTTCCCAATGAAAGCTACTAGTACCATAGATGTCTCACTTTTCCACTTTATTTTTTTAAATAAACTAATACATTTATTTACAGTACTGGGGATGAAACCCAGGGCATTCTACCTCTGAGCTACACCCCCATCCCTATTTTTTATTACTGAAACAGGGTCTCACTGAGTTGCAAAGGGCTTCACTAAGTAGCTGAGGCTGTCCTTGAGCTGCAGTCCTCCTGTCTCAGCCTTCCAAATGCTGAGATGACAGGCATGCACCACTACACCCAGCAATATCTTCATTTTTAGTCATGTATCTTCATTCTGAAAAATGGGCAACTGTTTTAAAGAAATGAAGACCTCTGATACAGAAACTCACCATTAGTGAAAAGTGAAGAAGAGATGCTCTCCTAGAAACTGATGTCAAAATAATCTTCCAGGTATCGAATTTAAGTTCATCTTAATAAGCTAAATTATAACACACTGAGACAAATTCGATAATTTAAAAAACTATAGAAATATTTCTATGCTTCTGTAGCTTTATCTGTAAGAAATAAATTTATTATGAATAAAACTTCAAAATCAAATTTCATAATAATCCACAGTAGCAATATATTATTAGGGGAGAAATATTTGCGAATAGATCATGGCATGGTTTTTAATATTCCACTATGGAAATAACATATGGAAGTTATAGGTTTTAGCAATTGTTGATTTTTAAGTACAATATAGGAGAATTCCAAGTATGAAACTACACAAGAAGAGTTTTTAAAATATATTTTATAAAAAATGTGTTTGGTTCATATATAAAAATTATAGAATATATCTTTTCAAAATTTTTGTTATCAAAAATACATTTTCTTATGTATTTATGTAGTGCATAATTAACAAACACTTGATATAATTTTGTTATAGATATAGTTATTATATTATGGTATTATATTATTAAATATGACACTAATCTGAAAAATATTTGACTTATAATCTTTTTATAAACCCATACCAAAAGCTCAAAATTAATAGGAATTTTTCATAATTGCTCACTAGTTTTTATATTATAAGAGTTTAGCAAGTTGAAAAAAATGGGATGAGAAATGTAGACTTGGAGGCTCTCCAAGGACTTCCTATCCTGAAATGCCATGACTCGTGGATTCTCATCTTTCCTCTACCCTCTAACTAAAGGCCTTGACGGAAAGAAATAGAAAAAGGAAGATATATAATAGCTCTGGTGGATCGATTCAGTCATGGGGTATAAATCAAAAGGAAAGCCAGGATTATTTTTAAGAAAATCTATATACTCCAACCCCAGATGAACTTTCTTGGAGAAAACAATGTAACACAACAAAATGCTAAGCTCAGTAGTTATAATAATACTAGTTCTTAAAACTATTTTAACCAACAGAACTTTTCAGGGATCAACATTTTCTAATATTGCAAGTTATTTCCAGCCATTGTTAGCTAGGTAGCAAAGTTAAAATATTTGTCACATAATAAACCTGAGATGGCATAAAATGACTGATGGATAAATTAATTATGACTTCTGCCTCTTGCTGGGTTGAACTTTCTGTTGTATTTTGGGGAAGGTAGAGAAGGGTGTTGATAGTAATTAGTGTACTTTGGTATAAGAATTATGAGCATTATGGAGAAATATATTAAAGGGTCAAATTCAGCATTATTTCAAATTAGCTAATCTAGTCTTTTGGCGCAAAATAAGCAGGCTGCTTTGTACACATTTGGAAGGTTTTAAAAACAAATCAATATAGTCATACACTCAGGATGATGCTCAATAGAGCTGCGATGTGTGCACTGCTCTTCCACAGTGGGCTCATTGTGGAGAGCTGCCACTTTCAAAACACCTTCCAGCTGTTGGAGGAAGCCACAGAGGAGCAAGTGCAGGCACAGACACTCTCAGTCAGATAATTACCTTGATTAAGATTCTCAGAATTAAACGGAGTTTAATCAAGGACCCTGTAAAATTGTGAAAGCGCCAGTTTTCTGGGCTTGCCCTCCTTTTCTGCAGATGGTGAGTTGCCAAACAAAATCAAAGGAGTCTTAATTACAAGGATGAGAGGCAAAGTCAAAAGGGAATGAGAGAATCTGTGTTTTGTGATGGAGATGGACCAGCACCAATCATAAGCAAACTCAGCTCTGCTCTGCATGGGGAGAGCCACAATGCATCAAAGCTGAACACACTATCAGCATTCTTGACAATCCCAAGGACTGAATTAATAGCTATGCCAATATGGCTAAGGTAGTGGCTAATATTGAATCTTCTTATGATATAATGATAAATATGAACTTTTAAGGAAGTATTTGGACTGATAGAAACAAAAACACCCATGTCACTCCAGCTGTTACTAAGAAAGCATGAACTGGCTTGACTCTAATTATTGGAAAGAAATTCCTATATAAAAAAGAGCGCAAAAGAGAAATAAAAAGGAAGGCTAATATTTTATTTTTATTCTTCTGCTACCTCCTAATTTTGAATCTGGACAGTTAAATACTGGTAATTTTAAAATTATTCACTCCATGACATAAATGAGTAACTCTTAAAGTCTATGCATAATTCTATAACTATATTTTCAATGCATAGGTTCATTAATTTTTTCCACTGTCCAGAATGTCTATATTTAGTATTTTTGACATATAGGACCTTATATTTATTTCTATGAGTTTTTTTTCATAAAATTTGAACCATTATTATAAATAATTTCAATTAATCACCATTTAATGGTGCTATTTGTTGAAATGAAATGGGGGAATTATAAAAATTATTGTTTTTTCTCCCCACCTTACATACATTATCATAAATCTTTTAATATTAACTTCATATGTTTCATATTTTCCAAAATAATATAAACTCAACCTCTCTTTATTATTATAACCTAAAAATACAAATTGTGGACATCTCAATTCTCAACAGGTTTTCCTTTTATCAAGGTTTTATAATTTCGATTTCTATGACCTTCCATTTGTATTAATTTCTTTAGTAATTCAAAAGTTTCCTTTGAATTAATTTTCATCTACTCCCCGCTTTTTGGCATTCAATATTTTGCATTTTATTTTTATACAGATTATTTTGCATTAACATTCTTTTTTACAGTTAATGAATGATAGATTATTGTACTTTAGGCTTCTTATCCTTAATGATTTTTTAAATTGTTTTCATCCATATATCCAGTATGATCTCCATGGCACCCATTTCTTAACTTCTGGAGATATAATTCTTTTAACAGTATTGTTATTGATTTATTTACATAATGAAGAGCTTTCTCTAAACTGATATTTTTCAATTTTTCTTCATTATTAACATTTTTTCTAATTTCTTGTAATTGTTTGGATTTATAATGTCCCCTGAGACTCCAGAAAAGTAGGCAGTCCTGTTGGAGGCAGAGCTTGGCTGCTGAGGAGAAGTACCTAGGTTTACCCTTGGGGATTATACATGGCCCTTCATCCCCTTGCTCTCTTTCCTTCTCTCTTTTGCTTCTGGCACAGACCTAGCCTCACATTAAACTGAACATCTGAAATCTCCAGAAGAGTAAGCAAAAAAAATCTTTAATCCTCTAAGTTGTGTGATCAGTTGTTTTGAATTATATTAGTGAGGATGATGAGAAACTTTTCTTTCTATACAATTTTGTGTCAGATTTTCAATAATTCTTCCTAAAATTCTCACTTACATATGCCATTTTTATGTCACAGATAAAATATTTAATCATATAAATACATGTTACAAGCTCAGATGGTCTTTTTCATATCTTGGAAGATGCAGCAGTTGTGAGTTTTGTCACCTCTGCTGATATGTGCAGTATAAACACTTTTCATATTTTCTTAAACAAAAGACCTGTGTCTTATTACCCACTCAAAATTTTCTAAGTGCATATATATCCAAAACAATGTATACAATTCATCAACATATGAGAAGTAGTATGACATGTTAAGAAATTTACATTTTAATTCTTATTTAATCATTCACTTTGTACAAGACTCAACAATTTAATACATTATTATGAACCATAGTTTTTGTCTTATTTTGTTTTGGTTTGGTATTGTGTTCACTAGGGAATACAGTAAAATCTAACATTTGATTCATTATAATGCTTGGATTCTATTTGGATATGTTATTTGAATCCAATGAATCCTTCACACATCGCAAAAAAAGACAATAATTCAACTCTCCTTGAATACTGAATTCAAAGAGGGGAAAAATTTTAATATATGCATGTATTCTTTATCTTTTATAATTGAATTCTATGCAAATCTATTATATATTCAGAAAAAGTGCTCTATTTTATTTACTTTGAAATTAAACACAAAACCATAAACAATTACCAATACACACTAAGAAGGCTAAGACTTACCAAGTCCAGGGTTAGTGAGAATTTGAAGGAAATGAAAGTCTCATTCACTGCTCATTAATAAAATGGTACAACCACTTTGGAAAGTAGATATTTTAACACATCAAATGTGTACCTGTCTTATGATCTAGCCATCCACTCCTATGTATTAAACCAAGACAAATAAAGCATATGCCCATGCAATGACTTACCATTGATGTTCATAGCCCCAAATACCTATGTAGAGATGAAACAATAACAGATAGTTAAACATTCTGTGATATATGCATACAATGAGACACAATTCATCAATAAATAGGATTGACCTACTGATATATGCAGCAATATTTTGAATCTCAAAATGATTATCTTGAATAACAACCTGGATCAAAGGAAATCTATAATATATGAATTTATCTAACTTAAATGATAAAAAATAAAAATTATATTATAATAATGAATACTAGATCAGTAGTTGCCTAAGGAGAAACATCAGGAAGGTACTAGGAAAAGGATTTACAGAGGCACAAATAAATCTTTGTGAGTAGTGATATATGTTCATTACCTTATCTTTAGTCATGGTATAGATATCACTACATATCAAATTGTACATTTTAAATATTTGGAATTCATTGTGTAGCAGTTATATGTCAACAAAACTGCTAAAAAAGGGAGAAAATATTCCTTTTAAAAAACAGGACTTAAGATGGGCGTGGTGGTGCATGCTTGTAATTCCCACGCTTGGGAGGCGGAGACAGGAGGATTGCACAGGTTTGAAGCCAGCTGTGCTGGCTTAAGAGACCCTGTTTCTAAATTATTTTTTTAAGTATAAAATAGGTCTGGGAGTGTACCCCGGAGGTAGAAGGGTTTCCAGGAACCCCAGTACCACCAAAAAATAAAAAAAGAAAGAAAGAAAGACAAAACAGGACATAAAGTTTAACTTCTTCATAGACCTCATACTTGGAGATAGAAGTGGGAGTTTTTATCTTGCTGACTTTTTTGGATTTCTCAAAACTAACTTTTATAAATGTTTTATTATAATCATACTGGTTTTAGAAACAGATATATAAACAAACTGTATTTCTTCTATTCCACCTAAGGTGACCAACATTAAAAGAATGACATACATTCTTAAATAAATTAAATTATTAAATAAATGTACACAAATACTCCTTCTGAAGAAAGTGGTCATAGGCACTGTTATGGTTAGATACAGATATTTCCTGAAGAGCTCATGTATTAAGGTTCAGAGTTGGTGCAATTATGTAAAACTGGTTAAAATCTCATTAGTGAAAAGAATTATTGTAGTGGATTTACAGGCTGGTAACCTAGGCAACTGCAGTATAGCTAGAGAAAATCAGTCCATGAGAGTGTAGCCTTAGGAATTGTGTTTGAATCTTTGAATCCACTTGAATTTTTGCTCTCTTTTGCTTCTGGATTCCTCTGTGATGTGAGAGAATAACCTTTGCTCCCTCCTTTTCTGGTTTCCATCACAATGCCTGAGCTCTACTGATTCAGCCTGAAATAGACTGAATTCTGAAATCTTCAAAAACTGTGAGCAACTAAATCTTCTTTCCTTTAAGTTGTGTGATTAGTTTTTTTGGCGGGTGGGGGAAATACAGAAGTAAGAATGTTGACTGGGATAGGCACAAGGCAATTTGAGAACCAGACAGTATAAGGCAGAATCCAAGAAGGCTAGCACTGGAAGTTCCTTAGCCAGATCCTAGGAGAGAATAAGAGTCACCATAGCCTAGGGGTTGAAAATACGGTGTCACCAGCAAGAATCCCACTTCTGCCTCTTTAATTTGCCAGGTTTGGAAATTTTGCAACCTTCAATTCGTTTTTCTGTAATATGAGGATTATAACACATAGTATTGCAGCAAAGATTAAATAAACTGTGTCAAACAAGTGAAATGGCCAGGTGTGGTGATGCATGCTTGTAATCCCAACATTTGGGAGGCTGAGACCAGAGGATTGCGGTTCATGGACAGCCTCGGCTACTTAGTGAGGCCCTCCGCAACCTAGTGAGACCCTTTTCCAAATTAAAGAATTAAAACTAGGGCAGGGGGTGTAGTTCAGAGGTTGAATGCCCCTGGGTTCCATCCCAATACCTGTAAAAAAAAGAAAAAGAGAGAAAAAAAAAGTGGAAGTGTACTTGGCATGACACAGTGCTGGCTATTATTTGTTGTACAGTAAACAATTTTAGAAAAATATATAACTACACATGAACTCTACCCAATATAAAGTATAGGAATTCATCAATGTAAAGCATGAATCATTAGTACTCCCCTAAGATTTATTATCGATTTGCTAATTTTTATCTATAAAATATTACTTTGAGTGATGTCACAGTTATTCCTCTATTCAGGTTTATACATCTTTTTTATAGCCATCTCCTCTGCTGCCATCTTTTCTAGATTTCTGAGTGTTAGGGTGTCTGGTGCCAGGCTAAAGCTGAATCCTAGGTGGTTTTGCAGAGCATATGGTCTAAATCACAGAGGCAAAATTTGGTGAGTGCCATATAACACAATAATAAATAATATAAAAAACCAATCCGAATTCCATTAAATGGAACTTTGTACAAAGAAAGAAATATAAAATAAGTTTAAATTGTAAAACCCAAAATATTGTTATTAAAACAAAAATGATTTGTCATAGCATGTGTGCCGATAAACTTTAATAAATATGACTTCTTCAAATCTTTCTAGACTCCTAGATTTTTAGTCAACTAATTTTAAAAGCTCTATTTTGGAGCTGGGGCCCGGTCGCGGGACTCTGGGCCCCGGCCGAACTGCGCGTAGCACGCCAGACCCCTGGAGAAACCTGGCCCAGTAAGATGCTGGGTTCTGGGCGGGGGTCGCGGGGCACGCCAGCTGGGGCCCAGGTCGCGGGACTCTGGGCCCCGGGCCTAACTGCGAGTAGCACACCAGACCCCTGGAGAAACCGGGCCCAGAACAGAAAAAGATAAAGAAAAATATCGGAGAGGAGATAAGAAAGCTGTTATGGATGCCAGGACACTGGAGATGCAGACAAAACTTATCTAAATGCACTGGAACTTATGGAAAAATTCGCCGGGAAAGAGGACTGCTATTTCTCTATATTGCTAAGAATCTCAGACATCACATATAAGGAGAGAGTTTAGCGGAGACCAAGGAGAAATGCGGTGTTGAAAGAGTTCTCCGCGATGGTGGTGGAGACTTGTATTCAGGAGAAGCAGAAACCGGATCTTACCAACTTAATTTTTTTGGAGAAATTACACCAAATGTCGAATGCTACCATCACGCATGCTTAGGAACACTGGACAACATTCAGAGTGGAAAAAGAGCCTGGGAAGGATTTGAAACGGTGGAGGCAGTGGCAATGCCAGTGGCCAATACTCAGGGGAGGCAGAGATCTGATACATTACACCTGGAACCTTTGAAATAATAACCACAGAGACAGTGATCGGAAGCTGCTGAGGGGTTAGGCGGGCGCCGGGGCCAGTGGCCGACATCAGAGCTTGCTGTGAGGCAAGGCCACTATTGAGGCCTCCGTGGCCGAGATTGGAACCTGCAGAGGGGTTAGACTGATGCTGGGGCCAGCGAGGCCGGCATTGGAGCCTGCCATGAGGCAAGGCTTGTGCTAGGGCCTCCGAGGTCGGGTACAGAACTTGCTGAGGGGTTAGGCCAGTGCTGGGGTCAGCGAGGCCGGCATCGGAGCCTGTCGTGAGGCAAGGCTGGTACTGGGGCCTCCGAGGCCAGGATATGAGCCTGCCGAGGGGTTAGGCCGGTGCTGGGGCCAGCGAGGCCGGCATCAGAGCCTGCCGTGAGGCATGACCAGTGCTGGGGCCTCCAAGGCCGGGATCGGAGCCTGCCGAGGGTTTAGGCCGGTGCTGGGGCCAGCGAGGCCGGCATCAGAGCCTGCCTTGAGGCAAGGCCGGTACTGGGGCCTCCGAGGCCAGGATAAGAGCCTGCCGAGGGGTTAGGCCGGTGCTGGGGCCAGCGAGGCCGGCATCGGAGCCTGCCTTGAGGCAAGGGCGGTACTGGGGCCTCGAGGCCAGGATAAGAGCCTGCTGAGGGGTTAGGCCGGTGCTGGGGCCAGCGAGGCCGGCATCGGAGCCTGCCATGAGGCAAGGCCGATACTGGGGCCTTGAGGCCAGGATAAGAGCCTGCTGAGGGGTTAGGCCGGTGCTGGGGCCAACGAGGCCAGCATCGGAGCCTGCCTTGAGGCATGACCAGTGCTGGGGCCTCCAAGGCCGGGATCGGAGCCTGCCGAGGGGTTAGGCCGGTGCTGGGACCAGCGAGGCCGGCATCGGAGCCTGCCTTGAGGCAAGGCTGGTACTGGGGCCTCCGAGGCCAGGATAAGAGCCTGCCAAGGGGTTAGGCCGGTGCTGGGGCCAGCGAGGCCGGCATCGGAGCCTGCTGTGAGGCATGACCAGTGCTGGGGCCTCCAAGGCCGGGAACGGAGCCTGCCGAGGGGTTAGGCTGGTGCTGGGGCCAGCGAGGCCAGCATCGGAGCCTGCCTTGAGGCAAGGCTGGTACTGGGGCCTCCGAGGCCAGGATAAGAGCCTGCCGAGGGGTTAGGCCGGTGCTGGGCCAGTGAGGCCTGCATCGGAGCCTGCCTTGAGGCAAGGCCGGTACTGGGGCCTCCGAGGCCAGGATAAGAGCCTGCCGAAGGGTTAGGAAGGTGCTGGGGCCAGCGAGGCCGGCATCGGAGCCTGCCGTGAAGTAAGGCCGATACTTGGGCCTCCTAGGCCAGGATAAGAGCCTGCTGAGGGGTTAGGCCGGTGCTGGAACCAGTGAGGCCGGCATCGCAGCCTGCCGTGAGCCATGGCCGGTGCTGGGACCTCTGAGGCCAGTATCGGAGCCGGCCGAGGGGTGAGGCCGATGCTGGGGCCAGCGAGGCCGGCATCGGAGCCTGCCGTGAGGCAAGGCCGGTACTGGGGCTTCCGAGGCCAGTATAACAACCTGCCGAAGGGCTAGACCGGGGCTGGGGCCAGCAAGGCCGGCATCGGAACCTGCCGTGAAGCGAGGCCAGCATCGGAGCCTGCCGTGAGACATGGCCAGTGCTGGGGCCTCCTAACCCGGGAACGGAACCCGCCGAGGGGTTAGGCCGGTGCTGGGGCCAGCGAGGCCGGCACCAGAGCCTGCCATGAGGCAAGGCTGGTACTGAGGCCTCCGAGCCCGGGATTAAAGCCTGCTGAGGGGTGAGGCCGATGCTGGGGCCAGCAAGGCCGGCATTGGAGCCTGCCGTGAGGCAAGGCCACTCCTGCGGCCTCCAAGGCCAGGACCGAAGCCAGCTTAGGGGTTAGACCGGTGCAGGGGCCAGCGAGACTAGACCTGGGGCCTCCCATGAGGCAAGGCCGCTGCTTGAGCCAGCGAGGTCTGGATCAGTCCACTGAGTAGCCAGGCCACTACTGGGACCATCAAGAGTGGGATCGGTACATGCAACGCAGCATGCACAGAGAAATATCACAGAAAATATAAATCAGATGCTTCTCTTAATCAGCAATAACTAGGAGGAAAAGGGCAACAGGAAGAGGTTGAGCTATAGAAAGGGCCCTATAGTGAAGCAACTAATGTGACCAATCAGAGGGTATGTAATACTGGAGGACGGAGCCTCTTTAAAACGCAGGAGGTACATAAACAAATCTATCAAAGTAAATCACCAAAGAAGTGTGCGATGGAGGGAGGGGGAGGGAATGGGATGGGGGCTGGAGGAGGGCTAATTGGATGATGTGTGCTTGTATATCCTCTCAAGTCTTGTACTCCAATGTGATTGATATATGACTACAATGCACCAATTTAAAAAATAAATTAATAAAAAATAAATAAATAAATAAATTTAAAAAAAGCTCTATTTTGAGGTATTATAATCCTGTGGAACTATTACATGAAATCATTCAATGCAGATATGAACGTATGTTATAAAGTAATTTAGTTTACAAAATTATTCTAAAAACTAACAACCATGTGAGATAAATTTTATATTTTCCCCAAAATTTACCTAAATTTACTAAGATAAAACATGATAATAAAAGCAAAAATGACCTAATAAATCTGTTATTACAAAAATGTTTTAAGATTATCATTTTCCTAGTATATTATCTAGGCTGTTTTTATTTTTGTTGAATAAAATTCACTCTCATTAAAAGGAAGCCAGTATATTCTTATACTTAGAATGTAATTGGAACAAAAACTGGAAAGTTAATAGTTTTATTGTCTCATTCAGCACCTAACACTGTCCCTGAAACATGATAGAATCCATATAAAGAATTAAATAATGAATGATAATCAAGGAAACTTCAGGAACAAGCAACTCTATTTTTCTTGGATGACCTTCAAGCTTTTAATTTTTTTCTTTCCCCCATGTGTTTTTAATTTCAAAATCCCAGAAAGTTATTTTCTGATTGCTTTAGCATCATTTGTCACCCCTGATAATATATTTGGGTAACATTCAACATAATAATGAAGGCTACTCTTTTTTAATTTAAAATTTTATTTTTATAATTCACTGGTATATTGTAGACTCACATCATAATGTAGTGTATAGTGATGGTGACATACGTGCACATAGCTCTTGGGCTTTCTCCTGACTCCCCACCTGCTCCCTTCTTTCTCATACAGCACATTGAAATTGGCATTCGTATTCTCACATATACACATATGCACATATTGTCAATGGAAGGGGTCTCCATTAATTCTCCCTCCCACAGACCACCTCACTCTCTTATCTAAAGCCCTTTTTATATAAAGATACTCTTAAATATCAGATCATAAATAATTCTAGTGAAAAAAACCAGCCTTCTGGTACTTTCTGGAGTGAGGCCTTATAGGTAGAGAAACACATTTTTGAAATTTAATAACCACACTTCCATCTTAGTGTATTATCTTCGAAAAAAATATGGACCTATCTGGCAAGTTATAGGGAATGAGTTTATGATATTGAGTCCTTGATATAGTCCACTTGCTTATAGTGCCAAGAAAAACATGTATCTACTGAAGGATGTTGCAGGAAGAAGGAAAATGGAAAAGAATAGTATAGCTATAAAAATTCAAAAACTCATAATGACATCAACAAAAAAATCATGAAATATCCAACTGAGATTGCTAAATTTTTTAACTATTCAGTTTCATTTTGTTACTTTTTTTTTTTTTTTTTTTTTTGTGGGTCTGGGGATGGAACCCAGGGGCATTTGACCTCCAAGCTACATCCCTGCCCCATTTTTTATTCTTTTGAAACAGGGTCTCATTAAGTTACAGGGGGCCTTACTAAGTAGCTGAGGCTGTCCGTGAACCATGATCCTCCAGTCTAAGCCTCCTGAATGCTGGGATTGCAAGCGTACACCACCACGCCTGGCTATATTGTCACATTTTGGCTACTTACAAATTAGCTAATGTTTTTAATCATTGTTATTATTAGAATTTCAAATGAGATCTTTGGGAAAATGATCTATTGTTTAAAGTAGTTTTATATTGAAGTTTCAGAGTACTCATTATTACTCTATTACTGTAATGTGACATTTCTTTTGTACTGGGTCATATATTTTTCTTGAGATGATATGTATAGAATTATAAAAGAATAAGAATATACACATTAGTTTACAAAATTTTATCTTTCCCTGGTACAAATGATAGTGGAGAAAAGGTATGCAATATAAAAATACTTTTAAAATACTAAGAAGACTATATAATCACAGAGAAATAGTAACCCTTAAACATATTCAGATTTAAATCATATATTCTCAAATAACATTTGTGTGTGTGTGTGTGTGTGTGTGTGTGTGTGTGTGTGTGTGTGTTGCTGTGAATCCAATTTAGAGCCTCACATATACAAAAACAAACAAACAGAAGCAAAACCCCTCTCTCTCCCAGCCCTCTAAATTTTTAGTTCAACAATATGGGAAATCTCCACATGTATTATGCAGCCATGCCTACCTCTTTATTACATAAAAAACTGAATTTCAAAAATATTAGCAATTGCTCTTTGAACAATTGATAAAACAGAAATATGCTATAAATAATCCCATCAACAATCTTGACCTAATTTATATTAGAGAACACTACCCCTAACATTTGTAGAATATATATTACGTTTCAAGAACATGTGGCATTTTTTTCATAGTCAACACCTGCTAAGCTATTACAATGACTGTATATACATTTTAAAAGATGGAAATATAGAGCATGTTTTCTGCTTACAGTACAATTAAATTAGAACCAAAAACAATTACATATTTAAGAAAATTGAAAATATGTGAAAATTAAATAGTATACTACTGAATAATCTATCAGGTCAGGCCAAAAAGAAATATTAAGCTAAATGAGTTATTTTTACATATAACTATGATAAAATATATAACATATAAATATCTATTTGATGCAGCCTAAAGTATTACTTATAGAAAATTTTAAAAAATTAAAGTCAAAAGGAAAGTCTAAAATAGAATGCCTATGGATCAATCTAAGTAACCTAGAAAAATATGAGCAAAGTAAACTCAAAGACAGTAAGAGGAATATTTTTTAAAGAAAGGTAATATATAAACAACAAATTGAAATTTTTATTTTAAAAACAACCCCAATCGATAATCTCCTTTTTAAGTTGATTAATGAAAAAGAGAAGACATAAATTACCAATCTTAGTAATAAAAGAGGAGTATTATTATAAATTTTCTAGACACTAAGTTGATGTTGGCTTGAGAAATGGCAGACTAGCAGAACCCACCATATGGCACCTGCTGTCTGAGAGCTATGGTGGCATAATGAGTTAGGGAGGCTGTGGGGAATCTCTGAAAGGTAACTAAGAGGCCTAGCACCAGGAAGAAACAGCAGAAATGTTGGAGTTTTAGAATAGAAAGAGAATTAATAAAAAGGATAGGCTGCAGCAATGCTGGGCACACGGTTTCTCAGTAGGGGAAAAAAGCTCCCTTCCAACAACCTGAAAGAAACATTGCCAGTGAGTTTAAGAGAAACAGCCTTCTATATCCATCCAATTTACAATCTGTGCATAAAAGAAAAATGCTCAGATACTAATAAGTGACCCTGCATTGGAGAATCCTGGCTCTTCCCAGTGGAGTTAATGAGAGAGGAGAATGGAGAATTGGGGACAGCTTAAAAAGACTGTCTTTTTAACTGAGTAGGAGATTAGAAATCCCTGCCATTTTCCTTTGTTTTACATTTTTATCTCTCTATTTTGCATTCTCTTTTGTCTTTCCTTAGCATGCTTTCTAATTAATTACCCAAGACCCAACAGCCACTTTTGCTTGACTCTTCACTGGAGTGCAGCCACCCAGGCTGTGGGTCAATCTGGGAACCGGGGTGATAGGAAACATCAACAAGAGCAGATCTGGGCAGCAGCAGGGGCTGTGGCTTGCCAGTCAGCAAGTTTGCAGAGTGGAGAACAGCAAAGGATACTTCCACTAAAAAATGGTGGCCTGAACTTTATCATAAGAAGCAAGCCTATTATATAGATCAGAGTTGTGTGGAAAGCAAAAATTTCTATCCCATCTGCTACTGCAAGAGCAGACACATTGAAGGTGAATTCTGCTTTGAACTTGCCAACAACCCAAAAATACTTGCTGCCAGCAAAGAAGAGGGTATATCGCAGCATATAGACTCTGTTAACATGTTGGCCAGCTTGTGTCAAAGCTGGGAATTAATAAATAATATGATAATTATACACAAACTTCCTTATAATTGGTGAGTTTTAAAATAAAAAGCTCAGAAAATATGACCATTTTTAAAAAATCTCAGCAAGATGAAAACTGAATATGTTATATTTTGTTTTTGTTTTATTAGCTGCTATATGTGAAATGATTTCTAGTGTATTCTCTCATCATGTGCTTTTTTTCAACTCATGATAAGTTCAAATTGCACATATTTTATCAATTAATTTGATCCTTACTGAATAGCTTTTTTTTCTGACTCATCTTTCCTTCTTCATTCTTATCTCTTTATCTTATCTTTTTTCTCCCTTAACTATTTTTTTATCTTTTTGTTTTTTCTTTTTTACTAATTAAATTTAATATTATGTATATTTTCACTAATGATTAACCTTTTAGCCTGGCTTATCTCTCACCCATTATTTTCTTTGGAAAATAGTTGTAGGTATATTAATATGTATGTTTTGCTATTAAGTTACCACTATTACTGACAGCTACTCTCTTTTATCAAAATAGTAATGGTGGTTGAACTTAGCATCTAATGATGTCAATTATGTGTCTTTTTTGTTGGTTTTGTTTTTTTGTGTGTGTGGTTTTTTGTTTGTTTAGTTATTTATTTATATTTTTTTATACTAGAGATTTAACCCAGAGGCATTCTACATTTGAGATAAACCTCTAGCCGTATTCTATTTTTTGTTTGGAATCAGAGTCTCACTGAGTTGCAGAGGGCCTCACAAGTTTTCTATGATGGCTGAAAATCTGCTATCCTCCTGTCTCAACCCCCAGAAGAGATTATAGGTATGTGCCACTGCACCCAGCTCTACCTGTATGCTTTGAAGCTAACATATACCTCCAGTTAAGGGTAGATAGTAAATAAATAATTGCTTACTAAAAGAAAAGATTCAAAACAGAAGAGGAATGAATCATAACAGATGTACAAACAATATAAGGCCTCTGAAAAATAAAGAAAGGAGTCAACAGGATGCATCCAAATGTTTATATCTCCTCAATAACTGAAACTACAGACATCAAAATGGATGAAATCTCAAAAAATTTTTAAAATTTGTTAAAATGATTAATGAATTAAAAAGAAATGTAAGGAAGGAATTAAGAGAAAAGTACAAGATATGAAATAGCTTTTCAATGAAGAAATAGAATCTAAAAATGAACCAAACAGAAATCCTGGAAATGAAAGTCTCAATAAATAAAACATTTAGCTGAAAGTCTCCCCAATATATTAGACTAAGAGAAGACTGAATTTTAGAGCTTAAAGACATGGTGGTGACTGGCATTGAACATTCAGGCAATATTAAGGAAAAAAGAGAAAGAATGATCAGAATATACAAGGACTCTGGGGCACATTAAGAGATCAAACTTAATTCTCACAAGCATTAAACAAGAAGTAGAGATATAGACTAACAGCATTGATAACCTGTTTTGTAAAATAATAGAAAAAGTATTCCAAACCTTAGAAATTAGATAGCAATACAGATACTGGAGAGATTTAGAACCTCATATAGGCAATAAAAAGAAAGAGCTTCTCCATGATATATTATAATTAAAATTTCAAAAGAAAATTTCAAAGTATTTAAAAAACTACAAAGGATAAATGGCAGGTAACAGAAAAAATTGATATGTTGAAAAATATAAAAGAAATGGGTAAATTTCTAGAGGCATATGATCTACCAAAATTGAACCAAGATAATATAGAAAACCTACACAGAACAATTGTAAGCAATGAGATTAAAGCAGTAAAAAAAAGACTTCCAGCAAAGAAAATTCCAGGACCAGATGGATTCACAGCTGAATTCTGACCCTTAAAAAAGAACATATGCCAATGCTCTTTATATTATTTCATGAAATAGAAAAGGAAGGAACACTCCCAATTTCCTTCTACAAAGATAGTGTCATCTGATAACACAACAGACAGGATCAAACCAAGGAAAAACACTATAGACCAATAACCTTGAGGAACATAGATACAAAACCCCTTAATAAAATGTTAGCCAATTTATTTTAGAAAACACATTATGAAGATTACACAACAGGATCAAGTTGGTTTCATTCCAGGGAACAAATATGATTGAACACATGGAAATTAATAAATATATCACATAAACAGAACCAAGGTAAAAAAAAATCACATGATCATTTTATAAGTGCTGAGAAGCCTTTAAAAATTCAACATCCATTCCTGATTAAAAACTCTGAATAAATTAGATAAATAAAAAAATTTACCTGACCATCATATAGGCTACTTATGATAACCCAAAGTCAGTGTTACACTAGATGGGGAAAAAACTAAAGTATTTACTCTAAAATCAGAAACAAGGCAAGGATGTCCACCCTCATTACACCTATACAACATGTTATTTAAAAATTTAGACAGATTAATTAGGTAAGAGAAGAAAATAAAAGAAATACAAATAGAAAGGAAAAAATCAAACTATCATTGGTTGCTGATTATATGATTCCACACTTAGAAAATTCCAAAAGCTCTACCAGAAAACTTCTAGAGCTGATAAACTTATAGAGTAACAAGATACAAAAATCAATATACAAGCATGCCATTGTGGTACACGCTTGTAATCCCAATACTTAGTTGGCTGAGACAAAAGGATCGTAGATTTGAGGGCACCCTCAGCTACCTAGTAAGGCCCTCCACAACTTAGTGAGACCTTGTTTCAAAATAAAGAATAAACAATAGGGCTAAGGGAATAGCGCAGAGGTAGAATGCCCCTGAGTTTAATCCCTAGTATCTCAAAAAAATCAACATACAAAAATCAGTAGCTTTTATACACCAATATGATAAGTCAGTAAAACAATTTTATTTACAATAACCTCAAAAATATAGCTAGAAATAAATTCAACCAAAGAGGTGAAAAACCTCTACAACAAAATAGAGAATACTTTAAAAAGAAATATGAGAGGACACTAGAAGATGGGAAAACCTCCCATGTTTTTGATAATCAGAACTAATATTATTAAAATGGTCATACTATGAAGAGCAATCTACAGATCCAATGAAATCCCCAAGAAAATATCAATGACATTCTTAACAGAACTAGAAAAGTATCTAAAATTCATATGGAAAAACAAAAGATCTAGAATAACCAAAGCAAGTATGAGCAAAAAGCAACGCTGGAGGCATCATAAGATCACCTTTCAAATTACCCTGCAGAGCTATAGTAACTAAACAGCATGGTACTGGCATGAAAATAAACATGTAGACCAGTGGTATAAAATAGAAGGCATAGAGATAAATCCATACAGACAGTAATCTAATCCTTGATAAAAGTTCCAAAAATATCCACTGTAGAAAAGCCAGCATTTGTAACAAGTGATGCTGGGGAAACTGGATATACATATGTAGAACAATGTAACTAGATACTAATATCTCACCCTGCACAAAAGCCAACTAAAAATGAATTAAAGACCTAGAATTATACCGGCAATTTAGTAAAACTCCCAACAAGTTAGTGTGACCCTGTTTCAAAATAAAATAATAAAAGAGCTAAAAGTGGCTGGGTGTGGCCCATCGCACATGTTCGAAGCCAGCCTAACTGGCTTAAGAGACCCTGTTTCCAAATTTTAAAAAATACATAAAATAGGTCTGGGAGTGTAGCCTGGAGTAGAAGGGTTTCTAGGAACCTCAATACCACCAAAAATAAATAAATAAATAAAAAGCTGAAAGTATAGCATGGTTAATGTCTCTGGGTTTAATTCCCAATAACAATAAATGAATAAATAAATAAATAAATAAATAAATAAATAAATAAATAAATAATGGGATAGTCTGGATTGCCAACTTGACTGTATCATGAAATACCCAAGATTATGTGACTTTAGTTGGGTTGGTGGGATGATTGGTTTATGTAATGGCATATTGAAGAGTATGTCCTTGCTCTGAATGTAAGCAGCATGTTTCTGATAGGCACAAGATCTGTATAAAAGAAGGAAGCCCCATGAATGCATGCTTTGTTCTTCCTGAAAAAAGTACATCTACTGTAATCTGTGCTATCAGCCGTCAGCTCTTCAAAATGCACCTTCACTATCATTTCTCCAGAGAGTAGCCTAGTCTTTTCTTCTTGGACTGGGACTGAATTAGTGGTCACTCCAATTCTGAGACTCCAGCTCTTGGAGTACTTGACCAGCTGTGTGTTCCACCAGCTCTCCATGTGCAATCAGCAACTGGGGACTATACTGTTTTCAACTGTAAGCTTGTTTGATAAATCCTCTTTTACTATATACATGTCCTGTGAATTATTACTGCAATGAATCCTGACAAAAACAATAAATAAATATTCCAAATCAATAAATGGGCAAATGAATTAATTAGTCACTTCTCAAGAAAAGTACAAATTCTGAGCAAAAATATGAAAAAAATTCAATATCTTTAGTAGTTAGGGAAATGCAAATCACAACTACTGTGAGATTCTATCTGATCCCAGTTAGAAGGGCAATCATCAAGAATGCCACTAATAGTAAATGCTAGTAATAATGTGGGGGAAAGGAATATTTGTACACTCCTGTTGAGAATATAATTTAGTATAGCCATTATTGATATCAGGTATGGAGATTTCTGAAAAGACTAGGAATGGAACTACTATCTGATCAGCCATACCACTACTTGGTATTTATCCCAAAGAATTAAAGTCAACATATCATAATGATACATACATGCACACTCAGGTATATAGAAGCACAATTCACAGAGACTTACAGGAAGATGGTGATGGAGAAAACCTGCATTTATGAGTCCCGCTAACAATCGATCTCTATTACCACAAAATCAGTGCCTTTCATAGCCAGAAAACACCATCAGCAGAGAAATAAAAACTGTAAATACAAGGGACAGAGAAAAAGAGGGCTGGAAGAACAACCAGACACCAGAAAAAAAAAAAAAACAGCCTGCAGTGCCGTGGCCAGAGCCACAGCGTGGAGCCACACTGGCACCATTTTCCCTCACAGCACCAGGCTCTAGAGAGAAGGGGGACTCAGAACTGAGCTCAAAACCAGAGAGGAGATACGCTGGCCTCACGGCCAAAGATGCAGCAGCATCGGCATACTGCCAGCAGCTGCGGCGATTTCACTGGACGATTCCAAAACAGTGCACTCAACAAGCCACCAGGTTCCAGAGAGGAGGGTAGACAGAGAGCTGAGGTGAGCAGCTGCAGAACAGCCAGGCGGAATTCAGCAGTTTTTTTTTTTTTTTTGGTGCAAGGAGCATCTATAGCTCCCAGGGGCCGTGCTAGGCATACTCTGCAGGGACTCAGAGTGGAGCTCAAAACCAGAGAAGATATATGCCAGCCTCATGGCCGAGGGAATGACAGCGGCGCCATATTGCCAGTGGCGGCAGCAGTGAGTTCACTGAGACCACTACAGCTCCATCAGCACACTAAACAACTGTGAGTGAAATTGCAGCCCCTACAGGAGAAATCCCAATACTGTACTCCCAGGGACTTGCACAGAGAGTATCCCTTGGTTGGAGATTTTTGCAGTCCAAGCCAGTGGGGGAGTGGTGGTGGCAGAGATATCACACCATAGTTGCAGCTCCCTGTGGGAGAACCTCCAGCCTGGCACCCCCATGGTCTAAAGCAGCCTCAATTGACTCCCTGGATCTGAGACTTTGCAATACAACCAAGTAAAGGAGTAGTCGTGACTGAGATACCACAGACTCGAAATCCAGAGCATTTTAAGTGAAGTTGTAGTGACCCAGGGAAGAACTCAGAGAAGGCACAAGCTTCCAAAATCATGGTAAAGAGAAATAACAATGGAGCAATGAATGCCCACACCCCACAACATCATAACCTGATAACACAGAAATTTAGAGAAATCTAGAAGATCAAATCAGGAAAATAACTGTAGAAATAATAGAGGACTTCGAAAAGAATTCAGAGAGAGTCAAAAAGAGATAAAACATGCAATCATTGAAGTAAAGGCCTCAATTCAAAGTACAAACAACCGATTAGACCACATGGAGAATAGAATCTCGCTCCTAGAAGATGATCACTCCAAAATTGAAAGCATAGTATCTAATTTAGAAAAAAAATCCGGCAGCAGGAATTTGACATTGAAGAAATATGGGCCCATTTTAAGAGAGCTAACCTAAGATAATTGGAATAGAGGAGGGAAAAGAAGGTGAAACCAAAGGGATCAATAATCTCTTCAAGGAAGTGATAGCAGAAAATTTTCCAAACATAAAGCAAGAGGTCGCTACATAGGCCCAGGAAACTTATAGAACTCCCTTTAAACAGGATCAGAGAAGAGGATCCCTATGCCACATAATTGTCAAAATGACTAATGTGGAAGCCAAGGAGAGAATCTTAAAGGCAACAAAAACAAAAGGTCATGTGACATTCAGAGGCAAACCAATTAGGATCACTCCAGACTTCCCAAACCAAGTCATGAAAGCCAGAAAGGCATGGATTAACATATTTAAAATTCTGAAAGAAAACAACTTCCAGCCCAAATTTTCCTACCCAGCAAAACTATCTATCAAATTAGATGAGGAAATAAGAAGCTTCCATGACAAACAGAAACTGAAGGAATTTATGTCTTCAAAACCAGTGCTAGAGAAAATACTCAGGGAGATTAGCTGCAAAGAAGAAATAGGTAATACATGCCAGAACCAAAGAAACAAGATTTCCCATTCTTCAGACAACTAAGCAAAGAAGAATAAACAGTATCTCACACAGAAATAAAATCTTAACATGTTAGGAATTAAAAAATATCTCTCTATAATCACACTGAATGTAAACAGCCTCACTCCCCAATAAAAAGACATAAAGTGGCAAGATGGATTAAAAACCAGAATCCATCCATCTGCTGCTTACAAGAAACACACTTTACAAGTAAAGATAGAAACAAACTCAAGGTAAAGAGCTGGAGTATGGTAATCCAAGCTAATGGAAGTCAAAGACAAGCAGGAGTAGCAACTATGATATCAGACAAATTAGACTTCAAACCCAAACTTATTAGAAGAGACAAAGAAGGTCATATTTTATTGATAAAAGGAATAATCCAGCAAGAGGAAATAACAATAATCAATATCTATGCCTCAAACATAGAGGCAGCTACTTTCATAAATCAAACTCCTTGTGACATGACATCACACATAAATCCCAATACAATAATACTGGGAGACTTCAACACACCTCTCACAACATTAGACCGATCTTTGAGACAAGGGTCAGTAAAGATGCCTCAGAACTAAAGAACACCATTAACCAAATGGACCCATAGGACACATATAGAATATTTCACCCAACTACAGAGGAGTTTACATTTTTCTCAGCTGCTCATGGAAACTTCTCCAAAATAGATCACATCCTGAAACACAAAATGAGCACTAGCAAATTTTAAAAATGTTACATACTTCCCTGTGTCATTTCAGACCATAATGGAATGAAACTAGAAATCAACTATAAGAAGACCCAGAGAAACAACATAAACATGTGGAGACTGAACACCACACTTCTGAATGAAGAATGGGTCATAGAAGATGTAAGAGGTGAAATCAAGAAATTTCTAGAAACAAATTAAAATAAAGATACAACATATCAAAACCTCTGGGACACTTTGAAGGCAGTAGAAGAGGAAAATTTATAGCACTGAGTGCTCACATAAGAAAAACAGAAAATCTTCAAATAAATAACCTAATGACACACCTCAAAGCCCTTGAAAAGCAGGAACAATTGAACCCCAAAGCCAGTAGAAGACAGGTAATTATTAAAATTAGAGAAATATTAACAAAATAGAGAATAAAAAATACAGAAAATAAACAAAACCAAAAGCTGGTTTCTTGAAAAAATTAACAAGATAGATAAACCACTAGCCAACCTAACTAAAAAAAAAAAAGAGAGAATCAACCCAAATTATGAAGATAAGGGATGGAAAAGGAGAAAATACTACTGACAGTGTAGAAATCCAGAAGATTATCAGAAACTACTTTGAAAAACTATACTCCAACAAAATGGAAAATCTGGAGTAAATCAGCAACTTCCTAGATAAATACAACCTTCCTAAACTGAGACAAGAAAATATAGAACACTTAAAACAACCAATAACAATCAAAGAGATTGAAACAGCAATGAAAAGCTTACCATCAAAGAAAAGCCCAGGACCAGATGGTTTCCCAAGTGAATTCTATAAAACCTTTATAGAAGAGCTAACCCCAATACTCCAAAAATTATTTTGCGAAATAGAAAAAACCGGGACTCTCCCAAATACATTCTATAAGGCCAACATCACACCTAATACCCAAAGCGAATAAAGACAGTTCAAGGAAGGAAAACTACAGGCCTATATCTCTGATGAACTTGGATGCAAAATGATTAAACAAAATACTAGCAACACGCATTCAAAACCACATAAAGAAAATCATACACCATGACCAGGTAGGGTTCATCCCAGGGATGCAAGGCTGGTTCAACATATGAAAATCATTTCATGTAATTCACCATATAAACAGAACCAAGGACGAAAATCACATGATCATTTCAATAGACACTGAAAAGGCATTTGATAAAATTCAACATCCACTTATGATAAAAACACTTCAGAGAATTAGAATAGAAGGAACATATCTCAACATTATTAAGGCAATCTATAATAAGCCTACTGCCAACATCATATTAAATGGGGAAAAACTTCAAGAATTGCTCCTAAAAACAGGAACGAGACAAGGATGTCCATTATCACCACTGCTCTTCAATGTAGTACTAGAGACTCTAGCCAGAGCAATAAGGCAAAAAAAGGAAATCAGAGGAGTACAAATAGGAAAAGAAGAACTCAAACTTTCACTATTTGAAGATGACATGATACTATATTTAGAAAACCCAACAAACTGAATCAAAAGGCTTATAGAACTGATCAACAAATTCAGCAAAATATCATGATACAAAATCAATCTTAAAAAGTCAGAAGCTTTCCTGTATACCAACCATAAATCCACTGAAAAAATTTCAGGAAACACTTCCACTCAGGATTTCCCACAAAAAAATAAAATACTTAGGAATAAACCTGACCAAGGAGATAAAAGATCTCTACAAAGAAAATGATAAAACTCTGAAAAAAGTAATCGAAGAAGATCTTAGAAGATGGAAGCATATTCCATGTTCATGGATTGGCAGAATAAATATCATTAAAATGACCATCCTTCCAAAAGTGATCAACAGATTTAATACACTGCCCATTAAACTACCAAAATCATTCATCACAGATTTAGAAAATCAGTCCTTAAATTTATCTAAAATAACAAAAAGCCCAGAATAGCCAAGGTAGTTCGCAGCAACAAAAACCATGCAGGAGGAATCACAATACCTGACTTTATACTACAAAGCCATTTTAATCAAAACAGCATGGTACTGGCACCAAAACAGATGTATAGACCAATGGAGCAGAATAGAAGACCCAGAAACAAGTCCACACACTTTTATCCAATTGATTTTTGACAAAGGGGCCAAAAACATACACTGGAGAAAACATAGCCTGTTCAACAAATGGTGTTGGCAAAACTAGTTAACCATATGCAGAAAATTGGAAATTAACCCCACTTTCTCACACTGTACTCAAGTGAATTCAAGATGGATCAAAGACTTGGAAATCAACCCAGAGACCTTGAAACACCTTGAAGAGGGCATAGGTCCAACACTGCAACACATAGGCACAGATAAACACTTTCTCAACAAGACCCCAAAGGCACAACAAATTCAAAGGCGAATCAATATGTGGGATTGCATGAAACTGAAGAGCTTCTGTTCAGCAAAGGAAACTATCAAGAATCTCAATCGAGAGCCAACAGAATGGGAGAAGATTTTTGCCACCTACACCACTGATAAAGGACTAATATCTAGAATATACAGAGAAGTCAAGAAACTCAACACTAAGAAAACAAATCATCCAATAACAAAATGGGCAAATGAACTAAATAGACACTTCACAAAAGAAGAAATTCAAATGGCCAATAAATGCATGAAAAAATGCTCAACATCACTGGCAATCAGAGAGATGCAAATCAAAACTACCCTGAGATTTCACCTAACTCCAACTAGAATGGCAATCATTCAAATCACAAACAACAACAGATGCTGGCGAGGATGTGGAGAAGTGGGAACTCTAAGACATTGTAGGTGGGATTGCAAATTAGGGCAACCACTTTGGAAAACAGTATGGAGAATCCTCAGAAGAATGGGAACAAATCTACCATTTGATCCAGCAATACCACTTCTGGGTATCTACCCAAAAGATAGGAAACCAAACTACCAAACTAATGCATGTGTATCTATGTTCATAGCTGCACAATTCACCATAGCCAAACTATGGAACCAGCCAAAATGTCCATCAACAGATGAATGGATTACAAAACTGTGGGGTATGTACACAATGGAGCTTTACTCAGCCATTAAAAAAACTCAATTACATCATTTTCAGGGAAATGGATGGAACTGGAGGACATTATGCTAAGTGAGATTAATCAGTCACAAAAAAATAAGAAATTAGATGCTTTTCCTAATATGTGAGAGTTAGGGAGAAATGGGTCATAGGAGGAACTCAAGATGAAAAAGGAAATCCTATAGAGGAGCAAACAAGGCAACCTATAGGAGAAGAAAGGAGGGGGGAAGAGGAAATCTCTAAAATACACAATGTACTTAAACATATTGAATCAACCACTAAGCCAAGCAAGGGAAGGAGGAACAGGGAGGGAATGGGGTGGGAATTGGGTAGGGGTTAAATCAGTGATGTGTACAAGTATGTACACACAAGTTTTTTACCCCAATATGATGTATGAATATAATGCACCAATAAAATATTTTAAAAAAAGATTCACAATAGTCAAGTTTATGGAAACAGCCTAGGTGTCCATTGGAAAATTAATGGATATGAAAATGCAGTATAGATACAAAATGGAGTTTTATTCAACCATAAAGAGGAATAGGAAAGAAATTATGTCATATACAGGAAAATGACTAAAACTAGAGAACATTATGTTAAATGAAGTATTAATATGATATTAATATGTTAAGTACTATATTATTTTATTATTTTATCATTGTTATATGATTATTTCTTATATATTTTTATTTATCACGTAATTTTAATTATTATTAGAATGTTACTATTAATTGGTAAGGAATACTAATGCTAAAAGTTCTCTATTTTTATAAAACTTTTACTATGTGTCAAATGGTGTTTTCTAAGCAGTTCACAATTATTATTATTTATATTTTCACATCAGTTCTGGATATGAGAGAAATGAGACTCAAATACTAGATAATTACTTTCACTAGATTATGCAACTGATAACAAAAGATAAAGCCAGGATTTAGACCCATGACTGCAAAGTTTAAGACTGAAGTACAATGTTAAGAGAAAATAATGATTTCAAGTTAAAATATGTGTGATGACTGCATGTTATCTAGATTAATGGCCTTTTGTTTTGGCCTCAGGAAACAGAGTATTTGAGAATATCAGCATCTAGGGAGTTATTAAACCATATTAATTCGTGACATGCTCCATTCTGTTTGTACAGACAAAATTGCTGCCACTTCTTCTTTAAGAAAATACAATAAATCTCCTAAGAGAAATATTACAGCTGATAGGAGATCTCCAAAACTGGCACACTAGAGATTCAAGTTCACCTCTGACCTTTCAAGTGGTAGAATTCAGTTGAGAGCAAAGAGTTTTATGGCACATAGTTTAGTTTTTGTGTAGAGAGAAAGACATAATATCAGAAGAAAAGAAGGATTTTAATGTTCCACAGTGTAGTCTCATCTTAATTGTTTTGTGAACACTGGTCCAGACCTAATAGTAAAGCTTAAAACAGATAAAGGCATGTCATCCTAGTTCACTGGGGACACTGAGAAATCCTGCCTCCACATCTCTAATACAAGTGCTGAAAAGAGATGACATCTGCTACAGCAACCCTGGCCAGGAAGAGGCCACAGCACAGTGACAGTGGGTCTAAACACCCATATAGTAAACATCAGTGCCCTGAAAGTGAAAGAGGAGACACCACCTTGTGACTGTAAGAGTCCAAAAGGGTATCCCAACAACATGGGAGGAAGAATAAGAGGAGGAGCAGGAGGTGGAGCAAGAGGATGAGGAGAGGCTTGGGATGTACCTCAGTGACAACATGGAGAAAAAGAGAGTATTGCTTCTTTCCATGGTCTCACAAACCCGATTGAATTGAATATCCCTGGTTGCCATGCCCTGAGCAAAAGTGCATTACTAGTTATTCATTCTTACCTATCACTCAGCAATTTTTCTCAGCTCTGCATTTGCAATTCTATTTAGTCATTCTAAAACTTGCCTGAGGAAACCTAAAATATAATTGAAAAATCAGATTCCTTTTTTTATCAGAAAATATAATAAGTTCTGGGTTTGTATTGTTATGTTTTAACAGTATTAGTTACAATCTAATCATTCTTAAATTATATTTTTGGAATATTTTAATGCTCATTTCATCAATTTCATTAGCTTATTGTTATTTAAAACATAACAGGCCGGGCGTGGTGGCGCACGCTTGTAATCCCCGCGCTTGGGAGGCAGAGACAGGAGGATCGCGCAGGTTCGAAGCCAGCCGCGCTGGCTGGGAGTGTAACTCCGAGGTAGAAGGGCTTCCAGGAACCCAGTACCACCAAAAAAAAAAAAAAAACATAACAGAAGGGGATTCAAAATGGCGACTGCGGGACACCGCACATTTCAGTAGCCAGAGCAAATAAAATTCAACTACCAAGAGGGCAGCATCTTATAAAAAAATAGGCGGTGTATATTCATGAAAAAAGACACAGGGGAAAAGGCAAAAGGAAATCCAATACTCTGAATGCAAGATCCACTGCAAAGAGCCTGAGTGACCAACTGTCCTTGTGTGGTAGTCAGCATCATCTTGGCCTGCCGTCCTGAATTGTGATTACTGGCTTTGCTGCTGCAGACCCAAGAAATCCCACAAGTAAGCCAAGAACTTGAAGCGCAGAAAGCGGTGGCAGAGCTGCAACATCTTAACCAACCAGCACCATGCTTCAGGGATCTAGAAAAAGATCCAAAAGGCTGTGCACTCACCAGAGGCAACACCTGCAGTGGCACACTATGCCTTCCAGAGACCCAGCCTGCAGGACACCAAGGTAACCACATTGCATTACTCATTGTAGAAGACCACCCAGAGCAGCTGCAGGATCCAGCAGGCTAAGACCTGTTAGCCCACTGCAGAGGTAACCCAGCTAGAATCTCCAGAGACACAGAACGGGGCCATAATGCTCAAGGCATGGTGCCTGTATAGGGTCACAGGGAGTTGCTCCAAGACTACACTGAATGCCCTCTGCCAGTGTGGGTAGGGAGGCACAGGTCAAGAACAGGAAAGTGCAAAACATAAGGCCTGAGATAGCAGAGCCCAGGGCGGAGAGCCCAGAGCCAGGGCTTGAGAGCATGGAGCTCAAATACAGAGGGCACGGAGCCCAAAGATGGAAGGCACAGAGCACAGGGCTATAAAGCACAGAGCCCAGTGTGGGGAAACACATATCCTGAGCTTACAAGGATCTCATTTACAGTGATACCTGATGCCCTGACACCTAAGCACAAAGCTGTCAGAGGCGAGAGAGGGTTTTGGATCCACTCATAAAGTGGGTCCAAAAGCTGACAATATATTATAGAGCAAATGAGAAACATTGGAATATATCCAGAATCTACCACAGTAAACAGACATACAGATACTGTATATGGGCCTGGGCTCTATATATGTAAATTAACAGGACTGCTGTTTTTTTGTGAGTTTTTTTGTTTTTGTTTTCTTTCACACTGTCTCTAGTTTTGATTTGTTCTTTTTCTTTTTTTGTTTTTGTTATTTCCTTTTTTTTTCTTTTTTCTTTTGGTTCTTTTTGTCTTTGATTTATAATTGTTAGTTTTTATAACTTATTTTGTTACTTTATGCATGTTTGTTTCCTCCCTCCCCATTTCTTTTACAAACTGCCTCCCTCTAGCATATCTACTTTCTTCTCTCAAAACTTTTTCCCCTTACTATATTTACTTGTTTTATATTCAATCTATTTCAGATTTTTATACCTAAATACTCTGTGCTAACTATAAGAATCCTCTCTAACCTTCTCTCATTTTCAATCAGATATAACTTTAATATACTTAAATTCTTACTCAACTCTATCATATCTTCTACTTTACCCATCTTCTGTACCCATCACCCTGGCTCCTCCCCCCTTACCCAACCCTCACCATTGAAAAAAGCACTGCTTACCCATGCATGAACCTGCTGATACCTCTAAATTCCACCTGCTAAGATTGGATTAGACACATTACCCACAGAGTCAGACACAAAAAAGAAAGAGGTCATGATGTCAAAATAAAACAAAAACAAAAACAAAAATCAAGCCTGAGAACTCTGAAAATATTAGAACTAGGAATAGTGAGGAAATAAGGGAAATCATGAATACTAACCTACAAGAAATCCAAGAAGGAAAATTCTGAATCCTGATCTTCAATATAATGAAAGGCCTCACAGTAAGAGTAAAGAAAATGAAAGAGAAAATGGAGACATTAAGAAAGAATCAGAAAGAGGCCTGGAATGAAAGAGTCAATAAATGAAATGAAAACAAAAATAGAAAGGAACTCTGGAAGAATAGATAAAATGGAAAACAGATTATCACTGTTAGAAGACAGTTCATTCAAAACAGAAAGCACAGTCAACAGCATATAGAACTCATTACAGCAAAAAAAAACCTAAATATCCAACAAGTATGGGACAATATGAAATATTTACTAGCTAACAGAAAATAAGCATTGAAGAAGGAATAGAGGTACAGACCAATGGCATTTGTAATATCTTCAGAGAAACAATTTCAGAGAATTTTAAAAACATAGAAAGAGACTTGGACTTACACATACAGGAGACATACAGAACACCATTAAGACAAGATCAAAGAAGACCTCCTGATGCCATGTAAGAATAAAAATGACCAACATAGAGGCTAAGGAAAGAATCTTAAAAGCAGTGAAAACAAAATAACAAGTGGCATACAGAGGTAAAACAATAAAAATCACACCTGACTTTGCAACCATGAATGGCAGGAGAGAATGGTATGATGTAATTCAGACCCTGGAAGTAAACAATGTCCAAACAAAACTGCTCTATTCAGCAAGATTACTAGTCAAAATTGATTGGGATGCAAATATATTTCAAGATAAGCAGAATCTTAAAAAATTTATAAATACAAAGCCAATACTAGGTCCGGGCCAGCGACCCTGGGTGGACAGGCGGGCACTGGCGGGGCTCCCTTAGGCAACCCCCTCCCCACCTAGAAGGGCCCTGAGGTCCGGGCTGCCAGGCCCTGACCCTGGGCGGATGGGCTGGCACTGGCGGGGCGCCCTTAGGTGATCCCCTCCCCACCTAGTAGGACCGAGGTCTGGGCCACTGGCCCGACCCCGGGCGTGTCAGCAGGCATGGGCAGGGCACCCTTAGGCGACCCACACCCACAAACTTGGAATGAAAAAAAATTTTCATCCTTACCGAGTGCCTGATCCCACATCCTCCCCACACCACACATACTCTCTTCTCTTATTTAAAAAAAAGGGGGGGGAGGGAGAAAAATATTTGAGAGGGGTTAAGATGGCTGAGGCAGCAGCTAGAATATTGGAGATGCAGACAAAACATATACATCTGAACTAGAACTTTTGGAAAAATTCCCCGCAATGGAGGACTGAGGCTTCTTTACATATTTAAGAATCCTGGACATCACCTGTAAGGAGAGAGTCTAGCGGAGACCTAGGAGGAAGGCGGTGGCAGCAGCAGTGGCCATGATGGTGGTGGAGACTTGTCTTTGGAAGAGGCAGACATCTGATCGAACCCACCCTGATCCTCTGAAGAAATTACCCCAAAGGTAGAATGCTACAGTGGCACATGCTTAGGAACACTGGACATTATGTGGTATGGGAAAAAAGCTTGGGAAAGATTTTAAATGGTGGAGGCAGTTGCATTGGCAGTGGCAAGTACTCTGGGGAGGCAGAGCTCTGATGTAATACACCTGGAACTTTTGAAGAAATTACCTCAGAGGTAGAATACTACCACCACGCACATCGGGAATGTGAGACAACCTGCTAGGTGAAGAGAGGGCTTGGATCAGAGCCTGCCATGAGCAAGGCAGATGATGGGGCCTCCGAGGCCGGGATCGGAGCCTGCCATGGGCTTAGGTCAGTGCCGGGGCCAGTGAGGCTGGGATCAGAACCTGCCATGAGATGAGGCTGGTGCTGGGGCCTCCGAGGTTGGGATCAAAGCCAGCTGATGCATTAGGCCAGTACTGGGGCCAGTGAGGCTGGGATCAAAGCCTGCTGTGAGGCAAGGCTGGTGCTGGGGCCTCCGAGGCCTGGATAGGAGCCTGCTGAGGGGTTAGACTGGTGCTGGGGCCATCAAGGCCAGGATCGGAGCCTGCCTTGAGGTATGGCCAGTGCTGGGGCCTCCAAGGCCAGGATTGGAGCCTGCCAAGGGGTGAGGTCGATGCCAGGGCCAATGAGGCTGGGTTCAGAGCCTTCCATGAGGCAAGGCCACTACTGAGGCCTCCGAGGCAGGGATCAGCACCAGCCAAGGGGTTAGGTCGGTGCCGGGGCCAGCAAGGTCGAGGCTGGAGCCTGCCATGAAGCAAGACTGGTGCTGGGACCTCCGAGGCTGGGATCAGACTCTGACAAGGGGAAAGGCCAGTGCTAGGGCCAGAGAGGCTGGTATCGGAAACTGCCGTGAGGCAAGGATGGAGCTGGGAATTATGAGACCAGGATAGGAGCCTGCTGAGCGGATAGGCCGGTGCCAGGGTCAGCGAGTTCGGGATCGGAGCCTGTCATGAGGCTAGGCTGGTACTGGGGCCTCTGTGGACGGGAAAGGAGCCAGCCGAGGGGTTAGTTCAGTGTGGGGGCCAGCAAGGCCAGGATCGGGGTCTCCCATGAGGCAAGGCCGGTGCTGGAGCCAGCGAGGTCGGGATAAGAGTCCTCTGGGTGGCCAGGCCACTACTGGGGCCGTCAAGAGTGGGATCGGAACTCGCAATGTGGCATGCACAGAGAGAGAAAACAGAAAATAAATATTAGATGCTTCCCCTAATTAGCAAGAACTAGGAGGTGAGGGGTAACAGGAGGAGGTCAAGTAGTAGAAAGGGCCCTATTGAGAAGCAATTAAGGTGACCAATCAAAGGGGATGGAGTGGGGGAGGATGAAATCTCTTTAAAACTCATGAGGTACATAAACAGTTATATCAAAGATAATCACCAATTAAGCATGGAATCGAGGTGGGGAGGGAATGGGATGGGGACTGGATGAGGGCTTAGTGGATGGTATGTGCTTGTATATCCTCTCAAGTGTTGTATTCCAAAGGGATGGATGATTACAAAAAATAATAAATAAATAAATAAACCCAGTAATATAATTGATAAAATTCTAAAATTTTAGTATCGTCAAAGATGTATAACTCATCTTTTCATTTTGCAAATGGGGAATCATTCTTCCAATGTAATGTGACTTGTGTTAAGCTTAATTTGATATTTAGAGAAAAATCATAATTAAAACTAACAACATATTTTTACCTAAAAAAAAGCCAACACTAGAGAAAATACTTAAAGTAATAAGCCATAAAAAAAAAATAAGCAAATTTCAGAAGCAGAGAATAATGAAGTTGATCAGTGGGGCAATGAAGCAAAGAAGATATATTATATTAAACAGAAGATAAAACACAAAATGGCAGGAAACAAAATTCATATTTCAATAATAACTATGAATGTCAAAGGACTTAACTCACCAGTTAAAAGACATAGACTGGCAATGTGGATTTAAATACAGAATCCAAATATATGCTGCCTGCAAGAAACTCAATTTATAGCCAAAGACATTCATGAGCTAAAATTGAAAGGATATGAAAAGATATATCATGCTAATTAAGACTAAAACTAAGCAGGGGTAACAAAACTAATATCCAACAAAACAGACTTTAAGCTAAAAAACATCATAATAGAAAACACAAGGTACTTCCTTTTATTAAAAGGAAAAATTCAACAAGAAGATATAATGATAGTTAATGTTTATGCCCCGGTTGCACCCACATTTGTAAAACAAATCTTCCAGAACATCAAATCTATAGAGTTAAATACAATAATATTGGGAGATTTCACTGCACCACTCATGCTTCTAGATTGATCTTCAAGGAAAAAAATGAATAAAGACTCTTTAAAACTAGTGAAAAGTATTAACCAATGGGCCCAATAGACATACACAGAACATTTCAACTAGGAACAGCAGAATACACATTTTTCTCAGCAGCCCATGGATCATTCTCCAAAATATATCACATCCTGGGCCACAAAGGAAGCAACCGCAAATTCAAAAGATATTATGTAATTCCCAAAATCTTTTTAGACTACAATGGAAGGAAAGTAGAAATGAACAAAGAAAGACCAAAAAAATACTATTTCTATACATGGAGATTAAATAATACACTACTGAATTATGAGTAGGTAAGATCAGAAATAAGGGGATAAATAAAAAATTCCTGAAATTAAATGAAAATAGAAACACAACATATCAAAATCTATGGAAAACTTTGAAGGTGGTAAGAGGAAAGTTTATAGCATTGAGTGTCCATATGAGAACAGAAAGTTCCCAACCAAACAACCAAATGACACATCTAAAGGATCTAGAAAAACTTCAGCAGTCTAATTCCAATGCTAGCAGAAGGCAGAAATAATTAAAATCAGAGCAGAAATAAATGAAATAAAGAATAAATAAACAATTCAAAGAATCAACAAAACAAAAAGCTTGTTCTTTGAAAAGATTAATAAGATTGACAAACACCTGGCCAACCTAATGAAAAGAAAGAGATTCAACTCAAATCATTAAAATCAGAAATGAAAAAAAGGAGATATCATCACTGACAGTGGAGAAATTCAAAGGATTATCAGAAACTATTTTGAAAATTTATACTCTAATAGACTGAAAAAATGGAAGAAATCTGTAGATTTTGATGTAAATATAACATACCTAAATTGAACCAAGAGACATAGCAAGCCTAATCCAACCAATAGCAATCAAAGAATTAGAAACAGTAATAAAAATTTTGCCATCATATAAAAGCACAAGCCCTGATGCATTTCTAGCTGAATTCTACAAAACCTTTAGTGAAGAACTAATCCCAATACTTCACAACTTGTTTCAGGAATTCAAAAGAGGTGAAAAAAATTCTCCAAAACTCCTTCTGTGAGGCCAGTATCACATTAATAACAAAACCATATAAAGATAACTTAAGAAAATTACAGACCAATATCCTTGTTGAATATAGATGCAAAATTTCTAAACAAAATACTAGCTATACACATTCAAAACCATATCAAGAGAATTGTATACTATGACCAAGTTGTTTTCATCCCAGAAAAGCAACGCTGACTCAACATATGCAAATCAGTAAAAGTTATTCACTACATAAATAGAACTTATTTCAAACCATATAAAGCTACAATAATTGTTTGAGATTGTTTTGGGTATCTAGAGTCCATATTCTATATCAGGATAGATTTTTTCTGAAAAGTAAATAAATAAATGTATGATAGTTTCACCTAAAAAGAAAAAAGAAAAAAATATTCTCTGGTAAGAAAGCAAAAAAAATATTGAAATGTTATCTTTAAGTCATCAAAAGCTTGGTATCAGACAAATGAAACTGTTATGTGAGATTATCATCATTAATATTGGATAAATTGCTATAAAACTAGATGTCAATCACTAAGCCAAGCATGGGAAAGGAGGGATGGGGAGGGAATGGGGTGGGGATCGGTCAGGGGTTAACTGGGCAATGTGTGCATGTATGTCTACAAAAGTATTTTCTTTGTACCATTATGATGTATGAATACAGTGCACCAATAAAAAATACAATGTAAAAAATAAATAAATAGAACTGAGAACAAAAACCACATGATCATATCAAAAGATACTGAAAAAGCATTTGACAAAATGCAATACCAATTCATGTTAAAAATACTGCAGGAAATTGAAATTAAAGAAACATATTTCAATATCATTAAGGCAATATACAATAAACCTATAGCCAGCATCATCTTGAATGAGGAAAAACTGCAAGAATTTCCTCTAAAATCAAGAACAAGACAAGGATGCTCACTCACATCACTCCTTTTCAATATGGTCCTCAGGATTATTGTCAAAGCAATAAGACAAGAAAAGAATATCAAAGGAATTTAAATAGAAAAAGAGGAATTAAAATTATTCTTGTTTGCAGATGACATGATCCTTTATCTAGATGACACAAAGAACTCAACCAAAAGACTAATGGAGCCAATTAACCAATTCAGCAAAGTTGCAGGATACAAAATCAACCTAAAGAAATCAGATGCTTTTCTATATGCCAACCATGAATCCACATTGAAAGAAATAAAGAAAACAATTCTGTTCACAATACCTCAAAACCAATAAAAATACCTAGGAATAAACCTAACCAAAGATGTAAAAGACCTCTACAATGAAAATTATAAAACATTAAAGAAAGAAATTGAAGACCTTGGAAGATGGAAAGATCTCCCTTGCTCATGGATAGGCAGAATAAATGTCATCAAAATGGCCATTCTGCCAAAAGTGATCTACAGATTCAATGAAATTCCTGTCAAAATACCAATGACATTATTCATTGACCTAGAAAAATCAGTCATGAATTTTATATGGAGAAAGAAAAGACCCAGAATAGCCAAAGCAATTCTCAGAAATAAAAAACCATGCAGAAGGCATCACAATCCCTGACTTCAAATTATACTATAATATGATAGTAAAAAAACAACAACAACATGGTATTGGTACAACAATAGGCATACAGACCAATGCAACAGAATAGAAGTTACAGAAACAAATTCACATACTTATAGTCAATTGATCTTTGACAAAGGGGTCAAACTCATATGCTGGAGGAAAGATAGCCTTTTCAATAAATTGTGCTGGGAGAACTGGCTATCCATTTGTAGAAAGATGGAACTAAATCCTTACCTCTCACTGTGAACAGGAATCACCTCAAGCTGGATCAAAGACTTGAAATTAGACCAGAGACTGTGAAGCTATTAGAGGAGGAAATAGGCTCAACACTCCAACATATAGGCACAGGTAGTAACTTTATCAACAAAACCTCCAAAGCTCAGAAAATTAAAACAAGAATTAGCAGCTGGGATGGCATCAAACTAAAATGTTTCTGCTAATCAAAGGAAACCATCAAGAACCTAAAGAGAAAGCCTACAGAATGGGAGAAGATCTTTACCAGCCACCACTCTGATAGAGGGCTAATATCCAGAATATACAAAGAGCTCAAAAGTCTCTACACTAGCAAAACAAACAACCCAATCAAGAAATGGGCAACTGAACTGAATAGGCATTCATGAAAGAAAAGATGCAAATGTCCAATAGATACATTAAAAAATGTTCAACATAATTAGCCATGAGGGAGATGCAAATCAAAACTACACTGCGATTCCATCTAACCCCAATCATAGTGGTAAGCATAAAGAAATCAAATAACAAATGCTGGTGAGGATGTGGGAAAATAGGAACTCTTAAAAGAGAATTAGCAACTGGGATGGCATCAAACTAAAATGTTTCTGCTAATCAAAGGAAACCATCAAGAACCTAAAGAGAAAGCCCACAGAATGGGAGAAGACCTTTACAGTCTAAAGACTGTTGGTGGGAGTGCAAAGTACTTCAGCCACTATGGAGATCATTGCAGAGATTCTGTAGAAAACTGAGAATAGGGCCACCATATGATTCAGCTATACCACTCTGGGGTATCTTTCCAAAGGGGTTGAAATCAGAGAATTACAATAACATATGCATACCCATGTTTATAGCAGCATAATTCATAGTAGCCAAAATATGGAAACCTAAATATCCATCAACAGATAAATAGATTGCAAAATACACACAATGGAATTCTACTCAGCAATAAAGAACAAAATCATGCCATTTTCAAGAAGAAGAAAAGAACTGGAAAACATATGTTAATTGAGATCAGCCAAACACAGAAAGAAAAGAGATATAGGTTTTCTCTAATATCCACAAACTAGAGATAGGGAGACCAATGGGAACCCAGATATTGGAGGGGAAGCCTTAGCAATATTTTATCAAGTTGCACTTTTACCAAGCAGTATATGAGTGGACATCATTCCTCTCCAGAATAGATATTATTGAAATTTGACATTTTGTTTGACTGATTACTTACTTTGACTGAAACATTACTTTGTGGTAACAAATAATAAAGGTAGCATGTGTCAGAAATATGAGGCTTTTGGCACAATAAAATAATATTAATAATGTTCCAGGTTTGTTTCAAATTATATTTTTAAATTTTATGGATTGACTGTGTTTTCCCCTAATAAGGTACTGGGATATTTAAAAAAGGAGAGAAAAAATCACTTGGAATCCTTTTGAATTTAAAAGAAACAGAGGCTTTCTCTCTACTATGAATTGTGCATTTTCTATAACTTCCAAAACAAATCACCATGAAATTATGAAAGATCTTCAAATATTAAATTTTCCATATAATTGAATATTTTTCTTTGAAAAGTTACAAACACTAAGGAAAGATAAATGAATTTACAAACTGGTAATACATTTTATCACCCCATAGGAGGTTATTATATTGATTTTAGGAAATAATTTTTATTTTATATTTGTATTTTTGTTCCAGTATATTCACTGGAGAAAGAAGAATCAAGGGAAGTAAAAAGTCATGAGAAGGAGAACAAGAGGTATAGACCTGAAAGTGACAAAAAGGGACAGAGAGGAAGAAAGAACATAGGTACGGAATGATATATTTTCATTTCCTTGTGGAATTCCCTTTACATATCAAAAATATATATCTTTTGTTCACATTTGGGGAGTTATCAGGTGCAAGTCAACAGAAAATAAATTCTAAGATGAGAATGGATGATACCAGAATATGCTTTACACATTTCAGCTTCAGTTAATTCTCAACCAATGTAACCATATATGAAATTAGTAAAGAGCCTATTTCCATGAGCTTGCTTTTAAACTCTACAGCATATTCCGGCATTGTGCAGAGGGATATTGATACAAATGCTATCTGATATAAATATTAAATAATGATTATTTAATTAAAAAAAAACTTTCAGAAAACTGAGGACACTTTGTGGTACAGGGATGGAACCCAGAGGCATTCTACCTTTGAACCCTATCCATCCCTATTTTTATTCTTTATTTTGAAACAGGGTCTCACTGAGTTGCACAGGGCCTCACTAATTAGCTGAGGCTGTCTACAAACCATGATCCTTCTGTCTCAGCTTCCCACATGCTTGGATTACAAGGATGTGCCACCATGCCCAACTCCATCTCTCATTATTCTACAGTGACAGGGGCTAGGTTGGACACAGCTAAGGTGGATACCTTCCGATTGAAGGAGCCCTGCCTCTGAAGACTTTTAACTATGCATTAGAACCAGGGGACATGGAGAACCTAGGCATCTAGGAAACTATAGAAGCTCTCTAGTCAGGAACAGAGATTGTGAGGGTTGGGGGAAGTATAGTGGAAAAGTGTCCCCTAAGAAGTGTCCTCTAAGTATCTAAATTTTCTCATATCAAACTAACTCAAATCAGCAAAGATGGAGGAATCAGCCTTCAGATCCATCAGAATTTCTCTCTTTTTGGTTAGTAAACAAGCTCTTACATTGAATACTGCTTCTTAAAATACAAAATTTACTATCATTTCACAATATGAACTTGTGCCTTGGATTGGATGTTTTCCAGGATGAGCATAACCCAACTTTTTGTACATTCATTTATTCCAGACATTTTCTAATTCTTATATTTCCCTGAACACTATCTTCTATTTTGAGAAATAATATATATACTTACCATTTTTTAAATTAATTTATTTTTTAAATTGGTGCATTGTAGTCATATATCAATCACATTGGAGTACAAGACTTGAGAGGATATACAAGCACACATCATCCAATTAGCCCTCATCCAGCCCCCATCCCATTCCCTCCCCCTCCCTCCATCGCACGCTTCTTTGGTGATTTACTTTGATACATTTGTTTATGTACCTCCTGCGTTTTAAAGAGGCTCCGTCCTCCAGTATTACATACCCTCTGATTGGTCACATTAGTTGCTTCACTATAGGGCCCTTTCTATAGCTCAACCTCTTCCTGTTGCCCTTTTCCTCCTAGTTATTGCTGATTAAGAGAAGCATCTGATTTATATTTTCTGCGATATTTCTCTGTGCATGCTGCGTTGCAAGTACCGATCCCACTCTTGATGGTCCCAGTAGTGGCCTGGCTACTCAGTGGACTGCTCCAGACCTCGCTGGCTCAAGCAGCGGTCTTGCCTCATGGGAGGCCCCAGTTCTGGTCTCGCTGGCCCCTGCACCGGTCTAACCCCTAAGCTGGCTTTGGTCCTGGCCTTGGAGGCCGCAGGAGTGAACTTGCCTCACGCCAGGCTCCGATGCTGGCCATTGGCCCCTGCACCGGCCTAACCCCTTGCCAGGATTCCAATCCCGGCCTTGGAGGCCCCAGCACTGGCCATGTCTCACAGCAGGCTCTGATGCTGGCCTCGCCTCACGGCAGGCTCCGATGCCGGCCTCGCTGGCCCCAGCATCGGCCTCACCCCTCGTCAGGCTCCAATCCCGGCCTCGGAGGCCCCAATACCGGCCTTGCCTCATGGCAGGCTCCGGTGCCGGCCTCGTTGGCCCCAGCACCGGCCTAACCCCTCAGCAGGCTCCGATTCTGGCCTCGGAGGTCCCAGCACCGGCCATGCCTCACGGCAGGCTGCGATGCCGGCCTCGCTGGCCGCAGCACTGGCCTAACCCCTCGGCAGGCTCTTATCCTGGCCTCAGAGGCCCCAGAACTGGCCATGCCTCACGGCAGACTGCGATGCCGGCCTCACTGGCCCCAGCACCGGCCTAACCCCTCGGCAGGCTCCGATCCCGGCCTTGGAGGCCCCAGCACTGGTCATGCCTCATGGCAGGCTCCAATGCCGGCCTCGCTGGCCCCAGCACTGGCCTAACCCCTCGGCAGGCTCTTATCCTGGCCTCGGAGGCCCCAGTACCGGCCTTGCCTCAAGGCAGGCTCAAATCCCGGCCTCGGAGGCCCCAGTACCGGCCTTGCGTCAAGGCAGGCTCCGATCCCAGCCTAGGAGGCCCCAGTACCAGCCTTGCCTCACGGCAGGCTCTGATGCCGGCCTCGTTGGCCCCAGCACCGGCCTAACCCCTCGGCAGGCTCTTATCCTGACCTTGGAGGCCCCAGTACCGGCCTTGCCTCATGGCAGGCTCTGATGCCGGCCTCGCTGGGCCCAGCACCGGCCTAACCCCTCAGCAGGCTCCAATGCCAGCCTCTCTGGCCCCAGCATCGGTCTAACCCCTCGGCAGGTTCCAATCCCGGCCACGGAGGCCTCAGTAGTGGCCTTGCCTCACAGCAAGCTCCGATGTCGGCCACTGGCCCCGGCGCCCGCCTAAACCCTCAGCAGGTTCCGATCACTGTCTCTGTGGTTATTATTTCAAAGGTTCCAGGTGTAATGTATCAGATCTCTGCCTCCCCTGAGTATTGGCCACTGGCATTGCCACTGCCTCCACCGTTTCAAATCCTTCCCAGGCTCTTTTTTCACTCTGAATGTTGTCCAGTGTTCCTAAGCATGCGTGATGGTAGCATTCGACATTTGGTGTAATTTCTCCAAAAAAATAAAGTTGGTAGGATGCGGTTTCTGCTTCTCCTGAATACAAGTCTCCACCACCATTGCGGAGAACTCTTTCAACACCGCATTTCTTCTTGGTCTCCTCCGCTAAACTCTCTCCTTACAGGTGATGTCTGAGATTCTTAACAATATAGAGAAATAGCAGTCCTCTTTCACGGCGAATTTTTCCATAAGTTCCAGTGCATTTAGATAAGTTTTGTCTGCATCTCCAGTGTCCTGGCATCCATAATGGCTTTCTTACCTCCTCTCTGATATTTTTCTTTATCTTTTTCTGTTCTGGGCCCGGTTTCTCCAGGGGTCTGGCGTGCTACTCGCAGTTCGGCCTGGGGCCCAGAGTCCCGCGACCCGGGCTCCATCTGGCGTGCCCCGCTTGCGACCCCTGCCCAGAACCCAGTGTCTTACTGGGCCCTGTTTCTCTAGGGGTCTGGCATGCTATGCGCAGTCCCGCGACCTGGCCCCGGCTGGTGTGCGCCGCGCGCGACCCCCGCCCAGAACCCAGCGTCTTACTGGGCCCGGTTTCTCCAGGGGTCTGGCGTGCTACTCGCAGTTCAGCCCTGGGTCCAGAGTCCCACAACCAGGGCCCTGGCTGGCGTGCCCCGCACGCGACCCCTGCACAGAACCCAGTGTCTTCTATTCTTACCATTTGTAAATCTTATGCTAGGAGGTTATTTCTGAATGATCTCAAAGAAAACAAATAACAAATGGTAGAAAGCACACTTAGGAGACAACCCAAAATATCTCAAGTAGCCAAATAAACACAAAGCAATTATTTCCTTGTTGAAGGATATAGACACGGGCTATACAGAGAGAAATGCATTCATTTGTGGATAACTAAGTATTGAGTGATAGAAAGGTCATGATTCTCTTCTCTGTGGTTTATTATGTTGGAATTAATTTGTCATTAAAAAATAGCTCTCTCCTTTTTTCACATTTGTAAAACTAAACTAAGCTCAACCTTTAAACACCTGAATTTTTTAATTCTTTTGCCCATAGTTCACAATAATTTTTAAATAATAAGGTTAATATCAAAGTGAAGACTTGGTTTAGCCAGTTTCAATTCATGAACTCATATTCTAAGTAGAATGTAATGCGTCCTCAGTATTGGTTTTAGGGAAACATCACATCAAATTCTTCTCCAGGTATTCTACAAAGAGATTTTATTTGAACAATAGCATCTCAAGAATGTGTTTGACCTGAGGCATATCTGAAATGAAATAATGGTGACATGTGTCAAATGGACTTTTCTGTTACCTAAAACATTTTCCCAAAACTCCCACTGGTAAAATAATGATATTTTGTTTCTGAAAAGTAGGTCCATTCTGGTGGGAAATGGCAGAGTCATAAGATCATCACTTCTGCATTTCCTATGGTCTTAAGATACCAGAAAATAATGCCACATTTTTCCCATTTGAGAACTCAAAAATGTCTTCAAAAATAGAAAATAAGTAAAAACGTTATTGTCTTTTAGATTTGAGGCAAGAACTTAAAAAACTTTGTTGTTTTAGACTTGTGGCAAACACAATAATTGTTAAACCCTTTTATAATGTCTCTATGGGACAAAAATGGTTTTATTTTGATTCACCTTACATAATCCATGGCTATGATAGAAAATTCTAAATTTTAGAGCTGTTTTTAAACCATTTTTCACCCTTGGGCCAGCTGTTAAGCCTCAATTTTTCAATTTTAAGTTGTAGATTTGAAATGAGAATTAAAATGCATGATAAAGAATATGACTATTGTTTAGAAAAGTCATAACCGATGTCACTTTGTGAAAAATTTCAAGGATGTCATTTGCCTTGAGCCACACAAAAGGTCAATAATGATTAACAACACTCACAACAGTAGGTTTCTGAAAGATATACCTTAGGTTCAAATAGGTACATTCTTGTGTTCACACAGCTAGCTGTGAAATGCTCCCTACCCCCATGAGCTAGCCTAATTAGAGCAACAATGCTAGAGTTCAATACCCGAGTTCAAACAATGACTCCTCCACTGAATGATGTCATTATAAGTTACCTTTACTGCCTGAGGCCTAGTTATTTCTCATCTACAAAATGAGTTAAGTGTTTTGCATAATACCTTGAATATTGTAAACATTTAATAAATGTTATCACCAATATTTTCTGGCTCATGGATGGAGTTTGAAAACTTTGCTACACAGAAAATGAGGAAAATAAAAGTATGGATTGGGTAAAAATATATTGGCAAATTAGCAAAATACCTCAAAACCATCTAGTTATCAAAAAATACATTTTCTCCTACCATCATTAATATTACATAAAACTCTTAAGACATCTTTATCACACCTCAATATTTCAGAGTTGGCTAGTGTACTTGCCACAACTTCTCAAGTTTAATTTCCAGGTGCCAGTCAAAATTCTACCTTTATTTATATATTTATATGTGGTGTGTGTGTGTGTGTGTGTGTGTGTGTGTGTGTGTGTGTGTGTTACTAGGCAATTAACCTAGGGATGTTCTACTGTGAGTTATAACCCAAGCCCTATTTTAGTTTTTTATTTTAAATCAGTTCTTACTATGCTGAGGTCCTCACTAAGTTGCTGAGGTTGGCTTTGGACCTGCAATCCTCCTGTCTCAGCCTCCCAAATACTGGCATTATAAATGTGTGCCAGCACACTCAGCCAAAATGCTATGTTTAATATTAGTCCCTATCACTAATTTTAAAATGAACTCCATTATTTTTTTTTTTGTGGGTCTGGGGATGAAACCTAGGGGCATTTGACCTCTGAACTATGCCCCCTGCCCTATTTTTTATTCTATATTTTGAAACTGAGTCTTACTGCTTTGCAGAGGGTTTTACTAAGTAGCTGAGGCTGTCTGCAAACCTCTGGACTCAGCCTCCCGAATGCTGGGATGACAAGCATGCGCTACCACACCTGGCTCCATTAAATTTTATTGAAAGCAGTTTTCATAGTATAGTTGCCATTGAAAACTAATGAATAAAAGAATCTATTTTTCCTATTAACTTATGTAATACAGGAAAAAGAATTAGTACATTCAGGTATAAATGTTTACCTGTGAGGAGGATGTGATGAACTGTATTAAATTGTATTTTTTTTACTTGAAATATTTACAATTTAACTCATATAACATCTGTATCTTCTGTGTTTAACTTTTTTGCAAGATAGCTACCTGTTAGCCAACCAAAGGACATAATAGAATTAAAACAGATGCCATTACTTATAAGAAATGACTTCAAATTTTTGTAAAAGCAAAACACCTCTCTAATTCAGAAGAATTCTAAGCCCCTTTCCCCTAAATAACGTATGTGCCAAGATGAATACAATTCTTTCAGAAAACAAGCACCTTTTAGAAATCCCAAGGGGATAAACTTAATACATTTCTCCATAGTCTCTGTGCATTGCTCCAACAGAAGACAGCAAGAAAATTAAAAGACTGGTATTGTATACAAAGACACCATCTTTCTTTCAATACTTTTAAATGAACTCACCTCATTCTTATTCATGGAAGGAAAAAACCCACACACTTCTATGAAACCAAAATAAATAGAAATATCCACGTATCCAAAATAAGGATTTTTGTCAGAAGAGAAAAACTGTGCTGAAAGTATTCTTAACATAGAACAACTTTGTATTTTTTAAGTTTGACAATGCTTTTTTTTTTTGCTAAAATAAGTAGAAAAGGCAGTATCCAAACTCATAAGCTAGAAACACTATGCTTCTTTTTAGAACCTGCCCAACTATTTTATTCAGAAAGTAGAGAATTTAGATCTTTTCAGATATCACATAATAGACATTTATCCTTGCTTAGAATTGGATATATAAAAAGTAAAGCAGTCAGAAAACTATATTAAATTATAAGAAAGACAAGATTTAGAACACAAAATATTGGAAAGTGTGTGGAAACATTTTCATATTGTTGGTCAGCACCTAAATTGGTGCAGTTGCTTTGGAAGATATTTTTGAGGAGTCTATCAAGTTAATAATTAACAAACCCTGTAAGTCAGGGTCTTTCTCATAAGAACTTATTCTATAACTATACATGTTCATGTACACAAAAATATCAGTTTCCTTGTTGGTTTGTAATTGAAAAACATTGAGAGCTCCTGGATGGGCCACTACACAATGTAAAATACAGTATCAGAGTAAATTTGGTGGCTTTAGGTAGAAATATATATCTAGTTGACTCAAGAACTTAGTCACTAAGTATCTCAGAGAACAATGTTCTCTGATCTGGACTAGAAAGCATTCAGCCATACTCCTAAAATCTGGTGGAAGAAAAAATAAAAATTCAAAATCACACTAGACTTCAATGTGATATATAGTTACAATGCATACATAAAGATATATTATCAAGATGCTACAGGAAATTTAATTAATGAACTAGCATATCTTAATGATGAAGTGAAAAACAATACTATATAATGCTCAACACAATGAAAACATAGTTCTGTCTCTCCTTCTCAAGCTAACACTTTTACAAATGGTGCTTATAAGCTCTGTGGTCCTATGGATTTATATTCTTTCCTTGTCAGGAACAGAGGTCATGGAAATTGTCTTTGCAATTAATTGAAATTAAATTTAAGGGCGACAACTCACCTGGTTTATGTTAAGCTGATGCTCACTTGATTGCAATTTTCTCAGTGAAACATAGTTTCGTGAAAGCCAGGTTTTATATTGGTTAATGTTGTAGTCCCAATCCCCACAGCCTAAAAAAGAGAAAAAGTGACACAAATGTGTCAATATGTGGTGTGTGTGTTTGTGTGTGTGTGTGTGTGTGTGTGTTTTGAAAAATCATCAGAGTATCTCTAATGGAGGTTGTCAATTGTAAATTCCTCTGCTGTTATTCAAAATAATTTAGCCAGCATGTAAATGGGCACACGTACACTTTCATATTATTATTTATTTAAAGAATTTTGGATAATTTGGGTGGTCTAATACAGAAAACTGGAAGAACATCCAAATAAATGGAAGGCAGTTTTGCATAAAAATGCTAAAATCATTTTCATTTTGCAGGCTTACTAAGATTATAGTGTTCTGCGGAAAGCTCTGGAATATTAATAAGGAGAACTTTGTTGTAGAAATGTCTGTGCTGCTGTTGAGTTGTATAACATAGAAGTATGTTATGCAGGTTCTCAGTTGGGAAACCTCTGTTTCTATCCATCCTATCTTAAAATATTCTATGCTATGAATTTACATGTAACAGTGTCAGGATTTTACTAAAAATAATAGGGTTCCTCTACAGAGGACATGTGCCAGATAGAAACTCACCAAAGAGGAAAAAAATCTATTGTTATTCCCACTCTTCTTCTGTTGTGTGAATAATTCTAAAGTTAACTGGAAAAAAAAAGTGTTGGCATGGCTGTTTCTCTAAATGCAGTATCTCTTCCTTATCTATCACTATTCACATTTTCACAGCCTTCCATTTCCAATTCTGAAATTGTTGATATATTCAGCAAACAGTAAAAATCTGTCCTCTCCATGGATTATTCATAGATCACTTGTTAATTGAGCAATGAAACAGATATTCACATAATACCATATCACTTACTGGTTGAAAAAGATAAAATCAGAAGAAAGGTTTCAAAATATATAAAGCACATGACCCTATAATTCCACGGACCCAAATGTACTCTTTTAAATTATTCTGAGACTATTTCAGAGCTACAGAAGAGTTGCATAGACATTTCAAAAAATTCTCATGTGGTCTTCACCTGTGATCCAAAAGCAAACATTTTACCACTTTGTCATTTTATCTGGCTGTATCTGGCTGTCTCCATATATATCAAAAACTATTCACTGGGGCATAACTTGTAATGGAAAAAAAACTGAAAGAAACTTAAATTACAAGCATCAAGGAAATGGCTCCTTAAATTATGGCATATCCACTAAATAGAACGTTCAACAAAATATTTAAAGTGATTATTAGAAAGTTTTGAGCAATTTCTAATTAGATAATGTTAAGTTATAAATAATTAATATATAAAGTAGTTATTATAAATACTATAATATAATTCTTATTAAATATTGACAAGTAAGCCAGGCATAGTGGAGCATGCTTGTAATTCTGGTACTTGGGAGGCTGAGACAGAAGGATAAAAATTTTACAGCCAAACTCAGCTACGTAGTGAGGCCCTCTGCAACTTAGTGAGACCCTGTTTTAAAATAAAGAGTAAAAAATAGGGCTTGGGGTAGAGTTTAAAGGTAGAATGCCTTTGAGGTCAATCCCCAGGACTTCAAAAAATAGTGACAAATAAAAATTAAAAATGACAAAAGTGACAACATAGGGATTCATAAAAAAAAAAACACAAGGAAGATTTTAAAAAGTATAGCTACATAAGTTTGATAGATTGGAATTATGAATGGCTTTCCTGTTTTCTAAGTGGTATAATCTTTTAGTGCTATTCTTTTAAGATTTTATGAACAGCCACTTGAAGGTAAATGCAAAGAAAAGATTAAATTCAAGAAGTTAATCATGAGACTACAGCGTAAAAGCCATAATTTGAACAACATACTGTAAACTCATATAGTTTTGGGGAAACTATGTAATAGTTTGGGAAACTATATAATAGAAACTACTCATAAAATTTTGGGAAATGGGAAGAAAAGGGGTAATTTTTCCTAAGGAAAAAAATATAACTTAAAATAGAGAACATATTACTTGGGTTGAGAGTTACAAAGGACCCAAGCTCATACATGTGTTTGGTAAATGTTTAACGAACAATGCTGAATTCTTCTGTACAGCTGTTTAATTTTTTGCTGTATTAAATAATGCAAATGAATTGCTTTTAACTAACCTGAAATTTTACCAAATGCTTTCTTCTCTGGGCATAGCTAACAGATATGTAAAATCTAACTGCCAGACAAAACAGAGGCTTGTACAGCAATGAAATAGATATTTTTAAATAGTTAGAATGTCTGATAATTAAAATCTAAAAGAGGAAAAAGATGAAAGTGTCTTAGCAAAGAATGTTATATATATTTAATTTGAAATTTTTTATTACATATTCAACACAGAGGGAAAGATTTCTGAAAACAAAATTGTTAAAGATGCACTGAAATAAACTACAAGGTATTTAGGGGATATAAAGAGTTCAAATTTCCCAGATAAGATCAGGTGGTATAAAACTGTGCTTTTTCACCATATTTTCCTTTAATTTTCATTTGAATGTTTGGCTATAAAGCTTATTAATGTGTGTATATGCAGTTGTGCCACAGAAATAGGGGGTACTATTATATTCTGCATGCTGAATATACAACTGTTTTTCAAAAAGAAGTCATAATTTGGCCTCAGGACACACTTAAACACAAAATAACAACATAATGTTAATTATTATTTTAAAAATCTTGTGATATTGGAATATATTATTATTAGTTTAAATTAGGCTACCAAAATCGACTTACTTATCAACAGGTGCTTAGTCTTTCAAAGAAAGAGTTTTGGTTTGTATGCTTTAATTTTAAGCTTTCATCTTTAGCCAATGGTTAAGAGGATAGGGGCCACACAATTAACTTCATAGCAATATTCATGTTGGCCAATTACCCTATGTGAAATCTATATACAATCCCATGTGACAAGTTTATTTTTCCTTTAATCAACCATAAATATGATTTTTCATCTCAGGGAATATTAATAATAATAAAATTAATCAACACTTTCATTTAAACTTAAGATACAGGAATTTCTAAGTCAAGTACATCTTGTATGTTGCTTTGATTTCTTCTTGGCATAAAAAGACTATTGAGGTATAAAAATGATTTCTGTATGTAAGTGCTTAACTTTCTGTGCAATTGGGGAAAATAATAAAGGTTATACATATTAGTATTTCTCATTTTTCCAGGAATTTCCAAGAAAACTTATGATAGAATTTTCACAATCCATTTATGAAGTAAAGGTCCTAGACCAGCAAATATAACTGAGGTACCATTCTAAAGAATGCCCTCACTAGCAAAGGCATGGAATGCACACCTGCAGTCTAGTACTTGGGAGGCTTAGACAGGAGGATTGCAGGTACAATACTTACAAGTAACTTAACAAGGCCCTCCACAACCAAGCAAGTTCCTGTTTCAAAATAAAATAGAGCTGAAGGTATAGTACAGAGGCAAAATGCTCCTGTGTTCAATTCCAAGTAACCCTCACCCCCAAATAAAGAATTTCCTTTCTAATAAATCCACCACCCTCACCATGTGCTAACACAACAGCACACTCAGATTTATATTTGATCGAAGATCTACAAATAGGTAACTTCATGCTGACTCATACTCATTTCTCAGATTCTATATACAATGCTAATTTTCCCAGGTTGAGCCGATTTAAAAATGAGTATTTGTTATGTAAGCTCAAAGATGCAGGAATATAGAAGGAATTCAGGAAAAAAAACAAAATCTGGCATTATTATACTTATGCTGTATAAAGGTAGATAATTAAACCATGGAAAATTGGATAATCTAAATACTGGATTTTGAGCCCATTGTGATGCATGTCTATAATCTCAGTACTTGGGAGGTTGAGACAAAAAGCAGATTCAAGGACATCCTTAGCAAAATAGTGAAACCTTCAGAAACCTAGCAAGACCTTCTATTGAAGGAAAAGAAAGGAGAAATAGAGAAAGGAAGAAGAGAGGGAAAAGGAAAGGAAAAGAAGAGACAAAAAAGGAAAAGGACTGGTGGTATAGCCTGGAGGTAGAACAACCCTGGGTTCAATCTCTAATACCAAACATACAACACAATGCTAGTTTCTGGTTTCTCATTAAAAATAAGTACTGTATGGGTAAGTATAATATATAGGATATTTTTATTTATTCCATAACTATTTTGAAAGCTTACTTTGTTTCAGGCATTTTTCTCTTCCTGTGTACTATGGAAAAAGCAGTAAACAGAAAAGGGTCTTCCTTCATGTTGAGGAAGACTCATGAACAAATGGTAAGCATAAAATGCAGATGTCCTGTGTTTTAAGTAGTTTGAATAAAGAAAGAGAAAGAGAGAAGGGAGGGAGTGAGAGGAGAGAGAGAGGAGAGAGGAGAGAGGAGAGAGGAGAGAGAGAGAGAGAGAGAGAGAGAGAGAGAGAGAGAGAGAGAGAGAGAGAGAGAGAGCAGGAACTCATGAAAAATTCTGACAAAATTGTATTAGAGCTGAGGATAGAGAAAGAGGAGGCCATCACAATCAGCACTAGAATAAAGGTGTTTCAGGTAGAGTTGTTAGAAATTACAAAGGCCCAAAGCTGAAAATGTGTATATATCCTAGCTGGGCGTGGTGGCGCACACTTGTAATCCCCATGCTTGGGAGGCAGAGACAGGAGGATCGCGCAGGTTTGAAGCCAGCCATGCTGGCTTAAGAGACCCTGTTTCCAAATAAAAATATAAAATAGGTCTGGTAGTGTGGCTCAGAGGTAGAAGGGCTTCCAGGAACCCCAGTACCACACACACACACACACAAAAATGTTTATATATCCTAGAAACAGAGAAAAGACCAGAGTGACTGAGCCTACTAAGCAATGAAGAGAGAGTGATGGGCCAATATTAAAAGAAACATCAAGGCTTATTTGAATTATTGCCATGCCCAATCTGTAAAGCATTTTGGAGACATAATCTGGTTGCCTTTTAAGAAAAACCATCAGTCTGGCTAAATGTGGAGAATGGACAGTGAATGGGCAAAAATGTAAGGTGAGAAACCAGTGGAGAAGAAATTACTGTTGTGCTAGAGTGCTATGGCAGTGTCTTGAAGTAGAGCATTAGTAGAAGGTTCAGAGGGAAGTGGTCTGATTTCTATATATTTTGATTTACAGATTTATAGGCTATATTTATTGTTTGTATTAAAGACAGGGAGAAGACAAAATTGACCAAGAATTTCTGCTTGTGCATCTCGGCAAATACTGACATCTTTTACCATGATGCACAAAACGTAGACAAGTACAGAGAAAAGTAAGAGATCTGTTTTGGAGATATCAAATATGAAATGTTTATTATTCAAGAGGGAATAATTCAATATCAATGTGAAGCATTAGTAATAATACATGATGGATTTTTGATAAATTCTTTATCAGAAAAAATCTAGTCTACATATGACATTCTTTTAGTGAAAAAATATCTAGGTTCAAGGAGACTGAATTCATTCCTAACATAATGTTGCCCACATAGGTTTAACACACAGGAAATTGATACTTGAACTCCAGACTGTGTTAAAGATATCTTTATTGTATCTACATAATACAACATGGTGCATCAAAACTTTGCAAAAAAAAAAAAAAAAGAAAGAAAGAAATCTAAAGCCGGTCACAATTCTAGAAAGAAACCAGCTTCCTTATTTCTCCTTTTGAAGGGTGTTCTTATTCTACTCAAAGTTAAGTGTCGTCTATTGTTATCTCACAGTTGACATAATTCACAGGTTATTAAGGGTTCTACTGCAGTCTGAACTTTATATTTTACACACTGCAAAACACTTTCAATTTTCTCTAACTACTCTCTAATTTCAGTCCCAAAGAATAGAGGAAGAAAAAATATACCCTGAATATATAAAATACAGGCAGAGAGGTGATTTACTGTTACATTTATCTTTATGAAAGAAAAGATGAGGTGACTTGCTCATGGCTATAATATTTATAAATTCTTTCTTCTTACTCATGAAGACACTTGTAAGAAAGGTTACTATTTCTTTATACCTTATACCAGCTACCTATCTTCAGTCTTTATTGTTTCATAGATGTCAAATTTCAAACACTATAGAGCAATTTAATTTTTCACAGGTATCATGTTTCTTAATATAGCCAGTACTGTTAGGATTTATCCCTGATAATTAATATAATCATTACCTATTACTTTTGTACATTAAATCGTAACCAAATAAAAATAGATATCTGTAGTACTTAAAATGTTATCTAGATCTGATGATAGCAACCAATATAAAAAAGATTTTCAATGTCTTCAATGTAATGATTTCTTTTAGTTTTAAAGTTATAGATTCCTAAAGTTTTGGTTACACAAAAGTAATAAGCTCCTGAGACCTGATGTATAATATTATGTTCGTGGTTAACAATAGCATTTTATGAACATAAAAGTTTTTCATGTTAGATGGCTTTACCACAAAAATAAATACATAATAATACATAAATAAATATATAAACCAATAAATAAACTATACCTATCAAGGCACATACAATTATTTGGAAATATAAATTGAAACCAACCATGTATGTTTCTGTTAGTAGAAAAAATAAACTAGTATAATAATAAAAATAAATAAGTGGTTAGTAATTATTTGTAGAATAAAAGATCAGAGCAATTTTTGCTTATAATTTTATACTCTTCCATACTGTTTACTTTTTACAACAGGCATGCATTGCTTTGAAAAACAGAAATAAAATAACCAGGTGTGGTGGTGCACTCTTGTAATTCCAGTGCTTGGGAGGCTAAGACAGGAGGAACGCACAGGTTAGAAGCCAGCTTCAGCTACTTAGTAAGGCTCTCAGCAACTTAGTGAGACCCTGTTTCCAAATAAAGTATAAAAGAAGTCTGGGAGTATAGCCCAGATGTAGAAAAGCCCCTGGGTTCCACCCCCAGTAACACACACACACACACACACACACACACACACACACGCACACACACACAAATAAGGAAGGTATAAGAAAAAGGATGAGAAATACATGGACTAAATAACAACAATGAAACCAGTAAACAAAGCAAAATCACATTGTAATTTTGATTGAGAAGCTTAATAAGCATTACAAATAATCACAAAATAGGTGATATAGTACATTAAAATAAAATAAAATTTAGGTAAAATCAGTATAGCCAAGCCTCAGTGATAAAAGAGCAATACATATTTCAAATCTGTCACCCCCAAATCCTTCAGTGTGATTTATAAAATAGTTATTGGGTCTACAGTGCATAAAAGGATCCATTAAATTTTTTTACAATCATCTGGCTTCCAAAGAGTATGTGAATTATGGTAAGTATACTAAAAAATTATCTCAGAACTTGGCTTTCAAATTTTCTCAGAAAAATATTACCTTGCCTCTTAAAAAACTTAAAAAGCAAGCTCTGGGTCATTTTCTATTACTAGATTCTAAATTTGCTTCTTTTTAATTATCTAGGCAGATATTTTTAAGTAACTCTCATCAGTGATGAAGAAGTAAATAAAGCAAACAGTGAAACTGTCCATGTGAAGCTTACATGCTAGTGGGTGGAAAGGAAATAAACAAAATCAATTTAAAAACAAATAGAAGTTTGGATCACAATAAAGATAGGGGCAATTGAGTGGAGAAAAGAATAGGAATGAGGGGGCAGGTATAAGATTAAGGACTTTTCCCATGGGGGAAAGAACACTGGAGTCAAGAACAGAGAGAAGTGGTAAAGTCCTGTAAATATCTAGAGAAAGGGATTTCCAGACAGAAGTGGTATAAAGCAACCCCTGCTTGTTTATGCCTAAAAAGTGAAGAGAACATTTCAGTGGATCAAAAGGGTGGGGGAGGGCAATGTTGGGAAAAGAAGGCTGAGAGAGTGGGAGAGATCTTAGAAGAGCTCCAAACTCATAACAAAGACTCCTTTGACTGTATAAGATTGGAACCAACAGGAGGGTCTGAGCAAGGGAAAGACACAATCTAAATTGGGTTTTATCAGAATAACTGCTGTGCTTGGAGAATTATAAAGATATGTAGAAATAAATGTTAGGTGTCTTGATGCAGGTGCACTGCTATAACAAAATACCTGAGACTAGGCAATTTAAAAAGAACAGACACTTACTTATTTCTCACACAATTCTGGGGGCTGGGAACTCAGAGCAGGGAACTAGCAGGTTCAGTGTCTGATGAGTCCTGCTTACTGCTTCCTGCTCACTGATGCCTTACTACCGAATCCTCCAGAGGGGAGGGATGCTGTGTTCTAACACAGTGGAAGTTGGTGAAAACATCCAAATGCTGCATAATATCTGGCTCTTTTATAAACTTTACTCCCATTCATGATGGGAGGATCCTTCAAGATCTAATCACTTCTTAAAAACTCCACATCTTAATGCCACTCGATTGGACATTAAAGTTAACATCTGAATTTTGGAGCAGACACATTCAAACATTTGCACTAATACAGAAGACAAGAGGAAACTTCAAGAATCCATTGTGAGATGATAATAGTTTAGAGAGCCAGGCAAACATTGGAAGTTATAGCAAATATCACAAGGGCTTTGCCCACACCTAGATTGTGTATTTCAGCCTAGACCATCCAACTCCTAACTGCAAGCATTGACATTCTTTGCCTGAGGGCTATCTAAAGCTCATATGCAGAAGCCTAGAAATACTCTGTTCACTTGGACAAGCCCTTCCCTAATAACATAGTTTTTATATAGATATCATAACTTTATCACTCATAGAGTGGTTTATATCTGAGGAAGGTGTTTTATAAAAGCTCAAGAATCCCTCAGCACAATTTAGCACCAGTTTTCTAGAATGGGAATCTGCTTGATGAAGAACATTTTTAGCTGTCTTCTGTTTCTTTTCATGCCCTATTGCAGTTTCCTAGATTCACATAAAAAAATAGTTACTAACACTCAAATCATTGTCTATGATGTGAGAATGGAAGAAATTCAACCTAAGATAGAAGTAGTCTTGAGAAGTAGAATCTCAGGATGGGATTGTGGAATTTGGTGATAGCCTAGTTGGGAGCAAGGTGCTGAATCTTGTGCTAAGTGGGATTGTGATAGCCTTGTATTAGCACAGGAAAATGGTTACTGAAACTCACATTTCAAGTTGGGGATTGGAAGTCAAAGCAAATGCACTTGCTTATGAAATAATGTCAATATTTGAAGCATAAGGTCAATAGGAATTATAAGGTCTATGAAGCTGATTGGTGTTAAGTAAATCAAAGTGCTAAAAGAAAAAGAATAAAACAGCTGGCTTGCGACAGTCAAATATTAATCCAGGCACAATATGAAAGCCGGAAGAGCTCTATGGAAGGATTTAAATGACTTTCATCTCCCACAGATAGTGGTACGCTTTGCTGAAAATCAGAAGCAAAGCCTGACTCTGAGAGTAGTATAATTACAAAAAGGGTTGAAATCACAATATCATCAAGTCTCTCTACTGAAAGCATCATCCTGGTAGGAAAAGAGTTACTCTTGGAGACAAGATATGGGAACACCTGAGAGAATTCCCTTAAATTGTTAAAAAAAAATCCCTGTTCTCCATGGTTACTTGAAACCAGAATGCCTATAGACTATTTCTCATCTCAAAATAATAGTCTTCAAATATCTGAGGTTCATGCCAAAACCTTACCTGAAGGAGATGCCATATAACATAATGCTTACTCTCTTCAAGATCTGTCTCCTACTCCTTTCATTTCTTCTAGATCCAGACCAACAGCTATACTTAAGTTGTGCCATGGTCTGATTGTATAAGTATTATCTCTACTATAGGAGAAAAATGACTGCCAAAAGGGCTGTAGGAGCTTGATTCTGTACTTAGCAGGAACTTAAAAACTGGCTTGGGTATTGTCATTGTTTGGGTTTAAAAGGTCTTTTAGAAACTCAAGTCTTCAAAGCATGTCCTAAATACAGCAAGGTTTGGAGGTGGGGCATGGCTGGAGAAGCTAAGTACTAGGGATGTAGTACTATCCATGTTCCTGCCCCCTCATCTCTCTCCTGTTAGCCATCATGATGTGAGAGCCACATCCCTCAACCAAGGGTGCCCTATTAACACATTAACACATTTTTTGTCTCAGAGCTAACTCTATGGACTGAAATTTCTGAAACAGTGAGCCCAACAAACCTTTCTTCTTCTAAGTTGTTTCTCCCAGGTGTTTTGGTCAAAGACATGAGAAAGATGACTAAAACAAGATTAAACCTTGAGAGCACTGGAACCCTGGAGATGTAATATTAGGCTGGATAAAGAAAGCATATTTATTAAGGTACTATCTCATGACTCAAAAATTCATGGCCAGGAAAGGACACTGAAGCCAATCTGAATATGCAGGAAAGGTGGTTCCTTTAAGCTTTAAGGAAAATGGTCAATAGTTAATTAAGTGAAAAGGTTAAAACTGCCTTGGCAACATACAGAGAAAAATGGTTCAAGAGGTTCAGAGATTGAGCATATTTTACTATAGTTACTATAAAGGCCATAGAGCATATCAGTAGGTTGTATTACCTTGGAAGGCACAGAAAATAGTCAATGATAGCAGTGAGCAATGTGCCAGTGAGGAACCACCTGAATCGCTAAGCTCAATGTTAGCTCTGCTCTGTGAGTCAAGGTTGAGCATAGCTAATGCTGTTATTAAAGTAGGTTTTTCCAGCCCAAGCAAGAATGATAGGATTACAGAATCATACAAGTCAGGAAACAGTGCTCAATCATAAGAGGCCAAGTGGATTCAACTACTGTAGTGAGCCGAAAAAAAAAAAAAAAAAAACATCAATGCAACTAGAAAGTTCTGACCCATTAGAGATCTTTGGTGAGAAAAGAGATCATGGTGATCCTAAGGCTGTCAAGTCTGCATAGCAAATGAAAACACTGATAAAGCAGATCAGAACAGAAAAAAGACCAAAATTGAGGGAGCACAAAATAGAAAACACCAGTCATAGCTATAAAGAATCACAATCCCTTGTTCAATTTTGTTTGAGCTTATTCTCAGCCAAAAGCCTATTGACTGAAAGGATGATTTTGCAATGCCATTGCAAGTAGACATAGTAATGATCCCCCAATATATCCCAAAGGACTACCACCTTTGGTCAAAGTAATTATATATTGTGCTGGGCGTGGTGGCGCACGCTTGTAATCCTCGCGCTTGGGAGGCAGAGACAGGAGGATCGCGCAGGTTCGAAGCCAGTGCACACACTGGCTTAGGAGACCCTGTTTCCAAATAAAAATGTAAAAATAGGTCTGGGAGTGTAGCTCGGAGGTAGAAGGGCTTCCAGGAACCCCAGTACCACCAAAAAAATAAAAATAAAAAATAAAGTAATTGTATATTGTGGAGAAAAGAATATCTAGATAATTTGGTGAATGTGGGATAGAATGTATGAGCTGAATTGAGGCCAAAAAACTCAAATCATTAACCTTTGTTAGACTAGGGGTGTACAGAGGCAAATGGAAATGAGATCCTAGTCTGGATTTATCTCACAATGGGACCAATAGGTTCTTGTACCCAATTATCATTTTCCCAGTCTATAAACACATAGTCAAGATGAACAGTGAAACTAGCAGAATACTCATATTTCATCATAGATTGTTAAAAAATATTCACCGCTTTTCATCCTTCTTCCATGGCAAAGCATACTTGCCTTTTCCATAAAACTTGCTTTGGCCAAAGAGGTATTAGCCAACATGAAGGAAGATGGGTCTTTCTTTCTTTCTTTCTTTCTTTCTTTCTTTCTTTCTTTCTTTCTTTCTTTCTTTCTTGGACTAGGGATAGAATACAGGAGCATTCTACCTCCCAGCTACACTCCCAGCCCTATTATTCATTATTTATTTTGAAACAGGTTCTCACTGAGTTGCAAAGGCCCTCACTAAGTAGCTGAGGCTGTCCTCAAACTGCAATCCTCCCCTCTCAGCCTCCCAAAATGCTGGTATTACAAACATGTGCCACCATGCCTGGCCGCAAGGTAGAACTTCAGATGTAATGGTAAAAAATGTGTTTTCTTGCACTTCTTCCATCACCCCAAAAAGTGGTTTCACCAGAAAGTTGCTGTCATCTCAGCTTGAGAACAAGAATGAACACATGTGGAAGGAACTCGAGCACAACTAGCACTGTAAAGTTAAGCCCAGTCAATCAGGTTCACAGCTTGAAGCAAATCTACCCAGCTCAGCCTGTCTTAGACCAGCTGACCTCCAGCAAACTCACTGATAAGGAAGAATAATTGATATTTTAAGCCACTTAGCTTTGTGCTGGCTTATTTGATAACATATCATTTTTTGTAATAAGACATTAGATAGTGAATAAATCATTATAAGAGACTACAAAAAATCGGCCTCACATGAGGCTAGAAAAATGGTGGCCCATGTTATGTAAAAATAGTATATGACAAAATTGTTGGTGGCAAAATATGTGCATGATGAACTGGTAGAACTGAAAGAAGAAATAAATTTTTTTAAAGAATGAGGTGATTGCTACTGGCACCTTTAATAAGTTACTATACAAATTAAATATAAATTGGGTGTGGTGGCACAGGTTTGTAATTTCAGTACTTGTGAGGCTGAGACAGAGGGTAACAGCTTTGTAGCCAAGTTCAGCTACATAGTGAGGCTCTCCACAACTTCCTGAGATCCTGTTCCAAATTAAAGAATAAAAATAGGGCTGGAGGTGTAGTTCATAGGTAGAACGCACCTGGGTTCAATCTCTAGTACCACAAAAAATGAGATATATTTAAATAAGAATTGTCTATTTTGGAAGCACATTTTAGGGGAGATATTGAAAACCCATAAATTGTAGTATGGATGCTACTCAACATACAATAAGGTTATTTTCTAAAAGCAAACCTATCTTAAATTGAAGATACATTTAATACATTGAATCTGTCAAACATTATAATTTAGGAACAGTATACTGTAGAGTAAGGTGGTTTCTCCCCATGATCATATGGCTACTGGGAGGCATAGATAGCTGCCACTAGCTTGAATTGTAAAAATCTATCATCCTGCATATGATAGTCCAGTAAAAGACAAAATTCAACTCTTTTACATTTTCTCTGCTTTATTTTTATATTACCAAGACATAATATTTATACACCATTATGAAGTAAAAATATTTCAATAAATGAACACAATGTATAATGATCAAATTAGGGTAATAAGCATTTACATTTTGTCAATTATTAAACATTTGTGTGCTGGGAACTTTTATACTATACAAGTTATTTCAAAGCATATCATAGATTGTTGTGACATAATTTTTACTGAGTGGATATCCCTTTTGTACCACCTTAAAGTTAAAATTTAGAGGTCAACAGTCAAAGACCATTTGTATTTTTAAACAAAGCTGTTTTTGATCAAATGAAAGTCACCACCTTCACAGAACACCTCATCAAATCCAGGGGTTCCAGACAGACACATCAACAGAGGAAAAGCAAAGTATGGCTATAAGGCTTATCAAATTTATATTTGATCCTTGTTGACTCTCTCAGCCAGAAAATAGAACTCATAGAAAAATTTAGGTTATAGTCCTACAAAATCCTGATATACATAATATATTATATACATAATTGAATCTAAAAAGAGATGCAGGTCTCAAAACAGAATTATGCAAATCAACATGACTCAAATACATTTAAAAATCTACAAAATTCTTGACACCTTTACTTCTAAAATCACTGCCAACATGTACTAAATATGACTGAGACTGTGTGAAATGTGAAAAAAATCTCAATATACAACTTCTTAGAACAAAAATAAATAAAAAACAGGTAGAGATGCACAGAAAAATAATAGACTTGGAATCCTGACAGAACCAGGGGTTAAGCATACAATGATCCCAAAATATTGAGAAGAGGGTCCTGCCTAACAAGTTTTGCTTGAAGATAATCAGTTATAAACTAAGTACTCTGTCTTGCCATTTTCATCTTTTGAAATGAGAATATTTCTTGGTTCTCTCCTTCCCCTATATCAGCACTATACATTGGATATGTGTAGAGAAGATAACTTGGATTTTTTTTTTCTGTTGGATTGGCTTAAGGTTCTTCATAACAAGAAAAGCCTAATTTGAACCATTAATTTCTGATGACCCAATTGCCAATGGGGTGTTATAAAAAATAACACTAGTAGAGGCTGAAATGTGCTGGACTAGCTAATCCTATATTCCTACACCTCTGCTGTCATCACAAAAGTATGTCTCTGTAGAAAACCTTCTCCTTCAGCATGGGCTCCAGAATTAAAAGAGATAGAATAGGCCACCCAATCAGCAGTGAGGCCCTAGAATCCTATCTGAGGGCTCAAGAATGTCTGATCTATTTTCATGGGATCACTCCAGATATTGTCTTTAAAGAGATGCCCATTTTTTATGAAGTAAATACAACAATGTGTTTATGGCAACTATGCTTTCTTCAAGAGAGAAGTATGTTGAATGACTAAAAGGAAATGTAGGGCTAAAGGTGTAAATCAGGAGCAGATAACTTGCCTGATGTGTGAGGCTTTGGGTTTGATCTCCTACACACACACACACACGCACACACACACACACACACACACACACACACACACACACACAGAGAGCGAGAGAGAGAGAGAGAGAGAGGAAGAGGGAGTTGACTATTTCACAGAACTCCTTGTTTTAAATTTTCTCTTTGAAAATTATGATTAGCCAACATTCTTGAATAATTGGTGACAGGGTGAAGGGAATTTCATATGGGGTACAAAAGGATCTGAACAGTGCTGTAGTAGTCTCTTTCAGTGTATAGTAACTCAGTTTCCAACTGCTTGTGTGGCTGAAAGAATGAATGCAAGTAAATTGAATCCAAATTTTTATATAAAATCCAAAAGGATGTAATTGGCATTATTAATTGATAGAGTGAATATTAAAATGGAAGTATTTTGTAAGCCATGAAGATAGGGGTTTACTTCTGGACTTGTCAAGTTAGAGTATCCTAGTAAATATGACAAGTGGAGATACTGATTAGCCATTAGATAAGTTAGCCTGTACTTGTGGAAAAAGTCCTGGTTTCCACTATAAATTAGGATGTTACCAATATATAAATATAAGGACAGTATGTGAGTTTTCCAAGGTAGTGTGAAAAAAGAAAGAGAATTAAAAATATGAAGAAGGAAAGAAAGAAAGAAAAGATAAAGAAAATGAAAGAGAAAGAAAGAAAGAAAGAAGAAAGAAAGAAAGAAAGAAAGAAAGAAAGAAAGAAAGAAAGAAGGAAAGAAAGAAAGGAAGAATTAAATGATTGTGCACTCCCATATTAAAAGCCCAACACAGCATTCAGCAAACTATAGCCTATGGGCCAAATTCAATTCATGGACTGTTTTTGTATATCCCTTAGGAAAAAAAAATTGGACATGTTAAAGTGTTGTAAAAACAAAACAAAAATAAAACAAGGAAGAGGAGAACAAGGAGACAGTGGTAGCAGTAGTAGCAAAAGAATTAAAGAAGCAAAAATAACCATATGTATCCACAAAGGCTAAAATGCTTACTATTGGCCCTTTATAGAAAAAGTTTGCTAACTTGTAGTCTAGAGAAGGAGTAGAAATCAGCAAGAGACTAAGAAGGAATGAACAGAATGATAGAAGAAAATATAGAGTCTCTTGTGTTCTAGAAACCAAGGGAAGAAAGATAGTCAAGAAAAAATACCAGCTGTGTCAAAGTATGAAAAAGGTAGATTATAATTGCTATGGTTATAAATTGACATATCAGCAATATAAAAATTATTGAAAGCCTTGACAAATGTTTTATTTGTTATGAAGACAAAAGTGTGATTAGAGTGGGTTTGATTGAAAAGGCAAATTTTTCAATTCTACTTTATAATGGAGTAGATTTTTCAGACCTGATATCCAAAAATAGGGGAAATCACAAACACCCAGTCCATAGTAAAAACTAATTTATTATTTCATTTTTTATATGTTAGCAATCCAGGTATGGGCTGAATCCTCATCAAAGGTTGATGAGGGCCAATTTCTTGTCTGGAGTCTCAATAATTATCCAGGACCAAACTCATTCTGATATTAGTATGGACTTGTTCACTTGCAGCTATATGACTTTGGGACTCAATTCTTGCTAGCTATTATCAGGAAGTCACGTTGGTTCCTAGAAGCTACCAATGTTTCCTTACAACACAGCCATGTATATAGGCAGCATACAGATGGCAGCTTGCTCCTTCAAAGCCAACTATAGAGTAAGAGAAAATCTTTTTGCAATATAAAATTTCCCTCTTCATTCCTTCCATCCTTCTTAGTTAGGTCTTACTTGCTCATGTATAGTTTTTCCTTCTTTGTCTAGAATTCTTCCTATGACTTTTTTTTTCTCCCTAGCTCCCGCATATTAGGGAGAGCATCTGATTTCTTACTTTTTGTGACTGACTGATCTCACTTAACATAATGCTCTCCAGTTCCATCAATTTCCCTGTAAATGATATAAATTTGTTCTATTTTATGGCTGAATAAAATTCCTTGTGTGTTTATCCCATAGTTTTGTAATCTATTCATCTGTTGATGGACACGTTGGCTGATTTCATAAACTTTTCAAAGGCAAAATTGAAATCTTAATTGTTTTAATAGCATATTAGATACAGTTAAAGAGATAATAAACTGGAAATTCAGAAGAAAGAGAAAGATAAGAAACACAAAAGAAACATAAAACTTATAGGGGAGCCAGGCGTGGTGGCACACGCTTGTAATCCCCATGCTTGGGAGGCGGAGACAGGAGGATCGTACAGGTTCGAAGCCAGGCGAGCTGGCTTAAGAGACCCTGTTTGCTATTTTGGAAATGTAACTAATAAAAGTTGAGGTCATCATAGTTGAATCTGAACAAATTGAGTGAGAATTTCAAATAGGTAAGAAAGATTCAAAGTGAGAGATATTAATTCCATTGGGCATGAAAAAGAAAAAAAATGATATTGTAGAGAATGGATCACAAAGAGCTGAGAAAGATCCTGAGTTAACCATCAGTAAGAAAGTGGAAAATCAAAGTTCCCCTGTCACAGGACTGAATTCTGCCAACCAGTAAACTTGGAATGCAACTCCAAATCTCAACTGAAGTGGCTGTTTGAACCAAAATCTTAATTTCAGATTTATGAGACCCAAATAGAGAACCCAATTGTGTTGCATTCAAACTTCTTTGCTACAGAAACTCCAAGATAATAAATTAATATTTACGACATCATTTGTGGTGATTTGTTATATAGCAATGCAAATAAATATAGTAATAAAAGAAATAATTGAAAAGTAATGAAGATAATTTTCTAATACTAAAGAAGACATTCAGATACAGATCCAAAATATGCTACCAATATATAGCCACATAAATTTTTTAAAAATAGAAATATAATAGAAAAAAACTATTTGAAACCAAAAGAGAAGACATTTTAAATGTTCCTGGATAGTGAAAGGGCAACTATATTTTTTTCATAGGAAGATCAATAAAACTGACAACTAACACGTTGCACTATGAAAAATAAGATGAAGTCAGAAGATAATGGCATGTAATCTTCACAGGATCATAGAAAGAGAAGGAAAATAAAACTTGTTAACAGATAATTCTACACCCTGTGCATATATATTTCAAAAAACTGAAAGTGAAATAAGGAATTATTAAACAAAGAAAAACTGAAATTATTCAAATCTTAGAAAACTACTAAAACAAATAACTAAAAAAGATGATCTTTACATAGTCAAAGTATAAAAATAAAGTGATTTCAACAGAAAAAACTGTGGATAAGTATAAAAAATACTGACATAAAACAATGTTGTCTCATGATGTCTAACTATACAAATAAATATGTGTGCTGGTACTTATTAGCATATGTGTTAGATGAATACAAAAGACAAGGAGGCATGTTTTTTAGTTTCCTAGGGTGAATGCATTCTTAAGGAGTAGAATAAGTATTAATTTATACTTTATTTAATAACTTAAAAATGCATGCCATAATCTACAAGGCAATCACTAAAATACTACAAAAAATTATGTAGGGCAGATTGAGAAAAGGCATTATAAAAACACAGATCAGGTACTACATAGGAAAAGCTAATAAGATAGTACATTTAAGTCCAAATAAAAGAAATTAAGTATAAATGAAAACAATACTAATTAAAATTCAAAGATCACATGATAACTAGCCTCTAAAATGGTCTCAATAAACTCTTCCCTCCTAGTACTCACACCCCTGTGTACTTCCTCCTCTTGAGCATGGAATTATGTAATGATTTGCTTCTAATCCTTCAACAACTCACATCCCTCCCATTTACAAGATGCACTTATCTTCCAAGGTTTCCAAAAGTTTTATTGCATTATATCATGAATTCAGAGTCCAGTATCTTAACCTAAATTGGATCCTGGTACAGATGATGTAGCAAAAGTAGACTCTTTTGTTATATATGAATCTAGGAAATAAAAAAAAATTACCCTCATCACACCCAATGAGGACAGGAACAGAAGAATTGCTAAATTAGTTTTCTACTGCTGTGTAACAAATTACTATAACTTGGTTGCTTAAAATAACTATCATAGTAAGTGTGTGCTACTGTATCAGATATCACATATTTGGTGGATTATATATGATAAAATTTTATTTCTTACAGCACTGGAAGCTGTGAATCTTATGGTACTGATATATCCACCGTCTAATGAGGATTAATTTTTCATAGCTGATGTCTTCTCCCATGGTGGAGATAGCAGAGCAAGTCCTCTGGGTGTCTCTGAGAAGGGTATCTATCCTGATCATGAGAGATTTAGTCTCATGATATAATTATCTTTCAAAAGTCCCATTTGGGAATGGATAAGGTTTTAAAATGTAAATTGGAAAGGGGGGATGAGGCATAAAACTCAGTGTATAACAACACACTAATGTATTATTTCAGTTTTTGTATGTTAGCAATCCAGATATGAGATGAATCCCCTGCAAGACTGCAATAAAATGTTGACTAGGAACAATTTTTCATCTGGAATCTCAATAATTATCTAGTACCAAACTAATTCATATATTAGTATTGACTTGTTCACATGCAGCTATATGACTTTGGGACTCAATTCTTGCTGGATATTAGCAGGAAGCTACCTTGGTTTCATGATTCTACCAATGTTTCCCTACCACCCAGCCAGGTATGTAGGTAGCATACAGATCACAGCTTGCTCTTTTAAGGCCAAATACAAAGTAAAATATTCTAGCAATGTAAAATTTTTAATGTATCAGAATCACAAAGGTGATATCATACATATTTCCATACTGTATTTGATGAAAGCTAGTCACAGGTTCTACTAGCATGCTAGGTATGGAGATTACACAAAGATGTGAATATCCAGGATGCATGAATAATGGAATCACTTTAGAATCTATTTGCTAAAATATGTTATAGAGATTTCTGTTTTAAATAAAGGGAAATAATAGTCCAAGGAGTCACTGGTTCACAAGAATTACAAATCCAGGTAGGCAAATATTGGCAATATCTGGATTAAGTCTCATGTCCTGGAAATAGTTATCACTCTCAATCCACCTTCTGGCTCTTGGTTCTACACTGCGGTACCCTTCCTGTCATGAAATTAAGCTATGTTTTCAGCTAAGTAGTTTTCTGTGCCTTTTTCCTGTCAGTAGAATTTGGAGCTCAATTGCATCATTTTTGTTGTTTCAGTCCTTTTTCATCCTAGCCAGCTATATCTGTGGAAATGTAACTTCCTCAAATATCTATGAACATCCTATGAACTCATGAGAGTTTACTATATTACAAAAAGCCACAACCATGAATCACTAAGTTTGAAACAATAATCCAAACATAAAACCATGAAACTTTATAGATTTTACTTTCATATTAGACATGTGTTAGTAATCTGAATTAAATGGCATTACTATCGGGTGTTTAATTAGATGGATGAATCCAATCTCTTTGCATATGGTGCTGAACTACTACCCTAAAGGGTAGCTGGTTAGGAGCATTATGGACTAAATAGCATTTGTACTTATTGCATACTAGTGTGAAATAAAATGAATAAGAAATTTTGGCAATACCTTGAATTCAGGCTCAGAGAGAATGCTTCATCCTGATTTGTAGAATCATCTACTCCTCATCATAGTCAGTTGTATTTATGATTGGAGTAAAGTCATCTTGGTTATAGAGGGAAAAAGAAAAAATTGTCTAGAAATGTTTTAGAAGGTCAATGTTTTAAGCTCAAGATGCTTAAAGTTGTTGACTTTGGCATCACACTCTAGTGATGAGATATGAATTAGAATTTGAAATTACAGCCGGGCATGGTGGTGCACGCTTGTAATCCCAGCATTCCAGAGGCTGAGACCTGGAGGATCGCGGTTTGTGGACAGCCTCAGCTACTTAGTGAGGCCCTCTGCAACTCAGTGAGACCTATTTTCAAAATAATGAATAAAAAATAGGGCAGGGGGTGTAGCTCGGAGGTAGAATGCCCCTGGGTTCCATCCCCAGACCCACAAAAAAAAAAGAATTTGAAATTATACCATAGAATATTAAAGGATGATCAGAAATATATATGTTGAAATCCATTAGATGTGAATATGAGAACAGAGTAATTCACTTGGGGGTACAAAACCAACTGGGAATCAAAGGTAGGATTGTCAAAAATGATTTAAAATTATCCTACCTGAAGGCAGGAATTCTATGAATTTTTTCTAGTTCATTGATTCCAAGACCTAAAAGAGAAAATATTTGAAAAAGATTCGAAAAATCTTTTTCAAAGATATTGTGTATAGTTTGAAAGACTAAATTTGTATTGGTAGAAAGTTTTGTGAACCCATTTTAATGCTCATGTATTAAAATTATATTATTAAGAGTTGTGAATATTAAAATATGCAGTTCCCTAAGAATTACTTAGTGTAACCTTGCAGGTATGTTAAAATTTCTAAAGGTCCTATACCAACTCCTCGCCTAAAAAATATTCATTTATTCTTCCTGCATTTCCAATGTCAAAGACTTATCAGAGATGAAGGAATCAGGGAACCATAAAGTATCGCATATGATCAGTATTTTCTGGTCTGTTTTAAATTTTTGGAAACATTTCACAGTCTACCAGTCTTTTCTCCTTGTCAATTTATTTTATACCAGGAGCATTATTATCCCTATACATCAGTCTGTTCCAGTTTAAGATATATGTGTTGAGTGATCCCTAATCATCAGGCAGGCCATGCAAAAGACCATAGGTAAAGAAACTGGAAGTTGCGTATCCCCAGAGGAATTTCCCATTCTCAGAGAATTAAGATCAGGGTAATGATATCTTTGTAAACTTAACATTTCTTAACATTTCTCTGATACCATCTAAGTTGTTTGGGGGCAAATTGTAAAATACAAACATGAAAAAAGAATTAAAAAAAATCAATTGAACCTCTCCACACAGAGAAACTACCACATTCATTTAGTATATATCTTTCCCATTTTTCTATACATATTTTATATAACTTTTATAAAACTTTAATCATTTTATAGACATTATTTTGTGTGTGTGATGCTAAGGATTGGATGCCAGGGGCATTCTAACTCTGAGTTACATTCTCAGCCCTATATTACTTTTAATTTTGAAACGGGGTCTCACTAAGTTGCTGAGGTCCTCAGAAAATTGCCAAGGCTTCAAACCTGCGATCCCCATGACTCTGGTTCCCAAGTCCTAGGACTGTAAGTGTGCACCACCACACCCAGCTATCAACATTGCTTTGAAACATGCTTGTGTTGAGATGGTATAGTGAGACCATCTTTTCATGTCAATAAATATAATTCTGCCATGATGATTTTAATTACTGCATAATATTTCATGCTGAAGATTATGAGTGAGCCTAATTTATTTAAATAATCTTATTTTTATATCTATTGCCAATATTTTATTATCATAGTTATCCTTCATTGATCCTGACATTTTTTACAAAAGTCAAATTCTGACAGAAAATATATTTTAAGGGCTTTAATAAGTTTGGCCAAACTGTACTACTTTTTCTAGTCATATTGACAAAAACCTTCAATCTTAGTGTGCTTGTTATAACCAAAAAAAATGCTTAGAAAAATATTTGCTGAAAGATGTTATGTCCCCACTGGAAGCTTTCCAGGAAAATATTTTGGTTCAAAGAAGTTTGAGAGACATAATATTATATCCTAGAGAGTTATATTCACATTTTATATTAGCATTGCAAGCACTCAAAAAAAAATCCAATACTAAAAAAGCCTGTTTAGTTTTAAGGAAACATTTGTTAACCAAAAAACAGTTGTTTTGTGTTACTATTGACATGTTTAAAAAATTCTTTGCTAATTAAAAATAATTTGGAAGTGTCCAAGTTTAAATAGAATAAGAACAGTTACTCCAAGCTCATATAATCTATATGATTTATTTGTAATTAACATTTAAAATGCAATTTAAATAATTAAACCACAAATAAATCTAATAACCATGAATAACGCTGTTACTGAGGTTTCTCACTCTGATATACTTCATTCATACTTAACTCATTTGCCATACTTTGGAACAGCACTTTATGTTTGCGATGTCTGAATCCATACAGTAAGTTGTATTATAATGTGATTCTATAGCACACTTTGGAATGACATTGAACTCAAGGTGGGTAGCATACATAGTTCAATTGTTAAATACATTTCTATTAGGTGATACTGTAAGCTATTCTAAGATTGATCTTAAATTTAATTTTATGCAATTATATATTAACCAAAGAAATATGATAACAAAATATCAAATGCTTGTTTACCTTCTTTCATTTTACTTTAGGCTAACATAAATTTTAGATAAAAATATAAAGATATATTGACATTTTTCATATGTCAATCAAATACCTAGTTATACATGAATAGAATATCGCATTCATGTATAAAAAAACTGACTTGTCAATCAAATGTCTTGTTATAAACAGATCTGACATTGGATTTAAGTATAATAAGATATAAGATTGACAACTAATTAGTCAAATAGGAGTAAAATAAATTGTCCTTTGTTTTCATTATTTTAAATGAGACTGTTCTTAGTTTTTCATTCACTCATTGCTAGTTCAATTTATAAAATTTCATTCTTACTACGGTTTCTATGCCATAATATTCTTTAATTTTTGTGTCACTTTTCTTACTTTTATGGACACATAAATGCATGTAATCTACATTTATTTATGGTTATATGATAATAATCAAATGTTCAATTATCACTTACTATACAGTTACATTAAGAGAATTTTATAAATTTGTTAGTGTTACATAGATTACTCAGAATAATAGCATTAAAAAGTTTGAACCACAGAGGAACACACAAATCTTGCATCTCTTGATATTTCAATTAAAACCCATAGCATTTGTGTATGCCCACCAATGCCACAAAATTCTTAGACTTGTTCTACATATCTCCAAGGATCTAGGGCATTCTTGGGCCTTGCAGGATGGATGAATCTTTAGTGGAACTTAGTATCCCATTATTGCTTAAAAATGTCTAGCAATAATGCCAAGCAAAGGAAGCATCTGAGTGGCTGCACCTACTAATTAGTTGTGTGGTTCTAGGTCTAGACACAGGTGTTTATGTTTGCATAATTTGAAAACAAAGCTCAGTAATTTGGAAAGAGACCAAAAGCATTCTAATCTTTAATATTGGATCATTCCTAGAATCTGAAGGCAGCCACCAGAAATTTTTCTGAAGCCAGAGCAGTAAGTTATATGGAACCAACATTGTAGACATATAACTGAATCAGAGCCATTTAATTAAAATATAAATGTATCGGGTTTTCTCCTAACATAAGACACAGTACTAAGCTAAAGAAGAAAAACTGACATTTGGCAAGATAAAACTCCTGACTTGAAAATGTTCATTCTAGTAGAGGATATGGACAAGATCTGACGAAATTTTAAGAGACAGTAAAATCTTACATATTTCTTAAGACAGGCACCATGAACCTCATGAGAGATTGAAGAAGGAAGAGTTCTGATTTATGTCATATCCTGAAAATATATTACTTGCAGTAGACAACAGAAGACAGAAAATAATTTTGATTTTGAAAAAAAAAGAGAAGACAAAAGATCATGATGTGGTGATTCAAATATAGTGAAAATTATAGAAACAGGAAAAAGCTTGACATAAAGAGGATCTGAAAAACTGAAAAGTAAGTCGTCTGCCTCTTGTAAAGAGACTGAATGAATACTGAAATCATTATATATGCTATTGGATATTGCTTGGAAAAGTCTAATAATTTTCTAATCCATTGAATTAGTGTTTATATGAGATCAATACTTTATGTTCTAAAGTAAAGTATTGCTTGTTGTTTTTAATTGGGTGTTTTTAGTTTATTTGGTTTTAGGCAAATAAAAAAGTAAAAAGAATATTTAGGGATCTATCACATTATTTGCAGCAATTTTTATTTGAAAATATAAATTAAAACAGCCCAAAAGAAAAACCAGGAGAGATCCAAACTGAGAGGAATTACAGACAAATTTTGCTAGACTCAGCAAATTAATGGATATGAGCAGTGGGAAAAAGGGATACCAAAGATTGTCCCAAGTTATTGCAGTGAATCATAGAAAATGAAGATTAAACAGATTTGAAGAAGGGATGCAGAGATCTAAGACTAGAAGAAGATAGTAGAAAAGCAAGTTAGAGGATGGATAGTACATATAATGAAAGGGAGGTTTAGAAAGCTCAAGAGACAAACTTAGATGGAAAAGTTGGAAAAAAGGAAAGCAAAATACCAGGAAAAATGATTGCAATATATAATGAAAATAGAATTGACACAAAAATGGGATAAAAAATAAAATTTCTTCACAATCAACTAGCATTTCTTTACTCCTCTTACTAGGGCACCATAAACCATAACCTAGAGTTAAATGGTTGCCTGTTCAGTCAAAGGGAATCAGATTCAACCATCTGCTTTTTTTTTTTTTGCCCCCTTTTGAAAGTTCTGAATGCAAACCCACAGTGCGTGAATGACAGAACCGAGCTTTCAATTCAGCCATATTCATTTTTCCCTGGAAAGATTTGTACACTGAAAATAGAAGTTTTCAATGGAAGCATAGAATAAAATGTTAATCTCTATGACATCTCTTAAGCATGACATCCAGACTGTATTATGGCCATGAAAGACCTTTTCACACGGAACAAAAATGTGTTTTCTCAGCCCCTGTGATGTCCTTAGACTGCATATTACATGAACATTGCTTGGAAAATTCTCATCACTGTCTAACAGCTGTGTGCTCTAAATACTCCTTTTGAAGGTTAGCAACGAAGGAAAAGCTTGAGTCTGGTAAACACAACATTTTAGCAAAGATATCTTTAAATGTACATACATATATTGTGATTCATCCTATATTAATCTTCCTTTAAACACAATTATATTTATCAGATTTCAGAGAAAAGCCTGATGTGGTCAGATAGAATTATTCTAGAGATATAAATACAAAAAGAGGGAGAGAAACAGAGGAACAAACCGAGAACTGGCAGAAAGCAATACTCTATTCTGACAAGCAAGTTTATCAGGTTTAGAGTTTCCTCGTGGTCATTTACATGTTCTGTGGAATAGATGGACTGTTACTACAGGCTAATTCTACTCACTAATTCAAGGGGCATTTGATGGACTTCCAGTTAATGTAATTCATAGAAAGCGGGAGTGAGCATACCTGTGCATGAATATACACAGGGATATCTTAAAACTAAGTAGAATCTTGGAATCCAAATGTTTAATTGCCATCTAGTCTACTCAAATATAAATTCAAGCATGTAGTAGCAATATAATCCTGCTTCAAGAAACTGTTCATCTGAATATGGAGTATATCTTATATTTTCACACAACATTTTGTTTGAAACAAATAAGTGTAGAAAATGAAATGTTATTTTTCTCTTCTGATACAAAGCATCCAACGTAACAATCTTGCCTTTTCTTAATTATTTAAGTTAGATTGCATATAGGTTCATGGAAACCATTTTTCCAAGGCTTTACAAATATATCTTCTGCATAGGAGAATTAAGTTAATTCAACATATATTCATTAGTCAAGCCTGGTGGCACACACCTGAAAACCTAGTATTTGGGAGGCTGAGGCAGAAGAATCACAGGTTCAAGGCCAGCCTCGGCAACTTAGAGAGACTATGTCTAAAAATAAAAAAAAAATGAAATAAAAAGGACTGGCAGTATAATTCTAAGGGAGAATGGCTCTGGGTTCATTCACTAGTACCTCATCCCATAAACATATATGTGTGTTTATATGTGTCTGTACATTTATTCAAAAATACTATTATGAAATGGAATTATATAATTCTGTGGAAAGGTACTAAAAATCCTACTGCCTCTATTTCTTAGTATTTTTACCTGAAAGGTCATTTTGATCTTAAATATCAGCACTAATTAGATAAATACTTTGATTTTCTGGGAAGCAGAACTTCTGATGACATTCATAGTGAGGGCAGCACATCTGTTTTGTTTACACAAAATAAAAATCGTAATTGCACCTATCCAGCAAAAAATATTTGGGATATTATGGGAAAAGCATCCAGTGGTCTGGTGCCAGATTACTAACAAAGACATTGTCACACCAACATCGTTTATTACTTGTGACACATTTTTCTTAAGAGGCATACTATTGGGCAAAGACTTAAAAGTAGCAGGAAGGATAAAGTAAATAGCCAGTGCCAAACTCCTATGATAGGAACATGGCTGGCACATCTGAGGGGCAGTAAAGAGTGGTTAAAGGAGCAAGAGAAAGGAAGGGGGAGCAGGAGAGGAAGACAGAATGTCTATGGGGTGCTACATCCTAAAGGACCTTGTAGGCCATTGATTGTATTCTAATTGCAATGGGGAGCATTGCAGAGTTTTAGAATAGAAGAGACATGATGTGAGGTAGCTTTTGAAAGACTTATTCTGGCTACTGTTTAGGGAATTTTGTGGCAACAAGAAGGCTGATTAAAAGGCAATTGCTCTTAATTGGGGCTTAAGAGGGAGGTAATAAGGATGGGTTTGTGTATATATTTTGACAGAAGTTGCTGATGAGTTGGTGAGAAGTGTTGGGGGAAAAGAGGTGTTTTTGGTCTTTGCACCTTGGGCAGATAATAATTGCTATTTATTCTCAATGGGAATATTCACTTTTAGCATTTTCATGACAAGAACAAGATTAATAATAGGAAAAAATAAACTTTGGGGGGTACTATTTATTAAAAACTCTATTGATTCAGGCTCAACTAAAACAATTTTATAATGATTTGCCAGAGAGTTAGACAGACTCAAGTCTTCCTTTGTATCATCTAAAAGATTTGCAAATATTAATACTTTCTATAATTGCTTAATAAGGGAAGAATTAAACATAAACTTAACTTGGGAAAATAATAAGAATAGCTTTTTTGTTTGTTAGAAATAAACACCCTTCTTTAAAGGAAAGTATCATATAAATGGAAATCTTTAAAAAAAGCTCTATGAAACCTGAGCTTGTCAACACTGATTTTTTTTTTTTTTGTAGCTGTGAACAGTTGCTTTGCCATAAAACCAATCTTCCTCTAACAAAGTCTAATACATTCATGGGAAGACTAAATTATTCAAAAATCTAGCCTCTCTAGTAATCAATGTCATGTCAATTCAATCAACAGTGAGATTCCATCTGATAACCATCAGTCAAAGACTCAGTTGTTTAAAAGAACATCTGATATTCAGATTTTAGAGGAACTTAGTGCATATTTTTGCCCTCTTGGCCCAAATCCTACTTGTTCTAAAGTTGAGGTATACACACAGAACTATATAATGGCAACAAGGGGAATGAATACCCAAAGCAGAAAAGCTATTTTACAAACTTCCAGAGGATGACTGAGGACAGGATCATTTGTAAATAAATGCCAGAACAGAGGAAGCTAGAAGCTCAGAATGTACACACAGAGAGGCTTCATCAAAGGTGAAAACCAGTTTCCATCAGTGCCCTGGAGAGTAGCCAACCCTGTAGTCAGCAGATCTGCAGAGAACTTGTGAGCTGTGGAGCTGAAATCAATATAGTCAGTAAGAAGGCTGTCTCCTAAACAGCTGAAAGACCCCTGCCCTCAGCAGCACCCAGCACATGGGTAGCTTGCTGGCCTGATAGTATTTGGCCTTTCATCAGAAACTAAAAAACACTTGGCCAAAGAAATGTGATAATACTAGAGATATAGTTGTGGAAAAGAAATATGAATTATTTCAAAACAGTCATATTATTCCTTGAGGATAACATCTATTTAATGACATTTAACCAAATGACTATCAAAATTTATTATTAATAAAAATATTAGGGGTCAAAAGTTTCTCAGTTAGTTGTTCATAAGATAATCAGGAATCAGATTAGTAACTTATGTCCAAACTCCAGAAAGTCTAACTCATTATGCTTGCAGTGGAACCTGGAAATGTGCATTTTGAACAAATACCCTGTGAAGGAATATGTTGTAGGTAGTAGAGTACAGAGGAAAAAGAAAACAAAATTGTAGGTACAGCTTGTGTAGTCTATGGTTTTAGCACTGCATCCTCATTCTGCTATCTTTGTAGAAATCTATATGTCTTACCAAATGGAGTATAATTTACTCAAGTTTTTGGAATATGTTATTTGAACCAATATTTATTTATGGATCTTGAGATTTTTTATTGAATAAAAAAGTTGACATGTCACTCCCTCCATGCCTTCTATCATACCAGTTCAGTCAAATTGGGGGTAGAGGGGCAGGGAAGAGAAGTGAGGAAGAAAAAGTAAAGGAACATAAGAGACAAATTCAGAAACCATGTCAAGCCAGGTTTGGTGGCATATGCTTGTGATCCCAAATTGTGGGAAGATGGGACAGGAGGATCACAGTTTGGACAACCTTGGCAACTTCACAAGACTCAGCAAACTAGTGAGACCCTGTTTCAAAAATATAAAGCAAAATCAGACTGAGGGTATATCTCAGAGGTAGAATGGCCCCGAGTTGAATTCCTAGCACCACAACAACAAAAAAGAAAAAATGTCAAAATTTTAAAACATATAATTTTAACATTTCCATGTATCATTTTATAAATTTAAAGAGAAATTAAATATAATATTTAATTACTTAATATTTACATATTTAGTATTTAAATTATTAAAATACTCAATAACCATAAGGATCTTGTTTGAAAATGTTACTTTTAATTCTAAAATAAATTTATAGCTTAAATTATAAAACTAAAGCATACTCATATTAACAGGAACACTGAAGACTAGTAAATAAAAGTGTTTCCCAAATTCTCTATCCTCTTTTCCTTGTGGCACTCCTTTTCCCAGGGCATGTTGCTATTTCTAAACATACACTAAATAATGTGATGCTTATGGAGTGCTTGCTGTATGTAGAAAATCTGACTACTGACTTTACTTAGACTATTTCATTGATGCTTTTTAACTACTATATAAGGCAGATAATTAATATTTCCATTTTGCCAGTGAAGAATCTGAGACAAAGAAAAGTTAAATAAGTTGTTCAAGGGCATGAAGGAAATTACTGCTGAAACCAAAAGTCAAGCCAAAATAGGATGGTACCAACCTCTGACATCTCCACAAAATGGCTGCAAAATGTGCATTGAAACATTATATACATATATGTGTATATATATATATATATATATATATATATATATATATATAAAGTGCGCCAATGAGCTGTGTCTAAACATCCAGGTCTTTGTTATATAGATGAGAAATTATATATACTTTACAATGGTTTTCAGTAAATGAGTAGGTCTAAGAAAGTACCAAGTATCGTATATGAATATAGTTTCAATTAGTGTACCTTGTAACTAAACAAAACAAGGCATTTAACCTGCCTTTATTTTTATTTACCATAGCACCTGTCATATACTAGGTGCACAAGAAATATTTCTTCCAGTTTTATAGATAGACTTCAATTTAGAACTGGCCTTGGTGGTGCACACTTGTAATTCCCATACTTTGGAGGCCGAGATAGAAGGATTGCAGGTTTGTGGCTAGCCTCAACTACTTTTGAGGCCCTCCACAACCTAGTGAGATCTTGTTTAAAAATAAAGAAAAATGTAGGGCTAGGGGTGTAGCTTGAAGGTAGAATTCCCCTGGGTTCCATTCCCAGTACTCCCCGCCAAAAAAGAAAGAGAGAGAAGAGACACATTTTTCCTTTTTACTTCTATAACAAATAGTTATTGAATTTGTTTATACAAATTTGCTCTCAAAAATAAATTAATCCAAGATCTCATGTTCCAAATTTTATCTTTGAAACTACCACAAAAATTATATAGTAAGAAACGTAATGATAATAATAAGACATAAGAGCTGATGACCCCATGAGAGTATACTTGGAATATAGATAAGCAAATAAGGCAACCTAACTGAGAGGTTGGGAGGGGAGAAGAAATTCTCTAATGCACATGATGTACATTAACAAACATATCAATGTCAATCACCAAGCCAAACATGAGAAGGAGGAAGGGGGAGGAAATGGGGTGGGAAGTGGGTAAGAGCTATTTGTGGTGATGTGTGCATGTCTGTCTCCACCATCTCCACCATCTTGTATCTCATTAAGATATATGATTACCAATAAAAAATTTAAAAAATTAAAATGATGGAATAAAATAATTATAATCAAACAGTAAATGTCAGTATGTTCTGTCAGGTTTTAATTTTTTTAATGAAGCATACCTGGAGAAAAGGTATAAAAATTGGAAATTTTTGTTAAGTAAAATACAATATAGTTTCAACTTTTCTGGTCACAACTCATAATCTTGAACAAAATTAAATAATAGTTGGTAAAGCATGCCATGATATTGCATCCTCTCCTAAGCAAGTTTTGGCTAAAACACTTTCTGACATGGATTATTTATTTATTTACTTATTTATTACCATTCTGGGGATGGAACCCAGGGGAATTCTACCTCTCAGCTATACCCCCAGCCCAATTTTTTATTCTTTATTTTGAAACGGGGTCTCAGTGATTTGCAAAGGGCCTCACTCAGTAACTGAGGCAGTCTGCAAACCAGATTCTCCTGTCTCAACCTCCCAGATGCTGGGATTAGAAGCATACGCCACCACACCTGGCTTGGGCAATTTATTTAAAATATATTAAGGTAAACTGATCTGAAAGAAAGTGGCTCATAGGGAGATCAGTGATTGGCATGCACGTGCTCTTTTGCTCCATTTATAATGAGCTAAAACAGGTTTATATCAGATGCACTTCTATTCCATTTTCAGGAGGTCCCTTTAGGTAGTAGCCACTACAGTAACTGGGGAGTCATCAGATGTGCAGTAAAGGAATTCCTTTCCATATAAATTCAGTGATTTTAGGTTTATTTGCATGCATCATTGGGAATTCAGTCTATCTCTAAGTGTGGTTCATGGGCAACACCCAACAGCAGAATCACCTGCAGTGGTTGTTAAAAGTGTCATTTCCTGGGCAGATGCAGAATATCTCAAGCGCAATATGGGAATTTGCATTTTTAATAAGCATTCCACTTGAAGCTTATGTTCCTGGAATTTTTAGAATCATTGATTCAGATTTTACAGTAGAATTGTGTTGCTAGAAGCATCAAAATGAATTGAAAAATATATGTTGAAGAATTAAGGCAAAATGTCTTTAATTTTTAGTGCTGAAATAATAGAAATATAGTATTTGTCAGGAATCTCCCTTTGTGAATGAATGACTTCATTTAGATGCTTCTGTGTATGGATATAAAAGGGCGTTAATATACATTTTGATGCAACATGTCACAACTCCTCATGTCTAGCTAACTTTGCCAGCAATAACAAGTATAGCCTTCCTTTAAGAAATTAAATGTTAGATTTTTCACACTTAGTTTTGGTTTCCATAACAGGCATCTTCTTTGCACAGGGCAAATTATCAAGTATTCACTGGTTTGTGTTTTCCTGTATGATGAGAAATTGCAGTTTTTGCCTTTCTCATATAGAATGTGTTAAATCAAGTCCAATTTTTTTAAGAAACAGTATATAGAATGAATTTGAATTGAGTCTATAAGCAGGGAAAGAGACTAAATGAAATCAGAATCAAAATTATACTTCGATTTAGTTATTTTACTCTCCCCAGAAAAAAATGTTCCACAAATGGTAGGAAACAATGCTTTCAACTTTAATAGGAAATTAGTTGGCAGCACGGTATTCACTGAAGGTTGGGTAGAGGGGCAGATGGATGATATTAGTTGCAGTATTAATTGAGTGCACACTAAACACTGCTAGGTGATGCAAACCATCTCAAATAGGCTTGGTCTTTGCTCTCTGGCAGTCAGCAGTTCTCAGTGGGGGAAAGTCACGACACATGGAGAAAAGGAGACAAGCTGTAAAGAAGGCATGTGTGAAATGTTAGGGATTTCAGAGAAGAGCGAGATTATTTTTGAACAGAAAGGATCAAGTCTCCAAATAATGTTGGCATTTGAAAAATTCTCTTCAATAATTACAGAAGAGAAAGAGAACCCCAAGTATAGGGCTTTGACAACCCAGTCTGTCTCCCCTAAAAATTATGATTGTGCTATAGTCTCCTAACGTGAAAGAAAAGGGGCAACAGATAGAAAATTGCCACATTTCACAGCCCAAACCAATTACAAAAGCTTATGTGATGGAATAAAATCTACACTTGCCCAATCCTAAGAGCTCTTTACCATGTAACAATAAGTAGTAAATAGAAGAGGTGGGGCAATGTGTATATACCAAATTCTAGATTTTTAATTCATCAGTGAGAGATGCCATTAAGCACTACAGAAAATATACAAACAGAAAAAAACACTATTATAGACAGACACAACCAGTGTGTTGTGAGTTCCTTCATTGCTTAATAGTCTCTTGTTGTGAAGGCCACTCAGATTTATATGAATATGACCAGTTAGATCATGCATAGCCTATTATATATACACACCCATCCATATAGCAATGTTTTCTTTCATTTTTAATAATGAGCTATAACATATGCATGCATGTTACATATATATGCAAAAATCATACATATGTATGTACTTATTATATATGAATGTGGATACACACATATATACAGTTCATCTCATCACATAAGTATGTAAATACCAAATAATATACATATGCATATTTATATACATATAGAGTTTAGCTCATTATTTTAAAAACATACCATATAAAAAGGCTTTTTATATCAGACAATGTTTGTACAACTCAGTTTAAATTGTATTATCTGTACAGGAATCTCATCTGGGTTCTTGGCCAATCACACTCTTTGTAATGGAAATGTAAATATTCTGTAGTCTCTTTCTCTCTACTTTATCTTACTTTCTCCAGTATCTTTGTGACCAGTACATTATCTTTCTAATTCAATGATTTTCTCAATCTATATTGCTATAATAAATCTAAATAACAAGCCAGGAATGGTGGTATACCTCTGTCATTCCAGTACTTAGGAGGCTGAAACTGGAGGATCACAGGTTTGAGACCAGCCTCAGCAGCTTAGTGAAGCTCTTAGTAACTTAATGAAATCCTGTTTTTTTTTTTTAAGCTAAATAACCAACAGTAATCACTCCTTAGCAGCACCTGACAATCAATATTTAGTTAGTTCATGCCTCTTAGGTCATATGGGTCATGGTTGATCTAGGTAGGTAGGTAGTCTAGGTAGGTTCAGCTGAGTAGCTCTACTAATTTTGGGTTAAACTTTTCCTTGTGTATTTCATTCTTTTCTAGAATGGAGCATACCAAGCAGGGAATGTACTATTCATAATATGGCAGAGGTACATGTTAAGAAGTATCAACATGCCTGTCCTCTGAATATATATCTATTCCTCTTTATCAATAAATCTCACCAGAGCAACCCTATGTTCTAGAGGTAAGGCAATCAATGTATACTACCTCTTAAATAGGAGAAGTGGTCAAAACAAATTGCAAATTGTGCAAGTATACCCCACATGTAAATTAGGCATTTTACCAGAATAGTTCCTTAATGTGTGGTGCCAGCTGATAAGCTAACAGTTATCACAGAGTATAGCAATTTCATATATTAGTTTTCCCCCAAAATGATGACCTTCCTCAGGTCAAGAACGGTCACATTTATCACCACAGTACTCCAAAACCTCAGATTTTCACACATAAGCATTAATATTTTTCTCATGATCAGATGAGAAGAAGAAAGACTTATAAAGGAAGAATGGTAGGCAATGTTAATCACAAGGTGTAATTGCTGCTAAGCTAATACCTTAAATACACAAAGATATATATTATACGAACCGGGTATGGTGGTATAATCCTGTAATCTCAATATTTAGGAGGCTAAAATAGAGGAATCAAAGATTCAATGTCAGCCTCAGGAACTAAGCAAGGCCCTCAAAAAATCAGTGAGACCCTGTTTAAAAATTAAAAAAAAAACAGGGGTGGGGATGTAGCTCAAATGTAGAACACCCCTGGGTTCAATTCTCAGGACCACAACCAAACAAAAAATAAGATTTTATGACTCTATTTTCTAAGTTTCTTTGATCTAGTACCAATTCTTTTCAGTTTTCTAGAATATCTAAAATAAGTTTTCCATAATACCTGAAGCAATCAGAGTTAAATATACATTTAAGATTAATTTAGTTTTCTTCATGAAATCTTAGACTAAAATACTCCATCAGTATGTTTATTAGTCTGCTTTACATTGCTATAACAAAACAGCGGAGGCTGGGTAACATAAAAAAGAGGCTTATGTAGCTCATAGTTCTAAAGACTGAAAATCCTCCACATATCAGGCTAGCTCTGGTGCAAGTACCACTGACAAAACCACATGATGACAGATGGCTTCATATCATAAGCATTTACAAGAAGAGATCACATAGCAAGACAGGAAGCCAGAGAGAGTATTTAAAGGTCAGGCTTTTTGTGTGTGTGGTACTAGGGATTGAATCCAGAGACATTCTACCTTTGAGCTATACCCCCAGCCCAATTTTATTTCTTATTTGTAAACAGAGTTTTGCTAAGTTACTGAGAGTCTCACTACTTTCTGAGGCTATCATCCCCCCAAACCTATAATCCTCCTGTCTCAGCCTCCCAAGTACAGGGATAACAGAGATGCACCACCATGCCCATCTAGGTCAGGCTTTTTATAACAACCCTTTCAGGGAAACTAGTTGGGGTACCATGATATCTTAATTCATTTTCTTTTTTTAATTTTTATTGGTATGTTGTAGTCATATATCTGAATAGATTACAACATGGTAGAGGCATACACATGCACATATCACTTATTTAGCCCTTAACCAATTCCCATCCCATTCCCTCCCTCCTCCCTCCCTCATGTTTGGCTTAGTTATTGACTTTGATATGTTTGTGAATGTACATCATGTACATTAGGGAATTTCTCTCTTCTCCCTTCTCATCCCCCTAATTAGGTAGCCTTATTTGCTCATCTATAGTTTCTCCTTCTTTGTCTAGAGTTTCTCCTATGACCCATTTTCTCCCTAGCTTCCACATATTAGGTAGAACATCTGATTTCTTACTTTTTGTGACTAACCAATCTCACTTAACATAATGTTGTCCAGTTCCGCCCATTTCCCTGTAAATTATGTAATTTTGTTCTTTATGGCTGAGTAAAATGTCATTGTATACATATCCTATAGTTTTGTAATCCATTCATCTGTTGATGGACATCTTGGCTGGTTCCATAGTTTGGCAATTGTGAATTTTGCAGCTATGAACATAGATATGCATAAATTAGTTTGGAAGTTTGGTTTTTATTCTTTTGGGTAGAAGCTAAGAAGTGGTATTGCCAGAAACAAAACACTAGCAACATGTGTTCAAAACCACATCAAGAAAATAATGCATCATAATCAAGTAGAGTTAATTGCAGGGATGCAATGCTGGTTCAAGACATAAAAACAATCCATGTAATTCATCACATAAACAGAACCAAAGACAACAATCATATGGCCATTTCAATAGACTGTGAAAAAGCATTCAACAAAACCCAACACCCATTTATGCTAAAAGAACTTCAGTGAGTAAGAATAAAAGGACCATACCTCAACATCTTAAAGCCAATAAACGATAGGTGCACAGCCAATATCATATTAAATGGGGAAAAACTGAGATTCCCCCTAAAAATAGAAACAGAACAAAGATGTCGATTATCATCACTTCTTTTCAATATAGTACCTGACACTGTAGCCAGAGCAATGAGGCAAGAAAAGGAAATCAAAAGAGTAAAATAGGAAAAGAAGAACTAAAATTATCACTATTTGCAGATGAAATGATTTTTTGTGTGTGTGTGGTACTGGGGTTCCTGGAAGCCCTTCTACCTCCGGGCTACACTCCCAGACATATTTTATATATTTTTTAAATGTGGAAACAGGGTCTCTTAAGCTAGTGTGGCTGGCTTTGAACCTGCGCGATCCTCCTGTTTCCGCCTCCCAAGCGCGGGGATTACAAGTGTGCGCCACCATGCCCAGCATGACATGATATTTAACTTAGAAAATCCAACAAACTCAACCAAAAAGCTTATACAACTAATCAACAAATTCAGTAAAGTGTCTGGATACAAAATGAATCTTAAAATAATTAGAAGTTTTCCTATATGCCAACTACAAATCCACTGAAAAAGAAATCCAGTAAATGAGTTCACTCAGGATATTCTACAAAAAATAAAATATTTAGGAATAAACTTAACCAAGGTGGTAAAAGATCTCTACAAAGAATATTATAAAACACTTTAAAAAAAGAAATCAAAGAAGGCCTTAGAAGATGAAAGATCTTCCATATTTCTTGGATAGGCAGAACAAGTATCTTCAAAATGGCCATTCTTCTAAAAGTTATCTACAGAATCAACACAATATCCATTAAATTACTAATGTCATTCCTCACAAACATTGAAAAATCAGTCCTTAAATTTATTTGGAACAACAAAAAAACCAGAACAGCCAAAATAGTTCTCAGCAACAAGAACTATATAGGTGGCATCACAATACCTGACTTCAAACTATAATACAAAGCCATAATAATAAAAAAAGCATGGTACTGGCACAAAAACAGACACATAGATGAATGGCCAAGAATAAAAGACTCAAACAAATCTGCCCACTTACGGCAATTAATTTTTGACAAAGGGGCTAAAAACATACACTGAAAAAAGCCTCTTCAACAAGTGGTATTGGCAAAACTGGTTAACCATATACATAAAACTGAAAATAAACCCTTTCCACTCAAGAAAATCACCACTAAGAAAATAAATAACCCAATCAAAAAATAATCAGGTGAACTAATTCAACATTCCATGAAAGAAAAAACTCAACTGACCAATAAATGTATGAAAGTATTTAACATCATTAGCAATCAGAGAAATCAGAGAAATACAAATGAAAACTACTCTGAGATCTCACCTAATTCCAACTAGAATAGCAATCATTCAAAACACAAACAACAAATGTTGGTGAGAATGTGGAGACATAGTAACCATAATACATTGTTGGTGGAACTGTAAATTAGTGCAACAATTTTAGAAAACAATCTGGAGGATGTTTAGAAGAATGGGAACAAACCTACAATATGATCTTAATCCATTTTCTGATAACACAATAACAGAGGCTCGATAAGTTATAAATAAAAAAGGTTTATTTTAGTTTATACTTTTGGTCCAAGGTCAAATAACCACAAATAGTGATGACCTACTTACAGGCAGAGTCCCAAGGCAGTGTAGACATCACATGGCAAGAGATAAGGTGTATGTGTATGTGTGTTCTTTGCTCTCTCTGCCTTTTCTATAAAGCCACCAGCATTCAAGCATCGGTGCTTTACCTAATTACCTTATCTAATTTTTGTCATGTGCCAAAGGCCCATATTTAAACAACACAGTTAAGTTACCACTTCCTTAATGCCTCCTAGAGTAACATACACTCAACGTGAGGCTTGGAATTGAAAGTTCATATTCCAATCATAGTACACAGGAACTAAATCCCTTCTGAGGATGACACCTCAAATGACCTGATTACCTTGCAGAAAGCCTACCTCTTAAATAATTAATATATGTAGCCAGATACAGTGGGGGCATGCCTGTAATCCTAGTACTTGAAAGGCTGAGACAGGAGAATCTCAGGTTTGAGGTCAGTGCAAGGTAACTTAGTAAAATTCTGTTTCAATATAAAATGATAACAGTGATACTAATGATGACAATATGATAATGATGAAAAGGGCTGGAGATACAGCTCAGAGGTAGAATGCCCCTGGTCTCAATCATCACTCCCACAAAAAGTAATAATTAATATGTACAGATGGGCTACTCCAAGCTTTACTGGAATCTGTTAGATATTCTTTTACTGGTTGTCAAGATTTACATTTTTCAGGGTACTTTTTAACCCCAAAACTTCAGATTACATAGTAGTAGTGATCACTAGATAATTAATACCTAAATTTTGTTGTCTACACTGTGCTTGGCAAAGTACTAGGAAATTTACATACATTACTTTTTTATCCTCAAAATAAACCATTGAGGAAGAATCTTTTGACTCATTTTACATGAAAGGAAACAGAAGCTTGGAAAATTTGTGACATGCTCAAAACAAAGAAATGCCAGAACTTAAATTTCAACACAGATCAATATGATTATAAAGTTTTCAGATTTCATATCTTGGCTATTGTGAAAAATGCTGTAATTAACATAGGAATGCAAATACTTCTTTGAGATCCTGATTTCAATTTCTTGAGACATACAACCAGACGTGGAATTGCTAGATCATATGGTAGTTCTATTTTTAATTTTTTGAGGAATTTACATACTGTTTTCCATAGTAGCTGCACCAATTTATATTCCCACCAACAGTATACAAGGTTACCTTTTCTCTATATTTTTACCAACACTTACTGTCTTTTGACTTTTTGATAATAGTTATCCTAACTGGGACATAGTGATATCTCATTGTATTTTTGCTATTTCCCTGGTGATTTGTGATGTTAAGTACTTTTTCAAATATATGTGGACAACTTTTATGCATTTGGAGAAATGTCTACTCAGATACTTTGTCCATTTTTAAGCAGGTTGTTTGTTTTGCAATTAAGTTGTAGGAGGAGTTCCTGAAGTATGTTGGCTATTAAACCCTTACCATTTATACGGCCTGCAAATGTTTTCTCTCATTCAATATATTACTCTTTCATTGTGTTGCTATTTCCTTTACTGTGCAAAGTTTTTAGTATAACACAATCCCATTTGTCTACTTTTTGCTTTTGTGACATGTTGTTTGAGTGTCATATGAAATAAATCATTGCCAAGGCCAATGTAAAAAAAAAATTTTCCCTGTATTCTCTTTTAAAATAGAAGTTTTCAAATTTCACATTCGTGTTTTTCGTCCATTTTGAATTGATTTTTCAGCAGGGTGTGAGATAGGATCCAATTTCTTTCTCTGGCATAAAGAAACCTGGTTTTCCATTATGGTTTATTAATGAGATTATCTTTTCCCCACTATTATGTTTTCTTGGACTTCTTTTGAAGACTATTTGACCCCATATGCATGAGTTTATTTCTGGGCTCCTTTATCTGTTCCATTGGTCTATGTTTATATGTCATTATCATATTATTTTGACTAATGTAGCATTATAATCTATTTTTAAATCAGGAAGTACTATGTCATACACTTTATTCTTTTTTCTCAAAACTTCTTTGGTTACTTCTGGCCTTTTGTGATTTCATATACATTTTAAGTTTATCTTTCCTATTTCTGTAAGAAAAACGCCATTGAGAAAATGATCACTGATACCTGAATAAAGAAAATGTGGTATGTACACACAATTAAATAATATACACCTTTATAAAAGAAACAAATCCTTTATGACAATATGAATAAATGTGCAGGGCATCATGCTCAGTGAAATAAGCCAGACAAAGAGGGACAATTATTATTTACCATTCACACATGAATTTAAAATACACTCATTGCAGTTAAGACTAAGATAGTGTTGCTATATGCAGGTATTAGTTTGGGTACAAGTTTTGCTAAGCAAGTTAAGTAGTAGAATAAAAATGCATATTTATCAGATAGCATAGTGTGTATAATTAATACCAAACCGCATGCTTAAAATTTTTCTAAGAGTTTAGATCTTAATAAAAATCAATAGGAAATAAAGAAAGAAAGAAAAAACTTTTATAGGTGATAGGAATGTAGCATAGATTGCAGTGATAGTGTCAAGGCCATATACTTATCTCCAATTCTATCAAGCCATACACATTAAATATTTACATTTTTAAAAAGTTTTCTATTCTAGAGGCTGGGAGTGGTGTTGCATACTTGTAATCCCAGAATTCAGGAGGCAGAGACCAGAGGATCACTGTTCCTGGATGGACAGCCTCAGCTACTTATTGAGGCCCTTCGCAACTCAGTGAGACCCTGTTTTAAAAATTAAAAAAACTAAACACTAGGGCTGGGGGTGTAGCTCCGAGGTATAGTGCCCCTGAGCTCCATACCAGTACCTCAAAAAAATTCTTTTAAATTTAAATAATAAAATTTAAATTATAGAAAGTGATTTGTTTTTCAAAATAATAGTAATGAAGTCTATGGGTTGTCTTTACAATATTTGATTATATTCTAATTTTTATAATATTAATGGAGCATTAAACTCTCACATCATAACATAATTCATAGTGATGGTAACATACAGGCACTCAACACTTGGTGGGCTTTCCCCCAGCTCCCTCCCAACTCTCCACTTCTTATACAAGATATTGAGATTGGCATTGATATTCTCACATATGTACGTAATGTCAGTAAGTGTATTCTTCATTATTTCCCCTCTTCCTTCCTCTCCCAAATTACTTTCTTGGTCCACCGGAGTTCTTCCTCCGTTATCTAAAGTCCATCTTATAACCCAATTACTCCCTAACTTCCATATATGAGAGAAAACATATGACCCTTCACTCTCTTTGACTGGCTAATCTCACCTAACCTAATGTTCTCCAGGTCCATCTATTTTTCCTGAAAATGACATGATTTTGTTATTTTTATGGCTGAGTAGAATTTCATTGTGTATATATCCTTAATTTTGTGATATTTTCATTTGTTGGTGGACACCTGGGTTGGTTCCAGAATTTGGCTATTATGGATTATGCTTCTATAAATAGATATGCATGTATTTCTATAATATTCTAATTTCAATCCCTTTGTAAAGGTATCCAGAAATGGTATAATTGCATATAGTGAATCCATTCTCAGTTTTCTGAGGCATCATTACATTGATCTTGTCCATTATAGCTGTACTAGTTTACAATCCCAGCAACAGTATGAAATATTTCTTATTTCTTCATATCCATTTTAAATTAGTATTACCTTATTTAGAAAATTACTGCTTTTTAAAACAGCCTTAAAGTTTTATGTAATGTCAAAAGCTTCCAGATTGGTCCTGCCTGACAACCTATAGATGTTAAACCCACATATACTTCTTGATATTCCGACAAGCTAATAACTGAGTCAATGTTATAGAAACTCAAAGTGTAGTGATAATACCAAATTATCCTGCAATTTATATTAGGCTACATATACTTCAGACAATATCTTGGGATCTCAAGTCACATTTTTTGTATACTTTTTTTTAAAGTTCTAGCTATATTTACTATAAAAAAGAAAACATAATGAACTAAAATATATAAAAAATAAAGATTTTATCTTATGTTACAGGTAAAAAAAAGATTTATGACTATCATCATATCGAACTCCCAAAGCTCCCAAATATAAAAGATTCTTTTGAATTATCTCCCTCTGTCTAGCCCCTTACTTCCCTCTTCCTTTTCTTTTTCCCTTGGGGAGAGTAAAGACAAGGTTCACTTATTAGCCAGACAACATTTTAACAACATTCATAAAATTTTAAGTAAATGCTGAAAACAACTACACACAATTCCTCTTTGTTCTCCCAGACACTATTAAAGGTGAGGAGAAGATGAGATGACACATGTATACAGAATTAGATACCAAATAATTATCTTTGTAATGAATTTTTAAAGTGCACAGAAAGGACAGTGTAAGTCAATGAATACGTCTTAACATGTTCAAAAGGCATGAAAAACGGAACTGTGATCTTTACCCACTATTGTTTCCAAATTGTAAAGACCAAGATCAAAAACCTAGGAGAGAGCCGGGCGTGGTGGCGCACGCTTGTAATCCCCGCGCTTGGGAGGCAGAGACAGGAGGATAGCGCAGGTTCGAAGCTAGCCCCGCGCGCTGGCTTAGGAGACCCTGTTTCCAAATAAAAATGCAAAAATAGGTCTGGGAGTGTAGCCCGGAGGTAGAAGGGCTTCCAGGAACCCCAGTACCACCAAAAAAAAAACAAAAACAAAAAAACAAAAACCTAGGAGAGAAAGTAATATTTAATTGAAATGAAGAGAAAAATTGTCACCATGTATGTTTTGTTTGCCTTTACTTAAATCTGGGCTAATCTGGTGTTATGGTTTGGATCTAAAATATCTCCCAAAGTCTCATGTGTTCAGAGGTGAGGATTTGGGGAACCTCATACATCTGATCAAAAGGGTAACTTTTGTCTTCTCAAGTAGAAAATAAAGAAATGGCAGAAATCCCCCCCCCCATGAAAACACTCTATTAGGCAATTCACTTATACCTAGGCCATGAGGCTAATATGATGGAGAATGGAGATTTCTGGAATAAAATTCTATGTTGTGAACACCACAAACACCCTCTCAACCAACCATTTCTGTTACTCAGGTTCATTTTGATCCCATATGTCATCCTTAGATATAAACATTTAAATTAGTAAAGCTACAGAAGAATTGATTCCTACACTCTAACTTGAAAATCACAGAAGCAAAATTAAACTCAACATTATCATATTCTTTATTGGGCCTTTCTTTAATCTTCAAGTGAATTAAGTACTCTTCGTCCCTTTATTCTTTTATCATAGTGTTTACCAATTTACACTGAGATATCTACCATTTTGCTTCTCATTTTACCAGACTTCAGGAAGCTTAGAGACCAATGAACATTATATCTTTTTCACCTATTTGCTTTCTAGTATATGGGCATCACTAAATAAATGTTTTCTCACTAAACTAGTCAAATCACCATTATCAGGGGCTGCTATTTTTTGTCAATATTTGGACATTTTCAATAGTTCTAGTCTATGACAAGCTGGAGACCACGTGACATACTATTCATCAAGCAATGTAGCCATCTATCCCTGTATCAGTGGTAGGAATAGCCATGTCTCAACTGACATGCTTCAAAAAAAATCAGACCTTTTCTCTTTCCTCCCTGATTATTCTTCCACCAAAAGGTGGACGCAAGTGAAGTTAGGGAACAGAAATTGTCCTGCATATTAAGGCCACCTTCACTTTATACAAAAGCATTTTTCTGTACTTTTTGGAGAATGGGTACTCTCTCTCTGCCTGTAGTCATAAAAGTGTACCTCATATAATCTCCGCGAAGACTCTGAAAACCAAAGATATCACACCTCAGGGCTCGCCATCACATTACAGACAGTAGGGAAATATAAGCACTAGCCTCCCAAAATAAGTTCATCAGCTTAGAAAAGAACAAACGAGACTTGACAACATTCTTGTCAAGAGAATTGATAGGAAAGGCCAGGGCTTTGCCACATGAATACACACTGATTGTTGCTCAGGGCTTAGAGAATGATGAGCAAGCGAAGATTCTTTGCTGGGAATCTCAGCCATGAACACTCAGACCAAAAAAAAAAAAAAAAGTGATTGGAGGAGAAAAGTTGTGCACTTTTGGATGCCATTGTACCTGGGAACAAACCAACTTTTTTCACTCTGATTTTTTTGAAGTTGATATAAAAGAAAGAAGAAAAAGAAAAACCTGCACATTATTTTTCTTCTTTCATTTCTGATAATGTTTCAATGTCAAAGATAAAATATGATGAAAATGCCAAAGAAAAGAACTGTGGAATCTATAGCATTCATTGTGTTTATATAGAGATTATGCTTGTGGTTGTCAACAGCCTCCAGAGGTAAGTTAGTGCTATGTGCATTTAAAATAGAGGAGAGCAGGCACCGTTCCCATTTTTGAGTATAGCAAAATGATTTGGGGGTTGAACATAACTTCCTTTTCCATATAATAAAAAACTTTATAAGAAGTTGTTCTCTAACTCAGAGCTCCTTAATTTTTTTATCTTTCTTTTCTAAAATGTCCTTATAATAAAAAGCCACAGGCAAACAGCTTTTCTATTTCACTGTAAAATTTCAACCTGAAACTGTGATGAAATTAGATTTCTAGAAAGGATTAGAAACTGATATATCCTCCCTCCCATTTCTGTGTCTTCTCTCTGGACTTCTTCCTATGTGTCTGATTATGGTCACAAGTCACTCCCCAAATCCATCTCCTTCCCACCCCCACTGCACACACATTCACATATTGGAAGACACATACAAATGTTATTTTAAGCTTGAATATAAGTTTATGCTTGATGAACTCAGAGAAAAGCATAATGTGTTCCATTTCTCAGGGCTGCAAATAAATCAAGTTGAGAAATGCAGATATGAAAATAAATTATTTCAAATGACTCCATTTACAATATTTCCAATATTATTGCATCAAGAATGCACTACTTTTATTGGTTAAATGAATTATGGCACAGTCAGACAATGAGGTATATTGAGGCCATTAATAATGGTGTCTTAAAAGAATATATAATGACTTTCAAAGATATCTATGATATATTGTTGGCAGAACAAAGCAGACTGAAAACAGCATAGAAAATTTACTCCCAATTTTGAATCTACAAATATGATTATTTTACAAGTAGTCTTATCTCCATCTACTAGCGAAGAAAATAATAGTCAAACCTGAATCTCTAGAAAGTAGGTATTTAAAAAGAAATAGGAGGAAAGCACATATTTGATGATATAATTTATTTTAGTGATTTCAGTTCTTTAGTAAACTAAGAGAGTGAATAAATGGCAAAGAGTAAAGTTAAACTGGCCATACTTTTGTAAACTCATTGACTTTGAAGATTATTTTAAATAACCTTGCAACAAATGAGCTGTCCTTGTATGTTTTTAAAATTAAGCTATGTTTCAATTACTCTGTAGACATCTGATACAGATCTCCTCTGTTTTCCTTGGTAAAGAAATAAAATATAGAACCTAGTCAAAGTCCTATAAATCATCACCACAATTGTTAAAGCAGATAACTCAAAATTTAAAATTTTCTGTAATATAGAGCAATAAGAAACAAGAAAAGAATATGTGAGGTAAATGTAAAACAGTAAATCCTTCATTTCCCATGGCCTGCTTTCCGTGTTCCTGCTTTTCTGTGAATATTTTTGATAAAATAGATTTTAAATTACACAAAATACTACATGTAAAATTAAATTATATGTGGCTCATAATGTTTCATCCTCTTCTTTAGGCAGGTTGAATTCTCAGCTACTACGCTTTCCCATGTGGACCATTGATCACTCTAAAAATGATTACTATAACTTTAAAAGAATATTGCCTGACACTGAGTTCTCTAATTATATTTCAATATACATGATCCTGGATTTAAGTTAGTCCTTTATTTATTTGGCATTCAGTAAGCACTAAAAGTAAACTATTTAACAATAACAAACAACCAAAATGATAATAAATCAAAATTATGAAATAATTCTTCTCTCTGGGATCTTCCTTATGCATATATGAACATATATTTGCATATGTGTGAATATATAATCTTCATAATAACTGAGGTATTTTATACTATAGTAATAATGTGTAAAAACAAAAACATAAAATTTGGACTTATCCTAATTTACTTCAAATCAACCAGCATCATAGCAGCAGAACTGAATCAAGTGCAAGGTCATCTGACTAAGAACCTCTGTACCATTCATCTTTTACCTTGCTTCTGGCTCACTTTTTGAAAACACACTTCTGGTCACTCAGTGTTATTCCCAAGTATATTTTAAGTTTAATTAGTGGTTTTCCCTTAATGTAAAAATGAAATTTCATAGAAGATGTTACTGAATGTTCATCCAAGTTACAATCAATAGGCCTAAAATTACAAAAGTACTCTAGAAGACTAAATGATCGTCAACTAATTTTGTTAGTGCTAACCCATCATAACTAGGTTCAAAGAAAACTTAACAGTCCTGTCTTAGAAATAGAAGACTCAGAAACAAATCCACACACTTTCAGCTTTTTGATATTTGACAAAGGGGCCAAAAATATACACTGGAAGAAAGATAGTCAGTTCAACAAATGGTGTTGGCAAAACTGGTTACCCATATGCAGAAAAATGGAAATTAATCGCATTTTCTCACCCTGCACAAGAGTCAATTCAAGATGGATCAAAGACTTAGAAATTAGACCAGAGACCTTGAGGCTCCTTGAAGATTGCATAGGCCCAACACTGCAACACATAGGCACAGATAAATACTTTCTCAACAAGACCCCAAAGGCACAACAAACTAAAAGGCAAATCAATACATGGGATTGCATGAAACTGAAGCGCTTCTGTTCAGCAAAGGAAACTGTCAGGATTCTCAACTGAGAGCCAACAGAATGGGAGAAGATTTTTAGCACCTAAATATATCTATCCACTATAGAAAACAGTATGGAGAATCCTCAGAAAAATGGGAACTAATTTACCATTTCATTCAGCAATTCCACTTCTGGGTATCTATCCAAAAGAAAGCAAACCAAACTACCATACTAATCCATGTGTATCTATGTTCATAGCTACACAATTCACCATTGCCAAACTATGGAACCAGCCAAGATGCCCATCAACAGATGAATGGATTACAAAACTATGGGATATGTACAGAATGGAATTTTACTCAGCCATAAAAAAAACAAAATTATATCATTTTCAGGGAAATAGATGGAACTGGAGGACATTATGCTACGTGAGGTTAGTCAATCACAAAATGTAAGAAAATGGATGCTTTCACTAATATGTGAAAGCTAAGGTGAAATGGGTCATAGGAGGAACTCCAGATGAAAAAGGAGATCCTATAGAGGAGCAAACAAGACAACCTAACTGAGGGGATGGGAGGGGAGAAGAGGGAAACTCTCTAAAGCACATGATGTACATAAAAAAAAACATATTGATGTCAATCAGTAAGCCAAGCATGGAGGGAAGGAAGGGAAGGGAATGGGTAGGGAGGGGGTAGGATTTAATGGCGTGATGTGTGCATGTATATCTTTACAAGCTTTTATTCCATTAAAATGTATGAAGTCAATGCACCAATAAAAAAAATGAAATTCATGCCACAAGAGGGTACTAGGTTAAGGTATTATAATTATCAACTTAATTTTATATCTTTATAATCATTCACACTTTAAGTACGTAAATATATTTGTACCTGTTTGAACTTGGAAGTAGAAAGGAAGGAGAAAAAAGGAAGATGAGATTCAGGGAAAAAATAGGCAGATCCATGTATTATTGTCTCTTTCTTCATCCAATTTGTTAATTTAAAGTTTCTGAGATGTAATCAGTTTTGGTATTTTTTAGAATTCAAATTGTCAAAAGTGCAAAATAAATCAACGTTGATGTCACAAAACAAGTCAGAAAATGAGAAAAAATGACATCTTTCAAGATCAACTGTTCCACAGAGTATAGAACAAACTGGCAGTCTACAGAAGATCATACATTAACTAACATAAGCACTAAAGGAAAAAAAATTTGACAGTCAATGCATATCAGAGTTAGGAGGCAAAAGAATAAGTTTTCCCCGGGGACTGATATGTTGTGATATCTCTGTAGGTGGAACTTTCTTAGCCACATCCAAAGGTTTTATTTTATCTACTATAGTATATATTTTTATATCTCTTTTAAAATTCAAAACTATAACAAGTCACATAGAAAAGTTTAAATATAAATTTGAGATGTCCTGAAAACCTGAAAGTGCAATTTCTTTAGTCTGTTTATAGATATATGCAAAATAATTCAACAATGAGCATTATGGATGTAAAATTCTTAAAACTAGACAATACTTGAAGAAAACATTCACTAATAAAAGACATATTCAAAAGACTACCATTTATTGCATTTGTCTTTTTTTTATTCATTCACAATATTTGGTGTTGACTCAACAAATTTTCACTAATTACCTGCCTCATATTAAACACACGATAAGCATGAAAGCACCAGAGATGTAATATAAACTAAACATTTATACATAAGGAATATAGTCAAGAAAAAATTTTATACAAAATATGTATTAATCTTATAAGACAGAGGTATCTCAGAAGTTTGAATCAATATGTATAAATAAGAGTCAAGAAAAAAATACAATGCATAGTGAAAAGCTTTGAAACATGAAGAAAGGGGAAAAAAGCAAAGATAAAGAAATAAGAAATAATACTACACAAAGGAAGAAAGGAGGAGTCTTTCACATATAAAATTAAGAAGAGAATTAGGTATGGGAAACTAAAGTAGGGACATGAGAATAGATATCATTGAAAGAGATAAAAGACTTTAAAAAGACAAGAAAATCATTGCTTTTTAAAGAGATTTGAGAGAATGAAAGAGGCATAATAAATGTGACAGAATAAATCAAGGATAAAGAGTATTAAATAAGGGAAAAGGTGAAGAAAAGGAAATTCTGGTTGAAAATAAAGCATTTGGGGACAAGAACATCTACCAGAATATTTAACTAGAAAGATGACTGGCTCAATATTGCAGGCAAATCTTTGAGAAATATAGAGAGAAACCCAAATTATGAATAACCTAATAAAAGGATTTGTGGGGAGTGAGAGGCAGATGAGATCACTAGTTCAGTTCTATGTTTTTGATTGACAACCATGAGGACCACAAAAATTTCTATGTGAATCAACCTAGAAAAGTCTAAATGTGATCTGAAATAGACTAGATCATCAAAGAACTGAAACCAAGGTACTGATCATTTCAATCTCCTTTACAAATAAGAACTAATTGCTATTCCTCCTTGCCTCTGGCCAAAAGCAAACTTAAATTTCTTTGATGAGGGAGAAAAGAAATGTAGGCTTCAAATTTCCTCTACCGTTTTATAGAAATAATATCCAACAAACAACATGAATTAACATGTGAATTTGGACCTCAATATAATCATAAAACCAGAGCAATATCAGAAGATGGAAAATGATGCAGAGGATGTACTAAAGGATGATTGAACACAGGATCATTAAAAGGATAAGTCTAAAAATGTATAATTCCTCTTCGTGTAAGTGACCTGAGATGATCTGTGAAAATTATTCGGTACTTTCTTGACCCAGAAAACCCCACAAAATCATGCAAATCAAGAGGCTAAAATCTATGCGTTCATTTTAAGACCACCTGTGAAATTGCCCAGGCCATCAAAGGTATGCATATCCAAAAAGCCACCAAGTATCTGAAAGATGTCACCTTAAAGAAGCAGTGTGTGCCATTCCAGCATTACAAAGGTGGAGTTGGTAGGTGTGCTCATGCCAACCAGTGGGGTTGGTGGCCCAAAAAGAGTGTTGAAATTTTGCTACACATGCTTAAAAATGCAGAAGGAAATGCTGAACTTAAGGGCTTAGATGTTGATTCTCTGGCCATTAAACACATCCAGGTGAACAAAGCCCCTACAATGTGCTGCAGTCCATACAGAGATCAGGGTTGAACTAACCCACACCTGAGCTCTCCCTGCTACATTGAGATGATCCTCTCTGAGGAGAAAATTGCTCCGAAACCAAAAGAGGAGGTTGCACAGAAGAAAAAGATATCCCAGAAGAAACTGAAGAAACAAAAACTTATGGCACAAGAATAAATTCAGTATAAAATAAATGCAAATAAAAGTTAAGAAAACTATATAGTCTGTAAAAGGCAATAATAATAATTTTATAGTTAAATATATAGATAAACAATGGACAATGTTAGAAGAATAGAAGCCTACATAAGGACAGAGTTGTAACATTATCACATCCTAATATTTTTTGGAAGATGAAAAAGAAAAATTTGTATTGAATTTAGATAATGTAGGCATGCAGTCTATAAAGCCATTCTTTAAAATATAAGGATACTAGTCACAGAGATTAGAAAAAAAGAAAAATTAAAATAATAAGCATAAAGCCAGGCATGGTGGCACACGCTTATAATCCCCACGCTTGGGAGGCAGAGGATTGTGCAGGTTCGAAGCCAGCTGCGCTGGCTTAGGAGACCCAGTTTCCAAATAAAAAAGTATAAAAATGGGTCTGGGAGTGTAGTTCAGAAGTAGAAGGGTCTCCAGGAACCCCAGTACCACAAAATAATAATAATAATAATAATAATAATAATAATAATAATAATAATCACAATATAAAACAGAAAAGATAACTAAAAAAGAAATATGATGATACACATAAACCCATTATATCTGATTTCACTGTTTATTACATTATATATAAACAGATTAAATACTCCCAAGCAAAATCATAGGATTGGCTGAAAAATGTTAAAAAAAAAATAAGGGAATAAAGCACAATTTCTTCTTCCAGGAGAAACTATTTATTTATTTATTTATTTATTGGTACTGGGGGTGGAACCCAGCAGCTTTTTTTTTTTTTTACCTCCGTGCTACACTCCCAGACCTATTTTATACTTTATTTAGAAACAGAGTCTCACTAAGTTGCTGAGAGCCTCACTCAGTAGCTGAGGCCGCCTTCGAACCTGTGCAATCCTTCTGTCTCAGCCTCCCAAGTGCTGAGATTTACAAGTGTGTGCCACAACGCCATGCTCAGGAGAAACATTTAAAATTTACAAAATAGAAAGTTTCAAAGGAAAACTCTACATGCCTATTCTGGTCAGCATTCTCACAGCTTAAAGACCTGACTACATAACTTAGAGGAAAGTGGATTTATTTTCTTACAGTTTTGTGTTCAGTTCATATGAGTCCAGGGACCGCAAATCTCAGGGTATGGCAATGGGAGGAGGGAAGAGAGAGAAGCACATGGGTTGTGCTCCTCACATCATGGAGGCGGGAAATAAGAGAGAATGAGTGTGGGGAGGAGGAACCATATATAATCCCCAGGACTGACCCCTCAGGGACCCACCTCTCCAGCTATATCCTACCATCCTAGGCACTACCCAGAAAAAATCCATTACAATGAAATTATCTACTGCTGGGTAACTTGAGGTTGTGTATTTATATATTTCACTGGGATTACAATACTCATGAATAAACTATATCAACCCTGAATATAAATTAAGTCTTTGGGGGAATTTTATATATATAACTATAATAATACCTTACAATCATTTTCCAAAAGAAAGCTACTATACTTATATATTTATTTATGTATTGTACATATACATATAATATATAACATGTATAAACATATATATTCTACATGTACTAGAAGTAGTTTTTAAGGTAAAATGATTTACTATCATAAAATGGAAACCTTCACAATATATAAAAATTCTAAATTCACTTGGACATGATATATTTTTATAATATACTAAGCCTAAGTAAATGTATGATGTAAAACATGAAATATGTAAATATATATTATCAATGGGAGATTTTAAAACACAATTTTCAGTAATCGCAATTATAAACAGAAAAAATCAGCAAGTATGCAAAACTTTATATAATAAAAATTAACCTAAGTAATATAGATAAAACACTGTACTTAACATCTATACTATACACATTCTTCTCAAGCTAGGAGAAATATACCACTTATGGAAATTAATTATTTGCCAGGCAACAAAGCAAATTTCAATAACATTTCATATAGGTTTATATTCTTTAATCAGTGAGACTAAATCTAGAAATCATTTTCAAAAAGTTATCTGGAGAATCTCCATTTGTTTAGAAATAAAGAAATATAACAAAGTCAAAAAAGAAATCATAATAAAAATAGAAAAATGTTTAACTGATTAAAGGTGAAAATAAGACACATAAAATACTTGATATGAGCTATAGAAATGGCTAAAAGAAAATTTATAATTTAAGTGTATAGAATTTTAGAACATTTCTCTAATAAACTTCAGAAAGTTTGCTTCTATTAGTTTGCTAATCATTTTTTAATGGAAACATCACTAAAAATTAAAATTTTTAGTACCTATAGAAATAATTTTTGTCTTTTAATATTTATTGGTGAATTGTAATCATACATCATTATGAGGTACAGGATGGTAGAGGCATACATGCACACATCACAATTTAACCCTTCCCCAGTTCCCACCCTACTTCCTACCCCTCCCTCTTTCTCAAGTTTGGCTTAGTGACTCACTTTCTTATGTTTGGGAATGTACATCATGCACATTAGGGTGCTTTTCTCTTTCCCCCTTTCATTTCACTCAGTGAGGTTATCTTCTTTCCTCATCTAAGGTTTCTCCTTCTTTGTTTAGAGTCCTTTCTATATCCTAGTTTCTTCCTAGCTTTTATACATAGGCACAGGAAAACCTTTCTCAACAAGACCCCAAAGAAACAAGAAATTACAAGGAGGATTTTATTAAACTGAAGCTTCTGCAAAGCATAATAAACTATCAAGAACCTCAACAAAAAGCGAGGTGTGGTGACACATGCTCATAAATGCAGAGGCTGAGATAAAATTGTAGGTTCACAGCCAACCTCATCTACTTAGAGAAGCCCTCCACAATTTAGTGAGACCCTATTTCAAAATAAAAAATAAAACCTAGGCCTGAGGTTGTAGCTTGAAAGTAAAATGTCCCTCAGTATTGGAAAAAAAAAACTTAACAGAGAGCCAACAAAACGGAAGAATATTTTTGACAGTTGCTCATTCAATCTAGAACTAATATCTAAAATATACAGAAAACTCAAGAAACTCAGCACAAAAAAGCAAATAATCCAATCAAAAAAATGGGCAAGTGAACTAAATAGACACTTCACAAAAGAAGCGTCCAGTGGCCAATAAATTTATGAAAAACTGTTCAACACCATTAGCAATTAGAGAGATGCAAATCAAAACTACTGATATTTCACCTAACCCCAATTAGAATCACAATTATTAAAAATACAAAAAAAAAATGCTGGCAAGGGTGTAGAGAAGTGGGAACTGTTACATTGCTGGTGGGATTGCAAATTAGTGCAACCACTTTGGAAAACTGTATGGAGAATTCTCAGAAGAATGAGAATGAACATACCATATGATCTAGCAATACAACTTCTAGGTATCTACCCAAAAGAATGGAAATCAAACTACCAGACTAATGCATTCATATCTATGTTTACAGCTGCACAATTCACAATTGCCAAACCTTAAGCCATCATTTTAACCATTAATTTATTGGCTATAATAAGCTGATTGATGGTAAATATTTCTTATGTTTCTGGGATAAACACTAACTAGTCAAGATAATATCACTTTCAGTGCATTGTATTTGATTTATCATTTATATATTTAGTATTAGGGCTCGAACTTATAGGCATTCTACCTCTGAGCTACATCCTCAGCCCTTTATTTTTTTGTTGTGAAACAAGGTTTTACTAAGTTGCTGAGGGTCTTGATAAATTTGTGAAGCTGCCTTGAACCTGTGATTATCCTATGTCAGCCTTCCAAGTACTGATATTACAAACTTGAGTCACTGTACCCAGCAATTTTTCAATATTTCATTTAGAATTTCTCAGAAGTAAGATTGGTCTACAATATTGGCTTCTCTTTGGTATTTTATTTACTTTAAGCTATAATTTTTACCAGTTTGTTGTTAAGATGGTAATACTATTTTAAAATATACTTAGATTTCCCACATTTTCTATGTTCTGAAGTAGCTCTGGAATATTTCAGTCTCTTTTAAAGACTGTTGAAATGTTCAGTATAATTATAGTAATGAAGAGAGGCATTAAATATCAAATTTTATTATGTATCTGGGTCTTTTCCTGGACTCTATATATCCTTGTGTAAGTATTTTATTGTCCTAAGACATCTAATTATTATAGGCTTTCAATTTACAAATATTTTTCTCATTTATTTCTAAAAACTAGACATTATGGTTTGGGTTTAAAATCTCCCCATATCCCAAAATCTCCTATGTTGGCAACACAGCCAAGTTTGAAGGATGGGAATGGGTAGAGAAAGTGGATCACTGGGGGAGTGACTTGGGGACAGTGTCTGTCCCTCATTCCCACCCCTTTCTCTGTGTTTCAAGACACCAAGACAGAGTTGAGGGTAGGTTTTCTAAGCCATACTCCTTTCACAGAAGTTTCTTCCTTGGTGTGTGTCAATCATAGACTGAAGCTTCTGAAACTGAACCAGGATAAACCTTTCTATCTCTAAGTTGTGCTTGTCACGTGTTTTGATCATAGCAATGTAAGAGCTGACTAAAACAATAGATACTGATAATAATGCACGACATTGTTATCTATCAATTTACTTCTGTGTCTATGTTCCTGATATATAGAAATAATTTATTTGTTATATTGAGCTTGTATTTAGCAATGTCAGTAAATTTGCTTGGTTCTAATATTTTGTTGGATTTCCTTTTTGTTGTTGTTGTTGAATTTTATAAGTATAAAAATCACATATTTCACAAATACAGATGGCTTTCCATCCTCCCATAGTTATACTTTTCTTTCTTCCTATCAGTCTGTGTTCTTTTTTCTCTCCCCAATCTGATAAAATATAAAAATAATGGCATATTGTTGGATATGCTCTCCTTTGGCAGCTTCACAAGGGAAAGTAGCCCTGGAACCACAGCAGACACATTTGAGAGTTATGTTAGAGTTTTTAATTGCATTCCAAACTCATTAGGTAATTTGAGAAAGGGACAGAGTTGTAAGAAAAACTCCACACACCACAAAGTCCTGATTCTTTCTATTCTCCAGAAGCATCAGAACCTTTTAAGTCAAAAAGAAGTTACTTTGTTTAATAATGGTTTAATAATAACTAAGATTTCAAGTAACTATTATTTTCAGTTAATTATTCAAGCTATGTTTAGGTTCATATTCTCAGTCTGGGAGGTATAATTTTATATCCAAAAGTTTACTCATTGTTACTTTAAAACATGCGTTGAAGTAAAGCTCAGAAATCTCTATACAAGTCAAAACTGACATCTCATACTTCTGTGTTTTTACAACCTCTGCACATAACTTAAAGAGTTCTTCAAGTCAGGTGTGTTGGTGCATGCTTGTGGTCCCAGTACTTGGAAGGCTGACACAGGAGTACTGCAGGTTTAAATTCAGCCTAAGCAACTTGGTGAAATCCTGTTTCCAAATAAGATATAAAATAGGGCTGGGGATGCATCTCAGTGGTAGAATATCCCTAGGTTCCATATCCAGAACCAAGAGGAAAAAAACAAGTTCTCTACCTTCCAAATATGCAGAACCAGCATTTTCAAATCATTGATAAATATATCCAGCAATGACCCTCTAAAACAAGCCCATACCTCACCCAAGACAGAGACAAGAGAAGCATTACTGGGACCCGAATATTATGGATGCCATTCCGGAAAAATATCTTTCTTACATACTAATTAAAAAAAAAAAAAACATAGCCAGGCATGGTGGCACACACTTGTGATCCCAGTATTTAGAAGCTAAAACAGGAAGGATTGTGGTTCACGGACAGCCTCAACTACTACTTAGTGAGGCCCTTTGCAACTCAGTAAAACACTGTTTCAAAATAAAGAATAGAATATAGGGTTGGGGGAGTATCTTGGAGGTAGATTGCCCCTGGGTTCCATCTCCAGTACTGAAAAAAAAATCTATTGAAGAAAAAAAAAGTATGAAGCAACCACCTAAGTAAGTTCAAAAAATACTTAGAAACATTTTGATAAATTAAGGTTTTCATTTTGCTTAGCCTGGATTTTCTCAGATGTGTCTGCCATAGTTCAAGGTCATTTCATTCATTTGCCTGTTATAATGGTGGTACTAAATTTAAAACTCAATTAAGATAGGATCTATCAATATAGCAAAAAATAGACATACTGATGGTGTATACTAATAAAAATATGGAAATAGACAAAATACATCTGAATCCCAACTTATAAAAGACAAATTGCTGAAACACTGTGAAGGAGAAAATTGGATAAATATTTGTAAGACAACAAAATTGAATTTCTCCATTGTAAAACACACCAAATGGATAAAAATACAAATTATAAAATATATAAAGTATTAAAGTAAAAAACAGAACATTAGTTCAATTGATACGAATTAAAAATGGCCTAAGTATGAATCAAACATTTAGTAATAAAGAAAAAGATTGATGAGTTTAGCTAAACAAAAAATAAAATATCATCTAGGACAAAAGGCCAATTATAAATTTTAAAAACTTTATTTAGTAAGTTAAATATTCTGCTTGAAGTATCTTTGTACCAATACTTGTGGTGACTTCAAAATATATACATATATTAATTCCACTGTTAAAAATAGACAATTCACAAAATAAGAAAATGAGGGGTAAAAATGTGATGACTTTATAATAAAAATCACAAAACCACACCATCAGATATGGGTTATACATAAAATAAATGTATTGCTCTCTCCTTCTGTCTCCTCTAGAACATTCATAGCTATATATTATTTCACATTGTAAATGACCCCATGTCTTTACTGTGATTCAGTAGAGCCTGCACTTGCAAGAGTTCCAAGAGGACATACCTAAAGCATTTGCTCATGATGAATACTGATTTGGGTTAAGATAGTGACATTCTTTTAAAACATGTTTCATATAGATTTAGGACTATAATGGTTTCTTCATAAAGTAATATCCATTGAGTGAAACTCAGAGTTTTTACAATGGGTTTAGAGAAAAACATTGTAATATTTTTATTTACATAAAATAATTAAAATAAAAAATTACTGAGAGATAAAAATTATTCAATGCATATCTCAGTTGTTTGCAAATAACTTGAGAGTTTTAATACTTTGAAGTTCTCATTAATTCTGAGTATTTTTGTTTTTCTCAATGTGTATGTCATAAAATAATATAAATACAGTATTTGAAAATAGAGAAAACTGGCAGAAATTATTTATAGTTCTACCAAATAAACAAACCAGTGTCAACATGTCACTTCAGCTTTTTCAATATTTTTCTCCTTTATATCTTCTGGGATTTAAGAACTTTAACACCCACTCCACAATCTCATTTATAGTTTCCTTCATGAGAAAAAAAGATTTTCTAAGCTAGCACCAGAGCTATCAAAGAGATCACCAATTCTAAATCAGAAAAGTCCAAGGTAATGAGGTTTTACCATATCATAGAGAAAAATCTTGTGCCCCTAAACCTTTGTATGGGAAATATCTCATAAGATATGCTGAATCCATGACTTGAGAGTTAAAATAGTTAAAAATGTAATCAAGATCTCCTACTACATGAATTTTTTTTCTTCCTTTTCTTCTTTTGAATCGTAGTACTATCTGAAACTATGTTTTAAGGAAACTAATTTCTTAACATGCAGTTCCACAGATTAGCAACTTATCCAGGGCCAATACAAAAAAAAAAAAATCTTGTGTTTTAAATTCAATTTCTTTTTTCTGTTTGCCAGGTAGCTGATGTAATCTGTGAAGAGTGTAAGCCCTTTAAAATTTTGTATGGGCTGGATAATCAAAGGTACTTATCTACAAGCATCTAAAAGTTTTAGTTATTTAAATAGGATTCACTCATCTCTGTGTGAGAGCTGCACAAAACTAGTAGTGACATTTTACAAATGCAGCATAGTCCAAATGTTATAAAAACTGATCGTAAGGCTGTGCTAGTAAAATATTCAACTTGGTGTGAGTGAAATAACATATTTTTTCACATAAGAAGATAGTTATATTTCTTCAGTACATGAGGAGCTATATGTAATGTCTAACTTTGAATAGAAAGATATCTATTTCATATAAAATTTCAACTGTCTTCTACTTTTTCATCATGATTTCACATGCACATATACCTGGGAATTACATAAATTGAATTCACTTATATCTTTGTTTACTAAAGGTTTGACTCCCTCAAATTTTACATTGTTGATTTTCTGCTAGAATCAACAAATTAGGAAGAAATTTTATTGTCCTATTAAGAAACAAATTTTCATGTAAATCAGGAGTTAGACCAGAATAGTTGAAGCGGAGTAGGGGAGAGAAGTGGGGAATGGGAAATAAAAGCCCATTACCAGATGGAAACATTTCAAATAATGATATGTCCATTAATGAAGGTACCACTAACAATCTCATGAATATGTGTGGTGGTGGGCAGAGGGAATCACAACTGGTGCTGTGTAGATGTATATTAATATCACATTGAACCTCACTCTGATACATAACTACAATGTAACAATAAGAGTATATTTTAAAAGGATGAAGACAAATAGTTCATTCTAAGCCTTATCATATCTTCAAGACCTCAAACTCTAATTGATTTGAAAACTCAATCAACTTAAAGACTGAGATACTCAAAAACAGAATATCAAGCCAGTTATAACTATAAAAATAAGAGTTGTTCTCATGATCATTACCTCATCATTCATAATTCATAATTGCTGTGAATCTGGCATCAGAAGGGTACAGAGAAGCCTTGATAAAACATATAATTCCATATCAAAAGTAGTTGCTGGAATAGGAGACATTGGTACAGTGTGGTGATGGTTTCGCAGGAGGTGATAGCCCTGGTGCCACTACTGATCCTTTGTTCTTTCTCCCCCTGGGATGAGATGCTATGAAAAAGTACTAATGCTACACAGATTCAGAAACTGTTTAAGTAAAAGAAAAGAAAAACAACAAATACTAAGTAAATTGAGAGCTCTGTAAAGTGAAAAACGCCTATGGCTTCAAATGCTTTCTGGTTTACTGTCTCAACATAGATGAAGCTGCAAATTTTCTGATTTCTGAGTGGTTTTTGAAATGAAATGATGTAAAGTATGATTCCTAGGGATTTGTCTTCTAATTCCAAGTGAGTGAAAGTCATTCTAGAAATGACTTCCAAGGCACTTCTTAATCTTGACCCAAGTTCTTCTTTCCATTTTTCCTTTCCTCCTCTCTTTTTGTAAAGTTACTGTGCATCAACCTCTTTTGCTCTAAAGGAGGAAGAAAACAAGCACATACTAAGCCTCAACACTCACATCTGACCTTGCACATCTCACCCCCAATTTCCCTGTGTGATGAGGGGTGTTGTCACAATCCTAACCCCTGTGTAGTGAGAAAGGGAGTGGATAAGAGAGTGGGGGCAGAAATAGGGAATCCTTCTAGGATGCTTCTCACCTCAAGCACCATCTGGATATTTCCCTGACATTTCAGAGTTATCCTACTTAAAAACCAACACCAACCTAAAAAAGAAAAGGAAAGAAACCACCATGTGAAATAGCCAGTTTCTCAAAGCTTACAGTTATTCCAGACAAAAACAGAAAAACCAACCATTCCATTCTCTATTCTTCATTCACTGAGATTCTGTCAGTAATAGCATTTCTAGCAAGATATTTCAGAAACTATGTGGACAATTTCTTCATGATCTATATTATCAACTGTTTCCTATTTCAAAATTGATTCTCTTGCCCTTCCAAAATGTCAATACCTATTTGCTTTGATCTCTTTATAGTCATCCTTCCTCTTTAGCTAACAAATCTTTCCTTGATGTTAAGTATCTGCCAACTTGGATAGCTAACGACCCAAAGCTGGCAGAGAGACATCATTGTCATCCCTATGTTTCATTTTCCCAGAACCCGGCAAAGGGAAAAAATACAAAATAAAAACCTATTTTCACACGCGACCGACACTAGCTCAGTTGCCGAGATTAGCTCGTGAGGGTGGAGGAAACGTGTACCAGTTCCCTTTCATATATGTATCCTTTTTATCCTCTTCCATCTGCAACTCAATGGATAGAAAATGTGATGGGTTGGAGAAATCTGTTCATTCTGGTAAAACTGTTTGGAGGTGTCAAGGCTAAGAATAGTCATAGGCTGACATTAAATAGTAGGGACACATGCTGAGCTGGCTTACCCAAAGCTGGTGTCTACAGCAGCACACTAAATTAGAATTCAAATGGGAGACTGGTTTTAGAATATTCTCGAGTCTGATCACTCGAGGCCATTTCAATTTATAGATGTGATGTGCCCCTTGGGTCAGGTTGAATCAGGTGCTCCTAAAAGCTGTCTTTAAACCAGAACATGGAAGGAGAAAATATTACAATAACCTTCTCTTTATCGCTCAGGAGAGAAATATTCAATGAACACAGAGACAGAACCTACATTGGGTGAGAAGGTTAAGCAGTAAAACCAGCCTAGAAGAAACTATGCTGCTTTCCAGGATGTGAAGCAATGCTGTCCCCTTTGCAGGGTCCCAGATTGCAGATTTTCTCTAAGCAAGTTTAGTTGCTTCAAGTCTTTGCAACATCCATATTCAGACTAGGTTGAATATATGTCTAAATCTCTGTCTCCATAAATGTCACAATTACAGTAAAAAATATCTTATTTCCTTTGGAAGCCACGTTTCACTTCCAGTCATTGCTCTTTTAAATCAGTGGCACATGTTCAGACTTAAATGCCTGATGACTTAAGCTGGTAGATGTAGAAAAGAGCAGGTCACTCCTAGATTGTATTTGGGAAACAGTTTATCTGCAGATACAACTGATTGTCCGCTCTGGAGATTTTCTGAGTTCTCTATTAAAAACAAATCTTTCCCATGCCTTCAGATTTCACCAAACTGCTATTTAAGTCTGTTTTCTTTCACAAACTATCAAACAAGTTTGTTCACAGAGATGTGTTAATTCACAGACTTACAAGGCAAAGAGCCTTAGGCTCGAGAGCTCATGTGGCATTCAAGAACATAACCCTGCCTCCAGGCAGGACCCTGCCAAAAACCTATCAAACGGATTGAAAGTGCAACCCATCTTCTAGAGCTGGAGGAAAGAAATTTTCAGTGACTCCAATGTTTAGACACCCCACATTGCCTATCTATATGCCTAAAAGGGATTCCTCCCATCTTGTTATTTAAAACTATCTCTTCACATTTTGTTCAGGATGGAGTTGGAACACATTTGCTAATAAATCCAATAATCATGCTATTTCACAGACATTATGTCAAACACCAATTCCTTCCCTTTTCTTTTGTAGCCCCACTTAGTATTGCAGTCAGCCTTACTGCCCTGTGTCATTAGAGTGCTATGAGAGGATTTTAAGTACAATCTTCTGAGCAAATAAACCATATTCTGGGTTCATCCACTTAATACATATTCACTAAAAATTGCCAAAATGGACAAGTTCTAGAAACTGGTTATTAAGAGGTTAAAAAAAAATCAGTCTCTACCCCCCCCTTTTTTTTTTTGGTGGTACTGGGGTTCCTGGAAGCCTGTCTATCTCCGGGCTACACTCCCAGACCTATTTTATTTTTGGAAACAGGGTCTCCTAAGCCAGCGTGGCTGGCTTCGAACCTGCGCGATCCTCCTGTCTCTGCCTCCCAAGTGCGGGGATTACAAGCGTGTGCCACCACGCCTGGCCCAGTCTCTGCCTTCTTGATAGGTAGAATTAAACTAGCCAAGGAAGATAGAAAATCAATAAAATATGCAAGTAAAAGAAAAGAAATATAGTATCGATAACTGGATTTTTCTCATTGCAAATGGAAATTTAATGGCAAGTAAAGATAGGAGACGAATTCAGGAGCTTGCGTTTGCACACACTGAGAAGCCCATTAGATTTATATCACCTTTGTCAAGTAGGCAGTCAAGAATGAGTTTCTAGAATTGAGATGTTTTGTCTAGGAGATAAAATTTTTGGAATGACCTTTTGACTAAAGTTTCACTTAGAATTAACTTTCTTATATTGCATATATGTTAATGAGGTGTCAGTTATTTCAATCAAAACCCCTTCCCCACATGTCCTTGTCTTTCAATTGAAGCAAGTATTTTATTTTTACCAATTTTTGTTCCAGTTTTTCAATATACCTTGATACATATCGACCTATGCTTAACTTCAAACTTAATATAAGCTTTTTCTTCTCCCACATCATAGTTTACCAAAAAATATTGGGTCAACTTTGTGTCTTGCAGTATGTCAAGCATTTCCTATGTGTCATGTCATTTAACTTTCTAAAACCCTTTAAAAATTATGACTATGATACATTTTTGTTGAAGAAGAAGTTAAAAAACACATTGAGGAAGCCATTGTTTTCAGCATAATGTAATACCAGCTTTCTAGCCTGCAATAAGTTAAAACATTTCCTGATACCAGACTATTCAATCCTCTTAAACATATAGTCTAAGTCTATAAACATATCCTGAGGGCTTTTTCAGCGTGACACAAACATCTGTAGGACTGGACTGGAGATGAGCAATCATCCACAAACACCTTCAATGATGTTTACTAAAATAAAGAGGAATAAAAATTAATTTGCATTACTAAGTGGTTTTGAAGAATTAGCATATTTTGTCCTTCATACCAAGTCCAAACATTATTCGAGGGAGTCAAATAGCCAGCCAACTCATTAGAAGATGTGAAAGCCTGCGTTTAATTCGAAGTCACCTTCTCTCCACTGTGATAAGCAGCTGCACTGGTAGTGGATCTTTTCAAGCTTCCACTTAATTTGAAAAATCTAAAAATTAAGGGCAGTTGACTATGAAGATTAAATTGCTTCTTCCCCCACTACTGACATAAGTTTGTAATTAGATAACACCATTTCTTTGGAAGATAGAAAATACTACAGCTTGTTGATGAAGATATATACTCAACTAAATAGAAATCTAACATAAGAAGCAATTAAGTGATTCACCCAAGGTTGTACATAAAATTAAGGGCAAGCCTCAGAATAAACACAGGTGTTTTGCCAGGAATCCTGTCTTTTTCTATGTTGTTGTATATATATATTTAGATAGATATATAATAGAGCTATTTAGTACAGGTTGTGTAGAGAGATGGCACACTAGGACAACAAATTAACCTTATTCTCTCTAAGTCTCCTCCATCTCTGAAAGCAGCCTTACAAAAGATCATTTTTAAATGGATTAATTTGCAAAACGTATACCATATAACAAAATTATTGGGAGTATGAGCAAATGTTTTCTCTTTCCCTACCCCTTACACATTTTTTTAAAAAAACAAACGCACATGTAATGCAATGCCTCTTGATTACTACAGTACTTCGGTTGCTGTATTGCAGGGCTGCATACTGTGAGGACAACTTCCAGGGAGGTTTATTTATAAGGAGGTCATTTTGAAATTTCAGTAGATAATCCCGTTGGATGGTTTCCAAGACATACCTGCCTTATGATGAATTTTTCTCTGTCATAAATCTCAGAATATAGCAAGGTTGGGTCTAATATATCCTTATCTCAAGATATAGAAACAGATGAATTGAGCTGAATTTTCTTATGATAACCAGAACCAAAATGAAACTCCTAGCTGTGAGTAAGCATAAAGGAAATTGATGGCAAGAATAAAGTTTCATCTAGAGAAAAGAAGTTATAACTGTATCTTAGAATAGCATAGTGATTTATAATTTCTGATGCTTTTATTACACATTCTAAGATTTGGCCCTGATAAAAATCTAGTGAGGCAATCAATTGGGGTACTGTTATGTTCAAACTACAGATGAGGTAAGTGAAGCAAAAAGAGGTCAGGAGGCCCACCAAGAAGCAGACTCCTACGTGGGATTAGAAATTCAGGAGATTTTTATGGTCGAGGGAGCAGGAGTGGAAGGAGCCTTCAGACAACTATGTAGATCTGACATTTATAGAAAGAAACCATGGAGGAAAGAGAATTAGGTAGAAAGTTTCTAGTGCTACAGCATAGTGGCAAGAAAGTTTCAGCTAAATGACAGAATGCCTAAGAGTGGAAGATCCTCATCAGAAAAGCAAACCCATTTTCTTGCTGGAACGGCTTTTATTTATTTATTTATTTATTTATTTATTTATTTATTTATTTATTTATTTGGTGGTACTGGGGTTCTTGGAAGCCCTTCAACCTCCGGGCTACACTCCCAGACCTATTTTTTGTGTGTGTGTGTGTGGTACTGGGGTTCCTGGAAGCCCTTCTATCCCCGGGCTACACTCCCAGACCTATTTTTTTTTACATTTTTATTTGGAAACAGGGTCTCCTAAGCCAGCGCGCGGAGCTGGCTTCGAACCTGTGCGATCCTCCTGTCTCTGCCTCCCAAGCGCGGGTATTACAAGCGTGCGCCACCACGCCCGGCATCCAGACCTATTTTTTTATATTTTAATTTGGAAACAGGGTCTCCTAAACCAGCGCGGATGACTTCGAATCCGTGCAATCCTCCTGTCTCCGCCTCCCAAGCGCGGGGATTACAAGCGTGTGCCACCACGCCTGCCCAGCTGAACAGCTCCTCTTTAATCCCCCAGCCATGCTCAGCTATTGATTGATAGCAGCCCACAGAAAGCACAGCCTCAAAGTGACACAGTAGTGGATTCGAAAGGGCAGAAGCTGGGAATATAAATTGATTAATCTCCAACAGGAGATCTAAGCACACATTTTCATAATTGCCACCGCCTCTATGATTGCTGAAACATCAAGTAGAAAAATGGTGGGTCCGGAAGTTTACTGACATTCAGTAGAGTGTTTTGCATAGCCTCTACTGTGAATGATGTATGATACTCCCAAACTCTTTTGCAACTAGAATGATTTGGGCACTGAATATAGTTGTATGCAATCATTTGTCAGATTCTGTCCTTTCTTAAAAAAAATGGAATCTATAATATTTATGTATTTAAACACAAAGTTATATAGTGAATCTACCAAAATGTTTTAGCCATAAAAACACTACTCTGAGTACAAATGAAAAAGAAAATTAATCAACCTCCGAATTTTTTGAAAAATAACTACCCATGGAATCTTTTTGCTATTAGTTACCTCCTAGTATATATTAGTGATACAAATATTTTTAAGGTTTACTAGATAAATTCTGATGGGCAGATGACAGTGTATAGCCTACTAATTTTACCTTTTTATCTACTTAACTGAGTGCAAATAAATGAGCTACTTAAATTTTTGAAAACGTGCCAGGTGTGGTAGCGCACGCTTGTAATCCCCACCCTTGGAAATCTGAGACAAGAGGATCGCACGGGTTCAAAGCCAGCCTCAGCTACTTAGTGAGGCTTTCAGCAACTTAGTGAGACCCTGTTTCCAAATAAAAAATATAAAAAAATAAAATGAAAAAAATGTATTTTCAAGAGGAAATAGGTCTAAGTGCCAACTACTTAATGCATTAAAAATACTCCTCATTTAATTGCAAAAACAAATCTGTATAGACGCATCCATCGTTTCTTCAAATTGCATATGAAGAAACTGAGGCTCAGAGGCATTAACAACTTGGTTCAGATTTAACAGTGAACAGCAAAATTTGGATTTGAATGTGGCTTCACTTCTCATTAAAAAGAGGTAGAACATATCCAAAAAAAGACACAAATTAGCCAGGCGTGGTGATGCATCTTTGTAATCTCAGCACTTGAGAGACTGAAACAGGAGAATTTCAGGTTTGCAGCCAGCCTTGGCTACTTAGTGAGGCCTTCCACAACTTAGTGAGCCCTTCTTTCAAAGTAAAGAATTAAATTAGGGCTAGGGCTGTAGCTTGAAGGTAGAACGCCCTTGGGTTCAATCTCCATTATTCCCCAAAATAAAGACAAATTAAAATGTCATAGTTTTAGACACATCCATTTGATTGAACAAAATCCCTTAGACTTGCTTGATATATAGATATTTTTAAGTAGATCATGAACAAATTAAAAGTTTTAGAAGTAATACATTACCATGATTATCTTTGTAACAAGGAAGAACGGTGTTACCTTTTCCCCAACCATCCCCACTGCTGATAAAGTAGCCTGGAAGAATACTTCTGGAAAATATGGATTGAAAATAATCTCATTTAATTACTGTCTTCATTGCTATATTTTGGGAATTATAAAAAAATCAGATAATTTTCTATCCAATGGATTAAACTTTTTGTCTTTAAACACATAGTAGGTTCATATATATGTGTATGTGTGTGTCTGTGTTTGTATTCACCATATATATAGTGCTCATTTTTTTCTTTCACATAATTTCCATGTCATTGAGTATGTTTATTTTCTGTGACTAAAACACTCTTTTCCATATTTCCATTCAGTTTAAATCTACCTTTTCCTCCCCATGAAGCCTTTTACATTATCCCTTAGTCCTTACTTTCTTAGCACATCTATCTGTAAGTTGGCCAACTTTCTGTGTGGCCCCCAACTCCTTGTACAGCCCCTGAATACCAACGTGCTCAAATTTATTTCTTTGTCTTCAATGACGGCCAACAAATTCCTTAGGGGAAAAAAGTGCTTTTACTCAGTTTTGTGTCTTTAGTGCCTAATAATAAAATATTTGAACAAAGGCAATTCTGTATGGTAGAAAGCAAACAGCTCAGAGATACTAAACATATATTTTACACTAATTCTACAAAGCAAATAGCAGAAAATTTAACCATCAATTTTTCTTGATAAAGTAATGGTCATTTATAGATAATATTCAAATTGCCCTTTCCTGAGTGTAATTTATGATTTTGCAAGGTAAAGATCTTCATTGATGTAAATTTATATTCTCTTTTATGTTATCACTACCACCAAACAATAGAGAATAATATCAAAATTATACTCTTATTAAAATATTCATAATAATATGTAGATGATAGAATAATAAATAACTATCTGGGTAAAATATACAAGGAATACAAATAATTAGAAAAATATTGAGTTATAATTTATATAAAAAGGAATAAAATAGAAATGACTTTCTAAGCATGGCTTCAGTATTAAGTAATCTTCCTCTCTGCACTAGCCTTGAATCTGTACTGTCCTAATGTGTGTAAGTATAGTAAGCTATCAAATATTTATCTACAGAAAACTGACCAACTGCTTGGAAGTCGTCTGGATATTGCATTGCAGTGGTTTTAATTTTGTAAAGTTGTTATAGAACAATGTAAATTATCTTGTATCATTTTGCTTAGTATTATATAGTTTATGCACAAGTATATCTTCGCAGACTATAGCATCTTGAATCTAGCCCTCCTTATTAAAACATCTAATAGGGTAGTTTAATCTATTGTACATAACATACAAATAGATATGAATAGGTATTCATCAACATGTATAAATATTTATCAAGTTCCATTATAACACAAAAATAAAAGTAGAAAGAGAAAATAAATATGTTGAAAACAAAAGGAAAGAATCAATATGTAGTTTCCTCAGGACAAGTACAAAGTCGATATTATGTCTTAATATAGATATACAATGGTTTCATCATTTCTGTCCATCACCAAAAAGCATTCGTTTATAGAGCATTAAGCTCATCTGAGTAGTATGTTATAAACATAATATAGAAAATTGCTGTGTCCTGCATTCCAATGATATTTTTACAGAAGAACAAAGCAACCTGGTCATCAGGAAAAATTATACTGCAAATATTTCTGAGAGTAAAAAAGAAAAAAAGTGCTTTATATTAATACTTGGGAAATATGGCTCAGTGCAGTTACAAGTTTATGTACTTGAATGTGTGTGTACAGAGACAAGAATGTTATATGGTAAAAAAAAAGAGATTGTTATATAATAGAAAAGAAACACTGATTTTGATAAGGTAAATCTACCCGTTATTATTAATTTTGTGACCCTGTACATGCCCTTTTTTTTTTTTTTTTTGGTGGTACTGGGGGTGGAACCCAGAGGCTTTCTACTTCCAGGCTATACTTCCAGACTTATTTTATATTGTATTTGGAAACAGGGTCTCACTAAATTGCTGAAAGCCTCACTAAGTAGAGGAGGCTGACTTTGAACCTGTGCGATCCTCCTGTCTCAGCCTCCCAAGCACAGGGATTACAAGTGTGCGCCACCATGCCCGGCTTGTACATGTCCTTTGATATCTCTCATTCAATCTTCTTTTCCATGGATACCAAAAGCACAGATTTTATGTGGAATAACTAGGATAATACATATTAAACTCATATGATCTCTATACAAGAATACTCAGAAACCATTATACCATGTTTATGAATTCCACTCAAACTGACAGACATACAGTATTCATAGAGAATTAAAACATGGCACTATACAAGCATATGTATTTCACAGGTAGAACCAGGACCTAACAGATTGCTGTCATGTTGCATTTTCATCTGTAATCATTAGCACCATTTCCTCATACCTGTTAAGCAATCTTCTGTTATTACTTTGCAACACATCATTTATGTCTCTTTCTTTACTAACATAAGACCATTATCTTGTCATTTAGCATTGACACATGATTCACCCCAGATTCCAAACGACACCTCAATGGTATAAGGGGGAGAGGGACAAAAAGAATCTTATCTACTTGTGTACCAGATAGATTCTACGTATACCTTATATTCAGTTCTGAAAAAGGCACAAGACATACTTAGCAGCATACTACTTGGGGTTCATTTAATCCATCATATAGTAGAGGATAAGAGACAGGGTTGTCATCAATTACTTGTAAATATGGCCTGTTTGTCTAAATGTCATTACGGCATGATTGAAAAATGCCAAAGAGATAACATTTGATACATTGGCTTTACTTTTTGTCATGTCAGGATTTGCTAAGTGATTTTTTCTTTGATCACTACATTTATATATAAATGTTTTATTATCAATTACAGCTAACTGGTATAGACTACTTCATATATATATATATATATGTGTGTGTGTGTGTGTGTATGTATTCTATTATATGGTCTCATTCCGTCATTAAGACAAACTCATACACGAAGTAGATCTGAGTTAACAAGTTGTAGATCATGTGGAGAATTACAAGACCACATATTTGAATCTATTTGTATTTTCATCTAGAATTGCCACTGTGGAAAACACATTATTTGATCTATTAAGACAAACTGGAAAGACTAAGTCATAAAAAGGCAGAAAATTAAGATATAAGTATCAATTATCAAATGCCCATTATTAAAAAGTTTCTTTGTGGCTAGGAGAGAAATGTTAATGTCACACCTTGTGAACACTGATCTAATAAATATTTTTAAATACATGGGATTATTTACACAGAAATACACAAACATAAACAAATACAGTACAGTGTGATTCATGCAAGGAGGTTAGGAGGTCTTGGCTACGACCTGGTAAGAGCACAAAGATGCCCTGACTGTCTGTGGGGGTGAGAAGAGTCCTCCCAGAGGAAATGCAGGGAAACAAACAACAGAAAGGATCTTGAAGGAAAATTTTCCCAGCGATGCAGAGTAGAAAGAGGAGATTTGAGAAAAGATAGATGGAACCAAGTCGTGGTCCTGTGTGTCCAGTAAAGAATTTAGAATTTATGCTTTAGGGAAAATGAAGCTATTGAAGGAATCTCAATAGGGCAGTCAATTGAAGATTTGTATTTTCAATAGTTTATTTAGGCCTTAAACTAAAAGTAGATTTAATGAGACTAAAACTGCAAACAGGGAAATACGATGGCCAGAGCTGCTCAAATTGGACTTGGTTTTAAAAATGAGTAAATTCTTAGATGGCTGAGCGATCTAAAAAAAGAAAATGTTTTTATTTTATATTAGTTTTTTATCATATGAGGGGCAATCTTCTGACAAATTATTATTGTCTTGGCATTCTATTATTGAATCATATATCTAATGTAAAAATAACAATGGTTCCAGGTAAAAACTCATATTTATGTTGTTCTTTTGCCAATTAATAATAAAAGTTCTTTTTTTGCTATTAGAAATTGCAATTGAGAAACATTTTTCATAGGATAATTCCAGGCTTCAGTTTCTTAGGGTTTTTTTTAAAATAAAACAATACTTAGATTGGGTATCATGAGAATGTTGAAATAGAGAAAAACTACCCACATACTATATAATTGATGGGGGCAAATAAATGATGAATGAAAGCCAATTAAAATTATATGAATATAAAAAGATTTTCAATTATTCCCATGAGAAAAATACTGAGAAAATTTTATTTTCACCAGAATAAAGAAATGTACACCAAAAAATGATCACTCCTTTATCATATGTATAAAAGTTATCAGTACATCAGGGCCCAGTGGTACATACCTCTAATCCCAGGACTTAGGAGGTTGGACAAGAAGATCATAGGTTCAAAGTCAATTATCGCTCTGTTTCAAATTAAAAAAAATAATAAATCTAGGCACAGTGGTGCACACCCGTAATCCCAGTACTTGAAAAACTGAGATAGGGGAATCTCAAGTTTGAGGCCAGACTCAAAAACTTAGTGAGAGTCTATCTAAAATTAAGAACGGCTGATAGTATATCACAGCAGTAGAATCCCACTGAGTTCAATCCTGAGTACCACAAAAATCATTTCAGGAAATAAACAATTAAAAAAATTTTCATTATAACTTGATAGTAATGAATTTTGTGACATATCAAATTGATAGATGAAAATGCTTTTAGAAATTTTCACCACACTTGGCTCACCAATACATTTTTAATAATAGATCTAACTTTGGCACCTTGGTTTTGATAAAGAAATCTATAGCACTAAATAAATGCTGTTATCTTGAATGCTATGATTTTCAAATTTTACTTATATTTAACTTTTTATTTTAAGGTTTAATTAGAAAACCTAAGCACAAGCTGGGTGTGGTTGCACACACTTGTAATCCCAGCATTTGGGAGACTGAGACAGGAGGATCACTGTTAATGGACAGCCTCAGCTACTTAGTGAGGCCCTCTGCAACTTATAAGACCCTGTTTCTAAATAAAGAATAAAAATGATGGCTGGGAGTGTAACTTAGAGGTAGAATGCTCTTGTATTCCACCCCCAGTACCCCCCCACACACACACAAAAGAAAGATAATATAAATTCATAAGCACAAGAAATTTATTCCTGGTGTTATGAAATATGATAAAAATAATTTAAAGACTTAGAGTTATATGTATTTTTCCCCTGAAAGGGAGCACTTGTATTACTAAAGTTTGAGGCACACTGGCTCGCATGAGAAATGATGAGAAATTAAGAAATTTAGGAAAGAACTGGGGTTGCTTGAGAAATTGGGCAAATAAATGTATCCATTTATTCTAGCAAATACATCCATCATGTGACACCCAAAATATATCATCCGCAGTTTTCAATGTGAAACAAACAAAAGAAGTATCACTTCCTGCCCTGGAGGAGCTCAGACGTCCACACTCAGAGGGACTGCAAAATGGAGCTCAGCCAGCAGTGCTCTAGGATTTTATTCCTAGGTGGCTTAAGAAACCCCAAATTATTTGAAGCTCAAGAGAATTTTTTTATCATTTCCTTGTAAATCAGTAAAAAATTTTACCTGCCAGTCACCATTACCTTTACAATGTTAAAAATACAAGAGATGGATAGCCTATAACAGCCTTCAGGCAAGTTGAAATATTTACCAAGTCCTAACAGTTTCTCCAGCCTTGAATAATCTGAGGAGCTACATAGGTAGACAAGCATAGAAAATCATAGTTCTTTATTTTTGCCCAGCAAAAATGAGGATTCTGCTTAGATAAATGGATACTTGTCTCAAAACTGATTTAAAAGTATTTGCAAATATTTAACTTTGGGAGGAGGAACTGAGAATTGAACACAGGGGGATTCTACTTTGAGCTGTACCTGTAGCCCTTTTATTTTTTATTTTTATTTTTTCTTATAGGGGTTCCTGGAGATTGAACCCAGGAGCATTTTACCTCCTTGCTAAAACCATGGTATCGTTTTTTATTTTGAAACAGGATCTTGCATTCCTACTGTCCCAGCCTCCCAAGCATTAGAATTACAGGCATGCATTGCTTGTTTTTAATTTTTAATTTTAAAACAGGTCTCACTAGTTGTCAAAGTTCTCTCTTAGTTGCTGAGTCTGACCTAGAACTTGTGATCCTGCTATCTCAGGGTCCCAAGTACTAGAACTGTAGGCATGTGCCACCACACCCTGCTTTGTCATATTTATATTAAATAATATTTAGAAATGAATTTATTAAAGTGTACAGATAAGTTTTTTTGTATTTCCATTTATTAACTAATATTTACTGTGCTATAAGAGAGAAGGAAAAGAGCACTAAAGAAAGGGGATGGGAGGTCAAGAGAAAAATGCAGGAAATCAAGAAAGAAATTTTGTAAATCTTATGAGCATGTGATACAACTGTAATAATATATAAGCTAAGCCTGATGATGTGATTCAAGTTGTCAACTAAGGCAGTGTCTTGGAGTTCACAGAGTTATCCCAGTTCTTTCATTTAACTGCGCTTGAGAACTCTGATCTTAGATTGTAATGAAAGAAATGGCCAGGGACAGTAGCATAACTCTGAGGAAGGACAAGAGGTTTAAGAGCACTGATGTACTGAAAAGCAGTGCCTTTACTGGTTGGGTGAGCTCTAACACAGTGGTTGATTTTTACCACTCTATCATTTACTGTGTTCTCTTTGTGAACAGCACACCATCCTGGAGACTGAAATCAGCTACTAGAAAATTGGCTGTCAACATGGCTAATTTCCAGGTACAAGACACACTGCTCTGGAACCAACAGTGTGATGAGATGTTTTATAGGGTATCTCCAGTTGAACTAATTACCACCCTCAACCATCTGCCATTTGGTTCCACACCAAAATCATAGTATGTGTCATTGTGTAGATATGGGCATGTTCTTTTGTCAATTTGCTCCAAAGCCATTGTTCCCAGAGGCTAATCAGAAGAGGAACTGTATCTGAAGCTCCTGAGGAACTTTTGAAACAAATAAACTCCTGGATCGCATCCCTAGAGTAGAAACAATCTTGAGTCTTTGTAGATTGCACCAAAGTGCCATCTGTGTACATATCGCTCACGCTAATTCATAAAGAGTACAGCACGATTAGAAAGTCTCCCAACATACGTGCCAAGGAACAGCAGAATACAGATGAACATTATGGAACTGGAAAGGAATGAGACCATATGATTATATGATTATATGATTCTCAGGGCACTGCCCTGCCCAGGCACAGGAAAACATCAGCATTTAGTGAAAGCCCTGCAGCTCTCAGACAGACTGCATTAAGACTTGGCTCCTCCTCTAGCAGTTGTTTGACATTTGGCAAGTCACTGAACTTCTCTGTGCCTCTAGCTCCTCATGTGCAAGAGATATATAACTGTCCTAGGGCTTATCTCAATGATTTTGGTAAAAATTAATTATGATAAGTATAAAATATTTTAAAAACTATCTGGTATGTAATATCTATCCAACCAATGTTGGTTTTCATTGTTAATGTGGAGTTATCAAGTTCATTTTAGTCCACACCATACAGTATATATATGAGTATTAAGGAAAATCCCACTATTCCACTTATATTCTCAGTAATTCAAGTTAGAAATTGTACTTTTGTTGTTGCCACTGTTTTGAGTTTGTTCAGTTTTTGTTTTTGTTTTTTTGTTTTTGATTTGTTTTGTTTTGTTTGCAGCTGTCTTTGAAAATGAACTTTCCAAAAAAAAAAAAAAGTTAACAGGTAAAATAACATTTCAGTTGCTCAGAAATAAATCTTTCCACCACCACAAATATTCATTTAATTTGGCATGTTTTAATGCAACACGAAAAAAGAGAATTGCTTAGCAACTACTGAGCATTTACTGCAGGCAATTTCAAAAAAGTCCAAAGGAAAACACAAGAGAAATGTATCTGTAAGGGTGAAGGCAGGAGCAAGAACTAGAGGAAATGGAAAAATTAATGAATAATTTACCCTTCAGAGTATATTCCATTTTCTCCATGTAGATTTGTACTAAAAAGAGCTGGCCAGTAAATAAGTGTAAAAATAAATATATTGGTGGACTAAAAGTATAATAAAATTTCTACTCATCCCTGCCTGATTCCAGGAATTCATGGATACTCTTGATAATAGAGAAAATTCATAAGTTGGTCTCAGCCTAAGTTAACTAAAGCTAGTGGGAAATCTGGGGCTACATCTGTGAGATTATCTTCTGTGTGAAATTTTCCTTCACAAGTGCCTGCCACACTTCAGGCCCATAAATTATGAATGTATGTTGGGGTTGGTAGGGCAATGCATGGAAACTTACCTAGAATCTCAAATCCCAAATAAAAGTAAATGGTTAAAAGTAAAAGAGAGAGAAAGAAGGAGACAGTTATATTGGTTTGGTGAGAGTTGAAACATTTCTACTGCTCCATCAGCATTGATTTTAAAGATCTGAATGACATACAGACTGATGAATAATTCAGATCTCATTTATTAGTCCACTGACCCTACACATGGCTTCATAAAAATGAAAATAATGTTATTCTCCTGCCTCATTCTCCATAGAATCGAAGATGCATGTGTAGATGGATAGAATTTTTTTATGTACTTTGCTCTGGCACATTGTATACACATATATTTGCATGTCATACATTTAGAAGATATGTTGAAATAAAAATTTCAATAATGTATAAAGGAGACCATTTTGCCCCCTACTGGTTACTGACTTAGTTCTGTAAAAAAAACAATGCTGATTATCCTGTAACTGGTTACCTGGCAACTAAAACTGTCTCTACAATGGAACAATGCAATTCTATGTTTGCAGTTTAGAATCTTCATTAACAGAGTTGTCTCATGCATTCATAGGCTACATACTAGAAGACAGTTTCCTCTTAGAGCCTCCTACCTCTTTCCTAAGAATTTAAAGCCCTCACACTAAATTTTCTAGCTTAAGTATTAGAGTAGCTGGTGATGCTATTAACCAAGACAAAGATGTCAGAGTAAAAGAACATGTTACTTGGGAGTAAGATGGATTGAGATCATTATTTGAACAGATTGAGTTTTAGACATTTTGGGTTACCAATCAGGAGTCTATCCAAGAGCTAGAAAATTTTTCTGTGATGGGGGAATATTAATAATTGTCTCTATTGCTCTCACCATTCTTTCTCAAAGTCACTAATCTCATTTCTTTGATTAGTGGTTATTATCCCAATCCAACTCCTTTTTAGATTAACCTAATCCAAATTTCAATAAAGGTATTCTAGGTATTATATTTTAATTTAATATTCGACATAACAGAATATTAAAATTAAAACTTTGACTGTGATCCTATGACAATCAATACCACATATCAAAAACATTTGTAATAAAATCTTGCTCTATAAGACTTTCAAAAATAACTGTAAAAATATGTATGAGACACTTGGTAAAAGAAAAATATTTCACCTACATTACATGTATAAAAGATCAAAGAATGGGGATCACAAAAGAAATTATAGAATTTTGATAACTTCTGACCTCTGTTGATTAGGGATATTGCCTACAAGTTAGGTACAAAACTTTTAAAGACCATTGAACTATGTATTGGAAGCGTGGCCTAATGAACTTGTGATGGCAAGCTTGAAGACTATGACTTATAAGTAGCTGCAATCTTAGAATTTTTTAAACAAAGCACCCACGAATGTTCCCTGCAGGTCAGACATGGCCTATATTGCTAGCAGAAAGAAAGCTCAGAGTGGGCTTGTCATGTGCTACCCACCAGGCACCTAAAGGGTGAAAACAGACATTAAAAGAAAGATGGTAAAGACATCTCCAGATTCCCAGGGGCTAGGAAAGGAGTAAGCAAGAAACTGAAGATGATTTTATCATTCTCAAAAGAGTACTGCAAGTGAGAATTCACACAAGATAAAGAATGTGCCTATGGGATATGCCTAATTTTAAAAGTGTCAGAACTAGTTGGCCACAGCTCTACCAGTCAGATCACATCATTCCAGCTCTCTTTAGTTTATTACCTTCCCAGTTTTCATCCCAAGGAAGTCAGGCATCTTAATTTATAAGACGAGGAAGGACAGGTAGAATTGAGCTAAGAAAAGGGCATTTGGCATCTTTCCACAGTGGCAGGCTTACCGCTTAAAATAGGAATAAACTCGGAGAAAAAAAAAATAAGTGCTTCAAACTTACATCATTTGCAGTTTACATTACAATATGAAGAAAATTGTTGTGATTAGGAAATTGAGACTTTGTTCTATGACTTAACATGATTCCTAAAAAGTAAACAGAAGTTTTGATGCCTGACCAAATTTCCATACAGGATCAGAGAAAAACTAGCCCCAATGCGTATTTATAAAGAGACCATAGGAAACCAAATAAGTTGCTGTAAGACAGTATCCCATAAGCAATGCATGAGCAATACACAAGTTACCATGACAACTTCCTAACATGGTCAGAAACAAGAGGACTGAATGCTCCAGCAATAGCCTACTCCCTGCCATATCTTCTGCTCAAATTTTATTAGTTTACCTACCTTTGGACCACATACATTAATGGATACAAGATGAATATTTTGTGAATGTTCCCTTTCCATTTTTATCAGTTCTGTTTTTTTTTAATCCTTTAGTCAATTTACATATACTTCCCTGAACATACTACCATGTCATTCTAATTCTGCCATTTCTAGTTATACAGAATAAAGTACTCCTTCACATAAGTCTAGGATTCTAGGACACTGCTTTTCCTAGCTCACTATTCTCCATCCCCACTAACTCCCATTTTTCCACATCTGCGCAGCTCTTTTTACCACTTTCTCAAATTGCATGTTATCTAGCACTCTACCTCTTCCTAAAAAGTATTAATAGCTGTTCTGCAAGTATGAATATAATGAAGATTTTACAAGATATTGATGTGCTTTCCAATATAATTTTTCCTAATGTATTGAGTTGGAGTTAGTCAAATATTTAACTTGGTCCTAAAAACTACCTGCTGGCCCCTTTTTTCTCATTTCCAGCAATAAAGGTTTTGGCCTCTTGACCATTCTGTACTTTTGCATACTTAGAGAAAGAGAGTTGCCAAATTCCTAAATGATAGCCATTGCTCCAATTTTTTTAACAACATTCTATCATGTCATAATCAAGTGGTTTAAAGCTTTTCTGTCTCTAACTAATGCCAAGATAAGTCAATTTGTATAGACCACAATTTCCACATGGGAACCTATGTCAGGGAGAAGACCAGAAATGGGGCAGAATGTAGAAGAAGAGTAGGTGGGGCAATGAGGGACACTAAAATATCTCACTTTACCTGGGCATGGTGGTGCACGCTTGTAATCCCCATGCTTGGGAGGAGGAGACAAGAGGATCACACAGGTTTGAAGCCAGCCATGCTGGCTTATGAGACCCTATTTCCAAATAAAAAGTATAAAATAGGTCTGAGAGTATAGCCCGGAGGTAGAAGTGTTTCCAGGAACCCCAGTACCACCAAATCATCATCATCATCATCATCATCATCATCATCATCATCATCATCATCATCGCACTTTCACAGTCATTTTTCCAAACCATGTTCTCCAAATAGTTTTATCTGAATGAACTGTGATAATGTTATCATTGTCTCAATTGGTGATAAAGAAAGTATAGGCATAATGTATACCTCGAAATTCCAATATCTGTTCCTTTAGTAATGGGAGAGGCAATGAATTATATTTGGAGAGCACATAAGGACTTCAACTGCAGTTTGCCTGGTTCTGTGGAACTTAAACATTGAATGGCCAGGAGCTAATCACATCTAGCACGTATTAGCTGAGGTTATTTATATATAATGAGGGGGTGGTTGGGAAATTCAAGATGTGAGGTCATTAGTGTATAGTCTTTAGAAATTGACCTTGAAACATACAAGTCTAGTTTTTACCTAACCTGGCCCAACTGAGTCAAGGATGGAATACTAGAAGGAAAATTTTTGTCTACATAGATTTCTTAAACATTTGGGAAGAACTCTGTCACATTTTTGTTTCTCAGTGTGATTTACAAGTAAGAAGGACAAGATTGCAAATACACTTGAGTTCTATGTATATCACAGAATAGCAATGAAACCCTAGCTTCAAACTGTTAGTGCCAAACCTGGACACCGAACACCCTATCCATTGTCCTCACATCACCCCTGCTGAGACAAATCTAAGGTCTTAAACATGTGACTTACCATTTGAACTTTAATTTCTCTATTGAAAATTTACACTAAAAATAAGTGTATATTAAAGTTTGGAGCAATCTGAACCACTGGCCATAAATCATTGGCTAATATTATTGACTAAAATCATCAAAAGCTCATAACAAAATCTTTGTTGAGCTAGCTATTCTGGACTACATGTTTGGGAATTTTATCAATTGCAATAATAATTAAAGCGGGCATAAATTTTAATCCCTATGGATAGTGAGGTCTTGGTAAGATTTAGTCAATATGCTATTTTAACCCTTTTACAAGATTTTTAGAAGTAAAATTTGAACCTAAAACCAATAGTCATAGACAATCCACAGAGGAGCAACTGTTAGTATTAGGGGAGGTGCCTCATTCAAATGGATTACAAAAACCAGAAGTAAAGAATGTTGCAGGAATTTCTCCAGGAAGTATCACTTAGCACCCTACCCATACCTGAAGTTTTCTTGTGGATTCACCTCACTGGAGTAACATTCCTGGCCACTTTCCAATTCTTTTCTTTTACTCCATAGGACTTGGGTACCTGGTTGGTGAAAGACAGTCATTGGTCTACCTTTCTTCATTCCTAGGATCTAATCTATTACAAGGATAGGCAACAGTAATTTAGTCTTTTTTATTCCTGATCTATGACCAACAAAACAGTAATACTAGATAATTATATTTGTTATCCAGAATCAAAACTTCCTTCAGGTGGGTTGTTTATATAACAAAAGTAGGAAGAAAGAGAATGGAACTTCTTCCCAAGAATAACAGTCAGTCTTTTCAGGAGCCCATGAAATATTTTCTCAAAACCTTACTCTGTGACATAAAGCAAAACTTGGAAAATTTCTAAGCTTCGAAGCACTGAAATCATTAAGAATTCTTTCCAATCATTGTCAAAGAAAGCCAAGAAAACAGAGACAAAAAATGTAACTAGAAATTTCCCAAGAGCAATTCACTGCCTAGTGAAATAAAAACTCACCACCAACAAGAAAACTAGAAAACATTTTGAACTGAGTGATAATAACAATATGAACATACCAAAACTTATAGTACATACCTAAAAATACTTGGATGGGCTATTTGCCTTTCAATGCATACAAAATAAAAAAGAGAAAAAATTGGAGTCAACCAAACTATCATACCAAGAAGCCAGAAAAAGAACAGCTAAACAAATTCAAATGATTTAGAACAAATATAATATTAAAGGTCCCAAAATCAAGTAAATAAATAAAAGCAAAGAAAAATCAGCAAGGACAAAAGTTATATTTTTGAAAAACATAATAAGCTACTCTAAATCAAGAAAAGAAGAAAAGAGAGTGAGTGTAAAAACATAAATATCTAATGTCAGGAAGGAAAAAAGTTAATCTCACCGTGGAAGCTAGAAAAATTAAAAAGATAATTGAATATTATTAAAACATCTATCTAAATAAATTTGACAGTAGAGGTGAAATAAAATCATTGATAAACTGATAAACCAAAAACAAAAGATCTGAACAATCCTAACTGTTGTGATGATGGAGAATATGTTAATAAAAATGATTTAACAGAGAGAGATCCCAGTCCAGATGGCCTGAATGTTAAATATAGATATTGGGTAAGGGCTAATTAAGTGATGTGTACATGTATGTCTCCACCATCTTTTATCCCATTAAGATGTATGACCACAATGCACCAATAAAAATTTAAGAAATATATTAACTAATGTCTTGTATAATTACATATGCAAAAACAAAATAATAACAATTGGATTTAATTACATAGAAAACTATGATATATTATGGTCAACTATGATTTATTCTAGTAATTATATGAATAGATATAAATAAGGAAGAACTTGGCATTTCACAGCTATTTGTAATTAATTTCTTAAAAAGCCAAATATCAAAGGTAGAACAGAAAAAACTTCTTTAATTTGATAAGGAATACCTAAAATGTATACTACAACAACATCATTTTGATGATAAAGTATTGAACATTTTTCAGAAACAAAAGGAAAAATTCACTATCATAGTTTCTAGTCAACATTGAACTTAAATCCTAAGAAAAGCAATAAGATAATAAAAGAAAATGAGGGTTAGAAAGAAAGAATAAAACTTCATTCTCCATAAATTGTAAGTTCTTAAAAAATTCAAAGAAAGTTTCAAAACTGCTAGGATTTATTATTGGGTTTGGGAAAGTTACTAAATACAAGATCAATATGCAAAATCAACTATAATTTTTGCATAATAGCAAAAGTAAAATATTGAAAATTTAAAAACATCATTATGAATAGCCAAGTCAAATAGATAGGAATAAATCCAATAAGACAGGCAAGAATCCCTCATCAGCAAAAGTCTAAGATATTATTGAGATAAAATCAAGAAATACTTAAATAAATGGATAAAATATATTGTCCATGGAATAGAAAACTCAATATTATAAAAATCAGTTTTCCCAAAGTTGTCTTATAGATATAATGCAATTTTAATCAGAAACCCTAGAAAATATTTTGCATAATAAATTTGCCAATACAAGTTTATTCAAAAACATACATGGTTTGTTGAAGTTTCAACAAACCACACATAATTGAGGAATGTAATTTTAAAAAGTAACTTTTATGATTTAAGAAGCTGAGCCAATAATGCATTTTTTTCTAAAAATTGGATGGACATATTTTTGAGAAGCATCTTTTTCAGCCACAATGGCCATTAAAGCTGTACCAGACTTTCAAATCCCTGTATCACCAAAATACTAATCAAGAATAAACAAGGAAAGAAAGAAGCATATTCTACTGCATTATTCTCATTGTAAAAATGTTCTGAATGGTGAAATTGTTTTAGTCAGAAATTTTTTTCTATTAATAAAATAAAATAAAAATTATACTAAAGTTTAATAAAACATATGGGAGAAGGGCAAAGAATAATGCAAGTGATATTGAAATATAATAAAGGTATAATATTTAACTAAATGTAAAATTTTAGTATAAAGTAATAGAAAGTTAGACAAGGTGTTCCTGCTTAAAAAAAAAAGACATAAAAGAGGAAGTATAGAAACCGATGCATACATATGTAATAGTCTTATTTATAAGAAAGAGGATGCTATGGTACAATACAGAAAAGATCGCCTTTTAAATAACTGGTGTTGCAACCTGGTTCCTTGTTTCTCAGGAACGAGAGCACTGGTCTAGGCGAGCAAATATGATAATCATATCCAATCCATCATGGCATCTGGCCCTGTCAGAACCTGGATCTTAAAAAGACAAATATCAAAGGTGGAACAAAGACCAGAAGAGAACCTGCACCCTCCCATACCTGAGCTGATTTTGTTCCCTGCCCTCTATAGGAAACAGAGCATTTGTTGAGCAGTGCTAGTCTGCCCTCTAGGAAGAACAGCTACTGTTCCCTACTTCCCTAGATCTATACCAGACCTTTTGGAGTCTGAGCTGCTGAGGTATGACATCTTCCTAGACAGTGGAGACACATTTTTGCATGCTCCCCATCTTCTGGATCCAAAGCCACAACCGGAGTCTGTCATTGCAAGGTTGTTATAGTTGGATCTGTAATGTTTGACCTCATGTGTTAAAGGCTTAGTGCCTGATATGTAAGTGATTTTCAGAGTTGGGGTTTCAGAAAGTTACTTGATCATGAGGGCTTTAAGCCCATCAGTGGGTTTACTCATTGATGAATTTATAGCTTAATGGACTATTGGAGAAGGTAGGACCCAGTTGGGGAGAGTGGGTCTTTAGAGACATACTCTTGGGGACTATACTGCATCAAATCCCTCCCCCTTTGCTTCTTAGCTGCCCTAAGATGAGTAGCTCTGCTCTCTACCATATTTTCCTGTCTCACAGCAGGCCCATAACCATGGAACCAGCCAACCATGGACTGAAACCAAGAGCTAAAATAAACCTTTCCTTTCTTAAGTTGATTTTTTCAAGTATTTTTGTCACAGCAAGAAAAGTTAACTAACAAATAGTTCTTCAGTATACAATCTTTATATCTTTGAGCCACTATATATCTTTGGGTCACTGATGTGGCCCACATTTTCAGGGTCCAGAGACAGGACTATATGGTATCTTCCACTCCTTGTACCCAAGTTTTCACTATGCCCGTGGGCTCCTACAGCTATACTATGCTTCCCTGGAGCTATTCTGATCCAGGATCAGGGTTGAAGCTGCCAGAATGTACCTCTGAGGATCAGGAAGGAACACACCTTATGACCCAGCAATATAACTCTGGGTATACCCAAAAGAATGGAAACCAAGTTACCTAAGTAATGCATGTGTATCTGTGTTTATAGCCACACAATTCATCATTGCCAAACTATGGAACCAGCCAAGATGTCCATCAACAGAAGAATGGATTACAAAACTATGGGATATGTATGCAATGGAATTCTACTCATCTGTAAAGAAAAAAATTACATAATTTATAGAAAAATGAATGGAACTGGAGAACATTATGCTAAGTGAGATTAGTCAGTCACAAAAAGTAAGAAATCAGATACTCTCCCTAATATGCCAAAGCTAGGAAGAAGGAGTTATATAAAGAACTCTAGATGAGGAAGGAGATACCATAGATGAGCAAATAACGTGACCTAACTGAGGGAGATGGGAGGAGGAAGAGGAAACTCCCTAATGTACATGATGTATATTCACAAACATATCAAAGTCTATCACTAAGCCAAACATGAAAAGGAGGGAGGGGGGAGATAATGGAGTGAGAATTGGGGAAGGGCTAAATAAGTGATATATGCATGTATGCCTCTACTATCTTGTACCCCATTAAGATACATAACTACAATGCGCCAATTAAAAAATAAAAAATTAAAATATTTTGCAGCAAGGACATATTCACCCAGGTTTCCATCAACAGATAAGTGGATCATAAAATTATAGGATATACACAAAATAGAATTCTACTATGCCATAAAAAATAAAATTATGTCATTTTCAAGAAAATGAATAGACCTAGAGAAGATTATGTTAAATGAAATCCAGTTAGAGAACACAAAATATCATATGTTTTCTTTCATATGTTGAAGATAAGGAATTATTGAGATATAGAGGGACTTTAGATAATGGAGGAGAAATTCTAGTGAAGGGAGGGAAGGGGTCTTTAGGAGGGAGTAGGAGGGAGATGGAGAATTAATGTTATTCACATATCTGAGAATACCAATGCCAATCTCAATATCTTGTATGGGAAAGGAGCAAAGTGGGGAAGGAGCTAGGGAAAACTCATGCAGTGCTGTGTGTGTGTGTGTGTGTGTGTGTGTATGCTACTATCACTAGAAAGTATATTATGATGTGAAATTATAATGCACCAATAAAATTATTAAAGACTTGAGCCAGGCATGTTGGCACATGCTTATAATCCCAATACTTGGGAGGTTGACACAGGAGGATCACAGTTTGTGGACAGCCTCAGCTACTTAGTGAGGACCTCTGCAACTTAGTGAGACCCTGTTTCAAAGTAAAGAATAAAAAATCAGGCTGGCGCGGGGGGGGGGGGCTTGGAGGTAGAATGTCCCTGGGTTCCATTCTCAATATTTTAAAAAAGTATTAAAAATTTGAGACAACTTTTAGGTGGGATTATTTAGCATCATTTATCTTATAAATTTCTTACCTTTTACCCAGAATATATAAAGCACAATTATAACTCAATAAAAAAACCACAAATAACGGATTAATAAATGGATAAAAGATTTCAACAGACATTTCTCCAAGTAAATAAATAAGAATAAAAACATGAGAAGATACACAACATTACCAACCATTAGGAAAATGCAAATCAGAATCACAAGGAATACCACTTCTTACTCATTAAAATGGCTGTGATTTAAAAAAGAAAAATAAAAATTATTAGTGATGACTTCAGGGATTGGAACTCTCATTTATTTTTGCAGAATAATGAAAAATACTGAAGCCATTTTGGAAAACAGTTTGGATGTTCCTTATAGTGTAAGAACAAAGTTACCATATTACTCAGCAATTTTATTGGTGTATACCTGCAATAAATGAAATCATGTATCCACACAGAAACCTACACAAGAATGTTAATGGCTATATTATTCAGAGTAACCAAAAGTGAAAACAACAACAAAATTCTATCCGTTGATGAAGGGACAAACACAATGTGGTATAATCGTACAAAACAATATTACTAGGCCAGGCGTGGTGGCATAGGCTTGTAATTCCCGCACTTGGGAGGCGGAGACAGGAGGATCACGCAGGTTGAAGCCAGCCTCACTGTCTTAGGAGTACCTTTTTCCAAATAAAAATATTTATATAAAAAATAGGTCTGGGAGTGTAGCCCAAAGGTAGAAGGGTTTTCAGGAACCCAAGTACCACCACCAAAATATATATATATATATATATATATATATATATATATACACACACACACACAACATACATACATACATACATACATACATACATACATATTACTCATGTAGAAAAAGGACTGAAGTCCTTTTGATTCATTCTACAAGGTGGAAGAACCTTGTAAACATTATGTTAAGTAAACATTATATTAAGCCAGACACAAAATGCTACAAATTTGGTGATTTCGCCGATAATAAATGTCAAGCCCCTAAAAACAGAAAGTACATTATTTTCACTTATCTAGGGGAAAAGGGAAATGGGGAACAACCATTAGGGGCACAGATCTTCTTTTGGAGGTGATAAAAATGTTCTGGAATTTCATAATGATAATGGTTATACAATACTATGAATATACTTTTAAAAAAAACACAGATTTTCAGTCAATTGTGGCCTGTAATCCTAGTACTTGACAGGCTTAATCAGGAGTATTGAAGGTTTGATGCTCACCTCAGCAATTTAGCAAGACCTTGTTTCAAAGTAAAATAAATAAATAAATAAATAAATAAATAAATAAATAAATAAATAAAATGTACTGGGGAGTATACTTGAGAGGTAGAATGTCCCTGGATTCAATTTCCCATATCAAAAAAGAATGAACAAATATAGAATTTACATTTTAGGGTTTGTGGTCATTAGATTACATCTCAATCTTTAAAAATATAAAAATAAAAGTTAGACATGGTGGTGCTTGCTGTAATCCCAGCATTTGGGAAGCTCAGACAGGAGGAGCTCAGTTCCAAGACAGTCACAGCTACTACTTACTGAGGCCCCTTGCAACTCAGTGAGACCCTGTTTTAAAAGTAAAAGGACTAAAAATAGGGCTGGGGAGTACCTCGGAGGTACAATGCCCCTGGGTTCCATCCCCAGTACCACACACACAAAAAAAGACCTCAATCAATGCTATGACAAATCCTCAAAATGACAGAAATCAAGAGACTACCAAATGATGTTCAGATTATAGATTATCTAGGCTTCTGATATACTTATGATAGAGTGTAAATTGTAACAATCATATTGAAAATTCTTACTCTTTCAGCTAAAATTGAATACATGCAAATTCTATGGTCTTTCAGTTCTCTCCTTGGCAGTACAATGGAATTATATAATTGTGCTCACAGACTGTATGTCACAGGATGTTCATACTAGCACTAGTCATATATAATTTCCAAAGTAGAAAAAATTCAAATATCCATGAACTAGAATATATTAAAATTATTGTGACAACACTCGTGCAATGGAGTACTATACCCCAACGAGGAAGAACAAACTATCTCTATCTTAACAACATAGGCAAATCTCACACACATAATGTTGAGCAAAACAAGCCCTGTGCGGAACAATGAAAATTACTTTATTTCATTAGTACCAACTTGAGAAACAGGCAAAACTCATCTAAGGTATTAGAAGCCAGGACACTTCCTAGGGTTCTCTTGTAATGGGGAAAGTAGAGCAAAAAAAGACTTGGGAGGGTTTGTAATGTTCTTTTTTTTAAATCCTGATGTTGATTATAAAAGTTTGCTCACTTTATGAAAGTCATTGAGATACATATTTATTGTAGGAGCATTTATCTACATGTATGTTACACTGCAATTCATAAGGTTTATGTTTAAAAGAAGAGGAAACTGCAAAGTTAAGAGAGATCATTATGCACGTGTGAATACTTAATATTTTTTGAAACTACCATTTCAAATCAGATGATAACATTTTTGGACCAGAGATAACAACAATACAACTTTATGTGAAAATTCCTTAAAGTTTTCTCTTCATATCAAAGAGTGATTGATTGATAGTTCCAGATATTTGTTTTAGACATATTTTTTCATCTGATTATTTTATTGCTCTAATCATTATACTGTATCACTGGTCTTCTTCTGCTATAAAATTAGCATACTCCAAACAGAAAATTAGAACAAGGCAAACTTTTTTCTAATGAATCTGTGCTGGTTCCTGGGGATTACCAGTGCTTTCTATTTTTCCATATAGTGTATAATATTAAAGGGAAGTGAGATCAACTTTACATGCCTACAGTTTTAAGAATTTGTATTTCCCTGTTTAAAATATTAAAAAATAATTTATTCATCAGTTCAGGGAGGATGTCATCATGACTTCCCAAATAGTAATAATCAGCATGATTGTATTATCAGTTCATATATTTGCAGAGAAATTTAAAATTTCATTTACTCCCTGTTTTTATAATCGGCTACTACTTCTGATCATTGATGCTTAGAGAAAAATAAATAATTTTGATATTTGTAATATTATAAGCTGTGCATCTCCTTATGGAGAGAAAAGAAAATCTTATTAACTACTAAATTTTTTACGCTTCTAAGAGTCCACAGCATTTTTCAAGGCTGAATTCAATTTTAATTCCCTGTATTCACATTAAAGTCTACATGAACTGCTCCATATGAATAGTTATTTAATATTTTATTATAGCTTTTAATTTTACTATCCCCTCAGTAACTTATTCCCTTGCTTACAAACCTTATGGTCAAGAAATTCTTCCCAACAGCTAATATAAGTTTCCCATTCTATGATTGTTAGAATTCCCAAAGACTTATTAAATCTCCTCCACCCCAACCCTCACCCAATCTTCTGTTACAAAAAAAACAAACACAATTCCTTTACATTCTCCCTTCCATCACTAATGCCAACTTTTGCTATATATTAACTGATGCAAGCTTCTCTAAATGAGCATAGCATATTTGCTAAGATCATTAGCAGTAGAACCAGAAAGCTGAGTTCAGTCTAACCCTTATTGTAATTTGATTTTAATTAAATTATTTAACCTCTTCTAACCTCAGTTTCCTAATGTAATAAGTAGGAGTAATAGAAATGTCCACTTCATAAGATTACTGTGAAGATTATATGGTAGAGAATATAAGGTAAGCTAATGTTCACTTACACTAAGAGCACAATAATACTGTTGCTATTTTTACTGGAGTGGTTCATAGGGTTTGGCTTGCAAATAAATGAGGCTAGGTTAAATTAAAAAGGGGGGATTTGAATGATATCTCGTAGAAAATTTCAAGAATCAATGTTTTTAGACAAATTTTATATTTTTGTTGTTTTTAAAATCTGAACTATTTTTGTTATTGGTACATTGTAGTCATATATCTTAATGAAATACAAGATGGTAGAGACATATGTGCACACATCACTCATTCAGTCCTTACCCAATACCCACCCCATTCCTTCCTCCCTCCCTCCTTCTCATGTTTGGCTTAGTGATTATATTGATATGTTTGTGAATGTACAATATGTACATTGGGGAATTTCTCTCTTTCCCTCTCCCATCACCCCTAGTTATGTCTCCTTATTTGCTCATCTATTTTTTCTCCTTCATCTAGAGTTCTTCCTATGACCCTTTTTCTCCCTAGCTTCCACATATTAGGGAGAACATCCAATTTCATACATTTTGTGATTGACTAATCTCTCATAGTATAATGTTCTCCAGTTCCATCTACTTCCCTGTGACAAATTTTGTTCTTCTTTATGGCTGAGTAGAATTTCATTGTGTACAGATACCATAGTTTTGTAATCCATTCATCTGTTGATGGACATCCTGGTTGGTTCCATATGGAAATAAACCCTACTTTCTTACCCTGCACAAGAATCAATCCAAGATGAATCAAAGACTTCAAAATAAGACCACAGATTTTACAGCTCCTTAAAGAGGGCATAGGTCCAACACTACAGCACATTGGCACAGGTAAATATTTTTTGAATAGGACCCCTAAAGCACAAGAAACTATAAGGCAGATCAATACGTGGGATTGCATTAAACTGGAGGGCTTCTGTAAAGCAAAGGAAATGATCAAGAACCTCAATAGAGAGCAACAGAATGGGAGAAGACTTTTGCCAACTATTCCTCTGATAGAGGACTAATATCCAGAATAGATAGAAAACTCAAGAAACTCACCACTAAGGAAACAAATAACCCAATCAAAAATGGGGAAGTAAACTAAACAGACACTTCATCAAAGAAGAAATTCAAATGCCAACAAATGTATATAAAAATTTTCAACATCGTTAACAATCAGAGAGATGCAAATCAAAACTACACTGAGATTTCACTTAACTCCAACTAGAATGGCAGTCATTGAAAACACAAACGCAATTCACAATTGCCAAAGAATCATTGTTTTGAACCACACGTGGTGATATATGCTTGTATTCCCAGGACTTGGGAGGCTGAGACAGGAGGATAGCAGGTTCTGGGCCAGCCTCAGCAATGCAGTGAGGCTGGCCCAGAACTCATTAAGACCCTGTTTCAAAACTTAAAAAAATAATAATAACAGGGATGGGAGGAGTGTAGCTCAGAGGTAGAAAGCCCCTGGTTTCAATTTCCGGCAAAACACACACACACACACACACACACACACACACACGAATGTTTTAAACACACAGCAACAATTAGGGTCCTCAGTGGCCAGAGCTGCAGGAGATTAGCACCACAGCATTAATGGGACACTCTCTGTAATGTGCTCTTTCTTTTCTCCATTTCAGATTCCAATGCACAAGAGAGAGCACTTAATTGCTCTAACTTGATTTAGGATATTCATTATTCTGTGGATGAGCGAAGTAGAGAAGACCACAGATATGACATACAGAAATCCACCCTGAGTATGAAGTCACCATCAAGAAAGGAGATATTAAGTTCCACACATGAGTTAGACCATGATGCATTCATTTATCTATGCCTGGAGTAGATGTTAAGTGTTCTCACTGCAAAAATGAATACCACTTGAGGTAATGAATATGTTAGCTAGATTTAGTCATCCCAATACATATTTATATAATGAGATATATAGATTATACACATATCACCTTGAAAATGTCATGTTGCGTATGACAAATACAATTTTGTCTACCAATTAAAAATAATAATTAATTTTAAAAGAAAAAATGAAATAGAGTATTGGACATCCATCCTGTCTGGCATGGGCTTCTACTATCACTGTTGGTGCTGCTGTAGAAGCCATTACTATCACTGTACAGCTTCTACTACTACTTTGGCTGAATTACTCCTGCCACATCTTGTTTTATTATCATTAGCAAGCCACCCTAGCCTTGCATCTAGAACCATGCAGGATCCATATAGTAAACACAACAAAAATCCTTAGACCACCAATCATGGAAGATTGGAAATAGTCACTGGTGCCCCTTATAATACCACAGAGAAATAAATCATATTAAGAGATATTTATTTAAAGGAATTCAACATCATCCATTTAAAGAAGACAGAATCCTATTCTCAGACACAGAATGGGGATAACTTTAGGATTTCCTCACCAAACCTGAAATAACAATGCATAACAATGACAAACAACCTTCAGAGATGTTAGGGTGCCCTCTAATTTACATTTTTCTTACATAACCTAGCACACTCTAAACAACATTAAATTTGCACATTATTTTTGCTTATACTTGGCATAGTATTGCAATTAGGCATTTGTAAAGTAAGACTCAATTAAGATGGATTTAAATTATCCAGTTCTGATTAAATTCTTTATTTGAATCATTATTTACTTGAAGAAGTAAATTGCCATGGCTATTGTACTTTGTTGGGCAAATATTACCAAACACATTCAGGCTTTCAAAAGTAAACAACATACCTTATAATTAGACAATATGAAATTAACATGCAGGGTCTAGTATTATCTTTACTGTTTCACCTAATTGAAAGGCAGCTTGCTGGTGCACTAGGGAAAAAGAAACCAAGTTTAAAAGTATATTGGAAAAACAAGTAAAGGCCTATAACCAAACACATTTATTCTGATGGTTTAATCTTATTTATTAAGCACAGCAGCAAAATAGTAGGAATAAAGAATTAGCAGGTGAATAGGAAATTATGCAAGATTGATCCTATGGTGTGAATTTTTTTCCTCTCAAAACCCATGTACTGGATAATTACTCTCCAATGAAACCATGTTGGAAAGGGGGCCTAACTTAAGGTTGTTAGATCCAAAGGACCCTGTCCTCTTGCACAGAGTAATGTCATTATAAAAGAAGCTTTCAGGGGGAGCTCCCTCTCTTCCACTCTTCTGCTACATGAGGAATAGTGTTCCTTTCTCAGGATAATGGAGCACTCAAAGTGTCATCTTGGAAGCAAACTCCAAAACTACAGGTGCCCTGATCTTGGTCTTCCCAGCCTCCAGAAATGTGAGAATGTCTGTTCTTTATAAATTATCCTGTCTGTAGTATTTTGTTATAGAGGCACACAGTAGATGATGCCAATTGAGTATATACATGTTGTCATAATAGAAAAAGTATTGACCTTGGGGCCAAACAACCCTGAAGTCTGTCATTTATTTGTTGCAGACTCATAAACCCATTCCAAATTTTATTTGATGCTCAGTTTCCTCATCTGGAGAACAGGCACAATACACTCTACATCAATTTTTACTCTGAAAAGACAACACAGAGACAATGGCCAGGTTCCATCATGGAACATGACACATAGTAAAGTATATAAAGTCACCTCTTCCTCAAAAGGAGGACAGTCATTCCAGTGGAAGGCAATTTATTTTACAATTGACATAGGGTCAGAAATAATGTCCAATTTGGCCCTTATTAAAGAAAGAAATTTAAGCTCTATTAAATCAGTACTTGAATTTTCTCTTCAAATATGTCAGGTATAGCATCTCGTTTGATTCCATAATGAGAATGCCAATTATGTAAAGCAGATAAAAGCTTAAAGACCTAGATTAATAAAGGGATTTGTTCAAAGCCAAATGGAAGTCTGTGGTCAAATCAGAACAAAAGTCCAGGTCTCCTGACTTTTAGCTATGTGATTAAAAAAGAAAATGTACTCATTGCCTCAGCTTCAGGTGGCATCTGCCACTGGGTTTTGGGTGCTTGCCATACATTAACTGTCCTTCTCATACTTAAATATCAAAGTAGAAGCAAACTCAAGTAAGTAAAAATACCAAGGCTATTTCCTATGTTAAGAGCAGACAGAATGTGTTACTGATGTCAAAAACAAAGTTAAACCTGTAAGCAAAGAAAATAAATTTCAAACTAGTAGAGGATTTTCAGCAGAGAATTTTTAACTTGGCTGGGATTGGGGAAAGGGCTGGAGGAAACTGAGCAGATGGGGAAAAAACAGTGGTGCATCTTACTTGGTCAATACTGTATAAGCCAACCACCTCCTATTTCTGATGCCTTTGTTTACCATGCTTACCTCATTCAGTTTCAACAGAATAGCTTAGCTACAGCCCAATAGACTCTGTGGCAGATTCTAGTTGAAAACACACAAAATGTGGAATGGAGAAAAAAACTCTATGCTATTTTCCTGAAAACATTTGTGGAAACCATGCTGTAAAAAATACTGAAGGAAAAAAATAAAAAGGAGGATTATTGTGAGGTGAAAGGAATCAAGACATGGATGAAAGAAAAATAAGCATAGAAAATACAGGCCTTTCACAGAATTTGCACCAAACACGTGCAGTATTTTATTCAGAAGAGTGTTGCTACAGAGCCCAGCAGGGGTAAACTATTATTTATCTCTGGTTATTAGCCAAGCCCAAATTGTATAACAAAAATAACAAAAGATTTCCTTTACATCTAATTAGACATAAAGGCTGGAACAATGCTTTTGTGAAAGGATGCTTTTAAGATGCTTTTTTTGGAATTGAAATAGTAACAACATTTGTTTTGTGTGGTAAACAGAAGGCTTTTGGCAGTGCAGTTGCTTTCATTTTGAAACTGCCAAGAATTATTTGCTTATCTGTGGAATTTCAACTACTTTTTCTGCCTGTGAGTCATATGGATGTTTATTTAGAATAAACACAGTGTCACAGGAGAACACTGGAGCTTACCATGGTCATTAGGCAACTCAGTCTACATGCAAACATGGACACACTCACATGTGCATGAACATGCACACAGACACAGAAGTTGTTTATAGTACTTCATGAAGAACAGGAGGAAGAAGAGAAAGAGAAAAGAATACTACAAGGAGAAAGGAATAAAGTCACAAAAGCATAATTTAAAAGAAAATTCATTGGGTGTAGGAAGAAAATGAGAAGAGGAAGGAAGGAAGGAGGGAAGGGAGGAAGGGAGGAAGGAAGGAAGGAAGAAAGGAAGGAAGGAAGGAGGGAAGGAAGGAAGGAAGGAAGGAAGGAAGGAAGGAAGGCAGGCAGGCAGGCAGGCCAAAGGCACAACTCAAACCAGAAGGCAAAGGTTTCAAAAAAGCAATGAATAAAAGAGAAGAAGAAGGGAGAAATAGCAGAGTGTGAGGGAGACATAGCAAGAACATCGAAAGCAAAGAGAGTAACTGAAGAAAAAATGGAAAAGGGCTTGGAAAGACTTAGTGAAGCAGAGATAGCCTAATATAATTTGGAAAGGACTGCAGAGTTGTCTAAATGATAATGGTATTTGACAGTTTGATATGTATTTATAGCTGTTTCCAACTCTCTCTGAATACTATATAGGATTATCCGGATTTTCTGGGTTTATCACCACAGGCATGTAGGATTAACAGCCTGATGAAGTAAAGAATTATTCACCAATCCAATCCTTAGGCTTACATAGACTCTTCCCAAGTTCTCTGAGCATGGCACATAAAATACAATAACCAAGGGAAATGCGTGTGTGTGTGTGTGTGTGTGTGTGTGTGTGTGTGTATGTTTGCACACACACAGATGTACACGATACTGTGTCCACATTAATTCATCAGTATCTAAATTTTTTTCATCTAGACTTAAAATCCACAAAAGTACTAAGTTTATTATTTTTTCTTAAATTAGCAAGTATTATTGAGTGCCCACTCTAAGTCAACACTAAGATTTTTTTTTAAGTAGACAGAGCCCCCTCCATTGAAGAGCTGGAAGTTCAGTGTTTGGGGATATTTGGTGAGGGATATGTAAGAGAAAAATAAGAGATACCATGTAACCAAGAACCCAACTTAGTCCATGTGAAAGATGTCTACTCAAAAATTAAAAGTGATTAAAAACTAAACAGGCAAAGATTAAAAAGAAGGGAGAGGTGTTACAAGGAAATAAAATGAAATGTTTATGCCAGAAGCAATAACAATGAAAAAATTGTTGTTGTTTTCTTTACAATAAGCTTTTCCCTCTGTCTATGAACCCAAGGTAAGGGTGGTGAGGCAGGATGTTGTAGGGGACCAGAAGCACACTACAGAGGGATTTACATGTCCTCTGTGCATTTCAGGCTATGTATCAAGATAATGAATAGCTATTGAAAAGTTGTTCCACGAGGAATTTATACTACAAAATCTTTATTTCTAAATATTTCTCTTAGGAAAGTTGATGAGAAGTATAAATGACTAACATGAAGATGTCCAGGTAATGCTGGTCAGGATCAAGGAAGTGGCAGTGAGGTGAGAAAGAAGGATGTGAATTGTCAAGACTAACCTGCAGAATCAATGGGATTTGGGGATTCACTAGATTTGGAAAGATTAAGGTGATGCCCAGAGTCTGTCTGTGCAGCAGGATAGTTGATGTTGATTCACATTAATCTTGAAGTCAGGCATCGGAAAGGGAGCTACAAGTTAAGAGGTTGTAAGAATTTCAAATCCCTTGACATGAATCCTTAAGCAATAGTTTTGATTGATTGAATTGTATATTCCTGAGTCCTCTGAAATTCTTCTTAACTCATTAAATATAATCAATACTTATTGTCATGAATGACTGAACTCAAGGAAGAATATGAGGAAATAAATAAGTGGGAAAATTTAGGGGTAAATGAATGTGTTGGTCAAGATTTTCTAGACTGCAATAACAGGAGATACATAATACATGCATATGGATTATTTTTTCAAATTGGATTACACTGAGAAGTGATATAGTCCCAAATGGCTGCCTGTCCCCAGAGTTGGGGCAAACAATAGCTTCTACATTGGCCCAATTCACTGGATCCAGGAAGAGGGTGGACCAATTATGCAACCCCATTCCAATAATGTAAAGTCTGGAACTTATGGGTGAGAGTCTAGTTGGAAGACAGAAGGAGCTGGAGTCCAGTGTAGCAGCAGCAGACCCACCACTTAGAAAGAATCCAGATTGCCTTCATGCTACTGTTTCCTCCTTCGTTTCATCTAGGTACCCAGCCTATTGAACAGTGCCATCCATACTCTGGATGGTACTCTACCCTCAATCAATTGTTTTACATGCCAATCATCTCATCAATAAACCAAAAGTTTCCAAATTCTAGGTATTTCTCAGTCCACTCATGTTTACATTCCAGATTAAGTATCACAATTAATGAGATAAATGAATAAAGGAGAAAGTAAAACATATAATAGCATTTGTTTCCTTATCAGTGAGGGCATTAAATATTCTCTTTGAATATAACTCAAACTGATCTTTCTAGTTTTAGGGATCTAGTACTCAAGATGGTAAGTGTGGAGAAAAATACAGCACACAACAGCAGCACTATGACCTGATGATGCTTCATTTAATAATTCAGAAGTTTGTTAAAATCTAAAAATTGCTACAAGAAAATAGGTGAAAGGCTTATGCATTGGTCTGGTAAATAGTATTTTAGATACAACCCCAAAAGCAAAGGGAACAAAAGCAAAAATAGACAAATAGCATAACATCAAACAAAAGCTCTACAAGAAAGAAAGCAACCAGGAGAGTAAAGAGATAACCCATCAAATAGGAGAATATATCTGAAAGTCATGATCTGTCAAATTGGATATATATGGAGAACTCAAACAACTCAAAAGAAAACAAATAAGGTAAATTGGACAAACACAAATAAACAAGAGGAACATTAAATGTATATAATTGGGAAAGAAAAAGTGAAATTATGTGTTTGCAGATGACATGATCCTAGACTTAGAAGATCCTCTTCTAAAAGAAAAATCTCAACTAGAAGACTTCTAGAGTTGATACACAAATTCAGCAAAAGAGCTAGATACAAAATCAACTTACAAAAATCCATAGTTTTTCAATATACCACTAGTGAATCCACTGAAAAAGAAATTCAGAAAATAATACTATTCACAATAGCCTCAAAAAATAAAGTAAAATACTTAGGAATACATCTAACCAAGGATGTAAAAGACCCCTCTACAATAAAAACTATAGACTACTAAAGAAATAAATTGAAGAAGATCTTAGAAGATGAAAAGACCTCTCATGTTAATATTGCAAAAATGGCCATAAGAATATTATAGATTCAATATCAAAATACCAATATCACTTTATATAGAACTAGAAGAAAGGTCCAAAAACTCATATGAAAGACCAAAAGTCCCATAATAGCCACAGCAATTATTAGCAATGAGAACCATTCTGAAGGCATTATAATACCTGAATTTGAATCATATTACAGAATTATAGTAACAAAAATTGCATGGCATTGGCATAAAATGGATTCACAGACCAATGAGGTCAAATCTACAGTCAGCTGATTTTTTTATAAAGGTGCCAAAACTATATGTTGAAAAAAGTTATTCTTTAAACAAATGATGCTGAAAAACTGGATAGCCATTTGTAGAATGGAATTAGACCCCTATCTCTTATCCTGCAAAAAAGTCAACTCAAAATGGATTTAAAAACCTGTAAACTAAATCAGAAACTTTGCAATTACAAAAGGAAACACAGTACCAACTCTTTTAGTTATAGGTACTTGTAGAAAATTAATAAACAAGATAGCATCAAATTAAACATCTGTCCAGAAATAAAACAATCAAAATTTTAAAGATAAAGCTTACAGAATGAATGTCTGTGCTAGTTATTTTGATTAAGCACCAGTAGTAGAATATATAAAAAACTAAAAAACTCACCACCAAAAAAAAAAACAACCCAATTAAAAAACAGATTATTTAAATGAATTGAAAATTCTCAGAAGAAGAAATTTTCAAGAAATACATGAAAAAAATCTGTTCAATCCCATTAGCAATCAGGAAGTACAAATCAAAACTACATTGAGATTTCACTTAATTCCAGTTAGAATAGAAATCATAAGAAATACAAACAATAACAAATGCTGGCAAAGATGGGAGGGAATATATATTCATTGTTGGATAAATTGTAAATTAATATAACAATTATGGAAATCAGTTTGAAGTTTCCACAAAAATCTAGAAATGAAACTACAAAATGACCCAACTATACCATTCTTCAATATCTTTCCTAAAGAACTAAAGTCAGAATATTATAATGATACACACATACCAAAATTTATAGCAACACAATTCACAATAGCCAAATTATGAAGCCAACACAGATATCAGCCAACAGATTTGTGGATAAAGAAAGTGTGGAACATATACTCAGTGGAGTTTTATTTAGCCACAAGGAAGAACAAAATATATGTCATTTGCAGCCAAATGGATACGAAACACAATAAGCGAGATCATTCAGTGTAAGTCCAGGGTCATACGATTTTCTACATCTGTGGAAGCTAGAATAAAATGGAAAAGAAAAGGTACATCATGAAAATAAGGAGGGAAACCAACAGAATATTAGAAGAGGATCAGGGAGGAAGGAGGGGAAATGGAAAGGGAGGCTTGAGAAAAGATACAGACCAAATAATATCATGTTCATATAGGAAGGACTCATTATTAATCTCACCTAAAGGGAGTAAGGGGGAGTAGCAGGGTGTGATGCAGAGGGAAATACATCAAGAGGTGTTGTGTGCATGCATGTGTGAATGTGTCACTTTGAATGTCACTGTGATGTATAATTACAATCACCAATAAATTCTAAGATAAGTAAATAAAAACAGGCAAATGACCTGAATAGAAATTTCTCAAGGGAAGACATATGAATGGCCTACAGAAATATGAAAAGATGTTCAACATTGCTAATCTTCAGAAAAATGTAAATTTATTAATCACAATGAGATATCATACCAGCCTGATACCAAAACTACTAAACATAAGAAGTGATGGTAAAGATGTGGAGAAAGGGAACACTTACATACAGTGGATTGTTAAAAATTTACAAAAACATTATAAAAATCTAAGAACTACTATACAGTCTAGGAAACTCACTACTAAATGTACATATAAAGAAATTTAAATCAGTATGTCAAAAAATACCTGCACTCCCATGTTCATTGCAAAATTATTTGCAGTAGGCTAGATGTTGTATCAAACTGAATATATATATATATATATATATATATATATATATATATAGAGAGAGAGAGAGAGAGTATATATAGTATATATATATTTATAGTATATAGTATATATATATATACAATATTTATAGTATCACAATGAAATCAATATTCTGTCTTAAAGAAAGCAATCCTATCATGCAATATAAGTAATTGTACAGGACATTATGATAAGTAAAAAGACATACACAGAAAAATAAATAAATTATCTTACTTATAGGTAGAAAAAAATGCTTTTTAAAGTCATAGAAATAGAAAATAAAATAATGAATACCAGAGGCTGTGGTATGGAGTACTAGAGATATGTTATTAAAAGAACACAAAATTCTAGTTAGAAGAAATAAGTACAATAGATGCATTGGGAATTATGGTGGCTACATTTAATAAGAATATATGGTATATTTAAAAATTACAGAGATTTAAAACTTCTTGACATAACAAAATGTCATGTGATGCACACTTTATTTATTTATTTATTTATTTATTTATTTATTGTGGTACTGGGTATGGAATCCATGGGCATTCTATCTCTGAGCTACACATGCAGTCCTATTTTTATTCTTTATTTTTAAACAGGGTCTCACTGATTAGCAAAGGGCCTCACTAAGTAGCTGTCTATAAATCATGATCCTCCTATCTCAGCCTCCCAAATTCTGGGATTACAAGAGTGCTCCACCATGCCTGGCTGATGAGGCATAATCTTAAAAGCTTGATTTAGCTATTTCATAATGTATATATACATATATACATATACATATATATATATATCAAACATTATATTTTATACCATTTATATATGTAATATACTGTCAATTAACATTTTAAATAGGAGAATAAAAATGAAGAGATTTTCATAGGTTATAGTGTTGATTTTTTCTGGGTAGATAAAATATTATAAATAATGGTATTTTCATTAAGTCTTTAAATGGAACTCTGTTTAGACCTGAAAACTTAGCACAATAAGCACTACCTTCCACTCATTGCTTCCTGGGATGCATATATGTTTACTTAGTGATCATTTTAGTAGATTTGTAAAAGAAAAAACATGGAGGAAGATGGCTTTATTCCACACCTGGAATCATGGTTCTTGGAGAGTTTCAAGACCAAAACAACAAGTACCATATAAATAGACTCTTCGCTTGCTTCATTTTAATACTTCTCTGGCCACCTGTGCATGCTCACACGTGTTACTGCAGGTAGGGATGTGGACACCAGGTAGTGAAGCCTAACATGCTAATGAATGAACTCTTCCATTCTCCTCTGATATTTTCACTGTAACTCAGAAAAATTAATATCTTACTACATTTATTTGTCAGTATATTTAATAATTCAGAGTGGAGACCACTCTGGTGCTAAAGGACAGAATGGTTTGGCCAACCACAGTATTGATAGACAGAGTAAACATACACATTCTCAGAAAAAGGGAAAAACACTGTGCAGCATGTGGCTATGAGTCAAAAGCAGAACAAACATAATTGCCCTAATGCATTACTTTCTACATAGGAAATAACTTTTATTAATATGTCTGAAATTTTACTCCCTATTGTTTAGAAATTCTAGTAATTAATAAATACTTTAGTTCCCACATTAACTATTTTGGTAAACATTCAAAACACCAGAACCTAGAAAGAACTCATCAGTTATTTTTATCAATAAGTCATTAATAACCTTTACAAATCTTTTCATCCTCATCTTGAAATGAGAATAAGCATTGCCTTTTGGTATTATTGGAAAGATAAAATCATTTCTTGCTTATAAACATTTAATATAGGTGATACTGACCATATTATGAGTGTAACAAAGACTAATATAGTTGATTTCTTTTAACAGTCTGAATGCTTTCTCCTACCAGTTTCTTCACACAAGCCCTGCTGGGTCTCCTTTCTGATCCTTGATAATACCTTCAGTGATTTTCTAAGCTTTCTGGCTACATTCATTTATGAGGGGAAAATGTTTTTTGTAACCTAAGAATTTACTCTCAGATATTTATCACTCTAGTCTAGGCTAAAGCTGCAATTCCTATTCAACTCAGTCTATCCTCAACAATTAGTGCATGAGCCAGGCTTAAAAACCTCTGTGAAGAAGATGGGTTTCTGTTTCTTTTCTTTTTTTCTTTTTTTCCTCTATGTACTCCTTCACTTCCTCTGTTGCTGCTCAGTCCTCTTCCTCTTCCATTGTACTGTTTCTCTGGAGGAGACATGGCTTAGCAAACAAGAGTCAAAGTGCTGTTGATAATCATCACTATTCATTTATAAAGCAAATATACAGTCTTTTATAGGTCCTATTCACTGACCTCCTCAAACAAACAAAATAGCATCTAGCTGATCTCTTACAACCCCCACTACTCATCTCCTGCTGCCAACAAACACTTCTACCTCTTCATAATGCTAGGAACTCCTCACCTAGGCAAGGTATCTTCATAAGCAGAATTTCATCAAAATATATTGAATCATTTTGAGTTGGCCCACAAGATACTCCATGCATTCTCAAACCAAAAGTTAAAGTCACTTTCCTTTCCCTTTTGTCCTGTGTCATAGACCACCTAGGTTATCAACTTTAGAAATATCCAGGCAGGCATCAAGTCCCTGCCCCCTGATTCACATACACTGTAATTCTCTTAAAATGTACAGTGTAATTCTCTTAAAATGTACATTTGGCACTTCTAAGAATTTCTTCCTTTCTTCCCACTCCAGATTCAAAAATAAGTGACTGAGCCTCTACATTTCAGCAGGCATCCAGCCAGGGTGTGAGATGCCATTTTCCTACCTTGCAACCACCTCAAGTCTGAAACATTCTTCTGGACCTCTTACATTCAGCTTTAAGGTAATATAAAAGGCAGGAAAAGAACACCATGCATCCTATGACCTATTGAAATTGAAGAAATTTCTTCTTGATCTTTCTATCTTCTTACTGTATGTAGGTTGAACAGTGGATGAAAGAATTCATAAGGTTTTTGTGGTTGTTGTTTTTAAATCCTAGAAGACATTTTCTTGACTACATTTGGATAAATTTCTTTGACAAGGCTAGCCTGCACATAATAGGATAGTTAGCAGGTGCTCTGTCTTCTGCCCCTTAGGTGACAGTAGTATCCCTCCTTCTGAGGGGTGACAGCCAGAAATGTTTTTAGACACTGGCAAATATTCCAAATCACCCTGCTGGGAGTTTGTCCTAGAGGTATGGTAATGGCTATAGCTAAGTGTTCTCTCTAACCCGTAGAGGTGTTCTTGAAACAGTCCTTGGCTCTGGGTTATTATCTGAAAATTTGAAACAATAGAAAAATAGCTATGCTAGTTTCCCATCCCTTACCACATTGACTTAGAGGGCATTCACTCCTTATTCACTAAATAAATAGCCAGATATTCATTCTGCAATGTAACTGTCCTAGGCACTGAATAGACAGGTTCTACCCATTGGAAATTAAAAAGTAAGGACAATTGAGAAGCCATAGAGACTTCAACAGATAAGTCATATGATGAAAGTGGTGACCAAAGATAAGCTAGATATCATTTTATATGATGAGGAAAAATTTTGGAGCCACAAAGACAAGTAAGGAGGCAGTTGTCATTAAAAAACAAAAGCAATAATAATCTGAATACAGCACCTAGCAATGAAGAGAAAAAAAATAAAACTGAGGAAGAAAGTGAAGAAAACTAATGGAATTTTGTAAGTGATTGGTAGGTGTTCATGAGAAAAAAAATAACTTTTTAGATTCCATAAGGGAACAGTTATCACAGTTGTAATTTTACATTTTACTTGCAGAAATGAGGTTGTTGGAATGAAAACTCCAAAACAAATAAAGTGTTAAGTAAAAGATTATGATAAAGGCATTCATGAGATGGACTTTTTTACATTATATATACATATATATATATATCTTATGAGTTTGGTTTACTAATGGGCTATGCATACCTGTTCCATTTATAAAAAACCTAGAGGTGAGACTCCTCTCAGAAAGATGCAGTTCTTTACCTTACTTTTTCCTGCAGCTCTTAAGATATACACAGTGGATTCATTAATTCCTAAATTATTTTTTGAGGAAAATGGCATATTCTAATTCCCAAACTATCCTCTAGGCTATTCAACAATAAAGAACAAAATCTGGACTGCCTCTCTGGTGATTGTACTCAAGTAGAATCAACCTAAAGACAAATAAAACTATTTTATCTTCACAGGTAGGAGACAACTCTTCACAGACCCTTAAAATGACATTTTTAAATAAAAATAAAGACTAATTAGAAATACAAGAAACTTTTTCTTGAAATAATAGGGTATTCGGACACCTTTTATTAAAATAATCAGATTCTGAAGTTGTGTAAAAATATAATTCAAGTGGCTGTAGGATTGCTTAGCTAGAAAGAAAAATAATGGTACTAGAATCTGAACCATTATTGTTTCTACTGTTCAATTACCTTTTTTATAAAATTAAATCAAGAAATTTTAAATTTATGAAACTTTTGTTTTGTGAAAATGAACTTATTATCCCATGATCCCATCACTCCTGGGCCAGGTGTGTTAGAGCTCCTACATTGGTTCCTTTGTTCTTCATCTCTGTTGAGATCTGTAAGAACACATTTTAGGAGGCTTAGAATCCAGAGTTCTAATCTCAGGTGCATTTTTATAAGGTTACTCTGTAAACTTAATCAAGTACTTTATTGAAAGTTCATTTCCTTATTTTGAAAATAGACATGACATTTTCCATAGATGGTTGTTATGATAATCACATGAGCTAATTAAAGAGGCATATGACATGTGAAGTAGAAAGTTCTTTTGAGTATTTTCCTCCTTCTGCTAAGTGATGCCATAATGGGAGGTGTGAAAGACATGGTAAACCTACTGTATATTTCTCATGACATACATTAAAACACTAAAAATAAAAATAGATACAGAATTATTTTGTTTACTCTAATTCGAAAGATGTCAGGTTAATAAAAATAAATGAATACATAAATATAAATAGAAAAAGTAATGCAAGGATAGGAAGTTTCACTAATAATGATTATTCAGATGGCAGAAAAATGAACAAATATTTATCCTTTTTACTATTTCCTAATTTATGTATAGTTAATATTTAATTCCCTAATGAAAAACATAAATAAATTTCATTGATAAAAAGAAACTATCCACAGTAAAGGAAACTTTTGTGTTCTCACTAATGAATGTAAAGGTTACTGGATTAATTAGTAATTTAGAAAAATAATCCTCACATAAAATAAGACAAGATAATTCCATATTCTTTCATAGACTTTTGTTCCCCCTCTATTGAGTAGATCAACCCCACTGGTGCCAATGGAACATAGCCTATATGTTCTAATTACTTATAGGAGTACTTTGGACTTTAAAATCAATAAAAAGGTATTTTTTCAATGATTTTAGCCATTATGATACTACTAATCTAATCAGATTTTAAGTAATCTAATCATCTTTATATAGATTAATGCTAAATAGTATGATAATTAAAATGGCTTAGCCATTTTTCCCATCAGAATCATGTCACAAACCTCAATAGTTAAGAATAATAATCACCATTCTTCAGCTCAGTTCTGCCCTTTCTCTGCTGACATCCTACAGATACTGCAGAGTAGAAGTCTAATTCATGGACCATGTTGCAATTTCAATTCCAAATTACAAGACTTCCAGGAAGATGGTGACCGTACCAGTCCCGCTGACACCTAATCTCCATTGCCTTAAAAACAGAGTTCTATAAAATCCAGAAAGTACCATAACTAGAAAAAGAGTGGATTAGTACAAGGTGGATAAAAAAAAGGCTAGAAGACCAATCAAAGAGCAGAAAAGAAACTTGCCTCCTTGCGGCCACAGGTACTACAACAGCACCAACTTGGTGCTACAATTTACAGCATTGGTAGCCAAGCTCATCATGCCCTCCAGAGATCCAGAGCAATGCTCAACAACACCATAAGTGAAGCCACAATCCCACAAGAGAAAACCCAGTGTGGCACCCCCCACCCCGGGACTCATGCAGCCATGATAAACTCCTTGGATCTGAGACTTTATGGTTTATTATGATGAAGGTGGGGATGGAGTCAGCTGTTGGTCATAGCAAAGGCTCAAATAGACTCAGGCTCTGCATAAGTGGTAAATGTGGGGGGAATCCTAGGCTTAACACTAGATCCAACTAACAGGATCTCCAAGATCACCATAGACCACCCAATCATGGTGAAAGGGGAGAAGTCAGAAAAGCCCAGCCTTCGCTATGGAGAACAGAGACTCTTACATTGAGTTTGATGTCTCAGAGGCATCCACCAACTATAGAGGCAGAGAGAATGAGACTCTACTTCTATAGAAAGAGTGGAGGGGTGGCTTGTGCTTAACATTAGATCCAGCCCCATTGATACTGGCCATCTCCAAATACTGAAAAAGACTCATTTAACCAGGCTTGCAGCAGAAAAGGTGCTGGTAGCACTAGGTGTCTGCACAGAGAGACTGCAGAGGTCCAGCCTGCTGAATATTCATATATTTGTAGGATTGCATTAATTAGTTGTTGTTGTTTTGTTTTGTTTTCTTCTTTGTGTGTGTATGTGTTTATGCTTGTTTGTTTACTCTTTTCCCAACCCCTCTCACAAGCTTCTTCCCTTGTACATACCTACTCTCTTCTCTCTGTCACTTTCTCTATTTTTTCTCTTTTTTTCTTCTTTGTCTTATGTTAAAAGCATTTCATATCATTATACTAAAAACTGTACATTGGTTACTAGAATATTACTACATATTCACTATCACTAATGTCTACTATATACTACCTTACCAAACTCATACTCCCATTCTATTCAATCCTATCTGTGGCCTTATCCTATTCTTGCATTTACAACTTAACTTCCCTTCTTGCTCAAACTTCGCTGTTGAATACAACACAACTTGCCCTTGGATATATCAGCTGACACCTAGAGATGGAGAAAAATCAATTAAATGCAACAGATACAAACTTCTGAAATTATGAGAAGGAAGAATAAGAAGGAAGCAATGAACTCCCACAACACCACAATAATTGCAGAATTGCAGAGATCTCCAGAAAGTCAAATCAGGAATGTAACTATAAAAATAATATAGGACTTCCAAAAAGAATTTAGAGAGGTTCTGAAAGAAATAAAGGACATAATCATTGAAGTGAAGGAATCAATTCAAACTATAAACAATCAATTAGACCACTTAGAGAACAGAATCTCACTTCTAGAAGATGATCACTCCAAAAATAAAAGCATAATATATAACTTAGAAAAAGTAATTCAACAACATGATTTGGACATTGAATAATAAAATGGCCCATTTTAAAAGAGCTAACCTAAGAATAAATGGCATATAATAGGTAATAAAAGGTGAAACCAAAGGGAAAAACAATCTTTTCAAAGAAGTAATATCAGAAAATTTTCCAAACACAAAACAAGAAGTCGATACATAGAGAAAACGTATAGATCCCCCTTTAGACAAAATCAGAGAAAATGTTCACCATGTCACATAATAGTCAAACGTATCATTGTAGAAGCCAAGGATAAAATATTAAAGGCAACAAAAGGCACAGAAACTGAAAGGCATATCAATATGTGAGACTGCATTAAACTGAAGAGCTTCTGTACATCAAAGGAAACTATCAAGAATCTCAACTGAAAGCCAACAGAATGGGAGGAAATTTTTGCCACCAACTCCACTGATAGAGGACTAATATCTAGACTATACAGAAAATTCAAGAAAACAAATTATGAAAACAAATAACCCATCAAAAATGGGCAAGTGAACTAAATAGACACTTCATGAAAGAAGAAATTTAAATGGCCAATAAATGCATAAAAAATGCTTACCACCATTAGCAATCAGAGAGATGCAAATGAAAACTATCCTAACTCCAATTAGAATGGCAATCATTCAAAACAAAAACAACAACAAATGCTGGCAAGGATGTGGAGAAGTGGAAACTCTAATACATTGTTGTTGGGATTGCAAATTAGTGCAACCACTTTGGAAAACAGTATGGAGGATCCTCAGAAGAATGGGAATGAACTTACCATATGATCTAACAATATCACTTCTGGGTATCTACCCAAAGAATGTAAACCAAACTACCAAACTAATACATGCATATCTATGTATATAGCTGCACAATTCACAATTGCCAAACTATGGAACCAGCCAATATGTCCATCAACAGATGAATGGATTACAAAACTATGGAATATGTACACAATGGGATTCTACTTAGCCATAAAGAAAAACACATTATGCAATTTACAGGGAAACAAATGGAACTAGAGAACATTATACTAAGTGTGATTAGTCAGTCATAAAAACTAAAAATTGGATGCTCTCCCTAATATATGGAATCTAAGGAGAAAATGGGTTATAGGAGGAACTCTAGACAAAGTAGGAGATACTATAATTGAGCAAATAAGGCAACCTAATTTGAAGGGATGGTAGGGGGAAGAGGGAAATTCTCTAGTGCACATGATGTACTTTAACAAACATATCAAAGTCAACCACTAAGCCAAACACAAGAAGGAGAGAGGGAGAAGGAATGGGGCAGGAATTGGGTGATGTGTATATGTATGCCTCCACCATCTTGTACCCCATCAAAATGTATGACTACAACATACCAATAAAAATTTAAAAAACCGAATTGCATAGAACCTGTTTAAACTATTGCTTCTCTCCCCCAATACACCCAGCAGTGACCTTCAAAATGAAAATACAAGCTTTTCACTTAAGAATTTCCTCCCAGTATAGCAGTTAGTCATTACACATTTATTTCCTCTGATATGGTGCTAGGGATTGAACCCAGGGTAACTTTTCCTCCATTCTACATACCCAGCCTTACTTATTTATTTACGTACTTACTTATATGTTTATTTATTGTTTTGAAACAGGGTCTTGCTAAGTGGCTGAGGCTGGCTTCAAACCTGCAATCCTCCTGTAACAACTTCCCAAGCATTGAGATTACAGGCATGTGCCACCCCACCTGGCTTAAGAGTTTTTTTTAATTTTTTGTGGGGAGCTGTTTGTTTGTTTGTTTGTGGTACAGATATGGAACCCAGGGGCATTGTACCTCCTACCTACAACCCCAGCCCTATTTTTTAGTCTTTTTATTTCTGAAACAGGGTCTCACTGAGTTACAAAGGACCTCGCTAAGTGTTTGGTGCTATCCAGAAACTGCCATCTTCTGGTCTTGGCCTCCTGAATTCTAGGATTACACACATGCACCACCATGATTGTAATATATTTTTTGAAGACAAACATTCCACTTTATTTAAGAGAGCTTCATTCTTTTATGTATCTCTAAACCAGTTGCTGGAATATAGGCCATGTTCATTTATAACTATTTCTGAAATGAATAAATGAATGAATATTTGACATAGAAGGACTCAGTATACAATCCTAGCTTCCACCAAATTCTAAAATGCTTTCCATAGCATAGTCAACAAATACCAGCTGTGCTCATTTTGGCTATTATTATAATAGGACACTCAGGACTCTCATCCCCTTCATATGGTTTAAGAGCCAAAGTCCATTCTAACCTTGCTTTTAAGTGCAATAGTAATTTGTTAATTATTTTCTGTGGCACTGCTTTCATTTCCAGTCTTGTGTTTTTTATAAATTGAATACGTCACTCTAGTATAGCCTTCTTCATATTCTCTTCCCAGTCACATTTCTAAAGAGAACCAGTCACTCTGAACACATATCATCCCCATATATACTGGTTTTCACTGCCCAGAAGGTAATATCCAAATTATTTGATCTGTAAATCAGAAGCCAACAGCCAGTCTCACCCTCACACATTGCTATTAATTAACTTATTCATATATTTGTTAAGTAGGTCTTGTACAGCTACTCTGTTTTTGGTACAATGTTGGATCCTAGGCTGTTAAAATTTTGAGCTGCCTAGAGCATATAATCCAGAGGATAGGATGACAGTATTTTAGAATAATATTTTTCTTTTTTGGTGGTACTGAGGTTCCTGGAAACCCTTCTACATCTGGGCTACACTCTCAGTCCTATTTTTATATTTTTATTTGGAAACAGCGTCTCTTAAACCAGGGAGGCTGGCTTCGAACCTGCACGATCCTCCTGTCTCTACCTCCCACATGCAGGGATTACAAGCGTGCACCACCACACCCAGCCTTAGAATGATATTTTTCTTAGCATAACTTTCAACGGAGAAACAAAATGTATGAGGCAGATACTTCCCATATACAGATTTTATAAAGATGTTGAAGAATCTTATGTAGTCCAATTATTAAAGATATTAAAAAAATCATACTTAATTCTGGCCATAGTAAAAACCAAAAAGTTGGAAAATTATATAAAACCCTTTGTTCTTTATTTAAACAATTATTTTATTACTTTAAAATTTTTTATGGGTGCATTGTATTCATACATCTTAATGGGGTAAAAGACGGTGGAGACATACATGCACACATCACCCAATTAGGCCTTACCCAAACCTGCCCCATTTCCTCCCCCCTTCCTCCTTCTCATGTTTGGGTCAGTGATTGACTTTGATATGTTTGTTAGTGCACATCATATACATTCAGGAATTTCCCTCTTCCCCCCTGCTATCCCCCTCAGTTAGGTCGCCTTGTTTGCTCATTTATAGTATCTCCTTTGTTTAGAGTTCTTCCTATGAGCCATTTTCTCCCTACCTTCCACATATTAGAAATAGCATCCTATTTCTTATTTTGGGGGATTGAATAATCTTACTTAGCATAATGTTCTCTAGTTCTATCAATTTCCCTGTAAATGATGTCATTATGTTTATAAAACTCTCTTTAGACTTTAGACAATATGAAGTGCAGGACTGCAGTGCCAGAGAGAAAGGGAAAAGATAGATTGAGTCCTACAGTCGTGTCTGCTTTAATCCTGGAGACCCTTTCCAGACTGCAGTGTGGGAAGTAGAAGTCTAAGCAGAGCATGCAACTCTGCTGAGTTGCAGAGACAGGCTGAGCTGGGCATGGTGGTGCACACCTGTAACCCAAGTACCTGGTGATTGTGTGTATGCAGCCAGCCTTAGTAACTTAGTGAGGTACTCTGAAACTTAGTGAGACTCTTTTTCAAAGTGGAAAAATAAAATAAAATAAGACTGGGGTTGGAGCTTGGAGGCAGTATATCCATAGGTTCAATCCCCAGTAAGAAAGGAAGGGAGGGACAGAGGGAGGGAGGCAGGCTAGAGTTTGAAAATTTTAAGGTGGCTAGAATTTGTTAGAAAAAGTATCACAGAAGAGAAATCCATGTAAAGAAAGAGCTCTAAAACTCTGTATAGGATTCTCTTAAGTCTTTGGCTGAATACTATTCTGTATTTATATAATGTGAACCTAAGTAAAGCCAGAAAGGAACAATTACCAGAGAGAATGGAGCTTGAACCATTTCAAAAACTCAGTTACCAGGGTTGAGACAATAATCTCCAGTGCTAGGAAATATTAGTGCTACAACTAGCCAAAGTAAAAATAATTTGTTAAAAATTAGACATTCAATAAAAAACTCCAGAAGGGTCCCACTTTAAGGGTGAATAAAACGAACACTAGAATTCAGGCTACTTCAGAAACACTTGAAAGATCAGAAAAATGTTTTCAAAATAATCAAGCTGAGCCATTAAATAATAATCTCCTTAGGTACTAGATAAATAAATTTCAATATCCCTTAGATTAATTCAAACAGGCAAGGTAGCATATTGCCTCTAAGCCCAGTACTTGGGAGACTGAGACAGGAGGCTCACAGGTTCAAGGCCAGAAGGGCATAGTAACTTAGTGAGACACTCTTTCAAAATATAAATAAATAAATAAATAAATAAATAAATAAATAAATAAAGCTGGGAATTTAGCTGTGAAGTAGAATTTTCTTAGGTTCAATGCCCAGTACCATAAAAGGAGAAAAAAAGAAAATTCAAGTAATCAATAAGCCAGGCATGGTGGCTTGTAATCCCAGCATTCGGGAGGCTGAGACAGAAGGATCATGGTTTGTGGCCTCAGCTACTTATAGGGCTGGGGTGTAGCTCGAAGGTAGAATGCCTCTGGGTTCTGTCCCCACTACTTAAAAAAAAAAGAAATTAATAATATAAAATTCACAATGTATAGAATTCATGAACAAATAGACTTTTAAAATTCTACTACTACCCATGAAAATGTTGCAGCTACAGCAATGTCTTCCCACAGAAAATACCTAGAAACTATAAAAATTATATGAAACAACTATTTTGATACATTTAGGATTACCCAATAAAATACAAGATATTGAGTTAAATTTTAATTTTTGGATGATTTAGTACTGAAACATTTGATATATACTGATAATTAAAAGTACTTGCTACCCAGGTGTGGTGGCACACACTTGTAATCCCTGCTCTTGGGAGGCGGAGACAGGAGGATCGGGCAGGTTCAAAGCCAGCCATGCTGTTTTAAGAGATCCTGTTTCCAAATAAAAAAATATAAAATAGGTCTGGGAGTGTAGCCCTAAGGTAGAAGGGCTTTCAGGAACCCCAGTACCACCAAAATAAATAAATAAATAAAGGTACTTGCTAAAATTCAAATGTTTAGTAGTTTCACATATATACACATATGTGTATATATATATAATAATATTATGTATAATAACAATTATTATACATATAAATTATATATAACATTATATATAATAACAATATATAAGATTATATAGTATATAATAATAACTATATATAGTATATAATAATAACTATATATATAAAATATTACTTTTTGTGTTTTTTGTTGCTGTGCTGGGGATTGAACCCAAAACCTTGCACATGCTAGGCAAACACTCTACAACTAAGCCACACCTCTGATCCAAGATGCTTTATATTTTTGCCAAATTATATTGGACAATAGTCAGGACTATGAACATTGAAAGTTGAGAAAACAGTGAGGTCAGATAATTGACAGTATGTTCTTTTAGGTTAGGAACAATTCTGGACTGTGGTTCAACTTGAAGGAACCCAAAGTCTGGAAGTCTGAAAACAGAAAAAATATTGGAGTTAAGGGAGGGAATTGTGACTAAATGTTACAGCATGGAGGAGAAAGATGGGTGGAGACAAAGCTCTGCCAGTCTCTATAGGGATCAACTTGAACCTATTGCTGTGATTTCTTAGGATAAAATGTCATGAGGCACAGAAGGCAAAAATTTCTGCAGAAAAGAATCGTCATCAAGGTACTGTCAATCAAATAATTTCAAGAGCTTACACAGAAGCAGAATTTCCAACAGAGAGTGAAGATCCCAGTGATCACATGGGACTTTCAGTAAAGAAATCAGAAGGATGCATTTTTTTTTTTTTTTTTTTGGTGGTACTAGGGTTCCTGGAAGCCCTTCTACCTCCGGGCTACACTCGCAGACCTATTTTATACTTTTTTATTCAGAAACAGGGTCTCTTAAGCCAGTGCGGCTGGCTTCGAATGTGCGTGATCCTCCTGTCTCCGCGTCCCAAGCGTGGGGATTACAAGCATGCACCACCACACCCAGCAGAGAAGGATGAATTTTAATAATCAAAATCAACTAACACTAGACTAAATTCTACTCTAGAAGTACCCTAAAATGATAAACAAGGCCAGGTGTGGTGGCAAATGTTTGTATTCCCAGTTTGGGGGAGGCTGAGACTAGAGAATCACAGGTTTAGGATAGCCTTAGCAACTAAGACCCTATTTCAAAATAAAGGATAAAAAAATATGGCTGGGGTTGTAGCTTAGAGGTAGAATGTCCCTGAGTTCAATCCCCAGTAACAGAATACACATATACAGATGTATGTATGTATCTGTATACATACATACATATATACATACATACATAATAAATTATAAAATAAAGAAAATAAGAAGTCATGACAAAATCAAACTTTTATACAAGTAGCTTTACTATTGGCTAGAACAAAGACCAATATCACATATCACAAAATTTACTATGTAGCAATCTAAATTCATAATTTCAAGCATCCAATTAAAAATTTTCAGATATGCAAAATAGGAATATGATCTATTAGTGAAAGAAAAGCCAACAGAAATGGACTAAAAAGAATAACAGAGATGATGAAATTAGTATGCAAGAACTTCTTAAAGACTATTCTAAAGAAACTCAATCTATATAAGGTTGTACCATTAAAATGATGAATAGAGAAATATGAAATATTTTTTAAAGTAGCACTTCAAGATCCAAAAAAATATGTTTGACAAAAAGTCTTAGATATACTTAGCAACAAATTAAATACAAGAGCAGAATAAAAAAGATTAGCTAACTTGAGACTTAGCAGTAAAAACTATCCAAACATAACTTCTGAGAGAAAAAAGGATAGGGAATAAAAAAGATTCAGTGACATGTGGGACAATATCAAAATCTAACATACATGTAATTAGATTCCAAGAGAATTGAAGTTGTAGGGGTACAAAAAATAATTGAACAAATTATCACTGAAAATTTTCAAAGGTGATAAAAGACATAAGTCAATACAGCCAGGAATATGAACAAACCCCAAGAAAGAGAACCACAAAGAATATCAAACAAAGGCATATCACAAATTGCTAAAATTCAGAGATAAATAGAAAACATTAGCCAATGTGGTGCCTATAGTCTCACTACTTAGGAAAATGAGTCAGGAAATTTTAAGTTCAAGGCCAGATTCAGCAACTTGAGACCCTCAACAACTTAGCAAGACCCTGTTTCAAGACAAAAATAAATAGGTCTTGGTGTGTAGTACAGAGGTAGAACACCCTGGGTTCAATCCTCAGTACCAAAAAAAAAGAGAGAGAGAAAACAAAACAATAATAAAAAGAATTAAAATCAGCCAGAGCAAAGAAGAATATAATATATAGGCAAAAAGAGATAAGAATGCCCCTTGATTTCCTGTCAGCAACATAAAAGGCATAAGATAATGAAGCAGCTATTTTAACATGCTAAGAAGAAAAACAAAACTGTCAAATTGGAATTCCACATCCACCACTACCAAAAACATCCTTCATAAACATTATAAGTGACTACAGATGTCCTCAAAAAATATAAAAGCTAAGAATTCATTATAAATCTTGTATTATTAAAAAATTCTAGTTTTTTTTTCTGGTGGGAAGAATATTATACCAGATATACGCCCAGATCTACATAAGGGGTAAGTAACACTAGAATGGTAAATATTTGGGTTGATAGACAGTATTTTCTTATAAATAAACTGCGCTCAAAAAGTTTAGTTGAGAGGTGAAACTCAGAACAGCAGAATACCAAATTTAATAAGCAATAAGAAAAGATAAATTTGTCAAAAACAATATTTTTGGGATTCTGAAAATCAACCATAGGTATACAACAAATTGAAAAGTGTTTCTTTGCCAGGCGTGGTGGCGCACGCTTGTAATCCCCGCGCTTGGGAGGCAGAGACAGGAGGATCGCGCAGGTTCGAAGCCAGCCCCGCTTGTTTAGGAGACCCTGTTTCCAAAAATAAAATAGGTCTGGGAGTGTAGCCCGGAGATAGACGGGCTTCCAGGAACCCCAATACCACCAAAAAAAAAAAAAAAGTGTTTCTTTAAGAAAAGTTACTGAACCTTAGATAAGAACAATGGGAAGCTGGGGGTGGTGGCACAGGCCCATTTTAATTAGGATTAAAATGAAAACATTAATTAAAAATAACTCAATCAGCCGGGTGGTGGCGCAGGCTTGTAATCCCCGCACTTGGGAGGTGGAGACAGGAGGATCAGGCATATTCGAAGCCAGCCGCGCTGGCTTAAGAGACCCTGTTTCCAAATAAAAATACACAAAATAGGTGTCTGGAAGTGTAGCCCGCAGGTAGAAGGGTTTCTAGGAACCCCAGTACCACCAAAAAATTAAAAAAATAAAAAAATAAACTCGATCAAAAATGGGCAATTGAGCTGAATAGTCACTTCTCTAAAGAAGTACAAATGGCCAATAAATATGCAAAATACAAAATGTTCAACATCTTTAGCAATCAGGGAAATGGAAACCAAAACTACATTGAAATTACATCTACTATCAGTAAGAATGGCAATCATCAAGACTCAAACAATAATGCATGCTGGCAAGAATGAGAGGAGTGAAGAACACTTACTATTGTTTGGACTCTAAATTAGTACAACTGCTATGGAGATTAGAATCGAAGTTTCTCAAAAGACGAAGAATAGCCAGGTGTGGTGACACACACTTGTAAGACTAGGTGTACATAATAGATTAAAAAAAAGTGGTAACAATGGAATATAATTCAACCATAAAAAACAAAATTATTTTGTTTGCAGCAAAATGGACAGAACTAAAGAATATTATGCTAAGTGAGATCAGCCAGTCCTATAAAGTCAAAGGTCATATGTTTTCTCTCATATGTAAAAGCTAGAACAAAAATAGAAATCAAAAAGAACTTCAAGCTGAGCATGGTGGTACACCTTGTAATCCCAATACTTGGGATGCTGAGAAAGGAGGATCGCAGGTTCGTGGCCAGACTCAGCTACTTAGTGAGGCCCTCCACAACTTAGTGAGACCCTGTTTAAAAAACAAAGGATAAATAATAGGACTGAGAGTGTATCTTGGAGGTAGAATGCCCCTAGGTTCAATCTCCAATACTGCAAAGAAATAAAAAAGAATTAAACCACCATATAATCTGGCTATCCCACTCTCTATATCTTTCCAAAAGTCAGAATACTATGATATATGCATATCCATGCTTATAGCAGTATAATTCAAAACATCTAAATTATGAAACCAGCCTTGGTATCTGTTAAAAGATAAATGGGTAAAGAAAATGTGAACACACACACACACACACACACACACACACACACACACACAGACAGAATGAAATTTTACTCAGCCATAAAAAGAAAAAAAAACATGTAATTTGCAGGAAAATAGAACTAGAGATTATACTAAGTGAGATTTCTTAGTCTCAGGAAGTCAAGGGTCATATGGATTATCTCACATGTAGAAGCTAGAGATAAAAATAGGAAATAAAAATCAGATAAATTAAGAGAGCAGTAGACTAGGAAGGGGAATAGAAAGTTTATTGTGATCCCAGTATTTGGGAGGCTGAGACAGGAGGATAGTAGTTCACGGACAGCCTCAGCTACTTAGTGAGGCCTTTTGCAACTCAATGAGACCCTGTTTCAAAATAAAGAATAAAAAATAAGGCTGAGGGTGTAGCTTAGAAGTAGCATGCTTTTGGGTTCCATCCACAGTACACACACAAACAAAGTTTAAAAACACTATGTGCATATATAAAGGTATCACTACCCATTTCACTAACATGTATGGGAAAAGGGGTGAGTGAGGTGGGTTCTGGAGAGAAACACACTAAGTGCTGTGTGCCTGTGTATTTGTGTCACACTGAGCCTTGCTATGATACAAATTACAATGCACCAATAAAAGTACATTTAAAAGTCTGAGCAGAGATATGTGTCCATATGCCATAAAAGAGAATACTTCTACAAAATTAGTGCAGACAAGTCACTAAAAAAAAGAAAAGAAAAAGCAATAAAAACAATCCTGGGGAGATTAAAATATAGTCATGCTAGATTATCTAAAATGTCATTTTCAGCCAAAAAATTGTAAAATGTGAGAGAAATAAGGAAAATATTTAGGGGAAAACACAGTCAGTAGCAACTATCTTTGATATTAGCAGTTAAGACTTCACAGGATCTATTACAAATATATCTAAAGAACTAATGAAAACCAAAGTTTAAAAAATTAAAAGAAAATATGAAAATGGTGATCCATCAACTAGAAGCTACCAATAAGAGATAAATTATTTAGAATGATTAAACTTTTAGAGATTAAAAAATAACTGAAATTTTTAAAAAAATCACTGGTACAAGAGGAAAACACAACAGAAGGTTGGAGATTATAGAAGAAAAATTAACTAAATGAAGAGAAAGAAAATTGAACAGTAAAAAACAATAAAAAAAAAAGCCTAGGAGACCTTGTAGAAAATCATTAGCACAAAAATGATTCCCAGAAGAGGATGAAGAGATAGTGTTGGGGGAAAATATTTTTTTAATAATACTAAAAATCTTCCCAAATCTGGTGAAAACCTCAATTTAGACATCTAAGACTCAAAGTAAGATAGGTAGAAAGATGTCTACTCCTAGAAACATCACAGATGGTTAGTGGTCAAAGATAATGACAATATCTGAAAACAACAAAAGAAAAATGACTCCTCACTTACAGAGACAAAAAAACAAACCACAATCAACAGCTATCTTCTTACCAAAAGTGATGAAGTCCAAAAGATAACTGGATAATATTCAAAATGCTGAAAGAAATAACAAAAAGCAAACCAAGAATTTATCCAGTAAAAGTACTCTTCAAAAAAGAAAATGAAATGTTCACAAGTGATTAGTTTGTAAAGTAAAACAAGAAATCTCTAAAAATTCTTGAAAGTAATAAATACTTTTAGCAATGTTAAAGAACAAAGTTTTAATATATAAATATCAATCATAATACTTTGTACTAGCACTTACATTTGGAATTTCAGATGTTTAAAATTTTCTATTAATAACTCTTCCAAAAATAATATTTGAATATAAGTCTGACAAAATATCTACAGAACTGGCATGTAGAAAACTACAAAACACTGAAAAACTAAAATAGAAACGATCTAAGTAAATAGAAAATATACTGTGTATATTGGTTGGATGATTCAATAGTGATATAATTTGGCTGTGAAACACATTGTTTACCGCTGATATAGATGCAAAATTTCTCAACAAAATACTAGCAATACAAAGTGATGGCTATATGAAAAATTATACTATATGACTATATTATATGATTAATTCTACAAAAGAAAGATTGGCTTACTATAAAGGCATATATTGATTTACTATATTAATAGAATAAATTAAAAATATATACACTCATCTTTATATACAGAGAAAATAACTTTTAAAAAACTAATACTCATCAGGTTTAAAAGCTTTAAACAAACTATAAATAAAGGTCTCCAAGTTGATAAAGAATATCTATGAAAAATTCTACGACTAATATTCTACTTAATGGAGAAAAATGGATATCTTCCAAAGGTGTTCTTTCTCATCACTTCTGTTGGAGAACCTAATACTGCTAGCTAGTGCAATAAGACTATATAAATAAACTATAGGAACCCATATTGGAAAGAGTCAATACTGCATTTGTAAACAACATAACACTGTATGAAAAATGTACTAAAGAATCTACATTAAAAACACTGGAATTAGTGACCTCAGGGAGGTCACAGGACACAAGATATAGAAATAATGATTAAATATACACAATGAAGATCATATGAAATTAAGAAAACAATTTCTTTCACAAAAGCCTCAAAACAAAAAAAAATTAGGACTAAATCTAATAAAAGAAATACAAAATCCAGGCACAGTGGCACTGACTTGTAATACCAGTACTTGGGAGGCTGAGACAGGAAGATTGCAAGTTTGAGGACACCCTTAGCAATGTAGCAAAACTAGTGAGATCCTGATTTAGAACAAAAAAGAAAAAGGTCTGGGAGTATAGCTTAGAGATAAAGTGCATGGAGACAGAGGGGAAGAGAGGATGGGGAAGAGAAAGAAGAAGTTATCTTACATACTCAAAACTATAAAACCTTTCTGAGAAAATTTTAAAAAGATATATATAAGTGTAGGAGGATTCTATGTTCATATTCAACATCATCATAGTGGCAATTCTCAAATTAATGTACAGATTCAAAGTAATTTCTATCAAAATAAAAATAGATTTTTAGTTCTAGTTATTATTATTTTTTTAATTTTTATTGGTGCATTGTAGTTGTGCATCTTAATGGGTTACAAGATGGTAGAGGCATACATGTAAACATCACTCATTTAGCCCTTCCCCAATTTTCATCCCATTCCCTCCTCTCTCCGTCCTTCTCATGTTTGGATCAGTGATTGACTTTGATATGGTTATGAAAATACATAATGTACATTAAGGAATTTTTTCTCTTTCTCCTCTTTCATTCCTTTTAGTTAGGTGGCCTTATTTGCTCATTTATGATTTCTCCTTCCTAGGGTTTTTTTGCAGAAATTAAAAGTTATAACTCATATTAAAACACAAAAAATGCAAAAGAGTCAAAGTCATTTTGAAAAGAATAAAAAAGTTGGAGAATTTATACTTTTAATTCAATCCTTACTATAATTATGTAGTAATCAAAATAAGGTGAACTGGTTAAAATATATATATATTTCTATATATAGAAACTGAATTGGAAGGCCAGAAGTACATCCTTATATTTATGGATAATTGATCTTCAACAAAGGTGCCAAGGCAATTTGGTGAACAGAAAACAGTCTTTTCAACAAATGGTACTGAGATAATTGGATACTCACTTGTAAAAAGATGAATTTAGACCTTTACCTCATGCCATACATAAGATAAACTAAAAATGGATAATATACTTAAGTATAGGAGCTGCCACTATAAAGCTTTTCAAAGACATAGGAGAAAAATACTTATGTCCTTGATGCAGTCAAAGAATTCATAGATGCAGCATTAGGATATTGTCTAGTAAAGAAAAATATGACAATTAGGAATCATGAGAATTGAATATTTTGTGTTTCAAAAGATACTCTTAAAAAAATAAAAATAAGCCACTGGGCTAAAAGGAAGCATTTTCAATACATATCTGATACTTTACCTGTGTCCATAATATTTAAAGATCCCTTATAACTAAAAAATAAAACTCTACTTTTGGGAAGATGGTGACCTAGAAAAGCAGCAATTACAAGTCCTGCTAATACTCATTCTCCATTTCCTCAAAAACAGCATTCAACAAAGCCAGAAAATACTATCAGTAGAGGAATAAAAACAATAAAATCAAAAGTCAGAGAATAAGAAAATTAGAAGATAAACCAGAGAAGAGGAAAAAAAAAAAACCTTCCACCTTGTGGCTGCAGGCACCATAGCAGTACCATCTTGCTTCACAGCTCTGGACTCCAGAGACTTTTGAAAAGGAAAACAAGGATCTGAAGTGAGCAGCTGCAGATCAAAATGAGTTGTAAGTCATCAATTCCCCCTGCACAAATACCAGCTATAACTTCCAGCAGCCAAGCTCACCATGCCCTCCAGCGATCCAAGCAGAGCTCAAAAGCAGAAAAGAAACACACATCCTTCATGGCCAAGGGCACTGTGGTGGTGCCATGTTGCCAGTGGCGGCCAATCTCACCACACCTGCCAGAGACCCAGACCAGTGCCCACCAAAATTGTAAGTGAAACTGTGGTCCTTGGCAGGAGAACTCCAAGCCACTGCATCCCCAGAGACTCATGCAGTCTCAATAAACTCCCTGGGTCTGAGGTTTTGTTTTTGGTTTTTTTTTTTTTTTTTTTTTTTTTTTTTTTTTAGTGGTAGTGGGGTTCCTGGAAGCCCTTCTACCTCCAGGCTACACTCCCAGAACCATTTTTTATACTTTTTTATTTGGAAACAGGGTCTCTTAAGCCAGTGCGTCTGGCTTCGAACCTGTGCGATCCTCCTGTCTCTGCCTACCAAGCGTGGGTATTACAAGCATGCGCCACCACACCCGACTGGGTCTGAGATTTTTTGGCTCAATCCAGTGAAGAAGTAGTGGCCTCTGAGATTACTACACCCTTCAGAGATCCAGAGCAGCACTCAATAACACCATAAGTGAAGTCAGCAGTTCCTGTGAGAAAACACCCAGCCAGGTGACCCAGGGACTTGCACAGCCATGATAAACTCTCTGGGCCTGAGATTTTGTGGTTCAAATCAGTGAAGGAGTAGTGGTGGCTGAGATTACCACACCCTCCAGAGATACAGAGCAGTTCTCAATAATACCATAAGTGAAGTCATGATTCCTATAGGAAAATGCCCATCCTGGTGCCACCAGGGACTCCCGCAGCTGGAAAAAACTCCCTGAGTTTGAGACTTTGCAGTGAAACCCAGTAAAGGAGGAATTGTAACTGAGATTACCACACCTTCCAGAGATCTAGAGCACTGTTCAATAAACAACATAAGAGAAGTCATGGTTCCTGCTGGAAAAAGCCCAGCAGGACTCATGAAGCCCCAATAAACTCCTTGGGTCTGAGACTTTGTGGTACAACCCAGAGAGGTGGGAGTGGAGTTGGCTGTTGGACATAGCAGAGGCTCAGATAGACTCAGGCTCTGATCAGTGGAAAGTGAGAGGGGATACCTATGCTTAACACTAGACCCAACTAGTAGGATCTCCAGGATCACTACAGACTTTCCAATCTTGGTGAACAGAAAAAGTCAGACTATTCTAGCCCTAGCTGTGGAGAACATATATTTTTCTGCTTTCCTGCTGAAACCTCTGAAGTCCTATACTAAGATTGGATTATACATAATATCCAGAAAAGACAAAATGCCAAGACATCAGAAAAAAAAATCCTGAGAACCCTTAAAATATGAGAACTAGAAAAAGCGGAGAAATAATAAAAATCATGAATACTGACCTACAAGAAATAAAAGAAGGGTTATTTTTAATCCTGATATTCAATATGATAAAAGCAAGTGTACAGAAATTGAAAGGGGAAATAGAGACACTAAGAAAGAATCAGAAAGAGGTATGGACAAAGCTGGGCGTGGTGGTGCATGCTTGTAATCCCTGTGCTTGGGAGGCGGAGACAAGAGGATCGTGCAGATTCGAAGCCAGCCATGCTGGCATAAGAGACCCTGTTTCAAAAATATAAAATAGGTCTGGGAGTGTAGCCCGGAGGTAGAAGGGCTTCCAGGAACCCCAGTACCACTAAAAAGAAAAGAAAAGAAAAGAAAAGAAAAGAAAAGAAAAGAAAAGAAAAGAAAAGAAGGAAGGAAGGAAGGAAGGAAGGAAGGAAGGAAGAAAGAAAGAAAGAAAGAAAGAAAGAAAGAAAGAAAGAAAGAAAGAAAGAAAGAGGTCTGGACAGCAATAGAAAGAAATTCTGGAAGATTAGATGAAGTGGAAAATAGAATATCACTGTTAGAAGACAGCTCATTCAAAACCAAAAGCACAGTCAACAGCATACAGAAGTCATTACAGCAACAAAACCTAAACATCCAACCACTATGGGACAATATGAAACACCCTCACTTGTAGATAAAAGGCATTGAAACCAAGAGTATTCATAATTGCTTCAGAAAAATAATTTCAGAGAATTTTTCAAACATGAAGAGACTTGGACTTATAAATTCAGGAGACATACAGAACACCACTAAGACAAGATCAAAGAAGGACCTCCCCATGCCATGTAATAATCAAAATGACCAGCATAGAGTCCAAGAAAAGAATCTTAAAAGCACTGAAAATAAAAGAACAAGTGACATATAGGGGTAAAACAATAAAAATCACCCCAGACTATAAAACCCAAGTCATCAATGCCGGGAGAGACTGGTAAAATGTGATCCAAACGCTGGAAGAAAACAACTTCCAAACAAAACTGAGATATACAGCAAAGCTATTATTCAAATCTGATGAAGAAACAAAAGTGTTTCAAGATAAGCAGAAACTCAAAAAATTTATGAATTCAAAGCCAACACTAGAAAAAATACTTAAAGAAATAAACCATAAAGAATAAAAAAGAAGAAGACTTCAGAACCAGAGAATAAACAAAGTTGATCAACAGGGCATCTAAGTAAAGAAGAAATAGTATTATACCAAACAGAAGATAGAACACAAAATGACAGGAAACAAAAATCATATTTCAATAATTACTCTGAATGTCAAAGGACTTAACTCACCAATCAAAAGACATAGACTGGCAATGTGGATTAAAACCATAATCCAAACATATGTTGTTTGCAAGAAACCCACCTTACATTAATAACTAAATATATTTATAGACTAAAGGAGAAAATATGAAAAAAGATATATCATGCTAATGGAGATAAAAAATGGGCAGGGGTAGCAAAGCTGATATCCAACAAAACAGACTTTAAGCTAAACACATTAGAAGAAACAAAGCAGGACACTTCCTTTTATTAAAAGGAAATATCCAGATATAATGATATAATGATAGTAAATGTTTATGCCCCAAATGTGGGTCTACCCACATTTGTAAAACAAACCCTCCAGAACATCACATCTCAAATAGACCCATATACAATAATATCGGGAGACTTTACAAACCTCTCATCCCACTAGATTAATCTTTAGGACAAAAGATGAGTAAGACACTTCAGAACTTAAAAAAAAAACTATAAACCAAATAGCCTTAATAGAAATATACAGAATATTTCAAGCTGGAACAGAAGAATACACATTATTCTCAGCAGCCCATGTAAACTTCTCCAAAACAGATCAAATCCTGGGCCACAAAGCAAGCACCAGAAAATTCAAAAGATGTAATATAATTCCCTGCATCTTTTCAGACCACAATGGAGTGAAAGTAGAAATCAACAACAGGAAGATCAAAAGAAACTGTTAAATACATGGAGATTGAATTATAAACTATTGAACAATGAGTGGGTAAGATCAGAATTAGGGGAGAAATAAAGATATTTTTGGAATTAAATAAAAATAGAGACACACTTACCAAAATCTATGAGATACTTTAAAGGCAGTGTTAAGAGAAAAATTTATTGCAATAAGTGTCCACATAAGAAGAACAGAGGGCTGCCAAGTAAAAAACCTAATGACACATCTCAAGGACCTAGAAACACTACAACAGTCGAATCCCAAAGCCAGCAGAAGGTAGGAAATTATTAAAATCAGAGCAGAAAGAAATGAAATAGAGAGAATAAAAGACAATTCAAAGAACCAACAAAACAAAAAGCTGGTTCTTTGAAAAGATTAATAAGATTGAGAAACCCCTGGCCAACCTAACCAAAAGAAAAAGAGAATGAACTTAAATTATTAAAATCAGAAATGAAAAGGGAGACATCACCACAGACAGTGGGGAAATTTAAAGAATTTTCGGAAACTATTTTGAAAATGTAAACTCCAATAGACTGGAACACATGGAAGAAATCAAGAGATTCCTAAACACATATAACCAACCTAAATTGAACCAAGAGTACAGAGCAAGCCTAAACCAGCCAATAGCAAGAAAAGAAATAGAAAAAGCAATAAAAATTCTGCCATCAAAGAAAAGCCCAGGCCTAGTTGGGTTTCCAGCTCATTCTACAAAACCCTCAGTGAATAATGAATCACAATACTTCACAACTTGTTCCAGAAAATTGAAAGAGATGGAATTCTCCCAAGTTCCTTCTACAAGGTCAGTATCATATTAATCCCAACACCAAATAAATATACCATAAGAAAATTACAGACCAATATCCTTGATAAACATAGATCCAAAAATTCTAAATAAAATACTAGCTACATGCATTCAAAACCATATCAAGAGAATTGTACACCATGACCAAGTTGGTTTCATCCCAGAAAAGCAAGGCTGGTTCAACATATCAAATCAATACACATTATTCACCACATAAACAAAACTGAGAACTTAAACCACATGATAATATCAATAGATGTTAAAAATGCATTTGACAAAATCTAACACCCATTAATGTTAAAAACACTGCAGAAACCTGAAATAGAAGGAATATATTTCAATATCATTAAGGCAATATACAATAAACTCAAAGCCAGCATTATATTGCATAGGTAAAAAAACAGCAAAAATTTCCTCTAAAATCAGGAATAAGACAAGGATGCCCACTATCACCACCTCCCTTTCAATATTTTCCTCGAGACTCTTGCCACAGCAATAAGACAAGAGAATAAAATCAAAGGAATTCAAATAGGAAGAGAGGAATTAAAACTATTGTCATTTGCAGATTGCATGATTCTTTATCTAGAAGACCCAAAGAACTCAACCAAAAGACTACTGGAACTGATTATCCAATTCAGCAAGGTTGTCGAATACAAAATGAACCTAAAGAAATCAGTTGCTTTAATTTATGCTAACAATGAATCTATAATAAAAGAAATAAAGAAAACAATTCTATTCACTGTAACCCCCAAACCCATAAATAATTAGGAATAAACCTAACCAAAGATGTAAAAGACCTCTACAATGAAAAACATAAAACATTTTTAAAAGAAATTTTAAAAAGACCTTGGAAGATGAAAAGATCTTCCTTGCTCATGAATAGGCAGGATAAATATCATCAAAATGGCTATTCTGCTGAAAGAGATTTACAGATTCAGTGCAATTCCTGATTATCAAAAAACCAACATTCTTCATAGACCTAGAAAAATCAGTCATAAATTTTACATGGACAAACAAAAGACCCAGGATAGACAAAGCAATTCTCAGAATAAGAACCATGCAGGAGGCATCGCAATCCCGAACTTCAAATTATACTATAGAGCAATACTAAAAAAAACAAACAACAACAAAAAAAAAAAAAACCCAGCATGGTATTAGCACAACAACAAAAAAACCTCACATACCTATAGTCAATTAATCTTTGAAAAAGGGGCCAAAATCATACACTCTATAAAAGACTGCCTTATCAACAAATGGTGCTGGGAGAACTGGCTATCCATTTGTAGAAAGATGGAACTAAATCCTTACCTCTCATCATGCACAGGAGTCAACTCAAGATGGATCAAAGACTTAGAAATTAGCCCAGAGGCTGTGAAGTTATTAGAGGAATGCATAGCCTCAACACTACAACATATAGGCATAGGCAGTAACTTTCTCAACAAGACCTCCAAAGTGCAGGAAATTAAAGCAAGAATTAACAAGTGGGATGACATCAAACTAAAAAGTTTCTTCTCATCAAAGGAAATTATCAAACACCTAACGAGAAATCCTATAGAATTGGAGGAGATATTTACCAGCCACTTCTCTGATAGAGGGCTAATACTTAGACTATACAAAGAGCTCAAGAGACTCTACACTAGCAAAACAACTCAATCAAGAAATGGGCAACTGAATTGAATAGACACTTCACAAAAGAAGAGATACAAATGGCCAATAGATACATGAAAAGGTGTTCTACATCATTAGCCATTAGGGAGATACAAATCAAAACTATGCTGAGATTCCATCTAAACCCAATCAGAATGGCAATCATAATGAAATCAAATAACAACAAGTGCTGGAGAGTATGTGAAGAAATAGGAACTCTTTTACACTGTTGGTGGGAGTAGAAACTAGTTCAGCCACTATGGAGATCTGTGTGGAGATTCTTTAGAAAACTGGGAATGGAACCACCATATGATCTGGCTATACCCTCCTGAGGTATCTTTCCAAAAAGGTTGAAATCATAGAAATACAGTAGCATATGCATACCTATGTTCATAGCAGTATAATTTGTAATAGCCAAAATATGGAACCAATCTAGTTCTCCATCAACAGATGAATGGATTACAAAATTATGGTTAATAAACACAGTGGAATTCTACTCAGCTATAAAGAACAAAATCATGTCATTTGCAAGAAGATGGAAAGACCTAGAGAAGATTATGTTAAGTGAGATCTGCCAAGCACAGAAAGAGAAGGGACATATCTTTTCTCTAATATGCCCAAATTATGGACTTTTAGAAATACCAGAGGAACTCCAGATAATGGAGAGGAAGCCTCAGCAAAACTGAAATGGAAAGGTAGGAGAGGAAGAAGGCTAAGGTTGATTAATGAAGGATCTACATTTGAATATGTGTAAAAGTATGAATGTAGCATGGTTAGCCTGGACACTCATTGTTGGGAGGGAAGGAAGTGGAAGTAGGGGGAAGAGGGCACCAAGCATAGTCTGAATGTATGCCAATTTCCATATGATCCACATAAAAAAGCCAAAAAATAAAAATAAAAATAAAAATCCAATGAAAAAGATAATCCAATTAAAAAGATTCAGTCTTTGCACTGTGTGTGTATGTGTAGCCAATGTACTGTTCAATTTTATTTTATGAGCTTGAATATCACACGCATCAAGAATTTATTTTTTGCTCATAGTGGTTTTGATTTCCCTCATCATTCTCTCAGCACTATCTACTATGTTTTCCTACTATACTTGTATATGCATGCCCTGTCTACTAAACTGGTCTGTAGATTTGAAAATATCTCTAAATTGTATTTTTAAATTATTGAAGGAAGAAAAGCTTGGTACAGCACACTGCATAGCAATGTGTAGTGATCATTATGGAATCAGAAGAATACAATAGACCCTCAATCCATCTTCATTTATGGAAGACAAAATGTAAAATCTTCTCAAATCATACCTATTTTTTTCTTTAATATTTACAAACAAAGTTTTTTGGACTTCCTTTGCCAATTCATCTTAGTATTAATAACTCTCCATTAGCCTTCATCACACAAAGTTGGACTGATATTTTTAAGTTTTATTCTGGTTCATGTTAATTTTCTCTTTTTTTTGGTGGTGATTCTAGGGTTCCTGGTAGCCCTTCTACCTCTGGGCTACACTCCCAGACATATATATTTTTTTTCTTTTCTTTTTTTTTTTTTTTTTTGAAACAGGGTCTCTTAAGCCAGTGAGGCTGGCTCTGAACTAGCGCGATCCTCCTGTCTCTGCCTCTGCCTCCCAAGCACGGGGATTACAAGCGTGGGCCACCACACTTGGCTTAATTTTCTTTTTAACAGAAATTTAGTTTGGTCCCTTGAACTATTCTATTCTATTCTATTCTACCAGCCTGATACAGTTGAGCGTACCTTCAGTAAATTTATTGAAACTTGAGAAAAAATAGAAAGAAATCAAATTTAAATACAGTGTCTCAAAGATAACATAACATTTCTTTCATTGGTATGTCTAAGTATGTGGTTTAGTATATCAATGATTAGTTTCAAATCTGATCATTTTGAAATTAACTTTTAATCAAACAGCAAAAGATAATGGCTTCCTCGAACTGAGCACAAATACAAAGCAAATAAGTTATCATTAATTATGCATGACATTGAATACCAATTATTTGTGAAGAAGCCTGAGAGTGTTATAAATATAATCTCATTAGTTTTTTCAAATTCTCCATGAGCTAGAGAGGCAGTCATTATTATCCCTATATTTAACATATTGCTATATTAATAAACACTATTGACTTTTATTTTACAAACACATTTACATTTATCATTCTACTTTTACTTTTGTGATATAGATACCATTATCATCTTTTTATTTTTTCAAATGAGAAAATAGGTTCAATTACTTCTCAAGCTTTTGTAAGGGTGTATTATTATCAGAAAATAAAGGTCACTTTTTACCCCAGAGGAAGTATCCCTGATAGAAAGAGTAATCCTATATATATAATAGATTTGTAGTACCAGATTTGGTTTCAGAAAATGGAACAGTATAAGCAGAAAGGGAAAATCTAGGGACCAAGACTAAAAGCTATTGAGTTTTTTGATTTTGGGCTTTCATTGTTTTGAGGGGTTTGTTTTGGTACTACATATGCAACCCCTGAGGAATGCTACATTTGAGCTAACCACAAGCTCTACTTTTTAATTTTAAAACAGGGTTGCACTAAATTGCTAAGAGTCTCACTAAGTTGCTAAGACTTCCCTCAATCCTGTGATCCTCCTGTCCAATCCTTCTAAGAACAGGTGTGTATCACCATGCCCAGCTAAGACTACTCAACTACAATTCAGTCAAGTCCAGAACTTATCCCAGTTTTATTATTGCTGTCTCTTCTGGGTCTTTTCAACAATTATTTGAACCTACTTGTTTAATCACTAACATGCTGGAGTAGAAGAGTGAGTAAAACAGCAGCGCTGTCTCAAAAAGTAATTGATTCTAGGGCCTTCATAGAAAGATTTACAGCCCCCAAGCTTTCTAAAACAAGGTCTTCCTCTAAGTAGGGAAAACAGTCTTTACACTTGTCATCAAGAGTCTAAAAGTTCTATCCTATATTCTCTGTCTCCTGGTGGCAAATATGAGTAGGTACTACAGGAGGCCACTGACCAAGCAGCCGGGAGATACCAGCATGTCTCCCAATATTAGTCAGTTCCCTCTTTATGGTTGCTGAATTTTAAACAAAGCACATTAGCATGGCTGTCAAATTCTAACATAGTACTATATTGGATTTAAATACTTACTGTGGAGTATTACTAATTTAGGCAACTGATAACTATGACTTGAAAAACAGCTATATATGTATATACATATGTATGTATGTGTGTGTGTGTGTGTGAGAGAGAGAGAGAGAGAGAGAGAGAGAGAGAGAGAGAGAGAGAGAGAAGTAAAGGGTCAGAGAATATTATCACATTATCTCTTTTGGATGAAAACGAAAATGGCCTTCAGGTACAGAAATTCCATGAGAACCACTAGTGAAAAAAAATATTAAGGAAGGCAGTATATAACAGTATAGGAAGTTTATAAACAGTTTTGCTAGTGAATAACACTGAGGTTGGATAAAGGTCTTATGAATCTTAATTTTCTCATGAAAAAGGTAGAGCTAGTCTTATTGACCTCCCTGTCCCTGAGTTATTAAATTTGGTTATTTTCTTTTTATATGCTTCCATTGGTCCATTATAGTCTAACATCATAATGTAAATCCTGTTGACGTTAATATACATGCACTCAGTACTTGGTGGAAGCAATTGCATAATGCCTGCTAAAGAACTTTTTGAATAATAATAAATGATGTTTTTTCCATTTTTTGTTTTTGTTTCTTTGGTAATGGGTACAGGACTGAGGGCCTTGTATAGGCAAAGCATGTTTTCTACCACTATTTCTACCCTCAGCCCTTAATTTATTTTAACTTTCCAAGTGAAGGATTTGTTAAGTTCTAGTTACCTGATGAAATCTAGCATACCCAACCCAAAAACTAGGCTTGCTCCCTTTCCCACCACTATCTTCAAATTACTCTCAGTGATATTCCCATTTCCATTCTTTTAGAGACAAATTATCCTGCTCCTCTTACATCTGCCTAATGAGAGAAAGATAAGTAAATAAAACTAGCCAATTAGTATGTACCTAGGTTAGGCCAGGCCAGATTATGCTGTAAGGATGAGTATTCCCCAAATTTCCATGACTTCACACAAATGGAAACCCCCCCCCAACTCATACTACTTGCTCAATGTAGGTCTTCAGGAACTGTCTGCATATGTTTGTCACTTGTCACTGTGGACTCAGGATGACAAAGGCATTATCTAGACATGTGGTTCCTACAATCTCCATATCAGTTAGAAATGACTACAGCAAATCCCACCATGGTCTTAAAGGTTCTGCTCATAAGTGGCTTACATCTACTCTTCTCATATTTCACTTCACAGCAAGTCATGTGGCCACATTGAAACCCTAAAAAGGTGAAGAAGTCCTGTCTCACAATGTGATCAGTATTCTGTGAATAGCTCTAATGATTGCCACAATTTAAAGCTATGATGAACAGGATCTAGAAGTAGAAACTTAAATAGAGGGGGAAGAAATCTCTATATACGTTATCTGAAGATTCTCCTAACTTGAGAGATGAATAGATGAGAAAAAATTCAGCTTAATTATGAGTAGAATAAACAGATAAAAATTCCATGCTAGCCAAGCATGGTGGCACATGCTTGTAATTCCAGTATTGGGAGGCTAAGACAGGAGAATCTCAGGTTTGAGACCAGCCTTAGCAACTTAGTAAGGCCTTCCACAACTTAGTGAGACCCCGCTTCAAAATAAGAAATAAATTAAGGCTTGAGTATAGCTCAGAGGTAGAGTACCCTTGGGTTCAATCCTCAGTACCACACACACACACACACACACACCCACACACACACCCACACACACATAAATTTGATGCTACTACGAGGTAGACAATCATCAAAGGGATCTATGTGTTTGAAGCATAGTAGGAGAAAAAGGAACAACAAAGAGCTGGGATGAGATCCTTTAAGGCTTCATATGCCACATTAGTTATGTGGAGCCAACAGAGCTTTAAGACAGAGAGGGGCATCATCTGGTTTAGGGACATTGTGTCAACTATAATGAGACAGGTAGAGAAGAATCTATGATGCATTGTTACAAGTGAAACAAAATCCACTAACAGAGAAGAAAATAAAACTCCCAGATCATTTTAATGGTAGAAACAATAGAACATTAAGATCAAATAGCTTTGGGAGTTAAATAAAGGCGTGAGTCAAGAATGACTCCTAAGTTTCTGATCTGAGCCATTGAGTGGGAGGTGGTACCATTTATGAAGCTGATTAAGACAGGAAAAGGACAGGTTTCATTTGATTATTGTTTTGTTTGTTCATCTTTTTGGCTAGCTGGCTGATTGGTTAGTGGGGGTGGCTGGATGAAACTTTAGCAATTGATTTAAAAGTTAATTTTAAGAGAACTCTGAAACATCAAAGGGCAAAACAAGAAGGCAGATACAAATGTAAGCTTGGAGTCAAATGCAAATGTCCTGGCTGTTAAGTTTCAAAGTGGTCTGTAATCCAGGGGCAGTGGCATACACCTGTAATTTCAACTACATGGGAAACTGCTGTATGATGAGCATAAGCTCTAGGCCAGCTTATGCAGCTTAGTGAGATCCTGTTTCAAAATAAAATATAAAGGACCAGAAATGTATCTTAGCAGTAGAGTTCTTGCCTAGCATGAGTGAGACCCTGGGTTCAATTCCCAGTGCTACAAAAAAAGTGCTCTGCATATGTGGGGTAATTAAAACCAAGACAATAGATGGTATTTCACTCCGAAAGTAATTTAAGAAAACAGAAGAAGGTTTAGGGCAGAGCCTGGGACAGCTTCAAAATTTAGAGGTCAGTAGAGGAAAAGCTGGGAGAAGAGCCTAAAACATAGGCAGGCACAAAAACATTCTCATTTAGAATCCAAGTGTTATGTGTGCTTCATTATTTAAAAAAAAAAAAAGAGAGAAACTGTCAAATTTTCCAGAAAGGTCAAAGTAGATTAGGATAAAAACAATATCCTTAAATTTATCATTCATTTATCTTTTCAGTACAGGACAATTCTTCTAGCTTTGATTGTTTATTTGACCAATATTTATTTTGTATCTACTGTGAGCCAAAATTCTTCTAGGTATTAGAATGTGGTTGTAAATAAGAAAGCCATGGTTTCTGGCTCCCTGAAGGTTCCATTCTGTTGGCATATAAATGATAAACAAGTAAGTGAATAAACAAGGTAATTTTAGAGAGTGCAAATGTTGTCAATAAAGGTAAATGTTATGGAGTATTATTGGGCTAATTTTAGCCAAGAAATAGACAAGGGACATCAAGACATTTTGTAACACATAATTATTAATAAAATGTGGTTTTATTCTTGAGCTAAATGGTAGCAAATACAATTCAATTCAGAACTTCAAAACAATGAGAAAAGACAATAGTGGGAAATCTATTCATTAACTGGAAGTAAAAAGAAAATGTAATAATTTCCAGGCAATGCAACAAAGAAAACGCCATTTATCCTATACTGTGTCTATCTGCCTCTCATCCCCAATTTGCTTCTTCTGAACCTGCTTAAGAGAAGGCCAGACAGTTTGGAAAATTACCTGGAAATCTGGAGCTCCAGAGAGAGGAAATGCTCTTAAGTAGTATGTCCTTTCTGCTTTGGCTAAGCAAGTTGAAAACCTTTCCTGATAACCACTAAACATTAGCATGTTTTCCAGGAATCTCAAGTCTTACAAGTGTTTCTAATGCAGGCAAATCTAGTCTTCCTGAAACCATCTCTTCTATATCAGAGTGCATGACACCAGTTATTTTAGGGGGCCGATTCTAGACTACTATTAGAAAGCAGCTAGGGTTGAAAGTTAATCCTATACCAATTATTCCCTTTCTCTTAATAATTGGAAAATTATAAACTTCTCTGCCATATACCATCAAGCAGCTTCAGGTTTTTAATTTTCTTTATCTATTGAACAGGATTAGTTAGAAATAATATATACCACCTTTTTTCCTCATATGATTTTTACTCTTCTAGTGTAAATAAGGTTTAAGCAGTTCCATTGTTTGTCTGATTATTATTATTATTATTATTATTATTATTATTATTACTTTATTACTTAAAGGACAGAATATAAGCTATAAAATTGCTGAGATTTTTAAAATCTACTCCTATGAGCAATAACTGAACATTGGAAGATGCGAAGAGCCCATAGGGAGAACATGGCTGGGGACATCCTAAGATAAGCATGTTCCAGCTGGAGATCAAAGTCATTGACTCCCCATATTTCTTTTAAATATTTTCTTCCACACCATACCAGCTCAAGTAACAATGATGGCGGGAGGCTGAATTATTTAGGTGAGGCTAATATTAAGGAAGAAAAGCAAGTTCTATAGTCCATACATACCTTAGATCCAACATAGATAGCTTTGAAGAAATCTTCAGTTACCCACTTGCCTGTCCCCCATGAGACTCATTGGACTTACAAATATAATAAATTTTCTCAAGTTTCTGAAAACAAACTGGTCTTGTTCTTTATTAAGTTATCCCCACAATTCAAAATAACTTGAATAATGAGCTGAAATTCTAGTGCTAGAAGTCCCAAACTTGTCCATTTTACCTTAGACCAAACAAACCTGCACCTTCTTGGGAAGTAGATATAGAGAAAGTGAGGTTTGCCATTAAAGTCTTCCCCTTTTTCCATCTCCCCACAGTTGATAAATCTTATTCAGTTTCCTTGAAAATATGCTATTATATCATCCTAACTGTGAGAAAACCTAGCCTAGAATTATTTTATATCCCATTCCTACATAATCTAAATCACCAAGTGGTAAATGCCATGACCCATTCAGCCACACACCAGGAGAAGAGGGAGAGAAAACCACTACTAAGCAGCAAAGGTTATCTCTACTTTGTTTCTAGCCCACTAGTGACCTAGACTGTAAAACTGAAGCAAGGTAAAAGCAGTACCATATCAAACATGGAAGACTTACAGCCCTCATTGAGTACAAAAGAGTAATCTACTTTATGAGTTGCATGACTGTCCTTAAGTTGGACACAAGTCCCATGAGCCAGATGTTTTTTTTATTAAATATTTGTGTACATTATCTAAAACTTACCTATTTAAATTGACTGATAAGCCAGGCGTGGTGGCACATGCTTGTAATCCCCGTGCTTGGGAGGCAGAGACAGGAGGATCGCACAGGTTTGAAACCAGCCACGATGGCTTAAGAGACCCTGTTTCTAAATTAAAAAAAAAAAAACGTATAAAATAGGTCTGGGAGTGTAGCCCAGAGGTAGAAGGGTTTCCAGGAACCCCAGTAAAACCAAAAACAAACAAACAAACAAACAAACAAACAAAACCAAATTGATATTCTATAGGGGTATAATGCTAAAATTAGAAAAGTGAATCAATATTTAGTTATCTAGCAACATATATAAATCCATATGATAAACTACAAGGCTAGGAATACAAGGGGAATCCTACTGCCCTAAGATCTTTTCACACTGCCTGAATACATTGTTCTCCTACTTTTCAGGTGTGAGATTCTACCAAATCAAGATTCATTTGGGTTAACAAGCCCATTTTGAAAGGTAAATAACTCTAAGAGAATTAGTTTAACAATTAAGTCCTTTATGGAGAGTGCACTGGCTGCCTTATTCAGATTACTTTTCTCCCCTAGTCTAGTTGAGATAATCCCCAGAGAAATGAGCACTTTGACAGAAGAGACAGAACGGAGCAATTTTGTAACATGGAGAGAGAGACTACAAATAAGGATTATACTTGATAGTACATTTCAATGAGGGAAGGGAGTTTCCAGCACTCTGAAAGAATGAGATAGAGAAGAAATGTGAATATGAATATGATTGCCCTAAAAACATAAGAGAGATACTTCAAGTTTAGCCTTAGACTAGCCAGGCTACCAGTTTTCACTGGAGTCTTACCTTTTTCTGATAATATATATGTAGTGTGTTAGTTTAGGATGCTATAAAAATACCATGAATTGGCCTATAAACACAGAAATGTATTTTATCCGAGTTTTGGTGGCTGGAAGTTCAAGATAATTGACAAGTATTGTTGGTTCAGACAAGGACCCTCTTCTAGGTGGCAGAATGACAACTTCTCCCTATGTTCTCATGTGGCAGAAAGAGAGCACAAGAAATCGCTGGGGCCCTTTTTATAGGGCACAATTCCGCTCAAGGAGGCTCTGTGCTCATGACCTACTTTTTTCCAAAGACCCAGCTCCTGATGCCATCATATTGGAGGTTAGGATTCTAACACATGATTTTAGGGTGGTATTACAAAGATTCAGTCCATAACAAGTAGATAATAGTACAACACCAAAATATAAAAGTCAAAGAGCAGCCTTCATATCTCCATATGGCATAGAACAGTTCTTCTCAAAACCTATCACCTATGCATCTAATAAATTCATATATCTTTATATTCCAATTTTTGGTAGTAGCTAAAGGAGCAAAAACTTTTTCTGATGCTTTTCAATAGTCTTACTGATTTAAAAGAAAAAGTAAGTCAAAAGGCATATGAGTCTACGGAGGTGGGCTGTCAGTGTGGGAGTCAAATGTGGGGCATTTATCTTAATTCACTGTCTCAAGCTTACATTTCTCACTCCATTATTCTAGTCAGCCAAGGCCAGAAATAAACATATTTTCAGACTCAAATACAAACCATCTTTCTGTGAATATTCTAGAGGTTTGACAGGCCTCCAGAGAAGTTGTATACTGAGTATATGGGAGGCTTAAGAAAACTAGCTTTCACCACACTCAAGAGTCAAATGAAGTCATTTTAGCTCTATTACTTACTCTGCAGCTCAAATATATTTTGCTAAGAGAGTATTTATAGTTGTGGACACCAAATAGATGATCTGTAAACTGCCTGTGGCGAGAGCTGCTTTAAGAATCACAGACTTAGCTGGAAGGAACAGCATGGTGACTCTCAGTGGCACAGTGACTCAGTGGGCTGAGAGAGGACTCCGGGGACTTATGTTTTCACATCAGCTCTGCCCCCGCAGCTCTGCCACGTAACTCCGGGCAGTCTTTTAACCTATTTCAGCTATGCTTTCCTCCTTAGCATGTGAGTTAATCAGCAGCCCTTGGGAGGAAAAACTAATTTAAATGATTTGTAAACAAAAGGTTTAAGAGTTTACAGCTAATAATAAATAGCAAGGCTTTAAGCCCTTGATAGCATGAGTGAATCAGTTCCTGAACGCTTATCCTAATCTATCAGAGACAATCATCTGGCTGTTTTTACAGAATTCTTCTATCTGTTACCAAGCCAGGCCTTCCTAGCCCTGCTTAGTTGTAAACCTGAAAATGTTTCGATTGGCATCAGAGTTCATAACCCAAGTTCACCAAATAAGTAAGATCTAGAATTTTTCCTAGGGTCTGTTGACAGAGGTCACTTATTGGCCTCCATATATATTGGACCAGAGTCAAGACAGCCACAACCAATAGCTGACTAGAAATCCATATCCACACCAAAGGAGATCTAAAACCAGGTGCAACCATAGCATGGTTCTCTCCTTAAAACATGCATGTCTTCCTAACTTCCAAACTGGCTCACTCACTTTGTGGAAATACAAGCCTGATGACCATAACTGATAACCCTTCCATCTATATTAACTTAGGGATTTAACCACTGCCTGACCCAAATCATAATATCTGACATCAACTCAGGGACCTCTTTGTGCTATTATTTTCCTGCTCATCCAACATTCAGTGTTCATTTATTCACTCATTCAAAAATAGTTGAGCATTCTAGCTAAGCATGGTGGTGCCCACCTGTACCCCCATACTTGGGAGTCTGGGGTTCACAACCAGCCTCAGCAACTTAGCAACATTCTCTACAACCTAGCAAGACCATTTCAAATAAAAAAAAATGTATAGGGGCATAGTTCAGAGGTAGAATGCCTCTGGGTTCTATCTCACACCACATACACACACACACACGTGCACACACACACACACACACACACACACACACACACACATCTGAAAACCTAAATTCCTGATACTAGAACAGGCACCAGTTTGAAGATATATCGCTATTTTAACCCATGCTGGTGTGACTCCATTATGCCCTTGGACATCCACACCAAGTGACATTACCTGTGAAGTGTCTGTGAACCTCAAACTTGGTATGTTAGATGGCAGGTTCCTCGCAGGAGGCTTAAGCTTTAGTGTTCCAGCTCCTGACCAAATTCTTTCCATGATGGGGATCAAGACACAGACTATTAGAAATGAAGGACAGTTAGCAACAGTTCATACTATTCAGAGTTAAAGCTGGTTTAACCAAAACTTCACAGGTGCTTACCTACCCAAGGTTTCTTTAAGTCTTTCTTTCTGACACAGGTTGTTATCTTCTCATCTCCTTTTAACCCTCCCCAGATGCTCTCCAGAGAAAAAAGACATTTCCCACATCTATTCCTATGCCTTCAGGTCAAAACCATGGGCATTGTAGCCACTTTCCCACAAGCCTGTATCCCCCTCAGCTCTAAGCAATCCTGGCATCCCTGGTGCTGTTCCCTCAAGACCTGATTATCGCTCTTGCTTCAGGTCAAAACTGCTGAAGTTTTCACTTCCTTTCAATCCTCAAACTTAGCTCAAGCTCTAAATAACTCACATCTTTTCCCTTTCTCTAGTTTGTGCTAAACTCATTTGAAATGTCTTAGATTTTCTATCCTTTCTTCTAATGTTTGTCTGAACAAAAAAAAGGGAAATAGTTTGCATAGTACCCAGAAAGAAAAGATAAAGGAAGAACATTTACAATTATGTCCTTGGCCCCATTCAGGGAAGAGCAAGCCCTAAAGAGCCAGCAAGCTTGGATTTGTGTGTGTGGTCTGCCGGCCACTTAGATTCCATGATTAGTTTGTCAAATGGCCTCCTGAATGTAGGTCGCCTGCCCACATTGCTTTCCCATAGCATGCTGAGCAGATAAGCTGACACAGGTATATCAATTTGCTGCAAAGCTAAGTTTCTCTTTATAAATGTATGCATTACTCTGATTTGCTCCTATCTTCCCAATGAGTTTGTTAGCATATATCCTCTAGAATAGTTCGCTTCTGAAAATATATTCAAATTTCTAGGTATGAAATTTTTGGCCCTCAACTTTTGACTTTTAGAGATTCATAAAGACATATATTAAACTCTGTCAAATATCCAATTTAGCTACATTCCTGGGAGTTGCTTAACTCAAAAAACAGGGCCCCTAAGTTCTTTATCTTATTCTCAACTTAAGTTTCCACAAAATTACACACTTTAAACACATAACTTTACAATAAGATTTTACTCTTAATTTCATTGGCCTGTGTTAATTAAATTGTCTTGAAGTTTTTCTAGTTTGAAGTTGTGTTATGGCTAGTACTGGTATCTTTAAAATTCAGCCCTGAGTCATTTTACTTTGCAAAGGTTTGCTAAGTTTGTGAAAGCTTTGGCTTCTTCACAAAGTCTAAGATATCTCCAAAAGCTTAAGCCAAAAGTGATTCCTAGGAGCTGATTAACATTTTATTGAGGAAAAATAAATATAATTTTCTTCTAAGAAGCATAATATATTTCTAATTTTCTTTTTTTCCTGAAATCTCCTATCTTTCCAGATTATTACACAAAAATCATCTTCAAGGATCATCAGTTAAGAGAGTTTGTCCTACTCAGGAGCCATCTTTGTATTGGGCCTTTCTTTTGTGTCTAGATTTTCTCTGAACACATTACATTTATTAAAAGTTCTTTGGCAACCTCTTGTCCATAAATACTCTGTTTTTTTGTTGACTTTTAGAAATTGTCAAAATCAGAAATTTGGGGGCTTGTATGTAATTCATGTTTGACTACTTCAGCCTTTGCTTTATTTGTTACTATTTCTTTTTCCTCTCCCCATCATTCTACTGGTCTGCTCTGTGCAGTAAGAGACAAGGGCCAGATATTTATAAACTTCAGATAGAAATAGCTACCCATATTTCACCAGCCCTATACCATTTTTTCTGTGTACACACACACACACACACACACACACACACACCCTATGCATGTTCCATAACATAGCCAGAAAGATCTTTCCTAAAAACACATTTTTGGCCTTGTAATATGATAATTAAATTTTCCCTGGGTTCCTTTTGTACACAAAGTGAAATTGTGAAAGGTACTAAGCACTTCCACACTCACCCTTTTTCCCCCTCTGGAACATTCTTTCTGAGGGCCTGCTTACTCCATATATTTTGTATCTAAAAAGCTACTAGTCTTTGTCCAAACAACTTTGAACTTGCCCAGTATCCTCTAAAAAGCTACTAGTGTTTCTAGTCCTGTACCTGTACATATGGTTTTTACAGGTGTAGTTTTCTTTCCTCTTGTATCACCCTGAAAATTCATTCATTCACTTTCAAAGCACATTTGATGTCACTTAATCTGCTTAAGACTTTCCTGAATCTACAGCAACTACACTCCTTACTCTGTGTTCTCAGTATTCTTTAGAGTTTTATCTGGACTCCTATAATTTTTTATTCTGAGTTGCTTACATTGCATCTTTTCTTACAAGTTTCTAAGCCCCTTGAAAGCTCTACAGGTGCCTGTAAATCATATTTTACCCAAAATGCAGGAGAGTGTCTTTAAATACAAAGTTCATTTGTTACTACTATCCAGAAAGGCAAGTATCATTTTACTAGTCCACAAGCATGAATTTATAATTTGCTTTTGAGCAACATAGAATTTTTCCATTCTTTAATAATCTTTGTTCAAGTCCCTCAGTGACCAGATGTATTCATTAAACTGAGGTAATTTGCAAGGAATTGTAAATGTAGTCAAGCAATAAAATATCTCTGACTGGTCTAGGTAACCCATGATCTAGTAATAATCCTGTGTGCTCACCAGAGGAGCAGGTGATGTAGTAAAACCAGCACACACTTCATGCACACCTCTGCACACACTCACTGCACCAGGTCAGATTTGTCTATAAACTGAAGGTAAAGTACAGAAACTTCAGGACACCATATTTACCAAACTAGGATACTTCACTTTAGATAAACTGTCTCAATTAGCAAAGAGATATTTATCTGGAAAACTAGACGTTAAAATTTTTCAAAAATCTGACTATCTAAGTATATAGATATAAAGAAAACCAAGAATAACTTTCCTTTTTGGAATTTATTTCAAGTGGTCATAAATCATGAAAGTATTGCCCCATGTTATCTTTTGTATTCCTCCACTAGCAGTTAAATTTAAGTTTGTCTATAACACTTTTAAACCTATACATAGTATCTTTGAAATTACTATACTAATGTGAATCTTGGCAAAAATAGTAATGTAACCTTTGGGAGCAAAAAGTATTATATCTTTGCCCCAGAATTGGAAGTATACTTGTATATTGTAGTCAATATATATACTTATTGACTAAATGCATAAAATATCTCATGACAAAATTCTGTTGCATAAATGTAGATGAGTAGTGTAATAAAATACCCATTCCTCTAAAAGTAATGCAGACAAACAGTGCTTAACTGGAGGAGAACTCCAAAACAAAATAAGCTACAATGGAACATATTTCTCTTGCAGAAATACCTTTAAATATTAGAAATCTAAGTATATTTAGCATTGCTTACTTATCCTATATTATATCCTTTTTCCTTAGAAACCTACTAAATTATTTAGGCTTTTCTCATATTCATGGCACAGTTTCCCAAAATGAGTTGTTGTTTGAATATTCTCTCTTCTTTCAAATTATCTCAGTCTCAATACGTATATTGTCGCAAGTAAATTCCTATTTTATTTTTATTATTCTAATATACTTTGATTGGTACATCATAAATTATACATCATAAGGAAGTTCAGAGTGATAGAAACATAATACATGCACACAGCACTCAGTGTATTCCCCTTTTAAATTAATTATTTGAGGGATCATTGAAATAAATTGAGTAAATAAAATTAGGTATTACCATATTAAAACGATCACTTTTACAGTCCCCAAAGTAATATGTCTGACCTTTCAAAACTGATATGTTATAAAGAATTCCCTGATTCAGTGTGGAAATATAAGTATGCAAATGAATTATATAGTTCAAAGAGTCAGTTATGGGAATAAATAAATTTCTCTAGACATTTCAAACAAAATTTAATACAAGAAATTATTGCTTATAGAACTGATGGAAAACTGTGGGACAAAGTCAAAGAGAATGACTGCTGGTTTTAGGAGACTAGGAACCTGTAGACCTTGAAGGAAATTGCCAGGATTGATCTCAGTTGATTCAAGCACTAATGTAAAGGAGCACTAATGTAGAGATTCACCATCTGCCTGCCTGGGCCAGATAACAAAATAGCCTCTCTTCCAACTTCCAAATAATATGCAAGTGCTTCTTACAGGCAGAATCTAACTTAAAACCCTACTAGTTAGGGCTGATTACCATTAATAGTCAAAGGACCAGAAGCAAATGCATAACCCTTCCTCTGAACATCTGAAAAACTTAAGGATGTGGTAGTTTTTGTTTTTGTTTGTTTGTTTGTTTGTTTGTTTTGGTACTGGGGATTGATTCCAGGAACATTCTACCTCTGGGTTATACCCAGAACTTTTTAATTTTTTATGTTGAAACAGGTTCTCGCTGAGGCTGGTCTGGAATCTGCTTTCTCCTGTCTCACCCTTCCAAGTAGTGGGATAACAGGTGTACGCCAACATGCTTGGCTGGTTTTTATTTTTTTAATGACTGCCAATTATGACATTTCTCTCATAGAAAGGTGAGGCCTATTCTATCTCTTTCCCCTGAAATCTTGGGGGTCTTGTGGTTGCTCTGAAAAGAGAAGGCATGGGACCAGACAGGTTATCTTACACTACCATGTCTGAATTCTTGAACAACAAACAGCATTATAAAATGGCCTTTTTACACTACCAATTTTTGGATGGTCTGTAACTCAGCAATAGTTACAAAACTACTCCTGAAAAAAAAATGAAAGAAAGTAAATTACAGTGAGGGATAACTTAGAAGCTGTGGAATTCATCTTGAATGTGCAAATCTGAAAGTAGTCCCAATGACCTGACAGGTAAGTCCATGCACAAAGCTATATAATTATTCTTATGATCATCCATTATAAAGCTGAAGTATTTGCCTTCCTCTTTTTTCTTCCTTTTCCAGTTATGTAATAGTAACTCTGGGATCTAAAACATCAGAGGGAACAGATTTGAGACTTCTTTTACCCTTTCCCATATCATCACCCAAATACACAGATGTAGTGCAGTTTGCCTCTTTAACAAGTTACAGTATTCTCAGATACTGTACAACTTTACCACATTAATTAACTCTTATCCATGTACTCCCAGAGGAAAAAAGAAACAAAAATTCCAATTACAGGATTCATTTGCTGAGAAAACTGAGTTCCCTGTAAGTGGAGTCTGTCATACTTGTCTAAACCTTTCCCTTGAGCTTGGCAATATACAGTTATAGCACATTCTTATGACTGGGTTTCTCTTCTGTTACTTCATCTCACTTTTTATGCAGATATTCTCTTTGAACTTAGCTCTTTTTTTTTTTGCTCCACTATCAAAATTGACAGTTACTATAAGTTTTTATGTGACAGTGTATGTTATTAAGCACCTCAGGAACTATGTCCATTTCACTGTTCTGTTCTGCACTCATCACCACCCCTTTCTCCATAGGTTTGAGTGTCCAGGGAGTATGAAACTGGAGCTCAGTCCTAAAGCAACTGAGAAGTGTACTAAAAGTCATAGTTCTTTTTTGCGTCAAGGTACCTATTTTCTGATAAAAATAGGACTGTCATAAATAAAATATCATGGTTTTTTAATGAAAAATCAAATAATTAAAACATCTGATACACATTTATAACAATAAAAATAGCATTATAACATGGTTAGAGCATAACTGGACCTCAAGTCAAACAATAGACTTGAGTTCCCCACTTCTTTCCTCCAACTTTATTGAGCAAATAATTTGTGCCAATTAATATGGTAGGAACTTTACACTTTTATTTCATTAATTCAGTGCTTGGTTGCCTCTTACCCGTGATATGGGGCAATAATCCAAAAGATCAAATCAAGACAACAAACTTGAAAGTTTGTTCAAGGGAAAGAAGAAGGGTTTGGTACAAAGGCAAACAACCATAGAGTCAGGGTTCCAGAGTGATAGATAACTGGATTAGAACAGAATCTTAGTCAAGCTTTATGATGACCACCTACTATGTAACAGAAACTGTGGTAAATTTAGATATAAATGGTTATGTTTACAATGAGTACAGATAGTACAGATATCACAAAAGAAGTATAAAGAAAGCCAAATGGAGGTACAAAATACAAAATGGGAAGGTCTAGTTAAAGGAGGGTGATAAAGTAGAAAATATGCACAATACATATCCAATGACCCAACAACTGGGCAATTGTTTGGGATAGAGCTCTATGAACCAAAGTAAACTAGCCCATTTACAGCAAAACAGATACTGTTACAAACATATTTTAAAAAATAAGGAAATATAAATAGGTACATGCAATATGCTGCCATTATAAGAAGATCAGGAATAGGAAAACTGAATCTATGTTGAAAGAAACATTACAGTGTTTGCCACTGCAGAGTATTTACTGAAAACAAGCAAATAGAAATTTTCTCAGGTGATGTAACTTTTTTTTTTTTTTTAGGAAAAACTGAGTTGTGCTTTATTTTTTTTAATTAATTTATTTTTTAAATTGGTGCATTGTAGTCATATATCAATCACATTGGAGTACAAGACTTGAGAGGATATACAAGCACACATCATCCAATTAGCCCTCCTCCAGCCCCCATCCCATTCCCTCCCCCTCCCTCCATCCCACACTTCTTTGGTGATTTACTTTGATACATTTGTTTATGTACCTCCTGCATTTTAAAGAGGCTCCGTCCTCCAGTATTACATACCCTCTGATTGGTCACATTAGTTGCTTCACTATAGGGCCCTTTCTATAGCTCAACCTCTTCCTGTTGCCCTTTTCCTCCTAGTTATTGCTGATTAAGAGAAGAGTCTGATTTATATTTTCTGCGATATTTCTCTGTGCATGCTGCGTTGCAAGTACCAATCCCACTCTTGATGGTCCCAGTAGTGGCCTGGCTACTCAGTGGACTGATCCAGATCTCGCTGGCTCAAGCAGCGGCCTTGCCTCATGGGAGGCCCCAGTTCTGGTCTCGCTGGCCCCTGAACCGGTCTAACCCCTAAGCTGGCTTTGGTCCCGACCTTGGAGGCCGCAGGAGTGAACTTGCCTCACGCCAGACTCCGATGCTGGCCATTGGCCCCTGCACCGGTCTAACCCCTTGGCAGGATTCCAATCCCGGCCTCGGAGGCCCCAGCACCGGCCTAGCCTCATGGCAGGCTCCAATGCCGGCCTCGTTGGCCCCAGCACCAGCCTAAGCCCTCGGCAGCCTCCGATCCCGGCCTCGGAGGCCCCCGCACTGGTCATGCCTCAAGGCAGGCTCCGATGCCGGCCTCGCTGGCCCCAGCACCGGCCTAACCCCTCAGCAGGCTCTTATCCTGGCCTCAGAGCCCCAGTACCGGCCTTGCCTCACGACAGGCTCCAATGCCGGCCTCGCTGGCCCCAGCACCGGCCTAACCCCTTGGCAGGCTCCGATCACGGATTTGGAGGCCCCAGTACCGGCCTTGCCTCAAGGCAGGCTCCGATGCCGGCCTCACTGGCCCCAGCACCAGCCTAACTCCTCGGCAGGCTCCGATCCCGGCCTCGGAGGCCCCAGCACTGGTCATGCCTCAAGGCAGGCTCTGATGCTGGCCTCGCTGGCCCCAGCACCGGCCTAACCCCTCGGCAGGCTCTTATCCTGGCCTCGGAGGCCCCAGTACCGGCCTTGCCTCACGGAAGGTTCCGATGCCGGCCTCGCTGGCCCCAGCACCGACCTAACCCCTCAGCATGCTCCGATCCCGGCCTCGGAGGCCCCAGGCCGGTACTGGGGCCTCCGAGGCCAGGATAAGAGCCTGCCGAGGGGTTAGGCCGGTGCTGGGGCCAGCGAGGCCGGCATCGGAGCCTGCCGTGAGGCATGACCAGTGCTGGGGCCTCCGAGGCCAGGATCGGAGCCTGCCGAGGGCTTAGGCCGGTGCTGGGGCCAGCGAGGCCGGCATCGGAGCCTGCCGTGAGGCAAGGCCGGTACTGGGGGCTCCGAGGCCAGGACAAGAGCCTGCCGAGGGGTTAGGCCGGTGCTGGGGCCAGCGAGGCCGGCATCGGAGCCTGCCTGAGGCAAGGCCGGTACTGGGGCCTCCGAGGCCAGGATAAGAGCCTGCTGAGGGGTTAGGCCGGTCCTGGGGCCAGCGAGGCCGGCATCGGAGCCTGCCTTGATGCATGACCAGTGCTGGGGCCTCCAAATCCGGGATCGGATCCTGTCAAGGGGTTAGGCCGGAGCTGGGGCCAGTGAGGCCGGCATCGGAGCCTGCCTTGAGGCAAGGCCGGTACTGGGGCCTCTGAGGCCGGGATCGGAGCCTGCTGAGGGGTTAGGCCGCTGCTGGGGCCAGTGAGGCCGGCATCGGAGCCTGCCGTGAGGCAAGGCCGGTACTGGGGCCTCCGAGGCCAGGATAAGAGCCTGCCGAGGGGTTAGGCCGGTGCTGGGGCCAGCGAGGCCGGCATCGGAGCCTGCCATGAGGCAAGGCCGGTACTGCGGCCTCGAGGCCAGGATAAGAGCCTGCCGAGGGGTTAGGCCGGTGCTGGGGCCAGCGAGGCCGGCATCGGAGCCTGCCGTGAGGCAAGGCCGGTACTGGGGCCTCCGAGGCCAGGATAAGAGCCTGCCGAGGGGTTAGGCCGGTGCTGGGGCCAACGAGGCCCGCATCGGAGCCTGCCTTGAGGCATGACCAGTGCTGGGGCCTCCGAGGCCGGGATCGGAGCATGCCGAGGGGTTAGGCCGGTGCTGGGGCCAGCGAGGCCGGCATCGGAGCCTGCCGTGAGGCAAGGCCGGTACTGGGGCCTCCGAGGCCAGGATAAGAGCCTGCCGAGGGGTTAGGCCGGTGCTGGGGCCAACGAGGCCGGCATCGGAGCCTGCCTTGAGGCATAACCAGTGGTGATGTAACTTTTTAAAGTGTTGTTTGTAAGGCAGTATACAATTGTCAAAACATTGTGTACCACTCAAGACTTTCTTTTAGTCTTTTTTTTTTTTTTTTTTTTTGCAGATATGGGGATGGAACCCAGGGGCATTTGACCTCCAAGCTACACCCCCTGCCCAATTTTTTATAGTTTATTTTGAAACAGAGCCTCACTAAGCTGCAGAGGGCCTCACTAAGTAGCTGAGGCTGTCCATGAGTCACAATCCTCCAGTCTCAGCCTCCCAAATGCTGGGATTACAAGCGTGCACACCACGTCTGGCTTAGTCTTTTCTTTATACTTGGATTCTTAGCCCTCAGTTCCAGGCACATTTATTATATAAGTGAATTGTTTGAGGTTAGGACAACAGAGAATATTTGGTCTATAAAAATTTATTTTCATCTGCCCAGCAACTGATCCTCTCAGGTCTGGAGAACAGGATAATTCAGTAATACTTTTGAGCAACTCTTGTATTTATTATTATCATTTTATACTAATGTTTTTATTTTATCTTATCAAGATATAAGTTAGTCTATCCCATCCAGAAGTGTAGCTCTAAAGTAGATTTTTTTTTAACATTTTGCCAATATAGGAGCCATATGAAAAAAGATAAAATCAAATATGTTCTTCGCACTACACACCTGTGTGAATATCGAATAGATCAGAAGAACTTCACACATAATAGGCAAAATATGGAAGAATTCCTCTATAAACCAGAAGTATTTAAAATTTTCTTTGACTCAAAATCCAGAAGCAATATTAAAACAACTTGATAAATTGACTACATAAAATTAATTGCAAAATTTTACATTATAAGACATTATGTGAAAGTAAAAATAAGTGATAAATTAAGAGATATGTTTACAATTTAACATCACAATTTTGATATCCTTAATACTTAAAGCACTTCTATTAATTGAGAAGAAAATGAAAAAGCCTGCAATATAAAAAATTGTGATAGATAAGAGCAGAGAAAAATAAATTAGGATGGCATTGAACAAACACATATCTGCATGCATGTATGATGCTCCCTCTCTCATTCACAATTAGGGAAATGAAAATCTTACACTATATTACATAGGCTTAATTTTAGTAATGATATTAGAATTCCCATTTTAACTATGTTGTTTTTATTTTCTAAAGCACACTATAAGATAAAGTGAATAAGAAACTGTGTTAATGTCAACAGCAAGAATTTTCAGTATGTGAAAAGAAAAAGAAGTTCAAGAAGTAAAATTTCACCTCTTATAATTAAATTTAAAATCAAATTATTTTATCTTTCACATTTTAAAGACACATATCGCTAGGAGTGGTGGCACATAATCCCAGAACTTAGGAGGCTGAGACAGGAGGATCGCACAGGTTCAAAGCCAGCATCAGATACTAAGTGAGGCTCTCGGCAACTTAGTGAGACCCTGTTTCCAAATAAAATATAAAATAGGTATGGGATGGTAGAAAGCCCCTGAGTTCCACCCCCCAGTACCACCAAAAGAAAAAAGAAAAAAAAAAGACACGTATCATCTTACTGTCTACTGAAAAAGATCTGAAAGCAGTGTCACCTCAGGAGCAATAAGAACCATGACATCCATGTGGTGAGCACCATGATATACCTTTTCTGAGCACCATGACATATAGGTCATGAGCACCATGATATACAGCTGGGGAATACCCATGACACACAGGTGGTGATCCTGAATTCCAATTTATAGCTAAAAGGAGAGAGACTGTTTTGGGAAAAGGTTAAGACCAAGGTTCTTCCCCAAATAAAGATCTTCTTTTCACCTACTGAATGTTCATTTTTCCATATAACAATATCTTATAGTTAACAAACAGAAGAGAACTGTTAAAAACTCGCTATTTTGAAAATTCTAAAAAACATTTTTTCAAACTTTAAAACTACAAAGAGAAATGTTAAAATGGTCAGTATTTCCTCAATTTTACTAGCCATGAGTAAATCAAACATTATATGCCTCTAGGTATGAATTTGAAATACATGGTCAACTATAAAGTTTAAAAAAACAAATATTATTCTAATCAAACTTCTCTATTTAACTATATATTAAAATAATGCAGAATATGGATAATCAAGTAACCAGAACGCAAAAACCAAAAGTAGATATTCAAAAGAGAAAGAAATCAAAGGATACCACTACAGAAAATGATCAAATCATAAAAATAACAACAAATGAAAAAATAGCAAAGGATCTACAAAACAGCAATATAATAATTAACAAAATGACAATAGCAAATTTTTATATTTTTGTATTTACCTTTGGTGTAAATAAATTAAATTCTTCGTGCAAAAGTCCTAGAATGGCTGATTGCATTTAAAAAGAGAGTACTGAATCCTAACCACTAGACCACCAGAGAACCAAGAGTTGTGTACATATATTTTTCTGACATCCTGTTCTTCATGATGATGTAAAATTACAATGCAGCAAATTTGAAAAAATAAAAAATAGAAATAAACAATACCTTCTGCTGGCTTTGGGAATAGACTGTTACAGAATTTCTAGGTCCTTGAGTTGTGTCATTAGGTTCTTAAAATGAAATAGAGAACAAAAAAAAAACAATTCAAAGAATCAATAAAACAAAAAGTTTGTTCTTTGAAAAGATTAATAGAATTGATAAACCCCTGGCCAACCGAACCAAAAGAAAAAGAGAATCAACTCAAATTATCAAAATAGGAAATGAAAAAGGAGATATCACCACTGATAGTGAAGAAATTCAAAAGATTATCAGAAACTAATTTAAAAATTTATACTCCAATAGACTTGAAAACCTGGAAGAAATTGATAGATTTCTAAGCAGAGTTAACCTTCCTACACTCAGCCAAAAGGACATAGCAAGCCTAAACCAACCAATAACAACCAAAGAAATAGAAATGGCAATAAAAATTCTTCCACCAAAGAAAAGCCCAGGCCCAGATGGGTTCCCAGCTGAATTCTACAAAACCTTCAGTGAACAACTAATACCAATACTTCATAACATGTTCCAGGAAATTGAAAGAGATGGAACTCTTCCAAATTCCTTCTATAAGGCCAGTATCACATTAATCCCCAAACCAAATAAAGACACCTCAAGAAAGGAAAACTACAGACCAATATCCTTAATGAACATAGATGCAAAAATTCTAAACAAAATACTAGCTATATGCATTCAAAACTATATCAAGAGAATAATACATCATGACCAAGTCGGTTTCGTCCCAGAAAAACAAGGCTGGTTCAACATACGCAAATCAATACATGCTATTCACCACATAAATAGAACCAAGAACAAAAAGCACATCATCATAGCAATAGATGCTGAAAAAGCATTCAACAAAATCCAATACCCATTTATGTTAAAAACACTGCAAAAAATTGGGATAGAAGGAAAGTACTTCAACATCATTAAGGAAATATACTGTAAACCCAAAGCCAACATAATATTGAATGGGGAAAAACTGCAAGAATTTCCGCTAAAGTCAGGAGCAAGACAAGGATGCCCACTATCACCACTCCTTTTCAATATAGTCCTTTAGACTCTTGCTGCAGCAATCAGACAAGAGAAGGAAATCAAAGGAATCCACATAGGAAGAGAGGAATTAAAATTATCCTTATTCACAGATGACATGATCCTTTATCTGGAAGACCCAAAGAACTCAACCAAAAGACTTCTGGAGCTGATTGACAAATTCAGCAGTCACAGGTTACAAAATCAACCTAAAGAAATCAATGGCTTTTCTTTATGCCAACAATGAATCCACAATGAAAGAAACAAACAAACAACAACAAAAAAAACCAATTCCATTCACTATAACCTCAAAACCAATAAAATACCTAGGAATAAACCTAACCCAAGATGTAAAAGACCTCTACAACAAAAACTATAAAACATTAAAGAAAGAAATTGAAGAAGACCTTGGAAGATGGAAAGATATCCCGTGCTCATGGATAGGCAGAATAAATATCATCAAAATGGCCATTCTGCCAAAACTGATCTATAGGTTCAATGCAATTCCCATTAAAATACCAGTGACATTCTTCAGAGACCTAAAAAAATCAATCATGAACTTCATATGGAGAAGGAAAAGACCTAGAATAGCCAAAGCAATTCTCAACAATAAGAAACATGCAGGAGGCATTACAATCCCAGACTTCAAACTATACTATAGAGCAATAGTAGTAAAAACAGCATGGTACTGGCGCAATAACAGCTATACTGACCAGTGGATTAGAATAGAATATACAGAAACAAACCCACACATCTTTAGTCAATTAATCTTTGACAAAGGGGCCAAACACATACGCTGGAGAAAAGACAGCCTTTTCAACAAGTGGTGCTGGGAGAACTGGCTAACCATTTGTAAAAAGATGAATCTAAACCCCTATATCTCACCAAACACAGGAATCAACTCAAGATGGATCAAAGACTTAGAAATTAGACCTGAGACTGTGAAGTTAGTAGAGGAGAGCATAGGTTCAACACTACAAAATATTGGCACAGGCATTAACTTTCTCAACAAAACCTCCAAAGCTCAGGAAATTAAAGCAAGAATAAACAAGTGGGATAGTATCAAACTAAAAAGTTTCTTCTCATCAAAGGAAACTATCAATAACCTAATGAGGAAGTCTACAGAATGGGAAAGGATCTTTACCAGCCACCATTCTGATAGGGGGCTAATATCCAGAATATACAAAGAGCTCAAAAGACTCTACACTAGCAAAACAAACAACCCAATCAAGAAATGGGCAAATGAGCTAAATAGACACTTCACAAAAGAAGAGAAACAAAGGGCCAATACATACATAAAAAGATGTTCTTCATCACTGGCCATCAGAGAGATGCAAATCAAAACTACACTGAGATTCCATCTAACCCCAGTCAGAGTGGCAAGCATAAAGAAATCAAACAACAACAAATGCTGACGAGGATGTGGGGAAAGAGGAACTCTTGTACACTGTTGGTGGGAATGCAAACTAGTTCAACCACTATGGAGATCTGTCTGGACATTCCTAAGAAAGGTGGGAATAGATCCACCATATGATCCAGCTATAACACTCCTGGGTATCTTTCCAAAGGGGTTGAATTCAGAGAAATACAGCAACATATGCATACCTATGTTCATAGCAGCACAATTTGTAATAGCCAAAATATGGAACCAACCCAGATCACTATCAACAGATGAATGGATAGCAAAACTGTGGGAAATACACACAATGGAATTCTATTCAGCCATAAAGAAGAACAAAATTATATCATTTGCAAGAAGATGGAAAGCCCTGGAGAACATTATGTTAGGTGAGATCAGCCAAGCACAGAAGGAAAAGGTACATATGTTTCCTCTAATATGCCCAAACTGGGAAACACAAAGGATACCAGTGGGACTCCAGATAATGGATGGTAAATACCAGCAAAGTTTGAATGAAAAGATAGGAAAGGAGGAAGACTGATCTTGATTAATGTGGGTCTACCTCTGAACATGTGTAAAATTATGAATAAGACATGGTTAACCTGGACAACCATTGGTGGGAGGGGGAAAGGGAAAATGAGGGCGGGGGGAGAGGGCACCAAATATAGTTTAAATGTATACTATTTATGTTCAATAAAAAATTGTTAAAAGAAAAAATAATAAAAATAAAAATAATAAAAATAATAAAAAAGAAATAAACAATACCAACTATATGCTGCCTTCAAAAGACTAACTTCAATTTTTAAAGACATAAAAATGAATAGATATATAAGATATCCCATACATATGGAAACCAAAAGTGAGTAGGAGTCATTGGGTTTATATTTAGACAAAATTTTTATGATTATCTCAGTAAATTCAGAAAAAGCATTTGATAGAATTCAACATTTCATGATCTTAAAACCTCTCAAAAGGTAGTTATTGAAAAAATATACATCATCCCAATAAAGGTCACATGCAACTAGATCCCAACTAATATACTCAGTGTTAAAAGTTGAAGTTTTTCCTTTAAGACAATGAATAGAACAAACATGCCCACTCTTGTTATGTCTATTCAACATAATCCTGGAAGTTCTTGCCAGAGCAATTCAAGAAAAAAGAAAAGGCATCCAAATTGGATATAATAAATTAAATTTGTCTTTTTTTGCAGGTGAAATGATCTTCTATACATTTTAAAAATTAATAAATTCATAAAAATTGCATAACATAAAATTATTAAGCAAAAATTACTGTAAACTAATGAACTATTTGACCAAAATTAAGTACTCTTATTTACAATATTGTTACAATAACAGAAGTACATTTAAGCTATGAAGTAAAAATCTATACACTGAAAACTTTAAGACATCGATAAAAGAAACTGAAATGTGCACAAAAAGTGAAAAAATTATTTTGGGTATATAGATCATACATATCAATATTGTTAAAATTTCTGTACTACCCAAAGTGTCTTACAAATTGAATGCAAGTTCTATCAAAATTCTAATGGCATTTTTCACATGAATTAAAATATCCTAGAATTCATATTGAACCAAAAAGACCATAAGTAACTAAAGCAATCTTCAACAAGAATAATAAAGGTAGAGGCATCACTATTCCTGATTTCAAATTATATTATAAACCTATAGTAATTAAAACAGTATGGCACTGACATAAAAATATAGACCATTGACACAGTATAAATCCCAGAAATAAATGATCAACTTATCTTCAATAAAGATACCAAGAATACATGTGGGGAAAGGATAATATCTTCAGTAAATAATATGGATTGAACTGGATGTTCACATGCAAAAATAATAATGAGGTTGGATCTTTAAATTACAGCATGTACAAAAATCAACTCAAAATACCTAAAGCCATAAAACTTCTGGAGAGAAAATGGAGGGAAAGCTCTATGACACTGGCTGATTTTGGATAATACAGCAAAAGTACAGACAATAAAGGAAAAAATAACCCAGTTGGGACTACATCAAACTAAAAAAAATTCTGTACTACTAAGAACATTATCAACAAAACAAAAAGGCAAACCATAGAATGAGAGAAAAATACAAACCATATATGCTATAAGTGGTTAATATCTAAACTCATATAACTGAACAGCAATAAGACACATAACCCAATTATAATGGGTAAGGCACTTTAATAGAATTTACAATAAAAACATAAAAATTGCCAACTGGTATATAAAAAGGCACTGAACTTCACTAATCATAAGAAAATATGTAAATCAAAATCATAAGGATATATCATTTCACATTGGTTAGGATGGCTATTATCTAAAAGTCAAAAATATCAAATGTGATGAGGATGTAGAGAAAACAAAATCACTGCATACTGTTAGTGGGAATATAAACGAGTACAGTTACTATAGAAAGCAGTGTAGAGGTTCCTCAAAGAATTAAAAATAGTTATCTTATAATCCAGCAATCCCACTTCTGATCATATATTCAAAAGAAATACAATAATTATCTCAGAGAGGTATCTTTTCTCCCATGTTCTTTCCTGCATTATTCACAATAGTGACGAAATTAAAATAAACTAAGTCATGAACAAGAAACTGGATAAAGAAAATGTGGCATACACATATGTGTGTGAACAGGCAAAGGATTATTCAGCCTGAAAAAGGATGAAAATCTTGCCATTTGCAACAATAATAGATGAACGTGAATGTGCTGTGCTAATTGAAATAAGCCAGATATAGAAAGACAAATACTGTATAATCACACATATATGTAGAATCTCTTAAAAAGTCAAATTTTTATAAACAAAAGGATGTTTATGGGAAGGCCGGGACCTGGGTTGGGGAAAAGATGCAGTGCTGGTAAAGAGTACAGGATCACAGTTTTAGAATTAGTAAACTCTGAAGACCTGAGTACAGTGTAATGACTAAAGTTACTGTATTGTACACTTAGAATTTGCTAAAAGATTTTTAGCATGCTCTCTATTTATAAAGCAACTATGTGAGCTGATGGTTGTGTTCATTAACTTGATCATGATGATCATTTCATAATGTATATATATATATATATGACAAAAATCACATTATAGAACTTGAATATGATTATTGTCAATTAGACTTCCAATAAAACTGGAAAAACATACTCTACATACATAGCAAACATATGCAATGATGAAGTTTTGAGAAAATACCCTTAAAATATTTGCATACAACTAGAAATATTTAAGTATGAACTGGGTGGTCTAAGTTACCTTTGTTAGGTATGTATATGAGAAATTACACTTTAAAATTTATACACACAGAATGGGTTAAAATCATATTTGGGAGGGGTGTGTATTTGGTTGCGGTTTGTTGTTATTGTTGCTTGACACTGGAGATTAAGGCTAGGAAAGTTCTGCATCCAAACTATATTCCCAGTCCTTTTTTATTTTTTTTTAATTTGGAACAGGGTCTCTATAAGTTGTTTAGGTGGCCTCGAATCTGCATTCCTTCTGACACAATTTCCTAAGTACTGGGATCACAAGTGTGTGCCACTATGCCCGGCTGACATATTTATCATCACTGTTAAATAATGCCTTTTTCTTATTTCACTATTTTGAATAAATAATTTTAAATGTTTTAAATTTTGTGTTCATATATAATTTAAAGATATTTCTTTTTATGAGTCATTTATTTGCACTGACTCATTTTCCAGCTAATATTGAAGTAGGGTAATTTATAGTTCTGAAAAATTAGTTTTTAAGAGACAGGAAACAGGTTTACAAATAACTCTTATAAAGACATAGAACATTATCATTTTTATGCCATATGCCCATTAAATAATTCATTTCCACAATTGACTTTTCTACATTAATTACTGTATAATGGAAAACTTCTCTTCAATATTAAAAAAAAGCACCAATGTAGTATGGTATCTTTAAACAAAACATAATTGACAGCTTTCATGGATGGAATCAAAACTGGAAAAAAAAATAGAATAGTCCCCAAGTCGGTCAAGTGTGATTCTCTGCAGATGGCTGCATAGGATGACACTTCATAACATCATTTCTCTGCTAAGCTACACAGCATCTCTGGTGCTTCAAACATATTGTTTATCTCATCAAGAGGAGCAGGTTCTAAAGGTAAAAACTGAACAAGTGCCATTACTGAGGAAACAGCAGATGGCCATTCTATGATGGTCTGACTTCACTTTACAGAAAGCTATGCCAATCCCAGAAAGACCCATTGCCAATTAAAAGAGGTTTTGGCTAAGGAATATGTATTTCCCTGTCTCAAAGAATAAGTTTATCAATTTTCTCATAATTTGCTAGCTATTTCTCTGGTAAAGGACTAATATCTAGACTATACAAAGAACTTAAAGACTTAACACTAAATTTTTTTAAAAAATCAAGAAATGGTCAATTTAAATAAACACTTCACAAAAAATACAATGGCCAATAAATATATGAAAAAATATTCAAATCATTAGCAATAAGAGCTGCAAATGAAAACTATACTTAGATTCTATCTAACCCCAATTAGAACAGCAATAATTAAGAAGTCAAACAACAATAAATGCTGGTGAGAATGCAGGGAATAGGAACTATTGGTGGAATTACAAATTAATTGAGTCTCTAAGAAGATAAATGTGAGGATTCTTTAGAAAACTGGGAATGGATTCACCATATGGCTCTGCTATACCACACCTTGGGATCATTCCAAAAGGACTGAAATAGGAATTTTACAGTAATGTGTGTATATTCATGTTTATAGTAGCATAATTCATAAGATCCAAATCATGGAACAAACCTAGGTGTCCATTAATAGATGAATGGATTACAAAACTATAAGATATATTCACAATAGAATTCTACATAGTAATAAAATTATGTCATTTGCAGGAAAACTCATGGACCTGGAAAATATTAAGTGACACTAGCCAGTCACAGAAAGTGAAGATCACATTTTTTTAAAAATAAGTGGAAGCTAGAAAGTAATTGAGATACAAGAGGGATGTTAGATAATTAAGGAGAAACCCCAGTGGACTAAGGGAGGTGGCCTAGGGGAGAATGTAGGGGGTGAAATGAGAATTAATGAAGGAAACACTTCCATTGGTATTATGTTCATATGTGAGAACATCAGTGCCAATCTCGGTATCACGTATGGGGAAGAGACAGGAATAGGGCAGAAGCTGGCAGGAAGATCATCAAGTACTGGGTTCATGTATGTCACTGTCAACATGAACTACATTATAATGTGAGACTACAATGTACCAATAAAAGTCTATGAAAATAAAAAAGAAGAGGTTTTGGCTAAGGGATCTGTATTTCCCTATCTAGTAGAACCAATCTATCCATTTTCTTGGGCTCTTACACACTACCCAATTCCATTGCTGCCCCCTCCAGAAAACAAGAGGCCTCATCAGACCAGTTCTGTCATACATGCTGGTAAATGTCTGATTTTCACCTGAAAATTTCCCTTCAGTTCCAAGCTGCATTTTAAGACTGTCTAGGCTTGATTGTTAACAAAGACATGTTCTGTCCTTTGTAAAAGTACTGCCAGGACATGGACTAAACAATAGAATTGTGTGCACTTCCTTCTACCACAGAAAGGGCTTTTATACTAACCACTCTTTCCAAATCCATTTAAGAAACTGCAACATTTTAGGTGATTAAAAATAATTTGTTTTCACAAAAATTGATGCAACAAATGTCACTATTAGAAAAAATATTTCAACTTGTAAGGGATACGATCCTGATCTCCAGGGCTATTTAAAAAAGCAACAATATGAATCTAAAGAAGATTACTGTGATCAAATGCCCACCCAGCCAAAACCAAGAACCAGGAAATCTACACTGGGAGGAGAGAGGAGTGTTTCCAGCTTACAAGAAGATCCTGGCACCAGGTCAGTCAGATTATGATATTCATTAGAAAATCTGAGTGATTTGGAGGTTTTGAGCTACATGGCAAAAAAGGTGGTGGGGGCAAAAACGTGCCAAGTGTGGAGATAAACCTGAAGGAAATAATAAACCAAAAAAAGATAGTGATTCAAACATGTAAGAGTAGAGAACAAGTGAAATATATACACAGAATTACATCAGCCCAAAAAAGACATTTGGATCCTGTATTGCTTTCCTACTTCAGTATCCTTTTTCTCAAAGTTGGAGCACTTTTCTACAACACCCCAAATCTATTAGATATAAACTCTCTGGAAGCATTGTTCACCATTCTATTTTTGGTGTCTTGCATACAGCTTCAAATTTAGTATGTGCTAGATAAATTTTCTTGAATAGGAATGTCTAGGATACAAATAATTATTCTTTCAAAGAATAAATGAATGCTGATTAAGCTCTTGGGCATGATGAAGTTGGAATATTGTTTGTTTATTTGTTTGTTTTCTTTTAGTATGTTCAAAATAACTTCTCTAGAATTTCTAACACTGTGAGTGGCATAAACTCTTACCACAACCCAAGCATTGAAACTATTTAAATGTATTAAGTGAGCACAGATCTCAGAAGAACCAGGAGGGTTTTTTTTATTTCCTTATAAAAATGTTAAATACTTTCATCCTGAATATTAAAGTACATTTTACTTAATATTAAGAGTTAGACATTTGAACTTCTTTCTGTATTTCATACGTTTTTGTTTTGTTTTGGTGGTACTGGGGTTCGTGGAAGCCCTTCTACCTCCGGGCTACACTCCCAGACCTACTTTTACATTTTTATTTGGAAACAGGGTCTCCTAAACCAGCGCACATGGCTGGCTTCGAACCTGCGCGATCCTCCTGTCTCCGCCTCCCAAGCGCGGGGTTTACAAGCGTGCGCCACCACGCCCAGCTGTATTTCATACGTTTTTAAAGTGATTTTCTTTCTCCAGGCCTGATCTGCTGCACTTTATCTTCCATATATCTCTAGTATAACCTTCCTAAAACTCAGGTTTTATCAGGTCACTTACTTTTCTGCTCCAAAATCCCTTGGTGATATATAATTCATGGTTAGTATAGTTTTAAACACCCTTTGCTTTCTTTTATCCTGACCACCCACATGACATCCATGTGCCCACTCTCCTGACATATCACATATTTTTCCAACCCCGAACCCTTGAGTACTTTTTTCCTGCCCTTTCTTCTGTTTTATATTCTCCTTTCTTTGCTTTCAACCTGGAAGTATCCAATTCTTCTGTTAAAAATCTATTATAGCCGGCCGTGATGGTGCACACTTGTAATCCCCATGCTTGGGAGGCAGAGACCCATGCTTGGGAGATCGCACTTAAGAGACCCTGTTTCCAAATAAAAATATAAAAATAGGTCTTGGAGTGTAGCCCGGAGATAGAAGGGTTCCATCCCTAGTACCACCAAAAAAAAAAAAAAAAATCTAGTATAAATTTCATCTTCCCTGGAAAGCTTTTTTTGATTTATCTGGATACAATTAATCATACCCTCTGTGCTCTTGTGCCCCTAATATGGTGTGTAATGGATAGCGGTTAAAGCTTTTGAGTCAGAAAGAGCTTTTATTTCTAATCCTAGGTCTTCTTATTACCACAACCTTGAGAAAAGCACTAATGTCACTAAGGCTTATCTATCAAATGATTATAACATCTATTTTCAAGTTTTCTATGAAGAGTACATGTACATGTTTAGAATCTTTAAGATGGAAAGCATCTCCAGTGATTGGAAGATATTCAAAATGGGAATAAAGATTTTATTGCTTGTAGGTCCTGGAAGCAATACACATAGAGATCAGGAATCTCATAAAGAGAGAAATAGATTCAAGGATTAATGATTCTATTGGATCTAGAGCACTAGTCAAACAAGTTTCCAGCAGGAAGTTTTTACTGGTGGGTTTAAAGCGAGTGGGCATGAGTTCTAGAAAGTGGTCACACTGTGACTGAGGCGGTCACTGTGGCTTATCTGCACACTCTACATGCACTGTGAGAGTTATCAAGGCCAGCCAAGCAGGCTAGCTCCAAGATGGGTGGTCACCAGAAAAAGACTGCATAAAGCAGATATCCGATCCACAAAACTAAAGAATGAGAGGAGGTATAGAAGTGGAATCTGGATCAAGAGTGGCTGAGTCCTGTGCTTCTGGTATAAGAAAATTAAACTTCTATTTTAAATGGATGTCAATGAAACATTAACTTAGAAGGCTTCACTATAGTATATCCTTTCACCTTAGCATAGCTTGCATGTAGTAAAAATGCAAAGGACAGTACTTAAAATTCTTTTATTACCTTCTTATGCCATCATGTATCCCAATGGGATTGATACTACAGGTAACTACATGCCTGAAGAGTACTCCAAATTTAAAAGCAGGTCTATAATATTCATTTTTTAATAGACAGTGCCTGGCATGGTGTTGACCCATCATTGGCACCAGCATAGAACCCTCAAGTCTAGCTCCATAGCATTTGATACCACAATTCTCTAGCCTTTGTTATAAAAATATGCCAACATATCATATCTGCTGATTCATTTGTAGGAAACAGTGCATGTTATTTTTAGCAATATGAATATATGTGGCAGTATAAATTGTTCCCTTTCTAATTTTGCATACAGTAACCCCCGGGGGAGGGGGCAACTGGACAGAGGCAATCTCTTTTGGCCTCCTCTTCACCAAAAAGTATAAAAAATAGCTTTATAAGGCTTATAAAGTAGAATATATTAAGTCACCTCTAACCTATATTTCTAACAACATACCTTCTAGAGACAGCCTGGACTGAAATTGCATTAAAACTTCTGAACAATTCAGTTCACCCAATTCAATTGCTATTTAAGTATCGCTCTGCCTAGCTCATTGGGAAAGCAACATGGAACAAGACAACATATAAAAGCTTTCTTTCTAGTCCAATTAAAGTAAACAATGACATATGCCCTGTTGAGAAAACAAGTAAACAATAGCATTAACAGCACCTAAGGTACCTAAGTGACACCATTGTATGATCATCTATGCCTTAGTTCCTAAGAGAAGAACCCCCACTCCGGCACAGTGTGCTCCTTCTTCCTATGTCATTACCCAGCTAAAACTCTTTGTATATTTCGAGCCTATAGTATATAATCCAAACTTTTAACATGGCACAAAGGCCCTTATAAAAATGCAAGCACACCTAGTTTTTTCAGCCTTTCTTCCCACATCTTATTCCTACCTCATTTTTTTTAGATTACAATTTTTTAATTGGTGCATTGTATTTATACATCATTATGAGGTAAAATCTTGTGTAGACATAAATGCCTATCTCTTATGTTCCTTGACATGCGTGACAAAAAATGTATTTCAGCAAGCCTCAGTACAGGTATGGAGATTTATTTTGGAAAGCAAGGCATATACATTTAAAGGAGAATGTAGGCCATCTCCAAAGTGAGAGAGAGGTACTTTGGGGGCTCACAGCTCTTCTTTTAAAGAAAGTTTGGGGAATGGTTCATATAATAAATTCAGCAAAGTGTCTGGGTACAAAATCAATCTTATAAAATCAGAAACTTTTCTGTATGCCAACCATAAATCCACTGAAAAGGAAATCCAGAAGACATTTTCACTCGTGATATCCCACAAGAAAATAAAATATTTAGGAATAAACCTAACCAATGAAGTAAAACAATTTTATGAGGAAAATTATAAAATATTGAAAAAAGAAATTTAAGAAAATCTTAGAAAATGCAAAGGACTTATATGCTCTTAGATAGGCAGAATACATATCATTAAAATGCCCATTTTTCCAAAAGTGATCTACAGATTCAATGCAATACCCATTAAATTACCAAGATTATTCTTCACACACATAGAAAAGTTAGTCCTTAAATTGACTTGGAACAACAACAAAAAACAAAACAGAATAATCAAAGTAGTTCTCAGCAACAAGAACTATGCAGGGTCCATCACATTATGTGACTCTAAACTATAATACAAAGCCACAGTAATAAAAACAGCATGTTATTGGCACAAAAACAGACACACAGACCAATGGAGCAGAACAGAATTCTCAGAAACAAATCTGCATACTTACAGAAACTTGATATTTTACAAAGGAGCTCAAACAAAAACCACACATTGGGGACAAAAATAGCCTCTTCAACAAATGCTGTTGGTAAAACTGGTTAACCATATGCATAAAAATTGAAATAAACTCCACTTTCTCATCCTGCACAAGAGTTAATTAAAGATGTATCAAAGACCTAGAAATTAGACCAGACACCTTGCAGCTCCTTGAAGAAGGCATTGGTCCAAAACTTCAAAACATAGGCACAAGTAAAATTGTTCTCAGCAAGACCCCAAGACACAATAAATTAAAAGAAGAATCAAATGTGGGATTGCATTAAACTGAAGAGTTTCTGTGTAGAAAAAAAGAATGATCAAGAACCTCAACAGAAAGCCAAAAGATTGAGCCACGGTTTTTTCCAACTAATACTCTGATAGAGGACTAATATCTAGAATATACAGAAAACTCAAGAAACTCTATGTTATAAAAACAAATAACCCAATCAAAAAATGGGCAAGTTGCCGGGCGTGGTGGCGCACGCTTGTAATCCCTGTGTTTGGGAGGTGGAGACAGGAGGATCGCTCAGGTTCCAAGCCAGCCTCACTAGCTTAAGAGGCCCTGTTTCCAAATAAAAATATAAAAATAGGTCTGGGAGTGTAACCTGGAGGTAGAAGGATTTCTGGGAACCCCAGTACCACCAAAAAAAAAAAAAAAAAAAAAAAAAGGGCAAGTGAACTAAGTAGACAATTCACAAAAGAGGAAATTCAAATGACCAACAAATGTATAAAAAATGTTCAACATCATTAGAAATCAGAGAGATGCAATTAAAACTACAACTTCAAAGTGTGCAACATACACATGGTTGGAAAGCTAGAAAAAAGAAGTAAATTGGAGATCTTACCAAAAAATTTCCAAATTGATGACTGACACCAAGCCATAATCCAGGATATTCAGAGAACACAAAGAAAGAAGTAATTTTGAAGGCTTATCATAAACGTAAGCCATGGATAAAATTTTTAAAGATGCCATAAAGGACAAAACTTAAACATAAGCCAACCAGTAAAAGAATGATAAAAGACATAATCAGAAACTTTACACTCATCAGGATATTGGAACAAAAATATCAAAGTGGAGTAAAATATATATGAAATGTTGAAAGAATAAAATAATCAACAAACAAATCTACAACCAATGAAATTACTCACTATAAGTAAAGCAAAAATAAACACTTTCCCAGAGGAATATAAGCTGAGAAAATTATTCAACAGCTCTTTCTTAGACAGAAAGAAAATTGTATAGGTCAGAAACCCAGGTCTATCTAAAGACAATCAGGAAAATAAGTTAATTAACAAATACATTTATTTTTATTGTTACTAGCTGGGCAAAATTATAACTGTTTATAATGTCAAAATAATAACAGTTTAGATGACTCTAGTATATGAATAAATGCAATTCACAAAAAATCACAATGAACATAAGTGACAGGAGTACTCTGTTATTTAAAGGTAGAATTATGTTGTTTTTCAAAATGTATATTATAAACTATAGATTAACAAACAAAATTTTTAAATAAGTATAACTAATATGCTGAGAGGAGATAAAAATCAAATTACATAAAATGCTTGATTAAATCCAAATTAAAAAAAAATAAGGACAAAAAAGTAACCCATTGTTAAAAGTAACTCCTTGTAATAGAGGACATATACACAGTAGCTATTAATCCAACTATATCATTTATCATTTAAATGAAAATAATCTAAATATATAAATTAAAATTAATTTTATAGAATAGCAAGACTCAAACTCCAGATTGTTTATAGAAACTCACGTAAAATATAGACACAATAAATTAAAAGTTCAGAGATGAAGACATAACATGCTAATACTAATTTATTTAAAGCTAGAGCAGTTATATTAATTTCTAAAGAAGCTATCTTCATAAAAAGGAAGATTACTATGGATAAATAAAGGCATTGCATGAGTAGAAATTGCTCTATTCTCTAGGATGGCATAACAATAATAATGTGTGCATTGAACTAGAAAATATCAAAACATATGAAGTAAAATTGATATTATTGTAAGAAGAAATTGAGAATTACACCACCAACGTTAAAGACTTTAACATCTCTGTCGATTATAAATCAAACAGGTAGAATATATGTCAGGATATAGTGAACCTAAACCGTACTATAAATAAATTTGCTCTACTGACATTTATATAATACTCTATACAAAAACAGTAGAATATATATATTCTTCTACAACTCATACCCCCTGATATATTCTGGGCCAAAAAATATTCCTTACTAAACATTGGAAAATAGAAAACATATAAGGTATATTTTAGAATAAAATGGAATTAAATTAGAATCAGTAATAAAATATCTTGAAAACTCCCAAATATTTAGAAAATAACAAACTATTAAATAAAACATGAATCAAAGAAAAAAATTTAAAGACATCATTTTAAAAATATTTTGGACTAGATGAAAATGAAAATACAACTTTTCAAGTCTATAAAATTTAGGAAAAATCATGTTTATAAGGAAGCTTATAGCATTAAATACATTCATTAGAGAAAAGAAAGGTATAAAATCAGCATTGCAATCTTCCTTCTTAGGAAAGTAGAAAAAGAAATTTAAACATAAATCAATCCAAAGAAAAGAAATAATACTGGAACAGAAATTTGTAAGATTTCCAAAGAGGAAAACAATATTAAAAAATCAATAACCAAGAAAAAGATGCATATTAAAAATATCAGAAAGAAAAGATGTTTTATAACTATTAATCCTGTGATTGTTGAAAGAATAATAAAAATACTATTGACAACTCTGTCCTTACAAATTGAATAACTGAGGAAATGAACCAATTTCTCAAAAGACAGAAACTACTAAAACTCATACAAAGGGAAATAGATTACTTGGAAAGAACTTTATTAATCATATCAAAAATTAATAAACCTCAAAGTAAAAGCATTATGTCCAAATGGTAAATTGATGAACTTATTGGTAAATTATTGGTAAATTTTACCAAACATTTAAAAAAGAAATAAAACCAATTTTCATTTTTCATAATCTCTTCCTAATAAAATATATAAAAGCGAGGGAAGACTTCTTAACCTCCATAAAACCCACCTTGCTTGATAACGAAGCCAGAAGAAAACATTCCAAAAAAAATAAACTAAGGACCAATTTCTCACATAAACTAACACAAAATCCTCAATAAAATATTATCAAATTGAATCTAACAATATATAAAAATATTTAACACTTCACCAAGTGAAATGTATTTCAGATATGCAAAAATGATTCAGAAAGCAATGTAATCTCATCAGATTAGCAAGCTAAGTAGAAAAGTCATTTGTTGACATTAATTGGCATCAAAAAATTAACAGAGAACATTCTTGATTTTAAAGAACATCTCTGAAAAACCTACAATCAACATCATAATAATGGTGAGAATCTGGAGGCTTTCCCACTAAGAAACAAGACATGGAAATTTTCTCTCAACACTTGTATTCAATATCTTAACGTAAGTCCTACCCAATAGAAAATAATGAGAAGCATCTGTAAAAGGATGCATGGCAGAAAGGAAGAAACTGTACTGTTATCATTATCTATACATAAAATTCCTTAGAATCTACAAGAGTAGAATGACTTATGATGAGATGCATTAGGATGAGAGAGGACATTAGGAGTTCATTTGTAGCTCAGATGACTACATATAGAAATGTTTATAAATATGTGCACTTATACATGTTGGTTGATTCTTGTATTCTTTTGGCTCATCCCTCAATGTGAGTTTTTTGTTTGTTTACACACACGCATTTATGTTAGTTTACACACACATATTTCCTGTCAGCTGACAAAATAAAAAAAATATCAAACAATCACAACCAAAAGAGCACTTGGAAACATTAGGATGAAATGTAGTATCCTTGATTGGACCCTATGTCAGAAAAGAAGACATTAGGGTTTGTATGTATGTATCTATGTCTTCACATATGCATGTATATATCTATGTGTGCATTCATATATATAATATATATATATGAATAATATATTGACTTTAGATAAAAATAATGTCCCAATACTATTTTATCAATTGTGACAATTGTATTGTTAATATAAGATATTAATGAAAGAGGAATCTGGGTGTGGGGTATATATGGGAATTTTCTGGAGTATTCACAATTTTTTGGTAAACGTAAAACTACTCTAAAATAAGATTACTGTAGAAATATTCTTAAATTGTCATCTTTTATCTAACTTGTTCTTCTCATCTATCCTCATTATATATTCCTAGCCAGTCATGAACTGCCTCCTCCATTTGGAAAAATTGGAAATATCACTCCTATAAAATCATCTTTATTCTCCTCAGTGTTCATTGTTTCTTCTTTTAATGACATGACAATTATCTCAAAATATCATCCTCAGCTTTCCTGTTTCTGCATGAAGCTGAGTTTCCTGTGGCCTCCTTTATATCTTATTATTCTAATGCTACCACAACTAAATCCTGAATATATTGATATTCTTACCTAAATTAAATATTTTAGATCCAGGTATGGTAACACATGCCTATAATCCCAGTGCTTGGGAGGCTGAGACGGGAGGATCACAGGTTAGAGGCTAGCCTCAGAAACTTAACAGATCCTTTAGCAAGTTAACAAGATTCTGTTTCAAAATAAAAAATAAAAACAGTTGGGGGTATAGCTCAGAGGTAGAATAACCCTGAGTTCAATCCTCTGTACCACAAAAAAGAAGGAAGGAAGGTAAAAAGGAGGGAGGGAGGGAGGGAGAGAGGAAGGAAGGAAGGAAGGTAGAAAAGTAAAAGAAAAAAGATGTAATTTTAGCAATACACAATACTTTAGAATTTTTAAAGCAAGCTCACATACTTTATCTCATACACTCATCCTAACTACCTTGGAGGCTGATAGAAAATATTTTTGCCATTTAAAATGAATTAATGAGACACAGAAGGGAAAAAAATTTTTCCTAGGTTGCACAATTTATGAATTCCAAAAAAAGGCTTTTACTTCAGTTCTTAGATTCTTCATCTACTTTCCTTTTGCATATATAGAGAGCTGAGGAGCTTCACCTGCGGTAAAATCCTAGCTCTGTACACTGCAGTCTCAGTGATCTTGGGCAAGTTACTAAACCAGGTGAACCTCAAACCTCTCATATATTTTCATGGGCACTAGTTATAATACTTACCTCATAAATACTTGTAAGGGTTAATGATTCAATGCTTGTAAATAAACAAACAATTGGTAAGAGGTCAATAAATTTCAACCACTTTTATTAATTTTATTAAATATTATTAATAATGTAACTACTTTAGAATCAGCCATCAACTATACAAAATGCAAAAACAAGATAAAAAGTAGAAGGGCCACAGTCTTTTTATTCTATCCAGGTCAACACATAGGCTTAAGTTATCCTCCCCTTTAAGATATTTAAAAAATAAGCCTGGTAGCAAGAAACCAGCCGTCTATCTGTGATGTCTGAAATGGCCATTTGGACTGCATGACCTCTTGGTTCCTTCCCACACATAACCCTCTATGTTCCTATATTCTTTATTTTTTTTCAAGTCCCCCAAGTACTGCAGCATACATCAGAGTTGCATTAAAGGTTGGCTGACTGAGGCTTTCAAACTCCCAACACAATCACTTTCATGTTGCCAACTTTCATTCAGTTTGTGATTTATGGGCATATGGAGTGTTTTGCATCCCAGAGTTTCCTCTTTTGAGTCATGATTTGCAAATGGATATAATAACCCATAAACTGATATCAGCATCAAAACAAAGTCATCCAACTCGAATAACAAATGGCCTTCAGAGGGGAAAGACACGAGCCCATTAGGAAAGACACAAAAAACAAGTGAGGGAGTGTAAAGGAACAGCCTTCACAATGTCAGGATTGTTCTGTTCATTCCACACCTCTCTATTCTGAGATAATGTGTCTGATGAGGGCACAATGCTCTCGGACTCTTGCTTTGCCTTGGCAAGGAAGGTTTGCAACAATAGACTAAACCTCAGCACTGCCAACCCCAACAGGCATGCCAGTCTGCCTCCTTGCAGATTTGTGGCTTGGCTCCACAAAGCCATAGTGATCCTCTCGTCTGTACCAATTGCAAGCTGCAGATGGGTGGCCTAATGCTGTAATGTCGGACCAAATTCTCCACAGATGAACTGGAAAATGTCCTCACTCATTCAGAAATATGCCAGCCAGCTGTCAGGTCTCCAGGACTCCTTCCCTTGCCCAGATCACCAATGAACAGACGGCATTCACCACAATGATCAGGTTCTGTTTTCAGTTCAAACTCTTTCTCTCAAATGCTTTAATCTATTTTTTTCTTTCTTCAGAATCTGGGGAAGGGTCATTAGAAATTTCTTAACATCCTTCCTGAGCATTCTTTAAGAAGGCAAGTAAGAAAAACCTCGGGATGATGAATAATATGTCCATCTCTCTGAGCTATTCATTGGCCATGACCCCATTACATGCCAGTCATTCTTCCAAGCTGCCCACAAAGAGGACACTCTTTTGTGCCAATAAAGATGAAGAATTGGGAAGCAGATGCCCACTCACTAGCTACATGACTGTCACTACCAATAAAGGATACAACATAATTTTAGGGGACTCCCAAAGCCAAGACACAACATTTAAATAGAACAGGAAACGAGTGATAAATAGACTGGGAAGGAGTAAGAAAGGAGGGAAGAGCCAATTTCATTTGCATATATAAAATATGAGGATGTTGCTCAGTCTCAAAAAAGTATTTTTTGCTTTAAGATATTTAAATGAATGAAGAGAACTTAGAAAGGTTACCTGTGTTGGGGGAGCTGCTGTTTCACAGAATTTGTTCTTCTGTGAGCATTGATAGAAATAAAATTGATTCAAAATCATCTGAGAGTATCCATTCACAAGGTCTTCCTCTAGAGTTGAGAATCGAAAAAAAAAGTTCTTTTTGACTTTTTCTTCCTTATGAAGCATTAGTCTTTGTGACAAACTCTGCTCATAGATAGCTTTCCAATGAGTATGAGCTTTGAGATTAAATAAACCAAGGTCCAGAAACCAGCTCTCTGTTATCCACAGAAACTTAACCTCTCATAGCTTCAGTGTTCTCATCTTTCAGTTGTTATAAGACATCTACATGCGCTGCAAAGCCTCTGTCTAAAGCAGCCCAGTGTCTTCTCCTGGAAGTATCTAGTACAGCAGTCTCACTAAATATGGCCCCTGCCTCCTTCTTCATTCCCATCATAGCACACTCTCTTCCTAATGCACCATGCCAGGAATTCTAGATTTTTCAGTCCTACATCAGGGACTTTCTCTTCTCAAGTCCCATCTTCACCTGAATAACACATCTCCTGTTCTCCAGGTTTCATCCTGATTTCACTTTTTCAAAGGTCTTCCCAGACAACTTTAAGAAATAGATCCTCTCCTTTTCCTAGTCATGGTGCCTAGTCATGGTGCCGCTATGTATTTCTGCTTCTTGTTTCCTTTTTCCTTCATGAAGGTAAATGTTATGTCTGCTTGAAAGGTTTCCTTTCTCACAACCCTATCACTTTATTTAATATTTCTTATTCCTCAGTGACACTGTCCAGACTTAAGACTAGACAGAATTATCTTTATTATATATTTCCTTAGCACCCCATGCTTTCCTTCTGGAATTTTCAAAACACATCTAATTACTTGGCTATTGTCTGAATTTACTAATGTACTTTCAGAGACCAAGTCTGTCTTATACCATGTCCATACTGCTCAATAGTATCTGGCCCATAGAAGATGTTTGAGAAACACTCGCTATCATCATGTTGCTACTAGTTATGAATCCCAAGAGTCCTGTAACTTTCTCTGGAGTCTTCAAGGTGATGCCTCCTTTCCATGGGGATCAATCACAAGCACAGCCTCTTCATTTTCTCTTTTCTTTTTTAAACTATATTAGTCTCTTTCACTTCAGACCCACTGCATGAAAATCTAGAATGACTAATTCAGGCATATTCCTGGGATATTCAAAGAATTTATTGAAACAGAGCAAAGCCTGATATATAGAAAGTAAAAGTGTCTTTCTGACTTACTTTGTGGTTTAAGATAGTTAAGCAATTATACATAGAAGTATTAGTAAATAGGACCCAAATGGTTTGTGTAAAAATTCTAATTAACTCTAATTTTACATTTTACAATTATATCTTATCTTTACATTTTATCTACATAGCAGAATAGTTTTTACTTTCTCTTAACAATCAGGTGTTATTGTTGTTGTTGTTGTTGTTGTTGTTGTTGTTGTTTCCTAAACATCAAACCCAAGATGGCTACATTTGTGGTTTGCCTTCTTTATTGGAAATCCTCTGATGAAAAAAAAAATGGTAAAACAATATATAAGGGTATCTTTGTCACATGACTAAAGCCAAAACAAACTATCAAGGAAATAACACCACCAAGTATTCTAGACTTATAAAACAATACGTAAAGTAATATGGACATCCTCAGACTACTAATTTTTTGTTTCTCTACTGGATGATTAACCATGTTTAAAGTTACTCTCTTAAAATCCTGAGCTTTTTCAACTAAATAATAAAGCTATGTTTTTATCATTTTATCATAATTATTAAAATAATAAATTTTATATTTCACATCCACAATTAGAGGTTTCCCTTAAATATTATTCGATTTCTCCTCAAGCAAATTAAATTAGCCTAAATTTTGGTAAACCATGACAATCATGACATGCTATCCAGAGAATAATAGCAATCTTAAAATGGCAAACAGTTAATTATCTAAATACTTGCTGAATTTTCAGATGTCAGAATAATGGCCCAAATATACTAAAATGAAACTGAGCTTTGAAATGTTTAAGCTCTCTCAGAAGCACAAAAGCATTTAGGTTTTAATAAGCTTTTAATATAATATCTCTTTAAGAATTAACAATATGCAAAATAGCCAAATAACAACATTTTTTTGCTAAACAGGAAGGCATTTTTAAGAGGTCTCCTCTAAGAAAAGAATTGTATCCCCAGCTGATATGGAAAATTATGTGCATTTATTGCTGACCATAGTAATGGACAAATATAGCTCTTTGAAATAAAGGTATCATGAAGTTACAATTAGACAATATTTCAAAGCTAACTTAATTTTTATTAGAAGATATTTTCCTAGCGGGGGCAAGATGGTGGTGACCGCATTCGCCACTGTGACCACAGCCGCCGAATAGGACATGCATTCCTTGGAGAAGACCTGGACACCAGATTTGGGTTTAATATCTGATTGGGACAACTTAAGGAGACATTTCTAGCCATGACTTCCTATCTAGAATACAGGAGATAGAGTGGATAATGGCAGAATTAGAAGAAAGATGACAACGAGTCACCCGCCACGCAAGAAAAGTGATTTTTGGAAAAACATTCCAGAAATGATTAGAGAATAGACTGCTTCAGCCGTGCATGCTGGGGAATTCTTAACAAGATACCTTGTAAGAAAAATGATCCAGGCATGGTGGAGGGAACCCAGCAAGGCCGGGCAGGAAGCCCAGCTGTGTCCCGGGGAAGTCAATGCATCTGGCCACTGCACTCCTCTATGCTGCACTGGGGGCCGTGATGTGCTTGAAACAGCAGATCCTGCTCTATGTGGTGAGGCTGTGGCCTCCGCTCTTAGAGTAGAGATAAAATTCATTGCTGCTGAGTGCTTGATCTCACAAGCTCTTCAAAACACACATACTGTCTTCTTTTATTAAAAATATTGAAGAGGGGCCAAGATGGCAGCAGCAGCAGCCAGTAGCAGGAGATGCAGACAAATCCTATCCAATCCATCTTGAACTTTTGAAAAAAATCTCCGTGAAGGGGGACTGCTCCTGCCACAACATGCTTAGGAATTCTGGACATCATACCATGTAAGGAAGGTGCTCAGGGGAGAACCAGGAGGACAGCGGCAGCAGCAGGGGCAGTGTCAGCCAGTATTTGGGAGAGGCAGAGATCTGATCCAATCCACCTTGAACTTTTGAAGAAATCACCCCAAAGGTAGACTGCTACCGCTGCATATGCTCAGGAATTCCAGACAACATGGTGTGTGGGAAAAGCATTTGGAAGAGAACTGAGATGTTGGTGGCAGAGGTGGTGGTTAGTATTTGGGAGAGGCAGAGATCTGATCCAATCCACCTTGATCTTTTGAAGAAATCTCCCCAAAGGTAGAAAGCTACTGCCATACATGCTCAGTAATTTGGGTCAACATGCTGTGTGAAAAAGGTGCTCAGAAGAGAACCGAGATGACCATGGCAGCGGCAGTGGTGGCCAGTATTTGGGAGAGGCAGAGATCCAATCCAATCCACCTTAAACTTTGAAGAAATCTCCCCAAAAGTAGACTGCTCCTGCCCCACATGCTCTAGAATTCTGGACAACATGCTAAGTGGTAAAAGCATTTGGGCATATCACATGGAGCCCTGCAGAGCCGGGATGGGCTGCCATGCTGCATGTTCTGGGAGACATCAGCCCTCATGGCCACCTTGCTCCTCTGCACAGAGCTGGAGGCCAGGGTGCACGTGGAGCAGCAGAGCCTGCTCTTTGTAGTAAATCTGTGGACCTCTGCCTTCAGAGGGGAGACAAAATTCATTGCCACTAGGTATTTGGGCTCCCAGATTTTGCAAAAGACATGTGCTGCTTTCTCATATTAAAAAAAAAAGGAAGAAAAAATGGAACATCTGTAGATGACCTGCTCACAGTGACAGAAACCAGAGCCTGCTGCACAGTGAGGCTGGTGCTGGAGCCAGCAAGGTCTGGATAGGAGACTGCCATGTGGCAAGGCCAGTGCTGGGAACAAGGAGGCCGGGATCAGTGTGTGACAGGCAGCGAGGCCAGTGATGGGCTCTGTGAGGCTGAGATCAAAGCTTTCCGTGCAGCAAGGCCAGTGCTGGGGCCTTAGAGGCTGAGATGGGAGCCTGCTGGCGGTGAGGCTGGTGTTGGGGCCAAGGAGGCCGTTGCCTGGGCCTCTGAAGCTGGGATCCATGCTTGCCTTGTGGTGAGGCTGTTGCCAGGGCCTTCGAGCCCAGGATAGGAGAATGCTGGGTGGTGAGGCCAGTGCCAAGGCCTGCAAGGCTGGTGCCAAGGCCTGCAAGGCCATGATTAATGCCTGCCATGAGGTAAGGCCAGTTTCAGGGCCAGTGAGGTTGGGATTGGAGCCTGCAGTGTGGTGAAGCCAGTGTCATGGCCTGTGAGGCCAGGATTGGAGCCTGCCATGTGGCCAGGCTGGTGATGATGCTTTTGAGTGGGAATTGGAGGTTGCAATATGATATCCACAGGGAAATATCACAGAAAATAAAAAATTAGATGATTTCTCTAATATGCAAACACTAGGAAGAATTGGGTAATATGAGAAAATCTAGTTGAAGAAAGGACCCTATGGAGGAGCAATTAAGGTGACCTATCAAAATGGATGGGAGGGAAGAAGATGGAATCTCTTTAAAGCACATTATATACTTAAATAAATATATCAAAATCAATCACTAAATCAAGCATGGGATCAAGGGAGTGGGAGGGAATGGGATGGGGAATGAATAAAGGCTAATTGGGTAATGTGTGCTTGTATATCCTCACAAGTCTTCTATTCCATTGAGATGTTTGATTACAATGCACCAATAAAAACATATTTTTATAAAAGAAGATATTTTCCTTCTTGTCCTCTTTATCTGTCACTTCCACATGAAAAACAAGCCTATCGCCCAAGGGCCACATGGCCCGGACCCCAGGCGGGTGGGCGGGCGCAGGCGGGGCTCCCTTAGGCGATCCCCCCACCTGGAAGGCACTGGAGGTCTAGGCCGCATGGCCCTGACCCCAGGCGGATGGGCGGGCATGGGTGGGGCACCCTTAGGCGATCCCCAACACCTGGAAGGCCCCGGAAGTCCCTGCCGCAAGGCCCCAACCCTGAGCGGGTGGACAGGTGCGGGCGGGGCACCCTTAGGAGACCCCCCCTCCCACCAGAAAATTTTTTTAAAAATTTTATCACTACCAAGTGCCTGATCCCACATCCTCCCCAAACTACACATACTCTCTTTTCTTATTTTTTTTTAAAGGGAAACAAAAAAAGAAAAATATTCGAGAGGGGTTAAGATGGCCCCAGCAGCAGCTAGAATATTGGAGATGCAGTCAAAATATATCCATTTGAACTGTAACTTTTGGAAAAATTCCCTGTGAAGGGGACTGCTGCTTCTCTACATTATTAAGAATCCTGGACACCACCTGTAAGGAAAGTCTAGCGGAGACCTAGGAGGAAGGCGGTGGTGGCAGCAGTGGCTGAGATGGCATTGGAGACTTGGATTTGGGACAGGCAGACATGTGAACCAACCCACCCTGATCCCCTGAAGAAATACCCCAAAGGTCAAATGCTACTGTCACATATGCTTAGGAACACTGGACATTATGCGGTATAGGAAAAGAGCTTGGGAAAGATTTGAAATGGTGGAGGCAATCGCATTGGCAGTGGCAATTACTCAGGGGAGGCAGAGATCTAACCTAGAATTTTTGAAGAAATTACCTCAGAGGAAGAATACTACCACCACACACCCTTGGGAACGTGGGCCAACCTGCTGGGTGAAGAGGGTGCTCAGATTGGAGCCTGCCAAGGGGTGAGGCTAGTGCCAGGTCCAGTGAGGCCAGGATTGGAGCCTGCTGTGAGGCAAGGCTGCTATTGAGGCCCCCGAGGCTGGGATTGGAGCCTGCCAGGGGTTAGGCCGGTCCCGGGGTCAGCGAGGCCGGGATCAGAGCCTGCCATGAGGCAAGGCCAGTGCTGAGGCCTCGGAGGCCAGAATCTGAGCCTGCTGAGGGGTGAGGCCAGTGCCAGGGTCAGTAAGACTGGTATCGGAGCCAGCCGTGAGGCAGGGCCAGTGTTGGGGCCTTTGAGGTTGGGATCAGAGCCAGCTGATGCATTAGGCCAGTGCCGGAGTCAACGAGGCCAGGATTGGAGCCTGTTGCAAGGCAATGCCGGTGCTGAGGCCTCCGAGGCAGGGATCAGTGCCAGCCAAGGGGTTAGGCTGGTGCCGGGACCAGCGAGGTCAGGATCGGAGCCTGCCATGAGGCAAGACCAGTACTAGGACCTATGAGGCCAGGATTGGACTCTGCCGAGGGGTAAGGCTGGTGCCGGGGCCAGCAAGGCTGGGATCAGAAACTGCTGTGAGGCAAGGATGGAGACCAGGATAGGAGCCTGCCGAGGGGTTAGGCCAGTGCCAGGGTCAGCAAGGCCAGGATAAGAGGCTGTCGTGAGGCTAGGCCGGTGCTAGGGCCTCTGAGGCTGGGAGAGGAGCCAGCCGAGGGATTAGTTCAGTGCGGAGGCCAGCAAGGCCAGGATCAGGGCCTCACATGAGGCAAGGCTGGTGCCGGCGCCAGCGAGGTCAGGATCATAGTCCTCCAGGTAGCCAGGGCACTAATGGGGCTATCAAGAGTGGGATCGGAACTTGCAATGCGGCATGCACAGAGAAATAGCACAGAAAATAAAATCCAGATGCTTCCCCTAATTAGCAAGAACTAGGAAGAAAGGTGTAACAGGAAGAGGTCGAGTAGTAGAAAGGGCCCTATTGAGAAGCAATTAAGGTGACCAATCAGAGGGGATGGGATGGGGAAGGATGGAATCTCTTTAAAACTCGTGAGGTGCATAAACAATTATATCAAAGATAATCACCAATTAAGCATGGGATCGAGGGAGGGGGAGGGAATGGGATGGGGATTGGATGAGGGCTTAGTGGATGATGTGTGCTTATATATCCTCTCAAGCCTTGTATTCCAATGTGATGTATGATTACAATAATAATAATAATAATAATAATAATAATAATAAATAAGAAAAACAAGCCTACCCTTCTTTTCAGAGAGGCTGGACTTTAATCTCAGTGATACACAATGGAGCAAGGCATTTGTACTTTCTAAACTTTAACTCTTCATCTATGTGAGGTTATGGTTATCTCATCATTTTGCGAATTAAGTAAAGTAAGAGATGCAACATATTGGCATAATGTTTTGTACACATTAAGTCCAATATTAAACTAAACCACATGTTAAGTTCCTATGTTGCCACTTCCATCTTTTTAAAAAGTAGGAAATATACATTTTTTGTTATCTGATGGCTCTAATTGTGCCTTTCTTGTCAATCCTCATGGCTCTCATTGTATAAATGAATCCATTGTACCAAATCCAAAATAATTTGCAGCATTAGTTTTCAAAACTGATAAACACACAGTCAACCATTTGAAAAGGAAAAAGAGTATTATGGATGGCCTGAAATATGACTATGGTCACTTGAACACTGAGGTTAGAAAACTACAATGCTAACAGTAAAATCCTGGCTTATTAGGTGATTATTTACAACAATGCAATTGGAAAGATAACTCAAAATTTGTTTAATTCGGAAGTTTGAGAATCTATGGAATTTTTAAAAGCATTTTATTCAAAATAGGCCAGAATTCTATTCTCCATGCAGTCTAATCTATTCTTTATAGTGTGAATTGATGCTTTCACTTCAATGATTGCATCCTTTATTTCTTTGAGACTCTCTCTAAATTTCTACAGTTACATTCCTGATTTGATCTTTTGGAGATCTCTGCAATTCTGTGTTGTCAGGTTCCATTATTGTGGTGTTGTGGGAGCTCATTGCTCCCTTGTTATTCCTCCTTCTCATGATTTCAGAACTTTGTTGCTTTTGATAGATTTCTTTCAGTCTCTAGGTGTCAGCTGGCATGTCCAAGGATAAGCTATATTGTTTTCAACAGTGAAGATTGAGTGAGGAGGGAAGTGAGGTTGTAAATGGAAGAATAGGGTAAAACTGCAGATAGGATCAAATAGAATGAGAGTATGAGTTTGGTAAGGTAGTATATGCTAGAGAAGAGAGATAGTGAAAATGTAGAAGGAGATTCTATAGATGAGTAAATAAGGTGACCTGACTGAGGGGATGGGAGGGGGGAAGAGGGAAATTTTTTAATGCACATGATGTACTTTAACAAACACATCAAAATCCATCACTAAGCCAACCATGAGAAGGATGGAGGTGGAGGGAATGGAGCTAATTGGGTGATGTGTGCATGTATGTCTCCACCATCTTATATCCCATTAAGATGTATGACTACAATGTACCAATTAAAAAAAAAAGGCTAGTATATATTTTGCCAATTTCCAAAAATATTTTGAAAATTAAAGAAGTTTTGAGTCCTCAAAGTCATTATGGATTCCCTACAAAAAAATGTCATCCTTCGGTACCAGTTTAAAAATCAAAATTTTATAGAAAACATGATTTTGGTGAGTATTTTTCTAGAGAGCAGACTCATCTTCAGACGCCAGGGGTAAAACTGGATGAATCACATTTTACAATAACTGTCTTTATCACTAGTTTTTATAAATGCATTTTAAATTAATACATTTTGTTGTTTTGAAGAATAGGGGTTAAAGGGAATTTGGAAAACAAAACTTATTTTTTCTTATTTTTGACCCTGCTTTATGATTTTTTGTTTGTTTGTTTGTTTCTATTTTATTTCTTGCAGGTCTGGGGATTGAACGCAGGGGCATTCAGCCTCTGGGCTACACCTGCTGCCCTATTTTTTATTCTTTATTTTGAAACTGGGTCTCGCTGAGTTGCAGAGGGCCTAAGTAGCTGAGGCTGTCTGCGAACCGCGATCCTCCAGCCTCAGCCTCCCAAATGCTGGGATTACAAGCGTGTACCACCATGCCCGGCTTGCTTTATGTTTTTATTTAAATTGTTCCTTGGGAAGTTTGCTATCATCAATTCAGGGTCAGTATTAAACTTACAGAGTTAAGTCAGGTAGTATAAAAAAATTATCTGGCCCAATGTAAGTAGTAGGTGATAGTAGGAATTATCATTGGCATAGAGCACATGTTCCTGATTATATGAGAGCAGTTTTATCCAGTTCCAAATAATGACCACTGTTAAACAACATGAACTCAGTTTCTCAGATCTTCTAATCCCTCAACAAACCAGACAATTAATATTTTATATAAAATCAGATTTTTCAACCAAATAACTATTTCAATTTTTTACAAAATATTTAAGTTAAGAAAATATTTGTGAGCCAAATTCACTCCCAGATTCTAATTTGTGATCTTCAATATTGAGCAACAATTGAAGAGTTTGAATTGGAAAAGCATAATAGGAGTTATGAAAGAAATCTATGAACAGTTTATCACACTCTCCTTACCTTACAACCTGGCAATGCTAAAAATACTTATCCACTTACTTTTTATACAAAATGTTATATTGGCAGAGATTCAATTTATTTTAATAAATATATACAAAAATTCATGTAGACTATTTCACTTGTTTGGCAGGTAAAAAGCTTACTAAATTCCATGTTTGCAAGTTGAGAAAATTAAAATGTTAGGATCTATATAGGATTGTGTGTGTGTGTGTGTGTGTGTGTGTGTGTGTGTGTGTGGTACTGGGGTTCCTGGAAACCCTTCTACCTCTGGGCTACACTCCCAGACCTATTTTTTATATATATTTTTATTTGGAAACAGGGTCTCTTAAGCCAGCACAGCTGGCTTAAAACCTGCGCTATCCTCCTTTCTCCACCTCCCAAGCACAGGGATTACAAGCATGTGCCACCATGCCCAGCAGAATCTATATAGTTTTGAAAAAGTAAAAGCCTGGCATGAAGAAGAATAAGAATAAAATCCTCTTGGTTGAGAGTAAGTCACAAAAGCTAGAGTCCCAGTTAGGGGATCTCTTCATGGTACTACTATGCCTTCTGGTTCAACCAAAATCTCTAAAATTACCATGGGTCCTCCACTAAGGCATGGAGGACCTTATTGTAGAGTATGCCAACTGCTACACAAATCATCTTCTAATGCAACACATTGCCAAAGCCAGCTATACCATTGCTAGCAACTTTAAACTTAGCATAATTATATATTTATATAGTCTGAGTAGATATTTCCACTTAGATATTCAATGGAATTTTCAAAATCTTCAATTCCAGAGCCAAGTGTGGTAGCACACATCTATAATCTCAGTACTTAGGAGGCTAAGACAGAAATATCGCAGGTTTGAGGGAAGCTTCAAGTAGTGAAACTCTCATCAACCTAGTAAAACCTGTTTTAAAACAAACAAAATAAGGGTAGGAGTACAACTAAGAAGTAGAATTCCCCTGACTTTCCTAGTACCAAAAAAAGTAAAAGAAATAAGAAAAATCAAAGTCTATAATTCCATAGTCTTCTCTTCCCATTTCCCCAACCCCACTGTTTAAGCTTTCTTTGTTTTGATCTGCTTCACTTACATGACTTGCTATACTGAAACCAACTAACCACCACTTCTAAAGATTTATTTAAAAGTCCTAATGAAATATATCATTACTCTATTTAAAATGTACTGATGAAATTCAGGAAAGCCCAAAGTTGTGTATACATCCTATCAGATTGTTCATCTTCTGGCTTCAGTTTACTGCTCCAGCCTCATCATGCCCCCCCCCCACACACACACTGTCCCTTAATCCTCTAAGCTCTAATCATTCCAAAATACCAGTATAGCTGGCCAGGGGTAAGTCAGACATTGAGCTACAGATTAGTGCCATTTCAGCCACATGGATGAAAGTAGAGTAAGGATAATCTTTCAAATAAAAATAAGAGGTGTTGCCAATGGAAGAAGGTAATGATTTATGTCTAATGGAATTTATGTCTAATGGAAGAAGATTTATGTCTTCTTCTTTCAACTTTCTTGAAAATACAGATTCCATTTAAACTCTATCACCTAAGGTTGCCTCAACAATGCTGGTTATATACTGAATCGAGTAATCTGGGTATATACACAGACCCAGTAGGAAAGCTTTGTGGCAGTGGTGTTTATTGCAGAATATTTGCCTGTGTCTTGTTCTCTTTGGTCTCCTAACTATGTGCAATATTCCTTCCTCTTCCAGGTATGTTGCTCTTCTTTTATTTTTTTTAATTTTTCATTGGTTCATTGTAATTGTACATCTTAATGGAGTACAAGATGGTAGAGGCATAGATGCACACATCACCCAATTAGTGTTGCTCCTCTTTTAGATGGTCCATTTGATTTTCAAAATTTTACAAGTATTACTCCCTTCAGGAAAACTTTTCTCACTCTAACCTTAGTTAGCTGCTCCTCGTGTAAGCTCACATGAAACATTCTGTTCCTTTTCATCAAAGATTTTATAGGAGGACAATTTTTAACCTTTATTCTGGAATCCTGGCATAGGAATTACAGTTCAATAAATGTTTGAAAAAAGAAAAAATGACTATGTTGTATTTAAAAGATTCTAGCTATCACTTCATAATTTTCATATAGTATCACATCATTCCTCTTGTAATGAAGGAGTCTACTATCTCCCTCCCCTACTTCAGCCAACAAACTTTATCTTCATCTATTTTATTTTATTCAGCAAACAGAACCAAACTACCAGATCTCACTCCATGAGCTGAGAGACTGAAGTGTTTGAGACCCATTGCCTTAGCACAATAGCATAAATGAACATCACATCAACAATGTCATCTAGTTGTTCGTTGTGGCCAAGAGTCATTTCCTTTAAATTAGATGAGGGTTAAAATCAGTGACAGCATTCTTAAAGCTGGGTAGATCAGTAATCACTGCCTGAAAAGATTCTTCTATCTCAGTGTCTTTTAACACATCCAAATTACAGATCAGGTCACTAATTAACATGTTCTATAGAAGCCTCTGGAGATAAGTCAAAAATAGAGAACTGGCTAGCCTCTGTGTGCCCCTGAACTTGTTTTCCCTAGAGACCAGAGATCAGAGATGTCCCCAGACACTAATCATTCAGACCACTGATGTACCTTCTTACTTTCAATATGTCGTCAGGACATTAACTGAAACAAAATGTCATGCTAAATCCAATGGCATCTTTTTGATATTTATGAGAAAGCAAAATAAAATGGGCAATTAAAATCTATGAAGGTCAATTGATTTTCTCTACCAGCAATTACGTTTCATAATTGTTTTCTGAAAGAGGAATTGGCATTTTACAAAGCCAATGATTGGCTGGGATTTTGTGCTTACTGAACCTCTGTGAGTTTAGAGTTTGGGTTTGGACAACAAACAACAGTTGAACAGAATTTGAAAAGCCTCTCCAAAGCATTTCATCTAGCTGTTGGCTGGTGAGCTCACAAGGTTTCTGATATTTCTCCCATTCCAACCAGGCTGGAACCCCACTGTAATAAAAATTCACAATGTTCCAGAACCTAGACTTTGGTTCTCATTAAAAACCCAACAGACAAAGAATCCAGGAGGCCTGCTAGCCAAACCTTTTCACACGGCAGGGAAGGTTTGCATTCAGTTATATTTTTAAGTTAGCAGACTAGGTCGGGACTCATTTTGAAAGCTGATGAAAGACTGAGAGTCAGTGTTTCATCTTCTGATTAATCCAAAATTAAACAATTCAGAGATTTTGATCACTTAGTCTTTTTTAAAAAACATATGTGACAGATAATAAATAGCTATCTCTAGCACACATAGCAGGACGCACTGTTAGCCTGCAGGCTCTTTGTGGACCATCCTTTGGACCATTCTAAGATCAGATAGCAAATCACAATTTCCTTTAAAAGAACCGTTACAATTTCCACCTCTTATTAAAACCAAGGTGTGTATTTTTTAACATATTGGACATCACTTACTTGCTGCTCATATTCTCAGTAATTATCTTACTTGTTAAAAAAATCTTTGATTAAATGAATTTGTGATTTATGTAAACCTTGTAGTACATGAAAGGAAAAAGGAATTACCCATATATTGCAAGGCTCATTAGTCACATTTGAGTTAAACATAAATCTTTGGAGAATAACAAAGTATTTTGCATTTTCCAAGGTTTTTTTCCCTAAATCAAGACTTGAAAATTAAAATACTTCTTCAATAATAAATAAGCAACACTTTAGGAAATGAATGGAACTCCAATGCATCAAGTAAGAACATGGATGTTTCAGAAAGATAATTGACTGGCCATCTACATAGAATACCTGTGAACATCCTATTCATCTGTATTTAATAGCCTCACCTTTCATGACCAGCCTAATCCCTCTTCCACTCTAGTCCCTCTGACTTTCTTCCCCATCCACCTCCATGCACAATAAGAAACTTCATCAGGTTTCTATGAGCCACAGTCATTCCCATCTTTATAAGTCAACACAATGTATGGGGATTACTTGCTTCTGTGGATGTCCTCCTCAAAGACTATGATCTCCCCAAGGATTAAGACATAATTGTCTCTTCATTCCCACCATACAGTGGAGCACCTGGCAGATCTCTTTTGCATATTTCTTATTTACAAGCAGACTCTCTGTAAAAGAATATTTTGAGGTACTTTATACTTTATACAACAGGATTATTTATAGTTTAAAGGAATAAAAGATAATACCATAAATAAGACAGAAAAAATAAGAATTGATTAGTCAGTACCCAGCACAGATGCTAGAGTATGGGCTTTAGCATGATTCTGATGGTAAATTCAAATTGAATCCATTAGAGAGAATTTAATAAAGAAACTATTTGCAAAAGTGTTGGTAAGGATGGGGGCAGGGGAATAGATAGTGAAGTACCTCCAAGAAAATAGCAGAAAAAGCTTCTCTGGGAGTTTTTACTATTTCTGACCTGAGAGAAGAAATATGAGAGAATTGTTAATAGTACACAGAAGAAGAATTCTATGAAAAAGGCTACCTGATAAGAGCTGTGGACTTATGAAGGGAAGTGACTAACCTGCAGAAAGCTCAGGGAATAAGCACCTGGTCTCACTCTCTTCTTGCCCTTGGGTCTCTTCCTGGTACCTCTCATAGGCTAAATGTAATAAAAGCCTGGAGACAGTCCTGTGGGTAAAGCCCCAGAACACAGAGACAGGCTAATAAGAAAAAGAGGGTTAACAAGAAGAAATCCCCCATCTAGCAAAAGCCTCTAATCCAGTTCTGGAAATAGCAAATAGCCAGAATGAAACAAGAAGCAAATTTGTCCCCAAATCAGTACATTTTTCATTAATAGCATATCAGCGGTTTATGAAAAGACACAGAGATTTGAGATAAAATACTCCCGTGGGAACCTCTGAGTGACTTTCACACAGTTCCTTCCAGTAGCGTGCCCCAGGCACACCAAGGACTCCTAAGGCAAGCAAAGGAAAAGTAATTTTACAAGGATACAGTAATGGTTTATAAGCCCACCAGTCTCATGGCCTGATGATCATGAGGTAAATTTTAAAGAACCCAGAGAAAATGTCAGATTGCATTCTATATCTTTTATGCAATTTGCCATGAATATCAGTAATTTTAACAAGATTTTGATGATAGCTAAGCAACAAATAATATTGTTCTCTGTCAAAACAAACAAAATAAAAAGAAAAACAGGGAGGATTACTTCTGGCTGATAATAAAGCTGGAAGCTCCCTTTCCATGTGAATAGAAGAGAGAGCCAGTTCCTTCTGGAAATATAAGTTCCCTTAACCCTGATTTGCCTCTAAATAGATGGTCAGCTCTGGCCAGCCCACAACCACAGAGTCAGGCTGGATCTAAACTCTCTGAAAAACTAGTCAATCGACACTTGCTTTTAGAAAGTGGATACTAAAACCCACAGACCGTAAGACAAATTCTAGGTTTATCCTTTCTTTATCTTTGCAACCATGTAGCCCCCAAGAAAAAGTATTTTCTTTCCCTCAGTATATTTTCTGGCAGAAGCTAGTTATTCCATTCACTGTTGCAGCAGAAAGATTTAATGCCCGTTCTTATGTTCTAATCATCATGATCTCTGAGAGTTTTAAATTGTTTACTAAGCGCTAGACAGTCAACTAAATATAAGTATTAACTCATATAAACATCATGAAAATATTGCCAATCTGCATTCTACTGGTAATCAAGCTAAACAGACAGCTTAAATAACACACAGGGTCACCCATCAAGCAAGAGGATTTAAATCTTGAAAGTGTAGTTTTAGAAATCTGCCTCTTAACTACCATACAATTCCAACAATCTAGTCTAACATTAGATAAGGAAAGTAGTTTGGACAGCCCTCTTGCAAAATGAAAAACTTGACAGAACCAAAAACAGTTGCCTAAGTAATACTTTTAGCTCAATACTTCTCAAACTGTGATTCCACAAAACATTTTGTCCTCTAAGATATGCCAGGAAAAGAAAGATTCCAATCCAAGGAGAGTGAATTGGAAAACATTGCATACGAGTGAATACTCCACTTTATGAGAATCACAATATATATTATCATATTATGCAGGTTTTAAGAATATACCCACTAAAGTAGACCATTATTCTCTAATT